>NC_062227.1:47309888-49709888 GCF_902686445.1 Sciurus carolinensis | reverse complement strand
CATAAAAACATCTGATCAAATTGATTTCCAGTCTGTCAGGTGGTATCTGTCAACGGCGACCTTACTGATCATTCAGGAGCTGTGACTACCTCAAGTAATCCTCTAAGGTCATTTAAAGGTTCCTTTGCTTTGTAAATATAAAATCATTTTCACTTTTTGACAGACTACCTTTACAGGGATGGTGGTAGTGAAGAGGGAAAGAAGACGAAAAGAATTGTCAGAAGCATTCACCAGGCATTCATAGCAGGAAGCAGAAATCCACAAGCATTACCCTCAGATCAGTGTTCTGCTTAGGTGTGGTCAGCAACAGGCATAGCTTATGAAGAGAGAAAAATCACATGATTTCTGCTTTGGAGCTTGAGAATTTGAGTTTGCCCTTACTGTGATTCATGGGCTACTCTGTCCATGCCCATCACACTTTTGGGTGTACTGATTTCACTCCCATGTCCCACCCTGCTGCCCAGACCAAAACTCTAGACCCAAGACAGCCTTAAACACAGGTGCCAAAGCAATTTTCCTACATCTCAAATTTCCAACAAAGGCGTAAGTCATGCTATCTGTCTGCCTCTCTGTTGGCCTGCAATGTCTGTTTCAATCCTGGCACCCTCTCTACTTCATTTGAGCCTTATCTTAACTTTACCTCTCTGTGGCCACATGCATTCCATTCTTAGACTTTCCTCTACTCAAAATTCCAGTCTCACCTCTGTTTGAAAAATCCATTGCCTTTTTGGATCCCAATTGGGAAGAGTTTCCCCTTGTATGTGTGTGTGTGTGTGTGTGTGTGTGTGTGTACTTACTGAAATTGTTTAATAGTTTGCTTTACATTGTTTTCTCTTTCCCAGCCTCACAGGTATGTCCTTGGTGATGACCTCATTCCTTCTTGCAACTCTGTCCTCTGATCCTCTGCCCTGGGACAACTTCTGCTCTCTTCCACTTTCTCTTTCCTGAGAGTTCCTTGTAAGATCATCCCTTACCTGAGGGACTCTTGTGCAGGAATTCCAACCCTTGGTCTTCTCTTTCTGCATTATCCTCATGACTCCTACTGACTCTTCTAATTTGATAAGGTCCCTTTATTTTTCTTCAGCAACTTGAACTTGGGTCCCATGTGTTCAATTGCCTAAAAGCATCTCCACTTAAAAGATCTCATATTTGTGCAAACTTCAACATATTCAAACTGAATCTTTTCCCCATGATTGGAATCCTTTTTAAAAATGACTTCATTTCAATGAGGCAATTGTCTCTGGCTGATTTCCTTTCCTTCTGTGTATTCAATCTGTCACTAAGTTGTACCATTTTTTTCTTTTCCTTTAGAAAGAAAATCATCCCTTCCTCCCTGCTTTCTCCCCTACTCTATCCCTTCCTTCCATACAAATTTTGCCTGAGTTTTCTTTCTTTTTTTTTTTTTTTAAATCACCCTGGTAAGGATTCTATCACCTTCTTCCCCAAATTAAGAATTGGATTATATTTCTTTATTGAGATATAATCCATGTTACATAAAATTAGCCAATTTAACACACATGATTTTATAGTTTTTCATATACTTATACCATTATTCAGCCATCATCTTTATTCTAGAACAATTTAATTACACTCAAAAGAACTCCATGATGATTACTAGTCACTCCTTCTCTGCTCTTCTCTCACCATCGTTCAGCTCCACACAACCACTAATCTACTTTTTGTCTGTATGGATTTGCTTATTATTGATGTTTTGTTTAAATACAGTCAATATGTAGCCTTTTGTGTCTGATTTCTTGCACTTAGCAATGTTTTTAAGGCTTATCCACATTTGCTAAGAATTGTATTGCATTCCTTTTTAATTGCTGACTTACATTCCACTGTACGGATATACCACATTTGTTTGTCCATTTTTTAATTGATAGACGTTTGGCTTGCTACCACTTCCTGGTTATTTTAATAAAATACAGTATTTATAATAAGTAAAGTTAAACATAGATGGGAAGAAGTATGTAGATATAGCACCAATATTTGGAATTAACATAAACAAGCTTTTTTTCTTTTTTATGGATCAGACAAGATAGATGAGAAAATAGAACAAGTTTCAACTCAGTTCTCCTTCAAAGATGTGGCATTACTTAAATCACACAGAATATTGTAAGCCAGGAGGGTTCCTGGAATCTGAGCGTCTATAGGTTGGTGAGAGGACCTATTTTTTGTACTTTTACCTTGAGACAGCTCATCCATGTATAAGAATTTAAATATAAAAATATCAAATATATATTGAAATATCTGCTGAATACTTTTAGTCAAATGTTCAAATTCAGAGGTAATGCTAAATTTTAAAATGCCTCCTAAAAATACTCTTTAGGAACATAGTTTGTTTCAGTCATATATGTCACTACTCACCCTGATCAGAAGCACTAGCTGCTTACATCTCAGACTTGGTTGTGACATTCATTCTTATCCACTTAGGCCCCCAGCTCATCTTCATTCCTTATTACAAATACTTCAAATACTTTCAACTTTACCTCTGCAGGGCTTCATATAATATACTTCACTCATAGCCTATACCAATTCCTATTATCTCTTACACATCCTCAGACTATGGCATATTTCTCTCTGTCTCAAGATCTGTATACTTCGTCAGCAGACCAACTGCCAGCATTATCCAGAAGAAATATAACTCTTTAAAAAAAAACTCTTTTAGTTGTTGATGAACCCCCAATATTTTTTATTTGTTTGTATGCGGTGCTTAGAATCGAATCCAGTGCCTCACATATGTCAGGCAAGTGCTCTACCATTAAGCTGCAACCCCAGTCTGAAATATAACTTTTACCTGTCCTGACGCTTAGAAATTTTAAGTGAGTTCACATGGTCAAATCCCAGTTCTCAGTTGTGCCTTCCACTTCCCCAAATAAACTGTACATCACTACAATCTGTATTGGACATGTGGCATCATGTGGATTTAAGTTATCTGTTTATACTGTATTTCCTCTTTTTCTTATTTTGGGATAAGTGCAAAAATTAAAGTCTAAGGTCTATAACTGGACTTATATAGTAGGCACTGATGCTATTTAATGAATGAATTCTGTAGATTTTATTAGTATACCCTAAAATAGATTTTTAAAGTATTTTTCCTTCTTAAAAAAATAAAAATGATGACAGTCTCAGATGCAGGAGAGACACCTCATGGAAAGCCTGAGCATCTGAACTCTAGTAGCTTAAATATAAACCTGGTCATATCTACTGGGCTGTGGTATAGAAGCACAAATTATAATAGACCATTAAAGAGTATTTAATAATTTAGTTTTTAAAGTAAAACATTTTAACATTTTCTTATTTCCATGTTGGTTGCAAAAGAGGAAAAGGTTTTACCCAGAATTGTCTCCTCTTACACTAAATAGCTATAAAATAAAATGTTAATATTATTAGAATAAAAACACCATGCTCAGAGCTCCAATCACATGGCAATGAATCAAGCAAATTTTCTTTTTTTATTGGTTCTTTTTAGTAATACATAACAAAGGATTCATTTTTGGCATAAATATGTAAGCATGAAATACAATTGGTTCTAATTCAGTCTTCATTTCTTCCTCTTTCCCTCCCTCCCTCCTTTCTTCCCCTGTTCCCTTTCCTCTACTCTACAGATCTTTCTGCTAAAATGTATAATATATATATATACACATATATAATATATAATAAATATATATACATATACATATTTAATTAGTGTCATTGGATGTACATGATGGTGACATTCACTGTGGTATATTCATACATGTCCAAAGGAAAGGTAGGTCAGATTCATTCCACAGTATTTCCCTATCCCATCCCTTCTCCCATTCCCTAATTCTTTTTTCTCTAGTCCACCAATGTAGTATATTTACCATGTTTTCTTTATCCATTCATCTGTTGAAGGGCACCTACGTTGGTTTCATGGACTGACTTTTGTGAATTGTGTTACTATAAACCTCCATGTGGCTGTGTCACTGTAGTATGTTAATTTCAAATCTTTTGGATATATACCAAAGAGTTGGGAGAGCTGGGTCATATGGTGGTTCCATTACTAGCATTCCTAGTTTTTTGAGTAATCTCCATACTGCTTTTCAGAGTGGTTGCACCAATTTTCAGTCCCACCAGCTATGTCTGAGTGTACGTTTTTCCCCATATCCTCACCAACATTTACTGTTACTTGGATTCCTAAAAATGGCCATTCTGACTGGAGTGAGATGAAATCACAGTGTAGTTTTAACTGACATTTCTCCAGTTGCTAGAGATATTGAACTTTTTTTTCATATATTTGTTGGCCATTCATATTTCTTCTTTTGAGAAGTGTCTGTTTACTTGTTTTGCCCATTTATTGATTGGGTTATTTGTTTTTCAGTGTTAATTTTTTTTTGGTTCTGGGGATCGAAACCAGGGCCTTGTGCTTACAAGGCAAGCACCCTACCGACTGAGCTATCTCCCCAGCCCCTTCAGTGTTAATTTTTTTGTATTCTTTGTATACCCTGACTATTAATGCCCCTGAGGTACAGTTGGTGAAGATTTCCTCCCATTCTGTAATCTCTCTCTTCACACTCTTGTTTCCTTTGCTGTGAAGAAGCTTTTTGATTTGATGCCATCATACTTAATGATTTTTTATTTTACTTTGAGCTTAGGAATCTGTTAAGAAGGTCAGTTCCTGAGTTGCCATGTAGAGTGTTGTGCCTACATGTTCTTCTAGCAGGTGCAGGTTTTCCAATTTACTTCCTAGGTATTTCATCCACATTGAGTGAGTTTGTTCAGGGTGAGAGATAGAGGTTAAATTTCATCCTACTGCTTATGGACCTCCAGTGTTCCCGGTACCGTTTGTTAAAAAGGTCATTTTTTTCCTACAACATTTTTTTCCTATAGGTTTGTCTTTGTGTCTTCTATTTTTGTCCATTGGTCTTCATGCCTGTTTTGTTGCCATTATCATGCCGTTTGTGTTAGTATAGCTCTGTAGTATAATTTGAGGTCTAGTATTGTGATGCCTCCTGCATCACATTTCTCACAAGGATTGCTTTGGCTATTCTGGGGCTCTTATTTTACAGAATGAATTTCCTAACTGCTTTTACTAATTCTGTGAAGAATGGCATTGGAATTTCCTTGGGAATTGCATTGAAACTGCATGGTGCTTTTAGTAATATGGTCGTATTGACAATATTAATTCTGCCGTATCCACGTCCTAATTCTTTTTCAGCAGAGTAATTATTGGAATATAGAATGTGATTGATTTTATGAGTGTTGATTTTGTATCCTTCTATGTTGCTGAATTCATTCATGAGCTCTAGATGCCTTCTGGAGAAATTTGTTGAATCTTAATCATGTCATCAGCAAACACAGATGGATTCTAGCTCTTCTTTCCAAATCATGTCCCTTAATTCCTTTCTCTTGCCTGATTGCTCTGGCTTGTTTCAAGAACAAAACTGAATAGGAGTGATGAAAGTGGGCATTCTTGTCTTGTTCCTGTTTTAAGAGGAAATGCTTTCCCTTTTTCCCCATTCAGAATAATGTTGGACTTGGGTTTGTCATATAGAACCTTTTACAATGTTGAGGCAAGTTGCTTCTCTCCCTTGTTTTTCTAGTGTTTTAAACATGAATAGGTGCTATACTTTATCATGTGAATTTTCTGCATCTCCTGAGATAATCATGTGAATCTTGTCCTAAAGTCTATTTATGTGGTAAATTACATTTATTGACTTCTGTATTGATTACATGTATTGATTTCTTACATCCTTGGGATGAAATCCACTTGATTATGGTGTGCTATATTTTTAATCTGTTTTGTATGAAGATTGCCAATATTTCAATAAGAATTTTTAAATCTATGTTCATCAAGAATATTGGTCTAAAATTTTCTTTCCTAATGTGTCTTTGTCTGGATTTGGTATCAGTGTGATACTGCCTTTGTAGAACGAGTTTGGCAGTGTTCCTTCTTTTTCTATTTCATGAAATAATGTGAGTATTGGCATTAGGTCTAAGGTTTGGTAGAACATGGTTGAGAATCCACTTCATCTGGGGCTTTTCTTTGTTGGAAGACTTGTAATAGCTGATTCAATTTCATTACTTGAAATTGATCTGCTTAAGTTTTCTATATCCTCAGGTTCAACTTGGGTAGGTCATAAGTCTATAGGAATTTGTCAATATCTTCAAGATTTTTAGCTTGAGTATAAATTTTCAAAATAGTTTCTGATGATACTCTCAATTTCAGTAGTGTTTGTGGTGGTACTTCCTTTTTCATATCTGATTTTGATAATTTGAATTTTTCTCTCTTTCTCTTAGTTAGTTTGAGTAAGTGCTTATCATTATTTATCCTTTAAAGAAAACAACTTTTTTAATTGATCTTTTATATTTTTTTTATCTCAAATTCATTGATTTTGACTCTACTTTTATTATTTTCTCTCTTCTACTGATATTGGTGTTGTTCTTCTTTTTCTTAAGACATGAGATGCAATGTTAGATTATTTGGTATTTTTCTATTCTTTTATCTTTCATTTATTTTAATTATTTTTTATATTAAGATAAACATGAAAGTAGAGTATATTTTGACATACTATACATACCTGGAGTATAACTTCCCATTCTTGTGGTTTTACATGATGTGGTGTTACATTGCTCATGTATTCATACATGAACATAGGAAAGTTATATCTAATTCATTTTGTCTTTCCTATTCCCACCTCCTTCCTTTGTCTGCATTTCCTACTGTATAACCTAATAAACTTAACCCTCCTGTATTTTGTGGCAGCACATCAGAGAGAACATTTGGCCTTTAATTTTGGGGGATTGACCTATTTCACTTACCATGATTGTCTTCATTTCCATTCATTTACTGGCAAATGCCATAATTTCATTCTTCTTTATGGCTATATAATATTACATTGTGTATACATACCACATTTTTTAATCCATTCATCTGTTGAAGGGTACCTAAGTTGGTTCCATAGTTTAGCTATTGTGAATTTAGTCCCATTAATGGGACTGAAATATTATCGGTTAACGAATATATGGAAAAATGTTCAAAATCTCTAACAATTAGAGAAACGCAAATTCAAAGTACACTGAGTTTTCATCTCACTCCAGTCAGAATGACAATTATCAAGAATATAAGTAACGATAAATGCTGGTGAGGATGTGGGGAAAGGTATGCTCATACATTGCTGATGAGACTGCAAATTGGTGCAATCCTTATGGAAAGCAGTATGGATATTCCTCAGAAAACTTGGAATGGAACCAATTTATGACCCAGATAACCCACTCCATGGCATATACCCAAAGGACTTAAAATCAGCATACTAGAGTGATGCAGCCACATCAATTTATAGTAGCTCAATTCACAATAGCTAAGCTATGGTACCATCCTAGGTGCTCTTCTATTTTTTTTAATGTAGGAGCTCAATGCTATAAACTTGCCTCTTAGAACTGCCTTTATACTTTGCCAGAGACTTAGATATGTTATATCACTATTTTCATTTAGTTCAAAGAATTTTTTTTTTATTTCTCCTCTAATTTCTTCTGCTAGTAAGTAATTATTCAAAAGTGTATGATTTAATCTCTTAGAGTTGTTTCTGTTTTTTATCTTATTGTTAATTTCTAATTTCATTCCATTACGGTCTGGTAGATTATAAGGTATTATCTCTATTTTTTTATCTGATAATTTTGCTTCATCACCTAAAATATGATCTGTTTCAGAGAATGTTTCATGTGCTGCTGAGAAAAGGGAATTCAGTCATTTATTAATGAAATATTCTATAGATGTTTCTTATGTTATGCTATGGACTTATATTTTTCAGTTATGTAGACTCTTTACTTAGTTTTTGTTTGGATGATATATCCAGTAGTGGGAGATGTGTGTTAAAGTCATGCAGTATTATTGTATTGTGGTCTATTTAATTCTTAATATGAAGAATGGTATGTTTGAAGTACATAAACACTCCATTTTTGGGGCACAAATATTTATGATCATTATATCTTATTGATGTATGATTCCCTTAAGCAGTATGAAGTGATCTTCTGTGTACCTTCTGACTAATTTTGGTTTAAAGTTCACTTTATTTGTTATGAGAATAGCTACCCCTGCTTGTTTATGGGTCCCATATGAAAGATATTTTTCTCCTATCCTTTCTCTTTCAGTTTGTGGATGTCTTTGCCTGTGAGTGAGTCTCTTGTAGATGTATGTTGTTTGGTCTTGTTTTTTTAATATAATCTGATAACCTGTGTGTTTCAATTGAAGAATTTAGACTGTTTTGGTAGTATTCATTTTCTTTCAGAGCTTGGTATATATTATTCTAAGTCATCCTGGTTATTAGGGTATGGGTTGAGAAATTAGTTGAAATCTGAATTGGTTAACCTATAAATGTAACCAGTCATTTTTCTCTTGCAGTTTTTAGAAGTTTATCCTTATTCTGTACATTAGGCATTTTCATTATAATGGGTCTTGGAGTGTATATATTGCGGTTATGTATATTTGAAGTTCTATATGCTGCTTGTATTTGTATTTTCATCTTATTCTTAATATTTGGAAAATTTTCTGATTTTATTGCACTAAAATGATTGTGCATTGCTTTAGCTTCTATTACAGAGCCATCATCTATTCCAATGAATCTTAAATTTGACATTTTAATTTTATCCCTGATTTCTTGAATATTCTGTCCGAGGTCTCTTAACATATTTTCTATATGATTGATTTATTTTCAAAATATAATTTGACTTTGAGGCCTGAAAATCTATCTTCAAAATGGTCTAAACTATTAATCATACTTTTCATCAAATTTTTGATTTATTTATTCTTTCATTTCCAGGATTTCCATTCAGTTATTTTTCACAATCTCTATTTCTTTACTGAAGTGATCCTGCACTTCCTGTATTTTCTCTTATTTCACTCCTTATATCTTCTTTCAGCTCATACTACATTTCAGCTATAAACTTTCTAAATTTCTCTTCTGACATTTCCTCCGCTTTGGTGCCAATTAAATCTATTGTTGAAGCATTATTGGCTCTTTGGGATGATTTTTTTCCATTTCTTTTTCATAGTTTTTGTATGTCCACCCATCTATCAGAACAATTCTCACTTATTCTTTCAAGCAAAAAATAGTTTGTGAACTTCTTTCTCTTAAGAGCCCTGTGTAGGGCGAATATTCAGATATTGATATTTCAAGTCAGTGTGTGACCTCTGCTGATCACAATATAAGTATCATTTTAAGAGATGCCACTGAGCCCCATTTGTTTAAACACTTCAGAGCCAAGTTTCCTTGTAGTCAATCTCATACGAAACAAAAACTTATTGCAGTAGTTCTCCATAGTTCCACAAATTCAGGTATAATCCTATAAAAAAAATTTTGGAATAAGTAAAAAAAATAGTTGTTAAATGTATTAGCTTATTATAAACTTATGTGAGCACTAGAAAAGGAGGAAGAAATATTGGGCACAAAAATGAGGGGAAAAGAGAAACAGAAAGAAAGGGAAACAGAGAAGATATAAAAGTATAATTTATACCAGGGTAGAAAGGAGAAACAGTTGAATGGTGGCTATTTGAGTTAGTAGCAGATAATGCAAGAGCATGAGTAGAGGGCAAGAGGAGCAAGTGTAAACTAAAGCTACGAAAACAAAGATGGGAAGATTGGTTTCAAATGATGCTTTAGTACATTAGATGAAATATATTCAAATGGGTTGAAGGTACAATGTTGGCTATTGGGTTAACAATTATCATTCAAGGTAAAAAGTTATTTATATGACCAAAGTGGACATTAGAGTTGTTTATAGTAAACCATATCAAGGTGAAGAAAATTCTTATTGAATTTTGTTTCAGATTTCACTAGGGTTTGGACATTTAGAAAATGTTTTTTTTGGCTCTATGTCTCTCCAGAGATGTAGGGGCACAGGAACCAATTCCTTACAGTTGCTATGCAAATCCTACCAGCAGCTTCTGGCTTGTCAGCTCAGGGGCAGGCAGTTGACTGTTTGGAATGTGCAGTGTTGTGGCTTTCCTGTTTTTATTGTGTGCAGTAGTTTGGGATGCAGTCTCTGGAGTGTCCCTCTGATTACTGTGGGTCACCATGTACCTGCTCTCCTCTACTGGATACTTTTCTTAGTAGAGAAAATCCTGGTGTCTGTCTGTGAGCACAGGAACTCTGGTTGTGGGATTTCTGTGGGTGTTCTCTGGTGCAGAACTATTCCCCCTGCCTTCTTCACTCTCTGAGGTACTATAGTTAAAGGTGTCAGGTGGTTGATTTAGACTCTAGTTTGCAATGCATTGCATTTCAAGTGGTGGGCATTGATTACCTCTGTTTACTAAGTTTGATGAAAAGGCCTGCAGGTATTCAAACAATGCCTTTTCACTCACCAATTGTGATCACAGGTTAGGATGTGTGCCAGTTGAGGCTGGAATCAGCCCTTTCCTGTGGTGTAAACTCTGGTAATTTCCTGCTGGGTCTCTATATTACTAGATAATTAGGTAACTTCCCTCTGGTATGACCGACTTACTGATCTTAGGGATGTCCCTAGGCCTCCCACAGTACCTCTCCCCAGTGTCAATGATTGGAACTACACAAATCCACTTTCCTCTGTTTGGGGACAGTGCTGCTTCATTGCTATCTCTAAGTCAAGCAATCAGATACTTCACAGCGTTTCTGCCCTTGCCTGGGTCATGGAGCCTGAGCAGGGTTAGGAACAGTTCCTGTACAGATCCCCACCAGCTCCTTCCCTTTTTTCAGGGTGAGAGGGAGGGAGAGGAGGTGTTAGTGATTTTTTGGTTAGTAGTGGTCTTTCTAAGTTCTTCCTGTCCAAATTTTTAAGAGGTCGCACTGCAGGGGATGTTTTTCTGGCTTAATATACAGCTGTTTGGGTGTGGGAAGATGCTGTACTGATTTGAGAGTGTGATTGGTCAGGTGAGGGAACACAAGATGATTGCAGACCCCTGGTTCAGCTGTTTTTAAATTTGGTTTTAAGTTGCTTGCTCTGTTTTAAAAATCCTTCTGTTATTGTCACACTTTAAATTTTCTTCCTCTTTCCAAATGTGTTTAAGTGGTTGAGCTTAGGAGATTTTTCAGGTCCTTCCTTTTTCTCTGCCTGTTGCCCCTCTTCCTTTATCAGGTTTGGGTTTTGTGGTCAGGAGATGCAATTTTTTTCCACTCTGGTAATCTATCTTCCAGTCTCTCCAGGTCTCACACTTTTTAATATTGAGTCTTAAAGCATTTATTTATTCCTTTGCTGCCTCCTTTCCATGTTGTGTGAAGATCAGGACTCATTTCCTAGCTCACTTCCCTCCTCTTCTCACTTCTCCCCAACAACTGTTCAAAGAAAAATTCACTCTGAGTCATTCAGAAATCTAGCTATTACATATATTTAATAACTTAATTACTTTCAGACTGAAGTCAAGCATTTCTAGTCTCAAGTTGATGATTTCAAGCCTGTTAGATTGTGAGTTTAGAAAAGTTTTAGGTAACAACAGAGTTTCCTATGCAAAGTGTGTAAAATACAGCACTCCTTCCACCCCCCAAAATTTTACTGTATAAAACTGACATTTTTGTGGTTCTTTTCAGTTCTAGAACTTTCTAATCTAGTTCATTTTGGTTGGGGCATTGGTTAATCTTCATATTCTAAATGGGGCATTTATAAAGGTCTTAACATCCAAAAAATTCTCCCCAGATCTCTAAATCAGTGTGATGTATATTACATGAGCAAATTAATATCGTCTTTAAACCCTCCTTCTCAACCAAGACTCTGTTAACTCATGTTACATCCCTAAGAGTTAATCAATCTCACTTCTTTCAGGAAGTCCTATTAGTCAATCTGATCACTATTGGAGCTATCATGCAGTTCTCTTTTCTCTATGGACTTGAATTTCTTTTCTTTGTCTATTTGTATTTGTTTGGACTTTTATTATACCTCTTTTCTCATTATTCCTTCCAGACTAAATGTGGGGTTTGTGGTGAAGTGGACACTACTAATACCTATCATATCTTTGAATTTCTCTTCGGTGAGGTTCAACAAATTTCAATACTCGTGAGTTTCCCATTTCTTTTTTCTTTTGGAAAATTTGTACTATGAGTTTCCTTCACCATTAGCAGACATAAACTGAAAGTTTAGGGAACTAAATAGCTATGAGTAGTCAGTAGAAAAAAGACCTGATCTGCCTGGCCTCTGAGAGTTGATTCTGAGACATGATCCACAGTGTCTCCAAGGGTCCCCTCTAGTACTGAACCTCCATTGATATGCTCTTTAGTGTGTATTTTTAATGCTATTTTCTCTTCTTAGTATTATCTTCCAAGTTCTTACTTATGGTTTTCTGTAATCATTCCCAAGTAATTATTTGCCCTTAATTCCTTGTTGTAAGTCAACTTTTGAATCCAATAGCAACACGTTTTTAACAAGTTCAGTGAACCAGTAGAATGCTGTAAGCAACTCAGAAACCACATAGATATCAAAGATCCATGTCAGAAACAAAGAAGTACTTGGAGTCATATCGTGATTTTTTCTTCAGAGTTTTTTCAACCGCTTTGTTCTGAATTCCCCTTTCTCCCTTTAGAAACTCTTTTATCAGAGTCCTGTGTTGTCATGTTTTTTCACCTTCCTGGACCCTCGATACTATTTGTTACCCAACTACTTTGCCCACCGACTTTCTTGTGACAACTTCCAAAGTTCCTGATCTCTCTTTTATGAGTTTCCTTCCTTCAAAAATTTCTTAGGGTAGAACTTATTTTCTCCAAGATTTGTTCTGTATAAACACATTCATGTCTGTGTAGTATATTATCTCCTGAGTGTAATTTATCTTTTAATAGAGGTCTTAGAGAGATTCATTTTACCATAGCAAAGCCATCAATTACATACAAACACAAATTCTAATTGGACAAATTCCAGACACTGTGTTAGGTTAGTAGAAGAAATAATTTTCAGGATGGAAGGAGATATTTTATATTATGCCAACATACACTGTGGCCTGTTCTAACTGCACACTGAGCTGGATTTGGCTACAGATACCATTTGGTCTATTTTAGAGTCTTCTTTCAACTGGGAACAGAAAATTTCCTCAAAATATGATGCAGTATTTTTGCTATGTACCAGTACAGGTGTAAAACAAGACCAATCAAGGTACAGGATGGTATTAGGCAGAAGGGGAGAATCTGAATACTATTGTCATTCATTCTTTCCTACATTTGATGTTAAGGAGACAGGTCTTCCACTTCGTAAGTGGGCAGTATATATGTTCAATCCAAGTGCAGGAATTGTTACATTATAGCTTTGATACATTTTGAATGATTGTGATTTTCCCATATTTAACTCACAAGTGCAATTTATCTTTAGATTTCCACAGGTATATTCATGTAAGGCATTATGGAGGATTTGAACTTTAATTTTAGGAGTCTTCACATCCATTTTGTCATAAAGATTCTTAGATATTTTTTCCCTCTGAGATTAACACAGAAGATACTCTTTCCTTCATTTTATAATATAAATACCTACAATTTATCTTCTGATTGTTTCTGACTATACGTTCAAGTTCAAGGAATTTGGTTTCTGAAATATCTTACTTGTGAGCTAGTTTTATGGATTAGTATGGAGCACAGAATCTTGACCTATTTTCAGTGCTTCCCACACTATATCATACCTAATTTTCCCAATAAAATCATTAATCAATATGCTACTCTTTTCAACATCTGGACTACAGCTTTTCCACATGATGATGCATACCTTCCTACACTTTGACACTGATCATAAATCACTACTCTTGCATTGTAATCACTCAAGTTATTAAGAAGACAGACAATTGGTAACTTATTCAACTCAAATGGCTTAATTTTTACCAAGAAAGAGTTATTTATCACATATTTTAGAAGATGGTCTCATGTAGTGTTGGTTTGCTCTTTAGTGTTGGCAGAGTTTATCTTTAGCCCAGAGATAGAACATTATGTAAGGTTTATTAAGATCCATCTGCTTTTATACTGATATGTAACTATTATGACTGATATATCTGCACACACTTATAGCATATATGCATACACACGACATATACCTATAACACATATATGTGTGTGTATATATATATATGTGTACATATATATGTGTATATTTGAATATGAATATATACATATATTTATACACGCACATTCATCTGAGGAAATTTAAGATTTTTTGGTGTGGGGGTACTAGGATTGAAAACAGGGGCATTTGACCGCTGAACCATATCCCCAGCTCTATTTCATATTTTATTTACAGATAAGGTCTGAGTTGCTTAGTGCCTCACCTTGGCTGAGATTGGTTTTAAACTCACAACACTCCTGCCTTAGCCTCCAAAGCTGGAATTACAGGCATGCACCATTACACCTGGGGAAATTTTAGTTTTTAATACTTATAACAATGTTCCTGGTCTCAAAAATTGAACCAACCACATCCTTGTATGCGTCTTAAAATTTATTTCATTTTGCTTGTTTGTTGTTCATTACTTTTTCTTTCTTTTTATCAGGATTTATTCCAGTCATTAGCCTTCCAGGAACAACACATATAGATCTAAGTTGTATTTTTTTTTTTCAGTATTGTTTTCTATTTAGTCCTATTCTTTCATTTGAGCAAGCTTTTTTCTCCCTAAGTTCATTGAAAAAATCCTTTCACTTCAAAATAATTATTAATTTCAACTATATTCTAAACAGATTTATTGTTCAACTTATATACAAGAAACTGCATGTCTTTAAGTTGCACAATTTCATTAGTTTAGATTATTAGAAACACCTGCAAACCCTCACATTTACCAAAGATAAGAACCCTCAAAGTTTTCTTCCTTCCTCTTTGTAATCCATCCTTCTACAATTTCCTCCTTTTGAACCCTAACACAGGCAACAATACTCTATTTTCTGACAATATAGTTTTAAGTTTCTAGAATTTTATTTAATTGAATAATACTGTATATGTTTTCTTCCTAGCTTATTTCACTACCACCATGGTTTTGAAATACATCCATGTACTTGCATGTATTAAGATTTGTACTTCTGAGTATTCTTCAATTGTATACCATAATTTACTTATCTTTTCCACTGTTGACAGACATTTGCTTTCTTTGCAATTTGGGGGCTAATGAAAATGAAGCTTCTATGATCACTCACACATAATCTTTTGAGGCCCACATGCTTTTATTATTCATGAAGAAATACCTAAGGGTGAAATGCCTGAATCATGTAGCAGACAAATATGTTTTAATTTTTAAGAAACTGCCAAACTGCATTCCAAAGAAGTTATACACTTTTACCTCCCACTATTTGTGCATAAGAGCTACAGTTTGTCCATAATCTAGTAAATAATTTAATTTTGTCATTGAAATATCTGCATAGTAGCATCTCATAGTAATTTGAATTTCCTTAATGTTGTGAACTTTTATATATTCTTATTTGCCTTTCATATATTTTCATTGGTAAATCTGTTATGCATTTATTAAAACTGGACCCATAAAGTTTATAGGGTTTTTATATACTTTGGATATAAGTCCACATTCATATTATATATTTGTATATGTGTATTGCTTGACTTTTGATTGCCATAGGACTCTGGAATTTCCACAATGTGGAAACACTTGGGCAGGAGGCTGAGTAGCATAAGGCTCTCCTCATGCTGTTCCTAACTCAAGCATCAATGTCCTTCCTAATTCAAGCATCAATGTTCTTGTTCTTGATAGTTAACATCTTGAAAACACTGATTAAAAGAAAGAAAGAAAAGAAAAGAAAAAAAAAAAAAACAGCATGCCATATTTTGTTTGTTGCTTGGTTCTTTCAGTTCGAAGGATAAGTCTTGCCCTGTTTCTACTCTTGGGAGCAAGTAGGAGTTTCCTTCTGCACTAGGAGGCTTTTTAAGAATATTGTCAGAATTTTATCTATGTTAGACATCTATCCTTTTCAATGTGCTGTTCATTTGGTTTAAAATTTTATTTATTTACTCTTCAATTGAAATGAAAGTTGCCCCATTGAAAACTCTCCTCCAGTTTAGGACAAAACCAGACTTCTAAAGTCACCTCATGATGCAAGTGGTATTTTCCTTTTCCCCAGATGCTATACCCCAGTGACTTGAGAGAGCATTTACACACTAACAGGCTCATACAGCACCTTCAGTTACTCTTGTTCAGCTTCACGAAAGCACTCAAATGCTTAGTTTCTCCTACATAAAAGGATTTGCCTCCAACTACATGCCTGAGCTTCTGAATATTACATTTTTCATTAGAATTCTACTCTTTCTACACAATCTTTTCCTAATTTTACTTTATTCAGGCCATCTCTGTGTAGATATTTGGAAGTCATTTTTCTCCCTTTCATCTCTCTTCTGAAAGTCAGATTCATGTATCCCATGCTGATTCAACTTCTCCATTTGAGCATCTTTTAGGCATTTCAATTTAATTTTGAGACTTCATTCTTAACACTTCTCTATCTGCTCATCTCCTGCTCAGGCAACAAACCTTCTGGGTTCTACTTCTAAAATAAATCAAGAATCTGATCATTTTTATACAGTCCAATTTTATCCTATTTTACTTTCTACTCTCAGCTAGAGAACCGGAACTACCTTCTTACTGGTCTTCTGTTTCCTATCCATCTTGCGTTTTTGCTGTAGCCTTTCTGCTTCTAATGTTCTTCCCAAATTAGGTATTTGCCACATAATGACCAAAGTGTTCTTTCCAATTTTTGGATTACATTGCTGCCGATTACCATGCTTTATTGTCTTCTTGTTACACTCAGAATAAAATCCAGCAGTCATTACTTGGCTGCTGCCTCCTTTTTTCTGACTTTGTAGACTATAGTCTCAAAAAGTCACTTTCTCTCTTATCCATAAACCAAGCTCACTTTCTCAATAACCAGCTGCCAGCTGATTTTTCTTCTCTTCTATGTTTTTGTGTGTCTCCCCCATCCTTACCATTTATGTATCTACTTACATACTTACATATGGCTAATCTGTGTTGTCAACTTGATTAGATCAGATCCTTCTGTATGTGTCAATGTGGGTGTTTCCAGAGATGACTGGTAAGTAGAACAGCAAACTTGGGGGTGAGACCAGCCCTGCATGTGGGAGGAGAGATCCAATGGACTAGGATCCAGAATGGAAGAAGGATGGAAGAAGAGGAAGCTGTGTGGACGCAGGTGCCATTTTTCTTGGGCAGGACTTTGGACTCCTTCTGTGATTACCTGAGGACATCAGTTCCAGCTTCTTCACCCTTCCAAAGTGAACTCTGACTAGTGATTCTCCAGATCTTTAGTCTCCAAACTTCTGCATTATTGGTCTCTCTTCTGAGGCTACATCTTGGACTGAGCAGCTATTAGGTTTCCTAGCTCTCTAACTCATAGATGACTGTCATGATACTATGTGGCTTATGGTTCAATAGGTCAATCTAATAAATTCCTTTTTAATGAAAAGTTGGTCCAAATCTACATCATGTTGGCTTAGGAACTGACTTCCTTAACAGGACTCCTATAGTGCAAGAAGTAAAATTAAGAATCGACAAATGGGATGGAATGCAACTAAAAAGCTTCTTCACAGCAAAGGAAAAAATCAAGAATATGAAGACAGAGCCTACAGAATGGGAGAAAACCTCTACCACATGCACCTCAGATAGAGCATTAATCTCCAGGATAAATAAAGAATTAAAAAATACTTAACATCAAAAAAACTAGTTACCCAATCAACAAATGGTCAAAGGATCTGAACAGGCATTTCACAGAAGAAGATATATGATTGGTCAACCAATATATGAAAAAAATGTTCAACATTTCTAGCAGTTAGAGAAATGCAAATTAAAACTACTCTGAAACTTTATCTCATCTCAATGAGAATGGCAATTATCACGAAGACAAGTAACAATAAGTGTTGGTGAGAATGTGGAGAAAAGGTACACTCATTCCTTGTTAGTGGAACTGAAAATTGGTTCAACCACTCTGGTAAGCAGTAGGAAGATTCTTCAGAAAACTTGGAATGGAACCACCATTTGATCCATTTATCTCACTCCTTGGTCACACCAAAAGGACCTGAAATTGGCTTATTATACTTATGCAACCACATCAGTATTATAGTGACTCAATTTACAATAGCTAAACCATGGAAACAGCCTCGGTGCCCCCAAAAAGATGAATGGATAAAGGAAATGTGGTATATATACATCATGGAAAACTATTCAGCTTTAAAGAAGGATGAAATTATGGCATTTGCTGGTAAATGGATGGAGTTGGAGAATATCATGCTAAGTGAAATAAGCCAGACCCAAAAATCCAAAGGCTGAATGTTTTCTCTGATTTGTGGATGCTAACTCACAATAAGGTGGAAGGGTAGGGAAAAATAGAAGTACTTTAGATTAGACAAAGGGGAATGAAAGGAAGGGAGGAGGATTGGAAGTAGGAAAGATAGTAGAATGAATCAGACATTATTTTTCTATTTTCATATATGTTCTTATATAAATACATAACCAATGTAATTCCACATCATGTACAAGAAGAATTAGATATTGTACTATATGTATACTATGTCAAAATACATTCTACTGTCATGTATTAAAAAAGAACAAATACAAAAAATAAATCCCCTATGATAAGCATATAAAAGCACCCCAATAGTAATTCATAGACATATTAGTATCTATCTATCTATCTAATGTATATACATATAGATATATACATATACATATATAGATATGTATATATCTATGTATATATAGATAGATAGATAGATACTAATCAAGGTAAACTCTTACTCTCAAGCATAACTGAAGAGATGCAGATTAAATATAATCTCAAGGATCACAATTGATTAATAAAAAAATCCAATATAATAAAAATAAATCTTCCCTTTCAAAATTATGTGTGTTTGTGTGTGTGTATCCTATTACTTTTGTTCCACTAGAGAACCCTGACTAATACATATTTTGGTAAGAGCAGTAATTCTAGAGAAACAGAATTGTAAGGATTAATTGCTTTGGTTTTGTGGTTTCAGGAGTTGGATCTCTAAATTGGTTAAGTCTTCAGTTGTTGTAGTCTTTCCTACTGATAGTATGTACAGCCATGAAAATACATGGCATGAACTGTGTAAAGAGATAAGCAAATGCATTAGATAATCCTAATTCACCACCTGTGAAAGGTAAGAAGTGTAATCCTATTTTTGAACATTTTTGAAAAAATGAGGATTATAATGGTGACTGGTTGTTTCTGGCTTCACTGGACAAGGTAGCAAAGAAGAAGGTTGAGATAAGATTCAATTTTTCAGCTCCAGATTTACATAATCAATCTAAAAAAATCTCAGAGGCTTCTAACGTTGGTGGTAGGGATGTTCTCTCCTCCATTCTCTGTGGTATTGACCTTGAAATCCCTGAGAGAACTAACCTTACACAGCCTATGAAAACAGTAGTGACTTTCCATGACGCAATTTTTGAGCATGAAAATGTTTGATACTTCTCAGGACTCAACCTCTACTTTTGCCTCTAGGCTTATAAATAGATCCATGTCCTAGCAGACTCCTAGATGTGAGGCATACAGTATGACCCATGGGGAAGTGTACTACACTCCACAGAAACTTCTTGAGTTTTTGAATTCCTGCAAGAAGAAATCTAGGTAATATGTATGAGAATGTATTTTAATGGGTGGGATACTGATGGAAGAAAAATAAAATTATATCAGGTTGAATTTATTGATAAGAGCACATTAAGCCATGATTCTGGATTTAATGTAGGGACTCACAGTGTTACAGGTACTTGTTGCTTGTTTGGTTGGTTGGGAAAAATGAGTCAAAAGATAGCTCCTGGTGAATGAGCCAGAAATGCCTGATGTCCCTTGGTTTTCTGTTGATGAAGGAATTCAGAGGTTCAGAGAGGTTGGAATGCTGTAGTGATTTGCCATGTACTATCTACTCTTCTGCACTGGGAGGGTACAGAATATGTACCTTTCACCAATACTGTAAGTAACAAATTTGTGAAGGGAATGCCAACATCCTTGAAGATCTCCTTGTTTGCTCTTTGTATGCCAGAACTCATGGTGGGCAATGTAGTCACTCAATTGTGAAACTTAAGTGAAATGGGTATAACTGGATCCAACAGTGGTAGGGGCCAAATGGTGGTATTTAGCTGCCAACGGCAAGGTGGTCATACTTACCAAAATGGGCACCAAAGGAGAAGCAATGAACAGAATATCTTGACTCATGTATATCTGTGACATTTTAAAAATAAATCGTGGTATCCCCCAAAGTCAAATAGATGAAAAACACACCAAATTCTTAATCTATATAAGCAAGAAAATTCCAGACAATTGTACAAAATTCTGCTGTAAATCATAATGACACAGAATTACAATCCCTCAATCAGTTCCTAGACTGGAACTGGCTCATGGACACAGATCCTTTCAATAGGGGAGGCCAAATTCTCTTGAGAAAAGACCTGGTACAATACCAAACTGTTTTGCTATTAATCTTTCCCTCATCATTCCCCAAAGGGACCTAAGACCTTTTACAAGGGTAATTGTGCATTGGGAAAAAAAAACATAATCTTAACTTTAAGGCACTGATAGACTTGACTCTGAATTGACAATGATTCAATGAAACGTCATTTTGTTCTTCTGGTGAAAGCAGGAATTATTGAGGTCAGGTGATAAGTAGAGTTTTGGCAAAGGTAGGACACAGAGTGGGTAGAGCACATCTTTGATCACATCCTGTGGTTATTTCCCCAGTCCCAGAATGCATAGTGGGATGGATATGCTTGGTCCATGACAGAAGCCCAACATTTGTTCTCTATTCTGTGGAGTGAGGGTTATTATGCATGGAAAGAGCAAATGGAAACTATTAGAGTTGCCACTACCTAGGAAAACAGTATATGGAAAGCAATGCCACGACTCTGAAAGAATTGCAAAGATTAGTGCCACCATCAAGGGCTTGAAGGATGCAATGATGGTGGTTCCCACCATATCCCCATTCAATTCTCCTATTTGACCTGTACAGATGATGGATGATGAATCCTGGAGAATGACTGCTGATTATTGCAAGCTTAGTCAGATGGTAACTCCAATTGTGGTGGCTATACCAGATGTAGTTTATTTGCTTGATCAAATTAACACATCTGTACCTGGTATGCAGTTATCATTCTGGGGATTGCTTTTTTTCTTCATACCTATTCATAAGGTCCACTAGAAGCAATTTGCTTTCAGTTGACAAGGTCAGCAATACACCTTCACAGTCCTTCCTCAGGGATATGTCAACTTTCCAGCCCTGTGTCATAATTTAGCTTGCAGAAAACTTGATGACCTTTCTCTTCCATAAGTTATCACACTGGTGCATCACATTGATTACATTATGTTGATTAGAGCAACTGAGCAAGAGGTAGCAGACACTCTGGACCTGCTAGTGAGGCATTTGCATATCAGAGGACAGGAAGTAAATCCCACTAAAGTTCAAAGGTCTTCTACCTTGGTAAAATTTCTAAGAGTCCAGCGATGTGGGTCTGACAAGTTATAGCTTCTAAAGTAAAGGATAAGTTGTTGCATTTAACTCATCCTACAGACAAGAAAGAAGTACAATGCCTGGTGGACATGTTTTGGAGGTAGCACATTTCTCACCTGGGTATGTTATTGCACCCCAACTACTAAGTGACTTGAAAGGATGCTAGTTTGGGGTGGGACCCAGAACAGGAGAAGACTCTGTAACAGATTCAGACTACTGTATAGGTCACTTGGCACATGAGCCATGTGTTCCTTCAGACAGCCATTGTGAGACTAGCCAGCTTCTGATCCTGTAAGTCAATTTAATGAATTTGTTTATCCTGTTGGTTCTGTTGCACTACATAAATCTGACTAATACACTTCCTTAAAAAAAACTATTTTGATTTAGTTGGATAACATAGCCTCCCTCACAAAGAACACTGTCATTTACCCGTCTACTGTTTTCTTTGATTTTCTTTCTACAACTCTCCACAAGGTTGCAACTATAACTCTTTATGTCTATTCTGATGGTCTCTACAAAGGAAAATGGAAAAAACACTTTTATATTTCTTTTTTCCTTGTATATTAAATGCTTAAAACAGTGCTTGACTCAATATCATTAATTAAGTTAATAGGGAATAATAGGTACATAATAACTCCTTACTGACTTCAATCTGCTGCTAAATTCTAAAGCATATCACCATCCTCATTGTGTTTCACTCCCTACTATCCTTTTAAAGGTATGGCTAATTCCTTGTGGTGTCTCTGTCATTTTCTCTTCCTTCAGGGTTTCTGGACACTGATGGTAGGTTTTTTGTAAAGATAGCCCCAATACGCCATAATTTTCCTTTGTGAGTTTGTGGTTCCTTCCATTGTGATATGACTTTTGCTTTCCCGTAGACTTACTCTGAGTTAAACTTATGGCTTCAACAAATAAAAAGCAGTGGAAGTGACACTATTACCATTCCGAGCATGGGAATGAAGACACCTTGGGTGCTGTTAAGGCTTGGATGTGAGGTGTCCCCCAAAAGCTCATGTGTAAGACAATGCAAGAGGTTTAAATGAGTTTCGATTCTGTTATGAGTGCCTTAACCCAATCAGCTAATGAATAACCTGATTGGACTAGCTGAGTGGTAGTTGAAGGCAAGGGGTGTGGTTAGAGGAGGTGGGGCATTGGGGGCGTGGCCTCCGGTATATGTTTGTATCTGGCAAGGGGATCTCTCTCCTGATCTTCATGTGATCTGCTCTTGTAGACCACATTCTTCCTCACCTTGAGTGTGTAGAATGCAGCTTATTGTCTACAGACTGAAACCTCTGAAACCATGAGCTCCCAAGTAAACTTTTCCTCATCTACAGTTGTTCTGGTAAGGTCTTTTAATTGCAGCAGCTAAAAAACTGATTAAGCAGGTGCTTTTGCTCTTTCTTTCGGAAATTCTGTCCCCCGCCTTGTGAATTAATCTGGCAACCTTGCCAGTGAATGAGAGAGTATGGAGGTGTCTAGTTGTCCCAGTTGAGTTTTCTGAGCCAGCATAGAGCTAGCTTACAGACAAACAAGAGTGCTTAGCCAAGAATAAGAGAATGGCTACCTGACCAACACCTGGTAACAGATAAGCCTGCCAGGACAAGAACACTCCTTTCCACCCACAGGTTTGTGAGCACCAATTAATGCTTGCTGTTTAACACAAGTATTTTGGGGTGGTGTGTTACATGACAATAACCAATTAATATACTCTTGTTTCTATTTCCTTCTTTTTAAAATTAAGAAGCAAATAGTGGTTTTCCTATAAGCAGGTAGTTTATCTCTATAAGGTTATACCTTTTGAATATGCAAATTTTTAATAAATTTTACTTAGTTATGTTCGAATCTCAAGTTTATTTTGTTTATTTCCATTCTTTGTGAGCTTTCCTCATAAGGTCCATGGGAACAGGAATCAGGTCTTTTTATCACCCTATACATCATTCAGTATTGGTAATGCTATAAATATTAATATCTTTATTGAAGAAATGAACACATGTAATGGAAATATGTATCTTGGTCCTCTCCAAAATTTTTTATAGTTATTGTTTATATTTTAATGTAATACTTTCCATTGGGTCTAGTTTGAAATTTTTATTCTATCCAAATTTACTTTTTTAAAAATGTTTATTATTTACTCTTGTGTGTCAGGCACTGAATTTTAACACGGAGCAAAAACAGAAAAGTTCCAGCCTTCAGGAAACTTAGGGTGGATTATAGAAGACACTTTATGTGATGAGACTTTTTGTAAGAATACACATCTCTTAATTTTCTTTTATATATTTTTCTGTTTTATAGTGTCTTTCTGTGCATTTGTTCACAAATTTAACTTTAACAAAAAAAAGAAAAAAAGGGGCACATGCTAGATTTTATGCTAAATGCTGACAGATTCTATTTAGTCTTCTAAATAAAAAATGCCCTATTTTTTTCACATATATTTTATTCTTTCTGCTTTCAACTACCTTGAGCTGCAACCAAGAATTCCAGAAAGGAGGGGGTGGGCTGGAGTAACCTCAGGGAAACGTATTTGTGTGTGTGTGGTGTGTGTGTGTGTGTGTGTGTTGTTTATGTGTACACATGTGCATGTGTGTGCACTAGGGAGAAAGCTGGGGATGGTGGATGGGGATATATTCCTCGCCACAGACTTCTTTCAAGCATCTGTACTAACACAGAGGTTCCATTTCTTCCTACTAGAGAATTTCACTGCCCACCTCTGGCAGTTTCTGAGAAGCTGCTAAAAAGAGGACATTGTTGTTTTGAGTACTGAAAGTGTCTGAAAGGAGAAGCTAAGTGAGGCTAACTAGGAAAGGAAGTGGTGACTGAACTATTTTTTGACCTTGACGTTCAGAGCTGCAATTCCCCCTAAACTCAGTTTGACTCAATTGTTGAGCTTTCCAAGGTGACTTCCACTCAAACAGTGCATCTAGCTTTAATCTCAGGGAGTAAAATGAACACAAATCCTTTTCTTATTGTCTTGAAATCCTACTGATACATTGGTATTTATCAAAACTGGATTGGAAATTCCTCGATTTAAGAACTGAAAGGATATTTCATGATGTAAGGCTTTCCTATACACTTAGAAATATAGTGCTTTATTAAAAATCAAAGAACTGGTATTAAAATTGGTCCTTTTTTATAAAATATCTTCTGCTTGGTCACTTGCTTGGGCTGCATTATTACTTCAATGATACTTTTTTCTTATATAAGTTTATAGTTACTACTTTAATCAACACTGAAAAGTTAGAAAGTTGATTTTTATTTAGGGGTTTTAACTTGCAGTTAGAGATATGGGGAAATCCTATTCTAATGGACATTTTGGGATAAAAATACAATAAAGTGAATGCCTTGCCTTACTTCAGTTTCCCACCCAAATGTGATAGTTACAACTTTTTTCTTTCTTTCTTTTGGATCAGACTCTGTGATCTCATCAAGCATATTAATTGCACCCATTTTTTTGTCCATATCCTATTGCAGGTTACAATTTGTTGGAAATTGTAGGCTTCGAGTCTTAAATCACATTGCACAGTTATGCTTATGCCATGTATGCATATGGCCAGTTATGTTCAATAGAATACAATAATACAGGTGATGTCTCAGTTATTGTAAGGAAGAAATTTTGTGCAAATACTACTTATTTTTTCTTTTTGTGTTTGGAAACTTAGTATGTCTCATGTACTTCTTTCATCAGTTTCAAGATGCCATGATGAAATTTTATCATCATCTTTACTAAATGGAAACTACGTTTTCCAGACATTTCATCACTATGTAGTTTTGGGTTTGCGTGAAATCCAAGAGATAGTCTGCAATAGGGATGAAAGGCAGAAGTAAGGAAGCAACCATATTCTGCCAACCATCAAAAGGTTTATGGAGGGGCTCTACCACTGTTTCATCTTATAAATGTCCCCTATCTGTCACCTAAGTTCATTGGCATGGGACAGCAGCCAGCTTCACAGATACTTAAACTTATTTCAGAGTGTGTTTTGTCTTTAGATGCACTGCTTGGTCCAGCTCAATTTAGCTCAGTGAAAAAGGTATCAGTTTTTCTTGGAAATAACCTGTATCTTGGAAGCCCCTGTGGTGAGGGCGAGAAATGAACTGGTTTCATTGTACCGTGTGTGTCCTAGGTTGCCCTTCTTCCTCACTTTGCATTTTCCTTCATAACTGCTGCCATTAGGCCCCAGAACTATAGGCACAAACAATATCCTTCAGAGACTTGAACCAGCTCCAACAATTGTAAAGATACAATTGTTGTATCTTTATAAAAATCTTTATTCTGTGTCAGTCACAGTAATTCTGGTTCTCTGACTGAGCCTTAACTGACAGAAATAATTATTTTGTAGTGGGGAAATGGAAACTCAGGGAAAATTACTAAGGTAGCAAGTGACATAAATGGACACAACTCTGGTTGATGAAACTCACACATTATAATAAATTAATGAATTAAAAGATGAGATTGGGATGGAAAGGACTGGGATACTAGCTGCAGAAGTTAAAATCATTATTTGTATGCACAATAGTAGAGTAAGAGGTCCTTTATATAAAGAAGAAGATTAGACCATAAATTTAATTCATGCTTTAGAGTTTCCATTTAAAATATCTCTGATAAATTTTCTTTTCTGTTTTGGGGTTATTGCTACCATTTTTTGCTTTTCTCTAGTCTTATTGTCAGAGCCTAGCAGGTTTTTAACTTCTTCTGGTAATCATCGACTTTTACTTGCAATATCTTTTCAGAAACCACTCTACCTTCTCTATTTACTTATTGCTGGGATAGGATTGCCACATATGTGGCTTGCATTAATTATGCATCCTCTTTGAACACATGATTCCAGGTTTGGAAATTTGAGTATATAAGCAAAACTAAGACATTAAAATGCAGTTTCTGTATCACATGTTGGTAAGATGGTTTCCTTGAGAAATACATCCTCATTTCAAACAGGGCACACAAACAAAGATTCTTAAAAACAAGAGAATGAATATGTTTCTTTGAAGATAGTGCTTTAACTTTTCAATGTATTTTTAGGTAAATTTCACCCCAAATCATTGTCCTGGATAATAAATTATTCTAAATACACTTTTAAAATTTGACTGTGATTTAGGATTTTCAATTTATCAGTTCATTCTATTTGTTAAAGAAAATATTATAAATATTAAAGCATGGAATAATAGTCTATCACAAGAAAAATAAATAACAAATATATTAATTAGTGTTTAGTAAAATAATTTCATAATGAATATTTCTTTACCTCACAGTTCTTGGTACAGAAATGTATGTAATGAAAATTTAAGGTTAAGAGGCAAATATACCTTTTTAAAAAAAAAAATAGTCGTAGACAGACACAATACCTTTGTTTGTTTCTTTCTTTATTTTTATGTAAAGCATTCTATCACTGAGCTACAACCCCAGCCCCACCAGTATGCCTTTTTGAAAGCAAATTTTGCATTGAGGAAATGATTAGCACAGGAAAGATAGATGCAAGGTCTAGACTTTTTAACTTTTAATTTAATATCATGTTGTATGTCAGGTATTGTGCCAGGTCTGGGATTGGAATGATAAGTTATACATGGCCCCGTCTCCCTGTCTCTAAAATAGTAGAGGGCTACTGAGACACACGTAGTATGCAGCATGGACAGGTTATACTTGGAATTATGCACAGATAAAAGAAGATCTCAGGGAAGGCCAGGCCCACATCTCTCAGATGAGCCAGCAAGGTAAATGGAAGTAAGTTTGTGCTGGATCTTGAAGTATAGAGATCAATCCTCTTCTTCAAGCTGAGCAGAATTGCAACATGAGAAAATACAGTCTGCAAAGAAACAGAGAAATGTGAGTAATTTAGTGTTCTTAAAACATCCAAGTACATAAGGAATAAAAGCATAATGTAAATTTGGAGGCATTTGTAAGGTCCCAAATATGATTTATTTCTTTTTAAATCATCATCAGTATAGTATTAGAAAAACAAGTGGTAGAATAACCTTTTTAGAAAATTAATTTAGATCCCCTTAACATTATTTCTATTGAATAAACAAGAATGTATAGCTGAAAATAATTACAGTATATTTTCATGAAATGCATTTGTTTTCTTGAACAGAATATCACATTTTTAAAATCATCAACATCACTTCTTTAAATCAAATTCAAAGATTCACTTGGTCTTTTGATCTTAAACCTAAGATACTAAATTATGGAAAGAGTGATGAATTTCTAGGTTTTGATAAGTTATAACATCTTTATATTCCTGGCTTCAAATTCGAGAATTTAATTCCATATGTACTGTGATAGCATATAAAATTCTAATAGTGAGAGGTGGCTCCTGAATTGCAAACTTCGTAAGATATTGTCGGTGAACAATAACTCACATTCCTAGTTACTCCACTTCCCACCCCCGAAGAAGGGTGCCTCAAATAGCATGGACTAATTGAGATCTAACTTACATGAAACAGTCCAGAGGTGAGTTGCTAAACCCATCAAAAAGGAAAAAATAAAACCTCTATCTCAAATATCCCACCATTCTGGTGAAATAAGTTATAAGAAAGGAAACAAAATTGTAAGGTTTTCTGGTGCTCTTTGCTAATTGAAAAAAAAAAAAAGTTTTAAATTCTATGTCATGACTCTATTCCAGTGGCAGAAGAGTCGACACACTGTAAATCATTTGGAATTCATTTTTCATCACTGAGAATTTATGCAACTGACATAGCACATATCTCTTCAAATGCAAGTTCCTCATGCTTACTTTCCCCACCGCAGACACAGCAATGAAACACGATCTATATGAATCATGTAAGTTTGATGACAGAAATGCAATTGATTGTCATTCAAACATTTACCAAAATACTTCTGGTTAGAAACAAATTTAAAGAAGTCAAGTGTGTCTTTTGGATAGTCCCTCTGTCCCTTAGCTTTGCCCCTACACTGCAAACCAGAGAGAAAGAAAAAGAGAGAGAGAGAGAGAGAGAGAGAGAGAGAGAGAAGAGAGAAAGGGGGAGAAAGAGGGGGCGGATTTCTTTTTCTCCCTCTTTCTGTTTGACCTTGTAGAGTTTCACAAGTTAAATGGAGCACAGGTTGGGAACATCCATTGTTCTCATCCCAGCTGCTCCAAACCCATAGAGCACATTGTCAGTGAAATGGAAAAGAAATTAGCAGCTCATTTTGTGCAACGTGAACTTTTCTCTCTCTGTCTTGCTCTTGCTTGATGGGTGCGCTCTCTTTGATATATCAGTCCTTATGCCTTATTGCCATGCAAGAATTGGAAGTAAGAAATGTCAACAGCACTCCCCTGCTTCCATTACAACTAATCAAGTTTCTATCTGCCAAGGTAGTAGTTAAGTTTTATTCAGAGTCTCTTTTGGGGGAATCAGGTTGTGAGGGCAATTAGAAAGATAATGGAGGATAGATTACTGGAATATCCCAAACAACAAGGCATTGAAATAGTTATATGCCATGTATGTGTGTGTGTGTGTGTGTATTAGGAGTGACAGTGGTGAAGGATTGATTTCTTGTGCTATTGTGAGAAGATTGCATCTCCCCACACACGGCTGAACTTCTCACACACAGTGTTCAATTAGCAGTTAAGGATAGATTCAAATAGATTGAAAGAATTAGTCATTTTTGAGAACTTTATGGGGAAACTTAACTCGGCTGTGCTTTCAACCAGTCAAAAAAAAAGCAAAGAAAAGAAAGTCAGCAGAAGCTAGCTGAATGTGCAGATGTGGCATCATTGGAGCATCTCTAGATGAGGACAGACTCAGTATCTGCTGAGTAGCCAGCAGTTCCAGGACAGTAAAGGCTGTTTTAAGGTCACAGGAATCACTGTTGAAATGCAGCACATTGGCAATAGCAAATATTCAAGGAAAATTGGTGCTCAATAAAGACTGAAGGTCAGCATTTCTAGAAAAATTTTTTGAAAGTGAATATAAACCTTTTAAATTTGCATTTCATGAATAATGTCTTGGAAAAGGTGACTTCCTCTGCCAATACAATATAGGGCCACTATTTGTAATCTCTCTCTTATGACTCTCAAAGTATACAGCCCATAAATGAAAAGAAAAGAGGGTTTTTTTTGCATCTATGTCAAAATCTGCTTTGAGCTCATTGGCAAGAAATGAAAGTATTTCAGAGAGAAATAAATGATCCACTAGTTTGGATGACTCTAGAATTTGAGACAAGGTAATCAATTATTTCATTTTGTCCTCGTGTCAGTTGGAGTAGACCTGCATCAGACTCTGTTTTTTGTCAGCATCATGAGCATCATTTGTATCAAGTAGAAACTGCATTTTGGTGCATCCAGGAGAGACCTAAATTGAAAACCTGGAGGTAGTTCTTTTCACTGAGTCAACAGGGATTCAATTTCCTTATACCTATATTTCACCTATATTGCTGTACTTTTCCATTTGTAAACTTACAAGGTTTACAAATACCCTCTCATTTATGTTTTAGACAGAAAGTAGGAAAACAAGGAGACAATGGTGTTCATGTACATGTTTAAAGAATTTAAGTTGAATCCCAGAGCTTCTAATTGTATCTTTTTAGTCACATTTTTATCACATGATCACACTAAGATGTGAAAATGCTAAAAAGGGCACATAGCTACCTCGATAAAATAAGAATTTCTGAGAAATTGGCTATAGGTTAAACAAGTCAGTTTCTACCATATAAGCATTAGAAGAATAAGCCTTAAATAAATCAGCAAATGTAATTGTTGCTAAGAATTTATAATCTTACAAATGTTAACAATCTTACAGAGTGTTAATAGAAATACACACATAGTAAACAGATTAATGTAAAAATACATGTATTGTAAGTAAAGAAAAAATATCAACAAATAGACTGACATTGAATTATCATTCAATTATCATTAATCATTTAGTGCCTAGACTAGTATCAAGTAAGTAGATAAACAAATATTGAAAAAATATATCATAACATTTATTGATTTATTAACTCCTTATAGAATGTCTACTAGATGCCAGCAGTAATGTTAAGAATTTATAACATTAAGATTTAAAGATTACAATAGCAAACAGGGACATTCATAATTGATGAGAATACCAATACATCAGGAAGATACAGCAATTATGGATAAGCATAGTTAACAACAGAGCACTAATATATATGAAGGAAAAACAGAATCTAAAAAGGAAATAAATAGTTTAGCCATAATTTGGAAAATTCTACACATATTTATTTAATAATGGATGAAACAAAATGTTAGGAAATACATTAAATAGATTATATACCATGACCAAATGTGATATATGCCAATCAGGAAGGAAAGCATGACTTAAAATCAATTAATGTAATACATATTAGTAAACAAAAGACAATCCCATTTTATTACCTTAAGGGATGTAGAAAAAAATTTTAAAAATCCAACACCTTCATGATTAAAAATTCTCAAGAACTAGAAATAAAAAGAATGACCTTCAACTGATAAAGATACCTATAAAAGACCCACAGATAAGTATATGCTTAATGGTGAAAAATGAAAGTTTCACTTTTAAGATAGGAGTGATGTAAAATCATCCACTTTCACCACTTATATTTAACCTTGTACTGACTCTTTGGCCAGTCCTAAAGTATAATTATTATAAATTCACAGGAAGTTATAAAATAGTACAGAAGGGTACCTGTTACCAGAAATAATACCACAAATGCCTAAAATCAAAACCAGAAAATGTACATTGGCATAATTCACAGACTTTATTCAAATTTCACAGTATATTACTCGTGTGTGTGTGTATGTGTGTGTGTGTGTGTGTGTGTGTGAATGACTTTTGGAAAATTTATCACTTGTAAATTTGCATAACCATGATTAACATTATGACACAAATTTCTCTCACCGCAAGTCTCCCTTGTGCTTTTTCTTTAGAGTCATATTCACTCATGCAACCACCATAACCAAGCTCTCTAATCTCTTGAAACAACATTCTGTTTTCCCTTTCTATAATTTTGACATCTGAAGAATTTTACATAACTAATGCAGAAATAATATTTTGAGATTGGACTATTTCCCTTCTCAGCATAATTTTCTTATACACATTGTGTTGTGTGTGTATATATACACACACACGTATATAAGTAGAGAGCAGTGACAGAGGATGGGAGAGCAGTGACTGATATTGGGTGTCTCCGATGACTTCATGACTGAGGCATGCCTGGTGCCTGGGAATGTTTCTATGCAAGGGCACAGGATGCTTAGCTGCTGTGGCAATGCCCTGCATGAGCAGTCTCTGGGCCAAGAGTCCTATCAGCTCTGACCTTGATCTCAGGCACACAGCTCCTGCGAAGGAAGGAACTCTTATGCTGGACAACCACAATGTTTTACCAGCTCCGCTTCCCCAGTTCCTGCCTGCCTTATAGTAACTTTTAACAATGGACTTTCTTGAGAGCTACACAAAACTCCGAACAAAGCACTTTGCAACTATGGATTGCAACTGTGGAAAAGCTACATAGGATGTCCTAGTTTTATAACTTTCCTGAATACAAAGAAAAATGGTTGCATAGTCTTTAACCTGATAATGAGACATATATAAATAAAAGATTGCTAGCGTAACTCTTTAGATCCACATCTCCATCAGAGAGCAGAGCTCCACCTGATCCCAGCTCAATCTTCAAAATCTGTGTCTATGAATCTTTATTTTCCAATCCCCCTTCTCCTCTCACCGAACCTAAGAGTTTGGTCACACTGGATGCAGCTGGACACATATATATGCGCATATATATTTAGTCCATATATCTAATATATATGGACTACATCACAAAATAGCATGTTATTTGATTGCAATATATTTAAGTTTAATATATACAATTCGTTGCACATATTAATAGTCAATTTCTTACTATTGCTGATTCTTATTTCATGATGCCCATGTAATACTGTTTAGTAATTCCATCATTGAATTACAGATAGAATGTTGTCAGTTTTTTTTTTTTTTTTTTTAATTTATTTTTTACGTTTACATAGGGTAATGATGTTTATATATATTTTACCCCTCCACCCCCACCCCTCCCATCACCTCCCCACCCCTCCCACCCCTCTTTTCCCTCTACAACAGTCCTTCTTTCCTTCATTCTTACTGCTCTCCTTAGCCTAACTCTAAACCTAACCCTAAACCTAATGCTAGCCCCTCCCACCCCCCATTATATGTCCTCATCCGCTTATCAGCGAGATCATTCGTCCTTTAGTTTTTGAGATTGGCTTATCTCACTTAGCATGATATTCTCCAATTTCAACCATTTGCCTACAAATGCCAAATTTTATCATTCTTCATTGCGGAGTAATTATTCCATTGTATAAATATGCCACAGTTTCTTATCCATTCATCAACTGAAGGACATCTAGGTTGGTTCCACAATCTGGCTATGGTGAATTGAGCAGCAATGAACATTGATGTGGCTGTATCTCTGTAGTATGCTGATTTTAAGTCCTTTGGGTATAGGCCAGGAGTGGGATAGCTGGGTCAAATGGTGTTTCCATTCCAAGCTTTCTGAGGAATCTCCACACTGCTTTCCAGAGTGGTTGCACTAATTTGCAACCCCACCAGCAATGTATGAGTGTTCCTTTTTCACCACATCCTCGCCAACACCTATTGTTGCTTGTATTCTTGATAATCGCCATTCTAATTGGGGTGAGATGAATCTTAGGGTAGTTTTGATTTGCATTTCCCTTATTACTAGGGATGTTGAACATTTTTTCATATATCTGGTGATTACTGTACATCTTCTTCTGTGAAGTGTCTGTTCATTTCCTTAGCCCATTTGTTGATTGGATTATTTGTATTCTTCGTGTAGAGTTTTTTGAGTTCTTTATAGATTCTGGAAATTAGCGCTCTATCTGAGGTATGGTTGGCAAAGATATTCTCCCACTCTGTAGGCTCTCTCTTCACATTTCTGATAGTTTCCTTTGCTGAGAGAAAGCTTTTTAGTTTGAATCTATCCCAGTTGTTGATTCTTGCTTTTATTTCTTGTGCTATGGGAGTCCTGTTAAGGAAATCTGATCCTGAGCCAACAAGTTGAAGATTTGGACCTACTTTTTCTTCTATAAGATGCAGGGTCTCTGGTCTGATTCCGAGGTCCTTGATCCATTTTGAGTTGAGTTTGTGTAGGGTGAGAGATAGGGGTTTAGTTTCATTCTATGCATATAGTTTTCCAGTTTTCCCAGCACCATTTGTTGAAGAGGCTATCTTTCTCCATTGCATATGTTGGAACTTTGTCTAGTATGAGAAAATTGTATTTATTTGGGTTTGTGTCCATGTCCTCTATTCTGTACCATTGATCTACCTGTCTATTTTGGTACCAATACCATGCCGTTTTGTTACTATTGCTTTGTAGTAGAGTTGAAGATCTGGTATTGCAATACCCCCCTGCTTCGCTCTTGCTACTGAGGATTGCTTTAGCTATTCTAGGTTTTTTATTCTTCCAGATGAATTTCATAATTGCTTGCTCTATTTCTGCGAGGTACATCATTGGGATTTTAATTGGAATTGCATTGAATCTGTATAGAACTTTAGGTAGTATAGCCATTTGACGATATTAATTCTGCCTATCCAGGAACATGGGAGATCTTTCCATCTTCTAAGGTTTTCTTGAATTTCTTCTTTAGTGTTCTGTAGTTCTCATTGTAGAGGTCTTTCACCTCTTTGTGAGATTGATTCCCAAGTATTTTATTTTTTTCGATGCTATTGTGAATGGAGTAGTTTTCCTAATTTCTCTTTCTGAAGATTCATCACTTATGTATAAAAATGCATTGGATTTATGAGCATTGATCTTGTAACCTGCTACTTTACTGAATTCACTTATGAGTTCTAAAGTTTTCTGGTGGAATTTCCAGGTTCCTCTAAATATATAATCATGTCATCAGCGAACAGGGATAGTTTGAGTTCTTCTTTTCCTATTCGTATCCCTTTAATTTCTTTGGTTTGTCTGATTGCTCTGGCTAGAGTCTCAAGGACGATGTTGAATAGAAGCGGTGAAAGAGGGCATCCCTGCCTTGTTCCAGTTTTTAGGGGGAACGCTTTCAGTTTTTCACCATTTAGAATGATATTAGCCATGGGCTTAGCGTAGATGGCCTTTATAATGTTTAGGAATGTTCCCATTACCCCAATTTTTTCTAGTGTTTTGAGCATGAAGGGATGCTGTATTTTATCAAATGCTTTTTCTGCATCTATTGAAATAATCATGTGATTCTTAACTTTAAGTCTGTTGATATGGTGAATGACATTTATTGATTTCCGAATGTTGAACCAACCTTGCATCCCTGGGATAAAACCCACTTGATCGTGGTGCACTATCTTTTTAATATATATTTGTATGCGATTTGCTAAAATTTTGTTGAGAATTTTTGCATCGATGTTCATTAAGGATATTGGTCTGAAATTTTCTTTCCTTGATGTGTCTCTGTCTGGTTTAGGTATCAGGGTGATATTGGCTTCATAGAACGAGTTTGGTAGGGTTCCCTCCTCTTCTATTTCATGGAAATAGTTTGAGGAGTATTGGAATGAGCTCTTCTTTAAAGGTTTTATAGAACTCGGCTGAGAACCCATCTGGTCCTGGACTTTTCTTTGTTGGTAGGCTTTTGATGACCTCTTCTATTTCATTGCTTGAAATTGTTTATATAAGTTGTGTATGTCCTCCTCGTTCAGTTTAGGTAGTTCATATGTCTCTAGAAATTTGTTGATGTCTTCAAGGTTTTCTGTTTTGTTGGAGTATAGATTTTTGAAATAGCTTCTAATTATGTTTGTATTTCACTCGTGGTCTGTGTGATGTTTCCTTGTTCATTCCGAATTTTAGTAATTTGAGTTTTCTCCCTCTTTCTCTTTGTTAGTGTGGCTAAGGGTTTATCAATTTTATTTATTTTTTCAAAGAACCAACTATTTATTTTATTAATTTTTCCGATTGTTTCTTTTGTTTCGATTTCGTTGATTTCGGCTCTGATTTTAACTATTCCTGTCTTCTACTACTTTTGGTATGGTCTGCTCTTCTTTTTCTAGTGCTTTGAGCTGTAGTGTTAACTCGTTTATTTGTTGATTTCTACTTCTTTTTTTGAATGCACCCCATGAAATAATCTTCCTCTAAGTACTGCTTTCATAGTGTCCCAGAGATTTTGATATGATGTGTCTTTGTTCTCGTTTACTTCTAAGAATTTTTTTATTTCCCTCCTGATGTCTTCTGTTATCCATTCATCATATAATAGTGTATTATTTAGTCTCCAGGTATTGGAGAAGTTTCTGTTTTTATTCTGTCATTTATTTCTAATTTCAATCCATTATGATCTGATAGAGTGCAAGGTAGTATCTCTATCTTCTTGTATTTACTAACAGTAGCTTTGTGGCATAAAATATGGTCTATTTTAGAGGAAGGATCCATGTGCTGCTGAGAAGAAAGTGTATTCATTCTTGTTGGATGGTTATATTTCTATATATGTCCGTTAAGTCTAAATTGCTGATTGTGTTGTTGAGATCTATAGTTTCTTTATTCAATTTTGTTTGGACGATCTATCCAGTGGTGAGAGAGGTGTGTTAAAATCGCCCTAGTATGATTGTGTTGTGGTCTATTTGATTTCTGGAATTGAGAAGGATTTGTTTGACGTACGTGGATGAGCCAATGTTCGGGGCATAGATATTTATGATTGTTATGTCTTGCTGATTTATGCTTCCCTTAAGCAGCATGTATGTCCTTCTTTATCCCTTCTGACTAGTTTTGGTTTGAAGTCCACATTATCTGAGATGAGGATGGATACTCCAGCTTTTTTGCTGTGTCCGTGTGCATGGTATGTTTTTCCCATCCTTTCACCTTTAGTCTATGGGTGTCTCTTTCTATGAGATGTGGTCTCTTTGCAGGCAGCATATTGTTGGATTTTTCTTTTTAATCCAATCTGCCAGTCTGTGTCTTTGATTGATGAATCAGGCCATTAACATTCAGGGTTATTATTGTGATATGATTTGTATTCCCATTCAATTGACTCATAGTTTGTTTTGACATGATTCGGTTTCTCCTTTATTTGGCTATTCCTTTAGGCTAGCGCCTCCTGTTGCTGATTTGCATCGTTGTTTTTCATCTCTTCCTCATGGAATATTTTGCTGAGAATGTTCTGTAATGCTGGCTTTCTTTTTGTAAATTCCTTTAGCTTTTGTTTATCATGGAAGGATCTTATTTCATCGTCAAATTTGAAGGTAAGTTTTGCTGGGTATAAGATTCTTGGTTGGCATCCATTTTCTTTCAGGGCTTGGTATATGTTGTTCCAGGCCCTTCTAGCTTTTAGGGTCTGGATTGAAAAATCTGCTGATATTCTTATTGGTTTCCCTCTGAATGTAATTTGATTCTTTTCTCTCGCGGCCTTTAAAATTCTGTCTTTATTTTGTATGTTAGGTATTTTCATAATAATGTGCCTTGGTGTGGGTCTGTTGTAATTTTGTATGTTTGGAGTTCTATAAGCCTCTTGTACTTGGTTTTCCATTTCGTTCTTCAGATTTGGGAAATTTTCTGTTATTATTTCATTGAATAGATTGTTCATTCCTTTGGTTTGTTTCTCTAAGCCTTCCTCAATCCCCAATAATTCTCAAATTTGGCCTTTTCATGATATCCATAGTTCTTGGAGATTCTGTTCATGATTTCTTACCATCTTCTCTGTTTGTTCCACTTTGTTTTCAAGGTTAAATATTTTGTCTCAATGTCTGAGGTTCTGTCTTCCAGGTGTTCTATCCTATTGGTTATGCTTTCTATGGAGTTTTTAACTTGGTTTATTGTTTCCTTCATTTCAAGGATTTCAGTTTGGTTTTTTTTCAGTATCTCTAACTCTTTATTGAAATGATCTCTTGCTTCCCGTATTTGGTCTTTTAACTGTTGATTGGTGCGATCATTTAATGCCTGCATTTGCTCTTTCATCTCCTCCTTCAATGCCTGCATTTGCTCTTTCATCTCCTCATTAGCTTCCCTGATCGTTTTAATTACATACATTCGAACTCCCTTTCTGACATTTCTTCTGCTCTGCTGTCATTGGGTTTTATTGATGTAGTATCTAGGTTTGTTTGGGACATTTTCTTCCCTTGTTTTCTCATAATGGTCAGTTTGTCAGTGGGACCCTGAGATATTGCAGTTTTCCACTATTGGCTTATAGTGTCCCAGTAGATTTCCAGTGTATCACCTCCCAGCCATCAGTAGCCTGATGTCTTGGAGGAATCTGATAAAGCAGCTCATTCAAAGAATACTGCCCCTAGCCCCCTACTGGTTCCACGTTTTGGAACTGGCTCTGTGCGGAAATGCTCTCACTGTGGCCTGCACCGTGCAGCTGGCCGTGTGGGAAGAGCCCACTGCCGGAGTGTGGAAGACTACCTTGGGAAGACTAAGCTGCCTGCCCGGCTCTGCTAAGCCACCTCTATCTGGGCCTGCCACCCGGGCTGAGCTTTACCCAGTGGGCAGACTCACCCGTGGCTCACTTTCAGTCCGAGTCTCTCAATGCCTCCCTTCTTAACTCCTGGGTTCTGGAGCGACCGGGGGTGCAGTCTCCCTCTAGGCCGCCATCTTGGATCGCCCCGTGAAGAGAGCCCGCAGCCGGAGTGGGCAGAGCCGCCTGAAGAGGTCTCCGGCTGCCCTGCCCTTATCCCTGAGGCTGATTGCAGATCGAGGCTCTCCGCTGGTTCTTTGCAGGAGTACACTGCACTGCAGCGGCTCCGGGACTCGGAGCGTGCTCTGTTCAGACAGGCTCTCACTAGCGGGCCAGTCCGTTCCGAGAACCTGGAGAAGCTGGCTGTGTGGGCGGGGCCCACCGCCGGAGTGCGCAGGACTGCCTGTGGATGACTCTAGTTGCCCTGCCCGGCTCCGATAAGCCACCTCTATCTGGGCCTGCACCCGGCCGAGCTTTACCCAGTGGGCAGACTCACCCGTGGCTCCACTTCAGTCCGAGGTCTCTCATGTCCTCCCCTTCTTAACTCCTGGGTTCTGGAGCGACCGGGGGTGCAGTCTCCCTCTAGGCCGCCATCTTGGATCGCCCCGTGAAGAGGCCGCAGCCGGAGTGGCAGTGCCGCCTGAAGAGGTCTCCTGCTGCCCTGCCCTTATCCCTGAGGCTGACTGCAGATCGAGGCTCTCCGCTGGTTCTTTGCAGGAGTACACTGCACTGCAGGGGCTCCGGGACTCGGAGCGTGCTCTGTTCAGACAGGCTCTCACTAGCGGGCCAGTTCCGTTCCGAGAACCTCTGTTGTCAGTTTTTGTCTATTACTAATTAAGTAGCTCTGAACATACATGAATAGGCTTTTTTTAGTGAATATAAGAGTTAATTTATCTGATCTATTATCCAGGAATGTAATTGCTGAGTCATAGAATAAACATATGTTTAATGTGGATGTGTCAAACTTTTCCAAAGTGGTTATGCTAATGTTTCTTTCCAATAGCAGTGTCTGAGAAACCTAGTTCTTGATCACCTCATCATTAGTTGGTGGTAGAATTTTTGAGAAAATTTACATAGCCCTACTAGGTACATAATGATACTGCTTCATAATTTTTAAATTGCATTTCCCTAATGGCTAATGATGATCAGTTTTTCATGTGCTAATTTTATCTATCATCTATCCATCTATCCATCCTTTTTGAAAAAATGACTATCAAAGTATTTGTCTACTTTATAAGTGTGTTACTTTTTATTATTGTTTTTTCCTGTTGAGTTTGAGAGTCCTTTAAAAAGTTTAGGTATGAATTATTTGTCAGATATACAATTTTGCATATATTTATCCCAAATTATAGGTTGAATTTTATGTCCTTATCATACCTATTACAAGCAAGCATCTTTAATTTTGATAACTTCAGTTTATTGTTTATGATGAATCATACTTGTTAGTGTAATGTCTAAGAACATTCACTTAGCCCCAGGATCTGAAGATCTTTTCCTTATATTTTCTACAAACTGATAATAATTTTATATTTACATGTAAAGCCATTATTCATTAGGGTCTAAGTTTGCATAAAGTGTGTTGCTTAGATGGAGGTTCATTCATTAAGTTAATATCTTTATGTATATGGATATCTGACTGACCCAGCTCTATTTACCAAAAAACAAAGAGTCCTTTTTCTCCTGAATTGGTTTTGCCTCTTTGTCAAAAATCATTTGGTGACCTGGTGGGGTGGTACATGCCTATATCCAGTTACTCAATATATACTAAGCAGTAGGATCTAAAATTTGAGGTCAGTCTGGGCAACTTAGCAAGATCCTGTCTCCAGATAAAAATAAAATGTTGTAGCTCAGTGGTGGCGATATGAGTAGCATATGAGAAGCCCTGGTTTGATCCCCAGTACTCCAAGTTAAATGACTGACTGACTGAATAAATAAATAAATAAATAAATAAATAAATAAATAAATTCATTTGTGTGTGTTTTTTTTTTTGAGGACATATTCATAGATTTTTAAATTTTGTTTCATTTATTTTTATGTCGACTCTCTAAGAATACCAAACTGTTTTCATAATGTAGCTGTACTGTAAGTCTTAAAAGTCTGGTAGAGTAATATATCTATTATTTTTTCAAATTTGTTTTGGTAACTCATTCTTTTGCCTCCTCATATTATTTTAGAATAAGTTTAACTATATGAAAGATTGTAGTGGGATTTTTAAAGGAATTATAGTAAACCTATAAGTTTATTTGTGGAAATTTTTCTTTTTCACTGTTAGTATTCTAATCACAGCACGTTCTACGTTTGTTTGCTTTATTCCACCTGTATGTTGTAGTTTTTAGCATACAAGTTGTTATCAGGCTTTATTTAATGTATGACTTCTACTGTATACTGAGTGATATAAAGTTGATCTTTACACGTTTAGGTTTCCACATGGTCACTACTGGTATACAGAAGTGCAATTGATTTTTCCATCTCAATTTGTATGCAGTGAACTTGCTGAACTCCTGTATTACTTCTAAAGTTATTTTTAAAAATTTCTTTGGAACATTCTATATAGTTCATTGTGTCAATTTCAAATAAGGACATGTTTATTTCATGGTGCATATATATGTGACATACATACATCATACATATGACAAATATATATGACTTGCACATGCTATGGTATATGCACACATATATATTCATGATATACATGTATGTATATACTGCATTATATGTGTATGTGTATTGTATGTTTCTTTTTTGTCTTGCCTATTGCACTGGCTAGGCCTTCTATTTATGTATAAATTCATTCCCTTTGACCAATTTTTCTTATTTTCTCTGATTGATTTCTAGTTGATTTCATTGTGGTGAGATTTTACCTTCTGTGATTTTAATTATTTTAAATATTCTGATTTTTTGTGGTGCAGAATATTGAAAAGGATACTCAGCAAAATATGAACAATAAATTCTTACACATGTAATATGAGCTATGGGTACAAACTTAAGTTAGGAAAGAAATGAACTATGTAAAGGATAATGGCACAAAAGTAAGGAAGTAAACAAATAGCTGACTTTGAAATTGAATAATAAAAAGTAGTTCGATTTATTTCTGGTTGTAAACATCTTAACTAATTGGCAATCTTTCCTTCATTGCAAGTACAAAATACGTAAAGAAGTCTTACTAAAGTTTTCCAGTGGCAATGCCAGGTTTTCCTTGCCAACATCTATTCTCTTTCCCAAATATTTTCCTCCTTTTTTTTTTTTTTGGTAGGGAAATTATCAGTCTCTTCTATATGTAATCTAATTAATTTCATTTTTTATATGAATTCCAATGAGGGAAGATATTAATCACCAAGTCTCAGTCATGTCTAAGAATTTGAATCTTAAATGCATAGAAAGATTTGAAGAATAGGTGGAGGTAATCATGTCTGAAGTATCCTTTCCACACGTTCATTGTGTTAAACATTGATCTAATTTTCTTTTGAGTGTTCTAACTCTTGCCTATTATTCTTTCCATTTTTTTTTATTTTTGGTTCTGATACATTTCAAAAAATTGAGTTTCAACTTCTCATTTATTCTATAGAATCCTGTGCTAGTACTATTTCACCAAAGTCCCATGTTTAGTTTAGTAATTGTTGGTTATAGTACTGCAACCAAAAACCTAACCAACAACCAACTGCAATGATAAAAGGAGTCTTCTTGACAGTGGTGTTATTGAAAGATAACATGTTCCACTATTTAAATGTTCAGTTTCTGTCACAACCCTTAGAAAGTCACTCTGCCATTGACTTCCATTTCTCATCCTCTGATGGAAATATTACATTACTTACCTCAAAGAGTCGTCATGAGGATAACATGAATTACCACTGGCACAGAAGTTGGAAGAGTGCTTGGCTGCTATAGATTATTTTAAAAAAGGTCAAAACCGTTTCACTTACTCATGAAAGCCTCACAAAAGATGTAGATTTCAGGAGGTATGTCAATATTGGAAGGAGCTCAAAAGAAGTCTAAACATTACTTTGGAAGAGGTGTTGTATAAGCAAAGACGGAAGACCCAAGAAACGAAAAAAAAAAAAAAAAGAAAAAAAAAAAACAACGAAAAAAGTCCTTGAACACTTAAGAAACTGAGTTAAATGTAAAAGGTAATGAGGAAGCCACTTTGGTCATAAAAGGGACAGGTTTTATCTCTTTGGCACTTAAGAATACTTATATCAGACTGAAAGATATTCCAACTTTTCTTCCACTTTTGTCACAATTTTGTATATCTATGGGAAAAGACTATTTTATTCCCATTTGTGTCTTTCAAGTCCTAGAATTGTATGTTTCACACAGCAGTGTTGTCTGAATCTATCCTGAATAAAAATAAATTGCAAATTTTTATTTATTTTTGAAACTTATTTTCCTACTCTTTCTTCCTTGAAGAGATCAGACTGGCCTTATTCATTCCCTACACTTAAACTATTAAAGTACTATGTGTGGAGCCTCATTAAGTTGTTAATTTGAATTGACTTGAATAGGAAATCTTAGGAAAGAAAAAAAGAGACAGCCCAGTTTATTTTCTTTCACTTAGCTACTTATTATTGCAAAACTTTGGATAATTCACCTAAATACACTACTTCATTTTCTTCATCCCTTAAATATCAATACTGATATACATATTACTTCCTGGCATGAGTTTTGTAAGAGCTTGGAGAATGCTGAAGAAGAACACTATTAATTATCATCAGTAACAGCAGAAAAAAGCACTACTTAGGTACTGAAGTAAGTGTGACTGTATAGTGAGACAAGCAAGTTCTTTGCCCTCTGGGAGCTAATAATCAAAAACAGACAGCACACCAAGAGGTAACCCTTTCAGAGAAAACATATACTCAAGGGCACTGAAAAGCAAATGTCAAAGCAAGATTGTGACCTTCCAGGTAATAATGCAGAATGGATTTAACATAGTAATAAACCAGTTAAATAATTTCTGCTTTGGTATATGTTAGGTGGGTTTGGTGCCAAATCATTGACAATTATCAAAACAGGGTAAATAAAGATAGAATCCAGACAGGTAAAGAAATGTAAGGTTCCCAGAGAATCCTGAATTGAGTAGACAGCTTTACTGAAAACAAAATGGAGTGTGTGAACCTGTGTGTATGTGTGTGCATGTGTGTTCAGCAGGAAGAATAAGGAGAAGATGTAGAAACAGCAAGAAGTGGGTTATCATAATATAAGTGTGGTCCATTTATGATTTTATTAAGTTCACCATTTTTGCTACAGGAAAGAATGCCCTGACAAGTGGTAAGTCTTAGTAGGAGAAATTCTTGGCAATAGTGATGCTATAAATGATTCTGCTTTAACTAAAGCTGCAGAGTTAGAATAATAGGTGATAGATTCTCACTTCCTATGAGCTCAGCAGGTGTCTGCCTTACTGATTCAATGACCTGGACAGTTCTCTGGTACCATTAGGAGAGTAAAGAACAAACAAGAAATTTATTGTTTCACTGAAGCTATCACATAATTAATTGGTTGCGTAGAAGGAAAACATGAAAAACTAGACCTAGTGGTTTGATAGAATGTTCAGTTTTTGACCAGCCATGCTGGCCATGGGTCAAGATGTAGTCACTGCACTGATTGCTATTAATCCTGGGATTACAATGGTCTATAATGGTGTTAGTCCCAGAAAAAAATTGAATAAGACTACTTAGCCCCTGGCTGCAATGGGCAGCTCAGGTCCAAAGTGGCTGCTTTTTGAGTCTGTATTCTAGGGGACTGGCAGGACCCTGGCACTTCACAACTGAATCACTTTGACCCAAAGTCATTTGTTCAATCATGGTTGACAAAAGGTAACAGAGACTTTCTACTGTTTGGAAAACAAATGGATCTCTTGGCTGTTTTCATAAAGATCGACGGGGACTTAAAATAGCCTGAGGTTAATATTATAAATCTTTCTAAAAGAGATTTTCAGAACATATTCTTTATCCTAGCATTGGATCAATCTCACAAAATGACATATTTTCAAACTACAGTAAAACAAAACAACTTATTCTTGAAAAAGTTGAAAATACTAAGAACCTTTTCCTTTCCTGGCTTGTCTTTGTTTATTCGTTTTGTTCATTCTTTTATTTCTGAACATCATTAAGCAAGAGTAGAAATTGGATGAAAATGTGTGATGAATACAGATTCACCTTCTCAATGTCCTTATGGTTATCTATCTAATCTTTACTGCTACTCAGAGTTGTTCCTTGGATGCCCACAGTGATTAAGGCCCTGTGGAAAGCTAGTGTGAGGTGTACACTTTTAACACTCTATTAGGTAGGAAAAGAAAAAAATAATAAAAAAAGGATAGAATAAAAAAATCCTCTCTCTAACCCATATAATCATGAAGACTTGCTATAAAAATCAACATCACTGGGATTGTTGACAAATAAATATTTCTGGCACTATTCTATACATGTGAATAAACAAGAGGGGAGTTACTCATAAAACTTAACTTTCATCTTTGGACAATTTTATTTTGATATGATATAGGTGAGTTTAAACTAAAATTGAAACAGCATGCATAAGGACAAGGACTTCAGGGAATAATAAATACTCTAGACAAATAGTGTAGATTAACTTGTATTTATAACACTTCTTGGTAGATTTTACCTGCTGTAGTCTATAAAACTCTAAAAACCAGTGGGGGGAAAGGACAGATCATGGAATGAGACAAACATCATTACCCTATGTATATGTATGATTACACGAATGGTGTGACTCTACATTGTGTTCAACCAGAGAAATGAAAATTGTACCTCATTTTTGTACAATGAATCAAAATATAAAATAAAATTAATTAAGTACAAAATTCAAAAAACTTGCCCCTTACCTCCCTCTTGCATTTCCCATGCAAAACTTATTGATATATTCCTCTTGTATTGAAAATCTTTTGGAAGCATGACTGACTTTTTAGTTGTAGCAGCATCATTTACTGTTATAACCTCAAGATATGAACATTCAGATGTCCTCTGAATAATTGTCAGCTATGGTACATAACTTTGAGTGGGTCATCCTCCTAACATGGCTCACAGTGTCAATTTCTTATTATTTGGTGTATATGTGTGTGTGGAGATATATGGGAATTATTTCTATCCATGTGAACTGTAATTTGGACTGAAAGCAAGGTTCCATCTCATTCCATTTGAGTTTGGAAGACACTGTAATAACTTCAAAGAGTGGTTGGTTCAGAATGCTTTGTCTTTTAGCCAGACTGTCTGGCTGGGGGCCTGTATCATGAAAGAAGTCTGGAGGGTATCTACACCAGCCACAACAACCTGGCCATAAGGACTTTGTTAGGGATGATAATCCCTCATTCTCCTTGTTTTGAAAAAGAAAGCTTTGCCAAGAAAGCACTCTGAAACATAAACACTAAAATAAAGTCATTTTTAGTGAGAGCAATGAAAATAGAGTGTTAGATGCATTCATGTTTTATCTACCTTCATGTGAGCACCAAGTGATCAGTGCAAATATTCTTATCAAGTATGAATAATATTGAAGAAAGTTAGAACATCAACTTAGCTATAATATAAGGATATGCATAGGAAACTTGGATCTCAATGGAAATGTAAACCAAGAGAAATTTATTGTAATGTCATCAGTTTTATATTTATAGAGTCATTAAGGGGGAAAGGGGTCACTTGGATCTGTGATACTTTATAGTCATTTATAGGGGAAATTATGTGAGAATAATGTTATTCATTTTGAAGATTAAAGGAAGATTCTCCTTTCTAAATATCTATGAGAATTGCTCTTTCTTTTCTAGCTATCATCTACATTTTTATAGTTTCTATTATAAGGTCAATGGAAAGAGTTTTTTATCAAAATGTTATTGACTCTAACACAGAGCGAGGAGAGGAGGGTCATTTGATCTTTCTTCAATTCTTTGGAATTGAGGCTGTCTTTGGGCAAATCAGATCTTGATTTCCTATTCTGGCTTTCTTCTGCAACTTCCCAGATTTTTAAAGTTGAACCTTTCTCAGTTTTAATTTTCTCTTCTGTATGGTGAGGTAATTGAGTGCACTGGTCTCTAAAATTATACCTAATATTTAAGGAGAAAAATACAAAGAGAATAAGATGATCAAAAAGTTGGATGCTGAAGAATATTCGAATATCCTTGCTTCATGGTCTAGTAGGGAGAGATGCCATTTGTCATTCACAGATCATGTGCTGCCGAAAATTCAGTGGCAAGGTAGGGAGTGCAGCTCAGAGCTCTGAGACCAATGCACACTCATTGTTATGTAATTTTTCTTTGGTGCCAGGTGGGTGCACTGTTTGCCAGGAATTCATACTTCAGAAATAACAGTTCACACCCAGACAAAGGATTTGGTTGGGATGTCTTTGTTCAGGAAACAATTAAAATGTATTGTACAAAGTGATAAAACCTTCCCTGAGTGTAAGGCACTGCTGCAAAGCACGTGTGGTTGAATTTTTCAGGTAACAATGCAATATTATTCTCTGGCACATGACAGTTATTATAGAACTAAGGCAGTGGGGCAAAAAAGGGAAAAGAATTAGAAGGCAGACTAAGTCTTCATCAAGTTGCCAAATGTTAAATATATTGCAGGTTTTAACTCCATACAGAGTTTGGGATTTATGGAATTGTATAGGATAAGAAGAAAGAACATAGGATTTATCATTAAGAAATAAGTTGTTGATTCCTAAAGTCTTTTGGGCAATTGCTCTCCTTGGAAAAGGTAGGAACTCTGGTTCTTAGTCCATTTCCAAAGGGGTTTTGCAAAACCAAAGTTTCTGTACCAAAATGACTTAATTATGTATGCTCTTTCCTTGGCAAGTCTATTCCTAAGATTGGATTGCTGACTTCTAAAACTAGTGAGAATAGAAAAGACTGAGTTTCCTAAATATGATTCATCCAGCTAAAAGGAGGTCAAGTTTTCTTCACTGGGAACCTCAAAGCTTCAAGTAAAATTTGCCTTTTGCTGTTCTTAGTGTATCCTTAAACTAAAGGGTTTTGGAAGAAATTTCTTAGACCCAATAGGTGTTTGACTTCCAACATGATTTCTGTTTGTCAGAAGGCTATATCCCTTTGTGACTTGAACTTTGTTCAATGTTTGAAAAAACATTTCAGCCACAACCATATTTTGTTTTCTTCAGAGTAAATTTTGCAATATCATCAGTGATAGGAGTCACTGTGTGCTCACCCACACCAGATCATCTCTCATCCAGAAAGAGAAAATCAATTTTAATTTTTCAAAGAGGAGCAGCAAGTGGTATTTGCTATTTATATTTAAAGAAGGGTCATTAAGCACTTTGGTTTCCTCTCTTCCTCGGAGCTCAAAGCAGGGAATGTATAGGAAACAAATGGATGTGGATTAAACTTGAAAATAGTTTTGGTACTTTGATGATAATCCTGAATTTAGGGTTGGAGGGTTGGTTTAGTGGTAAAGTCAGAAGATCATGCCATTCACTTGAGATCTGTATTTTGTTTTATATATTTATGTAATAAGTTTAGCTTTCACACAGAGAAACATTTTGTTCACAGTCAAGTTATCTTGGAAATGGAACTTTCAGCAATGAAAATTCAGGTACATTAACCACTTAAGTTATATTCAGTTATAGGAGACAGTAGGAAGTAAAGACTCAATGTGTATTTCCCAGAATGAAGAATGATTACACAATGCATGGAATATGGAGTCCCAGGAACTTTCTGTTATGCAAAAAATGGTCAATTTATTTTTCAAATTTAATTGGTTTTACATTTCATTTTCTTGGAGAGGTTGTTTAAATCTTCATCCAGTGAACACATAATAATAAAATGCATAAGTTATAAAGACATGTACTTTTTAAAGGCTAAGAAGAGATAAAGATATTAACATAGTACATAGTCCCATTCTGGGTTCAAGTATCCCCTGATCATGTCCCAGAAACACAATGAGAGCTTCAGGTAAAATGTGTTATGTTGGTGTCACGAGCAAGTATGAACAGTACACAATTAACAACATAGAGAATAGCATCAACATCTGCATAGGTGACAGCAAGTAAGTGGATCAAAAATAGAAAAATAGGAATGATGTTGAGCACTCAGTAAATGTTGGCACATATTAGAAGCATAAATAATATTTGTTAAAAGAGATGACAATTATTTAGGTAATAGTTTGATAGATTATATAGCACCATGTGCAAAAACACAATTTAGTCTAGACCGTTCAAATTTAAGTCTATATTCAGAGATTTTCTATTTCTGAAATTTATGGCACGTAACCTTAACATTTACAAAGTTCCCTACTTCATCTATGAAGTGGTAGAACATAATAACTTTATCTCTAGGAATATAGTGAGAAAATAAAATGTATATAAAATAGTATATATTATACATATACGTGTTCAGGAAGAGGCCAAGCATTAAGATACACTCAACTAACAATGTTTTCTGTTCATGCTAATTTTGTTAATTTGTTTTCATCATAATTAATAGTTTTAACAACTACCACCTATATATAATAGGGATGAGATGCAATTTATAGGTCTGTATTTAAGGCACATTTATGAACATAAACCTACACCCCAAGGCAAATCAATATAATATTTTAGACAACTACACCAAATGTCTTCTAAACTTTAGTGGGTTTAATAACTATTTCTCTAACTATATATTTAGCATCTTCTGGGAACCCAGTTCTCACATACATGCTAAACAGGAATCTGAAGAATCCAATTTAGCTAAACAGGTACAAACTAAACACTAAATCTTTGGGACTTTTAACCTATTATTCAGAAACCTCCAAGAAATTCATGTGTAGATTTCAGCGGGTTATGAATTAGATGGGAAAAAACTGCATCTTTCTCTTCACTAACATCTAACTAAAATTTATCATTTCCTTCAATTATAAATGTGGGCTACAATACACAGTATTATTTGCAGTACCTGGGGCTGTCAACAATAGACACCAGAGATATTTTCACATTACATTACTGTTGTCTCAGATACCTTGAAATATCATTCAAATTATAGTACTTATTAGATCTGTTGCTAAATCGTGTTATATGTGTGACAATCAAACACAGTGCTATATAACAAATTTGGCTTTTATAATATATTGTAACAGTATTTTAATATAATTGGTTTCTTGTATAATCTTAAATATTTTATTTTATCAGTTAAAATCATTATTCTGAGAAAGAATCCTAGCCTTCACCAGACTGCTAATGGGGTTCATGGCACACAAAATGATTAAGAATCTCAGGAATACAGACATGAATTAGAGGAGGAGGAAACATGATATTACTTAATAATCAAATTATATTGTGCAAATGAGTAAATATGCTAAATAGCTCTAGAAGGCACGCAGACCTCCTGAATGTTAAAAAAAATATCACCCACAAGTTATAGGTCACATGGGAAGGCAAGGGAATAACTTAGAATACTGGTAATCTGATTTTAGCAAAAAATTTACACTTGTTTGGTTATATATCCCTTAAATTTTAAAACTTCTAAAATCTTTACTGTAATGTAAATTAATAAAATGTAAATTCTAACTTATTATAAATAATATTTTTAAAGTAAAGCTATATACAACTCTCAAAGCATTCATGTGAAATATAAATAAAAGTTGTCTTAACACTCACCAATGTTTATTTACATACAATAGAAAACTGATTTTTATGGAAATTTTGTATCAATCCTTTATCTTTAAAAAAAAAAAACTTTAAAATTTAATTTCTCTTTTTTTAATGTGGTTCTGAGGATCAAATCGAACCTAGTGCCTCACACATGCTAGGCAAGCACTCTACCATGAGCCACATCCTCAACCCCAATCCTTTTTCTTTGGAAAATATAATTTCTGTTACTCTTCACTTGCAGAACTGTGTGCATTTTAGAATTAGTCCAATTCTATGATATTGATATTTCATTGATCAACTTATATTTTATGGAAATATATACAATTAACTTTAAAATGCTTCTGTAAAGATCTCTAAGTGGTAAGAAAACATGCATAGAATGTATAATTATTATAATAATTTTCATTAGCAATGGTCAACATATACCTGTAATGAGTTCGTTGATAAATAATTATTATTCACATGAAAGGATTGCTCTATGGAGTGCAGCATTGAATGAGGAAGCTGGAGGAATGGTGGATGGTTGGAAGTGATGACCTCAACCTTCTGTCTCATACAGAAGTATGTTTCCAGTGTCATGCTGTATTGCCTCACATCAAGAGGCTGAGTCTGTTTTTCCTATGCTCGCACATGACTGACCTTGATGGTATTTTAACTATTAAATATAGCAGCAGTGTATGCAATTTCCAGGGTTAAATCTAAAAGACCTCAAAGTTTCTGCCCCTTTTCAAACACTCTTATCACCAAATAAAGAACCCTAAATGGATTGCTGAGTGGAGAGTGGGTGTCAGAGAAGCCCTGAGACCACATGGAGACCACATGGATAGGGTGAGCCTAGGCCTATCACTATCTTAGCTGAGCCCCAATTTCAGTCAACCATCAGGTGAATATAGCCATCTCAGCGAGCCTAAGCAAGAACAGCAGGACAATATATAGAATCACACGAAATCATACATTAGTGTTGTTTTTGTACCACTAAGTTTTGGGAAAACAGTTATATGGCATTAGATGCTGAAAAGAAACAGCTCTCCTAATACAATATATTAAATTATGCGATGGTCCCATATTCAGTTAACAGTTTTTTTTATCCTTGGATCAGTGAATCATGTTATGATTATAAACTAGGAAAGGGGACGCTACACCCACAAGTACTCACTCTGGCAGATCAGCTTTAAAGGTACCAATAGAAGTTGAGGATCGGGAAATTGAGTCTCCTAAATCTATCTGTGCCCTTATACCTCCTGGGAACTCTACACTGACCATTTGAGGAGCACTGCTCCAGCCTGAAGGATTTCTGAAGCTGGGAGTAATAGAAAAGCATTAGGATTTCACTATATTATTTAAGAAGTGTCCTGAATTATTCTAGAGGGAGTGCATAAGAACATACTCCATTTAGATAAAATATAATCAGAAACTGGAGGGATAGAAGCATTGGAATATTTGGATTTCTCCAAAAATAAACTCTCTGTCTTGTCTTGTTCATATGGCAACCTCTGGATACAAATGGCTGATTTATGCAGGGTAACATCACAGGTACCATGGGGTCCCTACTGCAGGTACCTTCATAGAAGACAGTGCCATTACTTGGGCAGCCACTTGAGCATGATATATATATAATCCATATTTTAAAGTAATTCTATACTATGACATTTTCACCATTTTTGAAAAAAAGTTATCTGAGAAAGTAGTCAGTAACCAACATGAACTTTAACAAAGATTGTATACATGCCAAAGTCATATTCCTCCCACTGTGAGTAGGAGACAGAATTCACTCAATTTTTAGGCCCTTTCAGTTAGAATTTTTTTTTTTTTTTTGCTAAGGTGTGTAGGTGCTTGTCAGTCTAAGAAATCATCATATGCATATATTGCTACATGAGGTAGGTTAGGAATAAATAACTACAGGCTGGCTGCACTTGAGGTTTATGAAAGATGCTGGACCTGACACACAATGTGTAACAGGTAGGTGAAAGAAAAGCATTGGTCAATTCAAACAAGGAACAAAGTGAGGAAGGGCATGAAGCAGAAATTAGCTTTACTTCTAGAGAGTTCATTGAGAATACCAGCTGAATAGAGAAGAGGGAGTGAATGAATAAGGGAGAGAGCCAGGTTGCAAATGACAGGCTAATGTCTATTACAGTCTTGAAAGCTGGACACTTAACAATAATATACATGGATAAGGAAACTGTACAATTGAAATATTAATTGTATTTGCTTAGCAGACACCTAGAAAAAGATTTGTGTTTTTACCATGACCTTAAGGAATAGCTTATTCCAAAATGTTGTTTTCAGACTGATTCCAGAGATAGTAATATTACACACACACACACACACACACACACACACACACACATACACACACACACAACTTTTCTACTTTTGAAGCAACATTCCTGCTTCTGTATCTGTAAGCAATTGAAAGACTGAGAAGAACCAAGGCAATTTGAGGTAAAATAAAATAGAATGTCTGCAGTACAGAAGAAATCAAGGATTGAAGAGAAAACAGCTAAGTAAGATGGTAGGAGGTCTCAGACAAATGCCAGGACTTGGAGAATAAAGGCAACAACAAGTAACATTGCCAAGAGGAGAATTTAGGAAAAGACGAGAGTGATGACTGCTGTATGTATCAGGGTACACTGGGTCTCCCTCCCCCGTCTCTCTCTATGCTTATCTCTCTATCTATCATTAACATCTTTTTAAAAAATATCTGAATCCTCCAAGATTAATACCAGGAGAAATAACCCTATGGTCATGGTCTGACTTTTGTGGATAATGCTTTAGGTCTTAAATAATGAAGATATTTTCTTGTTGTTTTATGTTTTGAAGACTATAAAATATTCCTATTTAAAGTACTCATTACCTTGTCTCTGCAAAGGGAAAAAACAGATTCCTTTTGAACTGCCTTTCTGAAAAACAGAAGATCACAGAATTGAAAGTAAGCTCAAAAGGTTACTTCATCTCTGGTTCAAGCAACACCAAGGCCTTGTCTTTTTGTACACTCTTCATTCTTTCCATGGAATATATTTGCATCCATTAATTGAACAATTGGTCTGTATCAGGCACTATGCATATCTTTTAATTCTCCCTATTGCACTGCAAAGTAGGCATAATATTCTCATTTAATTTTTCAGAATTAATGAGGATAAAATAAATAGGTACAATTTTTAGCAGATCTGAGATTGGAACAAATACCAAAATCTGTGCACCTATTTTATCAATATTACAGAGTGGCCCAGCTCTCTGCCTGGCCCCTCAAAGTACTGTCCCCATGTTCTGCAATACCTATCCTCCCAACTCTCCTCTGTTATCTCTGGAGGAGATAAAGATATATTATATGTGTGAGTGTGTGTGTATGTATGTGTTTATAGAGTGAGAGAGAAAAAGAGAAAGAAACATTCATAAAGGTAACCACATAATCTATATTTTATATGCACATAAAGCATAAAATACAAAATATGAAATACATATATTTATATTTTATATATGAATGTATCTTTTATGTACTTTATATGTGTTTAATATAAGACATACATAAAATATGTGAAAAACATGAAATATATAAATATACATCTCATAAAAAATATCTAAAATATATAAAAGATATATTTATATATAAATATGCATATTTTATGTTATACATTTTAATTTTATATGCATATCAAATATAAATCATGTTGTTACCTCTATGAATGTTACCTATTTTTTCATATTATGAAAGGGAAGACCTGAGCCTCTGTTAGTTGTAATTTTAAACTTTAACTTTAAATTTCTGTAGTGGATGAGTTTGCCCTGTACTTCTTTGGTTCCCTTTCAAGTTTTTAATCACAGTTTAGACCAAAGTTGACAAAGCTGTTTCACCCACAGCCATTTGGATCTGAAAGGTTTGTTCCTGCAGGCGTAAACCTGTCCTTGAAGTGCTGTTGTCTGCCCATCCATCTGAGCTGACAGCATCTTCAAGCTCCTACAACTCTTGTGTTGGCTTCCTTTCTCCATCAAAATTTCTTTCTATTTTCAGAGTTGATTTAGGAAATGAGGGCTGTTCTTTAAAGTGTGTGGCACGCCTCTTTTCATCAAGCTGTAAGTATACAGCACTTACCACGTTCTGCCTTCTCTTGGAGTTAGCAGTCAGTACTCTGCTAGTTGATTAGTTTGTACATGCTTGCCATCACTGTCAACTTTCTTTCTGAAGGTGTCTGGACCCTGCCTTGGTAATTTAAGTAATGTTTCCCTGGATGTAGTTTTCTTCCAGTCTCATCCCATGAACTGTGGAAATTCCTATGATTTCACAAACTCTCAAAGAATAATGTTCCTACAGTTTCTGTCATTCCCATTTTTCTTTTTGATAAACTCTTCTCACATAAGTCATCATTTCTCCTGGAAGTGTATTAGTTTATTTTTTCTAAAATTAATCAGTTGCATCATGGACTCAAGATAAACTGTTGTATTCATGCCAATACTTCTGAATGTTGACACTTAGGGAAGCAGAATTAATCTCCTAAATTTCACAGTATGTAGCAGAATGTTGTGTAATCCGAATCCAGTTTCTAAAGCCTCAGCCCCTCCCCCACTATGTGTCTGCCCCTTGTTATTTTCTCTGAAGAAGCTCCATTTCTTCCAGATCACTCAATCTTCAACCTCAGGCTTCTTCCTCTTGATTTCTTCAACTGTTGCTTTTTACTCTTTGTTTTTGGACTTAATCACCTTTTCTCCTCCAGGGCACTTTGCTCAAGGAAATTTCAAATTTTAAAAATTGACAATAAAAATTAGTTAAAACTTCACTAATTAAAATTTTTGCCCAAAAAAAGGCAATCTAGAGAAAATTTGCTTTTCCTTTTGTTTCAGTTTCTGCTTTACCTATCCCTTTTTTGCCTCGCTGACCATAAACAAAACAGTCACCAAGGTATTTTAGAATTATGCCCCAGCTTTAAAGAGTTCTTCCCTTTTTGCTTAACACTATTATGATGATGAAATTTTGGAATCAAGCTATATAGACAACAAAATTTTATACACACATATAGAAAATGTATTTTTTAAGATTAATTGAATAGGCATTTAAAGAAGCATGTAAACTATCAAAACAAGGAAATGTGCAAATAAGAAAATAGATACTGTTCACCAGAAAATAGGTGCCAGTTCATATTTTTGTTCTCATTATTTTAAAATGGTGGAATTATTTTCTTTTTTGGGGTTGGTTCAGGGATCGAATCCAAGGGCACTTAACCACTGAGTCATATCCCCAGCCCCCCCCCCCACATATGTGTGTATTTGTAAATATATATATTTATATATATATAGAGAGAGAGAGAGAGAGAAAGAGAGAAGTTGTCTTTCTGAAGTTGTCTTGCTGAAGTTGTCTTTGATCTTGAGAAACCCAGAACTTCTGAGATAACAGGCTGTGTGCTACTACACCAGGCTAAAAATAAGTTTTCATTAAACACTTTCTTAAATGTTTTTCCAAATAAAATAAAAAAATATTTGCAAAAGTAATTATGAAAATAATTTGTTCTTGTAACTTTATTTGTAGGATTGCATTATTTTTTTAAACAGAAAGTTAATAGAATTTTGTGTCTTGTCTTTTCTTTAAATATTTTAAGTAGATGCTCAAAATTTGTAATGCATAGTAAAATTTTTCTATATGCTAAGAATATTATCTCACTAGCACTCTTGCACATTTTTGTATTGTTTTCAGGGTAGTTCTCTTTGTGTGGGAGTGTAATCAAATCTAACAACTTTTTTCTTTGTAAATATATAGTAATGACATTGGCTGAGTGCTTTATATGAGACAAGTCTTATGCTAAATGCTTTACATGCATTATCTCCTTTAGGTCCCCTACAACTAGATGACAAATGTCTGATTTTTTTCCTACTTAAATACAGGTGAATTACAGCTTAGCGATGTTAAGAAGCCTGCCTAAGGTTTCATTATATGTCAGTAATACAGACAGACTTAAAATGATTTGATATATGAGAATATATTCCTAAGGACTATACTACCTTTATTGATCTATTTTAGAGACACTTCTTAAATAAGGCATAGATTGCACATATAGCTGAATGCATTTCTTTTCAGCATTCTAAGGCTTGAATTTTATATTTGAATATTTAAGCTATTTTATTTGTTGTTGGCATATGTTATATCTATCTAAATTTACTTAATAACTTATTTGGAGGAAACCAACAAATTCATCAGAAAAATATCCTTTATTTAAAAATGAAAATTAAGTAGACAGATTATGAATTAAAATGGGGCAGACAAATGTGTGACCAGATATTTTGTACAGCCTTGCATAAGCTGAAAAGCATGGTAAAAATAGAACTACAGATTAGGAAAACTATAGAAACCACCTTATGTGACACATAAGAATGAACTTTAACTTTGTATAGTTAAAATTGGGACCTAGTCTAAACTTCAGCCTTCTGTATAGTATTCTAATTAACTCAAACATCCTACTTGAAAGCCAGGAAATAATAAGTATTTTCTCGTTTCTACCTAGAGTCCCAGAAGGAAACTAAAAGAGGATATAAACGTCTCTGATAGTCCTTCTCTCTATCACTTAAAGAGTTGTCTGTTTCTATTTGACCAGTCTTCAATGGAGAATAGGCTAACAGCAACTTCTCAAGAGAACAAAGTCCTGTGATATCATGAAACAGCACAAAGATCCATAGATCTTACAAAAATACATGCTTCATATCATTTATTCATGGAGCATTATTTTAAACTTGGGTGTTTCTGAATTTAATTTGTCAATATTGATGTGGCTGAAAATCCTAACATGTTAGTTCCCTGAAGTCTGTACACCTATTCTGCCAGTTCAGTTATTTATTTTTGGCTTATTTGTTTGCTTTATAGGAAAATATGCTGCTTACATGCCATTTTGGCTACAAATGGAAGTTTTATTTCTAGGGTCAAAATTATTTTAAGAAGAAAAATCTAGGAGTAAGAGGTTGAAAACATGGAACCATGAGAAGCAACTAAATTCATTGTTGAAGTAAACAGATGGGATGAGAGTGACCACAAGAAAAATTGTGAAATTAGAACTCCTTTTAATTGTCTTAGAAAGCTATGAAATGGTTAAAATCTACACCGGGTTTGGAGTGAAATAGGCCTGGATTCGGATTCTACCTCTTCTACTTATTTACTGTATTAATTTGGACACAATATTTTATTTTCCTGATACTTAGTTTTCTCCAAAGTAATAAGAAGATAAAATACCTCATAAAGATCACAGGTGAGTAAGAGAAATAAGACCTATAAAACACTGAATACAATGCCCAACCCAGAGCAGGTACCCCACAAATCATGATTATTTTATTAGTAATAAGTAATATAAAAATACATATTAGGAAGCATAAAATATATCTGGTGCAGACTACAAATTAGATAACAACCACAAGGACATTCATTTCTTTATGAAATTCAGCTCTGACTGTGTGTTGATATACTTACTTTCAGTTTCCTTTGCTTAGAGTTTAGTTAGGCAGATTTTTAAAAAGAGAATTAAAGCAACATAGAGTAGGTTAAATTTCATGATAGAATTTTCAAAGATCAAGACTGGTAGTCTGATTATTCTCATTCAAATCAATTATATGATTCAAATAAGTTCAAGAACTCTGTGACTTTATTTTATATTGTTTTTCCCTCTACATATTACTCTCCACTACCAGCAGCACACACACACACACACACACACACACACACACACACACTACATTTACTGTCCGTGGTCTATCCAATATTTCTTGAGCCGTGGAGCACACTGGACCACATAGTAGCTGCTCAATGCAAATTGACTTGCTAATTGGTGGTATCCAACTTTCTCTCATTACTTAAGGAAGAACTCCCCACTCGTGCACCACAGAAGACACTATTGCATACCAATTGTGAAACAGGATGTGAAAGGTATCTGTTGCTTTTATACTATCATTCTACCCCTTAACTATCTTCAAACACATGCTCACCTTTCAACACTTTCCCCAATGCTGCCACATGGTAATGGAAGAAGGAATTTGAGTTCCCAGGTCTTGTTTTGAAAGTTAAAAACTAAACACTTTCTCCCTCCCCCAAATAGTAATAAAAGCAATAATAATACAGAAGCTCTGATCTAATCATGAATGTTTCATAGCATAAAGATAGACCTATAAACCCTTCTAAACATCTTCTGTAATCATAGACTTACTAAAGATTTAGTCTCAAGTGTTGACTTTTATTGACTAACTTAGATGAAGGTATTTATCTTAAATGGACTCTGGCTAATCTCTAGTTTTCTAAAAGTGGAATGAATGATGTTCTTATATTTAATTTTCATCTAGTTCTTTGTTATAAAAATGTATTCCCAGTTTAATTTATCATGCAAAGGGAGCTAATTTCTAGCTAATTTTTTTCAATAATCAACAGAGAAAGAAATACAGACACACTTGACAACCCTGTGACCTTTATTGAAACTTTTTGTTGTTGTTATTCCAGAGATTTTCTTGAAGTGTCTGGAACTACACTAAAATAAAATAAACAAATAAATGTAGGCAACTGTGATGAATGGAAATATAATTAAAACAATTAAACTGGCAGTGTTCTAGAATAAATTAGAAAAATATGTGTGTTATTTATTTTTATCTTGCATGTCATTTCCATGTGAGCAAAGTAAAACATGTATATATATATATATATATACACACACACATATGCACACACACACACATATATATATACACACATACACAATTATAATAGAGCATATTCTGATAAGGTATGGAGAAGTACTTTTGTAGAAGCAATTAGGTTTCTACCTCTAGGATCCAAAATAAAACTTGCCATGAACTTTTAGTTAAGCAGTCCAAGACATCGAGTGGACAATGAATGAAAAATTGCTTGCTGACACTGCAAGAGTAGCAACAAGATATTTTGTATGAGTGTCTTTCAGAGACAGAAAAGGTCTGAGATATGAGATGACTAAGGAAAACATCTTAGCCTGCTGAACAAAATTAACACATATTTTTATCACCTCAATTTCTAACAGATTGCAAGAGATGACTGAATGAAAAGTCAGTGCATCCTTAAAGAACAGAGAAAAGCAATACTAGGCCCTAGTGAATTATTAGATATGGTTGAGTAGAACTGATTTTATACAGCTCTTAATATATATTCCTAAATAGCAAGATTTCTAGCAGATTCTATAAATGTAATGCCTGAAGTGAGCCAAGGAGATTTGTCCAAAATAAGATATGATAAGGTACAGGGTAGAGAATAATTAGATTCACTTGAAAATGAATTTAGAACACATATATACTATCTGTTGCCAAATTTAAAACAAAAATTGATGATATTATTTTGCTGACAAAATTCTATAAGTGATATTAGAATCTGTCCATATTACAGGGAACTTCCCGTATAAGTTTAAGCTGCAATTAAATGTTATCTTAACTTCAACTCAAGAATATGGGCTTAAAACATATTGTTTGTGTAAGGTAAAGATGAGTTATTCTTAAACTTTTTCATTATGGCAAACTCTAATCAGATTCCCCACACTATTGCTTGACCTATGGGAACAATATTTCTTATCAATAAGATGGTTTCTAACCCCATACTTTAAGTCTTAAATCCCCTGTGTATTTAGTGTCTGATGCTTGCTTTCCTGCTGTACCCTATTCTTTCCTTAAACCAAGTTCTAGGGACTACATGGGTGTGACTCCTTCTCATGGTTTTCACCTTATTTTATTGTTATCTTTGCCACCATCTTTCACTTGGCAATTGAGAAAACAAATGTGCCACTTTTATAAAGTGGGCTATCTAAATAATTATGGCTCATTTAATGTTCTATAAATGATTCTCCTGTTAATTTTTATCCGAAACACATCATTCTCCATTTAATAAATTGTATATATATCTCCGCTCTTCTGGAATTATTCTCTTTTAGCACCCCTTCATATAACTAACTTCTCTTTTTCTTTCTTCACTTCTCCCTACTTCTACCTTCATCTTTTCACTCTTTCCCAATATCTTTTTTTGTTAACTACTTGGATAGAAGTTTTGAAGTTCCACCATTTTGGGCCTCCTCCTACAACCTCCTGCTGGAATACCATCTGGAGTTATAGAAGTATCTAGTGACCAAGAGGAAGCGACCATGGAATTGGGGTTGACCAAAAATACAGTGACAGAATGACAGACAGTATCTACACCCTCAAAGACAGTGCTGGACCTACTGTTGGTTATTTGGGAGTATAACAAATTAAAGTACTTATTTTAGCCAATCTTAGACTTTCCATTAATCTCAGTCAAATTTATTTCTAAATGATACAATAATGGATAAATATTGTTGAATGGATTAAGAAATGAATGGAGGCTAGATTTAGCTCCCAATAGTCTTTCTTTTGTAAATTGTTATACACAATGAACGTTATCATTCTATATAGAATTATTACTTGTTCTCCTATGCATATGTGTAATCTCATCAGATGAATTATAGGATCTTCCGTGCCAGAGGATGAGACTTTATTTTCTATCTCCACTAGTTTCATGATCAATAGGTAATAGGAACTTGATGATTACAATGATAATGATGATGACGATGATGATGTTGTTAAATAGAATAGTAATAAGACACCTGCAGTGAAAAGAATTTAATTATACTTTCAACTGTTCACATTCTTCAGGCATGTCTGGTTGTATTATATCATTTTCAAAGATAGCCACTATAATAAACATGCAAGATCACTGTAACTGTCACGAGAGCAACTGAACTTAAACTTGTCATTGCTTCCATCTCATGTCCAAGAGCTCTTGGAACAAGGTCCCTGATGAGTTCCACTGTTTGCATGAGCCTCAAGCCCACAAATATAACCATATAAGCTTATAGACAATTCGGTGATTTTCAGGGAGAACAAGAGTTAGTCTGAGTGAAATTTACTGCCAGAACAGCCTGTTCTTCCACAATTAAGGGATTTTTACTCCCTGTTTTGCTAGCAAAAATATGTTGCTTTTATATTTTCTACTCTATTTAAGGTCATTCTGCCCTGGGTAAAATAAAAATGAATAATGATGCATCCAGGAATAAAGGAAAATGTGAGGACTCCTCACTGAAATGTAACTGAGTGTCCAGAATCATTTTATGGTCATTGTCTGTAGAAAAGTAAAGTCTACTTTATCCATCACTCTATTGGTCTACCAGGCATTCTGGCAGATGTCCTTCACCTATAAATACTTCTCAACCAGGTATGTTTTCAATGGCATCCTTAAGGCTAGGTCTTCTCATAAAATCCACTTTGTAAGTATCAATTCAGTAAAAGTAAAACTCACTTAAGTTGGTACTTAGAGTCATTTAGAGGAGAGCTCATGGGTTATTTTCTCCCTTTCCACCTTTCTTGTTAGTCCTTTTTTTAAAGTCTCTATTAGACCTTATTTGCTCTGGACCAGACGTAGTTATCATAGCTTCTGCTCTTGCCCAGATAATTTTACTCTAGTGACTATTTAAACTCTAAAAATAAAGCTATTTAGGGATAAGAGGTTGTTGGGTTGATTAGAAAAGACTCGGGATGAGGTTTTGAAAGTTCATCAATTTAGAAAAAGATTTTATTTCCCTAATCAACAGATATCTTAAGAATGAAGCAGGGATTTCTGTTTGTAGTTACTGCTTTCCCACATCTATAGATTTAAAATACAAGGAATAGTTTTTTTCTCCCAGCTGCCAGAATAGTTCAGCTACCCTTTTTCTATCCCATCTTCCCTGTAATTTCTTATGACTCTTAAGGGTTATGCCTTTTCCAAGTTTTTGAAAATAAGCAATTTCTGAGTCATTGTAGCCTGAAGTTCTATTTTGAACTTTTAAGAGGATGAAAGGCAAACAAATGAACCTAAAATATTAGGAAGCACAGCATATGGACATTGATGGTCATAATTTCTTCCTTTGTTCTGACTTTTAATAAAGTGAAACATAAAAATAAAGCAAAACAAAAAAATTTTTTTGATCTTCAAAATAATTCTGGATGATAGCTTGAGAAAAGACATTCTATGATTTCAGAGGAAGAAACTGAGTTTTGGATTAGGACATTTTCTAAGCCTCACAAAAAATAAGTGGCAGAGTTAGAACATCCCCATGAGTCTTTTGATGCTAAAACTGATTGTTTTCCTACACTGAACTGCCCCTCAGTTGCAAAGAAACACCCAGGGGATTGCTCCTAACCCCCTTGCAAATAACAACTGCATTTTAAGTAAACATCCAGGTTTATAAAAGTTAAGAATAATCCTTCTTTATTTCTTCAAAACAGGAGCTAGTATACAACACTTTCATGAACTGAACAAGACACTTACAGTCATTTGAATATGCAAATGTTTGCTTCACAGAATTCAAGTTTATTCCCAATCTTCTTATGCTAGATAGTAGAGGTTTGCTCTTGCCCCTTTTTCTGTTTCTCTAGAATTTGTCCCTGGGAGAGAAAAAAAGGAGTACGTCCACGAAAAATTGTCATGTAGTTACTTCTACTGTGATAGATCAACTAATTGAAAGAACAGATCTTAGTACATGTTTGTATCCTTCACTCAATTCCACTGTGTATGTGTACATGCATGTGGGGGTTGATGTCTATAAGTATGTCCAGTTATCATTATTCATATAGATGATATTAATGTTAATGGTGTTCATTATATTCAATTAAACATTTTAATAAATTAATGAATGGTGATAGAGGTCAATTTATATGAAGAATAAAAAAAATTAGCGTTCAATGCAATTTCTATACATGTAAAAAGATTCAGTTGATAAATAGTTGTCTAAAATTAATTAATATTAGCTATAAATAGTTTTACTTTAAAAATGTCCATTTATCACAGTGTGTTGGAAAGAGTACACACATATGGCAGAGGACAATTTTTCATTACTCTTTGTATCTGGAAGACTTAAATAATATATTTTTGAATTAGGAGGACCATGGGAGTTTCCTCATACAACGTCTCACTCCAAATTCACTCATGAGATTTTCCTTGATAAATTATCTTTTCAATAATATTTCAATAAGGGTAGTCCATGTTATTTGACACAGATGATAAGTTCTTCAGTTGTTGAAAGTTTTCTCATTTAAATCAAAATCAAATCCATTTAACTCTTGCAATGTTTTGTGTCATTTCAGGGAGAGAGAGAAAAAAAAAATAAAAACTCTTGCTTTTCTCCTTTTCTCTTGTTTTCATATTATTAATGCTTAGTTTTGTCTTCAGGAGAAAGATAGTTCCTTTGACAGCCCTTTGAGTGATATGAATTCTGGACCCTTTGCAATATTGAACAGCTTTCTAACTTCCTCCTCTGCCATTTTGCCAGTGTTTCTCAAAAATGTGAAACCATTAATGCAGTGTGAGCTTCAGAGGTGATCTGACCTCTGGAAAATGCAGTAGAGCTGTGCTCATTATGCCAACAAAATCCATACATTAATGAAGTTTAAGTTTATTTGCATTACATTATGGCTTCCTGTTCAGTCTGTTAGTTAAATTCTAGATCTTTTCAGACGGAGGTTTTAAGCCAGTTTTTTCCTACCCAATACTTATTAATCTTTTGGAATTAAAATCAAAATGAAATGTATACCCAATTTTATATTATATCAGTCAGGAAGACAATTTTGCCTCTAGAGTCAGGTATGGTATAATTTGTTTTTCTTAGTTTTGTATAATCACAATTTTTATAAATGGAACTTTGATATCATTTAAACCTTTGGTGAATATCTGTGCTCTGCAGGGTCAATGGAGGAATTATGAAAAGACAATGGAGAGACCTATTTTAGGCTTATTAAGTAATGTTAAAGGACATTTTAAGTGGAGAGGGCTGCCAGAGTATTTTTCTACCAATTATGAATCTACATGTCTGTGTCATCATAGAGCCTACATGATTTGTTTCTATTTGACAAGAATAATATTTTGTAATTTTTCAAGAGAAGTTAAACAAAAACAACAAAACATAGACCTAAGGAATTCACTTAATGCAATGAACTAGCTTATGAAATGTATAAAATGACAGTTTGGGTATGACAAATATGAACTGAAATATTAATTATCTGTTTCATGAGGTACTATACAATTTTAGTATTTCAAAACAATAAAATAACTCTTCTAAATCCCAGTATGCACTTTTTGTCTATATTTTGTTTGGGCAAAAGAGTAGAACTGTGTTGGGTGAAAGCAAGTGACACAACTGTGTTTATTTTTTATCATCTTATATATGGCATTTGTTAGACTATTTTTAGGGAAAAGTTTCATTTTCTTCAAGATTTAAAATATATTTGTGAACATTTCATGGTATATGTCATAGAATTTCAATAGGTTTATTTATTTTTATTTTTATTATTATTATTATTATTTTCACTTTGGAGGATTTAAGCTGATTTAAAGTCAAAAGACTTTCCATATCCTGGCCTCAAACTTTCCCTACAGTGAAAAATGTGAATAAAATCCCCCCTGCAGTAGAGCTTCATATCATTCTGTTTTTGTCCTTGGTATGTTTTGAAGTGATGCTGTTTCCTCAAGGATCACTAAGTGCCTTTGGGTTTTCTTTACTTCCCTTTGGTATAGGTTTATTTGGTGTTAACCAATCAACTAATCACCAACCAAGCCAAAAGAGCATCTCAGTGTTTTTGTGAGTTCATTGATGGGATGCTGTGTTAGATCATTTGTGGGGCATTTTTATTTACTTTCTGACTGGTATTATAGCAAAGTGAAGATTTACAAGAAGGTGAGCAGGACCACAAAGGAAAGAAAATGAAGAGGAAGATAAGAAAGGTGTCTGTGGATCTTTATGTCTCTACTCAGTAATCATCATTAAATACACGGTTATGCTGTGGGGTGCTCAGACCAAGCCTTTAGAGTGCAGATTCTAAACAGATCATACTGGTATAGATTCAGAACTCTATTCTTTCCTTGATTAGAACAGCATCCAAAGAAAAGGTAAATGTCTTCCAATAGTGTTACTATTAAACATCAGAAAAAGAAGCCAGCAAGTAATCAGCAGGCTGGGAAGAGTGGAAAAAATAATGATGAAAAGGAGAAACAAGAAAGTCTGCATGGATCTGATTGCTAAGCAGAACCAAGTATGAGCAATTTTACATACTACAAATCTATGTAACACTTCAAGTACTTTTGGACGAGATATCTTTGGGGGTAGGTATTCTTGGCTTTATGTGAAACTTGGCTACTTGTATTGGCATTGCAAATAGATTTATCTGTATTATTATCTTTATTTGAACTCACTCATTCTTCTCTTTCATTGTGCTACCCATCTTGCCAAGAAAATTCACTTTCAATTACACATATATCATAACACTTAAACATTAGTTTCACTTGCCTCTGGTTAATAACTCACCTTATATTCAAACATCCATCAACATAAAATCAGCATAACAACTTTTATGAATCCCTTTATCATCAGCACATTCTAAATGCTTATACAATTCACTCTCTGGATTCATATAGGAACTTGCTTAATAGCCCTTAAAGTTACTATAAACCTTGGTAGCATTCAATCATAAGACTATTATTCATGTTTTCAGAGTGAGCACATTTTTGGTAATTGTTAAAGTTTAAAACCACTGGGATATAGATAGAGATATTCCTATAATCTGAAAAATATGTATTCTTTATTTTTTCCCAATAGTCATGGAATTTTCACAGTTCTCATCTGGCTTTTATCAACTAAGAATTCTACATATCCATCTTGAATGCACGTTTGCATCTGGAGAAAAATACATATAATGAGAGTTTTCAGTGGGAAAAGTGACTGTATGTCGCCAATACTGGTTGTACGTTACAGTAGAGCAGGTGGCTCTGTTTTGACTGCCTGTAGACTTCATCTCACTTGCCCCATGACAAAGGTATTTCTAGAAGGATTAAAGTATCATGGAAAGGGAAGATGAAATATGGACAATATTTTCCCTACTTCATTCGTACCTGTGCCCATCCTTGAATGATGCTAGCTGTTTTTCCTGCAATTCAGCAGTGATGCATATGGAAATGGTGTAAGCTATTTAAAATAATTACATTCATTGAAAATGGCAATAAATATGACAATAATAGATATGAAATGAATTTTAGATGTCATAATTTTTCTGTCTACCACTAACATTTTCACTTTAACTGGACTATTCAAAGACTAAGACATAATTTAACAAAGTATGATTCCTGTAATCAAGCTGTAATATTTCATATTCAGCTTAGTTCATATCTTCAAGATGACACGTAGAAATTGTATGGGAAGGAATAGAATAACATAAGATGATCACTTTTATTTCCTTTATTCATTCAACAAAAACCTGAGAAATAACCACTGTTTATCTACAGTATATACATACTTGGATTAACTACTCTTGAAAAGAGAAGTTGATGACAAGGTCCTTATCCTTGAGGACTTTATAGTTTAGCAAAACAGCAAATGGACAAGTTATTACCATAATCAATAAAATATGCTTAGTGTATTAACACAAACAAGTGTGATGACCTTGGGCTACTTATAACTCAAGTCTGATTTTACATTGTTTGTCTCTAAGTTTCTTCTTACATCTCATTTTGATGATTATGTGCCTTTATATATTAGTGATAGAGCATTATGTACAATGTTCTTTGTTTTTTTTAAGATTTCTAGCAATAGAAACAAGGTACTTAGGATGCTTACCATTTACTGAGACAGACAGGATATACTTTTAAAATAACATTCCTTTTTTATTTCTAAATTTGATTCCTCCGTTGTTTCTGCCTGCTCTTCTTTCCCTTCCTCTTCCTTCTCTACTCCTTTCTTTCTCCTATTTTGAGAGATGGTCCCATTTAACCCAGAAAGAGTTCTATGAGAAAACAGATTTTGTATTTTATAGTGTGTGGACTTCCATTGTCTAAGGATTATATTTTGATGAAAATGTGTAACTCCATCAAGGTTGACACTCTGAGACTCAATATTAATTGTTTTGGCTGGAGTGCCATCTTGCCTAAAGTTCTTCTGAGTGAAGAACATCAACTCCTAATGCTCACCCAGGATCTGACATAGAGAGATATAGCCAGTGGGCAGAATTCTCCCAAAGCAGAAGGAAAAGTCAATGAAAGTCCCTGAAGTAAATTGCCTTGAGGACAGGAGAAGATCCTATATCTGGACTTAGGACAGATTCAGGAGATATGACGGAAAGCAGGTTCCAGACTTAAAGTTCTTTCTGACTCAGTCCCCTTAGCAAACACAGTCCTACAATATACATCACAGAGAAGTGAGGTAGTTAAGAGCGATTCACTATTTTGTGACCATCTTGTGACAGAATGGAATGTGGGCATATTGGGGCATGTATTATGCAGGGAATCTGACTATAGGAGAGTGCTTTGGAACTTGGTCCTGAAGGAATGGGGTTCCTTTTCTTTAAGGAATTCCAGTTATCTAAGGAGGAATCTGAACCAGCCAGGGAAATACAACTTTAGATTCATCTCTGAGGAGTTGCTCTTTGACAGCCTCAAAACATGGTAACAAGAAGCAATGTTGGAGGTAGTCTTATTAGACTCTTTTCCATACCCCAGGGCTCAGGTTATCAAGAGGAAAAGTGACTGAATCTTGAAAAGGGAAGAAATTCCTTTTAGGAACTCTTGAGGGAAATAAAATATTAATTAGAAATATTAAAGTATTCTAACTGCATGTGTGCTCCAAGTTTTCAAGCAGGTCACAGAAGTTATAAAACTGGATACCCAGATATATAAAAATACAATAAGTGGGTTGCCGTGGCTTGATGTTTAAGAATCAAATGAGAGATATGGATGGAGAGTTTGAAGCTGCCTAGGGAATCTGTGAGGGCAGAAGGAAGAAGTTACTCAAGAAGATGGGTGTTTGAAAATGAGGCAGCCTTTGAAAACCCAGAAGAGAATAGATATGCAGAAGGTTGTGTGAGAATATTCACCAGGAAGATGACATGAAGAAAGGCACAGAGAACAACATATGTAATAGAAGGTAAGAGAATGAGAGGAGAGTATAGAGAGCACAGAGAAATTGTTTATGCATAATTGCTGAAGGTATAGGGCATAAGGGAATTTATGACAAAAATTGTCCCCATCTAGAAGCTTCTGATCAAAATATCTTCTTCTAAAATAATATAATATAAAGCACATTGCATATTATGGATGACTTACTATCAGTGGATCACGTATAAATGAAAATATGGCAAATTGACCTTTATTCATATTGTTGGACCAATTCATAGTTCTTTCATTCAAGTGGGATAATAATGACTGTTGACTTCAATAATTCAGAATGCATGAGGCTACTTATGACTATTTCTTTTCACAATCCCATAGCAAATCATTCCCTCATGGCCTTTGTGTTAGACACCCCTAGTTAAGCACCTCACTGTGTGTGTGGCAGGTGATCGTGGCCCTGACTGTGACAGCACTTTTATGAGAGTGCATATAGCATGTGAGATGGCAAAGAAACAGGTGTGGCATTTGAGCAGAGCATTTTCATGGGGTACTGAAAGATATCATTCTATATTATCCTCACAAAATCCTTCTTAAGAAGGCATTCTAATTCCCATTTAACAGATGAAGAAACTAAGGCTTACCTCATCTCTTGGTCAAAGTTGAAGTTTGTGTTTGGTGAAATTGGTTTTCCTATCTAGATCTTTTCTAATCCTTGATATATCAAGGATTCTGTGTGTGTGTTTGTGTGTTGTGCTTGTCTTCTTGGGAGATGGGCTGAAATTTCATAGTCTGAATAGGATTAGTGGATATAAAACAGAACTTGTCCTCAAGAACTTACTTAGGAGAAACAAGAACTAACAGATATAAAGTTTAAACAACAGTATCAGAGGTCAAAAGAGAAGGAAAAGCAAAAGAAAAAAAAATGCATCACGTAGTAAAGAATAAACCTTGTAACTTTAACTATGATGAGGTTTTGTTTGTAAGGAGAAAGGGACTCAATTTTTTTTTATTTACTCACTTATTTCTCAGATATTTAATGCTTGTACCAGGTTTTTTGTATTTAGATAAGAAAGTAATAGTAATATTTGAATATTCTGTTGTTGCTGTTGTTGCTTATGACATAAAATATACATGTATATGCATATACATGCACACTCATACACACACGCACACTTGCTTCTACTTTCCACAACTGTCTAAGTACTTTGCATGAGGACTCCATAAAGGTTAGAAGTCTCATGGTAGAATGCATATGGCAAGGTCCCTAGACTTTTTGGTCATTGTATTATTTTATCATTATTTTTGCCTGTTTCTCACATAGATAATAAACATATGCAGATAGGGTATTTTCAGTACAATGTTTGATTTTAATTGAATGCTACGTACAGCAATCCATGCTAACAATAATGGAAATGTGTTTTACACAAGATAGTTGTTTCTTGACTGTCCCATTGAATTATAAGCTCTTTGCAGTAAGGTATTATGGTGCATTTTTTTTAAATCTCACCTTTTACAGCAGTTACTAATAAAAGCTGGCTGAATAAATAAGTAAACCAGTTGCCATTATGAGATCAAATCATTTCTCTTTGTTATTATCTAAGGCTTTAGAATCAGCCTCTTTTATGAATTTCTGAAACATCTTGTCTATGCCACAAAACATAGTATGCAACTATGTTTTATTTTGCAATGGTCTCTGATTAATTTTTCATGTACATGTGCTTGTATTAAAATTAGAAAGCACATTTGGAGAACTGTTGAGTCTGAGAGATGAACTTTCCTACATCTTATATCTCTCAGTTTCCTATGATGTTAGACATATGCTAATTCTATCATAGACTCAAAGACTGATTTCCTCTCTGTTTGTCTCTGTGTGTCTCTATCTCTCCCTCTCTTTTCACCTGCTTCTGTCCTCTCAATAGATGATAAATAGAAACATATATACATACATGCACATAAATAAAAACAATGCATATATAAACACAAATGTGTATTTGCTTATATTTTGCACAAATTGAACAAAAACATGATGGATTTTAATTCACTGATATGTCAGTGCTCTATTTGCCTTAAAAAAAGAAAGAAAACAAATCAAAGAGGCTCTTGTTTCAGTCTGACCCTCATAGGAAAAAATTCTCCTTACACTGTTTAGAATTCTGGGTTTTCATAAACTTGCCTGCAAGACTTAAATTTCTTTAGTCCTGAGGCCCACAAATATAACACAGAAAATAAGCAATTTGGTGCAGAGGATTGCTGGCATAAATGTGAATTAGAGCTTTGTGACATGAGTAACACCATGTCTTTTTACATTTATCCCCATTGTCCTGTGCTAAACTCTCCTTATCTGGTGCTACACTCATCCACTCACTCCTCAGTATACATCTTCCTAAATATCCCCTGGCCCGAAAATGAGAAATATTGTCATGATCAGATCTAGTCTCCAGTTTCCTTCAATGTAAACTTTTACTAACTTCAAAGAGAATTTTGCCGAATGAGTGCTACAGTAATTATTCATCTCTGGGCCACAGGCATTGTTTCACCCAGACAGTACTTTTCCAGACTGATGGACAGTATTTTTATAGTTGCTCATAGAAAAATGAAATCACTTACTACAATTTGATTTTTATGTTGCTGTGGTTCGATAGAGGTTAGTGTCAGCCACCTTGCTTTAAAATTGAGCTAATCTGAAACAGTTCACAAAAGCTGGTGTTCTCACAAAGAAATAAAAGAAATATAAATGTGGGATCTAATTTTAGGGCAATCAAGGACTAAAATATATGGCCAAGCTATGAATAATGAAATCTGCTTCTTATAAAGTTGAGCTTTCTAAACATATATCTAATTTGACTTAAAGACCTCATATTTTTCAAAGCTATTGTCTTAAGAACTCCTTATCTGTCTGTGCAATTGTCATTCTCACTATAAAATTAGTCACTCCTGGCAATCGAGCTTTATTGAAATGAAGTGATGATATAGATAATGATTCTGGAAAAGGTAAAGGTCAAGGAAAATGTTCCTGCAGAGTCAGCAGGGATCTGTATTGATGTCCAGGAGCAGGCTCACTGGCAAAGGCTGCATGGCTATGCTCCTACCTCCAGCTTTTAGGGTGAAAACTCTAAATTGCTTTAGCATATAGTTTTCATGCTACATCATCACCAGTGAGTACAACCCAAATGTTATCTTTTAATATTTACTAATCTACTAACTATCACTAAAAGGAATAGCTGAGATATTCAACATAGAATGAGAAAAGGGTTGTTTCTGGCTCACAATTTCAGAGGTTCCAGACCAGGGTAAATCGTCCCTATTGGGTTAGCCATTTTGCTTTTGGGCCTGTGGCAAGGAAGCATTTTATGGTGGCAGAATGTAGCAGAGCAAAACTGCTCCCCTCATGGCCAGATGCAAAAAAAGAGAGAGAAAAAGAAGAAGAGACTAGGGTGATCTATTCTCCCTCACAGGCATGTTCTCAGTGACCCAAATACCTCCCCTAGGCTCTATCTCTTAAGGTTTTTACTACCTTTCAATAGTGTCATGGGGGAACAAGACTTTGCCCCATGGACCTTTGGGAGACACATAAAATCTGAACTGTAGCATTGGCTCTTTAACTAGATAGAACACACTTTGAGCTTTGGAACCAGAATTTAAGTTAACTGCGTGTCCTTGTATAAGTCACTTTACCTTGCTGAATCTTCGTAAAAGCCTTGCAGAGTGTCTGGATTTTATGATAGATGTTCAATAAACGCGCTTTTCTCCTCTTCTTCTCCTTCTTCCTCCTCTGCTTCCTCCTCCACCTCCTCTTCCTCCTTTTCCATCTTCTTCTTCTTTAATCTGAATCTCCTTGGGTGGTTACCAAGGTGACTGTATAACAGGTGTTACATTATAGAGTCTGGAGCAGCTTGTCTGTGTTCAAATCTAGGTTCTAACTCTTATTATTTCTAAGTCTTTGGGCTTCACATATCTGTGCTTCAATTTTATCATCTACACAATAAGGATCATAAGACTTCCTATCTTATTAGATTCTTGGGGAAAGCTCATGATGTTGCAGGTACCAAATGCTTATAGTGATGTCTGTCAAGATATGTCACAGAAATGCTTATAAAAGAGTTCTTTCACAGAAAACAGGAGAACAGTGGTTGCTGGGGTGCTGGGGACATCAAGGTTGGGGAAGATGGAACAAAGTTGATCAAAGAGTACAAACTCTCAGTTATAAAGTGAACAAGTCCTGGGGTTCCAGTGCACAGCATGAGTGGATTGTGTTAATTAATTTGATTACATGGTAATCATTATACCATGTATTCGTGTAACAAGTCTTCATGTTTTCTACCTTGAGTATATACAATTTTGTGTATGAAATATTTTAAGATTAAAAATAAGATTTTTTAAACCAGAGCAAGAGAAAGAGAATGCTATGTACCCTGGTTCACGGGTGCTAAAGTTTGTGGTTGATGGGAGCAAAGGAGCTGTTGAGGAAGTGTCCTGGTAAGAAATGAAGGAAAACCTCAGGAAGTGATTATAGTCAGGATCTTTAACCAGGAAAGGCAAGGTTTATTAGTCACCTCTTTTTGCAAATGAGCTGTGAATTCAAGATTTTGCAAGGTCAGGCAAATAGCACTTATTGAAAGGTCAAGCTGTCTTCTGAATGTTGTAAATTATTTGTGTTAAAAATAGGCTCTGATTCAGATAATTTCCTGCTACATTACCCTTAACCACAGAAGAGTAGATTGCATCTAGTCAGGAAGTCCAGGTGAAGAAGTTGGACCTCAGAAGGTATAAGCTTATCCCAGAATAAGCACTGCAATCAAAGGACTGAAGCCAATTGCAAAACCATACAGTTCGACATAGGGTCGCCTTTTTAGTGTGATCTTAAAAGGAATCTGAGCTAGGTATTGTTTACAGGATGCCAGACAAGGTAATGTGAGAGATGAGGACATGTAGCATACAAGGTCCAGCTTGAGTGGAAAGGGAAGAGAAATGGGAAAACATTGGAATTCCAGTCAAAGTCAGGTTACTTCATCTCTGTGCCTCATTGACTGCAGTAAAATCCCTACCCACTTTCCTACCCACTGTTCCAAGGACCTCTTCTTAATACACTATGTAGCAACTGTCTGATCACTCCACTGTGTGTGTTGTTTGCACTGCAGGGGGGTTTCTTGGGAAAGGACAACCATTTGATTCACAAAGGAGTGCCTGCATAATGGTAGACTTTGAAGCAGGGCATTGCCACTCGGAGAAAGATGATCCTTCCAAACACATTCTCTCTGCCTTCCCATAAAGACCAGCCTGAACTTGGGCCCCACGCTGTCTCCTCTCACAAATCCCCTCTGCATGAGAGAAGAACATTTAGGTCACTTCAGCCTGGAACATTAAAACAAATGCTGATAGTTCAAGGTTAATAGATGCATAAAACAAAAGTAATTCCGTGTCAAAGCTGAGATGACAGGCGATTTGACTTGAGGCAGCCTCACAATCACTCTTTTACATGTGCTGCGTGCTGAGACCAGGCGAAGGCGTTATGTTTCTGACATTTACTTGTCAGGAAGGTATGACAATAGAGATTGTTTCTATCTCTGCTGCTCCCCGATGTTAACCTTCCAGCTTTAGTTTGTAATTGGGGTTCTATGGAGCTTTAACATTTTCTATTGATTCAATAGAAGCGATAACATTTCCAATCATAAGACAGCATTATAGAAATATCAGGCAATTCACATATCAGAATGTTTGATAGCTGGGCTCACTGCATTAATTTCTGTCACCTTTGCCAGGAACCCTTTATCCTCTTTTTAATACTGAAGGACACCTGGGAGTAGTTGCTGCCACTTTTATTGTTCAATAAAGTAGACAAAAGTTTCAATTAACAACCAAAAGGCCTCTAGGAAATTGTGAATGAGAATATATTTTACTCATTTTACTGTATTTCTTTTTTCTAATGTGCCATCTGTGACTTGGAGGCCGTACTTTACTCGGCACGCACACACATCTGTGCACACATCACATACACGTTCACAGTCCTCCTGATCTGATTTGAGTTATATTCAAACCTTCAGCCACGGAAAGCCAAAAGAGGGCCAGTGAGGAGGCTGAGAGACTTTTAAAGCAACTTGCAAACTCAGCTGAGTGCAACTGGGAGGATGAAGGGCCTCTGGGTCTATAGGACTGGAGGCAGGAGGTCTGCTGACTCCTCACGGCAGACTGACCCTGAGACAGAAATTCTGATCTTCTTTTGCTATGTAACTGGTACCTGTTTAAGAAGGAAAATAAATACCCTATATCACTTATTCATTTGCAGTCTTATTCTTTTATTAAACATTTGTGTTATGGGGGTTTGCCATTTTCGTTAACAGGATTTTTAAAGCAGTTAAAGAGCAGGAAAAAGTTGAGATCTATGAATTGAAGTAAACAAGAGACAATAGCATGATTTTTGTAGATGCCCGATTTTGTCTCACTCTTAACATTTGCACCTCTTTATGAATAGTATTTTTTATGTTTCTGCACAAACTGTATGTATTTTGGATCCATACATTTCCTCATGCTGTTCCTTTCAATCTTCATTAATCTGAATAAGCACTGTCATCCCCATCTGCCCATCTGTCCACTTAGACCCGCACTTCTTGCACAAGCTCAAGTTCACCTTTCAGAAGAAAAACTCCTGGACTAGCTCCTCCCTTATCACTTCTTGAATTGCATAGTGATTGTTAATTTTTAGAAGATGCAGACCCCTCTGAGTAGTGATAATGTCTATCATAAAATTATGTATTTGATTTTGAGTTAATATACTCAGACTTTGTGTGTGTGTGCAATGCTGATGATTGAACCCAGCACCTCATGCATGCAAGGAAAGTGTTCTGTCCTATACTCAAACTTCACAATTGACTTCAAGATAAAGACTCTTAGACAAAAGCATTCATTATCTTATAAGCTCAGTATATGACTTGGCATTTTAGTCAGTAGAATTCTTTGTTATCCCTCATCTCTCAATGCTATAAAATGTGTAGATGTCATCTTCATTATAATTATCTCATAATTAATGACAATGAAAGATCAAAAAGAACAGACATTACCCATTAAACCAGTTCTAGAAAATTTTATCCAGTGTATCTTAATCAATTAAGCAGTCTTACACTGGAATGGTTATTTAAATATTAATCAGTGAAAACAAATTTCCTTTTATTTTACCTTATATTTTTTCATCTTGCTCTCAAATTTAATGAGGGGGACATTGTCAAATGTTTTATAGAAATCAATACCAGAAATGTCTACAGCTTAAGAAAGTTGGCTATAGGAGCATGACTCGTGTTTAGTAGATGCTCAGAAAGTCCTACTTTTGTAGCTGCCTTTTCTCAGGCATTTACACACCAGCCCTTCAATAATTATCCTGGAATTATGTCTGGAAGTTAGATTATTCTTACTGGTCTATAGTTTGTAATAACTTCTTTGATCCTTCTTTTGAAAATGATAATAACATTTTCTCATAAAATGTTTTTGTATAAATGAATAAAGTCATGCCTAAGAGAAAGTAAATTAAAAATGCCATTACATTTGAAGACTAGAGGTTTGATATGTCATCAATACACAAAGACAAACTCTGTGAAAGGATGCTGAAAATGTAGTAAAATGGGACATAGTTTCTACTCTGTCAAATTTATTTCTTAACTTATTATTTTGCCCTACTAGATGATTTGGCAAAGATACTGTCCTTTCTTCTTTTGGGGGAGGTTGGGTACCAGGAATTAACTCATGGGCACTTGACCACTGAGCCACATCCCCAGCCCTGTTTTGTATTTTATTTAGAGACAGGGTCTCACTGAATTGCTTAGTGCCTCAATTTTGCTGAGACTGGCTTTGAACTCACGATCCTCCTGCTTCAGGCTCCCTTGAGCTTTTTGTGACATTGTCTAACCTTGCTTTCCTCATTGTGGTCAATGGGTCACTACATTAACATCACTTGGAAGCATGCTAGAAATGCATTCTTGGTTTACCCAAGATACATAGAACTTCTGATCTCATTTTATTAATATTTCTAAGTGATTCACGTCCACAGTAAAGTTTGAGAAACACTGGTTTAGACTGTCTCTCTGTCTTTACACTTGTTCCCTTTACTCCAAATACCTTACAGCTAATAGCTTTCCAGGTTCCTGTTTCATCTAACCAACAAAAATATTTTCATTATCTCCAGATATATACTCTGTTTTCCATAAGGTAGTTCTTTCTCCAAAGTCTAGTTCCACTGCTTTAGCCATTAAGTAACTGAGGCCATATTTCTCTAGGGTAAACTTTATATGAGAAAAATATTACTGAATATGGCCAATATTTGGAGTTATCTCAAAGACAGAGTAATCAGAAAATTATGTTATCATTATTCCAGGGGATCTTAACAAAACACTTCATAATATTTTGTATAAAGTTATGTGTTTGATGAATGTTTGTGGAAGGAATTAGAAAGTTGAAAGGAATTTTGTGGTATAGCAATATAGATAAGCCACATTATGTCATATGGCAAGACTGTGTGGTCTTTCCCCTAATTCATCAGTAATTTCATAGATAAGGAACCTTCTTCTATGCGGTTCATTCAGTTGACCTATTCCGCATCCACCAAGGAGAGAGCTCCTCCATCTCAGAGGCTCTGTCATGCAGAGACAGACGTTTCTTTCATTCACAGTGTAGAAGCCAGACACCAGTTTTTTGAAACCAAACAAATATGCAATTTGTCAGTCTGCAGATAGAGTGTTTCTGCCTTCAGATTCAAAATGGTTTTCATTTATTCATGTAAAAAAGAAGCATTTCAGTTATAGTTGTAATATTTACTTATCTGGTTTCCTCATGATGGATAACAAACATATCCAGAACCTCCATGCATCAAAAAGATGCCACTTCATAAAATGGCAATATAATTCCATATTACAATAAAAACAGATACAATTCAAAATGCCTCAAATAGTTCCAAAAGCAATTATGGCATTTCAGAAGTAAACATTACTTACAAATTCATAACCACCCATCAAAATTATTTCAGTAGGGTAAGTTAAGGAAGCATCTGCTGCAATTTATGCATTTTCAGTTTTTCTTATTTTTTTTTTCATAGCCAACTATGAAAATAGTGCTTCCAGCAAGTACTGCAGTCCATATTAGAGTTGAACAGTTTACCATTTACCTAGGAACACATACTCTTTTTAAGATGTGGTTCAATCCTTTTACTATAATAAAGGTATAAAATTCACATTTTCATCTAAAGGAAGTAGATCTGACCAGTACCATCTGCAGTGGAATAGTGTCTAAGATTAGCAGTCTTATTTCTTTGCTTAAAAGAACAGCAGAATAAGCTTCTTTTAAAGGCTGAGAAGAGTCATTCTTCATATCCTGTCTAGAATAATGCTGAATTATTTCTCAACTACAAGTAGTGTTTCATAAATCACAAAAAGAATAAATCTTATTAAATCAGTTGTAGATTACAAAAACCTAAAGGCAAGGTCCATTCTCCAAAGGACAGTGCTGTCCTTACTGATTTTTTATCCTTTTACTTATTTAAGAAGAGACAGTTTCTTTGAAACCTATTTAACTGAAATAAGAACTTTTTTTTTTTTTTTTTTTTTTTACTTTTCATGGGGAGTCAAGTGGCAAATAACAATGAGAGTCCAATCCATTCACTGAATATCTAAATAGCATAAATTTAGGCATTTTATATGTACATGCATAACTGAGTATATATAATACAAAACATGTAAATAGATATTTTGTATTAAAAATCTGAAAAATTGCCATATCCATAATTCTATTCAGAATATTAAAGAAGCAATAGTATTTGATATACTCTAAGTATAAGTTGGAAACAAGAAATTAATCTTAGAGTTAATATTAAGTAATAAAAAAACTCTCCTTAAATAATCAAAAATTTTTTATCTAGTTTTTAATCTGGTAAGTCTAATATTCACTAAACTCTAGTTTTATATTTTAGGAAAAATAAACTCAGTTTTGCATGCAGAACAAAATATAAATGCAAAAGTTATGATTCTCTTAGCAGTATGAACTTTGCACATTACAAATAACACATTCAACAAGGTAGATATTTTATAGTCTGCCTAGTGATGAAAAATTCAATATGCATATATTTATGTATTGAGTAGATTTATAGCTAACACGCCCACTGCCACTTGGCCTCAGTTCACTTTCACGTCCTTGAAAAGAACACATTTCACACATTTTAAAAAAACATTTAGAAGATTTAAAAGCATTTTCCAATGTCACAAAGCAAGAGCAAATGGTGTACGCATCTCTAATAAGTTAGTCTAGGAATATGGAATATGAAATGTGCAATAAGGTATTTTGTATTCTAAACTGAAATACTTTATTGACTCACAGAGAGGGTGAGAACTGGCTTCAAAAATTTAGGGGTGGGTGGGTTTCCTTTTACTCAAACCTGGCACAAATGTAATGCCATGTCACCTGTATTTGAGAAGTTAAGCTTTACTGACCGAGTTCCTTCATTATAAGAAATAGGTTGCAGCCAGTTCAAAGAAAATTCTTTATAGCACCTGGCAGGCTATTACTAAACATTTTAAGATGGTGATACAAAATGTAAAAAAATGAGGATCATTAGAAAGGGAGATCACCACCTATATAATTGATACTTCTAATTCATGAAAATACATGGTGGTGAGGAAAATGTTGTTTCTTTTCGTCCACCCATAGTATCAGTGTGTTAGCCCCACTTGATAACCCACTGTTTATTACCCTGCTTTTTCCTGGTTCCATCTGTGACCTAGATAAATGCCTCTCTCATTAATATATTCAATAAATATTTACTATGTTCTGTGTTTCAGTCACTAAGCTAGACTCTGGGGATGTAATTATGAACAGGCTAAGACAGAGCACCTCCCTTTATCCTTACAACATAATGAAAAGCACACACAGGCAAGCAGGCAGTATGAATGTGGGTTTTGATGAAGATAATGGTGGGAGATGTACAGGGCGTATGAGGAACAATTAAAGAGCATCTAACACAAACTTGGAAAATGAGAGAAGGAATTTTTAAGGAACACTGAAGTTGAGAACTAGTGGTTGGTAAGAATAGAAATTGCAGATAAGAGAAAAAGAAGCATTTTTCTTGGAGAGTAGTTGGTGAATCCAGAATCAGAAGGTACACAGAGAACATGGTCCAACTAAGGAAATGAAAGAAATAATGCAGGTTGGAATTTAGCATATAAATTGATAAGGAAGCAACAGGTCATGGAGGAGGTTTACAGAAGGACAAATAAAAAATGAATATGGTATCTAGAATATATCTAAAAGTAATGACAATATCACAAAGATGAGGTGTATTAGTTTTGTGCTACTACAACAATATGCTGGACATAGGTTACTTAAAAAGTAAAAAGAAGTTTATTTTGGATCACATCTCTAGAGGTTCAAGTCCAAGATTAGGCAGCCCCATTCATTTGGGCCTCTGGTGAGAGAGGCACATAAGGTTGGAAGTAAGTAATGGAGCCAGACCATACATCTTGAGCCAGAAAGTAGAGAAAAATGGAGAGACCAGGTTCTCAGAGTCCTTTGACCTAAGGAACTTTAAATAAACTCCAGTTCTTGAAAGGTCATAGTACCTCCCAATACTTCTACCCTGGAACCAAGTCTATCCATGAGGACCATAGGGGAAAATTCAATATTCAAATTTTAGTGTTGAGTATTAAAAACTGGGGTGACATGATCTTCTTATTTTAAATGGTTCTATTTTGCTGCAGTGTGGGCATTGAATAAATAAAAGATAAAATGAAAAGAAGTAGGAAGCAATTTCACTAACCCATGAAAATATGATGACAGTTGGGCAAAAAGTAATTCTGGTTTTATACTATTGTGATGGTGGATATTCCCATTGGAGGAAGCTGAGTGAAATGTACATGAGGACTCTTCATGCTGTGTTGCAATTTCTTGTCAATCTAACATTATTTTGGAATCTATGAAAATGATCTTTTTTAGAGGAAAACACTGTTTTGGGGGGCCTAGCACTAATGACACTAAGTTGCCTCTGCCAAGTCTATCTCAAGTGGGATGTTCCTTTGTTGCTTAAGGAGGTCAGCACTCATTTCATATTACCCTGTGGGGGATGAATTGAAACAAAGACCCACTGTATGGACCCCTAAAGGAGACAGACTATGAGTCTGACAACATGTTTCAATCAATGACTTTGAACCTGATCTCTTGTTTATGTAACTCATCTTTACATCTAAACTAGGTATGGGTCAGGGGAAGAAGGTCAGACCAGAGATTTCTTTAGTGATCCAAATAACATAATGTGGAGAGCTACTAAGGCATCTGTGGAGAGGTTGGTGAAATGTTTCAAATGATTAACAGCAAAAATAATTTATTCATAATGCCATGGAAATGTAATATGGTTATTTCTTCATGAAAGTTGGATCTGTACTGAATCAAATTGCATTAGTTTATTCATAAAAACAGATTTTTTTGTCAAAATTATTTAATTATAACAATTAGATCATCTGGTGATTTTTTAAAAAACCTATTATTTTTCTTGATTTTTTTTCTTCAAAATATTTTCCATTGAGAAGCCAGTAAAGAAACAGAACTGACATTCTCCTTCAGCTTTCTTAAGATTTGCTTACAATCTTAGTGTCTTTGTAGCAGTGCTTAAAGTTGGTTCTGGGAAGAGATGTTCTAGGGGGTCTGTGACTTCCTACCCTTTGGATAGAACCAGTTAGACTAAGTTCACCTTGTCACTTGAAAAGTGCTCTTCTCTTATTTTGTTTTTCTTTCTCTCTCTCTCTTTCTCCCTTTGTTTCCTTCCTTCCTTCCTTCCTTCCTTCCTTCCTTCCTTCCTTCCTTCCTTCTTTCCTCCCTTCCTTCTTCTCTTTTCCTTTTTTCTTTGTAGATCCAGTCTCATGAATTCCATAGTAAATATCATTTTATAGTAAATTTACACAAACTTTCAGTACAGTGGTAGAAGTGTTGTCCTTCGTAACTCTGAATTTCAATTTGTTAGAAATAATGTTCCAGTGTATTGCTCCTGTAATAATATAAATGCTAATCATTTTTAAACCATTGAATTTTTTTAGGGAAGAGTTCTATAGTAAGATTCCACAGGAATAATAGAAATGCTAATTATTTTGATTAGAACAAAGGGTAGATTCTATTAAAAGTTCCTGAAAATTATTGCTTCTTTAATTTTATGTGTTTTATTGTTTCTTTTGAGACCACACTCAAGCTGTATTCAGGATTTTATTTTCTATGTAAATGTTTTCACTCAAAATGTCCTCCTGAGTTCTTATTTTTAAATGGACTCTATGTGAGAGACAGAATCAATATCTATTGTGCATTTCAAATCTCCATAATTGTATTGAATAGACGGAACAGTCAAGTAGAGAAATTGATGAATATTACTTTGGGCAAAGGAGTTGGTATTATTTGAAAATTTGTTTGGTATGTATGTGTGATATGTGATTGTTTAAAATGCTTCAAATAAAAGCTTCATTGAGGTCAGTCTCTTTTCAAAGTATTTAAGATTACTTTTAAAGAAAATCTGCAAACTAAGAGTATGTCTATACAAGGATAAATGTTCTGTGTCTAAACAAATCCAAAATAACACAGTAATTAGGTATCTTCAATAAAAAATGAACTGTTGAGTAAAAATATAATTTAACTAGGAAGAGGGATCTGAGAGGTGGGATAACTCGTGGTTAATAGAATGGATCTGGAATGAAATAGCAATGGATTGAATTCTAACTCCACCACTTCTAGGTGTGACTTTAATACTTTTTTTTTTTTTTTTTTTGGTAACTCCTTAAGTTCCAGTTACCAAATCATTTGTTGAAAAGATCAGATGGGTTAATTCATGCCAAAAGAAAACCACACACCTGGGGCGTAAGATGTGATAGCCTTTGTGTTCCTCTTTTTAGCTGTATTAGTTACTCTAGTTTACTAGCTACACTATTAGAGTGTTAGCATTCACTGTTACTATTTTCATTATCCCCACAGGTGACTGTTCAAACATGAGTATAGTCCTCCCAATGGAGCTGCACTGTATCTACTTTTTTACTTTTAATTTTCAAACACTTCTTTTGGCTTTATCTACTTCAGCACAATTCACAAAATAAAAATTCTGGAGTGCTTATTGTATATCAGGCTTTCTGAGAGCAACCATGTTTAAAAAGAAACAGATCTCTTACAGGAGAAGAGCAATGACCATTTAGGCAAACAGTCCATTTAAGAAGGTGGAGCAACTGAAGCATCTTCAGGGATGAAGAATTTGGGCAGATAGTTCAGTCTAGGGTGACAAGGAAGGACACAAGGAGGAAATGACAAACAAATTAATCCTAGAAATATGATTATTTCCCCTAGGATAGATATGATTGTTCCTCCAGGGCACAAGAGGGAGCTGGAATATAAGCAAGGGTGTATAATATGTGTAAAGGCCTTGGGATTTAATAAAGTTGGTCTGTTAAATCATTCTTCATTGCTGTTAATTAAGCAGAAAACAATTATGAATGGAAACATGGGTCATGATGAAAGGTGTAGCTTTACTTGATCAAAAATACCAAGTATATTAGTAAATTAGAAGTTAGTAAGATGTGAGTCAAAGACCCTACAGAAAATGAGTTAGAAAATGGGTGTTGGGATGTTACTTAAAGTGAAGGAAGAAAACATGAGGCTTTAACAGAACCCTAGGAAGAGACAAAGAAAAGGGCAGCAATAGGATCACAAGGAAAGATTCAAAACACATCTGGAGGATGATATAAATAAACCATGATGGGTGCCTTGGCATGAAGAGTTCAGAGCTTGAAATGGAGTGGATGCTGTCTTAGTCAATTAGGAGAGACGCAGGAGGGGTGATTTTGGCTCTGCGGCTTGTGTGAAGTTCACGTGCAGCTGAGTTCTCCAGAAAAGAGGTTGGGGCTGTGCACTTAACTGTGGCAGACAACCAAATGGTGGGGCAACTGATAGAACGAACTCACTGGACAGCACTCTGCTCTGGTTTGAGTATGGTCCGTTCCCCTGGATTCACATAGTTTAATCTGCAAAGTCATATGTTAATTATTAAAAGGGTGACTATGGTGTTTAGAAATGTGGCCCTTGGGATGTGTTTGGTTAAGGTCATTAGAAGCCATAACCAGATACTTCCCCTAGACTTTACACCTCTAGAAGCAATAGCCAAATAAATCTCTTTTATTTATGAAGTATAATGCTGTTGGCATTTTTGTTATGGTAAAGAAAATTGAGTGATGCAAATGGAGAGTAGGAAGAAATAAGGAAATAGGTTGATAAGTGGATAGTAAATAGAACTGGTCATCATAAATGTAGACACGAAAGTAGGCAAAAGATAAACCAAGAGAATACGTAGATGGGAGAGTTAAGAGGAGTTCATTCCCACAGGAAGGTCAGGTTTAGTGAGATGTAATATGTGCCCATTAGTCTGGGAGTCAGTGTGACCAATAGAGAGAATTTCAATAGAAAGGAAGTGATCAAAATCCAGATCATCACATTCAATAAATGAATGAAGGGACGAAGGGGCGGCTGAGAACATTGGTAATGCCTGTGTGTGAAGTTGTCATTCATTGTCAAGAATGACACAAATGGTCATCTTTGACTGGGGCCATAAGTCTGATGTAGCCAAGTCTGCTAGATGCCAGCTCATATATCTTATTGGGGATCATACAGTAAATTGTTGACTAGAGCATAGCTTTGCTATATTGTCTGTTATTAAAGAGGGTTGGAAAATAGAGGTAAATGTTCTGACTTCCAACGTCAATCAATTATTTGAGTCTCTGGCTACTTGACTTTGAGCTATCAACTTGAAAATGGTTGGTCAGGAAACCTTTAAGTCTACAGCTACAATCCCAGTTGGAATGTTCACATCTAAGGGAAGCTTGTCTTTCCAACTTTCCAAACTGTTCTGTTGGACTAGAAGGGTAAAGTACATTATCTCCTGCTATTTCATTTTTATTAAAACTGTTTGAACTTGGAAATGAGGCCTGATGGTCCCATTTTCAGAAGGCTGAAGGTCACTGGGTGTTTCTGTTCAAAAAGAGAAAACAATGTGTAACCCCTCTGGCACCATAATCGAAAGAAATAGTGTGGTGATTACGGTCCTGTGCTGAGCTGGCGGCAGCTACAAATACTGGAACCGAATTTGATAGGATCCTGTATTACCTTATAACAGAGTATCATTCCTTACAGTTCCAAGGTCAATGTCTCTTTCTCAAATAACATTTCGGACCTGTAATTGTTCATCTACATGCCAGCAATTATGGGGGAATTGATCAGCCAGTAATTAATGCCATGCTATTACACTTTTTAATTTGTAGATTATGCAGCTGCAAGCGTTCCCACATTTTTAATTTGTATATTATACAGCCACAAATGTTTACAATGCCCTTTTTAATCTCCTTACACTACCGCTGCCATTATTCACTATAGATTAATGATACCCCGGATGCTGGGGTTTATTTCATTTACCACTCTTACCAGGAGAGCAGTTAGCATTACTGTGCTCTATTACTTAATGTCTTACTGCAGCTGCTAGTGAGCATTGGTTACCCTTTAAAATATTACCAGCCAGTTATCTTTTCCCTGCTTATTTTAGCTCTCTTGTCACCAACAATATGACTCTGTGGTAATATTATACTTTATTTCTAAATTTATTTCAACTGGTTCTATCAGAGATATTTAAATAATTCATTTTAAATATCACAAATGACCTGAACCCCTCCTTACATACTCTTTTCTATCTTTGAGCTTATTTGGGGTTGTGTGTCTAATGGGAAACTGCTTTCTATTTTTTCTCTTCTCTTATTTTTCCCCCACACCAAAATGCCAGATGAGTTACAAAGAAATTTCATATAGTTTGTGACTCTTTTTCAATTAGCTAGCAATGGATTGTCTCAATATTGACTGGACATAATATCTTGCTATCTCCTTTGGTTTTCCCAAAACTCTTCTGAAGTTGCAAGGGGAGGGCTGTGTCTGCATCCTCGATAAGGCACTGGGGCATCTTTAACAGTGACACTGCTCTCAGCCATCAGGATATGTAATATTCATAGGACAGCAGAATTCTTTGCAACAGATCACGTGTAAAGCATACTGTTTTAGAAACTGGCCAGGATACAAAGAAGTAAAAGATGGAGTATCTATCATCAGAGCATTTATATTCTTGTCTATAGTAAAGATAAAAGAAATGTGTAAAGAAGTAATAATCCATATATAACTAAACTATAGGAATGAAATAATTATAAAAGAACATAATAAAAGGGTGTCCAAGGGGCATGCAATAAATGGACAAAGAGTTTTGTAACCAATTAGAACAATGACTTTTCAGAGGAAGGAGAGTGTAGGTACAGGAGGAGACACCAGAGCTGAGCTGAAGAAGGAAACATGGGGACAATCTGAGGGCAGAAAAAGGTGCTTTTGCTGCAGAGAATGCCAAGTGAATAGGTACTTCAAGTGACTGAGGATTGTTTTGTGCTCAAGGGCAGGATACAAGGTTCTTATAAGTCTTGAAGCTGGAGGGGAGGTGTACTTATCAATAATGTACCTATACAGCAAGTACTGGGGTTCACTCTGCAGAGAGATTATCTGTGAAGAGCCTTTGATTAACCTTTGTTTTAGTTTTAACTATTATTATCATTTTTTGCTTTTGTTATGGGAGTACCATTATCAGAATGTTATTTTGAGGAGAATAAAATGAGATATGGATGTTATCAGGATAAGCAGGAGACCAATGAAGTAACTCAGATGTGAGAACCAGCACATCAAGAGACATCATCACAATTTCATTTTAAATCATTTATGTCACCTAAAACACTAAACCTTATGCCAATCATAGACAATTCCCAGACCAAGCTGACCACTAATAAACTTTGTTTCTACAGATTCACCTTTCCTAGACCTGTCATGTAAATGGAATTCCACAACATGACATTTTCTTTTCAGTCAGACTTTTTTTTTTTTTTACTAAATATGAAGTTTTTAAGGTTAATCTGTGTTTTAGTTTAAGAATGTATAAGTTTTACAAAACAAAATTACTCAATATTAAAATTATGTTTATTTTATTCAATTGGCTATGGTGAAAGGAAAGCAAGTATTTACTTAAGTCAATTATTTTCATATTATGTAATATGTGTTATATTCACATAGGTAAGAATATGAATGTTCATATCTAACTAGTTATTAAACCAAGTCTTGGTTCCATTCCTTTCTTAATAAGGATTTCTGTGAAAAATCACCAGGATTTACATGAATCACTCAAATTTAATACATGCCTATTCAGTGCTCAAATCTATGTATGGCTGGGAACTTCTATACATCATCTCAGGTAATTCTTTCCACATTTCTTTGGGATGGTCCTGCCCATAAGACCTGGGAAGATTTACTCAATAATGTGGGTCTTTTTTTTCCCATTTATTAAATAAAATATGGAGAATAAATTATTACAAGTTTCCTCCTAGCTTTTTTATATTATTATTATACATTTAATTTGTCCATCTGGAGTATTATTGATTTCACTGGTACCTGGCAATGAAATGGAAGCATGAAATGGATTTGATCCTCGTTTTATTCCACTTGTAGAGAAAACAGGATGGGAGATAGATACCAGTGTGAAGCATTTGGCTGGAATCCTACAGGACATGCCAAGGGCTGAAACTCCAGTTCTCAGTAATCCTACACCCAGAAGGAAGGTCCTTCATTCAGAGAGGGATACATCCTCTGCTTTGTTAGTGACCTGTAAAATATTTCTCAGCTCAATCAATCCTCTCTTGTAAGTGTGATTTTTCAACTTTATCCAAGAATGGTTCAAGGGACTTGGTGGATAATTACATCCTCATGAGTTTATGACAAAATAAAAAATAATACTAATAAGGAAAATGAGTTTGAATTCCTGATGTAATGTCTATTTGATTTATAAGATTGTCCTTCATCTTAAGATAATATTCTATGTTTTCAGTAAAACTTATCATTAGTTTTTGAAAATGTTATTTTACAATTTGGATATGAGGTGTACCCCAAAAACTCCTGGGTTGATGCAGGAAAGTTCAAAGGTGAAATGACTGGATTATGAGAGTTGTAGCCTAATCAATTCATCCTAGTTTGAATAGATCAAGGTTTGAATAGATCAAGTGCATGGTGACTGTAGTCAGGTTGGAGTATGGCTGGGGGAGGTGGGTCACAGGGGCCATGCCCTGAAAGGAATTATCTTTCCTGTGGCCTTTTCCTCCCTCTCTCTGACTCTTTCTTTCTCTGTTTATCAGCTGCCACCTGACTAGCTGCTCTCCCCAAATCTTTCCATGCACCAAAATGTTCTGCCTCACCTCAGACCCAGAGCATTGGAATCAGCCCACCATGAACTAGTCTCTGAAATCATGAGCCCAAATAAACTTTCCCTCCTCTAAGTTGTTCTTGTTGGGTATTATGGTCACAGTAACACAAAAATTGAGTAACACATGTTACTTTTGGGTCAATAAATTTAATAGTATTGTTTAATTATGAAGCACTTTTTTTCAAAATATTTTCATATATACTCATAAAATAGCATTTCAAGAGATAAAGAAGGTAGTTTTCTTTTTCTAGTTCTAAATTGAGCTATGAGAAAAATTTGATGGAATTGATGTTTTCTTTCTTAGTTAAATGATAGAGTAGAAGAAGGCAGATGACTTGAAGTGAAGTAGAAAAATATCTCAGGAAACATTAATCCAATTATCAAGGGAGGATGGGTTTTACATATTTAGAACAAAGGTAATATTCTGGTCTGACTCTAATAACAGAGTTTATGGGAGAAAGAAACGAGATAGAGAGAGAGAGAGAGAGAGAGAGAGAGAGAGAGAGAGAGAGAGAGAGAGAGAGAGAAAGAGAGAAAGAGAGAAGAAAGAATATCTAGATAACGAAAAATTGTGGAAGACTCAACGTCAGAATGAGGATGCTAGACTTTATGAGACTAGAAAGTTCATCATGGTGATTCAGGAATGCAAACTTAACAAAAACAAAATTGGCAAAGGGAGAGAAAGGAAACTTCACTTTTACTTTTTTTTTTTTTCTTTAGTTTGCATAAAGGTGTCTAGTCACACACACACACACAAGTTGAAATGGTTCAGCCAACTCAGTTCTGAACCTTGCTTAGAAAGGAAGTCCTGTTTCTTTAAAGTTCTAGCAAGAATTGAGTTGATTTTCAGAGGTTGGTCAACAACAAAGAAAGTTCAAGTAGAATGAGCAGGGGAAAAAAAAAAAAGTTTGCTCTGGACCATGGTAATGATGCTAAAAATTCACTCAGCTGAAGAGTTTCAGACTATTTCAGAGACAAGACAACCCATTTTGAACCTTGGTCATATAAATGCTACTCCCTAAAATGCCTTCATATCAGGATATCCCCATAGTGATACCACTGTCACCTATTTTCTCCCTCCTAGTGCCCCACACATATTATCAAATTGCTCTAAGATTTATGGCTACAAACTTTGCTGTCTCTTTATGATAGTAAAAGAAACTAGCACCTCTTGATGCTAAACACTGGAAACCTGGTGCAATTCAGGATGAGAGACACTCAGATCACCAGGTAGACACTGAGGTCAGTTCATGGAGGAAGGTTTTTAACACTCAGATTTTAGCCTCTGGTTTGAACATGTAAAGTTTTCAATTATGATTTATACCAACAAAGTGATTTTTGGAACATCCCTCAGCCCCTTAAATTGGTTTCCTTCTCACCCTCTTCCCATCACCTCTTTTCCTATGGAGATTAAGGAATGTATAAAATACAACCTGTTAGTGCCAGGAGGGATTACTACTATATATTATCACTCACAGCTCATTAACCTCGAAGCCCTGCTAACTAAGAAAATCCTCTTTAATGAGGTTTCCCTTGACTGCACTAAAGAACAAAAGGTCTAAAAGTTTTCCCTATTACCAATGTTCCTCAAATTATTGCACTGTAATTAAAATGTAACTTTAAGGCCAAAGAAGAAGGGGGAAAAATGTTTAAATTTGGTTTAAACCCTAAAAAAGACCTTGTACAGAACTTCTGCTTTGTCCTTTGGTAGCAACTAAACCACTGAAAGTCATTTAGTTTGAAGAAGGTGATTTTCTTTCTTTCCTTTTTTTTTTTTTTTTTTTTCAGTATGCCTGGTTTGTATCTAACACCACTGAAGAAATGTAGGTGTGGATTCAGATGATCCAGGAGAAAATATGTTTGAAATATTCACTTGTACAAAAAAAAAGTGAATTTCTCACCTCTGTGATATAAAGAGACACTTTCTTTGATACAATAATCCCCTAGATAATAGTACAAGTAAATTTTCCTTAGCTGAGAAAGACCTAGTAACTAGAATTAGGATTGGTAAACTGATGGGTTCTAATGCATTTCTTATTCAGAGCCCTAGAGTCAGGGTTATTTGTATGGTTGTATCCCAGGAATTTTAAGGAGTAGAGTTGTAGATAAAACAAACAGAAGGAGCTGGGTCCCCAGGAGAAATTTATAATCTGGTGAAGTAGCTAGAATTAAGTATCCTCACCTCTGAGCTTTGAGTTTTTAAATGCCCAAAATGCAAATAATAATTACCTCTTTTAGCTTCCTTGGAAGTCTGATTTATGTGTGTAGCATGTCCTCAGAGGAACAGAATAAAGAGTTAGGGACTCTCAGGCTGGAAATGAAGGCTGAGAAGGGAACACTACTGCTGCTTCTGAAATGGTAGAGGGACCAGCTGAGGGGAATACAACCTTGACCACTGAATCCTGGAGGACTAATTAACAACCCTAGGCTTTCTTGAAACTCAAACAATTTAAATTTAAGACATTAAGGATAAGTCTTATTTCACAAAGGGAGGGTAAACACATGGCACTCGTTAAGCAAAAATCATTGCAATCTGTAAGGAGAAAATGTCCAAATCTGGATCGTACTTTCATAATCAGGTTTTAAAGAATACTAAGGTACTTAAGACGTGTCCCTGGTCTTTGCATTCAGGCCAAGAAGAAAAACCTATGGACCATTCCTTAATGTAACAATAAAATTCCGGGTTATAAATCACACTGGATTTATTCATGGTAGTGTTTTTCACCTTTTCCTTGGAACTGAAAAAAATAGTCTGTTGAGAGATAATGCTAAAAACATACAATGGGAGATGTCTTCACTGTGTGCCCAAGAGGGTAAAAGGGAAAAAACAAAATAGGTGATGGGCATGCTAGACTGTGATCACTAACGCCACTAATACTCAATAATGGTGAGTCTGTCTGGATTGGAAAGTGTGCCATTACTGGCAGGCACAACCCTGTGGCCTGAATAATCCTGTGATGGCATTCATGGCTCCTGCTCTATAATAGTTTTGAATTTCCTGAAAAACCAACCAGTCACCAAAGAATGATTAGAATCCAATACAGGAAAGTATGTAATCAAGCACTAGTCTTTGTAAAACAAATTTTAAGGAGTTAAAAAAGAGATAAATTATAAGCTTTTAAGAGTGTCAGAGAGAGTTAGCTGCTTCCAGCTAAGTACCCCACCACCTGCTCCTTGTATTTGCTTCTACCATGAGAACTTGGGGCAGAAGGCAGTTGCTCATATGGGGCCATTTCCCAAAATCCTTACATCCAGGAGTAGCCGTGCATTGACTTCTTATTATCCAGTATTTAAGGAGCCCTTAATAAATTCAGGGTCTATTGAATTGGTTGATCAGAAGTAGCCCCAGGAATAATGTTTACATTAATAAACCATAGTTAAAAAATAAACTGGACATACATATTTATATATATGCATGCATACATGCACATACATATGTGCTCTAATATTTCCTCATGTTGTAAAAACTTTCTTGATGTTCCTCATATATACCTAAATTAAATCCATGCTTCTTTTTCGATGAAATCTATGGGAAAACACACACACACACGTTCATCCATATACTCTTAATTGAGCATATTTAGTCTCCAGAAAGGTACTATAAAGCAGCTGCTATAACTTGGCATTGCCTGTTGAGTTTCTTAGCAGTTGGAGCAAATTGTTTTGTTTTTTTCTCTCTGCTAAATGTTTGCTTAGTGACAAAAAAAGGCTGAAAGCAAGTCAGGGGAAATTTTAAAGACTTCCCCAAAAGTCCTCCTTGGTTTTTTATACAGTTACCCGATGCGCAGGCAGATATTCTGGCCTTGATCTTCGATGATGCTGGGTAATTCTTAGGAGAACAAATCATTTGTAGGGATCTCAAATTCACCCAGCCTGGCAGGCTGCAAATGGTCTGACATACTTAGCTGCCAGGAAAGTGGAAGGCTTTTATCTAGAATGAACACAGACTTCTCAAATAAAATACCCCTAATGTTCTTTTACATGCACACACACATATTCACATACACATTATTTTTAATCCATTTTCTCTTTATGTATTTTTCCATTAAAGAGGAGGAAAAACCATAAAGATCTATGGCACAGACAAATTCTTTTGCGATGTGAGGACATTAAAATAAAATATGGCCTGAACTTGTGGACGGTTATCTACAGCTTCACATGAGGATGGGATTCCAACAAGACTTCTAAACTGCTCTCAGGCATGGGGGTCTCCACCCTAGAGAAGGAGGAGGAGATGGACAGTGAGAACATCCCCCAGGAACTGCTCTCTAACCTGGGCCACCCTCGGAGTTCCCCATGGAAATGGCTGCAAAGCAAAGGGAGTGACAAAGACTTTTCGATCATCCGCAGGCCTAGACTCAATTGAAAGAACTTCCCCAGTGCTGAATGTGGAAGCCTGGACTTAGGGCTTTGTAGTGACCTGAGAATGCTCCTCTGAGCAAGTGTAATTTGAGCTGAAGTCTGGAGCAGGAGGAGGAAAAGCCAGGCAGTTGAAGACAGAAGTTGCAGCACAAAGTCCTCCTATCTCCAGAATGTTTTTAATTACCTGTTTCCTATTGCACTTCCATTTTTTCCTGATTCCTTACATCTTTCCAATAAGATAAAAAGCACTAAAAAAAAAAAAGACCTTTACCTTCACTCCAGTAGTACAACTCCTTATATATACCTTATTCATGCTATGTTGCTACTGTCTAAAATATGGAAAAAATAGACATTTATGCCATTATTTATTTATTTTTGATACTGCAGATTGTATCCAGGGGTGCTTCACTACTGAACCACATCTCCAGTCCTTTTTATTTTTTGTTTTGAAACAGGATCTTGCTAAGTTGCTTAGGATCTCCCTAAGTTGCTAAGATGGGTCTCAAACTTTCAATCTTTCTGCCTCAGCCTCCCAAGTTGCTGGTATTACAGGTGGACACCGCTATGCCTGGCTCACCTTTTCAATCTACTTCACAGCATTGTTGTAAATGTGAACTGAGATATAATAGCCATAAAGTTTTCTCAATTTTTGCTCTTAGGATCAGATCTATATGACTGACTCTTCTTGCACTTTCAGAGAATACAGAGTACAACAAATAAAGATTTAAAAGCCTCAGTTAATGATTTTATGGAAATGAAACCATGTAAGCATAAGTGAAAGAAAAAATTATTTAATGCATTCACTAACCTTAATGGTTTAAAATAATACACTTGTATCAGTTCAGTTGCTACTGATTAGAAGTCTGATTTTAGCTGGATTCTATGCTTCTGGGACTCACAGACTGCAGTCATGGGTTGGCGTCTCATCTGATGACTCGACGAAAGAAGCATCATCTTCCAAGTTCACTGACTTGGTAACTGGGAAAACTCAACTCCTTGTGGACTGATGTGTGAGAACTTTAGCTTATTGCTGACTGCTGGCCAGACGCTGTTCCAGTTCTTTGCCATGTGGGCCTCTGCAACTTCACTGCTTGCTTCATTGAAATCACATGATAGAAATAAAGTCTACCAGAAAATTGGAAGTCATGACTGAATCATAGAAGTAACCTGAAATTACTCTTAGAGTATTCTGTTTGTTAGAAGAAAGTTAGCATGTGTAGACCACACTCAGGGGGAGAGGACTGTACAGGATGAGAATTTCTGGACTCAGGAATCATTCAAAGTTATTTTCAAAGATGTTTGCTACAAATATTGTTTAATTTTAAGTGATAATACCAATTTTTTAAAAGAATTATTTGCTGTTAAAATTTAGCTAATGCAATATGTCTATTTTGTAGCAAATGTTAATTTGGAAATAGAGACTTTTTTTCCCTGTGCTAAAATTCCAAACTCCTGTATTTATAACATTAAACCATCACTATTTAATGAATTCAGTAGAAAAAGCCATCATACTGTACACTGTAAGGAAATTTAGACACATAAGACTGTCACCATTCTCTATCATGTTATAATTGATAAGGAACTTGATTTGGTATATTTGTTAAAAGTTACATATTGCTAGAAGATCTTTAAAAATCCTAAGGTTCTGAAAGATAAGTCAAATGAAAATATAGACAGTAAAACCTGTGACATTGGGATTAGGACAAATTGTTATGGTGGAAATAATCTATGAAACTTGGGGAAAATGGAGGGACTATAAAGTTAGGTCATTAGTGCGATGTATTATTTTAAAATGAGAAGAAGAGAGAATATTCCAAATGAGATGCTACATGAGTAAAAGAATCCAGGTATGAGGATGTGCACAGTGCTTCAGAGTGAAAGGGCTATTTTGACTTAGCAAAAGACTTATATGAAAGATCAGTAGGGAGTAAGGTGGAAAGCTCAATTCTGCATTGTGGAACAGCTTAAAATCATTCTTTGGAACTTAGACTTGATTTTTCCAACACTGAGAAACTGATAATGGCTACTGAAACATGAGATAATGACAAAAAATATTGTACATATTCTGAATGGATTACACTCTGAAGGGTGAACTGTTATTTGAGTTATAATCAAGAATATTTACCTATTGGAGAGGTATTTCTATCATTGAAAAAGATGCATCCTGTTGTCAGGTTGACTTAAGATTCAGAAGGGCCTCTATTCCTTAGTTGCTCTGTGGTCTTGTAAAGATATGCAGTCTTTAAAAACTCACTTTCCTCATCTGAACAATGGGAGCCAATATTATTATTGGTATTGTTATTATTGGTATTATTGGTATATTATTGGTAAAACAAAAAGATGGGTTTTTCAATCTTATAAAAATATATGCATAAAGTTCTTGCTAATTGTTATATATCATCACCACTATCAACGTTATTATTAATGTCATTTCAAAGAATTGGGTAAATAGTAAAGATTTAAAGGGTTACCTCTTGAGCTCCATGGCCCTGGTCAGTTCATATCACCTGCCACACTTCTGTAGGAGGCTTTCTTTAGTTCTACCTTAATGCACCTGGGTGAGTACACCTCACAACCCTGAGCAAAGTATTACGCATTGGAACTAGTAGGACAGACTCTTTAACTTCAGAGAAATCAGCATCTTTCTCAAAAATCAATGGAAGCATATGTCCCTTAATAAGTTTTTGCTATTATAAAGTGTTCATTGTAGTTCAAGATTGTGACTGTTTTTGTGTTATTAAATATATTGCTTTTTAATTTATTTTTCTCTTTCTTCTCTTCCTTTAAAAACAGAAAAACTGCCAGGCACAGTGGTGCACGTCTGTAATCCCAGTGGCTTAGGAGGCTGAGGCAAGACAATGGGGAGTTCAAAGTCAGGCCCAGCAACTGAACGAGGCCTTAAGCAACTCAGCAAGACCCTGTCTCTAAATAAAATATTTAAAAAAACCAAGTTGGGGATGTAGCTCAGTGATTAAGTTGCCCTGGTTTCAATCCCAGTACCAAAATTTTAAAAAAAGAAAGAAAAACTGATGTGGTTCAACCTGAAGCTCAAAATGAGATAAAGTGGGCAGATCCTTTTTTGGTGGTTTCCTCCTTGTGCTAATGGTTTTTATTTTTTTTTTTATTATTTATTTATTTTTTTCTAATGGGTTTTAATATATAGCTCTAGAAATAGGAGCTGAAAGAGGTGGCTTATTCCACTGAGTTGATGAAGAAATAAAAATGACAGAGGTGGATGTGAGCAAAGACAATTCTCTTGATTGGAAATAGTTACCATCTATTGCATGGTATGATGGATTTTGGCCATTTTGATGCCAGAGATTGATTTAAAAAGAATCACCCAGGGTCAGAAGCAGCCTTAAAAATATAGCCTCTCCTCTGGCACTTTCTCCAATCTGTATACTACAGAGATAAGGGTCAAACTAGGGCTTCACAGGATATGGAATTGTTTTTCCTAAATTTGAGGGGACAGAAAGTTTGCAAATGACATTTCTGTTATAGTTAATTTGGGGAGATTTTAGAGAGGAGAAAAATACTTCTGCTTTACCGTCTTTCACCAAAAGTCTTAACTATGCTTTTGAATTTCTCATTCACTATATTAGGTCCACTAAATAACAACTATAATCTTTTATATATTAATTATAAAACATATTTCTGTTTGCTACTTTGTTATCTGAATTAGTTTTCCAGGTCCAAGTGGAAGAGCAAGTCTTCTATAGGCCCATTTTCTCCAGCACAACTGAAAAGCTTTCCCTACATAAAGGTTAGCACCACTGTTCATCAACTATCTCCTAAGCAAGGGCATCTTAGAACTTATCAGGTGGGCACGGTGGCATATGCTTGTAAACCCAGCAGTTCTGGAGGCTGAGGCAGCAAAAGCAACACACTAAGCAACTCAGTGAGACACTGTTTTTAAATAAAATACAAAATAGGACTGGGGATGTGACTCAGGGGTCAAATGCCCCTGAGTTCAATCTCCGGTACCCTCCCACCAAGAAAAAAAAAAAAAAAAAAACTTGTCAATGCTACTAAATGAAAATAATAACAAACGTTTTTACTAAGTATCCCAAAATAAGTATGTCATAAAATCTCAACCAAAAAAATTGTTAATTAGAAATTTTCATGCCCAATACTGGAGGTAAATAGAGGAAATCTGTACCTTGTCTTCACATGTAAACTTCTTCAAGTCTATTTGTCAATACTCTTTCTTTGTTTCACAACTTACCCGATTATATGTCTGAACTGTCTGTGGAGCATCCCCAACACCATATTTTGGCTACAGTTGTCTTGTTGACTTACTTTCTATTACCTATAAAACTTTTAGCTCAACATCATTTTTATTGATATTCCTACTTGTGTCTGGAATCTGGTCTGAACAATTAATTGCCTCTTTAGCTTATCATTTAGTTTTGGTTTATAAAATCGTAAACTGTTTCCAGACGTACCAAATTTATTTTCTTGGATATAATAAGAAAGCAAAAATGTGAATAAATAAAACTGATTTTAAAAAAGGCTCCAATGCATTGATGATGGAATAAGTTGGTGTAGCAAAGTGACAACTGTCCTCTTTCAATATGAATGAAGAAGTAATAGGAGGTCATTTTTTATTAGTACTCACTGTTCCCATATTATAATGGTAGGAGACTCGATTGATTAATCTTGGAATAACTAGGTTGAATTCCATTCTTAATTTGTTCAGAAGCTAGAATATCACAACTTTTATTATAAGTGAAAACAATATACCAAGTCATTTCATGATTTTTCCTATCCTTATCAATATCAATCTCATATTATCTGAGACCTCTGTAGCACTGCTTTCCAAGGAGATGTATTGGTGGCATGTACTGTAATTTTTTGGTATGGTGTCAAAAGATTTCAAAGTGACTTTGGTAGCCTTTTGTTACCAGAGCATTCCAAGCTAATAGGAATATTCTTTCTGGATTCCACAGTTAGATCCTCAGGTCATTTTTAAAACAAATGGAGAGAATTTTAAAGATTGAGAATACATGCATTAGGAACAATTTGAAGAGAAAATTATTCAATGAAAGGGAAATAGTTACTTTCAAACTAAGACAATGAAATTTTGTTTCTGGCACTGGACAAAAATATATGCTAACCAAAACAGGGGAGATTTAAAGCTTCCTAGAGGAATGTCTTAAGACATGAACATGAAAGACTTTCTTTAGAAATGCAAACATTATTTTCCATCAATTTCTGTGTTTTTAGAAAATGTATATCACCTGTCCCTGAATATATAACCTAATTAATACCCTTCCTTTGAATCAGTGTAAAGCCAAACAGAAACTTTACAGAAATCTCCTGTATATTTCAAAACATTTTTTTAATATTTTTCTTCTGATTGGCAAATGTATGGATTCCCCAGTCACCAATGGCAGAGCCCATATGATAGAAGGATTAGTATTGTGAGTGAGAATACCCTGAATACAAGTCTAGTGAAGAATTCATCAAGGTCTTCCATTGTCCTCAATTGACAATGTAAATTAGTCTAAGAAAATATTCAATTCTGAAAGAATGACTTGTGCATGTATTACAAGGGTCAGCAAACTAAAGGGCCAGATTGTAAATATGTAAATTTGTAAATATGGCTTTGTGGGCCATATGGCCTTGGTCCTAACTACTCGACTCAGCTGTAGTAGCACAAAAGCAGCCACAGATCAGAGGTAAACAAATGAACATGGCATTTCTCCAAAAAGAAAAAAAACAGCAACAAAAAAATTCAGTTATGGACATTGAAATTTGAATTTCAGATAACTCTCAAAAGTAATGAAATAAATGTTCTTTTTATTTCTTACCACCTAAAATATAAAAAATAATGTTTAGTTTTGGGCTATATGACAATATTCAAACTTATTTACAATGAATTTGGGGGCTGTGGTCAGCCAGGCCTTGGTCCATTTTGTTTCCTTATCTCCTGTGGTAGTTATAAAACTAAGACCCAATTGGGTACATAATTATATAATTAAAAAGGAGCATGTGACTATGCACACACACACAAAAGAAGGTAGAAATGAAGGTAAGAATGAGAATCCTGACATTAGTAGGACCCTGAAGTAGTTACCACAACTCTCCCATCTTCAAACAATAAAGGGATCACAGAGATGCCTTCCAAAGGCCATTGTCATAGTAGCTCTCATAGAAGGTAGGAAATTACTCTTCAGATGCCAGAAGAAAGAAAATCTGTATGGTGTAACATGAAGAAACCAACCCACGGGAAGCCCTTTGGCATAGTTCTGTTGTTAGCCAGTGAGATCTATGCCCTTCAACTAAAAACAGTCTCTCCTGGTCTTGATTTGCTTCAAAAAATAAAATACAATCTTTGATCTTCATAGGGTTCTGGTTTGGATTCCAACATCATATCATTTTCTTCAGTTGGACATTTAGTAGAGTGAACACACTGCTTAGTTTTCTTCTCATAAAAATCTGTCTTTTATGGTTAAACACTCATGAAGATTACCTTGTTTTGAATTTCTCTAGCTTTTGTCATTTGTTATCTGTAGAGCTTATCTGGCAAATTTACCAGATATTACCACATCGTAAATATTGCAATGATGATAACACAAATAAACATGCCTAAGAAAAGTTCAGGCACTCACCAAATGCTCGCCAAATGCTCACCAAATGTGTCTTAATTTCTATCTTGATACAGAGCCTCCCAAGTATTTAATGTGAGTGCTCCACAGGTCTTAAAGAATTTCAGATGATGATGACAATGGTAAAAGTAACTCTCATTCTTTAGCTTAAACATTGAAGTGTGTGTGTGTTTGTGTGTGTGTGTGTGTGTATGAGAGAGAGAGAGAGAGAGAGAGAGAGAGAAAAAACAGATTTCTTATTGTCCAAAGAGAACTACCTTTAAAAAGAAATTTGTCATCGATTCTCTAGGGTTAGTCTAAATTTTCTGCCCCTGGTAGTCCCAATCTCACAGTCTATAAACAATAATCATAAAACAGTTTATGCTAGTTCTTGACAACATTACACTGGATTACAATGTGGTGATCTATCTATCCATTACTTGAGAACAAGGTAACCTAAATGGACTTTCCCCATCTGCACGGAAGTTTTCTGAGTTGGGATTTACTTCACAGGCTTTCTGCCAGTGTTTCAGCATTTCTGTGTCTGCTCTTTGCTTTTATTCTACAAATAGGACAGAGTTCATGGAAGGTCATAGTTTTATTTTCTTTCGGAGCATTTTGCCCAGTCTAAATATATTTCTGGATTATAGTGGGTCAAGAATCCCACGCAATTTCTAGATTTGATAAACTAAGGTTCATGACAAAAAAGAAACCAATAACATCTGAAGATGAAGCTTTGGTCAGGCAAACTATTTTTTTAACAAGAAAAAAATATTCTCTGCTCTATAATTTTTTTCTTGAATATTCGCTTATCATGTTCAAGTACAAGGGAGGAACAGAGAGGAAAAGTTAATAGAGCTTTATTAAAAGATATTAGAAATGAAAAAGAAATATGCCTTTTAAAGTATATTGTAAATGCAAATGTTGTGAAATCTGTAAGAGTTTGAGGAAATTGAAAAATTTATCCTGCCATCTTTTAGGGAATAAATATGGGTAAATTAAGAAAACCAATTAAGATATAAAAACAGCAGGCTCAATGGTTTCAAGGCAAGAGATAGTAGATCAAAAGTTTCAGGAAGAGACAGAAAGATCTCTTAGCTTGCAGCAAAGAATAGCATATGAAGTTTGTCAGCCTTAGCAGAAACTAATAGGAGGTGAAAGCGTAAAAACATGAAATGATCAGAGAAAATGAATGTGAACCTTCACTGCAGGAAGACTGGAAAAGTTTTCCTATAGTTAATGGTGAGAATGAAAAGAAAGATACAAAGAGCAAAAGGCATACTGAGGATAAATTTTGGCAAATGCCTACAAATGGAATAAAGTAGAAGTTTCCAAATGTTACCACCTAAGCATTATGCTTTCTTTTATCCCCTCAAAGCTAAGTCAACTTTTGGGGGAAAAACATTTCAAGGATCAAAATAGATCCTATCAATTCTCTCTGTTAAAAAGATGGATTCCAAAATATGTAATCCAAACCACCAACTTTAATTTTAGACTTGTGGCTAACCATAGAAGCTAAATAAATACAATTTGAAACATCTGTGCTAGCAAATATATTTGTATTTGACTATTTAGTGTCCAATACACAAGGTCACATTTTGGGGGTACTAATTTCTTTGAGAGATGAGAATCTTTTGAACTTCCCTTGAATTTTGACAAATTCTATGATTACATGCAGAAGTGATTCAATACCAACTTCTGAGTCCAGCCCTTAAAAAAACAGGTAGCTTCTACTTTCTGTGTCCAGAATGTTCTTCTTGGACTCCTGAATCACCAGTGAGTAGTCAAACTATCTTACTAAAGAGAATATTTGGAAATGTCTGGAGACTTCATGGAAGGGGAGAGAAACACTTAGTCATTCTTCCATCTTTCTCCATTCTCATGTCAAGCACATGAGTAAAGACAATAGGTACCCTCCAGATTACCTGGCTGCCAGTTAAATATCAGCTGAACCTAGCCCACATTCCTAAGCTACAGAATAGGGGGATAAACAAAATCACTGTTGTTTGAAGTCACCAAGTTCAGGAAGCATTGCATAATCAGCAACAACCAGCCAGAACAGAACTTGTTCCTGGATTTGGATGTCAAAAGTGTGACTGGAGATCACAGGAGGTACACTGTAGGAAGTGGCTGAGAGGTTGGTCAACCCTACTATTTATGAAAATGTGAGAATGAATTAGAAAAGAGTCCTAACGAATCATACATTCCATGGTATGGATTTTTCTGGATAGAATACAGACTTTGAACTGACTTCTATCTTTATGTCTATCATAAACTATGAAAAGTGAAATGAAGGAGGTATTAATGCTATCTAGAAGCATTTAGAGGAAACATAAGCAAACTAGGAATTTAAGGGTTTGATATGGCCTGTGTCTCATTTTCTGATCTTAACTGACTTAATAGATTCTTAAAGTCAGAAATTGTCTGAGAGTAAAGATCAAATCAAGAGTGTTACCAAATTAAAGTGACTTCATGGCAAATGTTTCTGCAACATGAGGCTTTTTTTTTTTTTTTTTTAACGCAAAATGTTCTAAGGCAATGCCTGATAGAGATTCTAATATTCCTTACTGTGTGCCTTATAATTAAGCAATATGTGTCTTAAAATCTTAGAGGTGTTGTCCCACACTAACTTCATTGGAGCTCAAAGTACTAGAAAGGGTATCTCAAACAGATTGCAAATTTGAATAGTTTTTAGCTAATATAATAAATTATAATTGATTCGAAGAAGTCCATCCATTTTAAGTAATTATACCAAAAAAGAATAAAGAGTACAATGATAATAGAAATTTAAAAATCTTTTGAACTCTTAACCTACAATATCAGAAGTTTAGAAAAAACTACTCAGCTATAAATAAGGGTGTTTTTATGGAAAATAAAGGGTGATTCTGAGTGTAAGGCAAAGAGAAGCAACAAATTATTTCCAGGGAACCAGAATGAACAATAATCAATGAATCTATAGCATGAATCTAGGTAAGTTTCAGAAATGTTATGAGTTAGATAGGTACTAATTCTTCTCTTTTTCAAGAGGAGATTTACTGTTGTTATAGGTAGGCTAGATAGGTATAAGTAGGAACCTTGAAAGTGGGTCACAGGGACACAGTCACAAAGGGAAATAAGGTCAGTTTTCTTCAGAATACAATGTACATCCAGCTCTCTCAAGAGAATAGGATGTCTCATCCAGGGATCATGGAGGTCTACAAACCATGAAAGCAACAAAAAAAAGTACCACTCCCATCTCTCCACCTGCAAAACAGACCTTAAAACATAAATCAATCAGTAAATATCCCTGTGAAAATGAAGCATTATAAAGGGACCTATCAACATATGACCTTGGTTGCTCTCAATTGGTTCGTGGACCTGACAAAACCAGGAAATACAGGGGTATATAGTCAGGACACTGGGAAACACAGGTACCATTCTCCCTCTGGAGGCGGACCATTCAGTGTCAATTAGGAATGTACTCTCACTTTGGTTAAACCTTTGATGTGTCAAATGCATGTGTGTGTGTGTGTGTGGTCAGTAATCATGCTGGATTGGGACACAAAGAACAAGGGGGCCCAGTTGCTCCTGTGACATTCCCAACCTTCTCACAACACTATCTGTACTTACATGTTGTGTATGAATAGATTGATAATGACTCTTTTGTATTACGTGACTAGGAGAACAGCTATTCCTCGTCAGTTCCTCCAGTCCATGGAGAGGCCTATTTGTAAATTAGCCAAGACCTCAGCCCAGCTTTCAGCTGACAGCCATCAACTTTCTGAGCATGTGCGTGAACCATTTGTAAATGGCTAATTCAGCTTTTGAACATGCCCCAGTCAATATCAATTGAAGCAGAAATAAACCCAAAGTGAGGATTCACAAACAAAATAACGCCTTTGCATTATCATAAGCCATTGAGTTTGTCATATAAGTAGTCTGTACAGTTTTATGAGATATAGAAATGAATAAATCTACTGTGTCTAGGATATTTAGCAAGAACAGAAAGGATGATGGTCATAAAAATGGACAGATCTCTTCATAGACAATGCAAGTACACAATTCACATTGTAATGGAAATAAGAGAGGCTTTGATATCAGTACAGATTATATCACAGTTATCCATGCACTTAAGATATAATGCATATAAACATAAAAAGACCATTCAGAGGTTTCATAATTCTCATTTTAGAAGAAAGGCATTACTACAGCAATGTTGAAACTATGATTGTACGTTGATCCCAAATATTCCTGAAAACCCAATAATTACCGAGACAATACATTCCATCAGTACTGGAGAAGCAGACGCACACACCTCTGAATAGAGGATACATAGTCTCAACAAAACAAAAAAATCCAGTTTCCAGCAACAAAATGTGTTATAAGTACTCCTGCTATCAAAACGCCTTTGGTTGTAGGTAGAAGAAATTACTCTTGCCTTGAAGAGTAGCATTTCCCTGAACAGAAAATAAGAAATCATCTCGAAGTAGAGATTGTATAAAATCTGCCAGTAAACAAGCTGGAGGCTTTTGAAATTCATGAAAAATGACTGTGGGTGGGATGTGTACCCCTACATAATTTTAAATGTACCATACCTGAGATTTAAAGGATAGACATGTATACATTCCACCATTGTTTTCTTTGTAAGTACGTGATTTGGAGGATTAAGAAAATGAAACAAAATTGCAAATTTAACTATGTTCATTTTAAAAATATTAAATCTTTAAAACAAACTTCTTATTGATATTGCGATGGAAGATTTTCAGGAAGGAATGCATGACTCTTAATACCCCCATTCTTCTAGGACTGCAGAAATGTTCTGTGCCCTCCCTGGTACTAAGGCTCATGGTACTGTGTAGCTGAACCTTATTCCTTTGCCTAATTTGAATATATTTTTAATAGGGATATACTTTATATGGGAAAAGCACTCAAATGTCATCAATCCAGTGAGGAAAGTAAATGCAAACACAGATGATAAACTGTCTCTGATATTCACTTTGAACTTATTGGGCTTTTTAAAGGAGTAATAGCCTATTCTAGTCATATCTCATCACAATCCTTTACCATTCTATTTTTAAGAGCAGATGAAAAGAATAGGTACTCATTTAATTTGCAACATAAGATCCAAGTACTAAAAATAAAACAGTAAGATTCCACTTATGAAACTACCCAAGGTGCTTGGTTTAACTAATCTAGATGCTCATGATTTATTTTTTATGGATGTAAAAAAAAAAAAGTGTTGTCAAAAATCAGAGAAATGTACCACAGTGATCGTGATGGTACAGGAGTAACTGAGAAGTAAAATGTTCCTTCTCTTGTGTATGTGGTCATGTTCAGATGCTCCATTTGTTCAAATAGTGTGCTCTGTCTTCCATACTCCCACACGCTTTTCGTAGTAGTTACATTATAACTGGAATTCTTTCATCTTTGCTTTCTATGTCTGAGTTTCACCACACATTTAAGACTTTGGCAAGTGTCATTCAGACATCGAGTGCCCTGTTCTGGCCATTTGTACTTGAGGAATATTTTTTTCTCTTCTAAAGACCAAGAACAGAACATATTACACATGTCATTATTATTTACCAGCTTGTATGTTTTTGATGGTTTGGAGTATGCATCATCTTCCAAAATGCATGAGTCGCACATCCTTCTGAGAAGACTAGATATAGACTGTTTAATCAATCTGAAAATATTTATTGAAAATCTACTGTATGAAATTGCTAAGTAGAATTTGTTTTCTTGCCAATATTCTGCCCTCTGTTAATTAATATATGATTTTTCAGTAGGGTGAAATGATTTCTTTTCTTTACAGCCTGCGTGATCCCAGGCATAGTCATTTTCTCTGTAGATCATCAGTTGGAAAAACAGTATTTTTACTGGTGTTTTCTATAATCTTTCTTTATTATGAGTGAACATTTTAAAATGTATTCATCAGTATTATTCACCTCAAGGAATAGATGGCACAACCATTGTATTTTATGATTATGGTGGAGAGAAACAACCCTTCTGCTTTTCTTACTTTTCCTCATATTGTAGGTTTCTACTAGATCTATTGGAGAAATATGCTATGCTAAGACAGCAAGTTTCCCATATGTGTCTAAAACCTCATCAACTTTTGTCTCCTGGGCCCTCTTCAATTGATGTGAACATTGTGGATTTTACCAGTGCTAGGAGAATAGAATTGCCTGAAAGTTAAAGTCAAATGAATGTGCAAAAATTCTTCTGGGAGAATAATTAAGTCAATACTGACTAGTTTAAAAACAACCTCCCATATACAGATGAACAATAAATCAACCTTTTAGAAAAAGGTGCAAGTCAAAGTTTGAGCACTTAGAAATTAAGCTTAGAATATGAATTTAGCATTGTTAGACATTGATTCCGGGTTTCCTGCTCTATTAATTTGTGTCCATGTTAATGCCTGCCTGTTTTTTCTCAAAGTTCTTGCAAGGATTCAATGAAAAACTACAGGTGAGCATAAAACCACAGAATGTTAGAATTTTTAAATATATTAGATAAAAATATTAGATAAAAATTAAATGATTTAAGTAAAATCACAAAAATGTAAGTTAGAAAGAAAATTGGTATAAAATCTTTACTTTTTATCATGTTCATGTTAAGAAGCAGACACACAAAATGCAAAAAAAAAATAATCAGCAGGTTTAACTATCAAGTTGCTTGTTCTTGGTTGTTCTAATAAAATGCAATGTTTTTTCATATTTCTCAATGGAAACTGGAGAAATGCAATGAGATATTTGACATTTTTCTAGGAGAGTAACATCTGTTATAATTTTTTAACATCGTGCACCAGTGTTGTTAGCCTCATTTCAGAACAACAAAAGATGACATGGTATCTTATGTTCTTGGCAGAACTGAGTCCTGATTCCTCTCCAATTGCTGTTCTCTGAAGCTGAGCTTGAAGGGTGTACAAGGAGCAGAATTATCACAGTCAAGTCTATAGCCCTTTATTCTTTGGGGATCAGGATAAGGTGTTCCTTTTCTCTGTTTTCCTCTCAAGAGTCTGAATTAAAATTATCATTTGGGAAATATATTTACCAATTAGTTCTGAACACAAAATTCTATTTACATAAAACAAATCTCCTATTGCTCTTAAGGAGGGAAATATAGACTAGTGTTATTTTCTTTGTATGCTTAATGCAATTGTGTTTTTAAGTCTCTAAGAAGAAGACATGATGAAGAGAGTTAGAATTGTCCTACTTGGAAATAAAAGACATTTAAACATCAGATTATGAAAGTTCTAGAGACTCACTATGTGAATGTTTTATACATTGTATCTACCTTAAAAATAAAGTAAGGAGAATGCAGTCATAGTTGGGGATTTGAAACACTGTTGATATCATTAAGAAATCGAGTATTAACATCTGTAGCATGTTCCCTGGGAAAAATGATAAAATACAAACACAGCAAAGATTTGATGGTGGACTGGGGTTGTGGCTCAGTTGTAGGGTTTTCTTCTAGCATGTGTGAGGCCCTGGGTCCGATCCTCAGCACCGTATGAAAACAAAATAAAAAGATTTGATGATGTCTGCCACAAAAAGTACTAGGGAGAATATACCCAGGCTAGAATTAGACTTAATAATTGGTTTTAAATATTTTTAATGAGAAAATATTTCTTCTGGTTTCAAAAGAAAATGGAGCAAAAAAATATATATATCAAACAGGAATGAATGAAAGAATTTCAGGGTTGGTAGAAAATAATTCTGTTATAGAGTCAAAGATTCTACTGGAAGTCAGGGTCTCATGAACTCCAGAGCAGAAATATTTGGTGCCTTAATAAGAAACTCTCTTTTTGACATGGAGGACAAGACTGGGTGCAACTTGTCTTCCATAGTTCAATATGAACTAATTTCTACCAGGAGTCAATATAACACTTGAAGACTCCTAATTTTTTTTCTTAATTTTCTGTCTCACAAATAACCAAACATTATTCTCTGAAGTTTTTAGTAGTAAATAATGAAAATAATCAATGGAAATTGGTGATTAATTGGAAATTAATTGAATTGATTAATTGATTAATTTGGCTAGGAAATTAGCAGAAAACAGAATAAGGCAGATTAAATAGAACAAACCTTACATGCAGTTCCTCAGTGCTCCAGCCAAGAAGCACAGTCCTGTGAGAAGGTTCTGTCTCTTGAAGTTTTCAGAGTGAAAACTTCTGAGCTACCAAATAGAACTCGATTCCTTTCAGGTCATCTACTGTCAATACTAGGCTGGGTTTCACAGAGAGAGGGAATTTCACAGGTAGATTTCACAAAAGAGGGAAACCCACTTTAAAAAAAAAAATATCTTTTCAACTGTCAATAGTTAGTTACCTGGAAAGTCACATGGTCAAATGTCTAATATATGCCCACTAGAACTGTGAAGCAGCATACCTGATATGTCTGTAATAAAGAATATATCTGCAATTTCCATCTGCAGGTGCTTTCTGTACAGGGAGAAATGAATTCTAAACAAAACTGGAAACACGTTTTCATTATAGGCAGGTTCATGTAATTAGGGGTGGGTAGAGAGCTACTAGCGGTCAATATAGCACAGGCAACACCAGTATCTTTATCCACTAGAAGGTTCAGCAAGAAATCTGTGCAGGAATTTTAGCAAAATTTTACCTGGTTCCACATTTGAATGGAATGCAGATTCACCTATTATTTTCAAAACTCTTAGAAGGTGTCACCTGTAAAATTGAATTATTTATTATTCTCACCAATTTCCATAGTTTATTTTCAATGTAAAAATTTACTAGTAAAGGCTTCAGAGAGTAATGTTGGTTGTTTTTGAGATAGAAAGTTAAGAAAAATAAATTAGAGTCATTTCCAATTTTTTTCATTTTCTCTTGGAAGAAATTAGTGCATATGAAATATTAGACAGGAGTATGCTAGAGTAAACCCTTCCCAGCTGGTGAGAATTGATTGTAGGCTATTCTTCCAGCTCAACAGTATAATGTTGGTAGCTTGAGATCAGTCAAACAGGAAGTAGTTACACCTCAGGAATTGGCAACTGCTGTATATCTGGGATTTTCCAGTTATTCAGTGTTCACTAGAGTTCAACTGATGATGGAACATGGCAGCTAGAAGGGATTAGGAATATCAACCTCTAAAAACCTGGAGTAGCATTAAGGTCACTAATGGAAAGACAGAGCAGAACAATAAGCTAACTGAGAATGTTTAAAATATATTCCAGTCCTCTTCAAACACCAGAAAAGTAATAAGTTAATTAACTAACAAAAAAATCAAAGTCATGTCTAATATGATTTTTAACATTCTGTACGAAGGATGATAGTTTTATTTCAAAACTGAAAAACAGAACATGGTATCTTCTGTTCTCAGCAAAGCTAAGTCCCTACTCAGATAATTGCACAGTTATAAGAGGAAAAGCAATGTTTATCCTATCATTGCATTATAAATCCCTATGTAGCAGTTTCAAAAGAGCAGGTAAAAATATCACCATAATGGTTACACAGTAACACTAATATTGTTATTATTTTTCATATCTTATAAGATAAACTCAACTGTATTGAGGTTAAATGTTGTTCGTAGTATTTGACAATGAGTAGCATGGTTCAGTCAATTTTCCTACTGTTTGTTGGCAGTGAAAGAGCTGTGTACTATGACTCAAATGTTTTCCCAGAAGGCAACTCGTACCAGTGAATATTATTCTTGGCCGAGTTTATTTTCTTAGGTATGTGTGAAGAGATGAGCCACAGCCCCGAGCTCATTGCTCTTCTACTGCACACGCTCAGCTTCATTGAGGTTCCGCACTGGTTGTCCACCAGATGTTCAATGTTATCTCCCCACTGAAGGTTGTGACAAAACTCCAGGGAGTAAAATGATGGCAATCTGTCACCCAGTCATCATTATACATTTTTTTTTCATTTTCCATTATTTTCCACCTTATGTCACTGTTTTTAGTGTGTAAATTGCTCATTGTTTATTTCTGCTCATTTCTTCCATCAGTATTTTTATTTTTAATGACATTCAACTGCTGAGAATACTCTTCAGAGCAAAATTACACATTCCTTCATTGAAGAGAAAGACAAGGGCACAACCATTACTCTGAGAAACCCAAAGGTGCGGAGCGTTTTGCTCTCAACAGCAGGATGCGTGATGGATGCCCTGATTCACATTTTAATTCCATCAGATTGTTGCTGAAAATTATGATAGAGTAGTTATTTACCCACTAAAACTCTCACAATTTAATTGAAAAAGGGTTGAATTTGAATCATCCTGCCAGCAACCAGAATTTTGGTTGGGTACTTAGAAGTGCAAAAGGTTAACCAATTACTGCGTTCCTTGTTCTGCAGGCCTCCTCTTTGGAAACACAATACAATAAATCAGCAAGTGTTATTAACTAAAATTAAGTGGAGGTAAAATAAGTAGAAGTTCACAAAGCATACACATATCAAAGATCTTACTTTCATGGAATACACAACATGTCCCAAGAATATTACAAATATTATAAATAAAACTCTTTTAATAAAATTCAGTAACAGATACATCATAGATACAAACAAAATGGCAATGGGCTAACCATGGAGGGAGTGACCCAATTTCAGTAGAACTATAAAGTCTTCACAGAACTAATACTACTACATTTGAACTTTGAATCATGAAAGCGATTTTTTTTGTATGCATGAATTAAGAAAGGTATTCTCTAGAAGAAGTAAAAGATGACTTAAAGTCACAGAGGGAGTGAATCTAGACCTGGTAAAAAATACATTGTGCTTTTGGCCCAATGGTAGGAGAAATAGATGAAAACTCAGTAAAATACAAATTGTGAAGCACTTTAAATACCAGGCTAACATTTTAGAAACTGATTTGATAGGTGTCATTGCCCCTATTGGAAATTTTTCAGCATGCTCCTTGTTTATCCATGAGACCCACAAAGAATTGAAGCTTAATCTCATTTTGATCCATTCTGACTATTAAGAGAAAATAGAACATATCCTTGGTTGAGTAACTCTTGAATAGAAACTTCCTGTTTAGTTAATTTATGCCACAAGTATTTTTTCAGTGCTTTCTCTGTACCTCAGATTCTGCTGGATTGTGAAGTATAGCAGGGAATAATTTTTGTGACATAACAGACAAGACTATTCTTTGTAACTGTTAACAATCTGCCATATTAATATTCTGCCTTGAGTGTTCATCTGGCTATACAAGATGTTTCTGGATTAAATGTTCAGGAATTAGGAAAAAGTTTGGGATTTTTAAGATGACCTTTTTGATTACCTAACCAATTTCACTTGACATTCACGGATCCAACTCCCTGTTGTTTAACAAGTATTTGGCGGAATTTTCAAGATCACTGATGAGTAGAGGTTCCAATATTATCAAGGTTTTAGCAGATATGGGTACCTAGAATTTTTGACTTCCTCACAAAGACCAGGCCCTGACTTATTAGTAATTTAGTTAATCCAACCATATAATTTAGTATTATGCCTCTATATTGTGATTCAGAATATAAAGTTTGGAGTGATTAGATAAGCATTTATGTTTTTTCCCCTTCATTGGCAATTACTATCAGTAAATTAAACTCACATGTATGTGAACCCTAAGACTAAACACAAAGACTATTGTATTTGCATATTTGAGAGAGTTTATTTGTTCATATACTAGGCAGGGAGCCAAAGAGGTCATCCAAAGACATGACAGTATGTCTTTATGTTTATACGTACATAAGTACTGATAACCAAATAATTATTACATTTGAAATACTCAGTAATATACCCCAAATTACAGAGATTAGATGGAATCTAAATGATATTATTATTGCTCCTTTTCTTTCTTCAAGAAATGACAGATATTTTTAAGACAATCAAATATATTATTTAAAGCTGAGTATGTTTTGCTTTTTGATAAAATAAAAATGCATGTAAAAACAGCCATAGAATCAAATAAGCTTTAAGAGTCAAAATATTTCTGTTGCATTGAAGCAATTGCATCCATCTCCTTGGAGAATTATAAGAAGGATTTCTTTGAAATCATCACACAAATTCAGCATGACTATTTTGAATCCAGAAAGTGGAGGTCCACATATATTTCTACTTTTCTCTTTCATTTAAAAAAGAATTCAGATTATGTATATGTATCCATAAAGTCAGAACATCAATAGATGATAGATATTTTTAAAAGATTTAAAACTCTACCAACTAAGTACCCAAGAATGATTTTAACATTCTATAGCCAACAATTTTCTTCAACTAATCTTCATCTTGTGTTATAAACATTGAACTTCTCGTAGGGCATTGTCTGAAACCTTATTCATAGTTGTCTGCCTCGGTTCCTTAGGGCTCGATAAACATAAGAGCAATTCTGCAATTGCTACTCAGAGTGGGAACTTGAAAATGGCATTTTGAATGTAGATGCAAATTGAGTCTGCCAAAGAAATTTTTCTGCTTTCCCATTCACTGCAGGCAAAGTTTTCTTATGTGGGCATTGCAGCATTAAAAATGGGAAGTGTAAATTTAAACCTGCTGTATCATGATCTGGGATCATTATCAATAAGAACAATAAATATCCTTGAAATCAAAATAAAATGGCCCTGCAGGGCCCATTCCCTCAGCTCCTTTTGATGGCCTTTTTCTGGAACTTCACATTATTTGCTTATCTATGGTTACATATCATAGGTATTCTCAACCAGCAGCTGACCTCATAAGATATAAAAAAGATAAAGTGTCAAAAGATATGCCAAATATGTAGATTTTTTTTTTTTTACAAGAACCAGGATTCTATCTTTAAAAGGTATTAAAATGAGAAAAGGACAAAGAATCGATGGGTTTCCAGCCCAGGAGATGGAGACCTGACTTTGGATTTTGATTACCTGCTAGTAGGTCTTTGGCGAAAGTTGATTCCTTTTATCCTCAGAGATATCCTTAACCATGAAAATCAGGTTACGTTAATTCCATTTCATGATCATCCTCGCAAAGGACACAATGTGTTATTCTGATTGCTGGACTTTCTGATTCATTCGCATGCATTAACCTTCATGGTATTTGTTGAGTTATTCGACTCTTTGTATATCATGAATAATTTCATTAAACATTAAGAATTTACCCACACTGTATCTTTGTGTATTTTTAAATATTTACAATTTGTAATACTGAATAAATATGTAATAGATGGGTCAGGGTTTCTAGGATTTAATATTGCTTAAACCTGTCATGTATTATAACCTTTTGGGGCTTATATAATATTCAGCTCCTTAATTCAGCGTCAGTGCTGTTATCATATGTTGATGGGAAAATAACAGCCATGTTGGGGCTCTCCAGTCACTAATAATTCCTATTTTGATTTGATTAGCATATAAATGTTCCTAGATTTATGCAGTGTCAGGGGAAAATGTATTAAAAATACTCCTCAGGGTTCTCTCTTTCTCTCATTTTAATCAGGCAAGAGAGAAAGAATCTTGTCATGCATGAAGCCTAACTTACTTTTCCTCAAATCCTTGACTTATAGAAGTCCCCTCCCAAAAAATTGGCAATAGATGACATCAAAGAAGACTTTATTTCACAGTTTATGAGCAGGGGCCATTGATAAAATAGAACTTTCCTTCACCTTGCCCTTCCTAGGAAGCCTGTAATATGGTGGAAGAGAAGATAAAGATTCTACTATAGCTCTGGACAGATCACCTAACAAATGGAAAAATGTCTTCTTGAGTAATCCTAAATAATTACAACCCAGTCAACCAAAATTATTAAATGGGTTTCTGTACATTTATATTTCCCTAATACACTGAAAGCAAAATGTATCTATTTTGCTTACAGTGGTATTAAAAGTGCTCTTTCAGAGTAAGATTTATGGTGCTACAAAAGCATTGCAGTAGTCATAAAGAAATAGCCCTTAAAAACCCTCAATATTCATTGTCTTACAAAGACAATGAAATTGGAAAGGTAGAAAAAATGCTAAATAAGCAATGAAATGCTACTAAATTCAATCAAACAGTGGTAATACCTACATTTCTAAAGTGAGCACCCCAGTTTTCAGCACTAAATTAGCCCAGGAAAGGGAATTACCAAAGAAAAACTTACCAAAACTCATGAATGGTGAATGCATAATCAAATATAATCAAATATTCTACCCACGGGCAAATGAGTCATCTTTCAATAAATATACTAGATCAAAACTAAAATTCTACTTTAGAAGAAAAAAATCAAAAAACAAAATCAAGAAAAGATATCAAAATTAAAGTTTAAAAGCATATGCTTAGAAAAACAAAATAACTATTATAAAGTTATGTGTAGAAAAAACAAAACAAAAAAATAACTCTCACTTTTATCCAGTTAAATTGATATTTACCTTCCTGATCAATTTTACATTTTGTTGAGTCTTTATTGAGTGCTGAATCTTTTCAAGATCATTATCAAAATCATCTTGTTCTGAATATATTTCTGAAACAAGTTTTGAAGTTCCAGTAATTTTTATTTCAAACTTTACCTCACTTTTAAGTTGTTATCTTCTTCACACATTCAGAAAATATTTGACACAATTAAAATAGATATTTGCAACCTATATTGTTACAGAATTATCTTATTGATTCTATTGGCATTTAGAGTGCATTTTTTTTTTATATAAATCTTAATTCTATTACCAAAGGAATGTCGTTGACTCATAGGTCCTTCCCACTTAATTCTTCTTATTGGTATCATTTACAAATGTGACTTTTCAACTAATAAAATAATCTAAAATCTGTTCATGAGGTTTTGCTGCTACTACTATTCCCTTTTTTTTCCTCTAAAAACATGCAAAGTTGTCTACTATTTACTTGAAGTATCTACAATTTGCCTTTGTAAGACTAAGATAAAACAGATATTTCCCCCTCAGTAATCAGGCTGTAGAATATACCACAAGCACTTTCTCTCAAGATTTCTATCCTTTATACCCACCAACTTGTGTCTCTATATTATGCATAATTAAGGCTGGAGTTGTAACCCTAATTATAGGAGCATAATTTCTTTGATTTTTCTGGAAGACAAAATTGTCAATTAGTATATTAAGAACTTGTCAGATTAGCCAAAATACAGTAAGCAAATTGAATACTAGGCAGATGTTTTATAAATATTTACTACATGAAATTATGGAGATATTTATGGCATATTTTCATAATAAACAAGATGGTACAGCATTGTATATGCAATAGTATTAGAATTTCATAAGAATTAATTAAGCTACATATTGAAAAACAAACTAGATTTAGCTACTATGACCATACTCCATGTGGTGGAATTTCCTGGAAATATATGTATATTTATATTTAAAGTAGGTATATGTATATATAAAGTAGATATATACAAATGTATTTCTGCATGTGTACATACAAATGTATATACACATACACTTTTATAAAGAACATAAAATGTGACCTCTATTTGACATAATAAACCTATTCCATATGTATCATACTTCTAAAAATGAAAGATAAATCAATAATTCTTCTTGTGAAAAATACAGAATATCTTTCTGGTATTGACATAGATAAAAATTTCTTGGCAGTACTAATAAAGCATAAGCATACAGGATAGATATAAATTAAACTACATTGAAACAAGGGAATTCTCTATATTATGAAAAAAATTCAAAGGAAACACACAAAGTGAAAAATATTTTTGGCATACATAACCAACAAAGTGTTTTGTTCAAAACATAAAAGAAAAAGAAAAAAATAAATAAAAAAACTCCAGCAATTTGATGAGACAAAAATAGACAATGATGGAAATAGTATCATTCCCACATTTACAACAAGAAAAGAAGCTGCAGTATAAACAGGACCTTAGGATTTGATTAACTGGGACAGATGCTGCTGACTACTATGTAAGCCAGTAAGAATGTTTAGCTAGCTATTTTAAAAGGATTATTAGATGCCAAGAATGGCCCAAAATTGCAGCATGAAGCTCCTGGAAGAATTCAAATATAAATGCATTCCTACCTGATAGTCAAAAATAAGATATGAGGGATTCTTGGAAAAATGATTCAGTGGTGTTTGTGGAAAGTGGGGAAGAGCAACCTGGTCAAAATCCACTGAGACCTACCCCCATCAGTTTAAGAAACTAAAAGCCTTAATCGTTAATGAAAGAGCTACAACAATAAAGCTTAAGCTGAAAATACCAGAGTAAACTACCTGCAGATGGAGGGGAAAATGGTAGCCAACACCACAACTGTATTCAGAAAATACACACTATTTTCACCCAGTTTCAAAAATCCTTGTTCCACGGTGGATAGGAATCAAAACTGTGGCCTGGGACCTCTTTTGGAAACAATGCAGCAGAGGTGAGGGGAATATTAAAAAGAATAAGTAAATAAAAAAGAAGAAGCCGAGGGAGAAAAAAAAAATTGTTCCTTCCCTGAGAGAGGTTAAACAATATCTTCAAGGCTCAGAAATGCTTCTGAAGAGAAGACTATCTAGGGACATGCTTCATAGCACTTATCTAGGACTGATCCAATCAGAATTTCAGTGACCTTTCTCCTTTCCTGTCCCTTGCCACCATACTAATGAACACTGAGTAAAAATAATGCCCAAATAGACCCGAGAGTTTCAAGAGAAAGATTCTTTCTACAAACAACAAACAGGAAGAGACAAAGCTAAGCAAAACTTCTATCCCAGCTCAAACATTTATGAGTGTAACACAATTGTCTTCACTAAATGCCTAGTGAAAGTATTTAAACCCATTTCCAAGCATAAAATTGTTTAACTCAGCTTACCACCCTAAACATAACTGACTTTGCAACCCCAAATTATCACATACATAATATATGAAGAAACAATACCATGAAAAGGATAAAGCAATTGTGAAAACCAGACTCAAATATGACATGGCTATGGGAAGCATTAAAAAGTAAACGAAAATAAATGTTTTAGGCATGTTAAGATTTTACATAAAAATGCTAGGTTGCAGGCAATATCAGGCAGGTAATTTTAACAGAGAAATGCAAACAGTAAGAATGAAAAAATTAGAAATAAGTTCAGTAATGGAGCTGAAGAATATCTTCAGTGGTCTCATTAAGAGATTCAACACAGTCAAAGAAAGAATCAGTGATCCTGAAGATAGTTTAATAGAAATTTATCCAAATGAAAATACAAATAGAAAAAGTAGTGGAAAAAGAATATAATACAGCATCCAAAAGCTGGGACAATATCAAATGATGTAACATGCACATATTGATATTCCAGAGGGAGAAATAAAAACAGTACGGAAGACAAAGTTAAAGCAATAATAACCAGTACATTCCCCCAAATGAATGAAGACTCCAAATTACAAATCCGAGAAGTTGGTAGAAAACCAAGTTGTTAAAATTAAAAAGAAAGCATTCACAATATAAGAATATAATATTTAAACTGGAAAAACTAAAGAGAAAGATTAAATCTTAAAGTCAGTCAGAGGGGAAGGATTTACACAATTTAGAGGAGAAAACAGATAAAAATTATAGTAGATTGTCAACAGACACCACACAGACAAGAAAAAAAAATGGGGTAACACTTTAAAATATTGAAAGGGGAAAAAATAAAAATGAAGCCTACCCAGGAGTCTATACCCAGGGAAAATATCCTTTAAAACTTAAGAAGAAATAAAGGCATTCTCAGTAATCAAACTTTATGGAAATATTTCTAGCAGATTTACTTTATGAGAAATGTTGAAGGTAATGGTTAAACAGGAACAATATGATATGAGTTAGAATCTTGTCTGAAGAGTATCAGAAAAGGAAAAAAAAGATAAAATACTGTTTTTTTTTACTTATAAAGATAAATAACATCAAAGCATAATTGGTAACACTGCATTATGTCTTTGTGAAAGTGGAATGTATAGACAAGAAAAGAAAAAAGATATTGGGCATACATGGATATATACATCTTTGTTATGTGCACAAAGCAACATGAAATCATTAATGTTGTAGTTTGATTATTTAAGAAAGAATATTTCAAAACTCAGTGAAGTTTCTAAAATATTTTTATTCACACATATCAATTATGCCTATTAACAGGATTCATTATAATATTTCCAAACATGTACACAGTATCATTATCCCACCATCCTAAAGATGGTATGTATGGTGAATGAGAGAAAAAGAAATCATTAAAAATATCTATTCGAGATGGCAAAAGAAAAAAAAGGAAGATGCAAAGTACACACAGAACATATAGCAAATAGCTAAAAAGATTAAGTATGCACTCACCCAACCACATAAAAACACTTTAAATGTAAATGGTTTCCCACATCAGTTAGTCTAAAAGAATCTAACTATATGTTAATTGTAAAACACTTTTCAATATGACAATATAAATAAGTGAAGAGATGGAGAAATATATATCATGCAAACACTAGCTAAAGAAGAGTTATTGTTATTTTAAGTGGAGTAAACTCCAGAGCAAGAAATAATATTCAAGACATGCTAAATGTCAATAAAGATAAAGAAGAATACTATAAAACCATCCAGGAGTCATTTATCTAAGACTTCATAAAAATCTTAAAAATACATATACTAAAAACAAAATTGCCACATGTACGAGTTAAAAACTATTTGTTTCTTATTTTATTTATTTTGAAAATGACAAAATTATATACATATATAATATATTATTTTATGTAAAAATATTTATATATGTATATACACACACATATATGTAGAGAGAGAGAGAGAAGAGAGAGAAAGAGAGAGAGAAGGAGAGAGAACACAAGAGTTGTGCTTTGTTTAGTTTTGTTTTACAGACGGGGTCTCAATAAAGTGCCCAGGCTGGCCTCAAACTAATTACCTCCTGCTTAAACCTTTGAAATAGCTGGGATTACAGGCAGGATCCACCAGGCCCAGTACAGCATAATGTTTTGACATAGGTATGTATTGTGATATTGTAGAATAAATAAATCAAACTTATTAACACATTCATCAACTCGCATGCTTATTTTCATTTTGCAGTAAAATCATCAAATTTATTCTCTCAATAGTTTTCAAGTATGCAACACATTGTTATGAACTATGCTCAGTGATTGTTCTATAGATTTCCTGAACTTACTCCTTTTGTGTCTGAAATCTTTTATTTTTTTGAATACTACCCCATTCCTCTGCTGAACAGGCCCTTGTTAGTCATCATCCCACTCTCTGTTTCTGCGAATTCCACTCTCTTAGATTACACATCTAACTCAGTTCATGCACTATTTGCTTTTCTGTGACTGTCTTATTTCAATTATTACATATTCTCCTGCATCATACATGATGTTGCTAATGACAGAATTCCTTTCTGCTGTTTTAAGTTGCATAGTATTTCATTGCACACATATATGACAGTTTCCTCGAATATACATCTGTTGATGCCCCTTAAAAACTGATATTGGAAATGAGAAAACACACACACACACATGCACACACACAAACATATATTATATATATATATATATATACATATATATATATATATAATTTACTTAAGGGAACCAGAGAATCCTGGAGACATGGCTAATTCTAGGGCTGAGGCAGAGAAAACACCAAATGATTCTGCAGCACCTAGTAGTTCCAGAAGTTAAGAAGTGCAATGCAAATAAAAAATAAGGGGTGTATAAGAAACGCATACGAGTCAATCTGAATTTCCCATGGTTGAAGCCACAATACTCGGAGCAACAAAACAAATAAGACAGTAGTGGATTATCACACTCCCAAATTAAATGTAAACATGAACACAGTGATATAAATGGATGATTGAATAATAATTAAATAATTAAATAATGATTAGTATGGAGCACTCCTCATCCCTGAAGAATTTCAATAAATAAATGTAGAAGGAATGAGAGAAATAGAAATCATCATTAAAACACCACAGTAATAATTACTTCAGGCAAGATCCACTGATGAAAGCTAAAATTAGTGGATGAAACTTGAAAGAGAGGCAGGAAATTTGCATATCCTTAAAGTAATTTCCCATAATATATATTAATAACTGAGGTGGGTTTTACATATATTCACAATTTCTTTGATACTTCTCCCTCCAGGAGGTGGAGCTTAATTTCTCTTCTCTTTACTGTGAGCTTGACAAAGTTTCTATCCCACTGGCAAAAAATAAAGACAGAAAATAAACTTAAAATGGAGAAATGTAGCAGATATCTCCACAATCAAGAGACCAAGATCAAAATCAGAGTTTATTATCCATTTTGAGACCAAGTACTACCTGAAATGATGAAATTAGATGGGCATTTTTACCTCTTTCATATATTTCATAAAAATTTTTACTCTTATCTAACCAAGAGAAAATACACAAAGGCAAACTGAGGTTCATTCTACACATACCTGATCGACTCTTTTCAAAAGGGTCAAGTTCATGAGACATAAGGAAATACTGAGAATCTGTCATGGATTCAAAGCACATAAAGAGACATAGCAATCCAATTCCATGTAGCATTCTGTACTAAACTCTGAAACAGAAAAAGGATATCAGTAGAAAGAGTGGTGAATTACTTTACCAGTTAGACATTAGTCTGCATAATTCAATTATGTATCTAATTCCTTGTTATGATTCCAGCAGAAATTACTACTTGTTTTCAAGGGTACATTCTCTTCTTGTTCCCTAAAAATAAATTAATTGATAGCTGCCTACATTGTCAACCAAATGAAGATTGCCTTTCTCAGTCTCCTTGCTGCTGTGTCTATGTATGTGCCTGGGTCATTCAATGATGTATAAAAACTGCTGTATGTGACTTCAGGAGCTTCCTCAAAATAGAATGGGATTCTGTTCCCTTTCACCACCTGCTACCTGGCAGCACCCATCCTGGGCCATTAGTTTTGAGGTCATATTAAAAAGATGGTTTCACAGAGAGATCTGGGTGGTTTCTGTGTTCCTCCATAGGAAAAAACTATCATATGTTCCCCAGATTTTTTTCCTTTTTTGAGTGGAGGGAAGAATCTTGTTTAAGCCATTATCAATATAGCTCTTTTTTTGTTTTCCTTGAATCTAACATTAAAGATGCATATTGCTTCATAATTGTTTCATGTTTTCTTTTTATTTATGCTTTCTTCAATAGTACTGCAAGTTCCTCATGTGGCTACTGTCCTCAGAGGAAGATAAAAATCAAATACTCAGTTCCATTGTAGTAATCAGTAAAAACTCATTTAATTGATGAATTGGTCATAATTCTGCTCCCTGAATACCCAGGTACAGCATTTGCAACTGTGACAGAGTTATGAAATAATTCCTACAGGCAAGATTGAAAATCATTTAAGGTTCACAAATATCTATGCAGTTTCCCTGTACAGATCTTTAGGCAATGTTAGACTATCTTGCATGCAAGTATGTCTTCCCCTGTTTCTCAAGGTGTTTTAAATCCACATAGCAAATATTTAACTCCATACCAAGTTCTCAGTTAAGAACTCCAATGGCTATTTGTGTTGCTGTTCATATATTGATATGGCAGCATTTATTGATTTGTATGCTGTGCTTATCTCTATGACATTAATCCTTATTAACACTAATGCTGCTTACCATAAGTCTAATTAAGATTCACCAGGATAAAAATGAGATTGGGACAATTCTTATTTTTGCTTAAACCAGCTTGTCCATTCCCATTTGTCTGATTTTCCCTATTCATTTGTTGAAACTGTTGCTTTTCATTAACTCTGTAAAGTAATATATTGCTTTGATATACTGGTTCCAGAGAAAACCAAATAATATTTTTAAAAATTCATTTATATAAAAATAGAGAAAAATGATCATATGAAAGGAATCAAAGTTTCTTATTAATATTATTAATAGCAATAATTATCCTAGAGCATTTTCCTTGTATCTTGGGATTTAAAAGTTTGGACTTCTGTTAGCTGTAAATCTGACTACTATGGCACTAGGTGGCGATGACTGTATCTTTTACATCTTGAAGCATAGGGTCAGAAAGAGACTTGACTTTAATGGTGTGTCACTCAGTTACATGATATAATTCTGGAAATAGAAAGTACTGAATGCCCACTTTTTCATTCAATCAGTTCATCATATTTAGGTTCCTTTTAACTAGTAATGATGGAATCTCAAAATAATTTTCCACCAAATTACAACACAGTCACTTTATTACCATTATCAAGTATTTCCTACCCGCCATAATTGTATACATGACTGACAGCCCAATAGGTTTGTTTAAACAGTATCACCACCAACACACAATGAATGCATTTTAGTACAATGTTATAATGAACACTACTTGATAGGAATTTTTCAGTTCCTTTGCAATTTTATAGGAGCAATGTTGTATATGTGGTATACTGTGGACTGGAATGTCATTCTGTGCTGCATTACTGTGATCGAATGCTTCATCCTAAATAAGTATATAGAATTTTATTATCTGACATTAACATTTAAATTGATTACAATCTTTCACTATTCAAAATACATAATGAAAAAATCTTCATAAATTATATTTTATTTATATATGAAGATACCTATAGAATAAATAGAATTGTATTTGCTAGTAGAGAGGGTGTAAATGACTTATCTTTTTAAAACAATTTGATTAGATATTGTCAAATTATAGTACATAAAACTATCAGTTTGTACTCTGCCAACAATTTGTAGAAATGTTCATTGCCTGATAACCTCACAAATGCTATGAGGGATAAAACATTTGTTCTTTTCCCTTAGGTTACTTTATAAGTAACATTTCATTGTTTTATTTAACTGTTTTCTTGACTCCTTTTTGATATTGGCTTATTAGTCTTTTCTTTATTGATTAAGTAATCAATTTATATTTTAAAAGTCGCGTTAAGGAGAGTAATTCCTTTTCTACAATATGAGTTATGAATGTTTTTATAGTTTGTTATTTGATTTTTAAAAGTTATAAATCATTATTTAAAAATTTAGACTTTTTTTGTAATACAAATTTTTAAAAATATTGCTTGTTGTAGATGGACACGATACCTTTATTTATTTTTATGTGGTGCTAAGGATCGAACCCAGTACCTCACACATGCTAGACAAGTGCTCTGCCACTGAGCTACAGCCCCAGCCCTGTAATACAATTTTATTTGTATTTTCTTTGTTGTTTCTTGAGAGGCAGTCCTTCAAAAGTACTCCCTAATACAAAGAACACATTTGAAAATTATTATACTTCTCCAGTCCACAGTATACCACATAGACTGCTATTGTTTTTTTATTGCATTGTGTTTTAGTCATTTGGCTGTTATTTGGGTGTTACAGTATATGAGAAATCCAGCTTATTGTTTTTTTTAGTCAATTATAATGTATTTTAAATTCCTATTTTTCTATTATTTCAAATTAAAAGTTAGTATTTAGGAACACTTACTGTGGACCACAACCATTCTCAACACTTTGAATATAATAACTCATTTATTCCTGAAATCATCCCATATGAAATTGCCATACCTGAAACTACATTGTTTTATGTCTAAGTTTATAAAATCAGTGTTTAAACAGCCATTATTCTAAATTAAATCATAAGCATAAAAATGAAGTAAATTATATTGAGAACAAATAACAAGAATCACCTTTTTAGTTATTTTACTATGATTTTTGCCTTTGAGGTGACTTACATACAAAGATCTGAGAAATTCTGCATAATGAGGAGCTGCTTCAAATTATGATTTTGGTAGCGTTAAGTTCATACCTTGGAATTCACCACAGCAAGAATATTTTTGTCATAGAAGTTCATAAATGCCAAAAATCAAGGCTTTCCTCTTGTGTTACTTATTGCCAAACCTTTACCAGAACACAATTATAATTGCAAAAATGTTCATGTTTATAACCCTCTCTATATATGTGCTGTGAATATGGGTTGTTTAAAATACACAAGCATGTGTATAAGAATGTACCTGTGTCTCTGACTGTTTTTACACTTCAAGGCATTCTCTTTGTCTAATCATCTGCTAATGACATATCATTTTAATTATTGTGACTTTATGTTTTAATATTGCATGAGAGAATCACAGATCATTTTTCTTTACTTTCAGATTTTTCCTTCCATGAGTGTTTTTAAATTTTGAAATATTTTATTTTATTTAACCTAGTTTTTGTTATAATTACAGTGCTATGTTTTAATTTGAGTTATGTTAAAATTTTCGACTGCATAGATTGGCATATTTACTCTTAAACCAAGAACACAATATGTTTTAATTCACTGATATTTTCTTTTGCTTTACTCAGAAGATTTTTGAATCTTCTTTGCTTTTCATCTGCACTCTCTTTAAATCATGTTGATGCTATTTGTTCCTTAAAGATTTGGTTAAATTCTTCTTTTGAACCTTGGGCCTATTTTTCTTGTTTGTTTATTTTGTTTCAAGTGTAGGAGTTGGTAATGGGGGTAGTAAATCACTTGGCTATTTTCTCTTTTACTTCAATGGAATTGGTCTGTTTAGATTTTATTTTCTATTTCGGCTTTAATAATTTTACATTTGTCATGAAAATAATCTATTTCATGCACATTCTCAAAACAGATCTGAGCAAAGCAACCCACTGCACAGCAGTAGTCTGTGCCCTGCCAGTCTCCCTCAGGAATTCTTCAGTCAGTGTCTGCATCTCTTTGCATGAGGCCTTTGTCTAAGCTGTGCAAGACACCTGGAAATGCTCGGGAATTAATTTATAGCTGCTGGGGTCAGCATTCAAACAATGATTGATGAAGGTGTGCATATATCCGGTTCCTTCACCCAACCAATGAGGTAAAGCTGAGTTTGTGCTTTGAACTCCATATAATTAAACGTCAGTTACCTATCCATGGTGGTAACTCTAGTGATGACAATCTTTTATAGATTGTTTTGTCTTTTATTTTTTCCCATTGATTCCAAATCTCCTGAGCCTTCCAAATAAACTACTGTAATGGCACCAGCATTTTTGTCCGAAGATCGACTTCTTAATAGAGCCAAACTAACACAAAAATTAAATTTCCTTTGAATCTGTATTTCTGATTATTTTCCTAAATTTATGTTTATTTTGTAAGTATACCTATTTCTCTTTTGTCTTTATTATTTCATTAGAGAATTTATTTTGATAGTTCCCAACTGGGAAAACGCTCCCAGAAAGCATTGAAAATATATAAGACTTCTAGATTGTCACAATCACCAAAAGGAATAATAGTTTCTTCCCAAAGCCAGGGTTGCTAAATGTTCTCCATTTTGTGTCATACAGCCCATGAAATAAATGATTCTTCCTAAAATGCCGGTAGTAACACTGTCGAGAAGTCTATTATTAGGTCTTTGAAAGAGTCATAGTGTTTGTGATGGTTAATCTGGATTGTCAATTTGATTGGATTAAGAAACGCCTAAAATTAAGAGGCTTCTGGATGTGTGGATGAGGGTGTTTCCAGGAATGATTGGCATGTGGGACAGCAAACCGAAGGGAATACCCACCCTAAATGTGGGCGGTACAGTCCAGTAGGTTGGGGGCCTGTATGGAACAAAAAGGTGGAAGAGAGCCAAGCAGAGGCAAACTCAATCCTTCTTGAGTGGGTGCTTCCATCCCTGCTGTGAGCACCAGGGACATCAGACTCCAGCTCCTTCACTCTTCAAAAATGGACTCTGATCAGAGACTGTCAGGGTTTCCAGAGCTTTAGTCCCGGACCGGGGCTGCCTCATCAGTCCTTCTTCCTAAATTCCAGCATCTTGGATTGAGCAACGACTGGTTCCTCCACCCCTCCAGCCTGCAGACGGCTACTGTGAGGCTACCAGCTTTTGATCCTGTAAGTCAATCTAATAAATCTCCTTTTTAAAATCATATATATTTATCTCCTGTTAGTCCTGTTTCTTTAGAGAACTCCAATACAGTGCTATTGCTTTTCTGTTTTCTAATTCATACATGCATGGTTTAATACATGTTCATTTCTTCCTTCTGCTCATATTAGTTTTATTTTGTTTCTTTATTTGTAGCACAATCAGATTCATTAAGAATTTATTTACATTTTAAATGCTTAAATCAATTTTTATTCATATATTCATGGCTATGAATTTTTTATGTGTAACTTATAATTTTTGCTATGTATTTTATGTACATTTTTTATACTTATTTTTATCCATTAGGGAATTATTTTTTTATTTCTTGGCTAGCCTTAAATTTTTTAAGATTTTGTTTTCAAAAAATTTATTTTATAGTTTTTTTTTCTTCGTAATTTTGGAGTTCTTATTGTTGTTTGCTATTAAATTCAGTCCTCTTTAAGTTATGATCATATAATAAACCGTGTATTATTTCCCCTTTTGAGAAGTTCCATTGTATTCTTTGTGGCTTCGTATGAGTCACTCTCACTGTTACTGTTATTACTTGAAAATAATCTGCATTTTTTTATTTAAAGAAATATTGTTCAAGATATATTAAATACATCTACCATATTAAAATTATTTTGTTCTGCTTTATTTATGGTTTTTGGAATTGAATTCAGGGCCTCACACATGCTATGCAAGCACTCTACCACTGAGTTAAACCCTTACTAAAATATTTCAATTTTATGTATTTTTTAAAATATCTTTCTATCTGTTCTGAACTGGGAAAGATTAAAGTCTTCTCCCAATGTATTTTTGCCTATTTTTCTCTATGTTGCTTATTGAAGTTTGAATTTGTTAAATTGATAAGCATTACTATCAGCCTTTTATGGCCACTGTACTTTCACATTGTAAAACATATTGTTTATCTCTTTTAACATTTTTACCAAAATTTTATATTTTCAGATAGAATGACTTATTTATTCCTTTAAAAAATTCTGTTTGTGAGGAGGATATTTGCCTATCCTTTTTCTTTTAACTTTTCTGAAGTCCTGAGTTTTTACTATTTCTTGTAAACTAGACTTATAAGAGTTATGTCCTATGGTCAGTTTTAAATATTTTTTATTTTAATAGTTCATCTTAGAAAATTAATGTTCACTGATAGCATATGTGTTAAATTGTAATTCTTTATATTTATATCATCCATTTTGTTTGTATTAATTGTTCAGAAATGTATAGATGTGCTTATAATCATTACATTATGTGGTCTGTATTCCCTTTATGTTATTAAGAGAGTGTGCTTATTATAATCTAAAGTTTTGAATTTCAATTGTATTGTTTACACTGAATATAACTAAAATAAATATTTATTTTAATGAAATAAACATAGTTAATAGTTATCATGTGCCACATGATGCTTTGAAATATGTACACCTTGTACACTGGCTAAATTAACCTATTTAATATATGCTTTACCTGATATGTTTTTCATTTTTATGGTGAGAACACTTAAAATCGTCACTCTTAGTGACTTTTTAAGAATACAGAATATTACCCTTAACTATAATTATTTTGTTGTATAACAGATTTCTTAAACTTTATTTATCTAATAGAAATTTTTTGTTCTTTGACCAATCTCACCCATATCCGTGCACCCAGCTCCTGGCAATCACCATTCTGTTCTGTGCTCTTGATGGAATTGTAGGAGATTCCATATCTTGGCTAATGTGCATAATGCTACAGTGAACATGGGAGGGCAGATGTGCTTTCAGTATAATGATTTTATTTATTTTGGATATATATCTAGTAGTATGATTACTGGAGCGTCTGGTAGCTCTATTTTTAATATTTCAAAAAAATCACCGTACTGCATTCCATGTCTATACTATTCACATCGTCACCAACAATCTTCCAAGATCCCCTTTTCACTATATCTTTGTATACACTTCTTATTATTTTTATGATAGCTATTTCAATAGGTGCTAGGTTGAATGTGCATTGTAGTTTGAATTTGCATTTCCCAGATATTAGTGATATTGATCATTGTTTTATACATCTGTTAACCTTTGTCTATCTTCTTTTAAGAAACATCCTCTTTGCCCATATTTCAAATCAGGACATTTATTTTCTTAAAATTTAGTTATTTGACTTCTTCATGTATTTTGGATATTAAGCCCTTGTCAGATATTGGTGTGGTTTGGAAACATTTTCTTTCATTCTTTCATATTTTCCCTAATGGGAAAAAAAATAGGCTCCAAGTATTAATTTACCTTGTCAATTGTTTCCTTGGGTGCACAGAGGCTTTTTAGTTTGACATGATCTCATTGTCTACTTTCACATTTTTGCCTGTTCTTTGGTATCAGAGAATATTCTATGTGAATATTTGAGAAGAATTTATATTCTAACGTTGGATTCAGTATTATGGATATGTCTATTAATTAATATGTTTTACTGATTTTCTCTCTGTATGAACTGCCCATTTCTGAAAATGGGGTATTGGAAACCCCCTACATTTATTGTATTGCTATCACTTTTTTTCTTACATAATGACCTGTTTGTCTAATTTTTTTTGTCTATTTTCATTGCTTCTGACAAAGTGTATGTTATATAAGTATAGCTACAACTGAGCTGTCTTGGTTTCCATTTTCCTGTCATTTTTTTTTCCTACATTTTATTTCAGTCTGTATGTTTTTAAAAAGTAAATTGAGTCTCTTGTAGGCAACATACAGTTGGGTATTATTTTTTTATCCATTAAAATTCTATGTATTTTATAGAATTAAATTAATGTATACTCAAGGTAATAATAAATAGGCAAGTAATCATTTCTTTCACATTTCTATCTTTTTTAGATTGTTTTGTAGATCCGTTGTAACTTTCTTCCTCTCCTGTTGTCTTCCGTGGAGATGAGGTGACATTGTCTAATGGTATACACTGATCCCTTGTTTTTATTCTTTTGTGTATCTACTATAGGCTTTTGCTTTCTGGTTATCATGAGGTTTATATAAATTATTATTATAACAATTTATTTTAAGTGGATTACAACTTAATTTTAACTTCACAAAAATCTCTACACTTTTATTCCATCCTCCTTCATATTTTATGCTTTTGATGCCACAATTTACATCTTTTTTATAGTGTATCCCTGAACAATTATTTTAGCTATTATTTTTACAATCAGTTTGTCTTTTAACCTTCATAATAATAATATAAGTGATTTATATACTGCCAGTATATTTAAGTATTCCGAATTCAACTGGAATTACTTTTATCAGTAAGTTTTATATTTTCATGTTTTTATGTTAATAAATAGTGTCCTTTTCTTTCAGTTGAATGAATTTCTTTTACAATTTCTCATAAAACAGATCTGGTAGTGCTGACTCCCTTAGATTTTGTTTTTCTGGGCAAGTCCTTCTTTCTCTATTTATGAAGGGTAGCGTAGCTTCCAAAAGTATTTTTGGTTGACGTTCTTCCCGGCAACCCCCTTTTGGCATGTTGAATATATTATCCCATTCTCTCCTAGGCTACAAGTTTTTGCTGGGAAATGTACTGTTAACCTTATTGCACTAACCCTAATTTATGTTTTCTTCTTTTCTCTTGCTGTTTTCAGAAATGTTTCTTTGTAATTAATTTTTTGTCATTTTGTTTTTGGAAACAGGGATTGAATCCAGGGGCACTCAATCATGGAGCCCCATCTCTAGCCCTTTTCATTTTTTATTTTTAGACAGAGTCTCACCAAGTTGCTTAGGTTCTTGTTAAGTTGCAAAGGTTGACTTTGAATTTATAATCCTTGTGCGTCAGCCTCCTGAGCCTCTGGGATTACAGATATGTACCACCATACCCAGCATATCATTATTTTTTATCAATTCACTTTAATGTATCTTATTTGGTGTAGTCTTATTTGGGTTAAATCTAATTGGAGATCTCTGACCCTTCCCATACTTGGATAGTGATGTCTTCCCACGAGTTGGGAACATATCCTGCTATACTGTCTTTAAATAATGATTTTCCCTTCTCTCTCTTTACCTTCTTAAATCTTCTATTCCTAAAATATTTGTACTTTTCTGCTATCCCATGAATCCTATAAGCTCATTTTATTCATTTTCTTTGTTCTTAAATGTTTTTCTTCATATATTTCCAAATAATCTGCCTTAGAATTCCCACATTATTTCTTCTGCTTTATGAATTCCAATGTTCACAGTTTCCATTGCATTTTTCATTTCATACATTGTATTTTCCACTCCAGAATTTGTTTCTTTTTCTTTTATAATTTTAATCTCTGTTCTAAAATTCTCATTTTAGTTTTTTATTATTAACTTGATATTGTTGAATTGTTTTTCTGAAATTTTTGTTTGAAGTTCCCTATGTCAGGCAGTTTACATCACTTCATTTCTTTATGGCTGGTTACTGGTACTTTATTATGTTTGTTTGAAAATATTGTATTTCCAGTTGTACTTGATCTTCGTGGTTGTGTATCCATGTACGGACCTTTAAGGAAGTAGAGATTTATTCCAGTTTTGCAGACTGTTTTTTTCTGATTAAACTCTTCACTACTCATCCCATCCAGAGATTCTGAGTAGGCTATCATGCATAGCGCATAGGAAGGTTATTGTTAGAGTTCTTTGACAGGCTGCCTGATGTCTGGGTCAGCAGGTAGTTGGGCCTTATACTTAGGTTTGTGAGATTGGTACTGAAACACATAAGCACTGGGGTATACTTGTTGAATTGTTCTAATATGGTACCCTTGGGTCTTCAGTTTGCAGAAGTGGGAATGGAACCTGTATTTATGGGATCTAGATGAAAGCCTTCATTCACAGGGTCTTATCTAGTGTTAGATGACCCTTTAGCCTGAGTCTGCCAGATCTAGTCAGGCAATGGAACTGTTCTGATGTGTGGATCCATGGACATGGACCTGGAACCTGAGTTCACAGAGGCTGGTATAACTATGAGGAGGGGCTGTAGCCTGAGTCCACAGAAACAGGCTTAAGTCCTAAGTCCATCAGGGCTAGCCTGAAATCTGTGTCTATCAAAACCTGCATGACACTGAGAAATACTGTGCTGGACCAGGATCTTGAATTTGCAGAAGTCGTACTGGATGGTATGTCTATGGAAATCAATCTGGAGTCTACATCTGGCCTGGTACTGAGAAGACATGGAGACTGGGTCTGTGAGAGGCAATCTGGAACCTAATATTATAATAGTAGTTTGGTGCCTGGAGCTAACATGACTATTCTAGTAGTTGAAACATGGAACTGGCTTAGATCTGTGTCTGGGGAATTTTCCAAAGGCTGGGCATGCAGATACCAGCCTGGAAGATAGGTATTCAAGTCCCGTCCTCATTCCTGGATCTGTAGAAGCCAATCTGGAACCTGACTCAACAGGGTCAACCCTTAAGTCTGGGTTTGTCAGGAATAGCCCAGTGATGGTAAATATTGGGATTAGTCTGGCACCTAGGTTAGTCTGATTAAGACTGGATCTTGGATATGCTGGAGCATTGGGCTGTAGGTGACCAACTAAGGGGGTGAACTTGGAGGTCTGAAAAGCACTGGTTTTTCTGAAGTGGGTCTGATATTGGTGTCCTAAATAAATCTGGAATACCCTTTCCTCCACGTTTCCTTAGCTGAGGTTCTTTATGCTCTTCTGCTTGGATTTGGGATGGAGGACTGGTATAGGACAAGTATCCTTCTTGCCCTTTTCGACATGACTTTTCTGATTTCTAATTCAGGTTCTGTAATTTTTCAGCTGACTTCCTTAGCTTATGTGAACTATTTTCTTGTTGGATACTTATTGAAACTGAAAAACCAAAGGCCAAATGTTTTCTCTGATATGCGGATTCTAAAAATTTTCTTTTTTCTCTGAAACACATTTTAGTCATCAGTCCATTATCTTATATAAATGACAATTGCTGGATAACAGTCTTCATTTTGTCTCCTTCTGTTAAAACAATCAGAAAAGTGTTTTTTTTTTTTTTTTTAACCTGGTATTCATTAATTTTATGAGCATATGCCTTGCTATCTAAATGCTCTGTCAATTAATCCTGGGGTAAATGATATCTTTTTAATTTGTTTATTCAAATGTATGTGTGTTGGGGGGCATATGCTGTTTTCTGTTTTGTTGGTTTTGACTTTATTTTTGTTTTTTGAGAAAAAAGACTACTGCACCTTATTTTTACATATTTAATTATCATTTAAAAAAATTTTTAACAGTGCCAAAGTGATTGAAAGTTTGAAAGATATTTAAATTAACAACTATCTGAATTTTTTTACACTCACTAAGTCTTAGGATTGTCTCACTTGTAGTATTCTCTTTGCCATTCTTTTCGCTGAATCATTTAAAATAATGTACGTCATAAGATCATTCACCTCTAAGTATTTTATCATTTTATTTCTAAATATACCTATAATTACCTACATAACTACACCAACATTATATGCAACACAGATAACATTAATTCACAATTATCTGATATATTTTGAACAATTAGTTAAAATTTTCCTTTTTGTCTATAGAGTTCTTTTAGAGCTGGAATTGTAAAGGTTCATGTTTTTGCAAATGATTGTCAAATCTTATACAACTTCAGTCTTGACCAGTGTTCTATTTTTGTCTTTCATAACACTGCTAATTTTTGAAACATACGACCAATTTCTGATATTATTAACTTGTCTGCAATGATAGTTTCTTCATGCTGATATTCAGGTTAAAAAAATTTTTTATATACAGTCCTTATACATATTATATACGTCTTCTAGGAAATCCATTAGGAAGCTCATCACATTAATAAACCCCATTCTGTCCATTTTTTTTTCTATTGATGGTACTTAAGTTGATATGTTTCTTAAGGTCCTATCTCTTAGATATACCCATAGTAATAATATGATTGTTATTTATAATTCAAAAGGAATAAATGATAAAATCCTCTTTCCAAACAACCAATGGTTTTTAGTACCTATGAGTATGCATTAATAACACTGAATCAATTATTTTATGGATAGAGGAGGTTTCATGTAGCAAAAGTCATTTGTTTTCTATTTTTACATTTGCATTTCTTTTATTATCTAGAAATCTTGAAAAGTAGTGCTCTCCTTCCTTATTTATACTCATTTTTTCTCTTTCATTTTGATATTATTTTGACTGTAATATGACTTTTAAGATGTGTTCAATGTGTTATAAATATCATCATTATTATGTTTAATGCTCTAGTAGTCACAAATATAGCGAGTATTTTCCCCTTTTGATAGCTTTGTATTAGTTTCTGAGAATTTCTTTGTTTTCTGTTTCTTTTCCAGCCCTTACCTAGAAACAGTTATTTCCCCCAAGAAACCCTGGCTATTGAAGAATAATATTTAAAAATCAATATACTGCAGTTAAGTTTATGCATTATAGACTCTTCTAGTGAATAGAGTTAAACATTTTTATTGAAATCATAAACTAATATTGATATCTCTAATTCAAACCTATTGGCACAGGTTTTTTCCTGACCTTGCCATTTCGTATTTTTGTCTCCTTTTAATCATAGTGAGAACACTGCTCCCTAATATACTAACTAATTTGGTCCATCTTGCAAGACACACGGTTATTTCAGAATTACTGCAAAAGTACCATCATTAGAATATTAGGAACAAATATTCTTTGTAAAATTTAAGATTTATTTTTTGATCTTTTGTCTTTCAAATGTGTCACATAAAAGACAGAATGTCATAAGACTATTTCCCAAAATACTTGGATTATTTTTATTTCTGTATGACTCTATCATGGAATTTAAATACTGTTTTGTTCTGTTTCTATTCAGTTTTAAGATTTTCCACCATTTCACTTATTATATAATATTTTAAATACCTTTTCAATGTACATAGTTTTCTCTTGCATCATATTTTTCTCTCATTATTTCTACATATGTTGGCTATTAATGTTATAGATAATTTTATGTCTTGTTCTCTTACATTATTTACTTATAATTTATAATTTCTATCATTTATTTTCTTAGATTTTTCTAGTTTTATTATTATGTAATCTTTTTAAAATTTTTTATTTGTTCTAATTAGTTGTAGATGACAGTAGAATGCATTTATACATTTTGATAGATCATACAAAAATGGAGTATAATCTCTCATTTTTCTGATTATGCATATATAGGTCATGTGGTCATATATATACATGAGGTAATTATGTCTGTTTTACTCTACAGTAATTCCTTCCCCCCAACCCTGCCCCTCCCCTGACTCCCCTCTACCTAATATAAAGTAACTATTCTTTCCTATCCTACACTCCCTTATTGCGAATTCACTTCTGCATATCAGAGAAAACATTCAGCCTTTGTTTTTGAGGGTTCGAATTATTTCACTTAGCATGATAGTCTCTAACTCCATCCCTGTACTAACAAATGCCAGAATTTCATTCTTCTTTAAAACTGAGTAATATATAATCTTTAAGTGGAAATAGTTATGTTTGGTACTGTGTTGGCAAATCTTTACTTATTTGCTTCTAAAAAATTAAAAATTCACAAAAATCCTGAGTTTTGAAGTTTGTCAAATTCTATGATGGAAATCTTACCACAGCTGATTTCTTGCTAGCCATGAACTAACATAGACAATTCCTGAAAATGTAACCAGTGACTCTAACCAGCTAGAATGACCAGGTGCAAGTGGACTTATGCACTACTTTTTTCTTGTCAATTCCTTAGCTGGTATTCTTGTAACTACATCTTTGACTTATCATTACATTATTACATTACATTATTGAAAATAATGTAAGAAGCATTTCTTCTTTTTTAATTTATATGATGTGGGTTGGGGATGTAGCTCAATGGTAAAGAGTTTGCCTATATATGAGAATCCTGGTTCCAATCCCCAGTACCTCAAAAAGAAATTTTTAGATGTTTTTAAATTTAGCCAATGTTCTCTTCTCCTACACCTGTGCCAAGTAGATGTATTTAAGGGACTTTTTGAGATTTTCTTTTTCATTTCCTTTTTTAATGTTTTATTAGTTTGTGCTTGAATGTTGAACCCAAGGCTTCCCACATGCTAAGCACATGTTGTACCCCCAGTCCCCTTTTTGATTTTTTCTTAAGTACCTAATGGTGTTCCTAGAGTAAGAGATTGCCATACATTGTGAATCTCCCATTTTTTTTTTTTTTGTCCCAATGAGTTCATAGTCTTGTGACCCAAGGATTTTAGACTCACAAAAATTGTTAACTATTTTAGCTGAAATCTTCTTACTAGTAACAGGTTTGTTTTAGTCACTTTTTCACTGCTGTGACTAAAAGAACTGATAAGAACAATGTTAGTGAGAAAAAGTTTAGTTTGGGGCTAATGCTTTCAGAGGTCTCAGTCCATAGACAGTTGACTCCATTACTTGGGGTTTCAGGTGAAGGTGAACATCACAGTGGAAGAGTGTGATGGAGGGAAGTGGCTTAAGGAATCACACCAGAAAGTAGAGAGTGACTCCACTTGCCAGATATAGCATATATGGTCCAAAGGCACAGCCCCATTGACACACCTCCTCTAGCTACACACTACCAGCCTTCAGTTTCCACTCAGTTAATTGCTATCAGGGGATTAATTTACTGATTGGGTTAAGGCTCTCATAACCCAATCGTTTAACCTCCAATCCTTCTTGCATTGTTTCACACATGAATTTCTGAGGGACATCTAATATTTAAAACATAACATTCTTCCCCTGGCTCCCAAAATGTTGTACACACCTCACAATGCAAAATACATTTAGTCCATTTCAAAGAGTTCCCAGAGTCTCAACATTTTGAGGATTGCCCAAAAGTTCAAGTCAAAAGTCTTCTGTGACACTGAAGGCAAACTCTTATCATGAGTCCCTGTAAAAACCAAAAGTAAGCTACATACACCCAATATATAAGGGTACTAAATAAACATTTTTATTCCACAAGGGAGAAATTGGGGCACATAGACAGGATGGGACCAAAGCAAGACCAAAATCCACCTGGGTAAACGAGTCTTGTAGCTCCACCTCTAGCATCTGGAGAACATGAGATCATGATCTTGTCTCCAATGGGCTTGTGCAGCTTCATCCTTCTGACTTTGCTGGTTGAAGTTCATGTGACCTCTCTCTTGGCTTCTCTATGCTTTATTCCTGAAGCTTTCCTTGGAAAATATTCCATGGTCTTGGCATTTCTTAATCTCAGGGGTCTTTACTTCAACTTCAGCTTCCTCCTCACATCTCCATGAATTGCCCTCTCATTGACTATCTGCAAGGACTGCAACTCTGCCTAAATTTTCCTGACCTCCCAGGCCTTCCTTTGAAATCTTGGTGGGAAACTCCAAACCCTACTAGATCCAGCATCCAACAATCCTGAAGACCCAGTACCATGTGGTTGCTACCAAGATCTGCTACCATCTTGCATAGTAGCCAAGTCTCCGGACCACAACTGCAGCAGCCTCAGAGTGTTTTTGAGGATGAGCATCTTGAAACAACTTCCTAGCCGTCACCTCACTACTCCTGCAAGCTGAATGCCCCACTGGTTTCTTCTCAAGGAAGTTTTACTTTTATTCTTTTGAGCTTGAGGTGGGTGTGTTCTTGCCATTCTTGAGATGCCCTAAAACCATCTTTTCTTCTGTTTCTGTTCAAAGAATTTTGCATTTCTTTAGGGGCAGTAGTGTCTAACAACCGCAACTTCCTTTGCCCTAGTTTTACCCTCACCTTTCAAGTCCAGGTTTTTCAAATCTTTCTGCTTTCTGCTCTTAAATATCACAATAAACTTGGCTAACAACTGCCCAGCAGTATCCATGCCACCACCTGAAAACTACACTGCCTAGAAATTTCTTCCACCAAATTAAGAAGTCTATCTCCTTTCAATTCGGTCTCAGAAAGTCTCAGGACATGAGCAAAATGTAGGCAACTTCTCAGCCAGAATATAACATGAATGGCCTATAGTCCAAGTTCCTTAAGAGTACTCCTCCTCTGAAACCTCATGAGCCTACTCTTTATTCTCTACAGTCAGATGGGCATTCTTGTCTTCTGAACTCTCATCAGAATTGCCCATGAAGCTCCACATACAACAATCTAAAACTTTTCCAGCTTGCACTGATAAACTTTCCAATATTTTTCCCATAAATTCCCAAAAAGCTCCAAAAGTTTCAGAACCACATGGTCAGGTTAGTCACAGCAACAACTCCACTTCTTGGTACCAATTTCTCTTTGAGTCAGCTTTTTCATTGCAGCAACCTGATGAGAACAATGAGAGAAAGAAAGTTTATTTTGGGAACTCAGGGTTTCAGAGGTCTCAGTCCATAGATGGCCAACTCCATTCTGCAGTGTTCAAGACGAGGCAGAATATTGTAGTGGAAGGGTGTAAAGGAGGGAGGAGGCTCAAGACAACACACCATGAGGCAGAGAGAGACTCCACTTGCCAGATACATAATATATGCCCCAGAGGCACAACCCCAAATGACCTGCTCCCTCCAGTCACACCTTACCTGCTAAGATACCACTCAGTCATTCCTATTAGGGGATAAGTTCACTAATAGGGTTAAGTTTCTCATGATCCACAATTATTTCACCTCTAAACAATCTTGCATTTTCTCCCATATGAACTTTTGGGGACACCTCAAATCTAAACCATAACAAATTTATACCTACCCCAAATGAAGGACTCCAGGAGCCTCTGAGTTTTCAGGAAACATCTTTCTACTGATTTTAGAAACTATTTACTGTTCTTAAGTGGTTTCATAAAAAATTATTAATGTGAAGTAAATGGGGTTCTTTTTTCTGTAGGGTGGGAATGATAGTTTTCTGTCTCTGCATTCTATAATCAAAGAAGGAAATGCCAGTGTACTCTCTTTTAATATTTTCTTTATTTTACATAAACAGATTAAAAAATCATAGAAAGTACTATTGAATATAAGATTATATAAATATATATGCATATCTATATTAACATATGGTTATATCTGTATGGTTTAATCTCTATATCATACTAGTTATAGATTGATTATTCATTGTCCAACATGCTTGGAACCAGAAGTGTTTTGGATTCAGATTTTCCAGGTTTTGCAATATTCGTATACACTGGGGATAGAATCTAAGTCTAAACAAAAATTTTATTTATGTTTCATATACGCTTTATGTAACTATTCTGAAGGTAATTGTATATAAATGTTTAATAATTTTATGAGTGAAACAAATTTTCATGATATGAAATTTACCACATGTGGTATTATGTTGTTGGAAAAAGGTTTCAGATTTTGGAGTGTTCCAAATTTCACATTTTCAAATTAAGGATGCTTGACTTGTGTTCATATAGATAATGTTCAATATTAGAAAAAAATGGAGAGCAAGGTAGAGAATACTACACAACTGGGTGATAAAATGTAATTGTGTGTGTGTAGAAACATACATGTTGTATATATATAACATATACATATTATATATACCATACAATATGTACATATCAAATAGTACATAATCTGTATATAAATACATATACAATAATGTAAATGGGACCCACAAATGTTTTAAAAAATTGCTATGTCTAGAAATGGAGGAGGTAGTCTGAATGAGGGAGGGGTAGTCAAACTGTACATTATTATTTTCTGTTACATGATAACTGGTAATTTTTTTTAAAGTAAGAAAAATTGTTTTCATATATTATTTTTACTTCTATTGTTTGTAGGAATAATCCATGTGATAAAGAAAAGAAGGAAATAATAGGGATATTTGTTTAGATCATAAAATTTTCAAGGAAAATGACTGCAATTTAAATGAGTGGTCCATGAACTGTGTGGGAAAAAAAACTGAATTAGGTTACTATACCTAATTTTTATTTCATAAAGCTACTACAAAGACAGTGTAACATTGTGGAGACAAAGAAACATGAATCAGTGAAATGCAGTGGAGAGGACAGAATTAGATCCAAACAAACATGGTCAGTGCTTTCTGGGAAACACAAAGACAACTACATGGAAAAAAGACTTTCTGAGTCTATTTTATTGGGGCAATCAGACATTCCTTAATCTATTTCTCAAAACTTATGGAAGAATTGCAAAAATAAATTCAAAATACATTATAGATATTACTATAAAACTTTAAGAAAACAGGAAAATTTTTGTGACCTTAAGTTATATACCTGTTCTTAGATATGACATCAAATGAATAATTCATAAAAATCAATTGAAAAGTTGAATTTCATCAAAATTACCAGCCAAGTTCTTGTCTGCAAAAGTCATTTTTAAGAGAATTAAAAGACTACTTACATTCAATAAGAAATATTTATACATCATATATCAAAGGACTTAGACTATATAAAATATTTTTAACTCAACAATACAAAAACAAATAGTTCACATTGTCAGTATGAGCAAAAGATTTGAAAAGTCATTCACCAAACAGGACACACAGAAGGTAGAGAACATAAGAGAAGATGCTCAACATTATTAGTTATACTAGAAAAATGAAGAAAAACTACAAAGTGATACCACATGTTAAGGTGGCATTAAAAATACTGCTAATACTAAGAGCTGAGAAGGATAAATAACTGAGATTTTCAAAAATTTTTGGTGACAGTATAAAATGAATTCTTGTAAAAGAGTTTGGCCATTCTTCATAAAGTTAAACTTACTTCACCATTTAACCAGGAGGGTTCTATTCCTAGGTATTTGTCCACATAAAATAAAACCTCATGCCAATTTCTGTACAAAAAGTTTATAGATATTTCACTTGCATTCTTTAAAAACTGGATGTAAGTTTTATACATAATATAGTACAATCATGAATTGAAATACTACTCAATAATAAAGAGGAATGAGATCATAGAATTGCAAAATAATAGAACAACACTATTTTTACATACTTGATCACTCTTGTATATATGATTAAAATGAAAACATGTTCATATAAAATTTCTAAATATGTCTATTTATTATAGTTAACAAGTAGAAGCAATCCAAATATGCATAAATTGATAATAAATGGATAACAAATAAGAAATATATATATATATACTCAAAAGAGAAATAATCCATCAATAACAAATGAAGTTCTGATCAGGCTACAACATTGATGGACCTTGAAAATATTATTCTAAGTGAAAGACTCAATCACAAAAGACCGTATATTTTATGATTCCATTTCTATGAAATTACCAGTTAAGTAAGCTTAGAGTGACAGAAATTTTGGCAGTTTCCTAGATTCACGAGTTTGGTGGGATGTGGCAGGGGATCAGGGATAAAGAACAAATGCTAATGGTACAGGCTTTCTTTTGGGCATGATGAAATGTTCTCAAACTGATGATATTGATTGTTGCCCAACTCTGAATATTCTGACAAAAATTAAGTTGTTTAAAAACACATCAAAACACACTTAAAGAAAATAGTAGGATTTTTTTTTAACTCAATAAAATTAAAAACAATGAAATTAGACATTGATAAGTGCAACAGTATTGATGAATGTCAAAGGCATTATTGAGTCAAATGGGTTGACTAAAATATTGTCACAAGATGATGAATACTGTATAATTCCATTTACATTACATTCTGGTAAAAGACAAGTTTATGAGGCTGGAGAGCAGCTTAATGTTTATCTGTAATTAGAAGTTAGAGGAGGACTGGTCCACAAAGGGTAGCAAGAGGGAATTTTCTTGGGTGAAGGAGCAGTTTTGTGTTTTCATTGTGACACAAATCTGATCATATCAAATCTCACAGAATTGTATAAATAAATTAAAAATTCTGTGCTATACCTTAACATTTCTAAGTAAAAAAAAAAAAAAAAAGTAGAAGAAAGTGTTTACCACAAAACGTCAACATGTAGGAAATGAATTTTGCTTCTTTCTTAACCTGGGAGTACTCTTACTTCTTTTTTAAATTTATAAAATGTTGGTCTTACATACCCAGTGAGCAGTTGCGGAGAAGTTGTCAAAGATCATAGGTGGTAAAATCATCCTACCAAGAACAGCATGAGGGGACAAGGAGGTCCTTCCTAATCCTTTCTGGGCTCCTTGTGTCTGATAAGTCTTTTAAATCTTCTGTCCTGCAAACAAAAGCTCATAAGGGCCCCTTTGCTCTTGTTATTATGGAAGTCAACCTTATTGACTACCTCTACCTTTGCTCATCCATCTTGTATGTAATATATCCTATTTTCTGTAGATTAGAAGAATCTTTAAATGCAAGGAGTAAAGAATGTGTACTTTAAGTGCTAACTAAATCCTTTTTATTATGTAACCAAAGAAATTGGAAAGATGATCAGTTTATCTTAGCTCAATAATTACATTATACCTGCTCATAAATCCCTTAAAATTTTCAATTAGCAGAGAGAGAGTTACCAAGACTGAGAAGGAGATATTTGATGCAATTACTGGCTTATAGTTACTCTCCATTATTCTCATTTCTTATTAATATAGGTAATGTCTGGATTTTGTTGACATATTTTACCTCCAACTTTAGATGAATAAAGATGACTGCCAGTTCTAGAATATTTCTTTGAACTATATTTTGAAAGTAATTTAATTATGTGAGCAGGCTGACTTTACCTTAAGTTATCAATCCACTGTTGTGAGTTTAAATAAATCTCTTTAGACATACTGTCATATCAGTATCTTTTTCTCACCTTGGTTTGTTTAAATTTGAAGATGGTATAGCCCAATATACAACAATAATTTATTTTTAAGAAGTTCAATTCCCTCATATGTAAAATGATGATAACATATCTACCTGGCTTACCAAACTAACAAAATCATTGTCCCATGTAACCATTAATTCACTCTTCTCAAAAGTCTGGAGTCATGACAAAATGTCTTTTATTGAGTCCTGTATAATGGTTTGTCCAGACCTCTAATGATACAATCTCAGCATTATAAGTATATTCCTTGCCTATCCCCCACTGCATTATTCTGTACTGCCTCAAACAGGGCCTTCAATCTTGCAAGGATTACTATGATAAATTCGTAGCTTGATTCCCTGTTTTAAATAAATCTCTTACATCCACCAATGATTTGTCCATCCTCGACCCCGTTTTCATGTCATGTTATCGTCTTCCTAGGTAAAGATGAACCATTCCCTATGATCTCTTTAAAGTTCATTTACAACTACAGCTCAGAATGAAGGCCAAACCCCTTCCTTTATCACATTAAAATTAAGCCCAAATTTGTCCTCTGGTTGCCTCTGTAGTTTCATCTCCTACCAATGCCCTTAGAAGTGCTCTTTGTTCAGATTATAATCAACCACATGCATATGAATAAAGACATGATCCTGTTCCATATTTTTGTGGCACAACCTATATGTTTTGCTAAAAATCTCTGTCTTCCTTCACTACATACTTCTTTTTGTTTTTCTAATATCTACTTGTGATTAAAACAAACCACAAAATTCATTTCAATGTAACAGGAAAATTCTCCCTACCACCCGCTAAATTAGAAGACCCACATCTTCACTTCCTGAGTACTGATTCCTGTTATCACAGTTCTTATTACATAAATTATCACCGTTTCCCCTCCCTAGATTGTAATCTTCATAAAGGAAGGGAGTATCTTTTCTCACTTGTATATCTAACACATTGCAGGTACTTTGTACAACATAGATAACTTTTTGAATGAATGAAATGTTACATGTGAAAAAAAATTGAACTATGAAAAACTTTAGAACATATATCAACATTATTATTAACACTTTCAGGTTAAATATTTGACCCTTCCTGCTAAATATGATTGCCTTCTCTTGACACATGTTTCTGAAGATGCCAAATATCAAGTTCTGGTCAAATAATGCAAGATATTGAAATCCAGTTTCATCATTTATATTTACTTATTGATTTTTGACCAAAAGACTTAATTTCTGTGAACCATAATAATATCATCTGTAAAATGGGGATATTAAGTTCTATTTTACAAAATGATCATTAGGATTAAAAATATACATTAGTGATTGTATATGTATATGCACACATGACTGGTAGTTTTTTCTCTTTATATTATTTGAAATAAAATACATAGGCATTGGTGGAAGTGTAGTTGCTATTATTGTTATTGTCATTTAAACAAGAATTTAGAGGAATAAGCAAGAAGGTTTTCTCATATCTGGATTGTAAATTTATATCCCAGGTATATTTGTGACTTGGGGCACTGTTCATAAAACAGAAATATGTGGTGCCAGATATTGTATGCTGCCATATGAGTCACATTTTATCCTTAAGATAAAAGGAAAGAATTTTGTGGAGAACTGAATTGTCCATATTATTTATTGATATACATGTTATTCTCTCTTATGCACCAACTGGTCTAGGTATTGGGTTTATTTTTATAAATGAACTTGATAAATAATTAAATATGGAACTGCCCCTGATATTCTGTCCTTGGCCTCCTGGGGCATTAAGAATTCATGCCTCTGTTGACCTGCAAGCTTCTACTTCTCTTTCAGTAGCCTGTATGGCATCTGAGAGAAGCCTTGTCGCTCAGCTGAATTGTGTAGTGCTTTTCTGATGTGCAAAGTGTTGACCTGAGGGAAGCCTCTGGACTCATTTTCATTAGTGATCTAAACACTTTTGGAGAGTAGAGTAGGGGGTGGCCAACAGATTATTTGCTTCTCAGCATGGTAAAACTACCTTATTGTCACCACCTACTGGCTCAGAAGAAATCAGCCTCCTAAGTAAGCCACTGTTCTGCATTTTGCTGTACTGATTAGTGCCGTTATCAGGTTCCTGAGGATCATCAATGAGAACGAACTTTCCACTGATTAATCAGGCAGGATAGAGCCCCCAGGAATGGAGCTGGTCCTTGCTCTAAGTTGCTTATTCTCCTTCCTCTGTTCATTTCAAGTTTCTGTTTGCATCTGTTTTGCACAGGTAGACTAACATTCAGTTATATTAGAGACAATCTTGTTTTTAGTGAGTTATAAGATCCTCTGCTACTTAACTTTTTAGCATCTAAGTCTCAGCTGTTAGCATATTAGAATTGGAAAGCATGACTCTCTCCTAACTGGTGTTCAAAAATCATTTTTCCTTGTCTCAGAGGTAGGCTTTAGGGCTCAGCTTGCATATAACCTCCTGATAGGATCAGTGTATTACAAACTGAAATCATGGAAAGCATGGGTTAGGCATATTGTAGTCTACATTTAGGGGCAAGACTAGCGAGGATGACATTCCACAGAGGTATGTCTTGCTCTGGATTTTACAAATAGCAGAGGGACAAAGTAGCATTACTTCCAGATTTGGATAGTTTCATCCTATATGCAAAGAAAATAAACAAAGTTTCTTTTTCTCCCATCCCTTTTTCTTGACTTTCATCCATAAAGCATTTTTTTCTACTTAAATAGGTTTCTTTCAAAAGAACATCCAAAAGGACACAATGAAACAAAATTGTTCAAAATCCATTTGAACACCAATCATATTAATTTCCAAGTCATTCTTGCAATTATTGGAGATCAGAATTCAGCCTTGGACATGGCTATTTAGCAAGTGAGCCAAGCAACAGCAGGATCTCAGCCATTCAATGCTTTTTGGTCCTGCAGAGATGATCACTGGCCAGAGGCCTCCTGCTGACCTCTGCTGCTGTCTGCCTGCACATCTCTTACATCTCTCAGTCTTCACCCAGTCCCTCTTGCTAGCAACCTTTTGTTTTGTTTTGAATCAAGAAAGAAAAAAAAAAAAAATTCCCCCAGATAGCAACTGTTTTGATGCACATGGAAATTTCAGTTTGCTGGGGTTGGTAGATTCCCTAGGCTCCATCAACAAATACTTTGTTAGAAAAGTGTGGGAAACAGGGGTGGAGGGTTCATGTAAAAGAATCAGCACTTTTAATCAGCACTTGCATGGATTCAAGTACAGTGATCCTGAACACACTTGGATCAAAATTGCTAAGGGAAGGAAATCTGTTTTTTTTTTTTTGTTTGTTTGTTTTTTTTAATTACTGTATTTATTTAAGGTTCTCAACTTGATGTTTTGATGTACATATACAAAATGAAATAATTACTAAAAATCAAGTAAATTAACATATCCATCACCTCACAATGTTATCTTTTGTGTATGTGTGATGAGTTTGCTAAACTCTTTCTTAGCAAATTGTACAATAACATTGACAATACTCCTTATGAGGTACATTAGTTCTCTAACCAGTTAATCCTATGTAACTGCAACTTTGTAACTTTTGACTTACAACTTTCCTCTTGCCCCTCTCCCCCTGCCTCTGGTAACCAGTATTCTTATCCCTATTTCTGTATAGTTGACTGTTTTTAGATTTCACACAAAAATTATATCCTGGGACATTTTTCTTTGTGTGTCTGTTTATTTCACTTTGCATAATCCCTCTAGGTTTATTCCTGTTGCTGCAAATGGCAGAATTTTCTTTTGTAAGGTTGAGTAATATTCCATTATAGATAGATAAAGATGTACACCCAAAATTTCTTTATCCAGTCATCTGTCAGTTGACACTTAGTATGCTGCAGTGTTTGGGTAATTGCAAATAAGGATCAATGAACATGGAAATATTGGTATCTTGCAAAATGTCAGTTTGGTTCCCTTTGTATATATATCGAGAAGTACGATTGCTAGATCATATAACAGTTTCTATGTTTCTTTTGTTTGTTTGTTTGTTTTTTGTGGAACTGCCTCCCTGTTTCCATAATGGCTGTACCAATGCACATTTCTAACAGTATCAAGTGTCCCTTTTCTCCACATCCTGGAAAACACCTTGCTACCTCTAGTTGTTTTGATAATAACTATCCTAACGGAGGTGAGATGATACCTCATTGTAGTTTTGATTTGTATATCCCTGATGATTAGTGATATACATTTTTGCATGGATTTGTAGACCATTGTATATCATCTTTGGGAGAATGTTTATCTTTATAATTTGCCCATTTTTAATTGGTTTATTGTTATTACTCTTTACTACTGAGTTGTATGAGTATCTTATATATTTTGAATATTAACCCTGTATCAGATGTATATTTGCAACTTTTACCTATTGTGTAGTCTCCCTTTTCATTTCGTTGATTGTTTCCTTCTCTTTGCAGAAGCTTTTCAGTTTGATGTAATCCCACTGGTTTGCTTTTGTTTTCATTGCCTGAGTTCTGGGTGTGTATCCAAAAAAAAAAATCATTGCCAGAACAAATGGTAAAGAGTGCTCTTGTACACTTTGTTCTAAAAGGTTTCAGCACCTGGCATTTTGTTCATTTATTTGGTTTTAAAATGCCTAATTTCTTTCAGGATGTTCTAAGATAATTTATTTTTTATCACATTTAGTATTTATAAACCTGTGAGTTTTGTATTATTATATTGACTACATTTATCAGGTAGGTGGGTGGAAATAAGAAACCTAAGAACGAGAAAGTTCTTGGCCAAGGTTACACTGTCAGTGCACAGCAGCGCTGGGATGAGAACCCAAGTCCATTGGATTCAAAATCTCCTTCCCACCACATCACACCGCCTCCTCAGGATCAAGGCTGCCAAGATGCTTGCCAGTGAATCTGGCAATCTCTCATTTGGCATTCTCCTTCTCTCCTGTCTACGTCCTTCTGTGCCTCCATAAGGATTAAATATCTATATATTTTTGGGCTTGGTCCCAAATAATGTGGGCAATGCTAAAGAAAATTGAAAGGAAATACCTTATCTGCTCTCCAGGATTATGAATTTTATTGGCAAAGACAGGTGTCACACATAACAGTATTTACAAAGAGCAAATGAAAATAAATGTGATTATGATTCGGGACTAACTTGGCTGTCAGATAAATAGTGCCCTGGTTTTTACTTAAAATTGATGTTGGTGCTATGGAGATTATGAAGATTTCCTACATAGCAAGGATGGTGTTTGTCAAAAATACAAGTTTCTAATTCTGATTTTTATAAGCAAAATATCTAAAATAATGTGTCTTCTAAACATGGTGGGGCATTTTATTTCTGAGGATATTCTTTTAAAACAAAATTTGAGCAACATTTCACAATTAAAATAATAACATATTTTAGGTAAATGTTAACAAAACATTGATCACCTTGGCTGACCAAAGTGATCAAAACAGGATTCCCTCTGTTTGCAAATACAGGAGAGGAGTCACAGACAAGAAGTCCAATCCATACCACACCACAGACTCAATGAGGTAGCAAACTAGAGTGTCAGCATCCTAGGAACATGAAGTGATTAAATAACCCAAAGGACTGCATAAGATAACCATGAATAAAGTACAAATTTAAAATGGAACTCAAAAGAATGAGAAACGCAAATGTACTAAAGCAGAAGAAAGAAATAAAGGCAAAAGCACTAATGAGAAGTTGACACCAATAGGATTTGCAGTAAATTTGAAAAGCTTCATACTGGGATTCTCACACACAGAGAGTAGGTGCAGGAAATGTGCTGTCATCTTAACATAGAAAAATCTCTACATGTCCTTGGGAGCCTGTATGATATTTCCCTACCTCTAAAAGTATTTTTACTAGGAAAATAATCTATTGCGTAGGAATTCTGTTCTGACTGGTATAGAAATGAATAAAAACCAGTGTAAATTGAAACTTGCTGAACTTTCAAAAAAAAAAAAAGAAAAAAAGAAAAGAAAAAAAGAAAAAAATAAAACAAAGCACTAAAACATTGAGGAAGAGGTGGGGGTATGAGAGATGGTGGAATGAGAGAGACATCGTTACCCTATGTACATGTACGATTACACAAAAGGTATGAATCTACATCATGCACAACCATAGAAACGAAAAGTTGTACTCTATTTGTGTAAATGAATCAAAATACAATCTGTAAAAATTTAAAAAAAAATTAAATCAAAAAAAATGAATACCACAAATCAGAGCTGCCACATTTCAGATGCTTGGTTCTCATTACCATTCAACTTAATGTTCTTTTCTGCCAATTTTTATTAGTATTTGCACAATCTATAATGCATAATATTTATAAATGTATGTTCCCCTTTTATCCCCAGCATGACCCTGTACACAAAGTGGTTATTTTCAATTCTGAGAAGCATTATTTACAGCAGTACTTCTCAATCTATCTACACAGAGGACCAACTTTTTAAAAATATTGTTTCTTTTTGTTTGCAATCTCTTGTGAATCAATTTTAATATTCAGTACAAAGAAAGTGTGTTACTGGAAAATAAACATTGAATGCAAAAAAAAGGTTATTTTTTGAAATTCAGAAATATTTTAATAATTCAACTTCATGTAACTTAGGTGAATCTTCGACTAACTAGACATGTTTAATATGTTTGACTTAATAAAAACATACATCTTCTCTGTTAGGATTAGGCATAAATGCCAGTAGATTTTATTTTATTCATTTTTTCTCACCAATTAAAATGAATTTACTAGTATTAATTCTAGTACTACTTATTTTAAGTGTTTAGAATTGTTAAACATATAAATTTATGAGACCATGATGAACCATTAATCTGACAAACTATTTCAATAACAATTATGTTTGTATTAGGTCAAATTGAAGGTAGGATTAAAAATCTTTATGCAAGTAAAATACTTGAACTAATATTAACTTGAGTTAGATAATAAATATTAATTATATACTAGGTTATTTGTAAGATTAATTACTGAAAACATAAATGCAAAACAAATTTTAAGCTTATATACTTTTGCCTCATTTGTATGTGGTTAGTAGTAATTCTGCATATTAAGGTGTGATAGCAAATATGTTCATTTTGATACTTTGAGAATTTCCACAGTAAGGAATATGTATGAATATAGAAATTTGGAGAGGTTTCTGAAAATTAATTTTATTTATCATGATAAATGCTGACTAAAGTTTGATGACTTATTTGTGAGGATTCAAGGAGTTTTACTATCCACTATCAAATGTTGTAATAACACAAACCTAGAATTTTTTTTTTCTGTTAAAATGAAAAAGTGATTTTTGGTTATTATTCTACCATTAAAAAGAAACTATAAAAGTAGATCTTATCTTCTATACAGTCTGCTTAGATAACAAATATTATGATTGTTACCAGAAGAATGGTCTGTGGTTCATATTTATTTTATTATATCTTTGGTTATTAAGCAAAAAAAAAAAAAGTTTCTCACTTAAGAATTAAAGTTCTTTGGAAATCATGTTACCTGTTTTGTTTACTTTAAAAATATTTTCCTTTCAGTTTGATTAAAAAAGATTGTAAAGTATTACCATACTACAATCCATGATCCTGTATTAATTGAATGTTCAAATCTCCTGACAACTTTTGATATTTTTCCTTCCCCAAATCAAATCCTAAATGACATATTCTGAATCTAAAACTGTCCTTCAGATATCCCAGTAGGTTCCTGGAAAAACACAAAGATTTTCTCTTTTACCTTGTAGAAGCAAGGTGTTAAAAATAATTAGGATTATTTGATATGTTACTACTGTTAAGTTGTATGGGAATTGTCAAATCAGAAGCCTTCCCTAGGTTAAATTTGCATGGGTAAAATGATATTAATAATGCAGAAATAGAATGTAGTATGTAGTATATACCAAGAGATTTTTCATTGCCTTCTGTTTCGGGTTAGATATGAGTTCTACCCCAAATGCTCATGCAGGAGACAATGCAAGAATGTTCAGAGGTGAAATGTTAGGGGAGATTTAACCTAATCAGTGGATTAATCCCCCAATATGGAATAACAATATGGTAATAGTAGGCAGGCAGCCTGTGACTGAACCCAGTAGTTTGCCCCTAGTGAGTAGAGCTCCCTCTGCTCCCTGGTTTTCATGTTCTGAGCTGCCACACCCTTCCACCATGATATTTTGCCTCATCTTGGGTCTAAAGCTATAGAGTTGGCTGACCATTGACTGAAACTCTGAAACCGGGAACCAAAGTAAAGTTTTTGTTCTCTAATTTGTTCTTGTCAGATGTTTTTTTCATAGCAATGCAATGCTGACTAAATCAACTTTCCTGGTCAGCATATTTATTTATTTATTATTCTTGGGTCATTTTCTATTTTTCAGTCCCAGTACTGTTTTGCCTGATATTAGACAGCAGTGGTTTGGTTATTTTAAAAAATATTAAATTAATCATATCTTGCCTTTTAAAGGTAAACACAGCATCTTCTAGGCATTTTTTTCTATTGAGAATTCATATCAGTGACCTATCTTTATTTTATTAATAGAGAGATGCTTAGGACCTCTTTAAATATACTGAAACTCTTCACTTGATATTCTTGATATATTGAGATATATTCTTAAATGTTTAAGTTGTATATTCATGATATGTCTCAAATTCTTGTGTTATATTTGACTTTTTATGTCAAAATTCTTATTTTGTTAAAAACATAAATAATATATCTTATGAAAATAGGAATATCATCATATTTATACCTTTATAAATATATTTTAGATTAACTTTATTATCTTATTTTGCATGCAACATAACAAAACACATTCCCTTGTTAGTTTCATGCAACAAACTCTCATTAGAACATTCAGTTTTGAAAAAGCAAGAATGAGTACACCACTACCATTTAAGTCAGTTTGTCATGTGCAAGTAGTTTTTTGTTCGATGGTTTGACTTTTTGGTCCTTTTCTGAAAACTCTTGCAGTCAAAAACTGACTTCATCAGAACACCATAGAAAAATACACCAGATCCTTGAAGGTGCAGATTTTAATAGTATCAAACAACTTTGTGATCATACCAATGAACTGAGTTAGGATTTCCAGAAAGAAGTAGATGGGTTCATGATATGACTAGCTCAAGATCTAGGACAACAAGAGTGAATTACTGGTGTTGAATTAATTGAGAAGAAATCATTGTTCTCTTTGTTTGTAGTACTATATGTGCTTTAATGTTGCAGTGATTTTTGGTTATTTCAGGAACCCTTTCCTCTTTTCTCTTAAAGTATCTATACCAATATATACACTATCTATAACTCACAACTAATTAATAGACTGTCCTTTTGCAAAATAAAATAAAACATTTACAAATGATATCTTATTCTCACTACCTATTTCAGAGTCTAAATAAAATATAAAACAAGTGTGTATAAAATATTTAAAGGAATAAATAGACTCTCAAATGAAAGAACAAAAGAATGTGAAAAAAGACCAGAAAATATATAATATAAATAATACATTATATATAAATAATAGAAATACATTCTCTTAAAATTAAATAAATACATTATATATCTTTATATATGTATGTAGAGATATGTCTTATTGGGATTGGGTAAAACTAAATAAAAAATTGCTAAAGACTTTTAGGGCAGATTTGGCAATAGGTAAATATTTACCCAAATGCAACAGAGAAATAGATTAATGATGCATTTGGAGAGTGGCGAAACACACACTTTAAGTTTTCCTCTCAAGTTTCTCTCCAAACACTATTCATTTGCATTGTGCATGATTCTTTTTAGTTGCTATCTCCTGGGATCTTTGAGTGCATTCCTTGGTTGCTAGATTGTGTCTGAACTATATAGGAAAAACTGTCAAAGAATAAATTATTTGTCCACAGGAACAGCATTCAGTAAATATTAGATGGGATGTAGTAGATAAATGCCACATATTCTGAGCCATAGTCAATAATGCCTTTTTTGAGGTACCCAAGAGAATTGAGCTTCCATGGCTTACAGCAGTGATCTACTGATTCTCTGTGTTAGTCTAGTAGGGCAACCATTAGAAAGTACCACAGCCTGGATGAATTGAGCAGCAGAAATTTGTTTTTTTCACAATTCTGAAGGATAGAATTTGTGGTTGTCCTTTTCCTGTGTTTTCATATGGTTTCTGTCTCTGAGGTCTATTATGGACTGAACGTTTGCCCCTGAAATTCACACCCTAAAGCTTTAATGCGCAGTATTTCATGTGACTGCATTAGGAGATGTGGACATTAAAAAGGCACTTATGTTAAAATGAAGCTATCAGGATCAACCTAACTGATATTCCTATAAGAAGAGGAAATTTGGGCCAAAGGAAGACATAATTGAACTGTGAGAAAACAAATTCATGTTGTTTAAATCATTCGACCTTTGGTATTCTGTTAATGGCAGTCTTGGTAAGTAATACAATCCTGTGTGTTCTAATCTCTTTTTATGAGGAAAACAATCAGATTGGATTAGGGTTCACCTATATGACCTCATTTTACCTTAGTTACCCCTTTAAGGACATCATCTCCAATATAGTCACAGTCCATGGTACTTGGAGTTAGGACTTCAATAAACATATAAATCTGGTGAGGAGGGAGACTCTATTTTATCATAGTACTGACAATCCCAATCTCTCTCTCCTCACTCCTGTTTGTGGTTCTCTGGGATCATTCCTAATAAACTAGTTGCAATGAACTGTCTCACAATCTGCTTTTGAAGAGTTTCAACCTAAAACAAGAGATGAAAAGACCTGGAGAAGAAAAGGAAGAAGTTCAAGACATGTTCCCAAAACGTCATACAATAGGAGGCTGGAGAAAAAGAGGAAGAGATATCTGAAAAGATTGTGGTCTAGACTTGTAAAAATTTTAAAAAGACATGCGTTTAGAGTAGGATAAATGAAAATAATTCCTTTGTAAATGCATCATATTGTTTAGGGTATGTTGTTAAACTGCTCTTTAATGGATTCTTAAATATAATATCTGAAACCCCTTTCAAACTTTTCTTCTTCTTTTTTTTTTTTTTTCTCTAACCAAACCATCTAGAGAGAAATGTTTGTAGGATTAAGTGATTTTCCTCTATGGATTTCTCCTCTTGCCATCTGTGGCTCCACCTTTGCCACAAACTTAATGCCATCTATATTCCACAGAGGAATGGGGAATGTTACAGTGAATTCAGCTACTCTTTTAAAACTGGTCTGGCCCAGGTGCAGTGGTGCACACTGTAATCTCAGTGACTTGGGAGACTGTGGCAGGAGGATCATGAGTTCAAAGTCAGCCTTAGCAAAAGTGAGGCACTAAGCAACTCAGGGCGACCTTGTCTCTAAATAAAATGCAAAATAGGGTGGAGGATGTGGCTCAGTGGTCCCTGTGTTCAATCCTCCATACAAAAAGAAAAAGGAAAAAATATTGATCCTTTTTCGAGAAGTCTGTTCTTGGTCATACTTAGTGTAAAAAAGAGATGAGAAATATGAACAATCTGTGTGCCTTGCTACGAAGTTATTACTATAAAAAAGGAAACAATAGATTTTTTGTGGATACCTAGTGTTTCTGGCTTATGCATCATGGTGACATTACAGAATAAAAATGCAAAGACAAAAAAATCTAAAAATTCATCATGTATCACAGAGAAAAATATATCATTTACAAAGGCATAGCAAATAAATCACAAGAGAATTTGCATTGAATTAATCTTCAAAATTCTGAGTAAATCACTTGTGAATTTGATACTTCAAGGAAAAAATGTTTAAAATTGAGGATAAAACATTCACAATAATGAATACATTATTATATCAAATATACTATCATATCAAAAATGCTATTAAATATAAAAATACAATGAAAAAATTTGGAGTGAATAAATAAATTGTATTTAAAACACTGAAAAGAGTAAGTACCTTTTATTATGCTAAGAATTTACTGTATTTCTAATTTATTCCTGCTATCTTGAGAGGTTATTTATTGTTTTACATGAAAGTATTTGAATTGAATCAAATAATTTTATGTATTTGTTGAAGTCATTTTAAGATCATTGTTTGATCTGTTGGTGTTTTGTACATATCAATACTTTTCTTATGTTAAGTCATTCTCTATTTAATTTCTCTTATATCTTTTAAATATGAATAAAAGTTATATATCTAATAATACAGACCACTTATTTTTCATTATATTTGAAAATATTTACAAGTAATTTCTGTATTCATCAGGCTACCAGGACATGATACATTTTAAAAATGAAAACAATACAGAGAATTGTATTGTTTGTATTTGTGAAAAAGTAGAATTATTCAAGTTTAATGCCTTCTTATTATGAGCATATATCTCTATTAATCTATCCTCCGGGAAAATAAGGAAAAAACAAAACAAAACAGTAGAATTTTTAGAAAACAAATATGTCAGATTGACAGACATGTCAAAATCAATAGAATATTGACAAAGCAATATTTAAAAGAAATTTGCTAGCATTGAATTTTGTATCAATGACAAAATATACATTAAAAAAGCCAATGAAAATATTTGAAAATGAGCAAAATAGTAAACAAAAAGGAAGCAGAAGAAATAATAAAAATAAAAGCAGAAAATGTCAGTAGAAAAAATACAGAAATTCAATCTAATAAATAAATAAAATAATGATATTAAAAAGCCAGAAAAAACAGTCTACTTTAAATAATAAAGAGAAGATAGAGTATAAAACAAATAAAGTAGGAAAAGTTTAAAGAAAATACAAAGAGGGACTCTGCAAAAAATTATTGATAACTCCTTTGCAAAACTCAACATACATGTGTATGAAAAATATGTATGAATATACAAAAATCTAGATGAAAAGGATTTCCCAAGAAAATATAATTGACCCAAAATGACCCCAGGAAAGAGCTATCTGATCTAATTTAAACTGACAGGTTACCAAAGTAATTTGAGTAACTACACTAAAAACCACATCTCACACAAATAAGTTTTGTATACAAGTTTGCAAAGAAATTCATTAAGTCTATAAATACCAGATAACCCAAAATGGAGGAAAAGAATGAGAACTTGCAAGTTATAATGTAAAGTATATATACCATGGATACAAAAAAAGATCAATGAGAAATTGTATATAAAACTGATGACAAATTTCAAATGCTAATGTTCTTGTCAAAGTATTAAAGAAAATACTAACAAAAATAATATAACACCACATTGAAAATACATTAGACCATTGGATTTAGTAGAGAAATGCAAGACTTTTCAAGTTTAGAAAATTCTATAATAAAATTCTTTGTACTCTTAATAGAACTATTGAGAAAAGTAATATGGTCACTACTGCAAATTCCTACAAAATATCTGACAAAATTCAATGCAATTAGAGATCGTTATGTTTTAAATAAGAGGTGTCCCTCAAAAACTTACATGTGAGACAGAACAAGAAAGTTTATAAGTAAAACGATTAGGTATGAGACCTTAAACACAATAAGTGAATTAATCCCCAATCAGGATTAACTGGGTGGTAACTATAGTCAGGTAGGGTGAGGCTAGAGAAGAATTATTGGGGGCATACCTTTGGGATATATTTTTTGTCTCTCAGCTTCCTTGGCCCCTATTCCCTGTTGTTTTCTTTGGTCACACCCTTCCACCGTGATATTTTACCTCCCCTCTTGCCCAGATCAGTGGAGTCAGTCATCTATTAACTAAGACCTTTGAAAGTATGAGCCATAAATAAACTTTTCCTCCTTTAATTGTTCTTGTCAGGTCCTTCAGTCACAGTGGCTAAAACAGAGATCTAAGCACTGACATATTTTGCTAAAATACTTAGGAAAAATTCTTTTAAAATATGAAAAACTGTATAAGGGAAAATGTTAAATATTGTGAAAGCAAAACTACATTTGAAAAAATTGAAAGGCTATCTTTGCATATTATGATCTAACATCATGTAATTGTTTTTTAAATTTTTATTTAGTTTATATAGTAAGTTTTATCCCTATAAAATGCCAACTCTTATTTTGTACTTAACATTGATTTAAAAAGTTACATATATGTACTATCTACATGTTTTAATTTTTATTGGTGCATTGTGAGTATATGTAACAGTGAGATTCATTGTGACATATTCACAGGTGTCTGTACCATAATTTGGCCAATTTCATTCCCAGGAGATAGCCTTTTGTTCATTGATGGTTTTCTGGCTATTGTGGTTTCTCTATTTATCTATTTTATTTTCACTTACACATAGTGTTTTGTTTATTATTGGTTTTCTAAATATTATTTTTTCTATATGTACAAGTGGAAATTAAAATGCGTTACAGAGTTTCGAAAAAAAGTATATTTACACATTGATCAATAGGCAGGCCAAAAAAAGAAAAAAGAAAAGAAATTCACTCAGAAATATAGTTAAGTGCATTTGATAATATGATTTATGATAAACTTATCTTCTCAATGGTTTAAAATTGGATAATTAAATTACCATTTAGAATAATATATAATTCTGTCTATATATCACACCATAAACCAAGAGAAATTTTAAATGAATCAGAGGCTTACATGAAAATATAGGAGAATTAATGAAATAGGAGAGAATTACATGTTTATTTGAGACAAAGGAAAACATCATGACCCAAATGAGAAAGTGAAAAGAGAGAGAGAAGGAGAAAACTCTTTTACGGCAAAAATAATCACTTCCTAAGTCCAAAGAAAGGGGACAAAGAGACAAAATACATCTGAAGTTTTTGTCTGAATTCAAAACTTTTTAGTAAAAAGTAAAAATGTTGCCAGCAACCTAGCATAAGTTGGGTAAAATATGATAGTTGTTTATAGAAAAAAAAGAAAGCAAAAATCCTTAAACATATGAAGCATTACATGTTTTTGTATATTAAGAATGCCATATTAAGTCATACTGATGCACCACTTTTATGTATGATATTCTATTGGCAAGGCTGTGGAGAAATGCAAATTTTAAATGTTGGTTCTATGAGAAAATCAATAAAATTTTTATAGACTTACCTAGATATAGCAGGAGTGGGGGTTAGGTGAAAAGATGTAAATTGCCCAAATTAGAAAATCAGAAACAAAAGAGGATACATCACTACAAACCCAGTAGGAAGATTATAAGGAAAAAAAAAAATTATGAACAACTCTAGGCCAACAAAGTAGATAGTTTAGAGGCAGTGAACAAATTCCTAGAAAGATATAAATCAACAAAAACTAAACTAAGAAGAATCAGAAAATCTAAATTGATTGAAGAAATAATGAATTTGAAATAATAATTAAAATTTTTCTCATAGTTCTGTAGGGCCCAGATGACTTCAGTAATGATTATCAAATATTTAAAAATGAAATAATGGTGACCATTTTAAAACTCTCCCATAAAATCAAAAATTAAAAATAAAAACCAATTTCCAGTCTCATCTATGAAGTCATTTACCTTGATACTAAAATCAGCCTAAGCAGTATTAAAGAAGGAATCTATAGACCAAGCTTTCCCATGAATATAGATACAAAAATCTTAAATTTTTTTTTTTAAATGAAGGCAGTAACATAAAAAAGAATTATGCTTCATGATCAAAGAGAATTTATTCTAGCAATGCAAATTGTTTCAATATGTGGAAAAGATTTAATGTAATACATCATATTAATAGAATATAGATTAAATTACATGATCACCTCCATAGATTTGGAAAAAAATTTTTTGACAAAGTGATAAAATCTCTTAATAAACTAGGATCAGAAAGGATAATTTCTGAATATGATGAAGTATATCTGTGAAAATAACTAACTTCAAAATTAACAAAAGAGTCTGAGTGTTTTCTCATAGTAAAAGAAACAAGGCCAAAAAATGTTCATTTTCAGCACTTCTGTTCAACAATTATACTGGAAGTTCTAGCCAGTAAAGTCCAGAAATAAGACAGAAATGAAAGACATTCATTTCAAAAAGTAAGATGCAAAACTATATTCACAGATGATATAATCTTGTGCAATGAAAACCCCAGGGAATACACAAAAATAATCCACTACCTAAAAAGAAGACCAATTATTAGACACAATAGAAAGTTCAGAAAGGAGGCATAATACAAGGTACAACAAATGATGTGTATATTCAGTAATGGGCAACCTGAAAAGAAAAATGAAAAAATTCCATTCTTGATAGAATCCAACAGAATCAGAGATTTAGGAGTAAATTTCAAGAAAGTATAAGAATTGTATGCTGACAACTATAAAACATTGCTTATTAAAATCAAAGTCTATGTGTATGGAGAAACATTCCATGTTTCAAATCAGAAGACTGACTATCATCTAATGTTAAGATGATGAGTTATTCCACAGAGTCAAGTAATTCTTACAAAAAATCTTATCAGGATTTTTTTTTAAAGAAATTGACAAGTTTATTTAAAAATTTACATGTAACTTCTCACTATAAAATAATCAAGATTGATAGGGAACAGACAGATGTGAGCAGGGGGAATATGAGATTAAGGGAATAATTCTGTAAATTGGGCCCACTGTGCTGACCATCACATGCTTTCACTTTTAAAAAACAATTTTCTTGCAGTCCTGCCTGGCTTAAGTCAACAGACTATGTTACATTCCTCAGTAAACTTTCTGTTATCTGCAGGAAAAATTCAGGCCCAAATTACTGATGATAAGAATACAAGTTACCCTGAAGAAGGGGACTTTTGTGACCTTTACACAGACTAGATCCCAGAACTCAGGGAGCTAAAGATAATTCCCCCTAATCATAAAATCTGTAAGAACAGAGTCCAATTAGAACCGGTCAGCATGGACCAAAGTGACCTAGAGTGGTCAAGCAAAATGGATACTTGAAAATTTGATGTCATTTCACTGTCAGTCAAAAGTCAAGAGGTGAACCTGGGCTGCACTATCTGAAAAGTCCCTGGAATTCCAAATAAAACTGGATGACCAGAGAGGCATGCTGACTCTTTTGCAAGGGGACCCACCATCACCCTTGAGAGTGCCCCTTTTTCCCCTTTCCTATCCCTCCCAGTAAATTCATACCTGTTACTCTGAGCAACATTTTTGAAATCTTCATGGCCTAATCTTCAGAGTCAGGGTGTGAAGGGGGACCTTTGCACTGCTTCAGTTTCACAGAAGTCCTCTGCCTGACAATAAAGACAATGTGGAATTGGCATACAGATAGGCGTAGAGGTTTGAGACAAGAAATGTATTCTTGTACTTTTGTTTATATTTTTTATTGATTTTTGACATAGATATCAAGACATTTGATGCATGGTTATTTCAACAAGCTTTGTTAGGACAACCGAATACCTAAGAATTTTAAAAAATGAATTCAAACAATTTTCAACATATGCATAAAAATATTAAAGTGGATCATAGAATTGAAGGTAAGGACAAATATTGAATGTCTCAGAAGAATACACAGGAAAATATTCTCAAGGAACTGATGTGGCAAAATTTTTTATTCTAACACCTAAAGCAAAATTGATTAAAAATAAATTCCTTCAAAATTAAAAACTGCACATTCAAAGACTTCAGGTAATTGAAAGATAAGTCAGATTGGGGAAAAAAAATTACGAATGATAAATTCCCTAAATAATCATGTCCAGAATTTAAATTTGAATAGAAAATTGAATAGATAATTCACAGAGACTGATCGAAAAAGGTCAATAAGCTCATGAAAAACTGTTCAACATTATTAGTCATTAAGAAAATGCAAATTAAAACAGATACTTTATCACTACCACTAGACTTGCTATAATAAAAAGATAGGCAACAGTAAGTACTGGTGAATATGTGGAGACAATGTAACCCTCAGACATTCTTCATATTAAGGAATGTTAAAGTATTAAGGCCACTTTGGAAAAAAAATTGGTCTTCTTCAAAAGTTACATAATTAAAACCATTAATTTCACTCCTAGGTATCTCTCAAAGGAAATGAAAACATGTTTACAAAAAAGACTTGGACTTATATATTTACAGCAGCACTCCTAATAGCCAGTAACTGGAACCAATCCCATGAACTGGTGAATAGATAAAGAAAATGTGATTGCATATGATAGAATGCTAGTTAGCCATGAAAAATAAGGAGTCCTGAAACATGCTACAATGTGATGATCCTCAAAAACATGCTAAACCTGAGGCTGGAAAACTCTCTCTGAAGGGTCATATAGTAAGTAGCATCTTTAGGTTTTATAGTTCAGAAAATGCAACTGTTCAGTTGTGTCTCTTATCTCTTTCTAGATGGAAGGAAAGCAGACAGATGTAAATTAAGTAAATTAAGGGGTGTGGCTGTAGCCAAAACAATTGTATTTATAAAAATGGCAGTTAGGCAGAATTTGAACTTTGAGTTGAAGTTTGCTAACATCTGTGCCAAGTAAAAGAAGCCAGACACCAAGGCTACTTCCTACATAATTCCTTGTAAGAGATAGATGTCCACACAAGGTGAATCTGGGAATGGGGGTTTACAGTTAAAGGCATAAACGGATACATTGGAAATGATGAAAATGTTACAAACTCAGATTTTGCCAGTGGCTACACAAAACTTCCTAAAAAAGTTTTAATTGTAAATTTAAAATTTAAATTCATCAATTTTATTCTATACAAATTGTATCTTAAAATAATGTTAAAAAATACCTAAGGTAAATATGAAAAAGATGTTTTTGTTAAAATATGTGTAAAAGACATATTGTTTCAATATCATTTGGTATATTCATGTGTATTGTTAAAATACTTCATAATTAAAATGTGAAAAGGAAATTATGCTAGGTTCTGATCATTCTTTTTGAATTCAAGCAAGTCTCAGAAGTTTCATTACTGTGAGAATTACATAACAAATTAATGCAGAGTCAAGACTTAGATTCGGACCTCATTATATTCATTTCTTTCACATTGAATTTTACTGCTTTATTTGTATGGTGGGAGATGTGGAGACAACAAAGAACATTACTTTCAGTTTTCTATTTCATTCCTCAACTGTTGATCTGATCAATAATAAGTCAGCTCAGAGAAACAATAAACTTCTAGGAGGTTAAAGAAATAAATTCAAACATTAGATATCAATATTCTGTGATTTAGGATCATTCTTATATCTAATAACTGTCTGAAATGTTATAATGTTGAATGTTGAAAATGTTAGAAGATCCCCCACTAGAACTTTGTTTTTGTTTTTTTTTTTGTTTTTTGTTTTGTTTTCCTTTTGGCAGAGGGAGTTTATTATATTCCTTCAAACACTGAGTGACAGCTCAGTTATCATTTCAATGAATCAGTTTCCCCAGGTTAATTTCCTTTTCTAAGCATGCGTAATCTTCAGGTATATAGAAATTATTTTTAGAATATTTATAAATTGGCTATAAAATGTTAATGTGTTTTTTGGTGAATGTCTGATTGTTTCATCTTTAAAATACCACCACCACAATCACCCCAGAAAAGAAGAGTACTTTAATTCATCCCTGTTTGCACATGGTTTTTAAATTTTAGAATTATTTAAATGTTAGAAATATGCCAGACAGAACATTTAAAAATTGATGGAAAGTTCAGTACCCAGGGTGGTTATTTATTATTATTCATATTGATTGCATTCCATTTATATGGTTGCCTTTGACATTTCTTTAAATTGGGAAAAGTCATTAGCGTGATTTCTTTCTGTGTTGATTTATATAGCTTGTTGCTTTGCTTGGTTCTAGGATACTGACTTCATTTCTCAGGAAGGATACACAGACCATTAAGTTTAGCAATCTGTATCCCAAAAGTTTTGTGCCCAAAACATTTTTTTTTTCTATTTTGTAAAAGGTCTGTTTACAAAATTTCCTTGTCTTTTAAAAAGAAAGTGTGAGGGTAAGCAAAAACATGAATCATTTTTGATAGACCTCAGCAATTATTTCTCCCACTGACCGTACTAGAGCCATGCAAAGAGAATGAGATTTGGGGTATATTTGGAGTAATTTCCCATTCTATACTTTCTAACCCTCTCTGTTAGAAAACTATAAAACATAATGAAACAAAACAAAAACATTAAAATCAAATAGATGCAAATCATAGGAACTTGTGCAGGTGGTCATGAGGAAGTATTTTACATTTTATGAAACAGACCTAAGCTTCTTCAGCAGCAAGCTGAGTTAATTGGGATAAAATGCTGCTATCCGTACTATTCTATTAGGTTGGATTTGAAGTTATTACTCCAGGAGATTGGGTCAGATTGTACTACAAAGACAGCCAAATTTCATCTTGGTTGTTTATTTTCACTTCTCTCTTTAAACTGTGTATGTGCATGTATATAAAATAGGGAACTGTATGAGATTTCACATTGGTTTTAAATTGCTCTTATTTGCTAAGGGTACTTAGTGGCCTGGATAGCTATATCTTTGTGATTTAGCCCTCTGTCCTACTAATACATTATTAAAGCTAGAGGGCATTCTTTTGACTCTTTTACCCAAAATGGACACAGGGACTTTGGCTTCCTTTACGTGATAAACAAGTTTTAAAATATCACAATGGTTTTTGAAGAAAAGTAAAAAGCAAACACACACACACACACCACACACACACAAATACTTCTGTTCTTTCTAAATTTTAATTATGTATAACAAATGGAAAAGGCTTGAATTCTGGACACCACGTGAAGTTTTCTGGGTGATCTGTAAAAGCGTGCTACATGCAAATTTACAAATTAGGGAGATACTTTCTACAAGTTACTGATTTTTCTCTCCTTCAAGGTGACATATAAGTTTGACAGGAGATAAAACTCTGGATAAACATGATGGAAAGGTAGTAGCAAATGTTCCTAGGCACATAAATGCCAACAGCTAGTGTCTCATGACATTTGTCTCATTAACTCTTTTGCTTCAAAAAACGTGCTACCCAATTTAATTATATCTAGCCTTTGTGTGTTTGTTTGTTTGTTTGTTTTGTACCAGGGATTGAACATACAGGCATTTAACCACTGAGGCAGATCCCAAGTCTGTTTTACATTTTTTTTTTTTAATTTTGAGGCAGGGTCTTGCTAGCTTGCTCAGGGTCCCACTAAATTGCTGAAGTTGGCTTTGAACTTGCAACCCTCCTGCTTCAACCTCCTCTGAAGCCACTGGGACTACAGGCATGTGTCACCTCCCAGGCTTATCTGCTTTTTACAGTTTCAATTTGAATGCTAACTTTTACAGAGCTGTTCACTATATCCAAGGAATTCTTTGAAGGCTTGTAAGTACATTAATTCATTAAATTCTTCCAATCATTCTAATGGATAGATAATGCAGATGTTCCTGGACTTCATGATGGAATTATATTCCAACAGACCCATTTAAAAGCTGAAAACATCATGAGTTGAATACCCCTTTGATACACCTCACCTACCAAAAGTTATAGCTAAGCAACATTGTGTTCCTTGTTTATACTTGTGAACTGTAACTGATTGGGAACTGTGGCTCACTGCCTTTGCCCAGCATTGCAAGTATCCCTGCCTTGGATAAGATCAAAATTCTTCAAAATCTGCAATACTGAATGCACATGGCTTTCACACCATCATACCACCATAAAGTCAAAAACTCATAAGTAAGGAACTGTCTATATTTCATTCTGCTTATAGTTGGGGAAATTGAAGGATAAATGACTTACCCAAGGTCATCCTTGTCTTAAGAAGCATTTTTTTTTTTTTTTAATTTCACTTACCATAAAAAATTTTGAGACTTTGTTATGCCAGGGAATATTTGAAAGAAATACAACATCACTCTGAGGGCAATATCCAAAGGGAAAGTCTAAGTATGTCTGGAAAAATTTAAGACTTTTGAAAGAGGTATATATTACAGGCTCACATTTTTTTTCTTTTTTTTTTTAAGAACACTCTAGTAGATGCATAAGGCATCTTTTTTAAACATAAGTTGCAACCATTTAGTTATCCCTCTGGTGCTTTGCTGGGAAATTGGTCTTGACCACATTGTCCTTAACCCTCCAACCTCACACACACGCGATTGCACGCACCTACCCACACACACACACATACGCACTTTCTCTCTCTCTAACTGCCACCTCTTTCTCAGTGGGTGCCAAAGGATGTGAGTATTTGTGTCGATTCTCATGTAAACTAATTTGCTCTGGACTTTTTAAAAGAATCCCACCTCAACTCAATCAGAAGATCTTTACCCTATAATTTATCACTGAAACTAAAGCCCATGAGGACAATGAGCAGGACTTTTCTAACTCAGGTCTGAAGGCTGCCCTGTCCCTGCCATTCACATCAGCGGGGCAGACAGTAAGCATGTACAAGTCCAGATTCTTTGACCCCTGGCTAATCAGGGAAGAAGCCTGGCTAATGAGAGCAGATTAATGCAGATCTGAAGATAAGCCTGCATGGACACTGAGCTTCCCACACCGGTCAACAAAACAATAAAACTCTTTCACGGGTGGTAGGGTTGTACTTACTGTTGACCTCTGAAGACCTCAGCTTCCAGCCCAAACTCATCATATTATATAAATGCCATTATTCATTATAAAATTGCCCAGCCCATCTACAATGCGGCCCTGCAGTATTTGACTCTATGACCTATTCTTAAAGTGACTCTTAGGGGTTGACCCCATGCTGTGTGTAGAGAACATTTTTTTTCTCTTTATTTGTTAAACTTATTTCAGTCATTAACCTTTTCCATAACCCTTTGATCTCCCCCCTACCACTGGTTTCAGCATGAGAGACAGAAATAATTGACCTGTTGTCCAGAAACATCCTAATAGGAAACCCCACAGTGAAGCCTTCTTGGATGCAATTTCCCTAGTTGGGGATTAGGTATCTAATCAAATTCTTCCCTTAAAGTCCTCCTTACTAAGGACAAATTCAAGCACCCCAAACTGCCCAGTTACTTAGCAAGTCACTCCACACTTTCCTATGATGAGGGAAATTATCACACATTTGGGAGTTTGGGTCAGATTCTCTGCTCCTAACTGAGATTTCTCACCTAATGTCTGTAATGAAAAGGAGAAACAATAATTTAAAAATATCAGTAAACAATGTGGAAATCACTAGTTGAGGATGAAGGACCCAAGAAAGGAAATACACTGATGTCAGAGAGAGCAAGGTCCATATCCACCTGCTATTGCCATTAATGGCAGGAGATTAGGCCACTGGGAACAGTTGCTAGGTGCCAGATTTTCTTCCCTTAGATTGAAAGACATGCAATGATCCTTTGAAACTATACAGACCTGGCATTTGGCTAAAAGTACAATATCTGATTCAAAATTTGTGATAGTCACTTACATTCTGTAGGTGAAAAGAGTCGGAAGAACATTCGATTTCACTTTTTAATAAATATTTGCAGGATGAAAATATTTAAATCTTTTCAGAAACTTTGAGTCACTCTTGATTTCAGTGACTTAATTTTTCAAATTAAGAAGATGTACTAAAACAACTGCATATCACAGTATGAAGCCCAGAGCAGAGAGGTTGATTAAAGCAGAGACTTTGAGTATGCTTATTTGCCACTATATCTTGGAGTCCATTTTGCTACTGCAAAACCCCTGGATGTCATTTTCCTGTGATATCTCTCTGTCTACTCCTCAGCTACCTTAAAAATAACTTCCTGCTGGCCTGCCATTGATAGACTATAGATAATTTTCTTACCCAACAAAAATGTTCAAATTTTTAGGACCCCTAGAGGAATCATGATTAGAAAATGAAGGTTATTTGATTCTTGTGTGTGGATGTGGTTGTGTGGTTGTGTATGAATGTGTAATATGCTGGTGTGTCTGTGGTTAGGGTAACTGACGCTGTCCAGCGGAGTCAATTTGGCGCGGGAGACAAACAGGCAGCAAGACTCTTGAATTTGAAGCAGTTTATTGATGATTCAGGAACCCGGAACACCAGCGCTCGTGGAGAGCCGGCTTATATCCCTCCAGGAGGAGGAGGGTAGGGCCAACGCTAGTTATGCCAAGATCAGGCAAGGAGCTAGCTGTCTAATCACGGTAAAGGTCAAACAGGCACAAGAAGGAGCACTCGGGAATACACGTGCATTGCATTGTGTGCAATTATTTGAATACGGCCAATGATAAAGCACTTGGGTGTGTCTATGTTAACAGACTTCCTCACCACCGATGTGATCGAAACAACTTCTGGCTGGTTGCCAGGTGCCATCTTGGCGTAGTCCGCATGGCTTAGCCCCCAACATCTCCCCCTTCTTTATATGAAATGAAAATGAAGCTGGCAGGGTTCATGTCTGTCTTAGGTCCCGGTAATCAACATCCTGTCCTTACCCGTCATCAAAGGATACCAAAGCAGGGTTGGCCCTTCTGTCTTAGGTTGGTACGGTGTTTTCCCATGGTTACCTGTCTTTGACTACTGATCCAGCATACTAAGCCATATGTTGGGAGATCGTCCTGCTTCAAGGGTGGCCATGGCCTGTTTTATGATCACATTATGAGCCAGTTGACTGGTTTTGAGGCGTTTGTAAATGTAGAATAGAATTAACACAAGCACACTCAAACTTATTAGTATGAGACTTAAGAGTCCCCCAAATTTGGTGCCAAATTGTATTAGTTTATTTAATGCTCCTGTGATAAGTTCTCCTGGTTGACTTCCACCTTAGTGGCATTTATGGTAAGGATTTGTTGTCGAAACCTTGTTACTAGCTCGTCGAATCTATCTATCCATTGTTGTGCGATCTGTGAAGATAACTGTCTAGAGAAGTTTTCATTAGAAGTCACAAAAAGGAAAGGGAGAGCTAGGCACACAGGAGTATATGAAAAAAACAATTGTTTCACTCTCTCTACATATTTCAGTATTAACTCCATTAACCTTTTGATCAGTGCACTTTCCTTTACTTCATAACATTTTACAGTTTTTTGTTTTACTGGTGTGCCATTTTCCTTTAATAATTTTTGAATTATCCTTTCAGACAGATTTCATGATATTTCCAAACCCATCTTTTGCTGCTATATAAGTTTGATACAGGATGAACAAAGACCATACCAACAGTAGTACAAACACACAAGCAACACAAAATACACGCACTCCGGAGCTCATTTACTTTCCTATTTATTTTTGTATTTTACTACCTGCCCAACTATCCTGAGCACCTAACTGCCTTAGAGACAGGGGCTGCAGCTTACCTTACTACCTGCCCAACTATCCTGAGCACCTAACTGCCTTAGAGACAGGGCTGCAGCTTACCTTGCTACTTACCATTTGGGTTCTCGGGAGGGGAGACGAATGCAGAGTTCCCCATTCGGGCCACCACTTGACGCCAGCCAGCAGAGTCAATTTGGCGCGGGAGACAAATGGCCAGCCAGACTCTTGAATTTGAAGCAGTTTACTGCTGATTCAGGAACCTGGAACCCGGAACACGAGGAGATCTGGCTTATATTCCCTCCAGGAGGTGAAGGGTAGGGCCAATGCTAGTTATGCAAAGATCAGGTGAGGAGCTAGCTGTCCAATCACGGTAAAGGTCAAACAGGCACGGGCAGGAGCACTCGGAAACACATGTGCACGCGTGTGTGCGTGGACTTATTTGAATATGGCCAATGATAAAGCACTTGGGTGTGTCTATGTTAACTGACTTCCTCAACACTGATGTGATCAAAACAACTTCTGGCTGGTTGCCAGGCGCCATCTTGGCATAGTCTGCATGGCATAGCCCCCAACAGGTAACAATGAGAATATATTATACTGAATATATTACATACAATTAGTAATCACTGACTCTGCTTTCTTATAATTTTAACCCTCAATCAATTTGGATTTTTAAAAATTTATTTCCCATTTTCCTGTTTCTCAAGTTAGCCTTGATAATGACCAGGTATTAGGCTCACAAAGATCCTTCTCACTTTCTCTGGGGTTCTGTAAACCATTGGCATCACTGAACTAGGAAGCCAGAAACTCATGACTACCTTTAAGGGTACCTCAGAGGGAATGCTGTACTTGAACTGTTTGAAGGCCATGAAATAGTCCCATCCTTCTTGACTCAGGATAGGTTTTACGAGACCATTTCCATTCAGAAATGTTGATTGATAGTGGCATTAAAGAACTTAAGAAATTAGATATCGAAGAAACTTAGAGTGTAACTTGGAGATTTTTATAATATTCATAATTGAAAGATTATTAACCTTGGTTGATAAAAATGACAAACTAGTCATTCAACACTTGAAAAATTCATCTGTTTATCCAAAATATTGAGTATACATGAACTTGGTTTGGCAAAGAAAAATGAAATTAAAACCAAAAACAAGAAAACATCAGTTAAAAAGATACTATGCTTAGTTCTCTCAGATGCTACTTGTGCTTGCTTCTCACTTTTTATGTTGTCTTCCAAGTCACATGAATCTTCTGCAGGGGCCTAGATTTCTAGTTTTCCCTCCTCTCACTCTAGTGCAGGGTCAGTCTCCCTCCTGACCCAACTCCTGTGATAAATTTTCTGTCTTATCTACATCTTTCATTTTCCTTCTCCTCAGCTTGCTTTCTGCTGGATGGATTAATTCTTCTCCATCATTCAGTGGCAGGTCTATTAAACATTAACAAAGTATTTTTTCCAGTTGTATTAATTTCTTTCTTTGAGAGGGCTTATAGAACCTCGCTTTCTAGGGGTATTTTCTTCAGTGATGGGGGTTACCTGGAGAATAGAACCTGAGCGTTGCAACAGTAAATACCATGGTTTAGACAGGGTGGTCTAAGAAGGTCTCTTATGTTATGAAAGATGACATTTGAGCTGAGAACTGAACATTGAGAAGGAGGCAATCACCTGGAGATTGTAGTAATAAAACTCCAGGAAGAAGACACAATAAGGTCAAAGCTGCTGAGGAAGGGAAAAACTTCTCATGTTCCAAGAAAAGCCAGGAAGTCTGCAAGGGGGCTGGATAATAGCAAGTAGATGGGAGTGAAAAAGGGTAAGAGCTGAGGTTCCAGGGTGCAGGCCACGGAAACTAGTTTGGATTTTATTCTAGGTGCTTGGGGAAACTTCTAGGGAGTTTTAAGCAGTGAAATGATTTGGCTTAAAGGATCCCTTGGGTTTCTGATGGAAGATGGCAAAGAGATAGGAGAGGGAAAAGTGAGAGAAGTTAAGAGTTGGATGAGAAAATGCAGGCAAGGCACAATAATGGCATGGCTAATTTAATGGCACTGGAAATGGAAGTGTCAGATTCAGCATGTATTTTGGAGACAGGAATTCTAGACCTTGTTGATGGATTTGTTACACTACAATAAAACATTTGAGTTACATCCCAGTGGAAGTAGCCATTTAAAGGAAGACTCTTTAAGTCTGAACTACTTTAACTCAGATGAATGCATTGCTAATGGTGCAATTCTGTTTAGGGGCATATTAGGGCAGGTGTCCTTTATAATTCCTCAAATAACATTCATAGGTGGATCTAGTGTACTCTTCAATGCTCAGTAAGTCACTTAGCCAAATCCAGCCTCTTCCTCATCTGCACAGAAAACAAAGGCTAATTATGCCTGCTGGATGGACTGAAATTTACTGAGAAATAAATAACAAAAAGCGAAATACAATAAATACAGGGACAGAGATAACTTTAAAAGAGAAGAATATAAAAATAAATGTTTTTTCCTTTGTTTCTGTGTTGGTGCATCCTGATTAAGGCCTTATGTAACTCCTTGACCACAGCGATCTGTCCATAGCCCATGAACTGGATTCATTTGGGAGGCAGCTTGCCCAGAAAAGAAGCAAATCCTGTTAACTTCAGTTGACCTTCCTATCACTTTCAAAACAACCACAATAACAGCAGTCATAGTAGCTGCTGCTATAAAATCCCCTGGCCTGACTCTCCCTCCCTTTTATTTTACTCCCCTCCTATGGCAGTGAACACAAAGGACAAATCTGTCATTAACTATTTGCAAATGATCAGTTACTCACGCAGCTGTTGGCTCACCCCATAGCCATGCCAAGCACAGCTGCTCAGTTGCGCCAGCCCATTTTGGCTGGGTCGTTCCCCACCCACCCGCAACTGCCCCAAACTGCCTCAGGAAGAACAGGATAGGCTGAACCCTAAGCTGGCAGGGTAAAGTGTGGTTTTGCACTCCCAAAAGATCCCCATGCTTCCACTTCCCCAGGCCTTCTTGGATCACACAAGGAGACTAAGAGGTGCTTGACCAGCAGCCTTACCTCCCATGGCTGGGCTGCTCTGCGGATGGAGGGGTGATAACCACACAGAGAATCCTGGCCAGTTCCTAAGAAAGCAGCCTAACTGCTGCCCGAGTACTCTGATCGCATTTTTTCAAAGCAAGCAGCTTTGTGCTTTCACTTATTAATTTTCGCCAGCTTCTAAAGGTCAATGACCTGGCAAGCCGAGATTCACAAATAACAGGTGCAGAGACTCCACCGTCTGCCTCCATGGGACATCGCTCTGTCACTTTTATTTACTGAATCAATCCACCAGTGTCCAGCAGGAGAACAACAGCTAAATGGCCATTAATTGTGGGCTGATGTGCAGATGAAACAAATCTCCAAAGGGACTGTAAACCTTTGTTCCTTCCCCCCTCCTGTTCTTGCTATGGGATTAGCAGTAAATCATTCAGTAACGCATCTCCTCATTATAAATTTACCATTAGGGTCGTCCCAGGTGAGCTAACACTAACCCCTCTCCCATCTCTCCTCTCCCATTACTCCCTCCCTCCCTCCTTCCCTCCTATTCTTTCATTTTCTTAATATTTTTCATCTTCCTTTTCACAATCTTTCTATTTTTTTCCTCCCTCCTGTATTTATGTTCATTACCAAACATACTGGCCTTTTATTAAGGTCACTTGGTGTCCCAAGGAGCACCCCTGCTACCATCTGCCTTTGCCCTTCTCTTCCATGTGTGTATATATAGGCACAGAGTATGGAAACAACTGAGAGAAGAAAAACAAAAGACAGAATTTCTCTTCAAAAGAATTACTTCCTCTCCTCCTTTCTGTCATTATTCTTCAGAAAAAGCTCTTTAACTCCTCAGAGTCCAAAAGGAGCTTAATTAAAGTGTAAAAGGGAATTTGAAAGTAAGTGTTAGACAAAGAAGAAATACAATAGATCTAAGCTCTGTCGAAGAGTCTAGGGAATGCACTATGAGGTTTTTGTAATATCTCTAGGACATGCACAATACTGACTTGCCCCCCATTGGCCAGTTATTGATGCAGTTTGATTTGAGGGGCTTTAGGGAGGCATCCCCCAGCTCCATAATGAATCCACAAACTGGTCTCCACATGGAGTCCAGGTCTATAATGGATTTTAACATATTTTACATTTTTGTATTAAGCATAATCTTTTCATATGTCCTTTAAAAATAATGTATATTTAATGTTAATCATTCATCTACACCTTAACATAAAGGTTGTTTATTGTGGTCGTGGGAGAATTCAGAGGAAAGAAGAGTATTAGTTAAATGAATCAGTTGAATAGTTGAGAATGACACAGTCATAGAAAGTCCCAGAAGAGACAGTTGCTTAAAAGAGAAATGATAAAGCAAAGGAGGGAAGGAAAGTATGACGGGTAAACTTTCCATGTTTCATAGCAAGGCTAAGAAAGAGCCTGGTTTTAAGTTCCAATAAACCTAGTCTGCAGAGTTGGAGAAGGAAGTGCAAATCACACTTTCTCAGTGAAATAATTACAGGTGGACAGAAGCCCGTCCCCAGTGACTTATTCATGACACGTGTTTGTAGATGCATAGCACAGTGCGTTGTGTGGGACACAGGAGGCAGCAAAACTAACTTGCAGAAGTGCAGTAAAATATTGATGGCTAGGTATATTCACAGCTGAGACTTCCTGGTTATTCAAAATTCCAGGGTAACTGAAAAATAACCAGATTTTAAAAATTCATATTGAAAATGTATATTTAATGTTGTTTTCCTAATGTTTATAAAATATTGTGGAGCGGAAACATAGTGTAGTTTTAAGAATATAGTCTCTAAAGCTAGACAGACCAGGGTTTATATCCACCTCTTCCATGTGTTAGTAGTGGAATCCTGAATATCTTGAGCTTTCATTAATTTATTCAACAAATACTGAGCATATGTTTCCAGAGCTAAAACAGTGAACAGAAATTGACATTGACTCTGCCTTCATTTGACCAAGAGCCTAAAGGTAAAGTCCTGACCGTAGGAAGTACTGAGAGGTACATGAGACCATTCAACAGGATTATTGGGTTTTACCTACTGAAGTGACGTAGGTGGGGGCAAATTTGGACTGTGGGGTACAAATGGCTCCCAGGGATACATGAATTTGATCTCTTAGAGTGATTGGGTGAAGCCTAGGCTTATAGAATACCCAAAGATAGTTGTGTCCACTGTGAGCAACATCCTTATTTTACTCCAGCATGTTTTTTAAAACCATGGTGTGAAAAGTTTATGAGTTAAGGAAAATAAAGTTCAAGGGGAAACATTTGAAACAAGGGCATCAATTCAGGGACATCCTTGAACTTTTGGCACTCTCTTAACCATTGGGCATTATGAGAAGTCAACTGTGTGCTAACTACCAGCTCAGCTGCTGAGAAACTTGCACTTTTGTAAACCAGATAACATCTTTTGTCCTTGCTTTTCTCACCTCTAAAATCAAGGATTGTGATTCATTTTTCTAAATTGATTCTAGATTTATGTTTCTGATTATCGAAGTTAATGGTAGAGGACAAAGAGGCAAAGGATTGAGCTGGGTGATGTGCTGTAACATATCACGGAATTTACTTGATTTTTAGTGTTTCTTATTTTTGTTTCCTAAATTCATACTGACATGTAAAACATTGTGCTATTTAACTTGATAAAACAACTGTGAACTAGAATCCTGTAGTGACAAAATGTTATTAATGACAACAAATAAAAAGATTTCAGTAGGATATTTATTCGTACAATTTCTCAAATTCTTAATATATAAAAACAGAAAAATTCCAAATACAGAGAACCTCCTTTTGAGTGTTTTAAAAAAAATCTTTTGAGTAAAACTAATCACAAAATGATAGATAGACAAAGAAGCTTGAAACAAACACTCACAGTTCAAGGACAATCCCAGCCTGGTTTCCATGAAAACAAGCCAGGCCTTTGAACTTTGCCTGTGTGGAGTGGAGTCGGGCTCTGATCATTGATGAGTTATGTTTGATCCCTAGTTGGAGATCTATGAAGCTGAATATGTTTCTCGAATACATAATTATAAGAAACCCTAGGCTTGAAGAACCCATTAGGAGTTTTCAAAAATCAAATGTAGTCAAGAGAGAATACATTGACAAAGTCTTCTGTCAATTAGATGATCATTCTGAAATGGAGATATCTCACTTACTGACTAACTTATATTAAAAGACCTCTCAACATCCTTGGTGGTAGCAAAATTTTATTTTAATGTTACAGAAGGAGCAAAAAGACATGTAAGCATTCTCAGTGTAAAACAAAAACAAAAACGAACAAGTGATTTGTCCCCCATCTTGCTGCATGCTAGAAGCAGCTATGTTTAACTGTAAAATCTCCTGGATTATTGAGAAAACTAGCAATTTATATGAGAGATCATTTTTCAAATAAAATTGCTAAGTTCTTATCAAATCATATGCCATATCCAGTACTACATATTGATAGATAATATATAGTGAGCATATGGTTTCTAGAGCTATAACAGTGAACAGAAATTAATACTGACTCTGCCTTCATCTGACCAAGAACCTAAAGGTAAAATCTTGACTGTAGACAGTACTGAGAGGTACAGGAGACCATGCAGCAAGATAATTGGTTTTGATCTACTGAAGATGGTTAGGAGGTGACAAATAGATTTCTGTGTTTTAGGCTTAGAAACCTGCCCATGTAAGACTGTATACAAGGGAAACCTAGCCTGTTCTCCAAAGACAGAAAAAACTGAGAATCAATGTCAAAGCCAAGACCTAAAGTAAAAAACTCCATGTGAAATGCCTGTGAATGTAGGAAGTTTTTAATTTCTTAAAAATTGAGAAGCTAATCAATCTTGAACTTTTGTCAAGAATACCACCTGAGATTCGAGCTTTACCAAGTTTTTGACAGTGATAACTTTACTCACAGTACTTTGTTAGAAGTCTCCTGGGCATCTCCACATGTATTTCAATCTCAGCACCATTAAGGGACTGGACATGAATATTCTTTAAACCTTTGATCATTTCAAGAGGGTAAGATGGGATAGGAGGAGACTTTCATGCTGGAAATTGTATGTCATTGTCCAATGTAATACATAACATACCTGCCATCTTCACAGGAAAAAACCCTGTTGTCTTTTAAAAATTCAGCCCTAAGGGTCTTTCCTGTGATATGTGACCTATAAGACATATAACTAGGGGGATTCTTTGAGTGAAGGAATCCTGGGTTTTATTGCTTTAGGATGTAACCACCTCCAGAGCTTGGAAAGGAGTTGCTATTTAATTAGAGAGATTAAACCAGGAATGTACTTTTTTCCCTAGCAAAAGAAAAACCCTGGGGCTCAGGAGAGCTCTGGGTGTTTATACCTTGCCTAGAAGGCAGGATTTCCTTGTTTAAAAGAACTTGACCAGTCAGTCTTGTTTTATTCATTCTTATGAATAACTGTCCAGTTTTCAGGAAATAGTGAAAACATTTACTTATCAATGAACTTCTTTGAGTTTAGCTCATAATAAAGTGTCTCTAGATTACTTAATAGAACATTTTTTATAAAAGCGGGACAGAAAAAAAGACTACCTTTTTTTATAAGATTTGAGGGGTTCACAGGATTTTGATTTGAAAAATATACTTGTCTTTGACGCTTTGATTATCCTTTACTTAAGAGAAAAATGATGTGTAGATTTAAGATGCATAGGGGCAAAAGGTAAGAATAAAACATAAAAGGTTTGGTTGAGGCCAGCCATATTAAGGGATTGGCAGTGTCCTTAGCAGACCACTGAGACCCATTCATGTTTTCAGACAGGAGATCGACATGTTCCAGCTTTCATTTTCGTAACAATGATAAAATCTGAGAAAAAATCCAATCCGAGTACACTTCCATATTGTCAGTATGAATGAGATCTTTATTCTGATTGAATTGCATCGTAACACAGACAACCTGAAGGAAGCACAGATAATAACAAATACAGTTGTAATGGCAACCATTGTAGAGTGTTAGATTTAATCCCCGTTCCTTGAGACCAATGCAGCTCCTAATAATGTGCAAACTGTTCAACACTGTGTTTTCACCTCGATTCCAATTTCCATGCTATTCAAGATCAGGTAACTTCACTTACTCCCTTCAACCTCAGCCGCTATTCCTGCCCCCCACTTTATCTGCTAGTCCTGTCCCTATGCAATCTTTGCAGTCATTTTCACTCACGTGTACTTTCAAACTTCCTTGGCTTTCCATGTGTTGTTCCCTTTGCTCCAAAATATTTTTTCCCTCTTTTACTTGCTGTGAACTCCCACATATCTTCAAGATACAGTTCAAACACTATTTCTGTTGGAGGGAACTCTCACAACTCTCAAGCAGGTTTAAAACTTCCCATTCCACATGGACTCATTTGTGCCCCCATTTTAGTACTTGATTTACTTTAGCAAATATTTGTTGAGCAACTATTGTGCACTAGGTACAGTGTACTACTAGCACTTAGGATACCTTTGAGAGCACAGAATATTGAAGTTAATTTCTTTTCATATAGGACTGCCCCACTAGACTGTGGATAGCTTGATGATAGGCTCTGCCTTAATTATCTATATCCCAAGGAGCTAGCATGGTTCCTATGATTTAATAATGTGCTCAGTTATTACCTTATTTATGAATTGATTGAAAAGTGGTTTTTGGTGGGCCCCTGATTCTGAACACAGTAATACCATCTGTACCCCTTGATATCAAATGACTCTCCTCTTATGCTCTTTTGTTTCAGGAGGTTTGACAGTCATTCATTTACCCTATCAGTTTTGAGCACATAATCCACACCTCTATGCTATTCTCTCCTTTCTGGATAACATCTTGTTTCTTACCTTTAGACCATTTTCTTAAGAGTCAAACATTGGGAACTTAACCCCACCCTTGACCCTACCTCATCCCTAGTTAAATGAAGTAACAAAGGATTAAAGAGAACCTTTTAAGACCACATGTTTTGATTGAGAAGCAATTTATCACATCCTAAGTCATTCATAGTTCTTGTTGAAACTAACAGGTTTAGACAATTGGGAGATTATAGATTCAAAGAGGTTTTACAGGTTCCCTAGTCTCACAACCTTTCATTTCATCTCTGATAAAGCTTCCAGGCTCCATCTGAATGCTTCCTATGAGGAAATCCACGCTGTTTCTCAAGATAGCTTAAACCAGGTTTATTGTTTTACAGTTGCTTTTAGTTGCTGTTGTTCTTACATTGATTCAAAATCTTTCCTCTTATAACTTCCTGGTGCTTAAAAATCCTTAGAGTAAGTAGTAATTAACATGTAACAAATGGCAAAATCTTTTAGGAAAATAGAATCTCTTGTCTTGAACCAAGGTTGTTGAGGCAAATTTTAAAGTCAGTGTGCCAATGTCCAGGCTGCGCTCCTGCCCTCTTTTGCTCTGTGTGGCCCCGGGTAAGGGAGGAGCTAATCATCCTTAAAGCAATTAGGGACTCTCTTGGCAAGGTTCTGCTCTGTTGCACACTAGAAGCTCCAACCCACACCTTCTGGGTAATTATCTTGCCTGTTGGATCTTGGCCATTGACACGTTTTACTTTCCTAGTTGGTGTCAGTTAATCAACACTTACAGAGAGCCTGCTGTGACAGAACTCTGTTCTAGGCTCAGTGGAAACATTAACCAACAGTGGCCATGGTATTCAAACACAGCTCTTTTTTTCTAGGAACTGGTTTTAAAGAGAAGGGAGGGAAGAACAGATGATGCAGCATTCAACTTCTCATTCTTAGTCTTCTTTCATGACCCTTGTGGAGAACCCTACTGAGGACAAGGACATCTGTCTTCTGGAGGTCTCTTGAGCTTAGCTTACAAATATTTTGGTTAGGTTAGGATAGGACTTAATTATGCTTTTCCATTGTACACAAGCATATGCAACTGCATGTTCTAGCTCTATAGAGAAAATGCTAGGTGTCTGAACATATTTGCTTCAGATACTGAATTTGTCACTCAGCAGGGATCTTATGTGGCTATTAGAGTCCTTGGGCCTAAATTTGTGGATCTGCAGTGTGTCTACAAATGGGCTTCCTGCTTTAGCCCTCATCCAAATGTGTGTATCACCATTTCTGAGGCCTGTTAAAATTCACTAGGATGCTGAATTTTTAAGAATATAGAAAGCCAGGACATTCATCAGATAACCAATAGTGTACAACATAAGTGGTACAAAGCCATGACACACAGGAGGTGAACAGAGGCAGTCCCTACTCTTTCCATTCATTGTCTTCATGATGAGTTTTCTTCTTATTGTGGATTTATCTTTGTGCTGTCTGCCTAAAACTAAGAACAACAACAACAACAACAACAAAACTTTGTGTGGGTTCATCTATTTACAGTTCTGCAACTATGTTGGAAAAAAACCCAAACCAAAGCTGCTGAGATTTTTCAAAACATGTGGGTGAGGTTAACTTCAGGATCACGGTATAGTCAACATTGACCAGGAAGTGGCCTATTACCACTACTTACTAGTTGACTATAAACGTACGTTTTTAAATAAAACAACATAGGCACATACACAAAAAAGAAGTTGTGTTTAAATTTAGTGACCAAATGGGTGAACTATCAAAGCTTTGCTTGATAGATTTTTGTTTTTCCTATATGTCATTACTTCTGAGGCCTGTCAGTTGCTCTGGGGAGAAAAACAGTGCGCTTTTGAGTTTTCCCAAGAAGAGAGACAGAAGGAGAGGGAGAGAGGCAGTTAAAAAGCTTTTGAGTTCGACAAACGTGTCCTGAGAGCCCCATGGAACAAGGGTGAAATCCTAGCTTAAACCTGTGGGGAATAATTTGTTGTTAGCGGCGTCTGGCAGAAGCGTGTGCAGTAGCCGCGCAGTTTTGTTTAGGGAACAAATGGGGGGAAAAGGACTTTAAAAAGGTAGGTTTGAAGGCAGGAGGGTGTGGGGAGAAAGTGATGGAAGCTTCGAATGAGGTCGGGGATTTAGGAAGGAGATTTAGTAGACTGAATAGCAGGTCACAGCTAAAGAAGTAAAAAGCAGAACACAAGACATCAGTAAGAATGCACAGCGTTAGCACCAGTTGCCGACCGAGAGCAAACTCAGATTAAATAGTTTGTTATTCCTCTGGCTGCTCCCACCTCTAATAATGTGTTTTCCCTCATGAACGGAGTATTTTGAAAACCCATATTAATCACTGAGACCAGCATTTGTGCTTGTCCCGTGGGTGCCTATTGTGGAAGCTGCCCCTATTGCACACGGCTCCTGCTTCCAGTGGCATGGATGTGGCCTCAAAAGAGCACTGACCCTGACCTGGCAGTGCTGTCCAGCTCTTCCTGGGAGGATACCTGCTGCTTCCGCTTGGCTGGGCTTCCTGTCTTCAGCTCCTCAGAGTAGGAAAGACATTTCAACCACAGGAAAAGGGGAACATAAAAGTTATAAATGATGAGAAAAAATGTTCTATTCTAAATGGTCTAAGGCCACCATCCTAACTTTACTTTTTCCCCATCTCACTGCTTTCTTTTCCATTAGTAACTCGAGTTGTTCAAACACTGGACAAATGGAAAAGGTGGAAACCCACAGCCACCCCCTGGCCCTCCAAGACCACAACTCCATCATGCAGTCCAGACCAAGAGTTTTCCTCCAGGCTGTACCAGCTTGGTGGCTGGCTCCTGTCTATTCAGCTTTCCCTCACTGTGATGAAATACACAAAAAAATCTACTTGTGAAGAGAGAGATTTATTTTGGCTAATGGTTTCAGAGGTTTTAGGCAATGGTTGTTTGGCCTCATCATTTTGGGCCTGTGGTAAAGAATAATGTCATGGCAGGGAGCACGTGGCATAGCAGAGCCTATTTGATCCATAGTGGTTGGAAGCAAAATAAATAAATTAATTAATAATAATAATAATAAATAAAAAGGAAAGCAGAAAAAAAAAATAAAAAGATTGGGCCAGGGTCTCAATATCTTCTTGAAGCAATGGCCCCAATAATCTAGTTTCCTTCTGTCTTTTCCTTGCCCCACCTCTTAAAGATTTCATCACCTCCCAATAGTGCCTTTGGCTGACAACTCAGGTTCAATACATGGCCTTTGGAGGACATTTAAGATCCAAAACATAACAGCTCCTCGGGTTGATTCTATAAGGGAATTATTTCAGTCCAATCTAGGAGTTTCTTACTTTCCACGTAGTATAAGGGATAAAGGGTGGTGAAGAATGAGAGAAATAAGGAATAAGCCAAAGATCCCTTTTGGGTCTTTTACCACCCATTTTATCTCTTCTTAACTGTGGAGCATTTGGACAGCTGTTGCCTTTACTACTAGAGGGCTACAAAGAAAGATTTACCAGAGCAGGATCTAGGCTGGAGCTGGCCCTCCAATGGGGTCATTCAACATCAATGAAAATTATCATTTCTTGGAAGAATAATGTGGCCTCTGAAAGGTTTTGAATGTGGCTCCATCACTGACTACCTGTGAGACTCAAACAAACTGCTAAACCTCTTAGTTCTTCAGTTGTCTAACCTGTAAAATGGATTGTTGTAGAGAATGAGATAATATAAGTACAACCTAGACTACAGAAGGAATTGTGAGTCTCACTGCATTTATGTTACATATTGCTACTAATAATAATGATAATGTTGTTTTCATGGGAACCCTGGTATGGTAAGAGGTATTTCTGTTACTTATTTTATCTAAACAATATCATATGACATGTGCACTTATAATTGGGTTTACCCATTAGTAAGAAGAAGAGATAATATCTGAACCTAGATTACCAGACCCTGGACTTTACCCATTATGCAAGTATTTTAGCTACATAGAAGGTAAATCACAGTGTTCAAATTTCTGTCATGATGTCAGATGACAGAAAATATTATAGATAACTAAAGTTCCAGATAGTTGATAGTAACTCTTTCTTCTTAATTATTTTATTTTATTATTTACTCTTTCTGGGCATTATATGAAATCATCCATATTTAATGTTATCATTAAAAGAACCTTACAAAATGTCATTGCCTATTATTACCATTTGACATATTATCTTAGGATTATTATTATTTTTTAATTCTACATATAGTCACTGTGCTAGTATGTGATAAAGGCAGAATCTGCAGCCATGTTCAGAGCCCAGATGCTCACCAAAGTTTCTATGGCAGAATATGCTGAATGCTGAGTGATTGAAAGCATCAGATATTAAGTAGTATTTGGGACTGTTGACTGTTAAAGAAACACAGAAGTTCTTAAGCAATCACATTCAATAAGATAATTTGTGAAACTTAGAAGTTAAATAAAAATAATAGTATTAGCTGTTCAGATGCAAGCCTGTTTTCCAATCTTCTGTAGCACCATTATCATCATTAAAGTCACCATCATCTTAACAATAACCCAATAAACATTACCCTATACACAGCTGTCAGTTGTTCCATCCTCAATATCTAATGAACCTTTTACTACATATATTTGAGACATTAGTATCAATGTTATTTTAGATATAAGGAAACAAGAGACAAAGAATCAGATGAAAGCTAATGAAGATGTGACCTACATCTCCTGAGGATCCCTATATTCTCTTAACATTTATTCTGGTCCACTTGTAAGAAATATACCCATTCATCCCCACTAGTAACTTCCAAATAGTGAATGAGATTTAAAATGTGTGTAGATTGGTGTGAAAAGCAAAATATGTAGCAGAAAAGTGGAAAACAAAAAATTTTAAATCTGATTAATCTCATTTTTACTCTAGTGTTTTAATTTGGCAAACACACTTTGGGTGATTTTCTGTACCAGGCAGAGATCTGGTATAGAAATCAATAGAGGTGATGGGCATGGTCTCTAATTTCATGAAAGTTTATGCATACAGTAGGTATACATACAAATCCCAGTAACACAATGCTTTAAGTGAAGTGTGAAGCAGGGCTAAGAAACCAGTAGGGATTAAATATGTTTCCTGTCTTATAAATCTAGGGAGACTGCAAAGAGGAGAGGGTATACATCTGGGACTTTGGGAGGTTGCCAATCACACAACGGCTGAAAGAGGATATGAAGAAATAGAGGCACTACTAGGAAAGTCCTATGTGCATGACCATCATTTAGATCATCTTTTTTGATTAGAAAGGGTCCCATGATATCTGTATCTGGAACCACATGACCACAGTCAATCCTATTTTGTTATTCCAGGTAAAATTATTTGGAGAGACATAGCACGAATTCCCAGATCTGTATTCCTGACTCACCATTATTTAACCATGAGAACTTAGGGGAGTCATTTGATCTCTTGACACCTTATCTTTTCATTAAAAAAAAAAAAAAAAGGAAAGAAAGAAAGAGAAAGAGTCAACCTAAGTTTTCAGAAATCTTTTACTATCAGTGCTTAATCCACCAAACCATGACAAAAGCATTTTTTTCCACCAGATTCTGTGAGTGAGCGTATGATCATTCAGCCCAGGTGTTTATGTAATTGTGATAAATTGAACAAATACTGAATGCTCAGTGGCCTTCAAAATTCATCCTGCCACCTGTGTGGTATGCTGCCCTTCTAATCGTGGTTGAAGAAACCACCCACCCACTGTCCCACTTCCATTGCCTTAGGTATTTTAGACATGAAATTTTGTGAAAATTTAGTAGGCCAATATATTTTTCAGAATAGAGAAACTATATGGACACACACAAGCTTATGTATAAATTTAGAAATTAAATTCTCTCCTCTGAAAAGTAAAATGTCAGAATTCACAGCTGGTGTTTTCTACAGTGGCACACCTACTTTACACTGCAGAATTTCTTTGACTTCATTGGTTAGCTACTCTAGCTTGCAAACAAACAGTCAAGGGAAACATAGACCCATTCACATTATCTTGAAAAAAATGAATAAAATTTTAACCACAATTATTTGACCTAGATCTATAAGTAAGCTATGGTCAGAAACTGACAAATCTGTCATGAAGGTTTATACTTCTTCTTCTCTCACTTCTGTATCTCTATTTTTTCTCTTATTTTTCTGTGTTTTATTTTTTTTTCCTTTTCTATAAATGTGCTCTTTGAACATCCATCAAGATATATTATTCTAACTATACCTCAAAACTTAGAGTCTCAACTTCTATAACCTGCTGCCCATTATCTTATCTCATAATTCAAACTTTTGAGTTGTTCCATGACATATTTATGTTGAACACCATCCTTTGTTTGTTTTTAGGAAAATCTACTGAGTTCTGTGTTGCTTTCCTTTTTCCAGAATCATTCACCATGATATAATTTATGATGCTATGTATCTTGTTTTATTGTAAAGGATAAATTGGTCTAAGGTAAGGAGGATCAGATTATGATGTAAAACTAATGGGGACAATCCCAGGGATAATCCCTGAGGTAGGAAGCCACCCATGACAAGTGAAGATGGCAAGGGTCTTTGGTGGTTCAGGCAAATAGAAACCTGCCCCCCCAAAAAAAGTGTCTTAGAAAAACTGATAGCTGAAAATCAATTTGCACTGGCATGTTTCAATAAAGAGACATGGAACAATACTAGACACTACTGGTGTAACTGGCTGATTAACTTTATAGTAACCTATTGGGATCACCCACTTGTCTTTGTACCAGCCACAGTGGAAAAATAAATGTGAAATTTTATTCGTTTATTTGTTAATTATTTGTTGAGAATTTAATCTATAGCAGCCTTATCTTTTCCCATGACAGCATGTTTCTCACTTGAGGTTGTCATGAAATAAAAACAGAACCTCTAGACAAGTGCTGGGGATATTAATTACTTTAGTCTAATATTGTGATTGCAGAAAACTGAAAAGAACTTTGCCTTCAACCAAATAGCTTGACTTCCCCTCCCCATTCTTTCTTCCTTTTTCCCTTCATACCATTTCTACCACTATTGACAGCATTATCTCATCTAGACCCTGTAGGATTGCCTTAAGATACATCCACACAGCTGGGTGCAGTGTCACATATGCCAGAAATCCCAGGGATTGGGATGCTAAGGCAGGGGAATTGCAAGTTTGAGGCCAGCCTAGGCAACTTAGTGAGACTATCTCCAAGAAAGACTGAGGAAGTAGCTTAGTGATAGAGTGCCTCTGGGTTTAATTCCCAGTAATGTCAAAAAAAAAAAAGAAAAAAAATTACAAACACATGAAAAGAGGAAAAGTACAACCCAAGAAACAAAACAAAACAAAACCCAGTGTTCCCTAGGATTTGGCCTCCATTGGTTTCTCCCTAGGATTTCCTTTAGTTAAGCTAGGTAGATCTGGAATTTCAAAATCTAGATCTAAATGAGTTTAAAAGTCTACACTTCATAATCCCAGTCAAAAGCCCGAACTGCATTTTAATTTGGGTCATGGCATTTGAAGAAAGTTACATGCATACTCATGGGAGAAAAGAAAGAAAAGTGAAAAATATTTTAAAAGGGAGTTTACTACATTAACTGAGTTAGACTGGCCCAAACCAGCCAGAAGTGACTTTTCTTATTTTTCCAATAAGTATATAAGATAGGCTTTCAGAAGGTAGCTCTTGTGGAAGAATGAATAGAAGTTAGATAAGAGGGAGGAGAAGCGGGCAGAAAATTTTGAGCAGGTAAAACACCACAGGAAAGGTACAGAGTGGCCACAGATCAGGATAATTTATAGGACACAGAAAAGAGTTTAAACTAGGTGACGGGGTGCATGGAAGGTGAATAAGGGCAAAGGTAATAGAAGTCCATGATATTTTTCAGTCCAAAAGAGCCACCCTAATGAAGTCCCCCATCAGGAAGATTAATGGGGGAGAAACATGGGATAAATTTAACTGGGCAGCGATTGTAGGTATAGACACCAGGCAGGAAACCACTAAAAGACACCAGTTATAAAAAAAGGAGTAATGAATGCTACTCAGGCAGTTAAAATGGAATGCAGACAATGAATGAGAGATGTTTCATGAAGGTTGAAACTATTGAATTGAAAACAAAGTCAATGTTGTGGGCAAGAAAAGAGAGAAAAAGCATCGCAAAGATGAGAGTTTAAATTTGAGATCCTAGGAGGAACATTGTGCTGTTACTTAGGAAAGGAAAACCCTGAGAAGAAAGAGTTTGCAGGTAAAATTATATATTCAGTCTTGAATGTAATGAGGTGGAAAAAGAGTATGGAACATTCCACATAATAGTTCTTACAGGATATAAGAAAGGTAGAAATGTAGTTAAGGAGAGAGCTTAGGGTTTCAGCTTTCCTCATTGCGGTGATTTTTAAAGTTATAAGAATGGCTTGTACATACTTTCGTGTAGTCAGTGCAGAAGAACTAAAAAGGGTCAAACAGATCTTTAGGAAACACATATAAGTACTGGATGATAAAGTGCAGTAAAAGACGGAACCAGAAATAAGAAAATATGGTGTCAGAGAGAAAAAGAAAGAAAATATATAATCTGGTTGGTACTAAAAAACACAGGAAGATTGAGGATGCTAGAGATTAGAGAAAAAAAGTATATATTTTATATCTAAGAGTATTATAATTTTTAACAAAACTATGTATGACCAGAATGGTGATAACAAGTCAGATTGTGAAATATTAAGAAATCTGCAGTCAATGATCAATGTGATGCATAATCTGATCAGCCCTTCATCTGAAAAGGGACCAACAGTTTGGAGATGAGGATGCTATGGAATTTAATGTGCTACCAGCTGTATCTATGGAAGATCAATAGAGAGGACAGTGGACTCCAGTTAGTAGGACCCTGGGTTCTTCATGTATAACAACAAATCTATTAACTATCTTTGAGATAAAATAAGTTTGTTGAAGTTCTTTTTTGGTTTGTAAAAGGTGTTTCTCTTTTTCTAACATGTGTATTTCATATTTTGGTTGCTTGGTCTAACCAAATTCCATATTAGTAGGGCATTGATGGAAGAGGGAGGGTGATGTGTGATAGAGATGGTGAAATTGCTACATAACACCAGATCGCCTACCATGTTTGAGGTGCTTGAGGAAATTTATGCAGATTTTTCTCATCTACTACTTGAAGAGAAAGAAAAGTGTGATGCTTTTTCTCCTAGAAAACTTGTATTTGGTGGGACCATCTCCCTTTGAGCTCATTAGCCTTCAACAAGCGTGACATTATAGTGATACTATTCAGCACTTTCCATCTTCAAAGTACTTGGCAAATATTAGCTAATTAGTTCTTCAAACACTCATGAGGGTTCTTTAAGTATGTATTATTGTTCTCATTACCTTGTCATAAATGGAGACCAGCCACCTACATAACTACCCCAAGAAAATAGAAGACATTATTTAAAAAGTCAAGAGTCTATCTCAGAAATACCTAAATTTCAATGCTGTCATTTTGCCCCAGGATCATGTGTTTCACTTTCTAGGAAACAGTTACTATGATGAAACTAGTCATACAAATTTTAAAGTATGTTTGAATTTTAACAAGATAATCTTAATTTATTTCATGGGTCTTTATGATCTCCCTCCAATCCCCCACATCCACAGGCATACAATAAGCAAGGTGAGAATTATCCATATATAATTTGATAACTTTAGTTTATAACTCTTGGATGATGGATTAAGCATTTTTTGTGACTCATATAGAATAATCTGATCATCAGTCTGTGGAGGTTTCCTTCCTTCTCCTTACTGAATGGGTCTTGTCTCTACCACTTTTCACCCCAGTTTTGATTCAGTAAACCAATGAAAGAAAGAGACGTGTATAATAAAAGATCTTATAGCTCCTAATCTCTAATAAGCCTTATTCACTTTTGACAGTAGGATAATACATAAGCTTTCTTATAATTTTATATATAATTTTCAAGTGAATTCTTTCATAATTATTGATCAAAATTAGCTTTCTACATAAATTTTTTTCAAATTTACCTTAAAATTTCCATCTTCATGTTCATTTCTCAGGCTTATTTCCCAGTTTTACTTTTGTCTACAGTGTTATGTCAGCCTCAATTGAAATAAAATAAAATTGTTCATGTAATTCTTATGTCAGCTTCTCCTAGGTTTTCTTTGTCAGTGGTGCTATCTCTCCACAACTGGGTCCTAAACCTTAGATTTCCCACTTCTTACATCTGTCCTTAAGCTATCATAGAAAAGGAGAATTACACCAAATCTTCTCATTACACTCCTATGGTATGCAGCTCCTTTTTCCTTTTTTATTTCTGCAGATGCCATTCAATGGAAACTCAACGTAATAGTCTTCTGGTTTGCAATTAAAACGTTTTAACACAGTTAGGTGATAACACACAATTCCTGTGTTATTTGAGGAGATACAGGGTGGAGGCAAGCCAGCAAGGGTAGGAACTGACTGACTTTCTGGGAAAGCTGGTAAGGTTTTAATGAGTTATATGAATGGCTATCTGAAACTTCCTCACCTTCCCACATCTCTCCCATACTGGAGGACTTGCCCTATTAACATTCAGGATCTCAGATTAGTCATGGAGAATTTTAACAATCAGATATAAAATAAAAATAGACACCACAACAAAACAAATTTAAAAAACACACTAAAAAAAAAAATTCCATTATCATCACCACCAACAAAGACATGCATCCTGATATTTGGAAGGTACTATTCTAGAAAATTACCTAGCGGTGTTTTGGTAGGACCTAAAACCTGTAAAAGGGAGTTCTCCAGAGTTAGAGAGGAATGACAAGGAGACTCCAGTGCTTATAGGTGTGAATTGGAACCTATTGCCCAGTATAATTTCTACCCTATTATTTTCAATGTTTGACTTTTTGCTTGCCCTATTTTGGATTATTTTATTGTAGATTTTTTGTTACTTGTTGGTTCAAACTAGATTCCACATACTGTTTTGTATCTTCCTGCCTTTATCAAGAATCTTATTCTACTATGAGACCTTTGGTAAAGCAGCCTGCCCTAAGGTAACTGAATCTTAGCTGATGGAAGATCCCATTGGGACTGAGGACTAGTGCTTGTAACATCAATTCACATCTCTGCAGACACAGAAAACGTGTCTGGGTTAGGCCAGTTGTGTGCTCACACCCAAACATTATTTTCCTTTTTTAAAAAATTTCTGTATTTTTTTTTTTCTTTTCCTTGCTCTTATTCATTGACATTTTGTGGAGAAACAGCACAAAGCAGAACATAGTAGTGATTTGGACAATTTGATTAGGTTGGTTGCTTTCTTATTAATCAGGTTGTTATGTGTGTATTCATAAGTCTTCAATGTATTGCCTGCTCTTTTATATAGCTTTGTTCTACTTTGTTAGTCCTGTGTCAGCATTGAAGTATATGTTCTTCAAGGAGTGACAAGCTAGTGCAGAGTTTAGCATAACATTCGCACTAAATGGACCTGCACGACATTCTAGATTAGCAATAAATTCTTGTGAAATGAATGACCAATATTGTAGAGAAATCTAATAAGTAAGCCTCAATCTTTGCTTAGTCCTTTCCCTGACAATTATAATGAAGATAATATATAGAATAACTACTGTATTCAGAGAATATTTTAGTAAAAACCACATACACACATATGTATGTAATATGGGTCATACATATACAGATGACTATAAAATACTAAAAAAAAAAATCTAGAAAATATGTTGATTGTACACAAAGGAATGCATACCAGAGTCATAAAATGTGTGTAATGACAAGAGATATCAGTGTTCCTTGTTTTCAAGGAAAGAATTATGAGAAGATGAAACTAAAATACATGATCTAGGCAATTTAAATACGTCTTTTTCTTCTTTCCCTCCCATTGCATTATTTTGTTTCTTACAATATTCTATATTTATCCATATTATTTAGTTCAATAACTTCCCAGGTATCCTATTGTCTCGCTATTATATGTAGATAAGTGTGCTCACACACACGTTGTGAAGTATGCTCATTCCTTGAATACTAACCTGGAAGCAAAGAGAACTGCTGTTATTGTGGGTTATTATTCCTGCACAGGAGATGACAGGAGAGGCAGAAGCTATTTGGAGCTCAGTCTGAATTGCAGTTTTAAGCACATCTGATGTAGCGTGTGTCTGGAGGTGGCATCTCTAACCTTTTTATCAACTGGGTTCCATGGATCAGAATAAATGATAACAATAGCTCACTGCCTTCTGCTGGACAGATTTGCTACTTGAAAAACGATCAGGGCCCTATTAAGAGAAGCCACACCGCCCTAATGGGGAGCAGATCACAGACCAGGTCTCTCTGCGCCTGTCTCTCTCTGTATGAGGGGACATGACCTTGCCTGTCTTTTTCCCTGGGATCAGTTGAATGATAGACTTCTTTTCTTTCCCTGAATTGTTACAGCAAGAGGAGAGGAAGGATTGTAGACTTTTTTTCCCTGTTCCTTCAGAAAAGAGACATAGCCCATTTTAACATCCCCATTACCTATGTGCCTGTCCACAAAAGCTCTATATGAAAAAGCCCTATGGTTTCACAATGATGACAAGCCATCTCCAATGCCACTCTCCCAGTCCATGGTGTGCCTGGGGCTCCATTTTCATACTTGGAAGTGTAATACATTTACTAACTGCCCCCCAATCTTCCTTACGCTGACCCACCCCTCAGATTTTTCCCTTTCATGAATCACCTCCCATTCCTCTTTTCATGTCCACATATTTTAGTTCTCCTTCAAGACGGTTCCAATTCTACATTCTCTCTGAAGCCATCCTTACCCATTCTGACTCACAGTACTCTGGCCTTCTTTTGAACTACTATATCATTCTCAAGGCCCAGTGTAGACAGTGAAACTTATTTTATCATGTTCATTTATTTATAGTATAAGAATGCAAGACTTGATCTTGTTATTTCTTACTTGTTTTTTTTAACCCTTTATCTCCACTCCCTCTTTCATCTCTTCCAAATTACTCTATTTTGTGTGTTTCACCCATAATCTTAAGAATCTATGCATCCAGTATATTTTTAGAGTGCTATTTGTGGGTGTATGAGTTTTTTAAAATTATAGAAATGGTATTGCACATTATGTCTTAGCTTCTATTTTACACAGTACTCCATATTAAATCATTAGAAAAAAATAGGTGGGTAGCCAACTAGAAAGATGATAGCAGAAATTGTAGGTAGATAGAGCTGGGAAAACCTCCCTGACTCATTTTCAAAGTTCCAGTAGAACCAACAGGGAGAAGAAATCAAATACTATTGACTTATTTATCATATATTCCTTATTTCAAACTTAAATGTAAAAGAGTAAAAGGATAATCTTTGGTCAAGAAAGGTTCATGTTTCCAGGAAAGGTAGTTCCACGACTTAATAAGGAAAGAACGAATTATTTTTTTTTACCCATTTTTACTTAGGAATAGAAATCACTGGAAAATCTCAGGGACAGTACTTCTTACCTAGGTTTTTGGTCAAATAGTGTGTGTGTGAATGTGAATGTCTGCTTTGACTCCTTCCTCCATCTCAGGCTGAAAGAAATGTTAAAATTTTGAAAATTTCAGAAGTTAGAATACTTTAAATACATACGTTATTCTCATCTGCAGGAAGTGTTATGACTTCCGTGTGCCAGAAGCACTTTTGCCATTGTGAAACTTTTCTTCCATTAAAAAAATAACAACCAATCCACTCCTTGGCATAGGGTGAGCATCAGAACCCACAATGGATTGATTATTGTATCTTAAGTATTTTGGCAAACATGCTCTGACCTTGAAATAAATTATAGTACCTAAAATTGGCATGGACCCTAAGCATCGCCCCTTCTGTCCAACATATAAACCAGAGTTGAGTGAAGGGAAGGTCCATTATCTATCACTCCATCAACATCAACAATTTGCGGTAGCAATGTACAGTTTGTACAACATTTAGGTGTTATCTTATTTGGTACTTACAAGAACACTGAGTAAGAAGTATTAATAGCACTATTTTTAGAAATACTGACATCAAGTTTCCTCTAGTTGTGTTTTCACAATAGATTTCGGTAAGTGTCCTAATGTTGCAACAACACATGTCTTCTTAAAAACCCAGTGCAATATTTACTTATTTTTCTCTATTACAGGATTAGTGTTAGATTCAGAGTTGCTTCTGTTTTATGCTTGGCTTTCTCCTCTTACCACTATTTAAACAAACAGATGTTTTTTTAATAATAAACATGGGTTCTGTGTCCTTCCCCATGTGTGCTTTATCAGACAAGTACATATATATGTTTATTACATAAATATATAATAGTGAATAAATGAAGACCAACAATGAAGAGTATTCTTTGTGAACTGAGCTTTTTCTTCTTAACATCTGGCATTGCCACTTTTTCCAGTCTCTGTCCTCAAAAATAAGATACTGCTACTAATACTGATAACAATAATCATAATGATAATGAAGCCAAACTCTAACTTTATTTGTGGACATTTATTTTCAAAAAATTGTGTGCATTTCAAACCTAAAATAGTTTGTGGGATTGGACTAACAACATATTGAGTTTTTGGACAAAACTTACTTTTATAAAACATTTCAACTCTGTAAGCTTTATTCCTGAGTGAAGCATGGACAATACCAGGTTCACCATCAGCAGGAATATGCATGAGTGAAGCTCTTCTTACTGCCTGTGAGATGCTTCCTTGTCATTGTGGAGGAAAACACAAGTAGTGGAGTCTCTGGCCTCTGCAATGCACAGCAACATTCATCTGTCAGGCTCTTCCATTTGAAAATAATGAGCAGCCAAGAGTTTGAAAAACTAAATCTATTAAGAATATTTATGCAGGAAAACTATCACTAAACACCTCCATTCACTCATGTAATGAGATTGGCATCACGATAAAATTCTTGTCTTGTAAGATAATGATCTTATGGCTTTTTCTGGCTCTTAAACCAAAGATAATTGGGTTAATCTCTGCGGGAAGTCCATCTGTTTCCAGTAAACCATTTTAATTGTGGATGACTTTATTTCAGAAACGTGGAAAAAGGTCTTGTCACTTGCTTCCTGATCCTAGGAAATACAAGAATGGATGTCAAAATTCAAAGCATTAATGTGTGGGAAATATGACTGCCACTGTGGAATTGCCTGTCTGTAAAAAGTGGGATACTGATAATATTTTATATTTGTTGAATGATTTTCATTAAGAATTTAAATATTAATTTTCTGGCATTAATAATGTGCAGTGTTCCTGAGACAAGGACTGAGAAAAGTATTAACACTGCACGGTAACATGAAATTGTGCATAGGCAAAGATATAAAGCTAAGAATATAAGTTCAAGTTTGCATACCTTCCACATATATTGCTACATGTAGCATTTGGGTACATATAACAAAACTTTGTGATATGTTCTAATTGCTTCACATGCAGGAGTTCAATTTGTTCAACTTCATTTTGCAGACTCACTGAAGATGAAGACTAGGAATCTTCTCTTTTTGTAACAACTTGTAGGTGTATATTAGATGATTAAGACACTCAAAAATATCTTTTCTGAACAACATTTCACTTTGTTAGATATGAAATGATTCCTTTTAAAAGTGCAATGAATTTTACATGGTAAGTTAGAGAAAATTGGCACATATATTAGCACACTTAATGTGTTCTCTTTTTACAGTGCTAGAGCACTGTTAAAAAATACATACACACACACACACACACACACACACACACACAAAACTTACTCCCTTTCAGATCTTCTATCTTAACTGATGAATTCAAATCCCAGCATTTCCCCTTAATAGTAGGGATCTGGTAGCATTAATACTATTATCAAAAGAGTTTGTTGAATATGTCACACATTATGTCATTATGTGTGTGTTAGACATTGCTACAGTCCACTTTACAATCATGACTGTGGAAAGCACTATGCTTGTGCATGGATTTCTGTTTTGCAGATAAACTGCTAAGAATGCCCCCCCAATTATTTTAGTTTTAGCCTGCATGGATGGAAGTCAGGTAGGAGAAGCACCATCAACTCTTAGTCTATATCATCAGCCCATTCCATTTTGTAAGAAGGACATTGTTCCAGTAAAGCATTGTGCTCCTCATATTTTATAATCAGAATAAATCCTATGTTCTCTGTTTCTCATTTTATATTTTAGAAAGTAAAATCTAAGGAAAGTAATCTGTTTTCTGTCATAAAAGCAAGAACCAAAGCTTCCGCAAAAAATAATAACAAGGAACACAAGACAAAATCCTTGGCTCGGCTCATTCAAAATATATTTATCGAGCATCTGCCATATGACAGGCACTATCCTGGAAGCAGATCCAGAGACATCTCTGCCATTCTTTGCTATTTATGGTCTAGGGGAAGAATGGCCAGGATTCAGAATTGCACTAATCAAAGTACAATTACAGCTCTGATCAGGGCTGCAAAGGAAAATTACTTGGTGTTTAATGAGTGAACCAAAGAGGGGTTTAACCTGAAGTGGTTACCCTGGCAGGTTTTTTGATGTAGTAATGATGAAGTTGGAGTTTATGGTAGCTACCCAAAAGCACATGGTGTGCAGAACTCTGCTCTTTGTGATGTTGCAGGAAGAGAGCATCGGGTGGGAAGCTTCTGTAATGGAAGGGAAGAAAGCATGTTTGAGAGACTAGCAGCAAACAGGGAGATGGGTGAAGCTGTCAAAATGCATAAAGACCAAATCATCCAGGATTTGAAACCACGGAAAGCAATATATAGGTAAACCACTGAGTATTTTATCAATCATTATTCATTTATTTATTTACATTGTAGTAAAAATGTATATAATATAAAAGTTACCACTTTAACCATTCATGTGTACCATGTGGTCAAATTTACTACACTCACAATGTGGTACAACGATCACTACTATCCATTTGTAGAACGTTTCATTCTTTCAAACAGAAAATCTACAATATTAAATGACTTCTCTCCAGTTCACCCTTTATTCAGACCTGATAAACTCTCATCTTGGTCTATTTCTCTCATCTTGCTACAACAAAACACCATAAACAAGGTAACTAACACACAATAGAAATTGATTTCTCACTGTTCTCTAAGATCAAGGCATACTCAGTGTCTGATGAGGGTCTGCTTTGTGGTTCATAAATGTTCCTTCTCGTTCTGTCCTTAGTAGAAGTAATTCAGGCCTTTTTTTTTTTTTTTTTAAAGAGACAAGACCCATTTATGAAGGCTCCATCCCCTTGACATAATCACCTCCTAAAGTCCCTGTTGCTTAATACCATCTCCATGGGGTTAGAATATCAGAGTGTGCATTTGAGGGCACACAAGTGTTAATACCATAGCTCCTGCATTTTACTTTCTGTCTATATGAATTTGATTGTTCTAGGTACCTCAGATAATTGGAATCATGCAATTTCTGTCCATGCATGTCTGGTTTATTTCAGTTAACATAATGTTTTCAAGGTTCATTAATGTTGTCCAATATATGTGTCCACTAGTGAGGAATGGAGTTAGATTTATGTTTCTAAATTTCCCTGTAGATTTAGGATGGGGCACATAGGAGATGGATATAGAAAGACCCTCTCAGAGGCAGCTCTGATGCTCATGATGGGAGAGAATGTAGTCTGGTAGAGGACAGAGCAGAGGAGGTAAAGGAAAAACAGTGGACTAAAGATGTATTTAAGAAGAAACTATTTCCTTCAATGGGCTCACCATCACCCTGGGGGACATAAGAAAAATAATGCTGCTTTATACATTAGCTACAAGGTTGTGTACAACTGGCAAAATAAACAGACAGCAGTTCAATAGAATTGTGACCAATGGCTGAATGAGCCAAGCTTAGCTGAAAGATGAATATCAGATATGAAGTATGTAACAATGAGAGAACAGGATGAGGTGGCATGATCCAATGTTCAACCTTAAGATTTAGACATAACTATTACATCTACAGAAGTCCTGATAAGGGACTGATCACTGGGAGCTAGATTCATCAGGGTATCTTCATGAAGGAGACAGAAATCAGCTGACCTTCAAGAGGCTAAGGTCCAAGGGTTTACTTGGAGGAATAGAAAAGATTTATCTCAAGAAAGACAAAACCATGGTGCTAAGAAAATGACAAATTAGTCCGTAACCAAAGTAAAATTTCAAAAATGGGTAATAATTTTTGCAAGAAAAAAGAGACAATATTTCCACACAGATTTAGACAATAGTAAGTAATGCAAGAACATAAAATCAATTTAACAGGGGACAATCCTTCTTTTAACTTATCCCCAGCATATCCTAAGATGCCTAAGTCAAACACTCTTTGGTTCCAAAGTGACTCTATGGAGATGAGAGGAAATCTTTTAATTTGGAGCAACATCCTATACTCAAGGTGAAGGCAAGTTCACACTTTCTAACTAAGTTTAATATAGTTGAAGGTCTAGAACAAATAGACTAATTGTTACTTTTTCTTTACGATGCTAGAAAACTAAGATCTGACTGTCAAAGAGTTGAATCTACTTCACGCTGCTAAGAAAATTGCATTAATGTATGGAGCAACTAATATCAGTAGGTGAAGGAGATAAGTAATGAGGCAGAAAAAGAACAAGAAGACTGGTTTACAAAGCAATCTATGGTGAGGAAAGATATTGATTTGAAATTACAGTTGATTACACTGGTAGGGGGTCAAAGAAGGCAGCTTTTTCTGTGATGTTGTGAACAAGTGACATTTCAAAGCACTTTTCATGTGTTTCAACTCAGACCTCTTATTGGGTTCCATGTCAGACAGAGAGAGGAGACAGAAGCAATTGCATGAGGTCAGCTCTGTTTGTTTAGGGGAAAAAAATTCCTGCTTAGAATCTCCAGTTAGAACTTGGACAACTTATGGATGAAAATATATTACTATAAGGTTATATCATTTTCCTTTGGCTTTAACTGCAAGTTTCCCTGTAACTTCATTCAGCCCTTTCATCAATGAGTCTATCAATAAGTCAGTTAGAAATTATTTGCAGAAAACACACACACATACAGATGATAGGTAGGTAGATAGATAGATAGATAGATGATAGATGATAGACAGACTTCCATATATTTGTCTGGTGCAAACAAAGTATTAGATTTGGTAGGTTACTAAGGATATCTCCTGAGAACTGAGTACATTTTATTATAAATTAAATAAATCATAAGAAAACAAGTGTTATAGGATTTAAAAAATCCAGATGGACTTAACAATGTGAGAGGCATTTTAGATCAAGGACAACATGAACAGGGTTTTAAGGGTGTGTAACATTCTAACAGGCACTGAGAAAGAATGTGTCTTCAGAAGTGCCAAACCTGTGAACAAGGAAATATGAAGCACCATGTTTCTGAGGGTCAGTGAGAGAGAGGGAGTTTTGGAAACTCACAGCTCTTTCAGAGAAGCTCTGGTTAGAAGAGCAGAAAAGAGTTTCCTTGAAAAGAATGCTGACTATCAGTCTACAAAAATTGCGACATTTGATTTAGATATGTGAGGCTCAGTTATTTTCAGAGAACTAGAGGTTTGATAAAAGATGATATTTTAATAAGTTTGATTAATAGAAAAAATAAAGAACAAGTGAAGCTACTTTTGTAGTGTTTCCGTACAAATGAACAACAAGCTAATTTCTGGTAGACCAAGCAGAGTTGGAAGAAAGAACAAAGAGCTGGAACCATAAGAACATGGCCATTCTTCCTCTCCTGATGGACTCAGACTCTGACTTTGGACAAGATGTACTCAGGAACATGCCACAGACTTCTTCAGGAGTTCAATACTCCAAAGTCAAAGTTTGGGAAGATGAGGATAAGAAGTGGAAAGAACCCACTACCCAACAAAACTCTTTACAATGGAATTGTGCCTCTGGAGCTGAACAAGGTCCAGAAGGCAGAGCCCTGAATAGAAGAGGTGAAGGGTATGGTTAGCAGGTCTGGACTCATTCAGTGATGACAGAAGAGGGAGTAACTGTGGTTAGAAAAAGGACTACAGTCATGCTAAATCCCCAAGGCTTAATTTGTGTTAGTGTAAGCTGGTTGCTAAAGGTTGCCTTCTCCTGGGGTCACCTGATACTTCAGCAGACCCCTCTCTATTTGCTGTCTTTCATTAGTCAAGCACATACCTAATTAAGGGTGTTGACTCCACAGAGATAGATACTGGTGGGTTTTAGTTAATGAAATTATTTCCTGAGAGAGAGATCTGGTTGCCAGAGGGCCAAGTATTCAGAAGGACTAAAATTATTCTCAGGCCTAGCTGCACTTTAGGACCATTTCAGGGACTTTCTAAATGACAATGGGAGGTCCTCCCCAAAGCAATTAAATCAGTCTTTGGGGATTGGACAGCATTATTACTATTACTGTTTTTAATTGCACAGGTGATTCAAAGGAGCTTATGAAGAGTCTATATTTCATATTTATTTAAATGTGAATTACTCTTGTCAGACTTGCCTTGGCACTTGTCAAAAAGGAAGATTCCTCAGGGTCTCTGAAAGTGGGCTCAGTAATCTGCATTTCTGAAAAGTATTGCATTTTGAAACCTACTAGCTGAGATGGTTGAATTGCCTTGAACAGCTCCAGTGAACAGGTCCTAAAAAGGATTTGGAAAGAGTTCTTTAACATGAGATGCTGTTCTATTTATTTTGGGATTCAGAAAAAACAAAGCTAGCTTTAAAATTCTTCTGTACAAAAGCATAATGGTATCACTGGATCTGGAGGTTACATTTGGAGTAGAGTCTGGTTGCTTTAGTGACTAAAAGGTTTTCCCTAAAGCTTCCATATCTTTTGAATAAGTGATGACTGAAATCCTTGCAGTCCTGAATACGCTGGTGAAACTAAACCTAGAATTTCATGTGCTACGTTGTGACCTGCAGACATTTATTTAGCATGCCCTGTATGTAAGGTATGGAGAAAGACCCTCGAGATAGCATGTGTGTGAGACACAATCATGTTCTAAAGGATATTATTCATATTAGAAAGTTTGGAAAACAGAAAAATGTAATTTTCTAACTTTATATTTCCACATTTCAGGTATGGGAACTGAAGTCAAGGAATTGGTTTATTTAGTTATCCTTTACATTTTACATGAGCCATGCTTGACATGATACCTGATTTTATATCCTCTGCAAATATAACCTTTTTATAGCTAGGACAAATAACACATGGTCTTTCTGAGTAATGGTGGATTAAAAATGCATAGTTTTTTTTTTTTTTTAATAAAGAGATCATGTTCTAATTATTAAGACTGGTAGGTTCAACGAACTCTGGATGCATCTACCTTTACTATTGTGTAAATATAGACCCAAGTAGAGACCTTGAAATTCACTCCTGAATAATTTTTAAGCATATTTACACACATCTATTTTTTTTTCTGCCATGGAATCAAGTTTTTAATCATTCACTTTTGTTCCCACCACCCTAGTTTTCATCACAGGAATTTAAAACCTAATGCCTTATCTTATACTTTTTCAGCATGCTTCAATCACCTTCTCCTCCCTGCATAGTTAGCAAACAATCTTATGTTCACAAAGCCACTTAATGATCAAATATTTTACATTTACTGGCCACTGGAATCTAAATCATTAGCATTATCATTAACCAACTGCTCTGAAGCATGAACCAGTCTAGCGCAAACACTGAGTAAAAAAAAAGTGGTTCCCAGTCATGGGCATCCAACAATGGCCAGATAAATTCAATGAAAAGAAGGACAAGATGATTGGACAGCAACCTCATGACCAAGAGAAAGTAGGTGTCTGCTTTTTTATATGTGTTCCCAAGGGGTTGACACAAATGTAGAGGCAATGTTTAGCCCAAATTTAGTTACACTGATTACCAGAAAGTCCTACCAATCATTTGAAGTAGATTTATCCACTCTGGGAAGATTCCACACCACAGTCAAGAACTTACCAATCAGATGACTTTCTATCCCAAGAATAAATAGGATGCAAACTTCCATTGCTCATATGAAATTCTATTTATAAAAAGGTTTTAAACAATCAGGATCATAGATACGCATGTGGTTGTTGCTCTTGTTTATTTTAGATTTGATATAGGATTGCATCAGTTAACTGCAGAGAATTTCTTTCATTTAGACAACTAAGAGAAAAAGTTTTGTTTAAGTATTAGGCAAAACAAACAACAACAACAGCAACAAAAAACTATAATTTTTTCTCTCTCTTATTTTGTCCTCTTCATCCTCCTTCGGTAGCTTTCTGAAGAAATGCATGTGGATGCACATCTGTGCACAAACACACGTATGTATAATTTTCAGAAGAAGATACTTATCTCTAAAGTGAACCACTGTATATTTTTAAGTATTTTGGTTTGGTACTTTTATCTTTTTGATTTTGGTTTTTATGAGACATATCATTCCCATTCTTTTCGGTGAGACCCACTGAGACTCGTGCTAGGCACTGAATCATGTAAAGAGTACTCACGTGACTAGGACCTGGATACCAGGAACATCACACGAACAGAACAGAAATGTATATATAGGTATCTATATGACTTATTCTTCCCACAGTGCTGACATATAAGACAAATCATGTGTATCTTATAATGCGCCTATCACATTAGCTTTACTACTGAGCAAAGGACCCACAATGGAAAAATCTTTCCTGTCTTAGTGAGCTGGGACCTTGCTGTATTTTGGATGTGTTTTTCCCCCTCTGAATCTCATGTTGAGATTTAATTGTCATTGTGGTGATGTTGAGAGATGGAGCACTTAAAAGGTGACTAGGTTATTAAGAAAGATTAAAGCTTTTATTGCAAAACTGAATGATTCTCTTTGTAGTGAGTGAGCCCTCACTCCCACAGGACTGGATTAGTTATCCTGAGAGTGGGTTGTCTTTTCTATACATGTCCTCTTTTTATTCTGCTTTCTGCCATGAGTTAAGGTAGCCTGAGGCTCTCACCAGAAGCTGAGCAGATGTCATTGCCATGTTAGTAGACTTCCTAGCCTCCAGAAGCATGAGTCCAAATAAACCTCTTTCCTTTATAAATTATTCAAGCACCAGTATTCTGTCATAGCAACAGAAAATGAACTAAGACAGGGCTCTATATCAAAATTCCATACACTAGTAGCTTAAACAATGCACATTTATTTTTCACAGTTCTGAAGGCTGGGAAGTTCAAGATCAAGATACTAGCAGATCCATGATCTCATGAGGACCGTCTTCCTGGTTTGTAGACTGACATATTGTGATGTCCTCACATGGCCTTCCTTTGGTGCATTCAGATAGACAAAGTGAGAATTTCTTTTCTCTTCTTTAAAGGACATTAATCCATCATGAGGGCTCCACTCTTATGACTTAATCTAACTCTAATTACCTCCCCACTTCTAAGCCCTACTTCTAAACAAAATCACACTGGGAATTAGGCTTTATCACATGAAGTTTGGAAAACACAAATATTTACTCTATGACATTGCCTGAGGATCAGAAGACCAGAAATCTACCTATTCGATTCCCCAAAGGGCATGATTTATCTGTTTCTCAGCAGCCATGTGTGTCAAGTTCACTTTTCTTGACAATCTCCAGAAGCAAAGATAGTTATAAGCAAGTAAATACACAAACCCATATTAAGTATTTTTAGATAGCAAAATATATAAAGCAAAAGATAGTTATAAGCAAGTAAATACACAAACCCATATTAAGTATTTTTAGATAGCAAAATATATAAAGACTTCTGATAGACATAGGTATTTTGTAGCAGCCAAATGAGTAATTGCAACTTTTATTTCCATTCCCTTTTTTTTCACTTTCAGATACAAAATGGCTTTACTACACTTCAAAACTGAGACTATACCTAGTATGACAAACGTTTTCTATATTGTGTTCAAAATATGGGCATGAAAAACAGTATCAGAGTGAGAAAGAAGTTTGTTTTCTTTTCTTTCTTTCTTTTCCTTCTTTTTTTGGTACCAGGGATTAAATCCAAGGGTACTCAACCACTGAGCCACATCACCAGCCCTTTTTAACATTTTATTTAGAGACAGGGTCTTGCTGAGGTGCTTAGGGCCTCATTAAATTGCTGAGGCTGGCTTTGAACTTGTGATCCTCCTACCTCAGCCTCTCCAGTTGTTGGGATTACAGACATGTACCAACATGCCCAGCTATGTTTTCTTTTTTCCTTAGCTTTTCTTATCCATTAGGGGATCCTCTTCAAAGGGAAGACCAATTACCCCATTTAACAGTTGACTGATGAGGAGTTGGATGAAAATTGGCTAATACATTTAGCCTCCAGTTTTTTTCTTTCTTTCTTTCTTTCTTTTTTTTTTTTTTTGTTGGTACCAGGTATTGAACTTTGAACTCAGTGGCACTTAACCACTGAGTAATACCCTCAGACATTTGTATTTGTATATTTTTAAATTTTGAGACAGGGTCTCACCAAGTTGTTGAGGGCCTCTCTAAGTTTCTGAGGCTGGCTTTGAACTTGTGATCTTCCTGCCTTAGCCTCCAGGGTTGCTGGGATTGCAGGCAAGTACCGCCATGCTTGGCTATCCTCCAAATCTGAGTTCAAGCTTTCTCAAGAAAATGGAAGGGGATGAATTGTTTGCTCTGGCATCAGAAAAGGCAACATTAAGTGCTCTCTGTACCATCAAACATAGTAGGGAGATACTGGAAGTGTTCTGCACAGGGAGGATGAACTCAACTCAAGATTTGTTTCAGATATCAGAACCAAGCAACTTAGACCATGTCTCAAAACAAAAAAATAAAATTGCCTGGTAATGTAGCTCAGTGGTAAATTTCTCCTGGGTTAAATCCCCAATACCCCTCAAAACAAACAAACCAACAAACAAAAAAATACCAGGACCTTCAGACACACCAAGAGGTTATGAAAAGTTTCACCACTTACATACTGAGACTTCCTGGGGAGACTCTATCTGTCCTTCAAAGCTGGGGTAGAAATGGCTTGAGGGAGTAAGAAAAAGAGACTGATTTCAGCTTTTATTGTGGGAGGGATCAGAACAGCAATAAGGAGAGCCATGTGGGGGCAGGAGTTTGCAAAGTTTGAAACTCCTTTCTGAACTGAAGAAGAAAGCATTCAAACCTTCTTGTTGGCTTACCCAAATGTTGGGTAGAAGAGGCAGAGAGAGAGGCGAGGCTTAAAAATTAAAAATTGTCAGTAGTCAAGAATCATTTAAGAAAAAAAAAAAGGAAATCAGACTATTATAGAAAGTTAAATTCAGCTCTCAAGAAGTCTTAACATATAATTGTCATTCCAAAGCACAGGCAAAAAAGTAAAATAACAAAGACAAAAAAATACTGTTTACTGAGTAGTCAAATCTGATTAATTATCAAAATAGGTTTCAGATAATAGTAATATACGGACTTTGAAGAAGGCCAAATTCTGAAATAGTGTGGTTTAGAAATGTTCCCGAAAGTAGATGAATTAGAAGAGCTTCAAAATGATTTGGATTTGACTAGGGCATGCGAATAGAAGAATATGCAGGCAAAATGCCCTTCTCAATTCCTGTTAAAAACATATCCATTTTTCTTTCTTCCTTTTTTTTTTTTTTAAGATCGAAGTTTATACAGTACACACAGAGACAAAAATCATCTTTGAACAAAATTTATGATAGAATATATGGCCCACTGTGCATAGAATGTTCAGATAGAGACAAAGAAAAATATATTTTAACTTTTGAATTGAGTATTTATTATTTTTATGATTGCTTCCTTTTTTCCTTCGTTCATTTTCCCTTTGCACGGTTGTTTGGTGATTCTCACAGATAGGTGGGAAGGTGGGTAGCATAGATGTCCACACCATAAAGCAGCTTTCCCTGGGGTCAAAGCAAATCACTGCATAAATCAACATACATGAGAATTTCAGAGTCCCTGGGCCTCAGGAGGACTTTTGAAACTGACACGCTGGAGCTTTTCAAGTCGCCTTTGTGTAATTTGCAGGGTATTCTCAGCATCACTCCCTCTCTACTTCCTACAGAAATGTTAGAAAACTTCAGACAGAAGCTTTTGCCTTTGAAACTTGCAGATATTTTTCCACCCACAGCTTTGTTTTTGAACCTCAACTGCCACAAGCAGCCTTAAAAACTGGATAGCCAGAGCCCAGGGATAGCGCACCCTCCCCGGTCAAATGCCAAGAAAATTGTGCTGAAGAAATCTCCTGGTAGCCTCCCCCTAGCCTGCGATGAGGATTTGGAAAGGACTCCAAAGCCCTTCCTCTTCTCAAAAACTGGACCCACAGGGCCTGGAATGATTTGTAAAACACAACAAAAGGAATCAAGATAAAAAAAAACTCTACATACCCTCTGGCAGGGTTTTATGCATTCATACACAATTTCAGTGGGCATTGTATAGCTCTGTGGGGGGATTGAGCTAAAGGAGTTTCTTTCCTTGTTTTGTTATTTATTTATTTATTTATTTAGAAAAACAATTTCCTTTTTTTATTTTTTAGTTGTCAAGTTGAGAAAAGTGTGTTTTAAAAAGGATCAGCATTTAATTTATTTTAGCTTGGGTGATCAGTGGGACAATGAGGTGAAAGGAGTCAAGAAGATAATGTGGTGAACATCCTTTTGAGTGGAAGTTCATTTCTAAAGGAGAGTCCTCACTCTTGGAAACTCATAATATTTCCAATCTTTTTTGTTTGTCTGAATAAAGTGGCTAAACACCTTCAGTTTCATTCAACCCATTTTTCTTGGCAGTTCGTATTTGCTAATCTGTTTTCTGAGAATACGTAAATCAAATATAACGTATTTTCAGGAAGCTTTCAATCTCACGTGGAACGTAGTTTTAGCAACAGATAATTGTAAAATAGTTTTAGAAATGTGATGAAAGGAATGGGTTGGTGGTAGGGAGAGTGAGGGAAGAAAGTTTTGTAACAAAATCACCGAAATGATGTGTCATTTATATAGGTCAGTGTTGTGAGCTGTTCCATTAACATAAACCAAATAACCCTGTGTCTTGCCACAATGTCAGAATTTACTGAATAACTATAAATTCACAGGCTACACCACTTTAACTAACCTGTGGCAGTTCACCAAACACTCATGAGTCACCTGCTTGTCATAAACCAGGCAAACACATGTTCTTTCATTCCAAACTTAATTTCTAATAACCATAATGCTCCCGTCACACACCACATTTTAAACAATTATAAATATATACATATATGTATGTATATATACATATTTGTATGTATATATGTGTATATATATATGTGTGTGTGTGTGTGTGTATATATATATATGTATGTATACAGGTCACAGAAAGGCTAAGAGAGGTTGAAGGCAGCCACAGGAATTCAGAAGACTGAATTAAGAGTAAAGGCAGAGAGTAGGTAAGAATGCAGAGTCACTGTAGGTGATCAGATAAGATTGGGAACAGCCTAAGAACTTACTCAGGGCACAAAGCTCTCAAAGCAGAGGAACTTATTCTAGGCCAAGGTCCAGACAAATGGTAGTTTCAAAGTGTCTGCTTGAGATATAAGCTTAGAGTGGGGCATGTATGGTCATCAGGGGCAAGAAAAACTGTGCTCTGTTGAAGCCTCACAACAAGGTTCAGAAATTCGTTGCTATGTGATTTTCCTGGGCAAGACTCTATCAGCCTTTAGGTTCTCCTTGAGACCTCAAGTGAGGGCATTGTTTTATTCAATGAACTTGTGTGTTTAATAAGCTCATGAGCCTGGTTTTTCTGATATGAGTTTGATATATCCATGTGTCCAGGTGCTTCTGATTAATTCATAAGTGGTCATTTTTATTTGTACAGTTTATTTATCAGTTTGCACCTTATGGTTGTGCTGGGTAGATTGTGGTGTATTACTTGTACAAACAAAGTATAGAGTTATTCCACCTTAGCACTTAAAACTCAAAATGTAGTAGCTTATGGCAAAATACTGCTTTATATAATGAAGTTGCACAGGTTTATGCTTAAGTCTGAGAACTAGTGTTCTATACATTATGGAGTAACTCAGAGCAGGGTACAGCCTGCTCTTCACAGTCAGGCTAAGAGTCTTTTAGGAAGCACTAATCTTTCTGTTCTTTATCGACAGAGCAAAGATGTATACAGTCACACATACATACCCTTGTGTATAATATTTTAATGCAATGGGCAAGTAACTACAAAAGTAATTATGTAAAAAAATAATAACAACTTTCCAGCACTTAATTCCTTTTTTTTGCTACACATTTTTAAAAAATATTTGTTCTTTTTAGATATGCATGGCAGCTTTACTATCTTTCTCTAAGACTCACTGTGACCTTGTACTTATATGTATTCTTGTTTCAAAAGAAAAAGTTTACTAGACATATAATTACAGATCACATCAAGAACAGAACATTTTAATTTCCTGTTTTCTTAATTTTAAGCAAGCATTGTTTAACAACATTAACATTTTCCAGGAAAGATTTTATTGGAGTAGAGACAATAGGAAGTTCCAGGTGGATAGAGCAAAAGTGAGCCAGGATTCGCTAAAGAAGATGAACCTTTGGGTATTTTGATTAAATGAGCAGTTTAGAACAAACAATGGCTGGTGTTGACGGCCTAGAGATGAAAACATCAGAAATAGTTTCCAGAGTCAAGTGAGAAGGCAGAGTATGATGAAAGAGGAGAATACAAAAGAACTATACGAAATGGAGTGGATTGTAGAATACTAAGACTTGAGCATAGAGATAAGGAAATCCAAAACAGATGGAGATGTCCGAAAATCGGAAGTGGATAACTTTTTAAAGGAAGAAAAAAATGGGGAAGGATTTAACTGGGAAGCAAAAAGTTGTACTTCTTTTCAGAGAAAGCAGGAATGGAACAGGATAAGGGTAACAAAGATATTGAGAGTTTTATGTGAACAAGCTGGAAATAAAAGATACTCAGCAAGTTTAAAAGTTGAGCTGTCTTCCAAGAGTGAGTATTGCAGAAATGGGGTTTAAGTTGAAGAAAAATTATGAAAGTGTGGAATATTATATATGAATACTGGGAAAAAGGAGATGAGTAAAATTATTGAGAAGGGGTCAAGATCTAACTGACTGAAAAGAAAAGGAGAATAACAGAATTGGGCAACGTATTGGATATTTACAATTATACCAAAATGGAAGCAAAATTTGAGTCAAGGAGAGATAAAAGTTTGTGTTTAGCACGTTGCTTTGGACTGATATGAAAAACCAGTGGGTGGAAGTGTGGATGGTAGAGAAATGAGTTGACTTCTCAATTAGCAAATCTCAGCATTAAGAAGAGCTGGACTGGGCCACATGCTGTGGGAGGCTGAGGCAGGAAGATCCCAAGTTAAAGTCAGTCTCCAAAACTTAGTGAGGCCCTAAGCAACTCAATGAGACTCCGTCTCTAAATAAAATAAGGGCTGGGGATGTGGCTCTGTGGTTAAGTGTCCTTGGGTTCAATCCCTGGTACCAAAAAACAATGTTTAAAAAAAAAAAAAAAAAAAAAAAGGAAGAGTTGAACTAAGTACTAAGTAGTTGTGTTGGGTGGGGGAAGACATTTGAGAATTTGAGATTTATTTTTTGTGATGTAAGACAATAGAAGATTAGGGATAGAAATAATAAGTGTAGCTTATAATAATTATAATTATGAAATGCATAATAAAGATACTAAATAGTATAATACAAACAGAACATCAGTAAAAAATATGCAGTAGGATGTCTTAGAAATGTGAGGAAAATGGACAGAACCGTAATCATAGTGAAAGTTTAATTTACTTTCATGGGAATTGGAAGGTCAAGTGATAGTACATAAAATATGGACATATGAAATTTCACTTGTACAACCAATACAGTCAATGTGTTAAATGTTAACTATTTTATAGTCATCAAATAGAAACTGCATATTATTTTGTGTATATGAAAGATTGAAAATCATGTGTGTACTTAGTCAAATTAAAAAACTGAATATATTCGTGAGAGCTTGTTTGGGGATTCTATCAGGGAAAAACAGCTACTCATCATCTAACCTTGGCAAAAAAGAGTCCTCCTTGGTGAGGGAGGGACATCCTCCTCCAGGGAACACAAAGTTTTGAAATAGATGCACATGGAGCAATGAGGGAAGAAAAATTCACTGAACCCAGCTCATTTGATCAGCTTGAGTACCCTGGGGCTCAATGGGGTGAAATGTTGCAGTTAGATCACCCCACATCACTCAATATATTCTTGAAACCAGTAAGCTGCCATCTTAAATTTTATGAGCACAGTGTTATACAGAGAGAAATGAACAAGAATTGTTCACCAAGTGATCCAAAGCAGATCATAAAAGAACAGTATAAGGGACACTCATGTCAAAGTGGGAGGGAAGAGGCTTAGCTAGCCTTGAATGTTTTAGTAGATGGGTTGGGGGGGACAGAAACAGTGAGTGTAACATCTACAAAACATTTGGATCAGCAATTAGAAATTTATTTGCTCAGTCAAAATGTATTTATTTAGTATCCACTATAAAAATTCAGGCCTTATTATTATTTCATGGAACTGACATAATTCTTGCTCTTCTGGAGTTTAAAACTGATATTGGAAAATGCTTAATGCAAATAATTATCTAAAAAAATACCTAATAAGTTTTAGTTGCAGTTTTGTCTGCTGTGCTAAAGGCTAACTCTTGGATACACTATAAATCATGAGAATCCTCAGAGATTGTTATATATTTTCTAAACCTATGTTTTCATCTGCAGGTGGGGATGACAATATAAACAGTGTGAATGGTATTATTTCCCATACGACAATATGTGTGAAAGCATATTTAAAACAAGGAGAATTCTACTATAGAAGGTGATTGTTATTAGTGGTATTGTTTTCCAAATAATCAAGAATAAATATGGCTAAGGATTATGAATTGTTGCTTTAAAGCAATGTGGCACAACTGTTTTTAAGATTTTTTTTTTATTTCTGGAATAAACTGATTACTACTAACATTGCAATCTGTGAAATTATTAAAAAATAATTGTATGAGGATACCAAATACATTGTTAAGCAAGCTATATACATGTAACAAATACTAAAAGAAGAAAAATGATTTTGTGGTTTAGTAAGTTTTCTCATTATTTGTATTTCTTTTCTTTTAAATTTTGACCAACCAACATGTAATTCATTATTCTATGTAGGGAAGATAAGATAAGGGAGTAGAAGATGAGGGTGGAATTCAGACTAATTGGCAGTTAATGTATTCATGTGGCTCAGAAAGAATTGAGAACAGTTTTAAAAAACCTTCATTCATGTCATCTAGCACTAATTGGTGGTAAAACAATCTACATATAGAAATGAAATTAGAAACCCAGTGGGGAAAAGAGTCAAAGCTAAAATGAAAGCAAATTGCATAGCAAACATTACTTACATTATGATATCAAATAAAGGAAAATAGTATCAAGAAATTAATGCCACAGGAGCAAAAGGAAGAAATTTGATTTCTATTTGCATGTTGAAATTCTTTTTGGTTAGATGCAAATATGAAGGCATAACATTTGACCCTTCTGTATTTATTTCCCTTTCTTCATTAGTTTAATTGTCTAAATCTTAAAAGAAAACAAATATTATTTTAAAATAGTTTAATGAAATAATTGTTCCATTATGAAATTCTATGAATATCTTCTTAGCATCATCAAAAGACAGAAGAAGGGAGAAGTTCTATTTGTTATTCCAAGGAATATTTAGGATAGCTATTTGGGCAAACTTTAAGCCATGAAGTGACAGGATTTAGAGACTGGATAACTATCTCCCTAGAGTCTGACTCAGTGTTTTGTGTCTACAGAATAAAAAACCATTACCTAACCACAAGGTGGTAGGTGGGGGGACATCCAGTTATCTTACCAGCAGAGGATACTCTTAAGATTATTTTTGTGTAGAAAATACCATAAAAGCATTTCATGTGTACAGATTGTTTTGCTTAATGAAACATTCTTTCATACATGTTAATTTTTGTTTGTGTAAACTGTAAGAAAAATTGTGGAATGTACACAATTAAAGTTAATTTCTGCAGAGAATATCAGAAAAATGTGGCAGATATTACACTAATGTTATTGCTTTTTCCAAACTCAAACATTTGAGCTTTGGTTTATAAATTGATTCATATTTCAGCTACTTTTTTCAGATTCTTTTATTATCTTCATTGTTTTCCAGAGAACATTTATTACTAATACAAGTCAAATGTTTTAATTTTTAATATTTCCCAATTTCTCTTACAACATCAATTTATTTTCTTCCATTACAAAAACAAATGCAAAAACAAATGATTATTCAAATGCTGCATATAGGAAAAGAGTAGAATGAACTGCAGGAGTGAAATTATATTTTAATGTACTGGAGTGATTATTCCTGGAGGTTTTTTCAGCACATTTGAACATCGATATTCACGAAATTGAAACCACTAAAGTTCTTTTTAAAAAAAGTCTGTATTATAAAGTTATACTCTTTGGATTTATATGATTAAAATTTTAACTTTATTTGCTAATAATTTTTTACTTTATACTGAATAACGTATCTTACAAAACTAAATCTCATGAGACTTGAGCTCCATATCATAAAATGGATAATCCTTTATTCACTATGTGACTTCCTATAATTTTTTTAGACCCTAACATTTATTTTCCACTCATTTACCTAAAATCTTGGTTATACAATTCTGTATTATAGTGCTCAGGGTGCCACAGTTAGTTCCCAGGGACACTTCAAGGTATTTTCAATTATTTAGTGAAATAGACTACATGATTTATCATATCAAGGTAGTCCACAATTTCAGTATTTAATAGAGTATTTATCTTTCACATGTTCTTTTTTGACAAAAAGCAAGTATTGCATGATAATATGCCACATGAAGTTAAAGTATTGATAAATCTAATCTGACCAAGATTTGTTGTGCTCAACATATGCAAATATATATCCCATTAATAAGTAATGGTGGTTATTTTAAATGAAATTCTTTTAATTTATGTGCATTGATTTATCAGACAGCTAATGTGCTTTAAAAACATACTTTTTACCTTATTTGAACCTAACTTCATAATAAATGGACTAATTAGTTATTAATTTTGTTAAGAGTATTATGAAAAAATTACTAAAATAATAGGATGTCATTACTAGGAAATACTGGGAAAGTTGACCCAAAGAGTTTAAAATAAATTTTAATATGTATTTCTAAAGTCATTACTTACACAAGATAATTCAGTCAGGTATACATTTTTTGGATTGTAAACTTGTCTTCTCTAATCACTTTAGATTCTTTAAAGCACTGAATGATGATATGTATTTAGAATTTAAAAATATATTTCATTTTGAAAAATTTTTAGTGTTAATAAAGTGCATATTGAATTTCAACCCAAAATTCTTGACATAATGGAGATTGTAAGCTATCTCAATTTCTGTAATAATAGATTTCTCTATATTCAATTATTATTAACCTACAATTTATTAACCCATTGAAATAGTATATCTTTTTATTCATAGGGCACTTTGTGGAAAGTAATCATAGCTTTCATTCATTTTTCAATGAGTTCCATGATCAATCCTAATTTCTATTTTTTCCCACTAAGATAAATCACTATTTTTGTCTTGATTCATTGTATTTTGAATGCATAGACTCCATTTTATTTTTACATTTTTTGTTACGATTTTTTTTGTGATAAATAAATTGAAAAAAGAAAGCATGAGTATGTCTTTTAATCCATTCAGTTTTCTTACTGGATGAAAGTAAAAATGGAGCAGATGACATCACAAGATAATCTCTTTAGTGATTTTAAGCATTGTTTTCTCTTCCTATGCAGCAAGGTCAGCAGCTATTCTAGAAACCAACTTATTCAATACCTAGGACCACAAATGAGAAGCTTGAAATATTCACAGAAAGAAAAGATCATGTTGACATGATTTTTATGGGAAAATCAATGTTCTATTCTCCATCTTGACCTGTAAGGTCATTTGCCATTCTTCATAGGTCCCAGAGACTTTGTGGTTCTGGCAATGCCTGTGCTGCTAAAACTCAGCATGTTGAATTCATTGATATTCATTTAAATTACTCATTTGGTTTCCCATGGGCCTATACTTCAGTTTCATTTTGACTTTCAGGCATCACTGAACCAAAAATAAAAAGTAAAGAACAGCCAAAACCATAGAATCTCATTTTATTTCAAGATTGAATTGGTGAATTTGAAACAGAAATGATCTTGACACAGAGGAGTGCTCAGTATTGTTGGAGGTGCATGTAAAAGCCAAGAACCTTTTCAGGAATTGAGCCCAATGATTTGGTTGATAACAAAGTGAAGAAACCAGGTAAATATCAGGTGATTATCACCTGATTTGGGTTTTGCTGCAAACATTTTGCAGAGCTCTAACTGCAATGTGCATTAGTCACGCTACTGGAGCAGAAAATCAATAAAATGAGGTTCCAAAAATAAAATATTCTTTTGGAATGTTGCTCTGAACTAATTAGCAATGACTCATTTAAAAGGACTTACCTGTCATTAGGGGGAAAAAAAGATATTTACAAAAATCAGTTCCCAGACAAAACATTTTTTTGTGATTGAAAGGGGAAAAAAGATTAAAAACTTTGATTCACAAAGTGACTTTTATTTTGACAATAAATAACACAGAAGTCACATTGTGAAATGAGAAACTTAATCATTTTTCTGTCATGTTATTTGTCAAAATACACAGTACAAAAAATGATAACTCATAAATAAAAAGTAACTTTACTTCAGTTTGCTCTTTAGAAGTTGTATGGGGAGAGAAAAAGCTTCATTTGTTAATAATTTTGGATAAACTACCACAGGTATTGAAAACAGATCACAATTGCTTGATTTTGAATTTTGTTTGAATTTAAACCTTAATTTTCTAATCTCCCCACATAGGTAAAAATTATTTTTATTCAAATAATTCATGTTATATTTTTAAGGTAAAATTTATCATTGTAGTTATGTAGTCTCCTTATGGGGTAAGTTTCCTCCCTTATATGGAAATATATGCTTATAATGCTTATAAATGTATTTGGATATATATTTTAAATATACATATAAATATATATAAAATATATAAATTCTAATATTTTATAGTTAGTGGATGACTTGAATTTAATGTTGTATGACATTTTAAATGATGCTAAAATCTGATAGTCTTCCTTAGTGTGACTATTTTTCCATTTCAGAATATTGTATTTAAAATACAGAATTTCTTTATGGTTTAGCAATAAATCAAAAGACACACAAAATATTCATCTCTAATCATTCCCATTAAGAAAGGACATGAGGTCACACAGAAGAAAAATTTCAGATTCTTGTATTTAAATACTTTGACTTGACATTAAATACATAAAGTTGTCTTCAAATAATAGCAATGCCTCTAATAGTTTGCAATCTCTCAAAACAAAAAGACAACAATAATTAAGTGCATTGCAAAATTGGGATCATTACTGATAAGTACACAGCATGGTGGTTCCTCTTGGTTGTCAACTTGACTGATTGGAGAAACTCCTAGAAATTGGGGAAAGTACATATCTAGGTGTCTCTGAAGCTGTTTCCAGAATCAATGAACTGTGGATCTGCAAACTGAGGGGTGAAGACCAACCCTGAGCTGAACAGTGTCATCCAGTAGGCCTGGGTCCCAGTGGAATACAAAGCAGAATAGTGAAGCCCTATACAAGTAGGCTTTATTGTTTTGGAAAGAACAAAGTACATTCAGGTAATTCATCAATCTGGAGAGGAGAATCTAGACTATATAACTGAACGAGGAAAAACAGTGTGAGGTGAATCAGGATTGGGTAGGCAGTAGAGCTCAGTAGGATGTTACACATAGAAAACCAACCAAATTCTGATTATGTTGGTGATGAAAATTAGCTGTGGCTTCAAACTTAGGGTAAGTAGGGAGTTGTCATGACACTTACCACGACTGAACACCAGAAGAAATATTTTTATTCTCCTGTCAAATTATTTAATTTGACAAATAGGTAGAACAATGGACTATAGGCAAGACATTCATTTCTTAGTTTACAGTAGAAAAAGGCAAATGTACTATTATAAGACTTCTGGGCCTGCGAAAAATAAACAGCTTTATGTCTCAGGTAATTTTTAAATACCTCTAGTGTACTGAAATTCCACAATGAGAAGGATTACCAATCTTTTGGAATATATTCCAAAAGAATATATTACAAATCAATTACAAATCAGATTCTTTCAGCAGGAAAGAGAATTTTCAGAAATTTATTTTTAAAATATATTTTTTTAAAGAACTCTAAACCCGAGAACTGACAAATTAAGAATTTACTATCTAATTTGACCAAATGAATCAAAGAATCAGAGGATGTGTAGATGAAAGCTGAGAGAATAACACTAGTAAAAGCAAAGGGGAGAATAAATATATGAAGCATAAATTGTGTCTGATAAAGGGCTACAAAATGAACTGATCAAAGAGAGTAACTACATGAAACATATTTGATTTTTAATTTACCATGTGATAATATAGGATTTTATAAAAGTTTGCTTGCAAATTAGTTTAAAGCTATTCAGGATTAAAAAAAAAAGTCATTTTAACTAAGAATTGACTCAGTAAGAAAAGACAGACTAATGACAAACGGTAATATATGCAATTGGGAGAGGTGCCAATGTTAAATCCTGCCTTATTTAATATTTTAATGAATTAGAAATACATGAGATTGTGGATCAAATTAAATTGGGGTGATTCTAATCCCTCAGGGACTGGATAAATCTTCTGTGCTCGCATATTGGAGCTTTTCTTTCAGCTTTCTTTTTTAATGTCTCTGATTTCATTCTAACTGGCTATGCCTTGAAGAGAGGTGGACAGGAAAGCTAGATGCGAGGAGGCCAGGAAACCAAGATCAGGATTCATGAACTCCTGGGACCCATTTTCTTATTAGTTAATAATCTTGAACAAATCACTCAGATTCTCGGCAACAATACATTCTTGCACATGGAACAAACAATGTTTTTCTTTATAAAGCTTTGGCTATTATGGTCAAATAAAGAAAAATATATTCAGGCCCTTTTTACAAAGTCCATCAAGAGAATCAGGAGTACTACTGTTCCATTAATATTAGTTTCTTTCCTCTGTTTTTAATGTATATGGCCCAAAATGCAATCTTTTTTTTTCAGATAGGGAAATGAAGCTCAGAGAGAAATGGGAGACGATTATTTGAGTAAACATGTACAATCAGTTATGAAAAAGTCTACAATACATCAAATGTCCCAATTCCTAGGTCAGCGCTCTTTCATCCTACCCATGAACGTTTTGTTTTTGTATCTTTATTCTAAAACTCTCTTTTGCCTTAAAGCTTATGGTAGATAAAAGTATTGTTTTCATCACGTTAATGATTTTGGGGGGGGGGTACTAGGATTCAAATTCCAGGGGTACTCTACCACTGAGCTACATCCCTAGCACTTTTTATTTTTTTATTTTGAAACAGGCTCTCACCAAGTTGCTTAAGATCTAGCTACATTGTAGAGGCTGTCCTGGAACTTGCTATCCTCCTTCCAGAAACCTCTCTAGTTGCTGGAATTGAAGGTTTGCACCATAACATCTGGCTACTCACCTTAATAAATTTTAAGATCCATAGGCAAAACCTTTAAATATTTGCCTATAAAGTCATATTTATTGAATGTTCTTAACTGAGGTCAAAATCATTAATAAGAGTTCTTTTTCCTTCACATTAATTTTCTCTCCAAAGTTTATATTCTTGTGATTATTATATTTAGTTTTCTTTATCTAAAAGCAAATTGTAGAGCTGTGAATCCCTTTCATTATCAACACATTTTTATGAAAAATATGTATTCAATTCTTTATAAAGTTTTTTCCCCATTCATTATATTTCAATGACCATCACTGTATTCAAACCTCATCACATATTCACTTATGAAGTAGAAATGTTTTGATATATTTTAATGGGTATGTTTTTAAATGTCAATAAATTACTTTCATGTATGATTTTCTCTCTTAACCATTTCCACTTTGTAAAACTGTTATTATCCACTGCTCTAGGAAATACATTTCGCTACATAAAATCATAATCATTAAAGGCCAAGAAAATTAATTTTACATCTGTTGAGTTTTAGAACCCAAATGATCAGGATAGTTAATAGATTTGAAATAATGTTTTCTGAGCAAGTTTATTTTTATTTAATTTGTTTATGCCCATGAAGAAATATACTAACCTCTCTGGAATTTATATCCTTAAAATAATAGAAACATGATTCTTCTTGCAGTACGGTGGTGTGAATTCTTAATAGACCCAGATGACAACTATAAACTCTGATGAACATACAAAAAGAACTGCCCCAAAATTCTGAAGAATGAACAAAAGCAGGTTCATTTTGAGGATAATGGAAACTTGACAGGGAAGGGTATCATGGGCTGTCTCTCATTCTCACAGTTTTTACTGTGAGAAAGGGAGATGATACTCATGGAGCAGTGTGACCACAGCAGAACGCTCATAGGAAAATGCTGTCTTAAGGGTCTGAAGACATTCAACAGAGGAAAACTGTAAGATGATGTTAAAATTATTAGACAAGGAAGTTACCATGAAAAACAATGCTATTTGAGACTGGGGAAATAACTGCGTAATGAATTCAATTTAGAAGACCTCAAGATAAATAAAGAAAATAAAAAGGGAAACTGATTTTTTTTAACTGAAAAAAATCTGAAATTAAAAATTCCTTGAATAGGCTTAATGATATTAACAATAAAAATGAAATGCAAAACTTTTAGTGACCGTGAAGTTAGATTTAAAAAAAATTTTAAATATGAAGAAAAGGAATAGTCAAGAAATATATAAATAGATCTTCAGTTCCTATGAGATAATATTTTAAAATATCTCATATAATTGAATTTGGAGTGGCAGAAACAGTTAAAAAGGGCAGGGGTAGAAGAGGAATTTGAAAAATATACTGCTTAAAGTTCAATCTTTAAGTCATTAGATTCTTCTTTTGCATTTTGAAATAAAATATGAAGAATACTGTCTCACATGGGCAGTATAGGATATAAATAGAATAGTAATTAAGAACTGAGTTCTGGAAGTTGACATTTTAATTTTTCCTGTTTTTTACATTTGTCCTCTTATAAAATGGTCAAAATAATAGCCTGTATATTAGGAAGACATTATAAAGTTTTGAGTAAATAAAATGCATGGTAGTGACTTAATGAAGAGTCCAATAAATAATACCTTTCAATAAATGTTTAAAATCAACATCATCATAATCATCTTTATCTTCATCTTCATCATCATGTACCTTATCAGTACTGAAGGGTTATGGAAACTAATATTCCTAAAAGACAACTCCCCAAGAAAAACAGAGGGACAGTGTGGCTCAGGAGGAGGGAGGGGAAATTGGTCAAACATTAAGCCTCTCCCAGTGCACCCTTTCCCAATAACAGTGAACCCTAAACTTGGACCTTCCCCCGTTGCAAATTAGCCCTAAATGGAGGCACAACAAATACTGAAACTCTGGGAAACAATGGACCCCAGAATAAGAACAATGAGTTTCAATCATTTTACAACCACCCTCCTAAGTTAAAGTTTTAACCTGTACAACTAGCCCCTGATGGTCAAAACTGCATGTGCATGGCTTCCAACGATTACATTATTGTAACCTGTAAAACCAAAATCCCCTCTGTGACTGACAGCCATTTTCCCATCTGGAAAATAGGTACCAATGTCATCCGAGTCCTCAAAGGAATAAAGCCTTCTCTGAATCCACCAAGGTCTGCCTCCCATCCTTTTGAGCTTACAAGTGCCATCATCAACATCAACATCATCACCTTTGGGGCCATGATCAATATCATATGTCACTTCTGTCTGCTTGAAGAATTTCAGGTTGAGTATGATTTCAGGTTAATGAAAGATTTTCTTCTTTGTTTCTTGAAGAACACAATGGAATATTATTCAGCCTTAAAGAAGAATAATATTATGGCATTTGCAAATAAATGGATGGAATTGGAAAATATCATGCTAAGTGAAATCAGCCAATCCCAAAAAACCAGAGGCCGAATGTTTTCCCTGACAAGTGGAGAATGATGCATAATGGGGATGGGAATGTGGGGAGGGAGAAAAGAATGGGGGAACTTTAGATTATGTAGAAGGAAATGAGAGGGAGGTGGGGTATGAAAAATGGTGGAATGAGACAGACATCATTACTCTATGTACATGTATGATTACATGAATGGTATGAATCTACATTGTGCAAAACCATAGAAATGAAATGATGATTTCCATTTGTGTACAATGAGTTAAAATGCAGTCTGTAAAAAATTTAAAAATAAATAAATAATTTAAAAAAAAGAAGATTATTATGGTTTAGATGTGAGTTGTTCCCCAAAAGCTCATGTGTAAGACAATGCAGGAAGGTTTATTGGTGAAATGATTGTTTTTCTGAGAACCTTAATCTAATCAGCACATGAATCCCCTTGAATAGATTAACTGGGTGGTAACTGTAGGCAGGTAAGTTTGGCTGGAGAAGGTAGAAAAATGGGGATGTGCCCTTGGAGTTTATATTTTGTCTCTGATGAAAGGAGCTCTCTTCCTCTTCTCTTTCTCTCTCTGCCTCTCTCTGCCTCTCTCTGCCTCTCTCTCTCTCTCTCTCTCTCTCTCTCTCTCTCTCTCTCTCTCTCTCTTTCTCTCTCTCTCTTTCTCTCTCTCTCTCTCCTTTTCTCCTTCCTAGTGCCAGGTCCTGACCTGCTTTCCTCCAACACATTCTTCCTTCATGATATTCTGCCTCACTTTAGGTCCCAAGGAATGGGGATCAGCCATCTGTAGAATGAGACCTCTGAAACTGTGAGGCCCAAAATAACTTTTCATCCTCTAAAATTATTCCTGTCAGTTCTTTGGGTGACATCAAAAAAAAAAAAAAAAAAAAAAAAAAAAAAAAAGCTAACAAAACAAATGTGCTCTACTCTTTCAAGAACTCCAAATTTTATTTGAAATAAGATGAGTTTTTATTTCCTGGGATCATATGATACCTGTATAAAAAATCCATTTTCTCATTTAACTGAAATCAATAGGAAGGTTGTCTTGGTTCCGGTGCATGTTATATAAATTGTAATGTTTTCTTATGTTGATTTCCTCCCTCTGATGAAACACACCTCCCTTTCTTTCCATCAGTGAAAATGTTACTCATGCTTGTTTCAAAGGCTAACTGAAATGAGTTCTCAGTTATTGATCCACATGTGAACTGATTTGCTCTTACGAATCATCCCTTTTACTCAAACATTTTATATATCTGCATCACCATCTAGTTTTTGCACATGTACATCCTTTTAATTTTTCTGTGGCTCTTTTCACTTAATTTAGTCTTATATCTCAACAACTATGAAAGTCTTTAAAGTTCATGATCAAGTCTTTGAGTTATCTCTTAGGAAATTATCTTTTACAGTGCATAAAATTAATCCTAGTATAACTACTGTAGTTAACCAATAGTTGCAAACAAATTGCATAGGTACTCCACACCTCTGGAAGATCATAGCACAACATACAAGATATGTACCAGGAAGAGCAATGCCCTACAGAAAACATAGCAAGGGATAAACAAACCTTGAAGGAATGAGTATTCTCTCCCCTTCTTGGAAAAATAATTACTTAAATGTCCCCAAACCTGATCAAAAGTGGCGCTCTCCCACAGGTATATATACCTTTCTTTTCTTCTTTGCTTATACTTTTGCTTTTCTTTCAGCAGATAAAATGTAAGTTGGAGAAGAATCCTTGGAATTTACTTGCTTATTTATTAATTTGAAGCAACATATTCAAATTTAGTTAGACTCAAAAGACCTATATTTTACATAATCTAACTTGGTCACTGAATTATTATATGAACTTAGTTAAGTTCAATTAGTCTCAGGGGGTCTCAGTTTCCCCATTTGAGGAGAAAAAAAGTTACAAAATCAAACTGGCACCTATTATGCATTTTTAATATGCACTCTGAAAGCGTTTTCTTGCCATTTGATTAAAGAAGCATGATACTTCTGCTATCAAATATTTTAAATAAACTGTGTCTTAAATTAGGAATTTTTCATATCTAAAACTGTTCAAATTCAGTCAGTTCAGTCATAAATAATATAAATAATAAATGCTTGCAGTTGTTTAACACAATCCAAGAAGTTCACACCATTCTGTAAGCAAATTAATTAAAGAAAGCAAATGGCACTTTTATAAAACAAGACAATGGAAAATAAGTTAGACTTCATGATTTATAAATTACATTTTGTCATTCTTCAAGTAGAAGTCCATTAACTTTTAAAATGCTATCGTTCAATACCATGACTATCCTGCTACCAGTAAAATACAGAGAATACTATATAAGAAGTCCCATGCATTAGTTTTATCCAACCTCACCCATGCCTTCGTGGTGCAAACTAAATTTCATAAATAACAGGTCTTAATAATGGCTGATAAAAATGAGGTCTGTAGATCATTCTTATGGTGAATATGGTAAAGTTGAGCAACCCCATAAGATTTTCATAATTTTCTTTAGTTCATTCATAAAATGGGCTACAGACACTATAGCATTTATACATGCATGAGTATATTTACAGAGGTAGAGATAAATCTATTCATGAGAGCAATGTAACTATTCTGGTCACACGTATTAGAAATGTTTTTTGAAGAGACACACCATCCTGACACATCAAATATAATATATTACTATTTTGTATACATATCAATTTGGTGAAAATGAGAGTTGACATATATTTAAAAATGTGTCAATTTTACTTAAAGTCAGACTTTTTAACTAGATTGTAATATACCTAAGTAACATATCCATATTTTATAATCTAACATCTAACATTCATCACAATGGGCAAAACTTAACAGCCTCACAAATCTATTATCAATATAAAAGGGATTTATTTTTGCTTTGTCCCACTTTAATTTTCCATGCTGCTACACTTAAAGTTTGAATATTCACGGGTGTTGCTTTGTAACTTTTCAAGATGTTGTATTTTCTCCATTGATTAAATCATTTTTAGAGTCTTGGGTGCAGGCCAAAAATACTAGATATCTTTGATTCCTCTTTCTTTTGAAGGGTACTTCTGGTACACTAGCAAGACTTTTGGCTCCGTCTTGAAGATGTATCTCCACCAAAGTCTGCTCATCTCCATTCGATCACCCTCAGTTTACAATGCCAGCAATATTCCTAAGCATTCAACATCAGCCTCATATTTGTTGGTAATCAGTACCCTCCTCCAAATGTGTGTTTTTCCTTCTTTACCACAGCTAGAGCAATTCCCTCAAAGCATATGAAGCATATCATTACCCTCCTGATCAAGTCCTGTTTTCCCAACACTATTAGAATAAAACAAAATTCTCTCTGCAGCCCCCATAACCTTGCATTGGGCCAGTGTTTGCAGACACATTCATATTCTCTCATCTCTCTCCAGCCATAATGTTCTTGTCTTTCTTAAATCGAGCTTTTTCCTAGCTCTGGATCTTTGCATGGAGCCCTGAAGAAATAGGTGCAATATTTTTCAGGTATAGCGAAATATGAAAACAAACAAACAAACAAAAGTCCCTCAAACAAATAAAAGCAACTAGTAACTCACAATACTGTATCCAGTGAAAATGTATTTCAGGAGTGAAGGGGAATTCAAGATGGTCTCAGAAATAGTAAAACTTACCACTGATACCAGCAGGCATACCTTAAAACAAAGCTAAGGAAGCTTCTCTAAACAGAAGGGAAATGATAAAAGAAGGAACATAAGAAAGGGGAAACAACCTGGAATTCTGAGTAAATAAAATAGACTTGCTTTCTACTCTTGAGTTATCAAAATTAGGTTCACATACTGATGTGAAAATTATATGCTAACAATGTCTGATGTGGTTCTAAATGTATATAGAAGAAATAACTCTGATAATTAGGTTATACACAGGGAAGGTAAAGAGATATAAAGGAGGAAAGATTTTTATACTTCACTTGAACTGGTGAAATTATAACAAGAGCAAATAGTGATAAGTTACTTACCTATAATATAATACCAAGAATAAACACTGAAATGTCATACAAAGAGATACACAATAATACTAGAAATAAATCAGAAAGAAATTCTAGAAATTGTTCGTGTTATTCACAGGAATACAGGGAAGAAGAAATAAAAACAAAACTAGAGAAAACAAAAAAAATTGAATAAAATGACCTCATCTTACATAAGTAGACTAAATGCAAATGCTCTAAACAAACACATCAATTAAAAGACAAAGATTGAGAGAACAGATTAAACAATAAGAACTGATTACATGGAATCTACTGGAAGCTCACTTTAAATATAAGAATGTAAGCAGGTTGAAAGTGAAAGGATGGAGACAGATTTATCATTTGAACAATAATCAAAGGAGAACAGGAGTGGCCATTGTATCATTAGATAAAATGTAGTTTAGAATAATAAATTTATCAGGGATGGAGAACAACCTTATAAAATGATGAGTCACTCCATGAAGAAGACATAGCAAGTTTTATTGTGCATACACCAACCAACACAGTGGAAATAAGTGTGAAACAAAAACAAGAAGTAAGAAAAATCACAAATACATATACTACATATTATATTTATATGTAAATAAGTGTATAAGGGAATTTAATATCTCTTCATATATGAATATATACATGTATACTCACATATATAGAGAGGAAAGAGAATGAGAGAAAGAGCTCATTCTCTCTGAACTACTGAAAGAACTACTATATAAAAAATCATTAAAGACATAGTTAGAAAGCATCAATTCATAGTAACAAATTGGGGTTGGGGAGATAGCTCAGCTGGTAGAGTGCCTGCCTCGCAAGCACAAGGTCCTGAGTTCAATCCCCAGTACCGCAAAAAAAAAAAAAAAAAAAAAAAAAAAAACATAGTAACAAAATGACTTGACCAAATAAATTCAGAATATGTGTTCTTTTGAGATGTCCATGGAACATATGTTAAAAGAGGCTATATTATCTGCCAATCAAATTTAAAATATCACCTTTGAATTATTTAAACATAAAAAGATGTTTGAGTCAATGTAATAACTCATGTTCTTAAGTGGTAAGATTGAATCTTATACAGATACAAATTCTTCCCAAATTATTTAAAAGGGATCAAAATTTTAACAATATCCAATTATTTATTTGACTTTCTAAGGACCTGAGCATGTGGTTCTGATTTTCACCTGAAAAGTAAATGTGGCAAAAATTCAAAATATTTATGTAGAAGACAGATTTTTTGTCCAAGGAATTTGATTCCAATTCTGATATCACTATTTCTTTCTGATAACTTTGGAAGCACTAAATCTTTCTGTGCTTATTTTATACAATTTATGTAATTGGACTAATTACTTATAATTTACATTGCAATTTGAAAAACAGAAATAAACTATTTAACACATAGAGTCATCCCTCAATAAATCCAGAATTTAAAAAAAAAGGAAGCTGTTACAGGAGTCTGGATTTTAGATGAACAAGAATTATTAACATTAGAATAAAGATTGCAATTCGTATTTGGCCCAGCTCTACTGCTAACTTTTGGAAAGGCATATCATGGAATTTTTAGCACCAAATATAAAGCATGTGATAAAGAGATATGTCTTCTCCCTTCTGCTTCTGAGAAAGTTCAGTTTACTACTTAACAAACTCTTAGGTAAACCTATTATGGAAATATGCTTCAACAAATGTTTTAAATGAATTTTTCTTCCCTCAATCTGCATTAGACTGCCTTATACTTCTAAATGCATAGATGTCATCTTGTGGAATTTTTGCAGAAAATATGGAATATGCATATGGAGAACAACAAATTTTATATCATGCTGGGTAAAAAGGAAAAGGCCATGAATGATAAATTAATTGAATTGGTGGAGTGCAACCTGGACTGAATATTTTGTACAAATATGCTTTCAAATCAATTAACTTTGACCTGGGCCATATGCAGCCAGACATTTATCTTGTCAGGTGAGATTTTCCTTCATATGGTGGAAACGGACTATAACAGACCTTGGAGATGGGAGCCTATGACTTGGAGACTTGGACCCAAGAGGAAACAACTTTCTCAGTTTAATGAAACTCAGAAACAGAGATACCTGGAGAGTTTAAAGAGTTGAAAAAGTACATTTTGAGCCTGCTACAAAGTAGAACAAGGGTAAATCAGGCAACTGACCTGACTAGAAAATAGAAACTATGTGTTAGCTTTTGACTAACCTCTTCAATCAGTGCTTAGTTGGACTGTAGAAAATCAGAGACGGGTGTAATGAAAATCCTGTTTTGAGTCTGTTGACATCATCTATTACCTTTATTTTACAATTTTCCCTTCCTCCACTAAAAGAATAATTTCAACTTGTGATATCCTTTCCTTTGCCCTACCTGAACTCTGCACACAATGGATTGATAAAGGTATGGGTACTTCAGGTTACCACAGTTTTATATCACTAGTCACTGATAATAGGTGGGGGGAAGAACAAATAAATCAAGGTCAGACCACTGGAATTTATAAGCTATGTGAACTTATGTCAGTCCCATTCTGGCATTATTCAATAATAGTATGGTATAGGAACAGGCAGTAAGGAAGGTTATGTGACATAACCTAATATGATATAAAGGATTTCACATCACACCCCAGAGAGGTAAAACCATCTACCCTAAACTGACTTGCTTTACACTGATGTGGAATGTATGTGAGCATTGTACACACTCTCTGCCTTTGATTGACTTTGGTTTAACCAAAATTAAGAATCTCTTGCTCTACAGGTAAGAGTTGGGTCTTACTGGATTTGCTTCATGGAAACAATGGGTACAATAAATGACATGGCCTCACCCTTCTCTATGATTGACAGTTTGCCAGGGGAAACAAGAATGAATATGCAATGTTTTATCTCAGTTCCAGCGTAGCATATCATATCTTAACAACAAATCAGAGAACACAGATATTTTCCCATGTGGTTTATATAGCTTCTCCATTGGGTTTTCCAGGGAGATAAGATATTTTTTCTTGGTTGTAACCTCTCCAATGGGTTGATTTACTGAGAATCAACCAATCTAAACCAATCTGAGAATCTAAACCAATGTGAAATTCCAGAAAATTATTCACAACTTAAGTTTCTAGATTATTATAATTAAAATAAACTGAGAAAGTTGGAGATATAGTTCAGTGGATTTATATGTGCTTATCGTTCTTGAGGCCCTGGGTTCTATCCCTGCATCACAGAAAGAAACAAAAAGAAGAGAAAAAAAAATGATCTAATCCATGTACCATTTAGTACTGAGAGGGTACTTAAATCCTTTTGTTTTGTTTAATTTCAAACACTACAATGAGCACTGGTGGGGATATCTTGTGTTGGGAAATATACTTTAATGTTTAATCATCTCTGGAGCTAAAGGTTCTTTAACAGGAGTGCTGGCTTTAGCTTTGGATTTCTTGCTTTATACAAACAAAATAATTATCTTAATTCAGAACTGCACCACTTAAACATGCAATCTATTTAAAATGCATTCTATTTATTTTAATAGAAAACTTATTCTTATTTAAATACATTAAAATATAGTTGCTTGATTGATATCATAATAATTATAGGATGGGATGTATTGAACAACTGGGAAACCATTGATGCGGGCTATTTACAGACAGAGTCAACTGGAACCCATTGGATCTTTACTTTAGTAAGAGTCTGTTCTTTTCTGAAAATTGTTGCCAATCTACTGGAATAAGAAGTACTAAAAATTGAAAAAGCAAAAATTCAAGATTGATTTTCATTTCTTTTGAATTTGAAAAAGAAAGATAAATACCTATTTTTATCTTATGCTGAGTCTCTTCATTCATTCATTTTCCTTTTTCTAGTTCTTAGAAAAATAGAATTGTTTTCTAGACTCATTTATATTTGATAATAATGTTTCACAAATTATTTTCTATGACTTGTTTGATATGTTACATGCAAAAAAAGCTTTCTTGATGTCAAAAGAATGCCATTCATACTTATTCATTCTTAAAATGTAATTAAAGTCAGCCTCAGCAGCTTAGTAAGGTACTAAAGTGAGACCCTGTCTCTAAATAAAATACAAAAAAGGGTCCAGGTGTGGCTTAATGATTAAGTGTGCCTGGGTTCAATCCCTGGTACCAAAACTAACAAACAAACATAACTCTCCCGCTCTCTTCCTTGCCTCATTGCTAAACTTGGTAGATGCAAAGTTATCAGTGTAGTTCTGAACCATAATACTTGTGTTGTTCATTTAGGAGACACCAATTTATGCAAAGCCATGGTCCACCCAAGTACAACTGAGACAAAAGTTAGTGGCATTTCCTGCAAAGTTGAGAAGTCCAGTCAAGAAAGATTATCTTACAATTTATGAAAGATTCTAAGGAAAATATTTGAAACATTTCAAAGTCGTAACTACAGATCAGATACTACCTATGGTTAAGATCTAAAGGTGGAGAAGGCAAGTGGTAGAATTTGGTAAGGGAGAAAGATAAGGAAGGGAAAGAGAGAGAGAGAGAGAGAGAGAGAGAGAGAGATAGAGAGAGAGAGGAAATGAACAATAATGAATCTTTCTTCTCTAATGAAATGAATTAAAACACAGAAAACTTCTCAGTCCATATTCAACAACAATAATAAGAATTCATAAAGCAAAGGATTGTTGGAGGTTATGGAAAAGCTCTTTTATAATGAGCACTGAAATTGGGGTCTGACTTATTTCCTTTAACTTTCTTTAGATTCTGGACATTGTTTCTCTGATATACTGCCACTGGTGTGTGCATTTGACAAAATGCATCCTAGAAGTCTCAGTGCTGTGCTGGAGTCCCTGGATTTGTGAATCTTACTATGACTGTTTCTGCGACTCATTTAACATCTCTCTCCCTTTCTTCACCTTCCTGAACATGAACCCAATTAAGGGAAATTTTTCCCTTAATACAAAAGGATTGGGCTTGTTCTGCAGCCTGGATTCTGTCTAAGTGCAGGTGGTACTTCTTTAGCATGTCTAACAGTACAAAAAATAGAATTCTCTCCTTACGGAGGTGTTAGGAGAATTAATTAATGTTTATGAAGCACCTCAGCTCCTTGGATGAAAGGACCCTGAAGAATTCTCTCATCTGAATGTGATATTATTGCATCATATGATTCTGTGGCCAAGCAGAAGATAAAAATAGTCCCCTCAATAGAGTAATGTTACATTAACTCTGTGAGGGAGGTGTTCTCTGTTCAGTATCTGGGAAAAGGCATTTACTAAGTATTTGTGGGGGGAGGAATTGAACTCCTCCAAATTTGTGGATTATCAGTTTTCTTTAATAAGTCCCTCCAATTCCATTATTTTTATTTCAATGGTTGAGATTTTATTTCTTCCTTAAAAATGCACAGCAAGGACAAACTCTTTTTTACTTCTCTTTCAAAACTTGATCACAAAATAATGTTAGCAGTTTAAATACAAGTATAAATAATTGGTAAAGTTTAAACTAATACCCTTAGTTCAAGTGCTGGTTCACATCATAAAATCTATAGCCTGAAGAAAAAACAGTTTATTGCCAGCTACAGTGGTGCACACCTATAATCCTAGTGGCTTGGGAGACTGAGGCAGGAGGATCACAAATTTAAAGCCAGCCTCAGCAACTTGGTGAGGCCCTTAGAAACGTAACAAATTCCTGTCTCAAAATAAAAAATAAAAATAAAAAGGGTTTGGGATGTGGCTCAGTAGTTAAACATCCCTCTGTCCAATCCTGGTTATCCTCTCTCCCTAACAAAATGTTATTGAAGTGATTCAAAAATTAGAGAATATAAGAATTATGTTGATTGAATAAAATGATGCTGCATTCATTCCTAAAGTCAACACATCTTGGCTCACATTGCATGAAAACCAAGTCAGACTACATGAATGGCAGAAAATTAACTGGAACTTAAATTTTTTTCTCTCCTAGAATAATGCCTTTGACGCTTCTAAACTGTTCTTTCTCTCAAATCGCAGTAATCACATCTGTTTTGAGTGGGGAAGTTTATTTACTCACAGTACTTTTGTTAAGGTAAAGTAATAGAAGTGGATTGATTCATCATAAAGAAGATTAAAATAGCATTAATAAGTTATTACACCTTAGGGACTCTAAGATAGAATTTGAGATTTTATCAACACTATCTCATTTAATTCTCATGCTAGCCTGAGAGGTAGGTGATCATATTATTAGTATTTTGCAGATAAAGTAATTAAGGCACAGAAAAGTAGAGGAAACTACAAAGATTACATACTGGAAGGTGACAGAGTCATAGCTCAAACCCAGGCTCTTTTGACTCTGGAGTCCCTGCAATTACACCGTGTCACTGGGCAACATGAAGGTCCATTCAATAACTGAACTGAGTGTCCAGATTTATAAACTCTTATAATAAACCCTTAAAATATACACACATAAACAAAATATGGGAAAAGAAAATGCATTTTTTCCCCCTTTAGTCACTGCATTGAAAAAATACTGGCCCATGAAGTAAGAACATGGCTTTCCGCCAAATGAGAACTTTAGGGCGAACAGCAGGACCGACTGTGAGCCCACAGACAAAAGAGGACGGCTCATGCTTGTTCTCTATTTGGGTCTGTTCCATCTTCGCCAGACAAAATTGTGTCCTTGGATCTCTATTTGAAGAACTCGCAGTTGGCATTCTGTTATTGACTGTCTGGAGAAGTTTGGTTATCTCTCCACAAGGAATTCTAGGGCTGGACTCATGACCTTGTCACAAAGACTAAGCCTTGTGTTTCCCCTGAAAAAAGATAAACAGATGTGTCTCCCCTGGTTAAATGGGGTGTAAAACAGCACTTAGACTTGTCACTGTTCCTCCCAGTCTCCATCAGCGTCGCGCTACTAAATTGTGTGCTCCCCGCTCAAGCAGCTGCCGTCAGGGTAGGAGGTGACAGGCTCTTGGATAGCAAGACGTGTTTTCAGATGTGGGATAGTCAAGGTGCTACTATGAGTAAACGGTAGGAGAATTTAGCCATGAAGCTTTTATTTTCAAAGTAATGAGTCAGAGGGAAGGGCCCACCTCTGGGGACCAGCATTCCCAAATGAGACTAACTGGTATGGAGATTGTACCTCAATAACATTTGCTTTTTGAAGAGATCTGGGGAATGTGCTTGACTTCCCCATCTATCTGTTTTCAGGTGGTTATAAGTAAACCTATAGGAATGCTTGTACGAGGACCACTGAACCCATGGGCAGCAACACCAGCCAAATGAACAAGAACAGGGTGCAACATTTGACCCCATGCAATCTTGCCCTTTAGGTTTTCTTGTCATGGAATTAAGGACAGTTATTCCCCGTTTCCGCTTTCTGATAAGAAGCTCAGGGAGACACTGCACTCCCACCGGAGAGGCACTAACAGACTCAGGAAGGGGGATAGTGCCTTCATTTCAGTCCTGCATGGGTTTTGAATTACATAGGTCAGTGCAAACTAATGTGTATGAATTTACCTGTGGAACCAGATTACTGGCCTGCTACCACAATGGTCTTCTCACAATTAAAAGACTTCTAAGGTTCCAGTTATGCATTGTGGATATTTCCATTATTTGAATTTGAAAAATTTTGTAGATATCTAAAAAAATTTAATGATTTATAGACTACAGTATGTGCTGCAAAGTAATAAGAGTAAAATATCAACTAATGAAAATTTATTTTTAGGAATTAATTGCCATGTTGAGATTCTTAGATTGTAGGAATCTCATCCATGTTCCAGCTTCTGCCAATAATAAATCAATCAAGAGGAAACAATACAAAGAATATTTTGCCTAGGTCAAAGAGCATGGTAGTTTGGAATTTGGATTCTCAAGGAATACTAACCACACAGTAGCACAGGTTTACCACTTTTTAGTCAAATATCTTTATTGCAAATATTTTAAGCCAAGTGTTTTTTTAAATCTGTTGAGTGAACATAATAACATCTACATTCTGTGAGGATTATATGGAAGAATGTAGGAAAGTGTAAATTGAGTACTTGAAAAACAATATACTGAAGACATATTAGAGACTACTGGCACTGTATCACTATTTCATCTTAGATGATTTATACATATTATGGACGAAAATAATGCTTAAAATTCTAAACAAATCTACTAATTTTATCTATGTCATTTAAAATCTGGATTCGGAAAATAACAACAAATCATCATTGATAAGTCACTCTACCTCAATCTATATAATTTCCCTCTCATGTCAATTCCTGCTCAGATATATTTCCACTTCAGATCTAAATACTAAAACGCATACAGACAAACTCAGTGGTTATCACAGGAGAGGAGACTGTGGAAATTTTCTATTTCTTTCTTATATATATTATCTACTTTTCTTACAATGACCATGTGTTAACATGCATTGCTCGTACAATCAGAAAACAAGAAAATGTGTTCTTGAATTACTTGCCTTCTTCCCAGTCTTAACCACTAATGTTCCTCTTCATGTTATCATCTTTTTCAACCATACTACAATACAGTAGTTCCTTCTGTGACAACCTTCTGTACATTGACTTTTATGGAAACTAGCAATTGCCCTTCTTCATAGTTCTATAGTTCCAGAGGGCAGGGACCACGAATTATTCATGTTGTATCACCTTTCACACAACTCTAGCAAGAGACACTGTATGGGTCTCTGTCTCTGAGTGAAATAAATGAAAGAATATGGAAAACCTTTCCCCATCAAGGTACAATATTTTCCTAAAGGAGTATAGATAACAGAGCATATGTAAATTTGCAGCCTTGCTCTTAAATTGAATTTCAGTTTCGAAGTTTCCATATTTTTAAGTAAAAATTTCCTTTTAAAAGAAGCTGGATGGTAATAATTTACTTTTCCTACCGATATTTAAATTTCTTTGAAAATGAAATGAAAAAAGTCCAAAGAATTATATTATGTTAACTTTGAAGGGGAACATAATCAAGATTTCACTACTTTTTTTCTTATACAAACTGACTGTTATACTGTAGAGCATCAGAACCTGAAATGCCTTTCTGCCAAAATAGAGAACAGATGTAGGAGGGCACCTTGGGAACCATACATTGCAGAGTGTGGCTGAAGAGCTATTTTCACACCTTTCCCAGCCCTGTCTTCACCTGTTTATGCAGGAAACAGACCTGTGGATTTTAGTTCATCTGGTTCCATGCCAGTGGATTCCCAGTGGCTCCAGACAACTGCTTTCTCATTTGAAGTTCTGTTCTTTTCCTTCTAGTTTTTGGCTGACAGTTGCTCGGTTTTGGCAGCTGGCAGAATTTCAGAGGACTGTTTGCTACAGGTTGCCTCAATTTAAGAAGAATTGGACAAGAAAAGATTTCTAAGAATGAAAAGCAGAAATAAGTCTGCCATTATTTTGAGGAAGGGGTGCACTGCTACATGGGGTCCTTCAGAAAGACCAGTAGAAATGCAGTTCTGCCTTCCCCACCATGTCCCCTTAGCATGAACATTGGGGAGGGTGAGTTTCTACCTGTAAACTCTAGACATATGTCCATACCCATCAATTAACAAAGCCAACCACTGTAACAACATCTAAACAATGTCCTGTAACTAAAGATTTTTGTGTGAAGTAGTCAACCAAATAATCAAATGTCTCAGCAAACTCAGATCATATGTATTAAGTGATAATACTAGTTGAGTTAAAGTCTGATAATTAAAAGAGAATTAAGCGGGAATTACTATGAAGCAGAAAACTTTCAAACTTAGATGATTCATAAGGTAGAGTGAATAGGGATTGAGGATTAGCTGTAAAATAAATCCAGGCCAAAAGTCAACACTCTTGTTCTTCATGTCTTCCCTGACAAAGAGAGCTTGGTAACTGCTTTCTGTGGGGTGTGGCACTTAGTGTCATAAGGCCTCCCATCTCACTTTGGAAGTTTTATTCCAGAAAGGCTCAGATAGGTGGTTTGAACTTGATTGGATAAATGTGTACATTCAGTGTTAGAGACTCCCTCTGAATGCAAGGGATCAAAATGATAAGATTCTGTTTTCTGATTTCTCTTTCCATCCTAATGAGATACTGTATCACTGATGGAAAAAATGAAATACTTCCTGATAGTTACAAGTAATGTAGATGTAACTCTGGCCTATGTTTCCATGTCTCTTATAGGTGTGTCCCCAATAGTAATGCATAAGTGAATGTTGGGAGAGAACAAAAAGTTTCATAAAAGATTTAATTTTTCTAATGTTCATGCATGGAGAATGAACTGATTTTGTTGAGAGATTATAAGAAGGTCAGAGATCTCCTAGCACCAAAGCTTCAGGTTACAAGTCATCTTGATAATGACCTTTTGTCTTCCTTCCTTTTTATCACACAGATATTTGCTCAGGGACATAGCTTGGAAAATTGTACTGGCATTGGCCCTTCATACTTTGTTGGAAACTAGTCCTCTTAATTTGAATCAGTCTTGAATTTACAATTTCTTCAGAATCCTTAAACATTTGAGGTAATCCATCAACAAAATTGAATATTTAATGGTCATGAATGAGTCTTACAGAATAGGGGTGTATATGTCCTGTATATCCTTAGAATTCCAGTATTTTCAAACATGTCCAGTGCTCAGAAGTACATCATTATCATATCACTGAAAGAATGCCAAGCAGTCTAAACCAGAGATCAGCAAGTTCTCTCTCTCTCTCTCTTTTTTTTTTTCTTTAAAAGGCCAGGAAATATATACGTTAGGCTTTGTGGGCCCTACAATCTCTAGGACACCACTGGGATTCAACTCTGTTACTTTAAACAAAAACAACCATCCATTTTACATAACCAATGGCTGTGGTTAAATTTCAATAAAACTTCATTTACAAACTAGATGACCAAATCAGTCTGATCCGAGGGCTATAGGTTGTTGATCCCTGGTCTAGACTCCTATTCACACAGTTTCCAGTCTTACTGGGTAGGCATAGATGTATGCAAAAAGACAATTAAAGGCAATTACCTGAGGGAAAATCAAGTCCACAACATAGATAGTAAGATGTGCCAAAGTGCAGAGGAACAAGATAGGTACAGCAAATCAAGGATTTCTGAAATTCAAGTTGACAATTAAAGTTAAAAATGACATAATATGAAGATTGAAAACTTCCCGTCTTCCCCACTGTACTTTATCAAGTCCTGGGAGTCTCAGAGTTTGATGACTGCATTGTTTAAGAAAAGTATGTATGAGGATTCTTAGAAATATTTTGACTTTCTGTTTTCATTACTAGCAAACATGGAGCTCTTTTCAAACTAAAAAACCAAACTTATAAATCCAAGCAAATATTGTGGCCAAGCACATTTATTTTTGATAAAAATGAATGTCAATTTAATTGCAAATGAGGTACTCTCCTTAGACTCCTGGAAAATTGCAATCCTTGCCCTCTGTGCTGAAAGTTTGGGTTTTTGTGCTGGATTTTCCTGACCTGGTTTAGAAAATAATGTCCTGAGTTTCACCCAGCAATATTTAAAAAGACATCCCATGCAGATGGTTTTATGGAGATGTGAATGAAAATGAGTCAAAGACATCTCAGAGCAGCTGTAGTCTCTCATTGAGAGCGACCAAAGATATCAGAGTGGCTGCGTGAATGTAGAGGACTTGGCCATCTTCCTTATCAGGGAGCTGAGTCTCCTATCAATGAAAAGACTTCCTTTCCCTTAATGTGATCAAGATGGGTCTCTTAGGGTCAAAGTTGAAGCACATTAGTGCAGAGATTAAAACCTACCTTCTGCCCCTCTCTATTTAACCTGACCACAAAAGATAAAAAAAAGATTTTAGACTCTGGTAAGCTGACTCATTCTTATTCCCTTTCTCTCTCTCCATGAACACTGAATTTATCATTTAAATGTTAAAAAGGGAAACCAGATGCTATAGTTATTAACTTTTGGAATCAACTATAATCTTCCTATTAAATTCTTCCATCCAGGTATGGGCAATTATTTGCTTGATCTAAAGGTGCAGAAAATGCAGGCACACAGGGTTTCAGAAAGTCCAGTTTAATAAGACAGGTGGGTAACTAATAATGTGGAAAATTACCTGCAGATTGAGGATATTGGGAATGACTAATGGCCAAAACTAAGCGAGTAAATTAGTTGCAAAATGATACCATTTGCAGTAGTTGTGTGAACGGGGGACAGAAAAGCACAGTGGCATGTGGCAGAGAGTGGAGCTGAGCAGAGTGTGCATGTGGCCCAGGCTCAGGAAAGCATGCCATCAGCTTAGCACAACTCCCCCCGTCCCATTTACAATTGCCTCAGTCCTTTATTTATTTATTTTTGCTCATTTGGCATAATCTGTGCTATGAGTGTAAGGTTTAATAGTACAAGCCCAGGAGTCTAGTTAGTTTTTTGAAGTCTAACACAAAGTCATCACCAAGGTCAAAACCGTCAGTTACAAAACTTGAATTTTGTTTAAATACCCAGTAGATTCAGACAATCAAATATAGTCAACATTTGTAGAAAATGACAAGGGTTGAGTTTTGGAAAACTCAGAACCTAAGTGTAATTGTTATTAACTGGTAATGTTGTTGACATGTTACCTCTTAGCCAAGGTTGCTGAGCAAATATAACACAAAACACCTTTTTGATTTATTTATTTTAGTACTTTAAAATGGCAGTTATTCTGAAAGTAGAGAGTGTCTTTCGATCGGTAGATATGTTTTCATATACTAGTGCTCTCCTTAAAAAAACTATAAATTGATGGTATGTCTTACATTCTCACACCCCTTAAGATAGATGATGTACACATTTTATTGATATCAGGTTCATTCTTTTAAACAAATTTAGAGAGTTATCCCTTTTTTCTTTCTCCCAGCCTCTGACATTCCATCTAATATCAACAATTCAATTCGTAACACATGACACCCAAGTTCATTATCTAGGCTTACATCAATGAATGATAACAGGAACAAGTTTAACCAATAAAATGTTATTATTCATGGGTTCTGCAATGTATATAAATATTAGAAACATGTCATAGATTCAATGTTCCTGGTACTAAAGGGATAAAAATCTAGAGGAAAAGACAATTAACTCCTTAATCCTTTTTTTACCTTGTGATCATTTAATAAAAAATTACATTGTCCTGCCTAACATGCTCAATTGTATAAGCCTGCCTGGAAATGATGCCTTGACTATTCTCTTCCCTTATGCCACATGGTAGGGAACTTGAACTATCTCCAAAGCTAAAGTGAAGATAAGAAATACATAGTTACCTCTTTTATCCTTTCACTATCAGGAAACATGTTTTCAGTACTTTTTGATCCACATATGAAATCACCTTATATCCAGGCCATAGAACATACATACATATTATGCTGTCTAATCTAACTAAACTGGTATGAGTCTCCCTATGTGTAAATGGTTTTATTGTAGACACTGTACACTTTCTCCAGGTTAGTTCATCTATCTAATCAATAAGATTGTCTGATATCTTCCTGGGTATTTTGATGCTCAAGTAATTCATGGGCTCTTGTAAGATGCCATGAAAGTTCTTGTACCACAATGCTAAAGGGATAATCCTTTTATCACTTCCTTTTTACAATGTTGTTGATGTGGAAAGGCAAAAAGAAAGAACTGGCTTTCATAGATCTACCTGTGTGTGTGTGTGTGTGTGTGTGTGTGTGTGTGTGTTAAGGCAGGGATGGTAAAATGAGGTACAGTGCTAAATACTGGAAGTGGAAAGAATAAAAATTTCAAGATTTGTTGCATTTGAGCATGGACGCTTAGTTTTATAGACCAATTTAGCTATCTACATGAGTATTTTATGAAGAAAAACTGCAACATCATTAGCAGTTGCCAAAGAGAATAAAATGACTTTAAAATGTACTTTTTAGGCCACCTATTAATTGTAAAGTCAAATCTTTCCCCATTCAGTGTATACACTATACAGATGAGAAAAATGAAAAAATAACGCATTTGTAAAGTGCTTTTAATTTATTAAAAGACTTCAACATTATCTAATTTATCAAGGTTTCACCTCAAATAGTGAATTCATAATCTTCTTCCAAAACAGTGCCCTCCCTTGATTTTTTTTTCTTGTACTTATTCATGCTTAAAACCTGGAAGCCATTTTGCCTAGTTAACGAGTTCTGTTTATTTTACCCGTAGAATGTTTCCTGCATCTGAACTTTGTTTCCATTTCTATTGTCATTAGGCTATTACAAGAAAAAATGTCCTGCATTTCCGTCCATCATTATTTATACATTTAAAAAATATATCTCAAAAGGATCAATATTACTAGAACTTATAACAGAAGTATGATTTTCTTACTCAAAAACTACATCTTCATTGTGTACAAAACGATGTTCAATTACAATCTGATCACTCATATTTGGTGGAATCAATTTTTCAGGAATTATCTTTTCATCTTTTTGCTCTGAGCCTTCTGATTCAAGATGAATCTGATGTGCGTATGTGTGTATTCTGTTCTACCTCTCCCAACTCCTTTCTCTTTGCAATATCTATGTTGTGGGTCTGTCTTTTAATTTCCATAGAACTTGTGACCGCCACTAGAAGTGGCTTCTTGCCCAAACTGACTTTGGTGGTCTAAACATATACATAAATTATTTTCCAATCTAGTGAGACAGAGTCAGGAGGGAGCAAGGTCTGGGAACTGTCAGCTGCTGCTCTTGTATCTTTGGTTGGTATTTTGAGTCAAAAGGGATTGGGGAACATGTCATCAGTTGGAATGAAATGTAGGCTGCAGATGGGATGTGGAGAAACACTCTTACTGCCCCAGATTTTTACATTTTCTCTTCATTCCTTGAGAGGAGAGGATAATTTAGCACAATAAACCAATGAAGTATACTATGACAAGCAATCCATTTTAGCAAGGAAAAAATGGTTTTATTTACTATGAAGAACATGAGATCTCAAGATGAATGAGAATTACTGATTCAACTATAAGGGGCCTCGCATGATGAAGTAGGGGTCCTGCAAAGAGTGGTAGAGAGAGAAAGTGGAAGCAGAAGGAAGGCTGGGGCCCTGTATATGCCCGGGAAGCAAATATCAAATGAAATAAGAGGGCAATGAGGAGAAGTACAGTGAACTTTATCTCCCAATTATCTTCACTTTCAGAAATTTCTCTATGCCTTTGCCTTAGGTGGAGTTGTTGTGAATGTTTTACTTTGTGGAAAAGTTGTGGCCACTTTAGATAAATAAGATAGACTGATGAGAACACATACACACACCACCACCATTACCATCACCACAATCAACAACGGCTACAACAAAAAAGTCCTAAAAGATTTATTTCTCATACAACGAGGCTCTCCAGAGAGAGCAGTGGCCCTCCCAGCAGATTTGAAAATGGATTGAAAGAGCAAGAAAAAAAGAGAACTTATTTGGAGAGCTGGGGATGTAGCTGGTGTGAGGGTTACATACATGTGCAGGAGACTGCGTGGTTTAAGTTCCTGCCTGTCTAAAGAAAGAAGCACCAAGGTTTCCATATCAGCTTGTTGAGATGGGGGACACAAGGGGAACAGGGAAGGGTGAGGAGCAATAGCTGTCTGCATGTCAGCATTAATAAATGAAAGTCCGATTCTTCGTTAAAGGGACACTTCTTCCTTCAGTAAACATCAAACTCAGAGAGTGGTGGTGGAAGAGGTCTAGCCAGTGGGGGGAAGCCTTTTATCTCTAATACATTTTAAAATGAATGATGAATGATGTTTTACAAAAGCATGTGAACTTGTCATCTGTCTCTTGTTATTATTAATTTTTTAATTGTCTATAGATAAAGCATATCCTTAGAATCTTCACCCACAGGGTACAGTTCCCAGAGCACTCTCCCCACCCCATCTGTTATACCACTGACTGCTAGAAACATAAATCTGTTTCTTTCATACTAATAAAACATTTATCTACTTAAGTTTGTGAACTTAACAGAAGTCCCAGACTTTATAATCCCATTGGATTTTCTATCACCCAACTTGTGTTGAGCAGTGGGATAGGCTGCCAGAAGACCAAGGAAGACACTGGAGATGAGATAAGAGGTCCAGGATTTATTGAGACATTCTCACTGAGAGGTCCAATGGCAATGGGCTGAACAAGACACCTGGGGCACTTATTGCCTCAGAGAGTCTCTTCAGAAAGCAGCAACTCCTATGCTTTCTGTATTTCACCCTGGGGCAGCTTCCTGGGTGAGTACTTCCCTCATCCAAGGTGCTCTGGCCTTCTCCAGTTATTTTAGGAAGGAGGGTGTTACAAGTTGGGTTACAGAAACAGTCTCAGCTTAGCTTACTTCGTCCCACTGTTTGGTTTGACCAGCATCCCAAGGAGAAATGGTCCTAGTGTGTGTGCGAGAAGGCAGATTTCTACAGATAATGCCAACTTGCTCTAGTTCCCAGCATATTTAAGAGAAAGTCAGTGTACTTCTAGTTTTCCTGGGCATTCATGGTCCAAGGTTACTCTCCTGGTTCCCTTGACTTTCCCAGGTTCCTGGGAACTAAAGGGGCATTCCAGGGACATGGGTACTTATTTTCCTGCCCTCTTAAGATTTCTTTATGGATGGTATCTTAGAGAAATGGTAGTTTTGGGTTTCTGGTTTTGTTTTGTTTTTAATCCCATCAAAAAAGAAAATGCAAGGTGATTCAGGATTGTGGATGTAGGTGGAAGATTGGGGTAATTCCATAAGTTCTTTCATTAATGCCTTTGTTCTTCTTATTGCTCCAACTCCAATTTAAAATATGTTCTATTTAGCCATTGTATTTCCTTAGTGTCCTTTGATCCTCAAAGGTCAAGTTTTTCATGATCTTGATAATTTGAAGAGGACCCTTCAGATACTCATAGAATGTCCCTCAGCTTGGACTTGTCTGATGTTCTCATGGTGAGGCGGGGTTAGTTATGGATTTGGGGTGGAGAGAAATAGAACAAAGATGGAGTGCATTCTTATATCCTGTAAAGGAGAACTAGTTCTTGTATTTTTGTTCCTGGGTTTTTTGTTTTATCTTATTATTTTTGATACTTCTTCAGTGAGACTATATAAAAAAATCTTTGAGATTAGGAAGAACAGTTTTTAAACTTTTGTATTTTTCCATGTGAATTAATATTTTCCTTATAGTCACCACTCAATACATGTTTACTGAATTAATAAAAACATAACAATCTTACTAGGAAGGGAGATAAGGTGGTATGTTATTTTACCTTAGAGTCAAGAAAAATGAGGCCTAACCCCAAAAGTTCATAATCAACTACATTAGCATAAACATAGGTTTTCCTGACTTTTGTGTTCATGCCAAAACCAATGAATTAAATTGCTTTCCTTTGACGTGTGATATGCCTACTTCCTCAAATCATGAGAGCTTTCTTTTAGAAAGAAACTGATCAGTTTTTTGTTCGTTTGTTTTCTATTTTTTTGTTTTATTTATTTAAGAGAACCTCAAAGATTCAGAGACTCAAATTCTTGGCAATTTTTAACATTATGGAAACTGGGTTGCTATCTGATAGAGTACACTGCTCAGATACATCCAGTAGAAACTTGTTTATGAGGTACCATTATGTGGGAATTTCAAGGCTTCTATTGGCCCAGGAGGAGCAGATATTTATGGGTCAGGAGTCTTTTAACTTCCGTTCTTTTGTACATTATAGTAAGTGGCCTCGCCTGCCTCATATCCTCTGCCCAACCTCAGGATTAAAAATGAAGACATATCTAGTCTCCTAAGGGATTCAGAATTTGGGGGTCTAGCATAGATATTTTTAGCACATTAATTTTTCCTGTCAGCAGACTTTTATTTATGGATGCATTCTTAACCTATCTGATATGAACTAGGAAGCTGAAAGAAAAGCTTCTGGTTCAAAAAGCAGACACATGGACAAAGAAGGCTGCCGTGAATGTGCATTTCTTAAAACCTTTGCTATAATTCCCTGAAGTCCTATAACCTTCTCTGACATCAGTGAAAATTATTAGTTTTGTTCTCCACTGTCATGTATCATGGTTACCTCTAATTGAAATGGAGGTGTTTCGAATAGCACAATCAGTTAAGAATCTTGCCAAGTGCCTCATTTGGATAATTTATAGTAGAAGTTGAAGCTGATGAGTTCAGAGCCCATGAGTCCCTGGAGTCCTTAATCTTTGATCATATTTTGTGGTGGGACAATGCTTGATGAGAGTGGAGTTTGAAGATAACTGCTCCCTGCAAATGTATTTATCAAATACCAATGTTCCTAGCAAAGTGATTTGAGATGGGGATTACCTATCACTGGAAATGAACCACAAGGAGTATCTTAATTTGAAGGAAGTACAGGCTTGATACTTTTTAATAAATTCCTGATATTGAATAAAAGGTACCACAGCTCTCAAGTTTAAATGACTTTTTTTTTTCATCAGAGACAAGTAGAAAGTGAGCAAAAGGCTAAGAAAGAAATGAAGGAATTAACATCTTTGGGAAAGATTCTGCTGAGAAGTGGCTATGGAAAATGAAAAAAAAAAAAAAAAGAAAGAAAAGAAAAAAAATCATTCTGGATAATGTCAGAAACACATTCCAAACTGGTCCTCCTTGTGCCAGGTCAAGGGTCCTCAAAAAGGCATCACCCAGTCCAGGGGATTTGCAGTTCAATCCATGAGGACACTGAAATAAAGAATTAAAATTGTACATTAAGATTTTTTTCCTTGTCCTTTTCAAATTTCTATTTTTATTATGTTTGATTCTATATGTAATAAATTAAAGTAGGACTTGTAGGAATGTATAACTAATATATAAAAATTTGGAGTACATGCTACATGCTACTGTTTTTTTTGTTTTTTTTAAGTGTGGTACGTGCGTGATGAGAACTCTGTCAGATCACCCAGGCTTGATGTGTGATAGTGGGGATAGCAGAACACTTTCTAAATATTCATGCTTTCTTTGTGAATTTTTTAGCCATCTTAGATATACCAGAAAATTTTGTAACTATGTGTGTATAGCCTATATTACTTCTAGGAAGGATTTATGTATGCTTACTGGATTCTGAATTGTAGTACTTCCATTGTTTATTCAATTTTTGTTTCGAGATTTAAAAAGAGAGAGAGAGAGAATAAAAGATTTAATATCTAACACAGCTCCTCTCATTCTAGTGCTCCAATTTAATCCAGAAGTCCTGATTTCTTTGGTCTAGTCTTTTGATAACTTTAGCATAAACAGTTTAACATACCTAGTGTCCATATAAGCAATGATTCCTGCATTTAGTCTTCAGTGTTTTCCTTTGTTTAAATCTTCTTAAGTTATATTGAACAGAATGTTTTATGATTTTACAGATTTGTATGGATATATAATTGGATTGATAATGCATATCTCTATTGCTATTAAATACTGGGCCACTTATTTATTCATTCATTTAATAATTATTTGTGGAGTACCTAATACATGATAACATGATTATAGACTTCATACCAGCTATAAACTAAGGAAGAATTATGCTTTTAATCTCATCAACTATGATAAAAGTTATGAAGCAGAGATATAAAAGGGGAATCTTGATTTAGTTGAGAGGGCAAAGAAAATTTTTAAACAAAGTCATTGTCAGACCAAGATGAAGAAGATAATGATGCTCAAAATAATGACACATGATGATGTCATTATTGAATGTAATGATACAAAAGCAGATTTCAGTTGAGAGCTTTTGGGTAGCAACATTTTCCTGATAACTTCATGTGATTTAATCCATTTAATTCTAATAGCAAATCTAAGAATGTAGATTATTTTTAATTAATATTTATTTCAATTGAGGAGATTAAAGAACAAAAATGGTGATATTTGTCCATAAAGGCAGGGCTATCCAATGGTGAATCTGCAATTGGTGTACTGTCCACCAACAGCAGACACCATTTTGAGCCAGCATGATAGGTGTACCAACAAATTAAAGAAAAAAATGATAAGAATATTGCTGAGGTTAGGTGGTGCAAGAACTGTGAATTCCTTTATAAAGGTTTGAGTCATAAAAAGATGACATATTTGATTAAAACCTGACCTAAGAAGTATATAGGGCCTGAAATATGGAGATAATATGAGAGGTCACAGGAGGGGCATGGGAAATAGACTGAGCTTACGTTTTTTATAAGTTAAGGATTTCAGCATATAACATGAAGGTTATAGTAACTCCTTTGAGAGTTTAAGTTTGAATACATGTGATAGAGGAATATATATTTATGGGAAAGGGACTGGCTTTCAAAAGATTATTCTGAACTCTGTACTAGAAATGGATTGCCAACATCAAAAGTGGTGTTGAACTGCTGTCAACCAGGTTATTGGAGTCATCTTAGAAACAGACTTTAGTGCCTTGAAATAAGCAAGTGATGGTGGAGATAAAATGATAAAACTAGCTTATATTTTAGATCCTAAAATTAACTAGATTTATGACATATTAGGGAGAGGTGAAGAAAATGAAGATGTCAAAGAAAACCTTGAAGTCTTTGCTTTATGTAACTGCTTAGGTCACGTTTACATTGCAAAGTTCAAAGAGCACTGGCAGAATAATAATCTAAGGGTAACAATTAATTACACAAGAAAGAGCTCTAGAGTGCACCTTGAAGAATGCCAACTTCTTGGTTGAGAGTGGAGAAAATCCTGTTAGGGGCTAAGAAACAGTGATCAGGGATGTTTCAAGAAAACTGGAGAGTATAATCAATGAAAGTTAAGGGATGAAGATGTTTTAAAAAGAAGAAAGTAGTCAATAGTCCAACGATCGAATGCTGCTGAGAAGTTAAGAAAGAAGCAAATAGACCCAGGGTTTAATGTCATAGACATCCTCATAAAGCAGTCTAACTAATGTGTAAAGTGTTCCCAACTTCGACTCAGGCACTAATAGGTGTGTGATTTATAATCTGAAGCTTTTAGGATATTTGCCTGCAAAATGAGCAAGAGTTGAGAAGAAAGAGAACTAGAATAGATGATCTCTGAAGTTCTTCCAAACTTTAAAATTCTGTGACAACAAATAAACCAATTAACATATTTTAAAAAAACTAAAAATGCAGTTATAAAAAGAAGTTTATAAATTATTCTTTGGAACAGGAACTATTCTACTAGTAACCATTCTTTAATAATAATCCTGATTACATCTAAACAACAACAACAACAAAAGGATAAAAGTGGGTGTTCCAGCTGGAACACTATAAAACAAACCAAATGCAGATATTCCCATTGCCAATCTTTCTTTCAGTGATTGAGTACATAAATAGTCCTGGAAAATAAGAGGCCATCTATTTTCACTGGAATCAGCTGGAAAAATGGTGTCTATGCATGTGTCCTCTAGTTACTGACACAGCTATTTTATGAGTTTTATGGAAACAATAATTGTGGTGGTGGGAGAGGAGGACCAAGTAAATTATGATAAACATCAATTTGCTATCAAATTAATTTAAAATTTCAGACATTTTTGTCTCAGTCTATTGTGAAGATTGGCAGGACTGGAAGATTCAAAACAGTCCATTATTTCACATGAGATACATTAATTTTGTTTTTAAGCTGCATACTACATTGAGAGATAAAGGGCACTATAATGAGAGACTCACAAGAGACATAGAATTAAGGCACAGTTAGTCTGCTGTAGGCCTCACTTTCATTGCCTGTACAATAGGGATATTTATGGATACCCAATAGAATCATAAAAATCATTTTAAGGATTCACTAATTCATACAGATTTTTTTCAGTATCTATTTCATGCCAATTTTCCACTGGGCACTAGAGATTTCTTCTAAATATTGAATCTCATGTGAGGGGACAAGAAATTAAATAAGCTTTCGAACAAAGGACTAGGGGAGTCCAATCCAGGAGCACTAATCTAGAGGAAACAGAAGGGTCTTCTTATAATAGGTGATCTATAACCTTGTTCTTAAATGATGAGCAGTCAAGATGTGTGTGTGTGTGTGATGTGGGGGATAAAAACAAGGGTGACCCAAAGAAGGGAAATGGAAAATCAAGGTCCTAGACACAAAGAAAATCATCTCATGTCCGTGGTCATGCACATAGGGATGGTGTGGATGAAGGGTTGAGTGAGGTGAGAAAGTTATTAAAGTAAACAAGAAGGACTCAGTCCAATAGGGCTAGTTCACCATTTAACAGGTAGAATTTGGGGCATTGTGTTATCTTTGAATGGTCCCGCTTTGGAGGCTGTTATAAAGGGGGTAACATAGTAATCTTGATAAATGATGATGGAGAGATGAATTTAAAGATTTGGTCATAGAGTTGAATAGAGGTAGACACAGGGTAAAATTCTGAGTAGGTAGGAGCAATGTGAGGTTGTGATTGGTAGGTAGTGGGGTTTGAAGAAGTCATGAAGTTTTGACTGGTCCACCTGGGTAGGTAAAAATGCCACTCATTAGGATTTGAGAAAGGAGGGAAAGTTAATGCTTTCCTGGGACCAAGCTGAGTTTGTGATGTGACTTCAGAAGAGATATCTGAATAATAATAATGACCTCAAAAGGAAGTGAACTGAGGGTATTTAGGGAACTTAGGGCATGAGGAGGAAAGGAAAATTTCCATTGGAATAAACAATAAGCAGATAAATAGAAAATGAAATAATCTGAGAAGCAAGAGCCACAAAGATGGAGCAAAAGAATAAACAACATGAAGTAAAATGAAATAGTAATAATTTGGAGACATAGATGCCAAACACAAACAAACAAGCAAAAAGCAAGTAAAAGAGATTCCTAAATAGTATCAAACACTATAAAAATAAATCTGTTGAACTTATTCAATATGAAGCCCTTGGAAGACTGTAAAAACAGCTTTAGAGAAGTCCAGGTAGATGTCATCATGCTTTACACCAAACCTTAAGTGAGAAATAGGCAAAGAGCAAGGGCACTGCATTAGGGAACTTGCCTATGTTGAGTCTTTTGATTCCTTTCAATAGTGACAGTAAATGTCCATAGAATAGAAGTTACAGACAAATAATAGAGACAATTGAAGAAGGAGTTACTGTGTCAAGAGTAAACTTCTTAGAAGGAAGTTTCCCTTCTCTGTTAAGAAAATAAGTGCATTTTTGGATAAATTGTATCCTAATAAGTCAATTGCTCAAATATTAAAGACATATTATATGCTTGATTTGGTTAGAAAGTAACCATTTCTATGAATCACCTCAATAATTCATGTCCATACTCTGCTTGAGCATTCACAGCACATTAGAAAGAAAGTATAAATGTCCACAGGAAGGTAAAGACACCCACTAGCAACAGATACTTTCAGTCAGACTAACACACAGGGTAGAAGCAAAGTTCTACACATTTCCAAGTAGCAGTCTAAGAAAGAAACATATGAATAAAAGAATCGAGTATCTTAAAACACTGATGCTTCTAACTTCAAGATAGCCAATCTAGTCAGTGTAAAAAATCCATTAACCTGGGTCTCTGGCAACTTACAGACAAAGCGTTTGGACAATCTTAGACTTTTCACTTTGTAGTTGATAGGGTCCTATAGACATAGATGAAAAGATTCGCTTTATTAAACCAAGACAACTTCCCAACCCCTATCACAAAAATCCCCATGTTTTTATTTTTCTTTTGTTAAAACCTCTATAAAGGGCCAATTTATCATCTCCACAAGTAAGGGCAGTGGAAGCCATAGGAAAAGGGAATGTGCTGTGCTTCTTGGTCTAAGCACTCTTTTGGATTCACCACAGTGTGTAAGCACACTTACAGCATTTTCAATATAACATTAGAGTGTGAAAGAGAAAAGGCAGCAATCACCCCGAGAGAAATGCTATTGAGAATAACTAGAAAAAAGTCATGTTCTTCATGGTGAGATTCACAAAGTAATTCCATGGCAGAGAAGTCAAGGTAAATGTTTACTCCACGTATTTTAGAGTCTGCAGGAGGCTCAAACCTATAGTGTTTCTATTTTAATATTTATTTCACGTTTTTATAAATTAGTTTCATGACTCTTGTTTCCCAAAGGGTCACTATTTGAGGAAATGACTGCATAGCGGCCACACTCTGTGATACTGATGTGAAACAAATCAAATTTTTTTTCCATCTTGCTCCTCCTCCTCCTCTTTCTTTACACCTCTTCTTCCTCTTCCCTTCTTTTTCTTTAGTAATAATAAGACAAGTTCCTATTCACATATAATAAATATGAGTTTTCTGCCAATGTCCTGGTCTGCTCACCCAGAATTTCAGATACTCCTATCACATGGGGAACACAAAGTATCTGTTTTATGAAGGAAATAGAAGGCAAGTCTGTGAGGAAAAATTCAGAAAGGAGGGGCCATGGCTAGACCACAGAAGAAGCAAATCTGAATATTGTAAAGTTTTATAATTTTTCAGCATCCGACAGCATAGAGCTCCTGTGAATATTTGATATCTCTTTCAGGTTGGGATACAAATAAATCATATACTAAAAAAATTGTTTGTTCCTTCTATTCCCTCAATCACTTCCTTTAGACTCATGTATTTTATCTGAATCTATTATAATGGAAACTATGCATAAGTAGGTGTTTATTTTCAATTCATTCAAGGGTACAAAATTGTCACTCATTTATCAAACAATGAGCTTACTTTGTATTAAACCAAGTTTATCTGTGGGCATATGAGTGTGTGTGTGGTGTGTGTGTGTGTGTGTGTGTGTGTGTATGCATGCTGAAGCTACTCTTTACTTTTCTTAAAATTCTTGAATCAATGTGGAAAGATGTTGGTCATAAGAATAAGTGCAGCAGAAAAGGAAGTACAGTGGTCATAGCCTCCTTTCTGGAAGAGAAAGGAGGAGATTGTTGAGAAAATAATCCAGATTCAGCTGTAAGGCAGGAGCAAAAAGACTTATAAATAAGTTTGTATGTATTGTTTATTTGATTACATTAACTAAATAGTGAATTTTGAAAAAGTTTTGAAGAGGTCAAATATGATCTAGTATTTGAATATTTGAATTGTGCTTTCACCAATAAATATTAGTGTCATCTTTAGCAAGTTACTATGTTCTCAATAAGCCATAGTTTCTTTATCAATAAAATTGGGGTGACAATACCTACTTTGTTGAATCATCAAGAAGTTTAAACAAAATAAAGCTTGTAAAATTTCTTCATAAATTATAAGAAGTTACACAAATATGAGTTGTATTATGTGTTTTAAAATCTTCAAATAGATATTATCTTACAAATCCATTGCACATTTAACATGTAAAAAAAATACATCAATGTATTGATCTCCCAACCACCTTATTGGTGGAATCTGCAGTGTTTTCCTCTTGACCATCGATTAACACCTATGGGGACACAAACTCCAAAGGTCTGTATCTGGCTTTTACATTGTAATTTGGAAAGAACTGAATTACCATCAGTTCTCTGCTGCTGAATTTTCTTCCTATGACCAAATAGTGGTGGGCAGAGAAGAAATTTGAGGCTATTAAAGGATTAAAAGGAGCAGGTCTGGTGAGAGGCCAGAAAAGAGGAAGATCCAGCAGAAAAGATGTGAATATGGAGCCAGGAAGGAGCATCAGAACTGCTCCTAAGAATTGATCAGACGTAGTCTGGCAGCTGGTAAGGGACCATTGCTGATAACCCATTCAAATTGGTGTGGCCTTGCAGGAAGGACAATCCTAGAATTCTGATCTTCTCTTTGCATAGCTTACATTTCCATCTAGATACTGTTAAGGGTACAAACAGGCCCTAAGGATCCTATTCACTTTAGATACACAATCAACCACTCATTCAACCCACAATCCATCTTTTTCCTGACCATCCCTCATGCTCTCAGGAGGAATTAGATTTTCTCCCAAACTTATACCTATACTCTATTGTTTTCTGTAGAAGGTTAATTTCATGTGAATTTTGAATTCTTTAGTTTTTATGACTGAGTTCTAAAATGACTGATAAACTATAAACTGTCTTTCAGAGTCACCCTCGGTTAACTCCAGATTTTCTGCCACCATTTTAACTCAAGAAGAGAAAACAAGAAAAATCAAAAGAAAAGAAAAGAAAAACTTTACATTTAATTTAATCCCTCCAGTAGGATAAAACTCAGTTTGGTATAAATAAGTAATTTTTCATAGCCCATGAACTATTTCAGTACAGCAAGCTGCTATATTAAACAAACCCAACAATTTCAGCAGCTTAATACAATCAGTATCTATTTCTTTTTCATGTGACAATCCAATATGGCCACTATCCAACAGACCTTTTTTTATGCCAATATGTTAGGGCAGAAAAGACATATTGACTTGTTAATTAACTTGCTTCAAAAGTTTCATCACTTATGATCACATTCTTTGCATAGAACTTATAAAACTCCTCCTACATGCAGAGAGTGGGAGGGAGGTAACTGGGAAATACAGTCCTGGAATAGATAATTTCTAATTAGCAACAAGTCAGGAAGATGCAAAGGAAGCATGAGACTTTGGTAGAGAGAAGCATATCTCTAACATATGATACATATGCTACTGCTCCTCTGAGCTGTTTAATTTGTATTTTAGAATAAAACCAACACTTACCATAAAACTTATTGACTCTCCCATTTTGACGTAGCCAGAATAACGTCAAACCTTTGATTCCAAATTTGGTTGATAGAAATTAAATACTACTGGTGTAGCTTGAAGGGGATTTGGTCTCATGCAAGATTTCAGGGGAAATTCTGGCCTTTGAATTTCAGGCTGCCTGACTAAAGGATAAAAAGAAAAACTGAGCAACAGAGATATCCTCCATAAATTTATATGCTGTGATTTTGTGAGAAATATTAAGGTATTGCAGCAATTTTCAGTGAATTTATTTAAGTGTGCACTATTATGACATTGGAGTTTGTATTTTTTAGATGATTATACTCATTCTCAGTTTTGTTGTGTACATGAATGATTTTGAACTCCACCGAGTTTCTTCCTTCCCTCATTTCCTGTAAAAAAGTAAGAAGCACGTGAAACCAGAATTTGGTGAGGGCCGAGATAACAAACTAGGACATTTTGGCCTTCTCATGTTAGCCTTCTGTTGACTAGCTGAGGGAGGTATCATAACATAGGTCTGATACCACTTGCCAGTTTTTTCTTTAAGTTCTGATGCTCCTTCTTGGCTCCATATTCACATCCTTTCTGCTGGATTGTCCTCTTTTTCTGGCCTCTCACCAGACCTGCTCCTTTTAATTCTTTAATAGCCTCAAATTTCCTCTCTGCCCACCACTATTTGAAGTCTTTCAACTCTATTATCACTCCAAAATTTTTCATCAATAACATCCCATTTGTTTCATTTGTTTCCTCCTTGTCTTTGTGTGTGTGTGTATTTGTACACTTGAAATTATTTATACAGGCATGGATCTCTGCCTACACATATTCTGTTGCAGAAATATAACATTTTGCTTTTTTCTAAATGGAACTGGGTTTCTGTTAAGGAAGATCTAGGTCTCACTGAACTAAGTGGTAGAAACCTTATCTTTGTACATTTAGGAATACCCTTGACCATTTTATTCTTCCTTTCAGACTCCAAATTGGAACTAAATTTAAAGGGTTTGTCAAATGTCTCTGAATAGATGGTAAGGTGTGTGTATATGAGTGTGTATGTGTGTGCATGTGTGTATGTGTGTGTGTGTGTGGGTGCGTACACATGTATGAACCCTTATATAGTGGGGAGCATCTTTTTATTTGTCTTTTTCTGTGTACCTAATGAAGTTAAGCTTTAGAACCCCTTCTGGGGATGTGTGTTCGATTTTATATTCTTCCTATTAGAAGAAGAACCTCCAAGGTGTGTGTTAAGCCTCAAATAACCTGAATCACCTCCTGATAATATCATTAGAAAGGCTGTAGAGTTAAATGCTGTACTTTACACTAGTTAATCCATCCATGCAAGTATCATTTTCATTTGAGATGCTTCAATTTTGGAGAAATAGTCTTTGTTCCAAAATCAGTCATTGGAGAAATATTTGACCCTTATTCTATGATGTTCATACCCCAAAAAAGGAAGCCTCTGGAAACATGGTGACTAGGATTAAAACTTTGATAGTCTTTCAGGTCAAATTGAGGTAAAATATATTCTGGTAATTACAAAAGGAAGAACTAAGAGAAGGGAAGAAAGAATGAAGCAAGGCTATTGGAGGGGATCAGATATGTGACAGGCATTTTTCATTTCCTCAAGACATCTCATACACTCAAAAACACATAAGAATTATTCACAACCCTTTCCAGAGCACAAAAATGCAAAAGGATTGATTCCAGAATAGAAAACTGCAGAAGCTACTTCCCAGATCACTAATCTAGTTAAGTGGTCAAGTAGACACACTTAATTCTTTTATGGCTTCAATCCTTTCCATACAAAGACCTTGTGATGTGTCTCAGGTAATGTGATTGTAGGAAGAACAGCAGTGCTATACAACAAGAATATTGCATTTGCATTTTTAATAATATTAATGTTCCTTAAATTTTAGGTGGATTTTGTTTTCTAGACATATTTTTTAGACATCCACAATATGGTAGACACATTTTTGACCACCTTATCCAAACTAATAAACAATTGGAGTTGGAAGAGAAGTACAGCCATTCATTGCTTAATCATGGGAATATATTCTGAAAAATTCATTGTTAGATTTCATCATTGTGCAAACATCACTGAGCATACTTACACAAGCCTAGACAATCTAGCCCACTGCACACCCAGGTTATGTTATAGTAAATTTCTCCTAGGCTACAGATGTGTCCATCATATTACTATACTGAATGTTGTAGTTGTAATATAAAAATATTTGTTTATGTAACTACATCTAAGCATCTAAAGTTTATAAAAATGGGCCACCTAAATATGTTACTTACCAGGAATGAAGCTTATAGGACTAGAGGCTGCTCTAGTTAGGTTAGGGAGTGAGTAAACATGATGACTTAGGACATCTGTCTATGCTATTGTAGACTTAACACTATACACTTAGGCTACACTGTATTTATATAAAAAAATTTGATAATAAATTAATGTTAGCTTACAGTGTATTTTTACTTTATAAACTTAGTTTTTATCTTTTTGACTTTTTGTAGTAATAATAAAAGCAGAAAGACCTTGTACAGTTGTACAGAAATATTCTTTATTTATAGTTATTCTACAAACTTCCTTTTTTCCAAAATTTTAAAGTTTTTCTGTTTGCCTGTTTGTTTTTTACTTTTAAATGTTTTGTTAATAACTAAGATGTTAATAAGTAAGCATACCCATTAGTCTGAGCCTACACAGGGTCAGAGGCCTCAGTGTCACCTCCTCTTTCCTCCACTAAAATGTCTTCAAGGGCAATAGCACACAGGAATTTGGTCCTCTCCTAGGAGAAAAATGCCTGCCTCTGAAATCTTTCATGAAGGCTGTTTCATAGCTTACGTATTTTAAATAAGGTTAAGGGGTACAAATAATGGCTAAGTTAGAACTTTTCTAAAAATAGAAAATATAAAGGACTGGGGATCTGACTCAGGGGTAAAGTGCCCCTGGGTTCAATTGCTGGTACCAATGAATGAATGAATGAATGAATGAATGAATGAACAAATAAATAAATAACAATGAAAATAATTGAATAGTAAATACATAAATCACCAACCTAGTTGTTGCTGTCATTGTCAGGTATGACTGGCAGCACAGTCAGTGTGTTTAGAGCAGCATCACCATAAACACATGAGTGAAGCACTGGGCTACAGGGTGATGACTACCTGTCACAAGGCAATAGGAATTTTTCAGTTCCATTATATTCTTATGAGACCACTGTCGTTTATGCAGCCTGTCATTGACCAAAATGTCATTATGCTGTGCATGACTGTAAGTAGATATGTGCATATAAATTACCTTTTGGATGGGAAGGAAGATGAAAACAAACTCTATGGCCCATGCCACCTGTGTCTGTAAGAGAACCATTCTGAAGAAAGGAGATGAGACAGGATTGCAGAATGTGGATGGAGATGGCTGTGGTGGGAATCTTATGGCCAGTGAAGAGAAAGCTGCTTTGGAGAGAGGAAGAGAGGGAACAATATACAAAACAAACTCACAATGGAAGAAATCAAAATAAAATAAAGTAAAGTTCTTGCATTATTTCAAGTCCCATAAGAAGCATGCAGAACAATAACTTGCTGTCAGAATGGAACACGGAGTGTTCCCATCAGAGCTAAGTTACATTAAACAGGAGCAGCTCTCGTGGTATTACGCTGCTGTCATTTCTTGGTAAATCCGTGTCATTAGCATTGATTTCTCGAGGAGAGATTAAAAGAGGTTTAGTTAGGAGAGTAAGGCAGGAGTGGATATTATCCAAGCCAATGCAGCTCTGGGTCTCAAAGATGACATTTTCCTCTCTGCTTCATTAACTTGCAGAGCTTGTTGAGCTTTGGCTGTTTCTAATTAATTCTTTTACTGGCTTTTTTGAATGTGTATCATTGCTGGCAAACCATATAAAATGAAGAAATCTCTCTAAGGTTTTACCCTTTTAATTATTATTTTTATTGCTTAAATGAAGCTCCAGAATTGCAAATGTTGACATTTTGGTTTATTCTAGTCATTAGAGTTTTCAAAGAGGGGGGAAAGGAAGGAGCGAAGGAAGAAAGAAAGAAAAAGGAAGGGCAGAATGAGGGAAGGAGGGAGGGAAGAAGGGAAAGGGCAAGGGGAGGGTTGGGAGAGGAGGTGGTGGAGAGCAAGGGAAATGAGGTGCAGCTGGGTCTCACTTGCAGAATCAAACACTATGAAGGAAAAAACAAACCAGTTAGTTAAAAGGAAACTCTATGGTGATTTTCTTCTTTTTGAAAAAGAAGAAGAAATGATACATATCTATGAATATTACAGGAAATTCCTAGTGGTCTTAGTGCAGCCAGTACTCAGATTACACAGAAATCTACTGCCAGTGTCATTTGCTTTCATTTAAGCAAGCAGTTCCTAGCAAATATGGTACCTAGATTTTTGCTGCTGTTGTTTTTGTTTCCATGTGGATGGCAGAAACCAGGAGAATAACTCTGGAAAAAAAAGAAACTCGATCAAAATAAGTTAGTTAGCAAATAGAGTTGCTTTGGTGATCCGGAGAGCACTCTCTCAGAAAAACCAGCTCTGGCAAGCCTAATAAGTCAGTGTTAAATAATATTAATTGAACAGCTATGTGAAAATCTATTAGGCTGAGCATGTGAATAAATGCTGGAGGCTGTGTGTAGAGAGGTGTCATAAAGCAGTTTTAGAAAAATCTACCTTTTAGTTTGTGACATTGAGTTTGTAATATAAGATGCATTCAAATAAAAACATAACACCTGCTATTACCAATAGTTTCCTTCCCAGATATTGAAAAGAAGTTTGATTTATAAGTCCATTTTTGAAGTTGGGAGGCATTTTTCCTGTAGAAATGTGTTTTAGTTCCCCAGCCACTCACAAAAACCCATTTAAGTCATAATGTAGCTGAACTATAGTAATGTCCTAATAACACTATGGAAACTAAATACAAAGCGTAGCAATGTTTCTATGGGATAATGCATTTAGAAATTAAATTTGCATCTCCAGAAATGGGTCTTTGCCTTTGGAGGGAGGGGAGTTATCTCAGCTCCAAGCCCTCAGGTCCTTTCATTTGCATTCAGAACTTCAGTAAGGCAGGGTCTACGGGCTTGCAGAAGTAGGCAGAGAAAGAACTGTAGATTATCCTAACCTTCCACCCTGTGCATGTTAATAATAATACCAGAGAACTAGTTGAAGAAAGGGAAAGAAAAAGGGGGCTATGGGGAAGGCAATAGCAACAAAGAGAATGCTTTCTTAATATCTCAATTTGTTTTCCAGTCACAGTGAGAAAGAGGAGTGATATAAGTAAACATAAGTAAAAAGACAAGCAAAAAGAAGATGTGAGGGAATCAACTTCTTGTAGTAGCAGCAGGTGGGTAATAGGGACTCTGAGGCCACAATTCCTCTTAAGGAGGAGTTGACAACCCCACCTGTTAGGTGAGGAATAATTGGGATTAAGAAATTGGGTGATAGAATCATGGAATGACAGGGGTTTTGCTCTGAGTTTTGAAAGAGGAATAAAGACTGGAAAGGCAGAGAACAAGCAAACAGTCACATAAAATGTGGATTCTCTCTAAAAATAATACATGTGTAATTGTGAGTGGGTCAGGTCAAGTACAATAGGGTCTAACTAGCTCATGAACAAGCATAGATATCAGACTTGAATTTCTCTTCTTGCTGCACCACAGGCTGACAATGAGACCTTGTTGGATTTCCTGTTTTTATTTCTATTTATTTATTTATTTTTCTTTTGTAGAACAAGGAAGTTGCAGGCTTGGATTCCATGGCTTCCTTCCACTTCCACAGTTCTATTGGGATATTGAAAAATTTGATCCATCTCCAGGTATTAGAAATGGAAGTTGTCAATCTTCTTATTTAGGAATAATGAAATGAAAATATTCCGTATGCTTCCTTTTCTCAAGGAATTTGCATTCTCTAGGTAAAAATTATCATTAAGTGTAAACACTCAAAGAAGCAAAATCTTGTTCCCATCACTTTGCTGCCCTGATTTTGAATGTCATCCTCCCTTTCTCTTATTCCCGGCACAAAACACAAAACATTTTCTAGACTACACCTTTTTCTTGTTCTTCTCTCCCAACTCTGTGAAATTAGTCCCAGGGAGACCGTGGCCGTGAGTGCAAGAGTGTGGATGGCCCACCAAGGAGCTGGTAGGGCATCTGCGGCTGCGCTAATGAACCAATCCTCTTAAGTACAGAGGCATCCGCATACAGCATGTGTGTTTCTACACAGCACAAATTAATTTTCCAGGGTTACTGAATGATCCAACTCTAAAATGTTTACTTTTGCTTCTCTCAGATGCTGGGCGCTGTTGTTCAACTCCCTTTTAATAAAACCCAAGAGTTCTGGACTTCAAACTGCATCTGCCCTTTTCTTTCAAATCTCAGTTTCCTCTAAGTAGCTACAGCTTTACAAAGAGTAAAGCTGTTTCATTTTTTTTTTTTTTTCTGAAGAAATAAACAAAATGATTGTGGGGTTTGGCAAGAGGAGAGTGTGTTTCACATCAGTGATGTTGTTTCTTTCTAACAGATCTTGAGATTGTTGTCTAATTATATTTCTTCTGTGTATTTTTTTGTACTTTTATTTATTTATTTCTTGTTGCCTCCTTTGAGCAACAGACGAGAATTAGAAAGGAGGATGAGTCGGTTTCCACTTGGATTTGTCCTTATATAACCATCAGGTGTTCTGGCAAAGAAAGATACCGAGTTTGAAGGAATGCTGGAAAGCAGTCATCCGGAAGAAAATAAATTGGAGATTAAGAACAGTCTGGGTTTTTGCCATAGCGTTTTTTTTTTTTTTTTTTTTTTTCCTTGAGTCAAATGCCTTTGACTCTCATGAAGATCATAATGAATAAAATGCAGAAAATGATTTACTATGTGTGTGTTTGAGTTTTGGAGGAAGGAGGCAAAGAGGTAACTGAGGGATGGAATTTGCTGGTGAGGAAAACTTCTTCCAGGCAGGTGGCTAGGTCTTGAGAAACTGCCAAAGCACTTAACAGCAGCCACTGTCGCTCAAGGCTCTCTTCCATGCTTTTAATTTTTTCCAGACTGTAATACATTGAGCAATAGAAGCTGCCAGCAATTGCCATCAAGAGTGTTGTGTAAGTGACAGAAAGAGAGTTTGAGTAAGTGACTGAGCCAGGTGAGGCGACAGGTGGGCCTTCTGGTGATGGAGAAACAGCAAGGAACAAGGTGAAGGGGGAGGTTGCATGAACAGGAGTGTCTCAGGAAAGCACAGCATTGGCTTTTTAATCTTCCTAGAGCTTACAAGGACAATAAAACCCTCCAGTCATCTTGGGAGCAGGGTTATTCTCTGGTATGTTCCCAATGACTGTTACAGTCTGTTAATATTGACTATTGACTAAAAAAGATGGAAGAAGATTCAACTAGAGTCTGGGTGAACCAGAAGGCATGAGTAAGCTAATTTAGATCTGGTGACAATCTCAGTAGTTCTACACAGTCTTTTAAGCTGGAGTTCTGATTCTGCAGGTTTGGCTTCCAGTCCAGCTCTGCTCCATCTGACCAGGTTAACATGTTGGTATTTTGGGCTATTTTTAGCCCAAAATTCACGAACAAGTTATTTGTGAGTTTTGTGTTTAGGAGAGACTTTCAAATTGGCATGTGCTCATGTAGAGAAGAAAAGAGGAGTGTGTTTTAACATGATTACAAATAATATGTATGCACAATAACTGATTGGAAATTCCAGTATCAGAAAGGTTACCTATCCACAGGGGAAGAGAGCTACTATTAAACATGGCCCTGACTCTTGGCTAATGTTAACATGACTGGGAATTTGTTTTTAAACTCCATTAATGTATGATTTTACCTGGGAATGCTCCATGACAAAATGAGTCTTTAGAGAGAGTATGTTAACTTTAGTAGGACTTACAGCTTTCTTTGTTTCTTTAGTACCAGAAAGATTACTTATTGGGAATAAAGTTCCCTGAATCTCCCTCCTTTTTTTTTTTTTTTTTTTCTTTTACTTTGCTTTTCCTTATCATTTTAGGAAGCTCCTGCTAGTCAGGATGGATCACAAAAAATCTTAAGTGCACAGCCTGGAATGGAGATTCATTCAAAATGAAATGGTATCTTCTTTCCCCACTAAGAATTGATGGGGAAGACCCAACTCATGTCCACCAGGGTAATGTGGTCACAGGTTATCCAAAAAAGAGCCTGGGCCCAGAATATACTTGTCTTAAACACATTGCTTTACCAAGTAACAAAACATTTTCTTACCTACATTGTATTCCAAAGGCTCAAATTTATATGGGATTGTAACTAAAGGGTAGCTCAATATTTTCTGATAAGTAGACAGGATAGTAGAAAAGGAGATGCCCACACAATATTCATACGAACGAAATCACAGCATCTTCACCATAATTTTGTTGTAAGTTGGTTCTAAATAACAGATCAAGTTGGAAATAGTCTGATAGGGTATGAATTTTTTTTTATTTTACCTTTCTTCATCTGAAAGGATCCACATGTAGTAATTACTAAACATGATGATCAAGAGCATAATGTGTTAGTAAATGCACTGTTCCTGAAATTTGTTTTCCCTTGATTTTTTAAGAATATGTAAAGTAGGAGTGGCATAATAATGATTCTTATGATCTTTTTCCACCCTAAATTATTAAATAACCTTTAAAATTAATTGTATGAAATTATATTTTATATTCAAAAAGATCATCATTGCATATTTAGGAATGTAGCGGGAAAATTGGACACTCTGTTGAAACTAAAGAAATGATTGTGTAAGTAGAGTTGGGTCAACCTATGGAGAATCCTGCATCAGATATGGTCTTTCTGATTTGATGCACTTACTTCACTCCTCAACCACCAGCAGCAGGAAATTTATTGGAAAAGATGAATCTGAAAGTCCATAAAGAGTATTTTGGTTTTTTTTCCTAGTACAATCACATTCTTACAACTCTGGCTCCAGTCCTTACACCATTTCTTGAGATAGGACTCTATTATCACTTCCACCATAGAGATTAGGAAAAAAAAATGTAAACCAAAGAATTAAGAGAACTGTTTCCCCTACCTTCTAGCAAGTTAAGTGGTGAAGTGAGGATCTGAGCTCAAATCTCACAATCAGAATTTTAAAGAGAAAAGGTCTTAAAAGTGTCCAGGGCTACTTTTACAAAAGGAAAGTTTAAGAATCCTTTCTTCAAATAAAAACAAAGGCAGATTTAGGAGAGATACTTTGCCAATATTGACTAATATTCTCCTTATTTTTCTTTGCCAAATATACCCTAAAAAAATTAAAATTCTCTAGTCAAGCAATAGTGCTTTCAAAATGTTTCTTCTTTGACCTTTCTCCCATTTTTTTAGCAATGTTTTCTCTTCGGTAATAAAACTTGCTCTTCCATCAGGTCCTAATACCTTTCAGCTCTTTTCCATTGGTCTAACCACTAATCTCTCCTTCACAATGCTTTATCTTTAGCATTTTCTTACTTTCATTTTATATTTTCCTAAGTCCTACATAGATTATATTTCCTGAGAATCTCATTGATCTATTAGTGTTGGCATTTCACCATCTTCCACCTCGATGGAAATAATGTCCTGTCTTCCTCCTTTTGTAAAAACATCCAGGCATATAATTGACATTTTTGGGCTCATTTTACATAAGTTTAATGTATACCCTAGTTACTGTCACATTAGAACAAATTAAATAATATTTTGCATTTCACATAAGTCCTCATATAACTTCTAGGCTTAAGTCATTTTTATGTCTTTTGATATTACTAGTTTCTTTCTTCATTGACGAGTGCTTATAAAGGGTTGTGCCTCCTTATTTTTTCATATGGTACAGCTGGAGTAATATATATGAATCTTTGAGAATGTTGATATCAGTACAGTCATGTTTCAGATCTATATCCCTTTGAACATTATAGTACTTTTTAAAAAAGTGTTTATATTAAACAGGCAATTAATAAATATATGAAAAAGTTTTCAACATCTCTAGTAATTAGAGAAATGCAAATTAAAAAAACTCTAAGATTTCATCTTATTCCAATTAGAATGGCTATTATCAAGAACACAAACAATAATAGATGTTGGAGTGGATGTTGGGAAAAAGGCATACTTTTACATTGCTGGTGGAGTTGCAAATTGGTGCAACCACTCTAAAAAGCAATGTAGAGAATTATCAGAAAACTTGGAATGGACCCACCTTTTGACCCAGTTATCCCTCCTTGGTTTATACCCAAAGGATTTAAAATTAGCATACTACAGTAACAATGTTTATAACAGCTCAATTCACAATACCTAGATTGTAGAACTAATCTAGGTGTCCTTCAACCGATGAATGGATAAAGAAACTATGGTAGATATACATAATGGAATATTATTCAGCTCTAAAGAAGAATAATATGATGGCATTTGCAGATAAATGGATGGAATTGGAGAATATCATGCTAAGTGAAATAAGCCAATCCCCAAAAACCAAAGGCTGAATGTTTTCCCTGATAAGTGGATGATGATATATAATGGGGATGGGGAGGTGGGGGGGGTGAAAGAAGAATGGAGGAACTTTATATTACGTAGAGGGAAATGAGAGGGAGGGGATATGAAAAATGGTGGAATGAGACAGATATCATTACCCTATGTACGTGTATGATTACACGAATGGTATGAATCTACATCACGTACAACCATAGAAACGAAATGATGTACCCCATTTGTGTACAATGAATCAAAATGCAGTCTGTAAAAAATAAAAAAAATTTAAAAAGTGTTTATATTATTTTCAAGTTAGTGGTTTGTTAAAGAAAATAGTATCTACCTGCAAGAAGTTTAGTTTAGTTTGGAAATTGTTGCTAATTATAAAAGATGAATAACAGTAGATAAATGTTAGGTGTAGTAGATTAGTAATGTTCAAAATTAGGTTTTATGTCACTTGCTGGCTAACCTTTGTGGTCTCTGTGAACACTTGACCAAATGAGTATGGTGGACATGACATGGTACCAGAAGTCTTCATCAATGCTGACTGTTGACTGGGAACAATCAGAACACCTGATTTACTTTCTAGGTTGCTGCTCAGTTTTCTCCTAGTATGATGGGAAAGATAAATGGAAATGAGGGAAGCAAAATGAAATTGTGGCCTTTTAATGTCCTGTCACCCAAAGTCAAGTAGGGTCACTTCTATGTTCTATGTTCCAAGTTCAAGGGGTTAGAAGGTAACTCACCCATTAATGGAGAAAGGAACATTTCTGGAATAGCATGTGAGACCAAATATACTGTTGTTGCTGTTTTTGGAGAATCCAATTTGACATACAGTACCATCATTTGACAAACTGGGCAATATAGTCTATATTATAAACTTTCTGAATTAGTTTCCAAGATAGATAACTTGCCTGGTCTATTTTCTTCTGCACATATTTATCTTTTTAACTTGCTTCCCTGCCAATTACCCACTTTTTATCTTATTCATTCTTTAAGATTTAGTTTAGAAGACATTTTATCTTAAACTCTTTCTCCTCAAAGCCCTTGTCTCCACTAGGATCCTTCCTCTAGGTTCTTCTAACACTCTGTTTTCATTCATAATTTTTTCTCTTTGCTTGAGATCAGATCAGATTTTATATATATATATATTTTAAATGCTTGAAAACTAGGGAGAATGCAGGAGCTTTCAGGTAAATATTGAATAAATGAGGCTGAAAAGATGTCTTAGGATCCCACTGCCAAAGATCCTGATTATCAGACTAGAGGTGATAATGTCTCCTAAACTCATCTACTAAATCTTTGTCTTTATGAGTTAATGATGAGTGTTGGTTTGGATGTCATTAATCAAACATTGAATATAGAATTAACATGGTGGCAGAATAATATGTGATGAACCTATGGTGGGAAGCAGAATATTCTCTGATGACCCATGAAAGGACAATAGCAACCCTCTTTCAGGAAAGGCTTTACATGAAGGTAGAGGGTGAAAAAACACTCGATTAAGTTTTAGGATCCATAACACTCATGCAATGCTATTAAGCATTTTTGTCTAAAAGGCTATTGTTAATGTTGCCTAGACTTAATTTCTAAATCGAGCAATTCCTGACCTGATTTTTGAGAGCTGATGAGTCATGCACTCATAGACTTAGAGGCTTTACTGGTGTGGGTCATTTGTAATGTGCAGCGCTTGCAGCTTAAATTAGCCTGGCTTTTACAGATCCCTTAATATGCATAATCTGACCCAATATTGAAATGGTCTTTAGAAAGATAGAGAGTTAAGGGGAAAATATATATGAAGTGATTTTTGAAGATTTCCCAAGTGCTAGCCAACTAATTTAAAGGACTTTAACTGAATTCTGATCAGACTCTCCAAATCTCTCTGTCACACCTGGATTTGGCCATCTGGCCATTCTATTTTAATATTTCCCAACCATGAATCAGCAATGAGGATGTTGGATTTAGGCTCAAACTGATTTTATCTTTTAAAAATGATGAGGACAGTGAGATAAAGCCTTTAAGAAAATAAAAAGCAAAAAAGAGAACAAGTTTGATTTCTACCTAGATTGATTGATATTTCCTAGTTGAAAACTAGTGAAAACATCAAATAAATGATTTTATGAATGTGCAATAAAGTGATACTTTTATTCCAGGTAATTTTTAACATATACCATGTCCATAATATAAAGAAATATTTAGTTAGAACCCATTGTAAACTGGAGAATGTAGAAAGAAAAAGCAAGAGATGTACTTATAACTCTTAAGACAATCAAATAATTTGAAAGACAAGACACTTGAGGTAAGAATCCAAAGTAGTGCTCTTTATTATATATAGCAGTACAATCGCAACATTAAGCTCGAAAGAAATTTTGAAGAATGGAAAACTGAGGGTATTTCATGCCAAGAACTTTATATGTTCTGTTTCATCTAACCATAACAATAATACTTTAAGAAATTTATTAAAGGTATTATTTCCATTTACAGTTGAGAATTGTGGTCATATGTCTGGATAGGTCTCAAATTAAAATTTGGTTCTTACTCTGGGGATATTTCTCTTTCTCATTTGTCATCCTGTCACTCATTTTTTTTTTTTTTTTTTTTAATGAGCATCTGAGAGATTTAGAAATAAACATTTGGGAATGTCAGAGAATCAACTTCTGGAACACATTAGAACTAGTTTGACTTACACTAGAGATAAGAAATTAGCTCAACCTTGAAAGATGAGTAGGTTTGGAGAGGTAAAAACAGTGGGAAAGAAAAGACTGAGCAAATGCAGAAGGGAAAGAAATGCAGACTGTAGAAAAGAAAGTTAGAGGGAATCCCTTCTTCCAAAGAGGTTGAAGAGGAAAGCAATGTTAATGGGGATCCTAACAGGGCCAACTGTAGCTACTGTAAATAATATATACATATGTTATATATATTTTTTCTTAACAATGAAAGACAATCAATGATCATTTTTTTAAAATCAAGTCTATATGGTAGTTCATATCTGGTTAATCTATATAGTATATAAATAGATTGGGCTGGAGACTAAGCATTACTTTTATAAATTAAAAAAATTCATATGCTACAAATAATGTGATCAATGAAATGAAGAGATATGAAAGACACAAAAAGTAGTACTGGGCTCATGCCTATTTCCCATGAGAGCTGAGCCCATTCTTTGTGAGGGTAGAATGAAACCATTCCCAAGCTGTGCTTTTTATGTTTCCTTTACTACATAAAAATATTTAGGCCCAAAGTATTCACCAAGGTATGGAGTGCAGGAGCAAAGAAAAAATGATTCCAAGTTTCCATTCTAGTCTCATTACCATTCCCTAGTTCTCTGATAATTCCCAACCAACCATGGGGCCCAACAGTCTTAGGCTGTAACTATAATGAAACATTCCATTTCTCAGTTCTCAGGAACAAGCAAGTCCCTTTAACTTGCAGGCCACCTCCCAATGCCAGAAAGTTTTTCTCTCTTTCTATCAAGAAAACTAAACCTTGTTTTATTTATTTATTTATTTATTTATTTATTTATTTATTTATTTCACTTTGGGAACTTTATTTGCTTATTCTCCTACTTAGGCATCTGCATATTGGCACATGCCTATTAAAGCCCTTATCACATTGCTTAACTTTTGCTTGCTTCCACTAAAATATGAATTTCCTGGAAATAACAAACTCTAAATTTCTTTATGTCCTTTTCTTTGATGTTTTGAAGTGAATGAATAAATGCTCTTGAATCGACTGTCACTGTATTTCCCCAATTGTGATTGGAGAAAAACCATAATTCATAAAAAAAAAAAAAAAGAATTAAAAATCTTAAATTTGGGGTAGGATGACTTCAGAATAGAATTCTTGAAGGATGGACTTGAAGACTTTGAGCCCTAAGAGATATAATACTGTTGCTGTCCATTTTAGGTAAACTAAAAATTATATCTGCTAGCCACAGTCTTCCTATAGGTATGTTTTCTTAGAAAGCAATGAAGGAGAGAAGATGAAGGCAATTCTAGAACCAAATTAGCATATTTAGCTCAAGCAGAGAAAGTGCTTAAGTGAATGAGAAGTGCTAAGTGTCCTGAACATAAGCTACTCACTAAGGAGCTGGGTACAACCCCAAGCCTAGAGGCAGTGCTGGAAGCCACAGGAGGTTCTGCAGCCGCCTCAATGATCATATTGGCGGCGCAGAGGGGCCTTTTTATGTGACTTCTGCCAAGAAGGAATACAAAGACACCTAAATATAACTGACTCCAACATGTGGGATTGCAGGCTCCCTCCTGGCTTCTGCAACATAAATGGACTTTCAAGCAGCAGGAGCTTAGGGGACATGGCTGGCTTGAAACAAAACTGTAAAATAAGCCAGCTCTCTTCAGCACCTTCCCATCCCTTCCACTTCTACACTGTTTCCCACTGCTGGAGCTCAGTGTTCCTTCCCCACTCATCTCCTGCTCTTAGGCAAGGCGTGGCCCAGTGAAAGTGCTCCGGAGAAACGAGCTCCCCACTGTCAACTCGCTGGCGGGGGCACATCATTCAAACCTTGGTATTTCTATTTCTTCCCACCCTACTTTATAAACTAAAAAGTAAAAGATTGATACTCAGGGCCTCTAAAGAATAAAGACTATTCCAGTTCCATTTCTAATTCCATCTTTTTTTTTTTTTTTTTTTTGCTTAGACATCATTATAGTTAATGCTAAAGGTGAAAGGTCTCAAGGTAAAACTGGCTCACTGGTATGTAATTATCAGGTTTATAACTTATAGTCCTTCTCTTTCTTCTCTTCCTCAACCAGAAAGTATGGCCTCAGAAGCCCACAACCTTGTATTCTTCTCTTCATGTCTTTATGCTGGGGGAGGTCCAGGAGTCACGGAGCACTCTTGGGAGGGTTGTCAGAGGGTCTTGATGATGCAGAGGGACCAAACTAGTGTTTTGCTTTGAGAAGAGTTGAGATCAAATAAACTAGCCACAAAAAAATCTGTTAAAAATGAGAAGCATCAAATAAACTCCATCTCTTTATCAAGGCAGCAAGGAGAAATGGGAATGAGGAGAAAAGTGTAGTGCAGTGAATCAGTGTGGGGTGCAGATACAAGTTAAAAAGAGAAGGCAGAGGTAGGGCCAGGTGGGCAGCAGCTGGTGTGGAATCAGTAGCAGTATTCACAATCTTCTCCCAGAAGGTGGAGTGGTTGCTAGAGAATCCTCTTTACTGTGAAATGATTATTTTTCTCCCATGATGACACCCTGACCCAGTTTTAAGCACCACTGGTCTGTGTGGGCCAAACAAGGGATTGGGTGGGTCTGGTGTTCTAGAGCAGGCATCTGACTCTTAGATACTTGGAGAATTTGGGTCTGTCCTGAATTCACCTCCTGGGGTGAAAGATTCAGGCAGGGTCCTATAGAAGAGTAGGTTTTGCAGGTTATTGTCAATCATTTTCCCCTTTCCATTTTTGCTTTCTTCCTAAAGCTAGCAGAATATCACTGAACCTAGTTTGGAACAGGGAGGTCAAGTTTGAGCTACAGCAGAAATAATCATCCTGGTTATTCTCTATTATGGTTGGGATCTGCAAAGGCCCCCAAAGACTCATGTGTTGAAAACTTGTTTACAGCAATGTTCAGAGGTAGGTCTTTGGGGAAGTAATTCCAACATGAGGGGTCTGAACATGTCAGTGGATTCATAATTTGATGGCATTATTGAGCAGTGGTAAAAACTGGTGGAGGTAGGACCCTGTTGAAGGAGTGGGTCTTTGGGGGCATGTCTTGGGAACTATATACTATTCCTGGTCCCTTCTCTCCCTCCGTGTTTCCAGGTCTCCATGAGGTGAAGGGCTTTTTATCTGCTTTGCCACCTTTCTACCAAGAAATTGTGCTTCCAGCAATGGAATCTGCTGAATGTAGACTGAAACATCTGAAAACATAAGCCCAAATAAAACTCACCTTATCGAAGATGATTTCTCAGGTATTTTTTTTCCAGCAATGAAAAGCATCTTCATATTCACATATTCTTTTCCCACACCATGCTTGATGACTCACTTTCCAAATATTTAACTCTTTATGTCCAAGTAATCAAATACGCCTGGATCCTGGAACTCAAGATTTGTTGTTGGTTATTTTCAGGATACCACGCTTTAGATAGTTGTGAGAATACCTATCTAGAAACCAATAGCTTTTTTGTTTTGTTTTGTTTTTTTGCTAAATTGGTTAAAAGCAAAATTATCAATTTGACTGTCTTTGCTGGAAATTGGTTCTTAGTATCTCCCAGAAAAATGGAAAGAAGGTATAGATGTTGTTGGACAGTTCTGATCCTTCTTTCACATTCCTCCATCCCTCCCTTCCTGCCAGCCTTCCATTCTTCCTTCTCTTCTTTCCTTTTCCCACTCATGCTTTTAGACTGCTGGAATTCTCTGGTTCTTACACAGGAAGTCTTCTTTTCTTCCTATTTTCTTTGTCATAGTGTGTCAGTTACGATTCCCAAATGCTTCAATGTGCCTGTATTTAGCAGTTGCCTCATTTATGTTTCTTAGTTTGGAATTTCAAATCCTTATGAGTTAAACTGTAAACATTTAAGAGACAGCATGAAGCTTTAACATAGGGTACCATGACGACATTGAAATCTTTTGCTTTTTTCTTTTTTTCTGGAAAAATTCAAGTTGGATCTGCCCAAGTTCTGACATATGAGCACAGAATATGCTATTTTTACTTGTATATGTAGCACTTTGTATTTTACAAAATAATCACACACGTTGTCCCAATTTAACAAGTATAATGATATATTATCTTATTTAATTTCATAAGAAAATAAGAATTATCATCATAGAATATATATACATTGTAGTTATGAGTCTTCAAATATATGCATATATAGTGTAATATAATATGCATGTAAAATATAATATAATAATATTAAATTATATATGTACATATATGTATACTGTGAAGATACTAATTTATTGTTTGTACAACCTGGAATCTGGAGATGGTTTAGGTTTCCATCATTAAAGGAATGAATTTTTAAAATGAGGTGTATGCAAAGAGAGTCAGTGACCTAGAGCAGGGGTTAAAACTTCCAGGGAAAATTAGATAAAATTCAGAGGAATGATGAACATAGAAGGGAAAAAATTACATCTTCATATTCATAAACCTCTCACTGACATTTAACATTTTATTTAATTATTAAAGAATGCATCAAATGACAGTTCTGTTACTAATACCTTGATGTTGCTACCAAGAAAAGTCATGTTTACTTACAAATCATACTTGTTTCTGACATCTCAAAACATAGCATAGGTTAATCATTATAATGGAATAATGATAGTTATTAAACTGGCCACTAGATTCCATTGTTTAATGTGTTTATAATAAGCATATATATTGCAATGTCACTCACTGTTTTAGTATTTTGCTAACTTGATTTTAGTATAGTTAGTTTATTTTATAATCCTATGTATTTAAGTATATTTACTATAAGTATCAAATGCATTTGTTCCGTAAGGTTCCATAAAAGACTATTGCAAGAAAAAGTCTAGACTAGCAAGTTGGTGTACAAAGACAAAATATTTTAAAACTTTCAAAATAGAAAAGCAGGAAAAATGGTAGATACTAAAAACAGCACCAAGTGTTTAAAGTACAAATTAGGTTAAACATTGAAGCACATACCATTTATGTACCTTGTAAAATAAAAATAATGCCACATTTTAAAAAATTCATATGAACAAATGCATGCATGCATTAAAGAGAGGCAAGGAAAGAATCAGTGAAAATGTGGAGGTGGGAATGGAGTTTATGTAGATAAATTTAGGTAGCTTTCATCTTTTTCATAAGATAAAAGTAATAAAATAAAACCCATGTAAAATCTATGATAGGTATCAGTATTTGAGGGTCAAACAGAAAAGATTTAAGGAAGATTTGGAAATAGTTCCAGACATATCACCTCCAGTAAACCACTTAATCTCCAAAAGAATCCTTAAGAGAGAGGTTTTTTTATCTCTGGATTTACAATTGTCAGGATCTCCTCAGGTAGGATAAAAAGTCTCTCTCTCTCCCTCTCTCTCAACAGTGGCAAGGGGTCTTAGAGGTTCCTATCTCTGCTTTCATCAACAGGACCAAGATTTTTTTTTTTTTGGTCATTACTTACCAAATTTATCATCACTTAAAAGCAATTCCTTTTGGAAATGTGTGAGTTTTTTTTCCTTCCCAGCATCATTGGTCTCTTATTAGCTCCTTAAACAAACAAAACATTGGTCCATGAGTATGCCCATACATTGAGCCAAGGACAACTATAAGCTATTTCTCAATCTGAGATCCCATTCTCTATTCCACTTAGATTGTCTTCAGCCCTTCATTTCCATCTAGACTGCACAATACATTGCTTCCAATATTTGTTGTTTTAATATATATTAGGATTGTTTGGCAGCAAATAAGACATAGCTTTCCTGGTATAAATTCTGGTTTATTTATCTTTGGACATGGAGAAACCATATAAACTGTCAATTATTTTTTTTAGTAGATTTTAATTTGCACTTTATCTTCTTATCATTTACCACAAATATGCCCTTTCCTTTTGTGAATTTCATAAAATTGACAAATGTCCAATGTCCAAAGGAAAAAAGTAAAGTAAAATACATTTTTAAAAAATTTTTCTTACAGCTGCCACTATTTTAAGCCCTAAGAGGAAAAGCTAGGTATTAAATTTTCCATAAAAGCATATAGCCCTGGTATCTGTCTTTCTCTTCAGTACGTTATCTTTGTTTCCATTTCCCAATAATTTATGAGTTTCACCATAAACTTTTTAAAAAATGTTTAAAAAATCATCCCATTCTGTTTTTTGTGTTTTCAGGAGTTTCCTTGCTTATAGTTGAGCAATTTTTGATAAACTATGGTGATTATTTTTAAAACACATTCAGAAACTGAAACAAAAAAGTAACATTATCATCTCTAATTTGTTCCAATTATTTAGGGGAAAATGTAGCATGATTTGCCACTTTAAATCATGATCTGTGTTTAATAAATATGTATTAATTCCAGTGAGAATAGATGCAAACCTTCAATGTCGTCTTTGGTCAGTTCCTCCTTTACTTAAGACTTAAATTCATGTTGAAATACCTATATACTATTATTTCATAGTAGTTCATGTTAAGATCTTTCCATATCTAGTTACTGAAATTATAGAAGAGATCTCCTCATGAATAGTTGCCATTATATTTTGAATTCTGGATCTAGACTTTCCAATTATCTGTATTAGTCAGAAAAGTTTTTTGCCCTAAAAAGTAACAACATAACTACTACTATAAAATTCTTAGCAAGTTAATTTGAGAGAATACATGGCTAGCAAATATAAACTGTATGAGTTTTGAGAAAAGAAAAATTTAATAAACTATTAGGGATATTAAAAAGGATAAATCTGTATGTCAGGGTGACCCATGTGTATAATCAATTTGGATTTTTAAAAATTCTGAAAATTTTAACTGCTTATTCAAAATTGAGAAAAAAAGAAATAAAAAAACAATTTTATGTGCTTCTATACAAAGAAGATAAATTAATTAGGAAAGAGGGAACAAAAAAGTTCTGTTGTAGGAGGGACAAGAAGAGTGGCAAGAGACCAGTTTGTCAGGTAAGAAGGTTGCTTGCCAATTTTATTTAAACTTTATCACTTTCCAGATTGGAAAGGTGAGTTTCTAATTAGCTCCTTTTTCATCAGTCAAGGCTCAATCTCTCTAAACAATCTTTGGGTAATGATCAGAGCCCCACTTTCATCAACTTCAGGGAAATTGCAGAGCCAAATATTAAACAGGTGCTTATGAAATTTTGCTCAACCACCTGTTCTCTTGACCCCTGGCTGACCCAGTTAACAAAGACCAGTGTTCTTCAATTAGTACAAGTGATACCAAATATAACCAGCCCATAATTAACACTGGGCACTTTTTCTCTCAAAATTACAATCTGATTTTCTCAAACTAATCTTCAGTATATTTTTTATCTCAATGAAAGTATCACAAATAACCCATAGTCCAGTCCTGAGAAATCTTGAAGACAATAAGGAAGACTCTAATCCTGTCCAACTTCATTTACATATTCATGTCATGTGCTCATATTGATTTGCCTTAGGGTTAAAACAACAGTCTATAGAACTGTTAGAGCAAGAAATCAATATACAAGAGGAGAATCCCAGACCCTACTTCAGAATTTTGGACTGAGCTTAGTGGGATGGAGTCTAGATGTTTCTACTTTAAAATATTCTCCAAGTGATTTCAGTTGTCCATTAACTGCTGAGACCAGTGGTAATGAACTTGTATTTAGATGAAGCCAACTTTGAATGAAATACCTCAATTTTGGATTGAGTATTTGTTTCTGTCATTTTAATTGGAAAGGATAGCTACATGGATAGTAATTAAAACTATTTCTTAAGAAAGAGAAATCCGTAAAAAGTAGATGAAAGTCTTATGTTTAGATAAAAAGAAATAATTACTCTTGAGTTATTTTACATGTTCATCTCAAATTAGTCCCATCTTTTCAGTCATTGTTAAAAACAAAAACCAATACTAAAAGTACATTCTACTGTCAGGTATAACTAATTAATACAAATTAAAAATTAAAAAAAAAGACAAATTAAAAAAATAAAAATCCAATTGTTGGAAACTTAAAAACAAAAACAAAAACAAACAAAAAAACAATACCAAGTGTCTATCATTTGCCAGAAACAGTGGGAACAGTGTATGCGTAGAGAAGGACTGAATGCTTCCTCTACACTGGGGAGTTAGAATGTGGCCGTGGTTTAGGTGCATGTTCTGAGGTTTGAAATCTGGTTCTGCTTTGTACCAACTTGGATAAGTTTTCATACACATTAAACTACTTACTACTTTTTCATTTGGAAAATGAGATTGCCAGCAACATATTTATTAGGACTGTCATGAAGATTTAAATCTTGGCTCATAGATATGGGTTCATATGTGATTGTTTACTGACAGATAATGTAGCTCTCTCCTTTTTTTTTTTTTTTTTTTGAGTTTTAGCTTTGTTAAAATGAAAGTTTTATCTTTTTTACTTGGTACAGTATCCTAAGTAGGCCATCTGAGTAAAAATTTCTATTTACTAAAAAAAGAAATGTATCTTTAAGGAGCCTTACTATCTGTAGAGTAGCCAATGGAAAGCCAAATGCTTGATGTAACATGCAGTCAGTCATTAAATATGCATTGAGCTTAACTACATTACGAATCAAAAAAATTGTGTTTGTTTGCATTAACTACTGCTCTATAAAAATTGCTTACAGTTTAGAAGCTTAAAACAGCATACATATATGATACCTACTTATGATTTTGACATTTTTGTGGGTCAGGAATCTCGGCACAGATTACCTTACTCCTCTGTTTCAGGGCAGTCACAAGGCTGTGGTCAAGGTCCTGAGGTCAGACTCATCTGAAGATCTTACTGGAGAATGAATCACTTCTAAGCTCACCAATGTGATGAATGCGAGGATTTCATTCTTTTAAACATGCTTGCTTGAGGGACTCAGTTCTTTGCTGGAGAATGTGCAAAGGCTGTCCCCAGTTCCTTACCACCTGTGATTCAGCAACTGGCAAGAAAAGCCCGGGAGAGAGAGCAAACAAGGTGGAAGTTACAGTCTTTTTACTCTAATCATGCTGCGTTTTAAGTCTAGGCCATGTTCAAAGTGAAGGGATTAAACAGGAGTCCAAATCCTAGATAATAGTGATAATTGGAAACTTTGTCAGTAGTGTCCTACTACTATATAAAGTAAAATGTTAAGTAGCTAGGAGGTGATTAATAGGTTGATTGTTTCAAAGCATCTATTCTCAAATGCTAGCTTGCATTCTGAATCACCTGGAACAAACTCCAAAGCTTCTGATTCAGTGGATGTAGTGCAGGACTGACAATTTGCATTTATAACAAGTTTTCAAGTGATGCCCTTGCTGCTGGCTTATAAATAAACTTTAGAAACCCTGGTTCAGAGCACACATTATGTGCTGCTGTAAAAGGATAACCATAACTCACTGTCTGGCTGTGTTCTGAGCTCACCTGTTAACCAGTTCAGCAACCCCCCTTCACTGCTGGGAGAACTACCTATGCATGCTGCCAACTGGTTCCATTTCTGAAAGAAAAATTAAGAAGTTTCTCCTCCTGGGAGGAGCTTTCTTTACTAGCTCATTTTTGGATACAGGATTCCAAGGATTACTTGGCACATGTAAAGACCATAGTTAAACTTTTAAATTTAAAACTGATGAACATTGAAAAAGAGGAGAGATAGATAAGAAGATTCAGTGAATAAATGAATAAGATCACATTTCAGTTGTCCATCACAGCACATTATTCACCTTCACATTAAAAAAAAAAAAAATAGGAAAAAGAAAATAAAGAAACCTTTAAGACCAATTAACACCCTGGAAAGCACTTCGGAATTGCTTTCTAAACTTGGTGTAATGAAAACAAATGGACATTTTGATTAAATAGATATCATTAAGATGACATGTTATGATCTCAACCTCTGTTTTAATGATCTAATTAAGACCACGAAAAATTCATTATGGATCAAATAATTCATTTTATGGAGCCAAGGAAAAAGATTATCTGTTTGTTCAGTATAGGAAGATGGTTTGGGATGAAGAAAAGAAATGCAACAATGAGAAATGTATAACTATCTTTATTTCAAAAAGGGAAAAATTCCCATCACGAAAACCAGGAGTGGAGTCTATAGATGACACGGGATAAATGTTTGTCCCGGGATAAATGTTCATCTAACCATTCTTTGCCATATTTTACCTAGGGGAGGTGTTGTGTGATGAGATGAGAAGATAGGTTGAACGGGGATAACTACAACCTCATAAGTTGTTCTTGGGAGAAGTGGATCACCACAACAAGGGAATTACTGCAAAACAGACAAGAGTGTAAAAAGGTAAATTATAAGCAAGAGGTCAGGAGAAGCAATGGTAAGACAGTGAGAGATAATAGCATGAGAACCAAAATAAAGAAGCAAAGAGAAGTGGAATCTACTGAAACTAAAGCAGAAAGCATTCTTGAGATTCAAAGGGAAGGTCACCAGCAATCTGAGAGAGAGTGCTCTCCAAACAGTTGGATATTATTGAGTCTTGTACTCTAAGGACTCATTACCTTCAGGAAGATTATTGCATGTTGCCGGACTGAAATCTTTATCTAAATATCTGAGGAAAAATATCTATTATCTACTATATCTACTATATCTACTGAGAAATTCCCATTTTCAGTTCACCTAAAACCTTATGGACAGAATTGAACAACACTACCTGTGACTTGCTAATGGCAATCTATTTGCTATATCTTGTCAGGGCACGTAAAGCAGGGTGTTATGGCTAACTGATGATACTCTTCTTTTGTCTCTTTAACATGGTACTACAAGACAAACCATGTTGACACTGCTTTGTTTGCTCCGGCTTGGCTGCATGGACAGTGGGGACTTCAGCCACGTGGGTAGGGAAGAAAAAGAGAAGTTTAAATTGTGCTGAACATGGATGGAAAAATTAGTTTAACTACAGATGTCAGATCTTAAAGGTAACCCACTACTGTACAACTGTGCAAATTTTGTGAATGCTACAGGATTAGATTGAGAGTTTATGTTTGAAAAGGTTTAATTCAGAGTGAGACCCAAGTGAGCACATGATGCTCAAACTCAAACCAATGGAGATACTGTAGGTTTTTATTATGAGTGCAAAACAATGGCTTAGGTTAGAGTAGGGCATGATCAATACACTAGGGGCTAATGAAAACTCAGCAGAATGTCAAGACCTTTTTCCTTAGAATAGAAGGACAAGCAAGAAAATGAGAATAAAAGCAGAATCAAAATAACTGTGCCACATGACAGGGAAGTATATAAAGGTGTGACCTCATGTCCTCACGGATGCAAAGGTTTTAACCTGTGGCACAATGGAATTGTTATAGAGTCCACTGTCTAGAGAGTTGAACCTGCTGACATCTTTTTATCTGTTTCCTATCTAGTTGAGGTGCTAAAGGCATCCATGAATAAAACGAGCAGGGAGAGAAAGGCAAGATTTGACAGAACACACTACATACTTGACATAGGTCATTGCCTCCATTGCTTCCTGCTGAGGGAACTTCCAGTCTGCTAGACTGGACAGGCCCAGGTGTTATGCAATTATTTCTTCCAGTCACCTGCATATTACCTGTTCCCACTTCCTGCATAGCCGGTGTGCAAAGGAATCTTCTGTCTTTTTTAAAGACTGAATTTCACAACAGTCTTCCTACAAGACTTTATGGTAGTGTAGAAAAAGAACATTTTAGTTTCAGGAAGAAAAGTTGAGCTAAACTAATATATAATGCTATTTTTCTAATAACTAAAAGCTCAGTTCCTCATTCGTGAATGGTTAAGCATTGCCAGTTTCATGGTGATATTGGAATGATTAAATGGAAAATAAAATATTTCAAACCCCTAACCATTGACTGCTAACAAATGTGAATTTCTTCCACTCCATCCCCTATCATCTTTGCCCTTTTCTTACATAGAATTGCATGACATTCACCTTCTGCCTTTAATGTGTTTCATCTTTGTGGCCCTCTGTGGCATCTTAGTTTCAAGTACAGCACATGCCATTGGGTATTATTTTACTCAAGTTTGGCCAGGTGTGTGCATCTAATGGCTCATGGGGAAAAACAATCTCTCCGTTTAACCAAGGGTGTCATTACCAACCAGATGGTTGAATAGCTAGAATTAATCAGTTATTGAGTAACTGTAGAATTTAAAAATCAGAAGTCTGTTGAGTTAAAACAGCCTTGACAATTTGCATACACCTTGAAATTTTGTATACACATTGGCAGATGTAATATAAACTTTAATTCATAATATTCCCATCTTTTTGTAAAGTCGATACACATTGGAACTCCTTAAGCCTTGAATCTTATAAACCAATGTGAATATTATTTACCTATCCTTTCCCTATCACAGAGTTTTTGTTATTGTTGTTATTTCTTTTGAAATGTTTCATTTTATTTTGTGTTGTTTGATTTCACTTTATGGGTACCAAGAAAGATGCTTATAACTGAAGATGAGAGAATGAACAAATTATATCTCATGTCTTTTAGTAAAATAATGAATAGCATGGGTCATGATATTTGATAAAGAATGCCATTGTGTTAATTTTCAAAATAGTTTTATTTATTAGTAGTTGTATGTCAGGGACTATGTCAAGGCTCGGAAGAGGCAACTTGTAAACATTTTGGAGTAGGCAAGAACATGGGTGATGTTCCAGAGATACTAAAACCTGAAATATATGATTTCAAGCAGAATATATAAAGGAAGTACCATAGATAAAGAAGTCCTGTTTAGCTCTAATATAAATGAATATTGATGAGAAACAAAAAAATATGAACCCTAGTACAAGGAGAATTTTAAATGAATCAAATTATGAAATAATGGTAAGGAATATGTCCATTTAATAAGCTTACTGGACTGTACAGCAAAGAAACCTATATCTCTTGAAGATGGACCCTCAGAATAAAAACAGAAAATTTTGGGGTAGAGAGATCATCAGGTTAGAGAAATGATAATCTTGATGTATTACATTAGAGAAATGGTTAAGCAAAAAAGATTGTACAACACTCTAATGGTACATTGAAATTATATTTATAAAGAAGATAAAATAACCTGTTTCGAGGTAACTATCAATCCCAATTTGCCAGGACTGAGAGTTTTCTGAGACACAGAACTTTCATTGCTAATTAGCCTAATAAAAACTCTAATGCTTATTTCATGGGAAAACTCAAAATAGTAAAATAATATGCTTTAGTCAGCCTTTTTGCCACTGTGACTAAAGGACTTGACCAGCACAACTATAGAGGAGGAAAATTTTATTTGAGGGCTCACGGTGTTCAGAGATCTCAGTCCATAGATAGCTGGTTCCATTCCTCAGTGCTCAAGCTAAGGCTTAAAAACATGGCAGAAGTAGCTTTCATGATTATCAGAAGCAGAGAGATCGCCACTTGCCAGATACAAAATATATACCCAAAGCTACGCCTGCAATGCCCACCTCCTGTAGCCACACCCCACCTGCCTTCAGTCACCACTCAATTAATCCCATCAGGTGATTAATTCACTGGTTGAATTAAGGCTCTCATAACCCAATCATTTCTTCTCTGAACTTTCTTGCATTGTCTCACACACGAGTTTTCGGGGGATGCCTCACATCCAAACCATAACATAATAATATATATGTATGCATATTTATATATGCACATATTTAATATATGTACATAGGTAAATAGATATACAATTTTATGCATGTTATTCATATACATAAATAGAAGAGAATTGCAACAATACTCATAGAAAAAAAGCATTGAGAAATAAAATATATAGAGAAGCATTTTTAGAGATAAAGTTTAGGTATTAACAACATGGAGCTTTTCAAAGTAGGCAGAGAATGAGGAGGGCTGTTGGTGGTATTCATTTATTTATTATAAAATTATGAATGGAAGTAGATAATCTCTAACATCGTCTGTAGTTCTAAAATTATACAGTAATGGTTCCAAAATTAATATAGAAAATTAGAAAGCTATCTAATATTCACATGAATGTTTACAGAGGGCACGTAAACTAAATATGACTGAGAGAGAAGTGAATTTGGTCTGTGTGAATGGAAAGGAGTTGATTCCAAGAAAATAAATTACGACAAATTTAACAAAGGACCGTGACAAAATAATAGTGCTTAGATTCTAGTACGGACTATATCAGGCATGGAAAATTATTTTAAAAGAACTCTATTGATCACCCTTAAAACATTTCTTCTTTGTATTGATAACTCAGTGTTTTACACTTGCCAAAGAGTTTGTAAACAGAAGTTATGAGATTAGGGAAAATAATCGGTTATTTTAAAATATATCTCTGGTTAAATCGTATATCACTCAAAACCTCTATCTGATGTAGACACTAAGTTATGAATGTTTGTGATCCTGTTGGGATGTGTGGGCAGAGAAAACTTGCCCTTCATCATTATGTCAGTTTCAAAAGGTTAATTATTTCAGTATAACACTGTTCAGTCAAAACACATGTTTTTCCTCTAAGGAAGGCATTTATTACTCATAGAAATCACAATGAAAGATTCAGTCATACATAGGCCAGTGACACCTTTACTGTTTCTATGCAATAATGGCACTCAGCTACTCTTTCAGAAAAGAGATACAAAGAAAAGGAGAGAGAGACAGACATGGAGAAGCTTGAGGTGCTTTAACTGGGCTCTGAATTGTGTGTAGGAGATGCAGAGGAGGGTGGGGACTTGTGATCAGTGTTCCCATATGGAATGAGCTTACTATGTGAGAGTGTGAAATACCAGTCTCTCTGAGTGAAAGTTTATGGACAAAACCAAAAACGTGGAATAAGTCCACACTGTGTTAACTCCACACCATGTACAAATAAGAAAGGGATCTCAATTAGAATAAGTTACACTCCATGTATGAATAACGTGTCAGAATACACTCTACTGTCATGTATATCTAAGAAGAACAAATAAAAGACAAGACCTCATTAAAGAGATTCACAGCACTTTGAGGAGATTGAAATTAATTTGGGGGATAATATGAAAGTTCATGAACTGTACATGAAGTGACATCATGGCAATAACATTTACTCTCAGGCTACTCTGAGAACTTGTAGTTCTCCAAGCAGAAGAATTTTTCTTCTCATTGCCCCTTAGAATTTCTAAAAGTAGGCAAGTTTATAAGATGCACTCCTTTGGCCACCATTGTGTCCTTAGATGAGAACTTTGTCTTTAGTAAATGCCTCAGTCAGTTGTTCAATAAAAGGGCTCCATTGACAGGAAGACATTTTCACTTTTAAAATATCACTGGAAACACTGTGTTCTTAACCTAAATAGTGTAATTGATGACAAACAACACAGACACCAGTCACCATCATTCACAAAATATGTACAATTAAACACATTGGAAATTCCCACTGAATATCAAGTCCCAAGTTGTGATACAAAGGCAACAGGTCAAGCTTAGGACCTTGGATACCAATAACAAAAAGAGTGGAACTCAAATGATAACAAATCTCCACAGATTCAACATTTAAATGGAAAGTTAGAGCAAAACATATCATTTTAAATATGCAGGTGTGTAGATGATTCATCTTTCAACAACACAAAATACAAAGTAAAAACCAAAAGAATGGCCATTTTTTACTCTATGAAACAAGGGTAAACTGCAATTGAATTCAGAGGAGAAAAAAATAAAAAGAGACATGATTTTTGTTAGATGAATTAATCACCAAAGCAAGATGTCTCTTAAATAGAGTTTGGAAGAGAATTTTCTTCCAGTTTTCCAGAACATTATAGCTCAATGTCTGTATAAAAACATGTATTTCTTCAAGAATTTCATTTATTCATACATCTATTAAACATTAGTTATATGTATCAGGTAATTTATACAGTGGGAGGATTAAAGGGCATCTGGCATGGCACACTTTTATTATTGTTATTTTTACCTGTAACTATTAAAGGTCATTATTAAACATGGGCTAAGAAGTCATACTCCCTGGGTTTTTTGATTTAATGAAGAATATGCCGCAGTATTTCATTAGAACTAGGCTCTTTGTTCATTATGTCATTCCCTCTATGTGACCTGCAAACAGAACCACAATGGTCAAGCATGTATGTGCATTTGGGTCAAAGAGGTCTTATACAATTACAGTAAGATGCAGAGAACAAAAAATTCCTCACGAGCAAATGTGAACTCTAGATTTGGAAAACTTAGATTGGAAAAAAAACAGGTCTTGGCTTTCCACTGAAGGAAGTTGCTCTTAAGCAAATTCGGTGTTCAAAAAGCCAGGTGTGTTGGGTTTCCTTCACATGGCGATGTGTTGTACCATCTGCTCCAGGGCCAAAGAATTTCATCTCAAACAATTTATTTTCCACTTAAGGATGAATGAGGGGGTGGTGTAAAAGTGTGCTGGGTAATATGAAGACAGGCTAGGCAGTGATTCTAGTTCTTTCTGTGCCCGTGTGTGAGAGGTTGATTTTGATGAGCTTGCCAAAGGACATAGACACTCCTCCTCCTCTAAACATCTGTGGGTGATCCATTCCCCCCAAATGACAGTATCTGTCTTCCTGCTAGCTGGCTGGGGAGCCTGTGTGCCAGACTCTCACAGCTGTGGGGGCACAGCTGACGATCCATCTTCAAAATGCGCCACATGCCAGTTGTTTGGATCGAAGTAGCTTGGAAAAGTCACTTCTTACAAAGGAAACTTTATCTGAGAGCTGATCTTCTCAGAAGGAGTCTATTTCTGCGTTTCTTTCCACTTCTGCACTTAAAGGGGACAGCCCTGATGGGAGTACCCTCCATCAGTTAATGACCTTCCCTCTAGGGGCTCTTCCTATCCGTTTTTAACAGCAGGACTGCATCACCTGGGCTGAGTGGTTTTAGGAACACACACTACCAGGAATAAAGGTCATCTTCATTTTCCAATACATTATGGCTAGACATTTTGAAAATCACAGTCACCTCTGATAAAAATCTCTTCCACTTTTGCTCACATGAAGAACACGAATTAATAGAAATTCTCTTTTCAATGACTAGATCCTAGATCTTCATCTGGCTTATTAATTGCTATTTTATTCTGTAATTCTGTTACATTTTAGAATAATTCCACATGTTTATGTTTTAAATACTAATGTAAATAGATTCTAAATGTATTTAATTAAATGTACTCTCAAGCATCAAACCAAGTAATAGGAGATATGTATATATTTATAGATATTATTCACACACATATAAATACATGTTTGTATACATAAACATACACATATATGAAAACCCGCAATACACATAATCTCATGCTATGTGAATGCATGCAGGCATATAAAACACATATGTACTCTATAACTGCTATAAAAATGCATCTTATTGAGCAATATACCACTGAATGCTTCAATTATATAACTCTTCTGATGGCTTTATATAGATTTCCATGCCAATATCTCTGTGCTCCCTTTTAAGCATGAATAAATGGAGGTAGTGGGGGCAAATAGCAAGGTTTGATGTGATTTTAATGCCTTTAATTATAACTGAGTTTATAGGATTGACAAATGCATTGATTGACATTTTCCTCAGTTAACCAATTCTTTGAGGAAATTGATGAATCATGCCCAATGACAGCCAGTTATTTCTCTACCCAAGAATGACCCTTCTTAGAGTAGAATGCATTTTGATTTACCTAGTAGATGTAGTTTCTCTGGTTCATATCTCACATTGTCTATAATTGGGTCACTGATGTCTGGTACACATTTATTAACAGAATAAAAATGTAGCAAAATTTCTAATAAAAGAAGCATTTTATATTTTGATGTAGCTTTTTGCCTTAATTAAAAGAGCCATTACGTGTAAATTACTTAGCATAGTTTCTGGCACAGAGTAAGAGCTCAGTGAATGTTTGTTATTGTTTTATTTAAAGCACAAAGAAACACAATAGCCATATCAGAAAGGCCAAATTTAAATGTTCTGCTCTCTTTGTGTTAGGGAAAATGAGCAGAGGAATTGAGTGAGAAAATATTCTCCATACATGACACATGAAATGGCTTTGTACATCCTTAAGAGCCATGTTGTGTGTAATCAAGGAGAAAGGCCAGATTCTGAAGGACAGAAAAGCAGGCAAATGAATCACTGCTGTTAGTCTAGAGACTGTTAATTGAAGAGATGGAATCAAAAACAGAGACCCTCAGTAAGAAGTGATTTAAAAACCTTGTGGTTATTGTCCTCCTCTAAATAACAATGTTGCTTCAGTAGTTGAATTGTTTTAAAATAAATACCAAGCTTTAGTGTGTGAACTCTACTTTTACTAGTGAGACAGCCATTTTGTTTGTTTTACATTTTGGTATTTTGTATGACCTACCATTGAACCTGATGTGCTGTTTAAAACAGTTGAAAACTAGTGGTCTAAAGGCCAGTATATTGTATTTGTAACAAGATAAATAATTGATGCATCAAAAGCAGGGACATGCAGGATATGACATCAGAAGAAGGCAAGGCAGAATTCAAATAAAATGTTAGAGAAATCTACTTCCATGTTTTCACACAGATCAGGTAAAGCAAATGTGAACTGAGAGAACAGATTATCCAGAGAAGTATGCATATGAAAAATATACTAAATATGAATATCTTTACTTTAAAATTCTGTTGAAAAGGTGGTGCTCCTTAGGATAGCTCTTTGGGGACAAATTCTTTTCTTTTTCTTTTTTTTTTTATAAGAACAATTTCTTATATACATGGGCTCATAATATTTCAAAACAAGTTTACAGAACTGTTTTTTCTGTTCCTCAAAAGAGGCCCACAATATGAATAAAATTCACAATTAAACTGCTTTCAGATGAGTAAGTGGAACTATAGGTAAAAAAAAAGAAAAAGAAAAAGAAAAACAGTTTGAGTTCACACAGCAAATTACTTCCCAGAGAAATCCTAGGCACCAGAAAAGGGACAGACTCATCCTTAGAACACCTTTCAGTTATACATGAGGAAATCTGCTTTGCTCCACCCTGGCTGTAGGCCATGCCTGGTCATTCATTGTATTGGTGTTCCCTCTGTTACAGAGCTGGGGCCTTCAAGAAACTGGGGCAGCACAAATATTCCCCTTTATAACCCGATTTTTTTTTTTTTTTTTTTTTTTTTTTTTTTTTTGGTGGTGCTGGGGATTGAACCCAGGGCCTTGTGCTTGCGAGGCAAGCACTCTACCAACTGAGCTATCTCCCCAGCCCTATACCCCGATTTTTGAGATCAGGTCAGAAAGATTTTAGATACGTCTCTCAGAGTAACACCAGTTTTATGCGGGATCCCAGAAGTTTTCAGAATCCTGCCCAAGTCCATCGCTTAACTTTTGACTGACAGCAGGGTGACATCAGACAGTACCTATTGCCATGACAATTCCTTGGCCAATGCTGACCAATTCTCAAAGGATTCTTAGTCATTTTTACAGGTTTTATGGTTAGGAGGAATTATCCTTATCTTACGGAGTCTGGTCTATGAAAAGGGTCATAAAAAAGTCTTTCCCTTCAAAGCCACTTGGGTTCCTCTTATCAATGCTATTTCCTGCTTGCATTTTCTTGCAGATAATGGATAGTTTGCTGAGGAATGTGACATATCCTGTCCACTTAGGTCAGGCAGGGCTGCAGCTAAATTGCTTTTTGGCAAAGAAAGCACTTGGGGAGGGGGGCAGCATACTGGGCTCATTTTATAGAATTATTCACTTAACCTCTGGTTCCCACCTTCCTCATCTGTTTGTTTCCTAACACTTCTGTCACTTTTCCAGATAGCATCAATGGAAAGTTGCCTTGAACAAAGCTCCTAAGCTCAGGGAAGCTTGTTTATGTAAATCTCTTTCTTTGGAGAAGGAAGGGAGGGGAACACATGACTTGGGCATCCCTTCTTTCACAGCAGGAGAACTCTGTCCTCATTTGTGCTTTCCTCTGAACCATCTAGAGTCTAACTTTTGCTCTTTGGTTGACCTACAAAAACAATCACAGCAACCCACTCCTAGGGAAAGTGATGTGTCCTTTCCCTTTAGATTGCTAAGAGGTCACCTGTATTTTCAGCATAAGCAGTGATCTTTTAATGCCTTTGTTAAGAGTATGATAAATGTGCAATAAGGAGAGGGATAAATAGAGGAGACAGGACCTAAGGGACTTGCTTAGGAGAGAAATGGGCTGCCTTCTGTGGAAGGGCCTGGAACAGGTGGCAAGAAAGAGGCTTGTCTTCAGAAAAGTATTGTCTCCTCTGAGGTTGACGAACTCTACTGTAAGAAGGGCTGCTTTGTCTCTTTAAGGACTTAATTTCCTATAATCATCTGTGAAGGAACAACTGATCCACATAGTTACTTCAGGTAATATCTAAGTAGAGATTGAATTATTTTTATATTACGGACAAGTTTTTTTTAAAGGGAAGGGGAGATTCAAAACTTCATTTCCAAATTTTTTTTATTTTCTTAGGCCTGTTTGGAATTAAAATAACTACTTATTTTAATCCAGTTTGAAGTTCCTTTCTACAAATACACAGAATGTAAGATTTAAACACTTAGAAAGAATTGGAAGATGCCGTTGAGCAAAGCTACACTCATTATCTAACCAAAAGAAAGGAACTTTAGAAGAAAAAAAAAGTCACAAATGGCAAGACTTTGAAGAATCTACTTGTTATCTTTTCCACTTCAGTGATTTTAGACTTCCACATCAAATTGAAACACCATTTTCTAAACAATAATGTAATACATTTTTGACATCACAAAAGAATGCTTTTAAGGCATAAAAAATGCATTTCCCTTATGTAATCAAAAACAAAAACCCTATAAATTATAATGCAATGAACAGTCCAATTCCTCTATTGAATGTATTTAAACGATATGTGCTGATTAAGCTCTTAGTCATTTGTGTAAACTGTCTAGTGAAAGCTTTTTGAATCTGGTTTAACACATATTAAATGCCCTAGTGGTGGCCCTCAAATAAAAAAGGAGAAGTGGAAAATTAATCCTAGCCTTTGTTCCCTTATATGTTTTAATAAACGTTGTTGCATATTCTAATACATTCATGTCTCACATAGAATGCCAAATGGTTTGATTCTTTCAAAGGAAAAGCCAAGAACAAATTTACACATTAAAATGTAAAGCAATTTGACAATGCAAGCAGTGTTTTCCAGAAGAAGATGATGCAGTTTCTCTGTTTCTTAATAACCCTTCATACTCTTTTCAGCTGTATATATAAGTAGGCTTTCTAAAAGTTTGCAGAGTATCTATTTTCCTTTTGTTATCTTCTGTGTTGCTAAGTGCAGTTTTAGGACTATCTTGAGCTTTCATACATTAATAGATTCCACTTTTTTAACATGGGATTTGCAACTTGATAGGTACATTTACTAGATAAAGCAAGTGGGTATAAGCCAACCACCTTTTCAGTTAACTCTCTGCACAAGAAGAAAAATTGATCAATCAGTCAATCCATCAGGAAGATCTCACAGTCTTATTGCAGGCATGCACTTATATACAGAGGACATTGCAGCCAGTTCACAGAGTGGCCGTATTTAGGACATTTTTAAATTGAGATCGAATAAAGTAGCTGACAAACAAACACTGTCCGTGGATGGTACAACGTTCAACTTTCTAGTTGCCAATACTCTGGTTGAAGGAAAAGGAGTGAGAGGACAATTATAATGTAGATTTAATTCCCATTCATTAAAAAAAAAAATAAAGCAATTGTCTTTGTGAAACAAAAATGCAGCCAGCTCAGTTGATTAGGGTTTCATAAGTCTTCTGAAATAGAAAATTAAGCAGGAGGTTGCTTTCTATGATTGATGGTGTTGAACAGCACAGTGGTAAAAGTGAAACAGGAGTACACACAACAAAAGCAGATACATAGAGGGGAACACAATTGGGGAGTGTTCGAATTGAGTTCACGGGAGTGCTGTTTACATACTCTAGATCTGATACTTGAACACTATTGTAATATTATTTAATCATGAAGGCCTCTTTAATCATTGAGTTTTTATTCTAATCTGTTCCTACCTTTTACTGATAAGTCAATTAAAATCTTGAAGGCTTTCCTTGAGCTATACCTCCCTCTCACTGTAGGAGCAGAAATTAGGGCTTGGAGAACCATAGATGCAACTCCATGAATGTCAAACAGGTCCTCCAATTGACAACTAGGTTATACCCCCTTTTGTCTTCTCTACCTTATCCACCCTAGAAAAATTTTCCCATCCATCCATGTTTTTTGTTTGTTAGTTTTCTTTTGTTTTGTTTTTTTAGGCTAAGGAAACTGATTGGCATTTAGATCAGATAATTAAAATATCTACCTATTTAAGCAATGTAAATGACTCTGGGATAAGTAGGATTTTCTTATTCTACCTAAATATTCAATATTTTGTTCTTATAATTTGTCTGCTGCATTGTTTCTGTCACAAGTTCCCCATGCTTTCCAGTTTTAGTAGGCAAACAAAATTAAATTTGGTAGGTAGGTAAGACAAATCCCATTGCACCAAGTGAACCATTGCCTTCTGTTTTGATGTATGAAAACAGGTCTATTTTTAGTGGTAGTGTAAGAAAGCTGACTGTCCTTATGAGGAAACAAACAGAAATACAATATAGTATTTTAAACTAAGAATTATAGAAAAATCAAGTATTTGATGACATCTTGTATGCTAATTTGCTGTGGGCTGTTTTTCTTTTTACAATTAACCTTAATGATTTAATATAAAACTAATATTTTTCAATACCATTGATTGAATTTTTACTGTGTTAGGAGCACCTGTGTTGGAATCCTCATGCTGTACTTAGTGACCTTTATTTATTTATATTCTCTACATCCTAGGTTTTATTCACAGAAGGTAAAAACAGCAATATCAAACTCATAGGGTTATTGAGAATATTAGATAATGTGATATCTATAAAACATTTAGCACTATGTGTGGCACAAATGTAAGTTTAAAATATCATGAGTTATTATTATTAATGTTATAATTATTTATACAGTAGAAATTTACTATGCATCATTTAACAATGATTTTAATTTCTACTCCTCTGAACCTTATATATCTCTAAAGCCCTGATTTTAGATGTGACAACATTGATACATTAAAAATTATGTAAATTGTGCAAAGTTAGGGAATAAATGGTAAATTTCAGATCTAATCCTAAATTCTCCTCTGTTCTGTCCTTTCTGGGTTTCCTGTAGCTAACCTAAGCTCCTAAATTGTCACTTGGTCTCCACGAAGGTCTGTGGATCACACCACAAACGTGATTTCCAAAACAGAGTCTGTTACATCTGTCTCATTTCAATGACCATCACTCTTAAAGCATATGGAAAATAGTGTTAAAGGTGCATTTCTTAGCTTTCTTAAAAGAATTTAAGTACCTCTTTTTCACTTTCAGAAATTTCATGCCTATCAGTTGCTACTGTCTATAAATAAATTCATAAGAAATTATGGTAATTGTTCTTTTAGAAGATAATGTGGCACACACACACTTCGAGTCTTAATGCTAGCTTGTTAGTCCTATGTTATGTTAGAAGGGCATTCATACACACACACACACAACATTGTTTGGACTTTTTGTATTATGCAAAGCAGCCGTAATGCTCCTTGAAATATAGAGTGCCTTTAACATAGCTTCTTTGGATTCTTCTTCCTATTAAATATCTGAATGAAAACAATCAGCCATAATTCCTCAATTATTTCTCTTGTGATTTGTCTTTTGGGGTTGAGCAGTAATTGCATGACTGACCACAACTTGCCTTGCTCCTGGCTTATACCCTTCTGTGTACTTGAAATTACTCTATTGTATAAAGTTTAGACATTTCCTCCATTTGCACTGAGTACTATCAATGAACACTGTTGCCTTTTGGTCCCAGATTTTTACCAAGATTTTGTTTTTTTAATACTTCAATGCAGTTCCCTTTCCTTATGCTTTTGTTTTTGTTGTTTATTTCTTTAATGGTGCTAAAATGTACATTACATACAACTTACTGTTAACCATTTTTAAGTTTGCCATTCAGTGGTTTTAAGTACTTCTCCTCTTGTTTAACGGTTATCACCATCCGTCTCCAGAACTTTTTAATCTCCTCAAACTGAAGGATGGTAATGAACATTTCCCATCCTGCTCCTCCCAGCTCTGAGCAACAGCCCTTCCACTTCCTTCTTTTATGATTTGGACTATGCCACGTACCTCATATGAATGGAACCATATAGTATTTGTCCTCTTGTGACTGGCTTGTTTCATTTAGTGTAATGTCCTCAAGTTTCATCCACGTTTTTATGTACTTCTAAGGCTAATATATCACAGTATGCATCTGCCTCATTTGGTTTATCTATTCATGAACTGATAAACATCTGGGTTGTTCCCAGTTTTGGTTATCAGTTATGTTGTGAGCAAATATTCATGGAGATTATATGATATCATATGAATATGAAAATATGGACTCTTTTTTAAATGGATCATTTTATGGATATACTTATTGTCCTTGTGTATGTATCTTTTCCTAACACCAAGTTTCTCATGATGCTTCTCATCTACTTATCTGAAAATTTCATATTATTGAAAATATAAACAACAAATGACAAGTTTATTTCTATAAGTGATATGTCAAGTTTTTTTAAGAGACTGTCTCATTGAATTTTTACAAAACACTTAAAAGATGAATACTAATAATGAGGAAATAGAAACATAGTACAGTTAATTTAGTGGTTCAAAGTCACACTACCACCTATGAGGATAAGGAAACAATGTAAATTACTTAAGCTCTGCCTCAGATCAACATAACATGTTAAAATCATATGAGTAGAAGTTTACATATACAAAAATAAAATGAAAATTCTAACAATCTCAAAGCATGCAGAGAAAGATTGTCTACATTATGAAAATCAATGGAGAAAGTTTTATTCTCAGCCATTAAGTAAATAAGTTCTCTAACCTTAATAGGTCACATGATCTTTTTGGGCCTATGTCTTTTAAAAAAATATCATGTAGGACCATGTCATTTTTAAATTTGTTTTAGATGTAAGATTGAATACCATATTTTAATACTTTCCGCAGCTTTGTCTGCTTATATTAAGTGTCTTTTAATTGCTTTTATAAGATTCATAGGGTCTCTAGTAAAGAAACCTCATGGAAATCATCAATATGGAATTTGATGGTTTAGTCTATAATTTTTAGCAGTATGTTCAACTGTGGGTAATTTGATCATTCAACCATATATTCAATGGTAGCATACAAAAATGTAAGGTTATCAGATTAAATATGTTAATATTTAACAATAATTTGTACCAGAATGACAGATATATTCCCTCCATTTTGTAGTTATAGCATAGATGACCCTCAAAGATAATCCCATTCCCTTAGAATTCAACTTCTCTTAAATGACTTGATTTGTATGAAAGATGTGAAGCATCTGAACCTGTTGGTGTCTGTTATTAGTTTAATAGATCACTGCATGAATTCCACTTATTTAACAGAAGTCAAAACATGGTGAAAAAAGTGCATAAAATCCTTTTTTAATTTCATCTACTGCAAATAGAAATATTCTTCTATGTCAGAAATCTTGTCATAGAGGAAAGACGATCTTTTAAGAGCATTTCTACCTTAGCCTCAATGTGAATGTAACCCACATTGGAAAATGAGGAAATTGAGTCACACAAGTGTTCTAGGTCATCACTGGAATGTCCTGGTGTGAACCACTTTGATTGAACAATAAAGGATCCATAAAATCTGTTTGTTTGCTTGCTTCTTATTCCATATGCAGTTTACAACATGAATTGGGAGAAGGCGATGAAACAAATACCAATGACAAAATTAAAAATTTCCCAGTGTTTATGGAAAAAAGCAACTGTAAATATACTGAAAAGTGCCAGTGAAGAATTTCTATGTGCCAATTCTTCTTAATTCTCTGCTTTCAAAGTTGTTCTTTTCAACATTTTGCAATTGAAGCAAAGATAATCCCTGAGAGATTTGTAGTCACTAACAAAAAAAGATCATTTCCATTTTAAAAGGGAATTTTGACTTATCACATAGGTAGGTAGACAGACTCAAATAGGTAGTTAGACAGACAGACATAAAAGCACATAAAAGAGGAAATATTGTCTATCAATTAGAGTTCCATCTTGCTAATCAGTCATTTACTTGTGCATCACTTTCAGTAAGTCAGAATTTTCCTCAGCAGTAAATGAACACTATTGGATAATCTCTTCAGAAATTGCTGTAAGTTTGAAATGGCTTGATGTAGGTGAAAGATTTGGAACATCTGAATGATTTTGTTTCCATTGTTATCTTTGGAGACCTAACTATGAATTTCACTTATTCAGTATTTGAACAATGGCAAAAATAACATAACACGCTTTATTAAGGTATCAGAGGAATTTTGGATTAAGCTAAAGTGAGTCATATTACCTTTAGATCTTCACTGGGAAGACTTTCTTCTTCCTGAGACATCTAAAGGAAAATTCTTGTGATTTGTCCACCCTCAATGTAAACATTTAGGTAGAAAAAGCAGACCATATGTGGCGTGCCATTGAACCCCAGGAGACAATCAGTGAGTCAAACTAATGTCTTTGAAAAGTTCTTTAGATATGAATAATTCTCCTTTCTTAATTAGAAAAAAAAATGGCAACAAATTTTCAAACATTCACTTGTTCCTTGAGAAAGACAATTCACCTGAATAATCTCCTAATATATCTTGAAGGGGACAATGTTGAGAATAATCACCATTGCAATTTGCCATAAAATTAGAAATATTTTTACAGACTTTAGCAACAGTAGTAATATGATAGTGGTAGTAAACAATGTGAGTAAAACTAGCATAGATACCACCTGGAGAAATCAGAGTGAACAAGCAATGTATAATCATTTTTATTTCCAAATCTGTATGCAGATTCTATTATTTGTAAAACCTTAATATCAACACTAATTTTCCTGAATAATGCTTCTATCATGTATATATGTCTAGTCAGAGAACATAACAAAAAGCATTTAAGTATTTAACTTAAAAATGTGACCACCGAGTAGGAAATATAGAAAAAGAATTATTCATTCTAAAAGTTTGTATCTATAGCAGTTAAAACTCTCAGCTGAAATTTTGAAAGAAAAAATCGAAAGTTTCTTTTACCTACATTTGATGTCCCTGAGGAAATTGGATATAGAACTTTGAAAAATAATACATTATGTCTCCTGATTAAAAAGAAATATATAATTAATTATAGAAAACATAAAGAATTATAAAAGAGCAAAAGTGAATTATTTTTTTATTAGCCCCTTTATTATTTTTTTCTTGCTGTTTCTCCAACTGGATGATCAAAAGACTTATTTTCTAATTACAAATTTGTTCATTTACACTCACATCTGTTGCTGAGTCCCTCTAGTGTATTTTTCATTTCAATTATATTTTTCAACTTCAGAATTTCTATTTGATCCTATTTGATTCCTTTATCATAGGATCTATAGTTTATTGATATTTACTATTTGGTAGTATATCATTCTTATACTTTAGTTTTTCTGCCATGATTTCCTTTACTTCTTTGAACTTATTTAAAATAGCTTATTCGAGGTCTTTTAAAATAGTTTATTTAATGCAATGTCTAGGCTTCCTTAAGGCAGTATCTGTTGATCTATTTTTTTTTTCTTGTGTATGGGCTATATATTCTGAATTTTTGCATATCTCAAATCTGGAATATCTCAGATCTTTCCACTCTGTGGTTTGTCGTTATTGCTTTTGTAGTTTTGTTATTTGTTTATTTGGTGACATATCATTCTTAAACTTTCTTCATTGGGGTTTTAATTTGCATCTCCTTGACAATGATTTGAAATACCTTTTCATTTATCTATAGGACATCAGTGTATCTTCCTTTGGAAATATATCTATTCATTTTATGATCAAAGTATTTCTTTTTGTGTTATTGAGTTATATTAGTTGCTATTATTGAGTTTTGTGCTATTGAGTTATATAATTTGGATCTTTACTCCTCATCAATGTCATGATTTGTAAATATTTTCTCCCATTCCATGGATTATAATTTATTTTGCTATGCAGAAAGAAATGCAGGGTTTGTTAGGTAGTGTTATGAGGCTATACCTGTTTATTTTTGCTTTTGTTTCCTATGCATTGGTGTAATATCCAAAAAACCACTGTGAAACCTTTTTTCTTTATTTTTAATAAGCATGAATCTCAATCTAGGTATTGAGTGAAGTCAGTTTAGAATGTGAAATTGGTATTGTAAAAACACTTTTTTCCAAAATTTCTTTGGAAAAGATTACTGGTTTTATTTCTCTATATTAAAAACACAAGAAGCTTTCCAAAATATATTCATTTTTCAAATTTTTAATGTATGATCATTCCTTATTGATTATCTTACCTCACTTCCTGCTTGGTTATTTGAGGATAATTATTATATGAAAATGCACATTCATTGATATTTCACAGGCATCTATAGGGCCACAAAGAATTTTCGCTCCTCAATCAAGGCATAAACTAGTTACTTGCAGAGAAAGCTATAGCATAGAATGAGCACCATGCTTCTACTAAAAGAGGGACAAAGTTTAGAATGATAAACTTATGATGAAATGAACAGTGGAAACCACTGATCAGATTGTATTCACAGATATAACCTCATGGTATTTGAGAAGTAGAGAAAACTAGACTCCAAGACATGACAAAGACATGAGACATGAGATTATACAGAGACATGAGATTATAGAAGTATCATTGCTTCTGATTTAAAAAAAATAAATAAAATGCAATAACTCTGTTTACTGGTAGGAGTTTTATAGTTTTACTCTGGTTAAAGGGTGCTTCCTGTTTTCTTTTTTTTAATTCAAAAATATGAACTTAAGAAAAGTCAATTTCATGTATTGTTAATTTAGTTATCAACACTAAAACCTTACTTCTATTGATGGAAATGAAATTACCTTTTCCATACCCATTTTTTCCAACAACTAAATACTTTTTTTCTATCCCCCCAATAAACCCTGCACAGTATTTGTAATATATCCTCATTTCATGAAAAAAATTAAAAATAGACAGGAAATAATTCACTGTAATAAGTGTAGCTAATTCTGTCACTTAAAGATGTTGGCACAATGACCCTGAAAGTCAATTGTATCCAGGTTCATACCTCCAATAAGATGATAATTTATATTGAGTGGCTACCTCCTCATTTAATGGAGTAAGTGGAAGTATGATATTTTCTTGACAATTATATGCAGTGAAAATATCTATGGTGCCTTAATGTGGTTTTAAGTGCATTTAAGTCATGTGCTCCCTATCTTCTTCAACTTTCTTAGCTGAAAAGAATCAGAAAACTAAGGTTGTGAGGGAGGACAATTTTTCTGTTTTATATAAAAAGGTGATATGGTACTACACAGAATCTGTTTTGTTGCCATTGATTTAATGCTGGCCAAATGATTTCAAAGTATTTTAACCAGGAATGCACATCAGATTTGTCCACACAAATAAACACTAATATAACATTATATTATAACTTCTAATGGTCCAGATTTTTGTTCTCTCTATAAGCTCCAGATGTAGGGACACATTGAAATTCACATATGTGTGAATTTTAAATCTAGGACTTTGAAAAGAAATGTTCAATAGATAACCCCTCTCTAGCTGACTCTGCAGATAAAAGAGAAAAAAAGGAGTCAGAAAAAGTATAATTTAAAATATAATAGAACATAAAACCACAGATATAGAGCAGCATATATATATATAATTCTATGGAAATACCTTCAAAAATTTGGAAAATATTAGTAATTTTTTAGAAACCTAAATAATAGCAATATTAAAATCAGAAAAATAGGTAATTTATATAAACCAATTACTAAGAGACTGGTATGTTGATTTAAGATCTGTCAATTAAAACAGCAAAAGGTCCGGTGGTTTCATTGTGAATTCTATCAAAACTTTAATAATTACAAACTTTCAATATTATTTAAAGTATCATAGGTGTTATAAAAAGATATATATCTTTCCATGCCATCTTTATTAAAGCAGTACAATTATAATCCAAAAATTTAACAAAAGTGAAAAGCAAGATAAACAAAAATAATTTAACAATCTTAATTATGAGCATCTATGAAGCTATTCTCCATAAAATAGTAACAAATGTACAATGCTGTAATTATGTTTGGATCTAGAACATCTCTCACACTTTTACTTGTTGAAAGCTTAGTGCCTACTGCAGCATGTTCAGAGGTGGGTCTTTTGGGAAGGGATTGGATCATGAGGGCACTTACTTCATCAGTGAATTAATATACTGATGGATTAATAATTTGTTGGTATTATTAGACTGGTGGAAACTGGAGGAGGTGTGGACTTATTTGAGGAAGTAGGTCACTCTGGGTGTGCTCTGGAAGGTTGTTGCTTCTTCTCCCTAATCTTTTCCTTCTCTCTCTCTTTCTCTCTCTCTCTCTCTCTCCATCTCTCTGCTTCTGGTGGCCATATGCTAATTAGTTTTCCTCTTCCATGTCCTTCTGCCTTGATGTTTCTGCCATGGAGTCAGTTGACCATGGATGGAAACCTCTGAAATCCTGAGTCAAAATAAATCTTTTCTCTAAGCTGTTATTCTCAGGTATTTCACTCCAGTGACAGAAGGGTGACTAACACATGTACATAAAATATTATGTCTAAATTCATCTTAGAGACACAAATGTGATTCAATATTAAGAAATCAATGAACACAATACATAAGGAAATTTAAGGAGAAAAATATAATTAAATAACAAATACTGAAAATACATCCATGACATCCATAACTCATTCCTAATGAAAAAAAATACATTAGAAACAAAAGCAAAAAAACAAAACCAATATTCAAACAGTAATAGAAGAAAATGAGGTTGAACAAAAGAAAAACAGTTATTTTCAATGTTTTTAAATTATTTGTTTAAACATTGTTTCTCATGAAGAAACTGCCACTCCATTAAATCAGTAACACAAAGATGAGTTCATTTATTAATGATGATAATTCAATCATCATAGTTTCAACAACCTAAAACAATAATTTATTCATTCCATAGATAATAATTGCATTAATTGTTGTGGTATATACCAAGCAATGAGGATGCAATAATTAAACAGCAATTCACCTTGGCTCTTATATTACTCTTTGTTTTGGTGGGAAAAAAAGAAAATAAATAAAGGATAAAGATATAAAGTTAAGTGCTGTGAAAAACACTGAGACTTGGAGAACAATCTTGTAACATTTCTTACCGATATTCAACTCAGACATCCATTATTGGGAGTCTATTTCCTACAGAAAAAAAAATTTCCTTAGAGAAAATATTGCCAAAATATTGAATATCTATATAAAAATATATAAGGAATTATTGAAGAAATTGTGGTAAGTCCTTACCAGGGAGTATAATTTAATCATTCATAGAAATGAATTATGGTACAACCTCTTGGATTGAGAGAGAAGATACAAATTTTATTAAAAAGATAAAACAACAGGAAGGATATTCCATTTTGAAAGAAGCAAAAACAAAATATTTTATGTATGTGCATGTTTATCCCTCTATATAATATCTATATATAAATGTATATATGTTTTATGGGGATCAGAGGAAGACATAAAAATAGTGAACAATAACTGCAGGGCAGATGAAGTTAATCACTATAAAGTTAGGCAAAAACAAGAAAAATGAAACAAGTCAAATAACTCAAATAGAAATAATGTATACAGTTGAAGTTCATTTATGGGGTTTGTGAGGATATAGGTTATAAAATGTTCATGGTCCTCTCTCAGGGTGGTAAAACTTTATAAGTTCTCCACAAATATCTTGTTAGCTGTATTATGTAAAAAATAAAACTTAAAATTTGAAAATACCACAAATTCATGAAGGTGGCACAAATGAAATTTTGATTTTGGTAGTTTCTCACAATGTAATTTGTTATTTAAGAAGTCCTTGAGAAAAAGTAATAAGTCTGTGCCATCGACAAGAATATTCTAAGAAACCCACATAGAGTTTTCACAACTTTAACCTACAGCAAGATTCAAGTCTGGAATCTCCAATAGAGAGATGAAGGAATTTTATCCATACCTGATGTCCCATCTTTCCTTCACTCGCATGAAGAACAAATGAACTGAAAGAGATCTTTAAGCTGAAAAATCAACTTGTCTTTGTATTCCTTTAAGAGATTCTAGGCATGACTTTCCGTTATAGGATTTGTTACTCCAGAAATGGCTGAAGTAAATCAAATCATTTAAGATGAAAAATGTAGCATGCAAACCACTGTTGCCCTCTCTGCTTTGCCCTCAGTTCAAAAACTTTTTTCCTCATCAAAATGCAAACACATTTTGAAAAAATTAAACGGGGCCCTGAGTGTTTATCATGAAGTTTATATTTATTGTCAGCCTTCAGATGCATTAGGCAATTGACTTAGTCTGAGCAGACTCCTCAGTGTTTATGGATTACCTGCCCCTTGGAAGTGGGAAGGCATGTGCCAGCCTCTATCTGCAGGGGAAGCTCCATGATTATAGGAAACATACTAATAAAAACACATTGACTTTTTGCCCACCACACTGACCAATTAACACACAGTGTTCTACAGAGAAGGACTATGAAGAGGATAGTCATACCTCAGATTAAATCCCAAGATGTATTTGCACTGTAAGAACAAAGCTTATGAAGGGCAAGAAAGAGAGACGTAGTCACTGTTCATATCTAAACAGGTGTTTTCAGGATTCCAGTCTCAGAGGACAATTTCATTTCTTTGCATGATAATGGAGTATTGTCTGGGTCTAGGTCAGGCTAAGTCAGTGACCATGAGGTGACTCTTCTAAGATGGAGGATGCTTCAAAATGTTGTTGCCTATGTCAGGTTCTACCTAACATTCACCTTTAACTTCAGATGAGACTCTTACATGAGAAATTCAATATGGCACAATATAATGTAGTACAACACAACAACACAATACATTATCCTGGGATAACAAAAAGGTTTAAAATGAAAACTATTTTTTAAAATTATTTTCTACAATATAGTTGTTAAGGTCAGTAGTCTATAGAAAAGTATAAACAAAACCCTGAAAAATAATGATTTCATTGAAAATAAGCAAGACCATTTGTTTTTTAAATGTGGGATTTTGGAATGAATCTTACTCACATTTCTAAAAAAGACTGCATTTGTATCTACCCCTCTTTCATCCAGTCTCCTCATCCCTTGAAATATTTCATAATTCATATTTTCAGCTTCTCTATGATGATAATAAAAAAGAGAAAATTCTCTCATTATGGCTGTTCACCAGTCAATATCAAAATGCTGTTATATTTGGAAATTCATTTCAAACATATATATAAATGATTTATATATGAACCACACATTTATGTTTTTTAAAAAACATTGATTTTTTGGTCCCTAAATGTGAATCAGTCCTTCAAAATACTGTACTCAGAGTTTTGTTTTTTTTTTTTTTTAATGTACCTATTATATAAGCATTGACCAAATTAATAAAGTGCTGGTGGTGTAAACATTTTCTAGAACAAACCCAAATTAATCTCGATAAAGATAAGACTCATTTGGTGGGGTCAGAAAGGCAGAACATACTGAAGAGAAACTCACTGGCCATAGCAATCTGTGGGCAGTGAGCATTAGTATGTAGATTTGATGGGAAATTAGAAGGAGGATGCTAAGACAGAATCCACTATAATAATGAAGGGTCATAATCACCATAGCAGATCATGTTTGCTGAGCATATACTATGTACTAGTCAGAATGCTAAGCCACTTATAGATACAAATTCCTTTTATGTTCATGAAGTCAACTCTTACCAATTTGATATTCATTATTTTCAGTGGCTGCCCTTGGTCTACACGGCATTCACTACTACAAACATGAACTCAATCTACTTACTTGAAAACATTTAATTTTCTATTAGTGGTGAATATTGTATTTGTCTGTTTCTTTGTTTGCTTTAAGTTTTACTCATATTTTCCTTGGTCAAGATACCACCGAATTAGAAATTACACTTCACTTAACAATCAGTTGATGAGTAACCAGAAACTAAAACTGAGAACAATAAAAGATACAATGGCAGAACACAATTCTCAATCTGTTAGTGGAAGATTAATTGGGTAGTGACTCAAATTATGATCAGAAAATTTTCTGATAAGATTAAATAAGTTGTAAATTTGTTCTCATAGAATGGAGTTCCACACACAAAATAGAGTTGTTTTAATTATTTTGTGTAGCACTCACCAAGAAGAAATGGACTTTCAGTGAAACTGATACCAAGGTTGATAGGAGGTACATTCTGCAGTTAAAAAAAAGGCCATCCTTGGAGTTGTTCAACAAAAGAATGGTGCTGAATGGCAAAGACTTTGTGATCAGGACAAGATCCACATTCTGAACTTTAACTCAAGAATATATTGAGTGGTTTTCATAATATTGGTGCTACTAATGGTATGATTAAAATCAAGTCAAGACAAACCAGACATTGTGACCTTATCCTCCACGGCAGGTTTTCTGCAGTGAAGAAAGTTGGACAGGTTTCAATGAAGAGAAGAAAGATAATCTTTGAGGTGGAAGATAGCTGGTATCACTGGGAAACGTCTCAGGACTTGGGCTATGACTGTTTGGGGAGGAGGACCAACTATGAAGATCAGTCCTCTTGATACTACCCTTCCCTATGAGGAACTCAAGTTTTCATTTCCTTTTAGATATAAGTGGGATTGCACTTATGACAATATTAAAATATAAAAAAACAAAAGCTATTTTTAAAAATCCTGATTTCTCATCTAGGAATCATCTAGAACATTTGTTAAAAGTGCAAGGCTACACCTCTACAGATTCCAGTTCACAGATAGTTATCCAGATATGTTTTGTTTTGTTCTTTTAAATAAGACCTGTGGTTTGTGTTGATAAAGGTGGTCACAGACAGCATTTTTAGAAATACTTCTCAGGAAGCTCTATCTATTTTAAACAATTCAGACTCACTTCCTAACATGTCCAATGTATTTTATGTCCTGAAGCTCCCCATTATCTGATTCAGGTCTGTGTGTCTTTTCTGGACATAGAAGAACTTTGTTTCAGTGGCTACAAAGTTAACATCCATCTCCAACTTCATAACAATTTGAGAAATTTATCTTTTTGAAAATGTGTTAATTATTCATTTCTGCTAGTCTGATGCAAAAGAGACTTTGCTTATGTCTTTATAACTGCAAGTGTATGTAATGTGATAGGTTCAGTACTATTTCACATGAATTTTTAACATTTCTTAAGGTTCATATTCACATGTCCATATTGCGATAATAATTTTGAAAGAAGTAATAGTTTTCTAGGTTGCTGGTTATATGTTTATCTAACATAGGTCAGTGTTTTAAAATTTTCCATTTGTACTGGCTTTATAGTGCAAAGGATAGCACATTGGACTATTAATAATTTCTGTATGCCATTATAATTTTATGGGAACTACAATATTTGGAATAACAAATAAATTCCCTTTATATTTTGGTTGTTGAAAGAAACACACATTCAATTTCTAGATGCACTTAAGCACCTCCACTGACCTCCAAATTTCTTAGTAGAATGCTTGGAAACTATTGCTTTAAGTTGTATGATTTCTGTGTTTCTATCTAAAATAATGGGTTTTCTGAGGACACTTGTTTTACACTGGTTTTCCAAGAACATTGCATGCAGCCATGTATAAATGCCAAAGATTTCTAGTGATCCTTGATATAGTAACAAATGAGCATTTCTCTTTTAGTCTGTGTAAATCATAAGCTTAAATTCTCTTTTTCTCCTTCTCTGCCCACCCTCTTTTGCTTTATTATGTCCACATGTGTGAGTTGGGAGAAACACATAAAGTGGACTGTTCATTAAGAAAAGAAAACCGCAGCCCTTAAATCATGAATTTATGCAATTTTTAACTGTTTTTAACAAGCACAAAATGGTTCACGGGAATTATGCAAGTATAGATCATTTTAATTTGAATCATTGTGGAATCATAAAAGACTCAGTTCTTTAATTTTGTGCCTTCAAGTCAGCTACTTTGATTAAAAAATAATAAAGCATGAGAGCCGAAGGGTCCTCACAGGTTCTCGTCGCTATCGTGGCTCCCTGATCTTCCGTGCTAATTCTCCTCATTAATATTAATAAAAGGCTGATAGGCCATCGCAAAGCATGATACGAAAAGCAGGCAATTAATTGCTTGTAGTATTTTTATGCTTATTTTGCACAATGAAAATAATGCCTCAGGAGTGACTATCAGCTAATCAATAATATCAACTGTGTTGAAAATGAGTACCTTTAGTTTCTTTTCCATAAATCTCCATTAAATCTGAGAAACAAGAAAATCCAGTGAACTTTTTTGAAATTAGAAGACTGGAAGAGAACTTGTTTTGTTTTGGTTGACATTCTTCTAATTCAAGAGAGGAAGTGATATATTTACACACTCATGTTTTAGATAGATCATCCAATCAACCCAATTAGTATATACTAAGTGATTTTGTCTCTTTTTGGGTGAAATTGAAATTTAGAGGATTGAGCATATTGTAGGTTGGGGAAGCCATTTGGGGATACAAGATCAACCCTTTTGTGAATTTGATAAATCAACTAGTTTGAATGATTTTTAAAACTCCTTTTATTAATCAGTCACTTGACATTTTATGGCCAAGTGACTAGTGAGATGAGTTTTAAATGTTCTAACTAGGTTGAAAGATAGTCCCAGATTTAGAGGACATAGACTTTTTTTGTATTTATCAATGATAAGAGACATAAACTTCTGATGCTGGTGTCTGTTTTATTTGCACAAAATATATAAGGTCGACAATAACTTTACCATTTTAAAAAAACAACACGCCATTTTAAAGATATGAACTTATAAATTCCCTCAGACTCTGTCCCTGGTGTGGTCATATTCATTTTCTCTGATGACCCTTTTGGTGCCATGCCCTTTTCTCCATCAGACCAATCAGATACATAATCAATTCAGTTGCCTATATATGTGTGCACATTTTGTTTAGAAGAAATATACCAAATGAATGATTTTTTAAAAAAATTATTTTCTAAGAAAGCTAGCTTTAAAAATTATTTATGCATTTTGAAACAAAAGGATCAACATAACAATGTGCATAGACAGAAGAGTTTGTGGAAATATCTTGGTATTCCAAATAACTTGGCCCAGAATTCTGTCAAGAAAATAATGGGTCATGATGAAAAAAATTTTTATCCAGCAAAATAATCTTGGCATGCAATCTCTCTAAAGTAATTGCATGCCAATGAGGGTAACTAATTCCAAGTAAAAAAAAAAGTATTGCTGAGTACAAATCTATGTAAGTTGCAAGCCAAATTGTCAAACATTGAAAAAAAAAAGTACAGCATGTTATGTACATTTTACATCAATTGTTATCAAAAAAGAACTAAAGAGGGTAGCAATGTAGTGTGCTAAGGAATGGCTATTTGCAAGGATTTGGAAACTTTGGCAAATACCAACTTTCCCCTTCATCAAAAAGATTTAGTTTTACAAAATTAAAAGATTGCTTTTCTTTGTTTTTAAATACTTTACACTTCCAGTCAGTTACCATCAGGTGATTTATGGCATTGCAGATTAACAGCTTTGACTTACTCCTTACATCTTGGAGACAAATGGTTATGAATAAAATCATAAATTTAATATGCTTTAAAAACAATTAACATATTGGGCAACTCATTACAATAAAAAATGGTGAAATACAGGTAAGTTGTAGAAAGAACCATTAGTGATATAATAATATTTTCTATTTACTCTTTTTCTTAAACTAATTATTAATCACTAATTCTCCACTTACTTATTATTTCTACATTTCCCATAAACTTTGAGGTATTTAAAAGTTCAGTAAAATAGAAAAATTTAAAAATATGTCTGTATATTAAAACACATATGCAAATATACACACACATACATGCTTGAAAATATAAAATCCCATTTCCAAGAGACAAAAGATTCCTAGGAAGTGGTTGTTAGTGTCACCAAAAGGTTTATTTGCTCTAAAGTTGCTAAGCTTAGTCTAAGTTCCTTAGAAACTACGGTAAAAAGGGAAATACATTTCGATGCATAAGTTTCACTTTCTTATAAATAGAATTTAAAAAATTATTCTCTAGAAATAAATTTTGCTCCCAGAACTCAAACTAATTGACTAATCTTAGATTGTAGTATTTCTCAAAATGAATTTTTAGAAGATATATAAAATGTGTTGCTTTGATATAGACTCAAACAATTTCAAAGCTGAAAGTGATTTTGGAGGCCATTTATATAAACCTGATATATTATGAACAGTTGAACTGAATCAATGAAAAATAATTTTTTCTAAGAACATTAATCTGGTTAACAGCAGAAACTCACCAAGAAACCACTGGCCTGAGATCTCCATTAAATCCTTCTTAATCCTCAATGTTTGGTCTCAAATTTTAACAATGCAGCTCAATTCCCTCTTCTGCCCAGTTTGTTCTTCTGTCCTCAGTTTCTTTTACTTAATAAATCCCCTCAGACCTTGTACAAACTAACCACCCCACTTATTGTGATGAAGTTTTTCTGTCTTCTTAAGCAGATTCAATCCAGTTCCCCACAAGAGTTTTCTGTCTTTTTCTTTTGTACAAGATCAAGCCTTCCTTGTTTTATTGCCATTGCATTTTATCATCTTTCTAATGTAGTTTTTTTCACATTTTAGAGTCAATGCCTTGTGTACTTTATATTTTTATATCATATATATATATATATATTTTATTTTTACAGACTGCATTTTGATTCATTTTACACAAATGGGTTATATCATTTCATTTCTATGGTTGTGCACGATGTAGATTCATACCATTTCTGTAATCATCCATGTACATAGAGTAATGATGTCTGTTCTCTGTCTTTTAAATGTTTAATTCTAAAAATCATCTCTTTTTCTTGCAGCAAAACACACTGACTTCTGTCTGTGGGAGAACCCACCTGTCCCAGACCTAGAGTTCTCTATTCACTGTGCTCTTGTCCCAGTGACTGAAAGTCTTTCTTGGTAAACTTAAGTAGGGATCTTCTATAGACTCACCATGATTTCTATGAATCAGTATGGCTTAAGGGGAAATATTGAAATATATCTCAGTCATATTCAAGTTCAAAATGGATTGGAGTTGCTCTTTTTCGTTTCTCCATTTCACTTTAACATGAGAAGACCAAGTGAATTCATCATTCAACAATCAGCAATGTTATAAAATATTTATTTTTTTTAAAGTCTGTCCACAGGAGAATAATGAAAGGAGAAAATGGACTATGTCATCAAATAGAAAATAACTCCAACAAGGTAAGTTTTTGATGTGTACCATGAGATAGCAGTTAGACATAATGTAGACCCAGAGGTGGCTAATGTGTCTGCCGAAAATAAATAGAATAATCTTAGGAAGGAGATTTCTTCAGATTACTATTTGTACTGATTTGTATTTGCATTGTATTGACTATTGCATAAGATTGGGTTGAAGTGATATTTCCTCTGATCTTTCTTTAAAAGTGAATTTTTAAGTATCTTTTTCCCCTAATATACTCAGATCACTGCCTGATTGATACTTTCTGGTATTTTGTTTATTGCCTAATATTGCCTTTATGTTTTTAATATTTACTGAAATGATAATAATTTAAAAATATTTCATATTAATCAGTGGTGTCTGATAAATATTGTAAATATTTAATATGTAGAATGCAGTTCCAAGATGAATTGAATATGCTAGCAGATAATACAGAAGGGCCAGCCTAGACTGGGGCTGCTCCATCTCTCTTAGAAAAATTATACTGTACCTTTAACTCATTTTTTTTTAAATGCAGTTGAATGGGAAATTGCAGGACACTTAAACATATTGACCAGTTAAAATTTTGCAGTCATCTTTTATTCTTTCTTAAATGTGGCATCAAACAATTCTTGGCTAATTCCCATGTTACTTTGATTTTTGCCATGACAGTAATACATTTTAATTGCCTTCACAAACTTGACTTGAAGGTTAACACATACCAAAGGAGTTGTACTAATGTAATAGCTTCTGCCAGGACCATCAGAAGAATCAGCAACATTCACAGGAGGAGATGGAGAGGTTGTTGGTTGTTTTATTTTTTCCAAAGGAAATACCTAATGAAATAGTTTGGGTTGATCTGTTTTCCTATATTTTTTGGATATGAAAATGAGTTTCTCCCTAATATTTATAAAAATAAAACAAACAAGAAATAATACAAACAAGAGGACAGAAAACTTGTGGTTTGCAAGTGAATGTTCTACTCCCTTTCCTTCCTTGGAGACTCACTGAGGAACAACAAAAAGGACCTGTGTCTCTCAGTGCCTCCCCCAAGAGGGAGGCCATGGAAAAAAATAGTTACTGGGGTTTAAGATTTCTTAAACCGTAATTTTCTGGGAGTTTCTCTGTATACACATAGATAAACGGTCCTTCCAGAGAAAATTTGCTTCCTAAATGCAGAGAGAAATATTCTACTATGCACACATTTTCAACCTCATATCTTGTTCAGAATAAGATGGGAGGCTAACAAGAATGCAGATTAGAGGGACAAAACTTTAACACCTTTGCAATTCTTCCACCACCATCCCAGGCTATCAGTTTATAGCCTGTAAGTGAGTGCTTTGTAAATAAAGCAATGAATAAGTTTAATTCAATTATATATTTAACGAATCAGATTTAGCATATTGATGTTGGCAGGCACAAGTTCTTACCTTTTAAGAAAATGCTGTTTTAACTCTGCTCCCTGCATTGCTACTTATTTAGAAAGTCTTTGTAAATGTTGCTTGCAGAATCCTTTAGCATTAGAGTTTTACTGCACAGATAGCCTTCACAACATATCAGCATCTTCAAACTGACCTTGACATCATTCAAGCGACAACAGTATACCCTTGACATCCATAAAAAAAAGGCTGTATGCGACTTCACAGTAAACTCAAATTCAAGTATGGCTACGTCAAGTCTTAAAATGTTACAGTGAAAAATATTCTAGATCTCATGTGTCTATCAAATGTATCAAATGTGGATGGATTCCAGGTTTTTTTTTTTTTTTTTTTCACTTCAAGTATGTCCCAGATAGGAGGAAAGAATTATTTGAAGGGAGAAAACAACACATTTTAAGTCCTGAAATATGCATGTATATATAAATATGTGTGTGTGTCCATGTATGTATGCCTATATGTGTATACACACTGTACACAAACTTGTTATATATGTGCATTTGCCCACCACCAGATACAGGATTTTTAAAATTTTTCTTTACTTTGTAGAAGTAGTTAGTGGAATATATTCTTTCTTTGGATATCTGCATATTTCACCTTGTACCAATATAGTATTATTGTTACCTTGTCTTCAATACCATGGCAAAATCAATGACTACTGAAGATATATTAAGTCACTAATTGTGATATAATGTGGTCTATAACTTCCAGTATGTCAAAGCAAATTTCTTTATAAATAGTTCTTAATCCAGGAAAACTAAATTGTTGATTAATGTCAGTACTTTGCCCATACACCGTATAATGTACACTTGGCACTTACTTTTAAAAAGGAAAAAAAAAAAGAAAAAGAAAAAGTATAGCCACCAGTTTCCAACCCTATAAAGGAACACTTAGTTCCTGTAAACAATACAATTACAACCCAGGCCATACTTTCCAAGTACTCTGTATCCCTTCTCTTTCCCAATAGAATCCTTTAGGTAGGATTTTCTATAAAGTCCATAAATATTTCCTGGTTCCATTGTTCCTGTAGGCCAGCATGAAATGTTCCCTGAACTCTTAAAATAGCTGTGAGGAGGTGTGTAGTGCAACGGACCAAAGTCATCTGTGTCTCTATTTCTCAGGGCAGTTGCCAACGCCTACACTAAGAACAGCAATTGCTTTGTGTAAGTCCCAATTAGCACGAGCAAGTTTACATGAAAGGAGAAGAGGGCCTTCACTGGTTTTCTGAAGAAAAACATCCTCTCAGTGAAAAAAAAAAAAAAAAATGAAGTAAAATTTAAGAAAGACAGAAACTCATGTTCTATACCTACATGGGAGATAGTATTCAGTAAGTGGCACAAAATGGTGGTGAGGGGTAGGGAGGAGAATAAGAATAAATTAGACCATTTACTAAGGTCTGGTAATTTTTTTTTTTTTGGGGGGGTACTAGGGATTGAACCCAGAGGCACTTAACAACTTAGTCACATCCTCAGGCTATTTAAAGACATGGTCTCACTGAGTTGCTTAGGGCCTTAATAACTTGCTGAGGTTGACTTTGAACTCCTGAACCTCCTGCCTCAGACTCCCAAGACTCTGGGATTACAGGCATGTGTCACTGCGCCTGGCCAAAGATAAAATTTGACATATGTTTTTAGGAACAGAAATGATGAGTATGTATCTATGTAAACTGTTCATGTGTGCAGGGGAGTTTTAGGAAATGTATTTTGAGCAATTGTTACATAAATGGTGGGGGGAAGGAGATCTGCTGGCTTATGTAAAATTCTAAATAGTCCAAATAAGACTATGCAGAGGATTCATTTTTTTTGATAATAAGGAGTCTTACAAGTTTGGGAATGATGACGGAGAGTCAATCATTTGGAGCAATTAAACTTTTTAAGAAAATAATCTCATCAGTACTTCAGGGAGATTAATTGATAAACTGAATAAAGAGGGAAGGCAGAACAGTAGTTCAGTCTCCCATGCAATGGCTAATAGTAATTTTCTTTTTTTTTTTTTTTAGTTTTTATCTTTTTATTTTTACAGAATGCATTTTTCATTCATTGTACACAAATGGGGCACAACTTTTCATTTCTATGGTCGCACATGATGTAGATTCACACCAGTCCTGTAATCAAATATGTACATAGGGTAATGTCTCATTCCACCAACTTTCCTTCTCCTGTCCCCTTCCCTCCACTCATTTCCCTCTACACAATTCAATGTTCCTCTGTTCTTCCCTTACTTCCTCCCTCCCCTCCCCATTATGTATCACTATCCACTTATCAGAGAAAACATTCAGTCTTTGATTTTTAACCAAAGTACTGATGATGGAAATTGCAAAAATGAAAGAGAAAGAGAGAGAGAGAGAGAGAGAGAGAGAGAGGAGAGGAGAGAGGAGAGAGATTATAGAATAACGACTATTAGCAAACTTCAGGGAGCATTTGTAGGAATCAATAATCAATCATGATGAGGAAACCATAAAGAAGTTGGAAAATATGGGTGGATAATCTTTATTTTCATGTTGATCCATTGAGTTGTTTTAGATGACAATTTAGGAGATGATATTAATATCTCTATCCTATGGTGATGAAGTTTGAGGTAAAGGATAAATTCTTTTATCTTTTATGCACTTACTTATTTTTAATCACTGATCAAAAGGATCTTACTGCTGAGAAGAAAAACATTATTTGAGGTTATTTATTTATTTTTCCAATATGTTCAGGAATGCCCTTGATTTAGTATTTCATTGCATTACTGTAGCCTAGGAAAGCATGTTCCCAATATCAAGAAATTTTCCCTACATTAAGATCTGGGAAGTTTATTAGAATGCCAATTAAAGTAACTGGGAGATTAGATTAGAAAGAGGAACTTGCTGTGTTGGTGAAAGAGGAGGAAATGACAAATATGAATAAACCTTTGACTTTGCAATTTTTCTAGTTTTATAGATGAAAATGTGCTTTATTGCATTGTATACAGATTTTAATTCCATTATTACAATTTTCACTTCCTCACAATTCTTTCTTAAGTTATCCATTTTCGCTTACATCAAATCTTGTAGTATTTTTTAAAATTTCTTTTTCTTTGCTGCTTCCCAAAGCAGCAAACAGGCAATGGGGCTGGGATTCTTCACTTAAGATCAATAGGTCCTCTGGGGCTCCATGATTTGCTTCAGGGTGTCTATGAAATAGTACATAAAATGTTGTCTGGGGGTTTGGATTTTTAGGTAGAGCTTTCTTCAGATTACTAAAGCACTCTTAAATTAATGCATCGGTACATGGTTGTCCATATACCAATTCACAAAAACAAATTGGTGGATAGGAGTAGAATATATGTCTGCAAGTAGTTAATTACTAAAGTACTAACTCCTAAAAGTCCTTTTTAAAACACTTCCCATTTTGAACATAGATCTAGTCCTGCACACAGAGTTGATGATGGTCCTCTTGGTATAACATGTTTTTTTCAAAATTTCTCTCCTGCAAGCCTGGCTCATTTTGTTAAGTACTACGTGAATGAAATAACTGAGGAATAAGTGTTCTCTCAGAAGGTCCTTGTAATACATTCCTGTTGTTTATAAGGAAAGCATATGAACTTGTCCCTTTGAGTGATTTTCATAAGCCTTTTACCTTTTTAGCTTTGAACATAGCTAGAAATATATATTCTGTGATGATGGGCAAAGTTGAGTGCTTTGTTCTTAGGGTAGTTCTTGGCACATAGTACATGTACAGGATATTTGTAGAAAATATGAAGTTCCCGTCACACCTTTGCTGTGGTAAAAAGTCACATTAGGAAGAATTTCCTCTTTCATTAACCATTTACCTGCTATCCTCCCTTCCCCCACAGCAGATTCTCCCATTTTATCCTGTGGCATTCATCTAAGCTTTTTTTTTTGCAATATTATTTCTTAACAGAAGTGTTGACATTCACTCAGGTCTCATATCTTAAAAATGCCAAACAACAACAAACAACATCAAAACAAATAAACAAATAAACCCTGAATCCCTCCCTTGATGCACATTTCTGCTTAAAGCTTTATTTTTCAGTTCCCTTTTATTAAATTCAGAATTCTCAAATTGTTAAAAATTTTCCTATTCTCTCAACTTAAACTCTTCTACCCCATTGCAATTTCATTTTGTCCTCACTACATCAATACATCTACCCTTTGCAAGATTACCAGGGTACATCTGTGTTGTTAAATTAAGTAGACAATTCACACTTGTAATATTACCTGAATTTTAGGTAGTATTTTGCACTGTTGGCCATTTATTCCTTCTTGTAATACTTACTTCCTTTAGCTCTTGTGACATTTCTGATTTCTCTCCTACTACTATAAGGGACTATCCATTTCAATTTCATTTGTGAACTCCTCTTCTTTTGGACAGTCCTGAAACTGTTGCATTGTTCAAGGTTAAGCCCCAAGTCGACCTGTGTTTATATTCAATTTACCTCTAACCATTTTTAGCCTTATCTAAAACCTAGGTTCATATCAGATACTCATATCTAATGTATGTATGGTTTCAGATCAAGTCCATCCTCCTCCTCAAAACTGTTTATGTTTCTTAACTCAGCAATAAAACACTAGTATAGTATACTCCTTTAAGGTTTGCAGCTGTCTCCATCCACATTGTCACCTTGCTACCTTCCTAGTCCACTTGCTTTTATTTTGTTATCTGCAGTACACAAAATAGCCTCACCTTGTATCCATGTATCCGGAAGTCACCTTGTATCCAGAAATCTTGCCTTACTTCTGTTCTTTCCTCCACATGGAGTTGAGTGATATTCCTCCAAAAAGCAGTTGTGGTACTATTCCTTCTATGATGAAAAATCTATAATGACTCAACAAGTGTAAACCAATCTTTTTTGTTGTTGTTGTTATGAAAGTTCATCACTTATTCAAATCTCCAAAACAGTCTTTATTCTACATTTTTAGTGTAAAAAATATGCAAATTAAGTGGACCACAGTGTAGAAAGAGACATACAATGCTGAACTTCCATAACAGTTAATGGTACAAACATCACATGTACAGAACACAAAATTTAGATGAACTGAAAATATAAGATAAAATAAAATCCAATTTCAGAATGAAGTCTCATTAGGGTTAAGAATGTTTCCGGGATCCTTAATATTTTGACTTTTTTTTCTGAAATTGGATTTTATTTTATCTTAAATTTCAGTTAAACCAATCTTTTTGTACAAAACCGCTCTCGACGTGGTCCTTATTCATCTCCCTGGTTTCATCTCTTACTCCAGCAGCAGATGTTCTAACCATATTGATATTTTTATGGCTCACTGTCTCATCTCTCCACCAAATCTGCACAATTTCACAAGTTTGCGACTTTGCTACTCAATTTCTCTGTCCTCTTTGATTAGATTGTTCTTTCTCATACTTTACATATAACTATGATCTCCCCTGCCCCTGGAAGTCTATTGGATGTAGTGATTCTATCTATATTTTTGAGATTTCTATGTGCTCTGATGGAACAAAGTGTCTTCCCCATCACTGTAGTGAGTTATTAGAACACATCACCAGACATAACAATTACTATTTATTTTTTAACATGCTGTAACAGAGCCCAAACTCAGAATAGCTCACGTTAAATTTGAACAATACCTACTTTATCTTATTCTTCTCTATGTGTACTACCCCAGTACAATGCCCAGAACAGAATGGGTGCTCAATAAATATTGAATATTGTTGAAATAATGAATGAATAAAATCATATTTTTCCTATCACTTTTGTTATTGGATATTGACAACATGAACTTGCTTATCCTCTAATCCTTATGACAACAGAGTTTTGCAGAATGTTCACTGCTTAGGGAATAAATAATACTGTTATTACCCCCTCCCCCATAAATTTCCTTAATTCTGCTGGATATTATATTATCACAAAGAAATATATTTAATCAAATACCTTCTGCAAATGAGCCATAGTCAATAGGTGGTAAACAAATTCATTTTAATACATAGTGGGGACACTTTCTGAGAGTTACATTGATCTCAAATGGCAGAGTTAGTCTTTTATGAGAAAAATCTTTCAAATAAAGCTACTTGAGTGTTTGAAGGTGTCAACTCTTTGATGTTTCAAAACTCAATTATTCAGGTACCACAGAGCTGAGCATTGTACGTCTGCCAGTGTCACATTTAAAAAGCTCAAATGGCTAAGATGCCATGTTCTGTTCAAGTCTTCTGATATTTGGAATTATGAGAAGAGTTCTTTCATTTTAGCAACTCCTAAGGCTTTCCCAGTCTTCATGCTGTTGCTCTGAAATTCAGCATTCATTAAATGCTTGCTTGTAATTTGAGTACATTGTTAATGGAGTGGACAGACTTCTGAGGTTGGAAGTTCAACTTATACTCTAGGGCACAGGAAAACTTTTGATATTGCTGATTGAGATTAGTTATTGAATCAAGGACCTGATTTGGATCCAGAGATGTATTAGACAAATTATCCAAGAAGAGTGAATAAAATGCTTTTATTGTGTGCAGCATCTGCCCAAGCAACAACCATGTCTCAGCATATGGCATTCAAAAAATATCCTGCCCTTCTCCCAGATGGGCTTGAGAAGCTTTTCCCAAGAAATCAATGAAAACCCTGTGATTTTCTACTAACATTATAAAACATTGCTTTATACCATTTCCTGTGATGTAAACTTTCAGGTCCACTGGCTCTGAAGTTGCAGCCATAAACCCCAGAGGCTACCACCTTTTGCTTGTTGGACAAATACAAACACTTGCATATAAACTCCTAGTTCAATTTGCTTCAAAAGTTAGATTTTATCAGCCTCAGAGAATTTGTCATTTATCTGAATGTTGTATGGAAATGATATTTGCACTAACTAATTTTTGCAGTAAGAATTAATTTTAACTATTTTGAGAAAACAATTCAGGAAGCACACTAAATGTATGGCAATAATACAAAATTGCAACCTCCACCTTTCACACCTAGTCCCATGAAAAATTCAGGTTCTAATAAGCACTGAATAGGTAATCATTTAATCAAAAAGAAAAGAAAAGGGGATTCTGGGGTGCAGTTCAGTTGTAGAGTGTTGCTTGGCATGTACAAAGCCTTTGGCTTGATACCAAACAGGCCAGGAAAAGAAAAGAGAGAGGAGAAAAGAATAAAAGTACCCATGCTACACACTACTTTCACATGATTTCTTCTGAAGCACCATTTTCAAAAATGCCTACAAGGAAACGTTCAAACTGTTTCTCAAGACTGCCATTCCCTTTTGACACAACATTGGTTTATTTTTCACTCCTAGTTGAATTTTTCTACCTTTGAGATGATGCTCAGCATAATGTCCAGACCCACATCAGTAGCTCTGCTGGAGTAGACCTAAGCTACCCTTCAAGAATCTGCTAAATTGACTCTTCTACAAAGACTTTTCTTCCTATTCCAACACAGAATGATCTCTTTGGCCTCACATTCATATTACTTACCATCTGCCACATTTATTTGGCATTATGGTGCCCATTGCCTTGTGACATCTGTTCTATTTTTGGCTGATATTGCCATTGACCTTTTTATGTACGTATCTTGTCTGCTTAACTGGATGGACTGCTCCTTGAGGACAGGGTCATGAATTGAATCATAGATTTTTACACCTTGAAGAAACTTTAGAGATCAAATAGTTCAACACCTCATTTTATAATTGAGAAAAAAAGAGTCTGGTAGAAGTTAAGTAACTGATTTAGGGTCAAACAATAATTTAGTTAGAGGCCCAGAAATAGAGTTCCCGGTTTAAAATACACTGCGCTTTACAGTATGCTACACTGTAACTTTGATAACATATTGGAGTTGAAATAGGCATTAGTAATACAACCTCCTCAATTTATAGAGGAGGAAACTGAAGCACAGAGAGCAGTGAAATACTTGCCAAAATCATATTTTGAGTTAATTCTTGCAGCCCTGAGACTACAATTCAGATTTCCTGACTGTTGGCAGAATCCTTTGTCCACTGACCTAAACTTTGTCCTTCTTTTTTCTATTTCCCCAAATTCTACACACACAGTAAATACCTATTAAATACCTGCCAAACTTTATACATAAAAAATTATAAATGACTGCAGTACAGAAATACAGTATCTGAGATTTTAGTGGAAATGAAGAAATACTGAACTTCAGAGTTTGATGCTGGCCACATTCCATTTTCCACTAGTCTTCCTCTTCATTATAAACTGTTTCATCTTAGGAAGTCATCATTGCATATAAAAGTGGTAGATTTGGGGATACCTCTATTGGTTGTAACACACACACACACACACACACACACACACACACACACATACCGACTTTCTTGAAGGATTTTCTGGAAGCAAATCCTTACTGTTTTGTGTATGCAAGAGTTTCCCTCAGAACTCTTAATCTATTTAGTATTCACTTGGGGTAATATGTTTCTTTTCAGTTTATCTCCAGCCAGTGTTTTCTCCAAAGGTATGGAAACATTCTTGCTTCTAATAGCATATGCAGGAATATTGCAATCCTTTGTCCAGTGAAGTCCAGAGAAGGCCCCAACTGTCATCCCCATGTCAATGTAATTGACAGTCAAGAACACTTAAAGTTTTCAAGACCTTCTAAATTAATGCCTTAAAATGAAAACTCAATCTTTGGAGCTACCAAAAGTCTAGAATTCTTCTCAATTTCAATTGATTAATGAATTTTGCTTTAGTTGGTCTTTTCTGTTCAATAAGACTAGATACTGGATTCAGCAATATACTATGATTCCAAGAAGAAACTGTATATAAGAGAAATTGCTATTAATGTTTAATCTATTTCAGGCAAATCATGCAGGTCTCTGAGTTTCTTCTTTTACTTGGCAAAGAGAAGCAAAAACAATAGTGCCTGGCTAAATGATCTATCTCTTCCTTCTCTTAAACTTGGTAGACAGAAGGCACAAAACCACTTTCCACTTGCTGAAATTCCTGGCAAATATGGGAAAGCTAGTTTATCAGTTTAAATTCACAGGATTGCTAGAAATAATATATGTTGCCCTCAGAAAGCCAGGAGATATTAGTTCTTTGAAAATACTACTACCATTTGTTGAGGGTTACAGTTTTCTGTGAACTTCATCAGAAATATTCTGTACAATACCATGAGGTGAGTGCTGTTATTCTCACTTTTCAGGTGTCACAACTGAAAAACTGGGTTTAAAATACCATAACCCAGGATAGGTAGCACAGCAGCCACAAGTACTTCTTTGCACCCAGATTCAGATTCTAGAGTCTGTGACCTCAACTATTTTTTCATAGAGTCTCAGAGACAGACACTAGATAGCCCATGTGCTCAGGATGCTAGTAAGGAAAGCAAGGAGTTCCAGAGTTTCACACCCACAGGAGCAAACAACTACAATATAAGAACATGCGCAGACTAACAACTACTAGATGATAATTTGGGCAGAAGTAGATTTATGGATATAAAATGTTTGGCTAAAACCAATGTAATTAATTACCACAACTCTGGATATTAGGACACTACATCCGAGATTGACGTTCATTTTCATTAGCATACTCAGTCTTCCTATTACCTACTCAATTGACATTTTGTTTCCTGGATATCTTTGCACCAGTTTTACCTGACTCTAACCATCCTATAACTTCCTTTGAATCATTCAGTGAAGAATAATTGCAAATTCCATTGTGTGCCCTTCTTTGTACCAGCTGCTAACTATAAGGAATGCAAAATAAATAGGAGATTTTTCTTAAGGAATTCACAGATTAATGGTTTATAATTCTAGTGTAGGAAGAGAGCCTATAAGAAGAGGGGAATTGCATTACGGTGTGAAAACGTAAGTGAAAACTTAAGGTGACATTTTCTGTTGCAAATTTCTTGACTGCAACAGTAACTGCAATGACAGCACCTCTGATACTAAGATTCACCTCATTGGCTGAGGACCTTTTTTCTTTTTTCTTTTTTTTTTTTTGTGGTGCTGAGGATTGAACCCAGGGTCTTGTGTATGCAAGGCAAGCACTCCAAGCTATCTCCCCAGCCCAAGGCTGAGGACCTTTATTTGTGAAATGGGAAAGTTGGGCAGGTTTGTCTCTATGGCCCATGACTTTCATGTTGGGTTAAATCTTGGAGGTCCCTTTTTTATTTCTCCATTTGAATTATATTTCAGCTATGCATTTTAGAGTGATTGATACTTAATATTCTTGGTAAGATAATTGGTGCTCTTCAAAGAAATTGAAATGCACAGAAGAGAATGTATCCAGGAAATGGTACACCATTTTATGACTGAAATTAATTTTTTCTAATTATTTAACTAGACCAGGAGAGTCAGTTTTTTACTTGAGTGATTCAAATGGTCTTTGCCTTTCAATGGCAACTAATATCCAAAACATTACTGGTGTTAAGAATTCATCTTCTTTAAGGTAAGTGACAGCAGCCTTGATAGTGTCCATCTTTGGCTCATGCTATTTGTTGATTATTTTTCTTTTTATTGTGATATGTTTATATTATATCATGTCATTTCAGTCCCAAATGTCTTACTCCTTGTTCCTTTGTCTTTATGCCTTTTGCATTTCTCTCTTGAGTCAAATTTTACCAAGTTCCTGAGTATTCTTAAGCCTTATTTTTTGTTTTGTTATGAGTCAAAGAAAAAGCTCGAGCAGAAATCTAAATTTTTATATTTTAATTTCCCTTGCTCAAAGTTCTTTATGCTAGATTCATTTTTTTGTTTATATGTATATTCTTTTATTTTTTAATGACTTATTTTAAATTTCTTGCTTTAGCATATGGTTTGAATTTTTGAGGTTCATCATTATCCAGGGTTTTCCCTATATTTTTTTTAAATTTGGACACATGAACACAGCACATGCTGCTCACTGTGGTCATGCACAGACTTCAAGGGTTGAAGCCCTTGTGAAGATAGCTTTGTCTAATTGTGTTTATTTAGAATGACAGGAAAGAGAAATCTGATATAAAATTTCCTGTTCAAAACTTTAAAATAAATCCCAGGGAATCACAGTTAAGTATGCTTCTGCACAATTGACTAACCCTAACCAGACACTAAAATCAACACAGCAACTGAGATTCCCCAGCACTCTGTGGTCAGTGATAGAAAACCATGTTGCGCCATTGCCAAAAGATAATTTAACACTAAGGTTTGAATTCCTAATCGTGAAAATTAAGAGAAATTATACATGCATTTTGTCAATGCTCTTGCATTTCAATTTACTGATTCCACATCTCTGTGTACCAGGATGCTTAATTTGTCTGGTTAGAGACCCTCTACAAATTTACCCTAAAATAATTTGAATAGAGATATTTGTAATTTATTGCATTCTCTCTAGGAAAAAAAAAGTCTTAGTTAATTAAAAAAGCTTCAGGTCACTATAAGTTTTAATTAATTTTTAGCTGTAATTTTAGATTGTTAAAAAGGCTAGGAGAAGGTGGAGAATAAATACAGCTAGCAAGTGAGAGTCACTTTAATTCCCCTGGTTTATTAAAACCTACTCCAGTCTTTGATGGTCTATGAAATCATGGTGTTCTATCAATTATGATCTCAAAAGATTTCTGAAACATTTTTTAAGTGAGAAGTAAGTAAATTATGGGTTTGTCTTTTAAAATGTGTTTTATTATGTCATTACTTCAAATAATGTCAGTAACTCAGTACCAGTTTGAATGGTTATGGAACATTTGTAATTCAAGGGGGTGTGATTATCATTGTATATTCTAGTATAAAAAAAGACTTTAGCCAGATTACTTTTTATCGGCTCATGAATTTAGATGCAGTTCTTTTACTTCCATAATGCAGCTGTCTAGGGGTAGATATATGCAACTCTCCAGATTGGCTGCCATTGAAAACTTGTAGTCTGAAATTTGATGGTTCAGGATGGGGAGGGATTGCTGGCTCTCATGGGGAAAACACTCTGAAACAAATAGCTACAACGATGACAAAAATGAGATTTGGGCTTGCTTTTTCCCAGGTGATATTTTTTATCTCCACCCATACATATATTGGAGGGGGGGGAAAGCAGATCTCTTTGAATTCATTTCCAAAGTCAGTCTGTATATGATAAATGTCAATTTCTCCAATTGTGCACCAAACTAAGGCCTCCTTGCCGCTAAGAATTATTCACTTAACTGACAAATTTGTTCTCTCCATTTAATGTGGCTTTATTAACAGCATTTGCCGTCAGCAATTTTCAGTCCATCAACTGATGAAGAATGATGCACTCTCTTTTCATTAATGCTCACTTAAGAAAATAATTCCTAAACTTCAAAGGCTGAACAAGCACACTGCATACTCTTAAAAAAAAAAAAAAAAGACGTATACTCTAAAAAATCGCAAAGACATTTACACAAACTTGGTCAGGATCTCTGAATGATGACAAGATTCTGGTACCAGGGGAAGGATTCAGGTTCACAGTTTACTCAGATACATCTCTCTCTGTGAATTATAGTAGGTTTACATACAGGATTGTACATTATGAGTGACACAAAGGATATCAATTAGAAAGCAAAAATATTAGAAATATTGATACCGTTAACTATAAAGAAAAAAATCAATGATACTTATTAAGGCACAATAAGGAAGATTTTATGCAGGACTATCACAATAGGTATAGGGATTTATGCAGTGGAATTTTGAGTGAACTCAGCACTCAATGGAGCATGTGCAAGTTGGAGTTAGTGGTCAAGGTACATGGTCAGGGGTCAATGGGTAGAATACCGCAAGAGCAAACATCAGGGAAAGGGAGATTTTGGGAAACCAGCTACTAGACTTCTGGCTGAATGCAGGACAGGGTTATCAGACAACACCTGTGGCTGCTGGAGGGTAAGGGCCCCGATCAGATTTTGATAATGATCAGCCATTGAAGTTGAAAGATTCTTGCCAAACTGACATCAGAGTTCTTTACTAAAACTGAATTTTACATGGAAGCGTGCAAGATGGGCCTAGAAGAAGGTTTCAGAAGACGGAGTGAAGTTTGATCAAGCAAAGAATATTGTGAAAATTCAGCCAATGTTAGAAAGAAAGACTATAAGTAAGACTATACAAATAAATATATGACATCATATATTTGATTTGAAGGTCCTGAATTCTGCTATCTGAGCCTACTTACTTACCCTTCTCCCACCATCCCACTTCTCTTGGAATCTAGTAGTTACTGTCCTAAAACTAGATGTGAGGCATTAACTAAGTCCTGATTGATAAGAAAGAGAACCTAGGATGTGCAAGACGTGCTACTTGTTCTGAAGGATACAGGCATTTTCTGGGTAATATTGCTTAAGAAGTGAAAGAGCAAGCAGTGATTCCAAAGAAGAGAACCTGAGCATGGGTGAGGAGGTAGAAACCAGATATATGGAGAAGAGTAGTGTATCAGTAAAATCAGAAGAAAAATACACATTTTGTAAGCCTGTGTAATTCTGAGGCAACTATTGTATTTGTGAATAATTTGTTGTGTTATTACTCTTTTCACTATTAACAAGTAGGTATTCTGTTTGGCATTATGAATATGTTGTCTCATGTAAGCCTCCAGACAAGCACATTGGAATTTATAGTTTGTTCTCCTTTAAAAAACAGAAAAGGAAAAGCAATTCACATCATAGAATAGCTTTCTTTTGGTGGGTGGAGGGGTACCAGGTATTGAACTAAGGGGCACTCAACCACTGAGCCACATCCCCAGTCCATTTTTTGTATTTTACTTGGAGACAGGGTCTCACTGAGTTGCTTAGTGCCTTGACTTTGCTGAGGCTAGCTTTGAACTCACAATCCTGCCTCAGCCTCCCAAGCCACTGGGATTACAGGCTTGCACCACAGAAATAACTTTTTGAAGGCTTGTAATCTTTCAATCAGCGGTCACAGGTAAAATGAGTTCAGCATTAAGTTCTTTGTACAGGCATGGGACTTGCTAGGAAGACTAGTGAAAGTATAAGTAGAAAGAAATTAATAGGCTGGAATGCTTGGGGAGATTAAAATATCACCACAACAAATTCATGTGGTTAAGACAAACTACAAAAGCACATCTGATGTGTGGAAACTTTAAGAGACAATTTTACAGCAACAACAAAAAGAACAAAAGTCTTAAGCTTATCACTCCTTCAATATGTACCAAATCAGGAACATAACTCTTAATAAGAGGTTGTTCTCTGTATTTATGTGTTATAATAAAGTCTCAGCTTGATTCCAAGAGAACTGGTCAGGGATGGGTGAGAAGGTGTTTAGAACCTGCCATGGCACCTATTTCCTGGGACAAGGTAATAATAATAAAACTCAAAATGGATTAAGGACCTCGGAATCAGACCAGAGACCCTGCAGATTATAGAAGAAAAAGTAGGTCCAGAGCTTCAACATGTCGGCTTAGGACCAGACTTCCTCAACAGGACTCCCATAGCACAAGAAATAAAAACAAGAATCAATAACTGGGATAGATTCAAACTAAAAAGCTTTCTCTCAGCAAAGTAAACTATCAGCAATGCAAAGAAAGAGCCTACAGAGTGGGAGAAAATCTTTGCCAATCATACTTCAGATAGAGCACTAATCTCCAGAATCTATAAAGAACTAAAAAAACTCTATACCAAGAATGCAAATAATCCAGTCGACAAATGGGCTAAGGAAATGAATAGACACTTCACAGAAGAAGATCTACAAACAATCAACAAACATATGGAAAAATGTTCAACATCTCTAGTAATAAGAGAAAAGCAAATCAAAACCCTAAGATTCCATCTCACCCCAATTAGAATGGCGATTATCAAGAATACAAGCAACAACAGGTGTTGGCGAGGATGTGGGGAAAAAGGTACACTCATACATTGCTGGTGGGGCTGCAAATTAGTGCAACCACTCTGGAAAGCAGTGTGGAGACTCCTTAGAAAACTTGGAATGGAACCACCATTTGACCCAGCTATCCCACCCCTTGGCCTATACCCAAAGGACTTAAAATCAGCATATTACAGAGATATAGCCACATCAATGTTCATAGCTGCTCAGTTCACAATAGCCAGATTGTGGAACCAACCTAGATGTCCTTCAATTGATGAATGGATAAAGAAACTGTGGTATATATAGAATGGAATATTACTCAGCCATAAAGAATGATAAAATTATGGCATTTGCAGGCAAATGGATGAAATTGGAGAATATCAAGCTAAGTGAGATAAGCCAATCTCAAAAAAACAAAGGTTGAATGATATCGCTGATAAGTGGATGATGACACATAATGGGGGGTGTGAGGAGTTAGTGTTAGGGTTGGAGTTAGGGTTAGGGAGGGGGGCAGGAGTGGAGGAAGGAAGGACTGTGTGGAGGGAAAAGAGGGATGGGAGGGGTGGGGTGGAAGGGAAAAAATGACAGAATGAATCAAACAACATTGCCCTATGTAAATTTATGATTACACAAATGGTATGCCTTTATGCCATGTACAAACAGAGAAACAACATGTATCCCATTTGTTTACAATAAAAAAAAAGAAAAAAAAAAGGTAGTAATAATAATAAAAATAATAAACCCAAATTTAGAAACTAGGAGTGGTACATTGTCTGGGTAAGAGAGTGTAGCTACAAAATAATATAAGAAACAGACAAGAGAAGTGATGCTTCAGGAAAAGGGCAAAATATTGTTTTTTCAGTTGTGGAAGGATAAGATCCAGGCCTTGGCTTGAATTCTGGCAATCTGATTTTATTCAGGCATCTTCATGGCAATGATATGTATTATTAGCTCCAGGACACTGGAAGGGAAAGAGGCAGAAGTCTCTAGTCCAGAGTCATGGGAAGTATAAGGCAGCACAGCAGGTTTTTCAGCACTGCAGGGCAGGTATGGTAGATCAGCAATCTTTGAAGTTGTTTACAAATGTGACTTAATAAACATGTATTGAGGGTTATGAAAATTTCCATGGACTGTACTAACTGGAGGAAAGGAAATGCGACTGTATCAGGGGACACCACGTATGCAAATTGATAGGCAAAATATTAGCCATCACTCTGCCAATGAAAGTGCAGGGAAAATTTTAATCATCAAGGAGTCATCACATAAAAAGATTAAATTATGTAGGTATGAGAATAAAATATTTATGTATGTTAGTATGCTTATGTTTTGATACATATATGACTGTATGACCCATCTAATCCTATAGTATGTACAATCAGAAAAATGAGAAATTATACTCCATTTATGTATGATTTATCAAAATGCATAAATGCACTCTATTGTCACGTATAACTAATTAGAACAAATAAGATAATTTAAAAATTCAAAAAAAGAAAGAAACTCAGGAAACACTTAATCTTTTAGCTATGCTTAGTTATAATTCTAGCTGTGGGAGAAGGTTTGTGTTTTCTCCTTAAGTGAGAAGCAGCAGAAAAATGATGAAAAATAATCTTAAACATGAAGTCTTAGGACCTCAGTCTAAGACTGAAGAAACAGTCTTTGGGGGAAAATTAGTGAACCAACTGGAGGGTCAGCTAATTTTATGCTGATGCTGAAAAGAAGAAAAAACAAGAGAATTTTGCTGGTAAGCTATGGGAGTATAAGTGTAAAACCTAGAACAAGAAACATAACTCCTCTTTCCTTCAAGCTGGATTGATTGTTTCTTGATTATATGAATTTTAAGATACTATTAATTTATAAAGTCTACAATATCATGTATGTTTGGTAGGATTTGGAGGGGCCTATTTGACATAACTGTAGAAAATTATCTTCTAATTATTGTCCATATATGCACTTGGTCATATGTATCTCCAAGACTGATGGTAGACACATCAAGATTAACTGGATTTACCACCTTGTTTGCTTACATCCTGTAATGTCCATGTTCGTATATGGTTGGATTTTGACCTTGCTGTTCTCTAAGCCCTCAAGATATTGACAACGTATCTTATGCACAGGCAAACCAACATATCAATAATATCTTGGTTTATAATTTTTATCTATTTTTATTTTAATGAAAAAGTACACAGAAAAGGTAATGATGAACTGAAAGATGAAATAATAAATTTTTAGACAATATGAATATTGTTTAAAAAAGGAGTCCTTCAAAATGTCCCTGAAATGATCCCACAAAAGAGCCTACTTCTCTTATTATATATAAAGTGGTCCTAATAGAAACTGAGGATGTATTATGAATAATGAGGCTGAATTTTAATAAAAACCATGTCTTTACTAATCTAAATGTTCGTTCCATCAAACTGAAAAGAATGTTAATCTAAGTGCTATTCCCCTGTCTCTTGGAAGCCTTGATTCATTCTATTAAGATTCCTCTCCATTCTTTCAATGCCCTAAGATAATACAGAAACTGTTTACTTTTTAAACAAATAGGATATTTTCTTGAATGTAATCTTTCTAGGAAATATTCCCATGTATTTATAAAACAGAAAAATTCCCAATAATATAGAGCATCAACATAGTCCACAAATGTACACCTCAGGGTATTGACTGTAAAATGGTTTTTTCTTCTCAATTCACTAAAAGTAGTTGTTGATTAAGAATTACATACATACAATTTGGTTAGGTCCTTCCCAGAACAGTCTCTGTCTTCAAGGAGCATAAACTCTACCTAATAAAAATAGACATTACAGTTGAACCAGTGAAATCATCATATAAATCCTAAATGTGATAGATTATTAGTTGTTAAACAACTCACCTTCTATTTGTAGGGGCCAGGACAAGCATATGAATGAAGAGTCACCTACGATTGATTTAAGTATTTAAAAAACATAAACCTTCATAACAACCTCAAGGGTCAAGTTTGAACTTGTGATCATTGGAGTCCCTTCAGTTCTGCTAAAATGTTGGATCCAAGGGACCCCCTAACAGCCCATCTCCTAAGTCCATCTACTGCTAAGATACTGCAGCCTGGTGACTTTTTATACACACCCTGAGATGTGGACTGTATTGCCAGGGACACCTCATTTACAGGCATACAATTACCTAAGTCCGCACATCTGAAATCTAAACACACTATCTAAGAACAGCTACTCCTTTTTGGGTGCACAGTTGGAGGTGGACACTAATTATGGAAAGGAATCTGGAGAAGAGACTTGCTTTCTGGATTAACTGAATATTAAAGAGGGCCCCAAAAGATAAAAGGACGTGAGATTCACTGAGGAATCAGTTTTTAGTGAGGGGAAAATATGAACAAAACCATGGAGGAAGAAATTATTATATTACATATGATGTTGTTGCTGTTCTTTTTCTTACTTGATGGACTTACAAAGAAAAAATCCTGTTCATTAGCCGCAGAATGACTTTTAAAAAGTGTTGGAAGTGAAATAAAGATTTTTCATATTCTAATTCTATACTACATTCTCAGTCTCAATGCTTATTATTTCACCCCCAACTGTATTTTATTTTCTAAACCAAGAAATGATACTTGACCCGACAATGAAATTTAGCCCTTAAATCCAGAAAAAACTTATATATATAAATATAATCAAAATATATATAAAATCAAAATATGTATATCAAAATACATTTATGGTCAACATATATATCCATAGAAACAGATCTATCTTCACTAGTTTTGTCAACTATTTTTCACTCATGCAAATTTTTGCTTCCACCTTCCAAATTATGATTTTTTCCAGCCCTAATATACATGCACTGTTCAGCAAACCCTTCCAAAACTTTACAATTCATCTCACATATTGACTAATAGTAGAAGCCTTTCAATTTCCATGGAAAAATAAATGTTTCCTTATTCTATATCCTTATAGAAGTGGATTTGCATCATGTCTTATGTTCACATACATTTTATATCTACTGAATTATAAATACTTTAAACACAACCATCATGTCTCCCATACACTTATAAACCACCTATTATAGTTCTGACATATCATTAATACATTAACTTAATTGATACTAAGGAAAACTTAGTATAAAGGGCCTTTTAATTTAATGTTGATACAGTAAGTTGCTTGCATAGATTCTCAAATATAGAACTAGATTACGAAGCAAATTTGTTAAAATGCCAAGAAAATAATTTACGTTTTTACTATCATTCTTATATTCTGCAACTTGTGCCAAATGATTTTTCACTGTGAGGACTTTGTCCTCATTTAATTTCAGAGTGGTTGTGAATTTGGTCTGAGGGAGAACCCACTGAAGTTTATGGTGCATTCTCTAGTTTCTGCCCCATTTATCACTAGATCCCACCTTATTTAAGGAAAACCACCAACAAACTGAAATGCTGCCTGTCACTCTGTTACAAACATCACAGAGCTTCAGCCATGACAGCAAACATCAACAAGCTCCATGAGGGGATTGGTACTGCTCATCAATCATGGCCAGGGTGAAAAGTGAAGGAAAGTATTTTCTTTATGTTGGATATAACTTGAGAGAAAGCATTGTTGCTTTGGAGGGGTTTATCTATACATATCTTATTTCAATACTATGAGCACAAATGACTTCCACTTAAAATATATTTTTCTTCCTTATGAATTGTTTGCTTTGCTCCATCAAAGTAAGAAAATATGAAGTGGCATAACCAGGTTTGAAACCAGCAGGTATAAACTTGGTAATAATACTATTGGAAGGAGTGTGTTCAAAAAGCAGGATCATACTCTTAGGGATAATTTGCTTTTGTTTCTAACTGTTCTTGAAAAATTAATATAATGTGAAATACTACAATGTAGAGTTTCTACTTTTAATTATTAACTTCAAGTTTTTCCAAACTGCATTTTTTTTAAAGCATTGACTTCCACTGGTTTACATGATTTTTCTCTCTTTTAATTGGCTAAGACTGAAATTTTTAAATTGAAGTTCAATTTCTTTTCTTGGGATACTCTAGAATTTTAGGAAATAAATAAACTAATTGAGGATATGGTCTGATAATAGGCTGCAGACTGTGTCTCCCTCCATGATACCAAACTCCACATAAACTTAAAGATGCATTGAATACAATCCTGGATCTACAATTTACCAATTACCTGCGTTTGCTTTTCACATTTTTTCTCCATCCAGATGTCCAATATCATGGATCTAAGACATATGAGACACATAAGAGAGGATAAACATTTTGTTTTCCTTTTGCTAAGTTTTGAGGCAGAGTTGGTCATAAGTAAAATATCTGTGGTTATGTAACTGGTAAAAACCAAAGATGAAACTACGGTCTGACTTAATGGTTTCAACACTGACCAGATTGGAATTTTACATTTAATAAGTTCTTTCAATACCTATTTTGAAAGAAACCTTCATTTGCTTAATGAAATACTAGTCACAGTCTGATTCCCCATATGGTCATATTGCAATTTTGCAGACTTGCACAAACGCAAACAACAATGTACCCTCACCACTGAGTTATAAATGACATAGATCACACTTCAGATGTAAGTTGGTGAGGTGTAGATAACTGTTTTAGTCAGCGTTTTCCCTGCTGGGACTGAAAGGATCTGACCAGCACAATTGTAGAGGAGGAAGTTTATTCCAGGGCTCACAGTTTCAGAGGTCTCAATCCATAGACATCTGGCTCCATTCATCAGGACTTGAGGTGAGGTTGAACATCATGGCAGGAGAGTGTGGCAGAGAAAAGCAGCTCACATTATCAGGAAACAAAGAGAGACTCTACTTTTCAGATACAAATATATACCCCAAAGCCATGCCCCAATCCCCACCTCCCCAGCCAACCCTACCACTTCAATGAATCCTCACAGATTAGATTAAGACTCTTACAGCCCAATCATTTCTCCTCTGAATCTTCCTGCTTTGTCTCACCTGTGAGGTTTTGGGGGATACCTCATATCCAAACCATAACAGTGACTTAGAGTCAGTCTATACTCAGTACTTAATAAGTTTTCCCAACACTCATAACTGCTACTAGCTCAGTCATTTCCACATTTAGTTCAAAGAAAAGAAAAGAAAAGAAAAAAAAAAAGTCCTCTGTATCCAACAGTTCTGCCTCCATAAATTCAACCAACAACTAATTGAAAATATTCAGGGAAAAATTTGTGCCTGTTTGCAACATGTGTACACTTTCTTCCTTGTCACTATTCCCTACATAATACAGGATATCAACTGTTTACTTAGTTTTTACATTTCAGTATTATAAGTAATCTATATAGGAAAATGCATATAGGTTATATGCAAATACTTTGCCATCATACATAAGGGACTGGGGCATGTGCTGCAGATTTTGATAACCAAAGAGGATCCTGGAACCAATCCCCCATGGATACCAAGGGATGACTATAATATAAATGTCTCAAAGTTGTTTTTGTACTCTATGGCCAAATCTACAATATCTCTTGAGTCCCAGTGTGTGACTGAGAAAACTCTTAGCAAAAATAAATATTTTTGTTACTAAAAGTGCTTTTGACCTCTAGTCGGTTGTTGACCTTTATTTTGAAATTGTGTGTGTGGCGCATGAATGAAATCAGAGAAAACCGCAAGGTCATCAGGCGATGCCGGAAAACAAAGCAGTATCTGGGAGAAGAAAGATGCAGAGGCAAAAGCAGCTCTGCTCTCTCTAGATAAACAGTCCCTCTCGGTTCTTCCATTGCCCATTAACGAGACTGACAGGCATTGCAGGATCTCATGGAGAGAAGAGAGATAAGCCAGGAGGGAACAAGGGGAAGCAAGTGTTTTCAGACGATTTTAGTACCTGGCTTTGTAATTTTTGGCTTGTTCGAAGGGGAACATGAGAGGTATGGCAGAAGCAAGACTCAGATGTGAGACTTTTTGGTACCGAGGACTCTATTTGAAAACAGAGCCTGCAGTCCTTTTACTTGTCCTCTAAATGGAGATTAAAAGGGCATATGGTATGTCAACTTTAGCTTAGAGATACAGGGTGGGAACTATCTTTGCTCCTACCCAAGAAACAAGAACTTAGATGAGCACACAGTAAACTCACACCCATTCTTGCATCCATTAAAGAAGTCAGGTGGTAGGGCAACTAACTAACCCAATCTCTGGGGAAAGTCAGGTGCCTCTGGGGAGAAGCAGATCTTGAGCATTTGTTTCTGGAGGACAGAAAAGGATGTCTTGTAGATGATTTCTTCCACAGATACCATCAGGAATTCTCAGGGAAGACCAAATCCGGAGAATATTAAAAGAGTTTCACTTACGGTGTATAGTGGTGACTGGGGAAGAACAGTGGCCACTGCAGAAAAACTGCCAAGGTCCTTGGTCCTATGTCCCCTATAAGTAAAATCTCCTAGAGTACTGGTGGAAACACACAAAAACATTGAGGGCATGGAGGGACCCCTTAATGTTGACTCAATCTGCAGAGAGGAGAGGCAGGAGAATTTGTTAGTACTTCACTTTAGACCCTAAGACAGTACACACACAGGATGGAAGCTTAGTTAGAACATCGGTGAACATTCTCTTTTTTCACAGATTAAGAAGAAGAGCATAAATACCATGCATGGTGGTGCACACCTATAATCCCAGTGGCTTGGGAGACTAAGGCAGGAGGATCACAAGTTCAACCAATCTGTGGATTGCTGCCAGGAAATATGAAGGACACGAGCTGTCTTAGGGACACAGCACACAGGGAAAGTCAAAGCCAAGGTGGAGGCTGGGAAGATATTGAGGAAACAACATCTGGGAATGCAGTTATCACCCTAAACATAGGAATCAATACAGTTAATGGAGGTGTCCTTAGAGTAATAGGACCAGTGAAGATCAACTTCAGACTAATTCCTGACTCAAAGTAAATTCACACATTAAATGTGCAGTGATAGGAAAGTTGTATCCATCTCTGTTAGATGTGAAGTATCTCCCAAAGCTCATGTGTGAGTCAATCCAAGAAATCTTAGAGGTGAAATGATTAGGTTATGAGAGGCTTAACTTAGTGCATTAATTTCCTGATAGGAATTAATTGGGTGGTAACTGTGCACAGGTAGGGTATGGCTGGAGGTAGGTCATTGGGGCATGCCTCTGTGGTCCTAATTTGTCACTGGTAAACAGAGTTCTCTCTCCCTGCTTCCTGGTGACATGTCCTGAGGTGTTTTCCTGCACCACAGTCTTCCACCATGATGTTCTGCCATATCTGGGGACCAGAGCAATGGAACAGGGTATCAATGGACTGAGACCTCTGAAACAATGAGCTGCAAATAAACTTTTCCTCCTCTAACTGTAATTTTCAGGTCTTTTGATCATAGCGGTGTTCACTAAAACAATGTCCCTCCATCCACTACAAAAAATTTACTTGAGTATTGTGTTACATAAGATGCCTGATATTCAGTTAAAAAATAACAAACCATACAATGCGAAAAAAAATGAACATACTTCTAAGAGACAGAAAAAAAAATCACCAGAATCAGAATCAGATATGATAGATGACAGATAATGAGGCAAAATTTAAAGTAAACATTGTTAAAATGTAAAAACTCTAATGGCTTAAAGATAGAAGATGTACAGCATCAGGTAAGTGCAGTAGGGAGATGAACAACGTAAGAAAAAATGAAATAAAAATGCTAAAAATAAAAGGCATATTATGAAAATCTTCAATGGTGTCTTCAGTAAATGAGCACACTTGACAAAAGAATAGGTGGACTTTAGAAGGGCAGGGGTCATATGCTTTCTGTCGTATCTGGAAGCTAAAGAGGAAAAAAGAAAAGAAAGGTGGGGGGAATCTCATGAAGATCAAAGGGAAATGAATGGAACAGGAATAGACGAAAGTGAGCTGACAGAAAGGCAAGAAGGGAGCAGGGAGTGCTGGGAAATCCTATTGGCCAAATTATAATGTTATATTGTGCACATATATGAATATATAACAACATCCCACCATTATGTACAATAGAATGCACCAATAAAATAACGTGGAAAAATAAGAACGCATGAACTTAAAGATTAGTAAATATAAATTAATTGACCACAACAAAGGGGGAAAAGGAGTAAAACAAATGTACAAGTAAACAAGAAAACACTCATGAATTATGGGACAATGTTATATGTTCTAATACATAAGTAATCATAATTCTATAAGAAGAATTAGAAAATAGAGGAGAAAAAAAAATCCTTGAATAAATAATGGCCAAGGATTCCTCAAAATCAATGACAAACACCAAACCAGCGATCCAAGACGCTCAGAGAATTATAAGCAGAATGAATGTTTCTCTTCTCCATACATATCTGGACATTCCACACGCAAACAGGCAAAAAAACAAATATGAAAAGAAATTCCCAGAAGAAGACAGAGAAAAAAGGCGCATTATCAACAGAGGAATAAGGGCAGAATTATGGCTGTCGTTGCAATAGAAATTATGCAAATAAGAAGACAATGAAAAGACATTTAAAATGCTGAAGGATAAAGAAAGGCAGCGAAACAGAACCCTACAAACCAAAATTATCTAACTAGCAAAAATATTCTTCAAAAGTGAAAGAGATGTGAAGACTTGCTCAGACAGACAAAAACTAAGGGAACTCATTGCCAGAAGAATCAGATAGATCCCACTCTGCAAGAAACGAGACAGATATTTGTTAAGAGGCAAGGGTATGATAGAAATAGAGCTAGAGAAGTATTAGGAAGACTGGAAATGAAATTTTAAAAGGTAAAATAAAATCCATTGACTTATGTAAATACTCAAATGTTTTGCCTAAAACAAAAATAGTGACTATTAGCATTGATAGCATATATAAATATAAAGTATATGACAGCAGCAGAATATTGATACAAGGGATAACTATGAAGACACAGTTAAAGTCTGCACACTATACCAGAAGTAGTATTACATTATTTGAAGGTAAACTGACATTAATTTAAAAAAATAGTATGAACACTAGTATAACCATTAAAAACAATAAAAATAGATACATGTAATAAGGCAGTACTAGAAATAAATTGAATAAGAATACTCAACTGACCCTAGAATAAAATAGAAAAATAAAACAAAAAAAATGTATTAAATAGAAAAGATTTAGTAAGATGATGTATCTTAAAAAGACATCTAAATGAAAATGGCAAAGAAAGATGTTTAAAGCATGAAATATTTAAAGATAATTGACTTGCCAGAAATTCTGATATTTCATTAGTTAATTTTTGTATAGCAACAAACTAATCTTCACTCCTTTCCATTAAATTGTGGCAGTGGATACTTTGAATCCCCATTAGGTCACGTAACATGCAAATGCATGTTTCCTCTTTTCATTTTGGAACAAAGCATTTCACTATATGTAAATCGCATTACCTTAAATAACATGACATGTCAAAAATTGTCAAGAGCAATATAGTATTTGTGAGAGCTGTGGCATGATGTAACATCCAGGTTTGCATACAGGCTTTGCAATTTATAAGCTGTGTGATACCAAAGAAGGTCCTCAACCATTCTTAGCCTATTTTCTCAGAGTCACAAAAAAAGATTGTAATGTATATCTGTCAGGGCAACTTTCGAGATTAAATGATGTCATTTATCTGAAAATGTCTCCTACAAGTCATGGAATCAAATTTTTATTGAAGTTGAGTTTAATTCTTATGAAAATGTCTTCAAAATAGTAAAGTATCAAGTTTATTTCCTTAAAAAAGATAGCTCCTAAGGTAATTTTATGGTTAATACACTAATAAATGCCTTCCCACTATGACAATATGTTTTTATACTTTACAAATGGTGTAGATAATATTGAAGTGTTGGATTAACTACAGTATTTATTATGTTTAATTCGATTTCCTTAATATTTCTTAAACATTGATCATAAAACATTAGGCTTTGAAGTATAAGTCTGAAGTCCAGACTTCTTACTTATCCAAATCCCTACAAGCAAGCCTGTCCTTCAGCCTCTTCTTGAAGACACATCAGCTGGCAACTTGCTATTACATGGAGTTGTTTATTCTGTTTTGAGCCATTGTGATTCTTTCATTTGGTCAAAGTAGTTGAGACATATGCAACGTAAAAAATATAAATATATGAGAAGAAAAAGACTATACACTTGTTCTGACCATAGAATTCAGAGTTAATTTTGAGAAAGGGAAAGGATGCCAGTAGGAACTGGAAATGACAGCAGGTGGAAGATGGGTGGGGTGCCCTAAAATCAGTTAGCACTTTTAGCACTCTTCTGCTTCTGCAATACTTGGTATTGAACCTTAAACATAGCTGATTTCTGACTTGTTAAATACAGCCTGAAGAGGTACAAAATGCATTTAGCTCTGAGTTTGATTTCACCATAATGTAGAACTTGGGCTGTTTGAATAATCCTGTTGTAAGATGCTTGGCACCTCCCATTCATGATATTTTTCTTGTGGCCATGAATGTCTACATAAGCATAATTTTTAGAAATTAATTTGAAATATTAATTTCAATATGAAAATATTTATTAAAAGTCTACCATTTGCAAATTAAATGGAGTCAGTTGACTGGTTGGTTGGTTCAGGAAAAGTATCTAAGACTAGTGATTTGATGAAGTAGACAGGATTGGCAGGGAGATGGTATCTAGAGAAACAAAACAGTATTCATCTTTTCCAAAGACCCACATTTCACAGTTTGCAAGGAACTGTAATCCTAGAATCTTTGCAGGAACCTGAAGTTTGACTATATGTTTATGATTATACAAAGTCCACCTGAACACATAAAGTCTGCTAACTTTGCCTAAACATGTTTTGTAACTCTATTCACTTCTCTCCACATCCTACACCCCAGTTTTACCCATTATCATCTTCTTTTCTGACAATTGCATTATCTCCTACCTGGTCTCCTTGCTTCAACTCTTACCTCCTCTAGCTACAACTCTTCCTCATCAGTGAATCTATTTTTTTTTTCTTAAAAATTGTATTCAAATTACTTCACTTCCCCTTTGAAATCATTACATAATTTCCACATTTTGTTGCATAAAATACAAACTTCAAGCCACAACCCACATATCCTGGCTGATTTTGACCCTATTGCTTATTTAGTATTATCTTGCATTTTGTCTTCCAAGGCCATAACTTAGGCTACATTGGACTACTTTCAGTTTCTTAAACTCCCAAATTACTTTCTGTATTGATCAGGATTCTCTGGAGAAAAAGAAGCAAGTCTCCCAGGTTGGAGACCTGGGAGAGTCAGGAAGAGGATCAGAGCATCCTCGATGTCTCTCTCCTCTTGCATCTCCTTTCTGGCACCAGTTCCTGCTAGTTAGGACCTCTGTGCATCTAGATGCAACTGTAGCCACAGCTCTGATAACCTCACCTCTTCAATTGTCCTTCAGGTCTACAGTTACTGGCACATTTCTGATATTGCCAATCTGTGGATTGTCTCACTGACCTCTGATTTATACCTTAGGTTTTCTACTCCTAGTATAATATCTTCTTTTATTTAAATTCCTTTAATTACTAACATATTTTTCAATATGTATGGTTTTTTTCAATATGGGGCATTACCAGGAATTAGGTCACTTAACCACTGAGCCATATCCCCAGTGCTTTTTAAATTTTTTCTTTTCTTAATTTTGAGACAGAGTCTCACCAAGTTGCTTAGGGCCTCACTAAGTTGCAAGAATGTTTTTTGATGATGATCTGTTGCTCTATATTTTAAGGCAGTGGTAACCATATGAGCCAAGTTTTGTAGAATTAAGATGTTTTGAAATACTTCATTCAAGCAGGATAAGTCATGGTACCAGTCTTTGCAAACTCTGTAGACTAAAACTAGGACTAAAACTGCTGTAATAACATAGCACAAACTAGGCATCTTTAAAAAACATAAAAATGTCTTGTTTCATGGTATTGGAGGACAGCAATCAATCAACAAACGGGCTAAGGAAATGAACAGAAGAAAATCTATAAGCAATCATCAGGTATGTGAAAAAAAAATGTTCAACATCTCTAGTAATAAGAGAAATGCAAATAAAACTACCCTAAGATTCCATCTCACCCCAATTAGAATGGCGATTATCAAGAATACAAGCAACAATAGGTGTTAGAGAGGATGTGGGGGAAAAGGAAAGGTACACTCATACATTGCTGGCGGGGCTGCAAATTAGTGCAGCCACTCTAGAAAGCAGTGTGGAGATTCCTTAGAAAACTTGGAATGGAACCACCATTTGACCCAGCATTTCCACTCCTTGGCCTATACCCAAAGAACTTAAAATCAGCATACTACAGTGATGCAGCCACATTAATGTTCATAGCTGCTCAATTCACAATAGCCAGATTGTGGAACCAACCTAGATGTCCTTCAATTGATGAATGGATAAAGAAACTGTGGTATATATAGAATGGAATATTACTCAGCCATAAAGAATGATAAAATTATGGCATTTGCAGGCAAATGGATGAAATTGGAGGATATCATGCTAAGTAAGATAAGCCAATCTCAAAAAACCCAAAAGACAAATGATTTTGCTGATAAGCGGATGATGATACATAATGGGGGGTGGGAGGGAGGCAAGAATGGAGGAAAGAGGGACTGTAGAGAGGGAAAAGAGGGGTGGGGTGTGGGGGGGAGGAAAAATAACAGAATGAATCAAACAACATTACCCTATGTAAATCTATGATTACACAAATGGTATACCTGTACTTCATGTACAACCAGAGAAACAAGTTGTACTCAATTTGTTTACAATAATAAAAAAAAAAAAAGAAATCACAGTATTATCAGAGCCATGTTTCTTTGAGTACTCCAAGGGGGCCGGTCCTTCCTTGTCTTTCCCTGCATCGGGTAGCACAGCATTTCTTTGTGGTAGCATGACTCTAATCTCTACATGGATCTGCACATGGACATCTTCCCATTATGTCTGCACCTGTGTCAAATTTACCTCATCTTATACTGACACCACTTAGAATACAGTTCACCTTAAAGACCTTCCTTTATTAGATTATTTTGCAAATATCCTATTTGCAAATAATGTCACAGATCTTCATAGGTGTTGGGATTAAAGTTTTCAACATATGCTTTTGCGGGGGGAGACATAATTCCATACAAAACAGGAAGAATGTGGAAGTTGTAAGATTTCTCTTTTTTCTGCTCCTTCCTTTTATAATCTTATTGTTCATCTAACTTCCAAAGCCTACATTTTAGTATACAGAGGGTCACACACAGACTTTCTCCCTATGCTACTTCTCCAGGTCTTTGTCATTAGCAGCTTTCCTTGGAATTAATCCATGAAAATAATTTGTATGTTAAATAAGAGGGGGAAAATATGAGGACACTTTGGTCTAAAACAATCAATATGTCCAGGCCTTCTGTCCAACTTGGCCAAGCAATTTCGTACTGCTCATTCTAAGCCTGTTTACTGCCAGGAAACTACATTTACTGAACCCTTCAAAAGGGTTGAAAAATAGAGGTCTCATTGCAGTGACTGGAAAGGCACAGCCCACTTTGTAAACTTCTTAGTGATTCAGCAGTTTACATTGTAAAGCATCATAGCCAATGCTGAAAAGACAATGTTTTATTGGCTTCCTGGGGATCCTGACCTCAAATCCCCTTCTAACATTTTCTTACCTGAAGGGAATTCACTTAGTGTCTCTAAACATAGCTGCAAGTACATTATTGTAAGATCTATTATTTACTGTACTGGTTAGTAAGCTTTTATCTCTTATTTATGATCAGGTAAGTTTTAATTGGAAATAGGTTGGAAGTCACCCAAGGTAGATGGGTACCGTGGTCCCTGCTGTAAATTGATCTTACAAACATCTGCTTGTTGTGTGAAGTTATGCAAAATCATCCTTGAACTGTTGCTTTTTCTTTTTTTCTCCCTTTCATTTTTAAACTTTTGAAGTATGGTGAAAGTTGCCAATTAAATCAAGAAAGCATAAATAATTCTCTAAATTTTAAAAAGGGTAGAAGAATCTTTGTTTCAACATAGTTCTCTTGACTAGATAATAATTAATCATTTTCATGTGTTGTAAGGAGTTTTATTATTTTTGCCTTCACTGTCCTTGGATGTAAGGCTGTTAATACCATTTTAATAAATTAAAAACAAGTTGCAGTTTCATAATCTGAAAGTGAGAGGGTAGAGAGAAGACTAGAAAAAATTGAGTTTAAGAAAAGACATAACTATTTTGGACGTCCATGTCTAAAGTTCTTATTTTTAGAAGATATAGGGGTAATTTTTTTCTTTTTTATCTATAAAACCAATATTAGCAGGTCACTTCTGTTTCCTTAATGTATTTTTTGGAAGTGATGAGTAAATATTTGGCTTGAAAGGTTTCTGAAAGACTTATTCAATAAGTCTAATTGGTATTTAACTGTCCTTTATTGTACATGTGTAGGTGACTATATATGGCTATTTCTTTCATTTCCCAAAAGTGTAGCATAAGAAAATTTGAATTTCAGAGTTGAAATAGTCACTTTTGCATATATATTCCACTCTCAATTACATGCGCTAATAGAGAGGAACAGTTGCATGATTGATTCAGAGAAAGAGAGATTATTCACAATTGTCTTCAGATTGTATTATATCTCTTTTGATGCAGCAGAAATGAGGAACTGCCTTCCCCTTCTCTCTTGCTTGGTTATTCAATAAGCTTAACGCTGGTCCATTGTGAGATGTGGGGAGACAGTCATTGTGGTTCTACCTAGGTAACTCATAGCTGAAAATGTATCACCACAAATAAACCTCAAGTAACATGCAATACAAAACATAAAATTTACTTCAAGTCTGAACTCTCCTGATTATCTTTTGCAATAGTAGAAGCACGATAATTATGGGTAGCCTTCATTTTGAGTTTGCCCTTCCACCAGCTGAATTGTGCTGGTCATTTATCCTGGAGATGGATCAATTTTCTCATGGAAATCGAGCAGAATGAAAGGGCAAAACAATGAATGGAACTGTTGCAGGATATCAAGTGCAGCTATTAGAATACTCAGTGGTTATTATTTGTGGATATTCAGGCATGTGATTGGATCTCTTCATATCTATTTCCAGATTTGTAAAATGGAGTAAATATTCTTCACATTAGCTGCTTAGAGCTGATTTAAGTCTAATGAATTTTTGTCTTTGTAAATTACTACAAATAGTATTAATTTCAGGAAAAACAACTACGAAACTAATAAAAATGAAAAAAATTACAGAAAAAGACAATATATCACTTAGAGAGCACAGGCCTGGAAAAAACAGATTCAGCATTCCAAGCTAGGATACATGCAAGTATGTGATCAGTGGTCAATTAACAGACTTCCGTTTGAATCCATATGACTTCAGGGGCTGAAATTTAAGAAACTGTATCTTCCCTTATATCTCAGTAATTTTTGAGAGTCAATGATTTTTACTTAAACTCTCTACCTTCTGGCTATTTCAGCAATTTATTTCATTTAAATATTGCCCCAAATTGCTTCTGATAAAAAAAAAGAATGTACTATAACTTTCTATGAATGAATGAGAGTACATTTCAAATCAGGCATATAGTACTTGGTAATACTGACAGAATTACTTTTTCATTGGCATTGAAACAGTAAATTATGGAAAACTTAAAATGCATTTTCTTGACTGTTAATTTGCATCCATTTAGTCCTTCGGTTAATATATGCGTAGTATATGTGTTTTAAAATTAAAAAGTACTATTAAATACAAAGGATTTTGCTAGGCACAATACCATGCAAAGTGAAATTTTACAAACATAGTTTACTTTGAAAGATAGGAAGAGCAGATATGTGACACCATAAGACATGAGAATAAGTCACAGCACAAAATGGAATGTTCCGGATCCTTAGGATAAGATTATTGCAACAAACATATTATAGGAGATTTTAATGAATGTACACAAGGAAAAAAGTTAGCAAGGCTGCACGACAGGACTGATACATATAATATAAGCAACAATTTCTGTCAATTAAATGTTGATGCCTAACTGGATGATATGATTTGAACAGAACAGGTCAAGTACTTGAAGCTATGTTAATGTCCAGAAAATTCACTTCTGAAGGCCCAAGGGTTTCATTTCATCTTTTATCACATCCACATCCAATCTATAAGTCCTTCTCATTTTTTCTTCTCTTTTAAAACTCACACTATAAATAAAAATAATATACAATGAAACATTACTCAACCATAAAAAAGAATGACTTTGATTTTTGCTAGTAAATTAATAGATCTTGAGACTATCCTGCTAGGTGAAATAAGTCAATCCCAAAAAACTGAAGGTTGAATGTACTCTCTGATATGCAGAGGCTAACACACAAGTGGAGGGGAGAAGGGAAGAATAGAAGTTCAGTGGATTAGATAAAGTGGAATGAAGGGAAGGGAGAGGATGGATATAGGAAATACAGTAGAATGAATTGGACATAACTTTTGTGTGTTCCATAGGACTACACCACCAGTGAAACTCCACATCATGTAAAATTGCAAGAATGGAATCCTCATTAGAATAAGTTATACTTTATGTATGTATGATACATCAAAATACATTCTATCACCTATTTAAAAAGAACAAAAAATCAAAAAGCATTTGCTAAATGAATAAAAAAATAGCTTCTATTTATCAAAACATTATTTATGATTGACTAGGTAATACTGCAATGACAAACAATTCTAAAAATCTCAGTGGACGAACTAGCATGCATATATACATACATATGTATGTATTTCTTTATCATTAAAGTCAACTGTGGGGTTGTGTAACTCTTCGTTCACCATTCTACACCAACTCAAGTCTTATGGTACATAGCAGACCAATACATATTCCACTGATATCTGTAATGAGAGAGACTGTTGCACTGGCCTTAAGACATGTACTTGAAAAAAACAACCTTCACGTGAGCTCAGTGTTCATTAACCTCAAGTATGTTGGTGAAAGTTACAGATTATGCACACATACACAAACAAACACATACCCACACTGAGCTAAATTTTCTGCACTAACAAACAATTTAACTCAAATGAATTTAACTCAAATAACTGAAACTTAGGAAATGTTGCAAAAGATTATAGAGATTTCCTTTATAACCCTCCCCAGCTTCCTCTAATACGGACATTTTATATAATTATTGGACAAATTTTCAAAGTAGCTACACCTACATCAAAGAGAGGTAAACTCAGTCCTATTGCATAAACTGAAATGAGGAGAACTAGAAATGCTAGTGAATAGTGCTAATATCTGCCAAAATCTCTTACTACATGTCAGTCACAGTTCTTAGCAATTCACATGGATTATTTCCATGCACATGTATTAATTAGCACAACTCTTTTATTGAACAGAGAAAAATTGTGTCCCCCTCAGCAAATAAGGAAACATTTTTAGAGAGACATTGGATAACTTCCTATTAACAGAAAAAGGAAACAGAATAAGTCCCAGACCATGTGACTGCAGAATGTCCCTCGATTACTATGTTACACTTTTTTACACCATTACTTCTCTAAGTTGCATTTGTGTTAAAATAAAAAGGGAACAAAGCTTAAACTAAAAGAATAAAATGTCAGCAGGTATAACTGTAGAGTTTTTTTGTTTTTTTAATGAAAAAGAACAGTAACTATGACTTGTCCACTCTCAACAGAATTATTATTATATAATCAACTATTGGTCTAATCTTGGTTGTAGAAATCTAGTTCCCACACAGAATGGCAAAACAGAATTCAACTTTTAAGATAAAAAAAAAAAAAAAAAAAACATTTAACTAAATATTTCAAAGAAAAAAATGTTTATGGTAGTCATCTGTTTTATCAGGTTGGGAAAGGGAGGAAAAGCCAATTGTTACATGGAGTTAATAGAGAAAAAAGGAACAGAAAAAAGTAATTCAAATAACATGACATTTCTTTCCATAGATTATTCTTTGCCAGAGATAGGTAGTACTATGTTAAATGTGTGAGAATAAATGATTTAAGTAAGTCATTGTTAATTGAGAAAAAAATCCAAATAAAATTTATGAAATAGTAATAAATGTAAAGGAACATTATGAATATATTATGCTATGACATTATTCTTGGGGATTTCATCATCAATTAAAAGCATATGGTGCCTATGAAATGCAGCCTCCAGAGTATATCGCTTTGAGATGGAATATTTAGTAAGCACATTGGCAAGGCTTATTGCTTATTTTCTTATTTATGATCAGGTCTTAGGTGGAATTGGGGTGGAAGGCATTTAGGCAGGATAGGTATGGGCACTATATTTATCAGAACTCAACGATATTGCTTTTAAAAATGTTGTATACATTCCTAGGATATGGGGAAGATCTAATCATATGTCCTAAATATCAGATCATCATATAATTTTCATATAAAAACTAATCCAAAGGAAGACTTTAATTTCAATAGGATGTGATAGGTTTGTCTAGATGGAAAAAAGAATAGAGTCAAAAGAAGGAGACACCTATGTGTCCTAATTACTAACCTCTCTGAAAGAGTTGATAGTCTAAATGTTTACTTCTCCCCTGTGACCACATTTAATATAATAGTAATAGGATATTGAGAAATTACATGCTATTTCAGACACTATCTCCTATAAAGATCATTATGCCTGGTGTGGAGGTGCACACTTGTAATCCCAATGACTCAGGAGGCTCAGGCAGGAGGATTGCAAGTTGATGGCCAGCCTAGTCAGTTAAGTTAGACCCTGTCTCAAACTGAAGAATATAAAGGGCTGAGATGTGAAACAATTATAAAGTGCGCCCTGGCTTTAGTCCCTCGTACCCCAAAATAAATCAATAAATATAGACCACTACGGTAGTGGAAACAAGTGCCCTTCTGTGCTTCAGGAAATGGGTGGCCATAGAAACCCTTTACTTTCAATTGGAGCAATCTTTCCTCTTTTGAGATCCTGAGAACCTGCTGACTTGCCATGTTATAGTTAACCAAGGATAATAAAATATTCCTGAAGATCAATTAGAAAGCACACTCTTCTATGACTCTCACTATAACAGAACGCTTGACAGAGATTCAGTATTTTCCTGTTTGTATCTATGGAACTTTCTCTGAAAAAAAGTATAGTTGCCTTTCTAACATCTTTGAACCCCTGTGAAACCAAAGAGGTAGAAGAAAAGATGCCCCAGTAGCAGGTGTATGAATAAACAGTCTTTACATTTTATCTCTGACTTAGTTTTGTCTTTGACCATTGTCTCTATGCTGCACTTCACTCCACCATACTGATATGTGGCTGCAGAAATTTGTGCTTCAGCAGTAGTGGTGTCCAACTAGCCAGACTGGAATTTCTATTGCTAAAAATGGCGAGTCTACCTTTTTAAATTATTTTTTCCCCAAGAGTTCCCGTACTGTTTCATTCATTTTAATTCCTGAGTATTTGAGTATCTGCATTTGTTGGCAGCTACATTTTGAGTTTGTGGTTGCATAGTAAAATAGAAAACCCTAAGAGATGTTCTGGTTTCAAAAAAATAACACATCAGAGGTAGGGCCAAGCATGTCAGCTGGTGATTCTGATTAATAGTTGAATCTCTGTGTGTTCTGACATGAAATGTGTTTGTTCTGGAGCCACTTGGTCTGTTCTCCATGCCCTTACATTTTTAGAACCCTCACCATTTTGAGCAACCCAAAACCTAAACACAAATTGATCCGTGTCACCCCTGTTGGACTGGGTTCAGTAATTCACATGATCAGATCTGGGAGATTGCTGGGGGAAAGGAAAGGATAAGGAAAAGTGAAGACAGTGTTGGACCACGGGTAAAGCCGTCTGGAGTATGTTGGTGAAAGCTACAGGTTATGCACATAAACACAAACAAACACATGCCCACACTGCTAAATTTTCTGCACTAACAATTTAACTCAATTACTATTAAATTACTTAAAATTAACTTAATTACTTTTAAATAACTGAAACTTAGGAAATGTTGCAAAAGATTATAGAGATTTCCTGTATAACCCTCCCCAGCTTCCTCTAATATGGACATTTTATGTAACCATTGGACAAGTTTTCGAAGTAGAGAAATTAGAAGTGGCATCTTTCAATTAGTTAAACTACATACCCAATACTACTAAATTTTACAATATTTCCTTGAGTCTATTCTGTTCCAAGGGTCTGTCCAGTTGCTCCATATCATTTATGAGTATGTCTTCTTAATCTCTCCGAATCTGAAACAGATATGAAGCCCTTTTCTTTTATAATCATAAAAATTTTCTAAATCAACGTTTGTAGGATGTCCCTCAAATTGTGTTTGTTTGATATCATGTTATTACTGTAATAAGATTATATATATTTTAGCAGTAAGATCCCAGAAATTATGGGTGTTCTCAGTACAAATCAAGGAATTAATGATGCTCATAATGAACTGGTGAATTTAACTTTGATCGCTTGATTCAAGTGGTGACTTCCAGGTTTCTCTACTCTTAAGTTAACAGTTTATTCACTGTAGTTAATATCCTAGTGGAGTCAACTTCATCTTAGATTTTGCCCACTCACTTTAGAATTCTTTGTTGCAATTTGTTAGTGACAATTTTTGCTGTGATTTTTGTTCAAAGTTGATTTTCTGTACTCTTCTTTCCTTTTATATTTGTATATCGAAATTCAGTCATAAGGAGCTGCCATGTATCTTTTATTGATTCATTTTTAATTTACCTTTGAATGAATATCAACATTTATATTGCATGAACATAAACTCAAGGATATTTAGTCTATGAAATAGAATTCAATAGTATGGGTTTTAGTTTTCTTTTTATACATGTATTTTTTCTTACTCTCATTTTTGTAAAAATGCCTTTTTCTTGGAAGCAAACATGTAACAAATGTAAATAAAAAATCAGATGCAATTACCCTAAAAGAAAATATCAATGAGAAATTGGCCTTCTTTATAAAAAGTTAAAATTTTCATATCATCTTTGACATAGAAAATAAGGTGAATCAATGCCAGCTTTAGCTTTAAGGATAGCAAGTACCTAAAGCTGAGACTTACAAAGGTAAGGTCACTATTAGCAAAAGGAGTGAAAATTCTCATATCTTGCCTTGCAAAATAAAAGTATGTCAGAGTTGAAAAACACCATTAAGACCCTGTGAAGAGAAGTGCCCAAGTGTTCTTCAGTGTTTATAGGGATCTGTAGATTTCCTGCCTGCAGAGCAATCAATAAAAAGAAATGCTGTTTTAAGATGGTTCAGTAGAATTCCACCTCCAATATATTCTTCTAGTAAAGCATCTTTTTTGAAATTATACTCCATTTATGTGTGATTAATCAAAATGCATAAATGCATTCTACTGTCTTGTATAACTAACTAGAACATATTTAAAGATTAAATTTAAAAAAATCAGAAAAAAACAAAAAAAGAAAGAAAGAAAAGAAAGGAAATGGATGTTTTCCTAGGACATCCATGCTGGTAACTAAAACATCTAAATAGAAAAATTCTTGGCTCATAAAAGTTTTACGGTATTACAGCATGAAGGGAAATGGAGTATTTGACAATTTCTCCAACATTTGTTTCAAAAACTTGAACCAAATAACACGTTCTATGGAGTGGAGCATATCATCTGAAAGGAGCCTGGATTACATTGTCTTCCCCTACTTTGTGCCACAAATAAGCTTGAAGGTTCTCAAGCGTTGTTTTCAAGACTCTTCCAATTCTGTATGACTCCTTTTCTTTATTCTTTTCTTTTTTTTTAAATATTATTAGCAATCTAAGACAATGAATAAGAAGAATAAGAAGGTTTTGCTTCGTTTGTTTGGGTAGGTTCAATCTTATGTGAATAAAGATTTTGCTCCCTTGACCCCATTACTTGCACATGCGCACATTCACATGTCTGAGTCCATACTATTTCTTTATCAGGATGGAGATGGGCACATAGACAAAGCGAGAAGCAGTGTTGCTTTGCTATTCCATTTGACAAAATGATGAGAGTAAAACTAAATGATTCATAAACGTCAACATGTGCCCCCTTTCCTGACATTTTATAACTTCAGCTGGGCTGGATGTAAACCATGGCTCATATCCATAATCAGAAGGATTCAGCCTTCCTGGTAATTCTTGCCATTATGATCTGGCAGGGATGACTTGTACTCACTTTCTGTAACCTCCAGGGAGGTGAATAAGACATCGATAACATACTTTGAACATACTTGACCTTTAAATACTTTCCTCACTTGAATTTAAAGAAAACAACACACCAAAGAAAAATGTGATTTTGGGTGTGTGGGTTAGACTTTATTTTATTTTATTTTTTCAGATTATCTGATCACCTAATGTCCCTTATGTTTAGTTTTAAAAAGCCCATGTGTGAAACAGGGGCATTGCTTTTAATAACATAACATACAGAGTAATTAATCCTAAGAAACAAGTATTTAATAAAAGCACATTTGCGTCCCTTCTTGTATTCATTGCTAAGAAGAATATAAAAGATGCATACTTTTCCTCCAGCTGTATATTTGTCTGAATAGAGATATAATGAGAGTTTTTTTTTTAATTAGTTACATTGTAAATAGATACTTGTGTTCTTAATATGTAGCATATATTCCGTAGATGTTGGATGTGTGGGCATTCAATTATGATTAAGGAAACCTCAGGAACAAGTGCTGAGTGAGCTGAATTTAAGGGAGAAGAGAACACTGTGGGAAAAGAACGGGCATAAATAAGCCCAGGTGTGACACCTGGCAAGGACTCTGATAAGATCTGGCTCCAGGAGGGTGTTGCATGAAGGGCAGAGGGAGGGAAGGGGAAGAACATGTAGAGGAGACAGGAGAGCAGAGTATCAGGATGGAGAACACAGAGCTAACCAGCCTCTCTCAAATGGAAGCCTTTGCAGAGACGTTAGAAATATTTCCTAACTGAAAGCAAAAGTCTGCATCTCACGATCCTTCTAAACATAGCCCTTGGTTCATTGGTGTGAAGTAACTAGGGAAAAATGCAGTTTAAATAGATTAAAGTGTTCACAAAGTTCGTTTGGAAATTAATCTAGAGATAACACGGACACATTCTTTTTCCCATAAGTTATATCTGCACTTTCTTTCATGTGAAAATAGCACCCTCAAATCAGGGATTTAAAACTGAATTGTGAATTTTCTTGCTGTGGGCTACATCTCTACCTTCCCAACCTACTTGATAAAATTACAAGGTTATTAATTTATGTACTTTTCTGGCATTATAAAGCTCTGCATTCAAGCTCATTGTCCAAACACATAAAATGCCTTAAATTCTCCATGTTACACACTGCAGTAGGTTTTAAAACAGCCAGTGAAGGTTTGTGGGGGAAGAGGTACACTTTTATGGCTTTACTGATTTAGTTGAAACTAGAGACACCAAAGGCTTTGAAATGCTACAAACTTTCCTGAAAGGGAAAGTATTAAACATTCCCTGTCCTTACTTCCCTCTCATGATGTACATAAAAAATAATTTCCAGGGTTTAATCATGATCCCCTTAGGAACTTTGAAAATCATAAAGCATTTTGTTTTTTAGCTGCAACAAAATAACATTATGTCTTTCTCCTTTCAGCAGGGCAAGCTCCCCAATACCTACCCACTTAACAGCAACTCCAGAAGTCTAATAATGTTGCACTCAGTACTGTTCAATACTCCTTAAAGAATATAATAGGATTATTAATTACTTGATGCACTAAAGATTTAAAAATATATTCGTTGCACATGAGAAGATGTGTGTGCCATTCAAGATTAATATGTATAAGATATTGCCAGCTGCCTACTCCATCCAAAGAAAAATACATGCAAATCTCTTTAGCTGCTGGTGGTACAAAGTGCTGAACCACGTTTATCCAGGGGCAAAGTCATTGCCTTAAATTGATCAGCTCTGTCCCTGCCTCAGAATACCTTAATTGTGGCCAAAGTGGTATAGACAAGACTATTAGATGCAAATATGAAACCCACCAAGGAATAGATTTAGGTTTTTAAAACTTCATCACTTCATGAAAATGAATGCCATCTTCAATTCTCTCTAGAAATTCTTTTTAAAATTCCTTTGCAAGGAAGGCATTCAAATGCAGGTATTTATGTTTCTCTTCTCCAGCTGTTTGAAAATGAATGATATAAAGTAAAATGAGTAAATCTGTGCCATTTATGCTGCTATACAACATAGTTATACTTGCCATAGCATCTTCCTATAAACTCAGTTCCAAGAAGCCAGACCAACTAAGCTTGTACTTAGTACTGTGAGATTGCAAAGTGTGTGTGTATTTGTGTATGTGTGTGTGTGTGTGTGTGTGTGTGTGTGTGTGTGTGTGTGTGGTGTGTCTTCTCCTTTCACCCAAAGATGCCATTAGATGAAGAAAAGCTAATTGAGAGTCAGAAAGCAAATATTTCAGAAAGTAAGAGGCAGGGGGAATATATTGATCAGTGCTAAGATGATGCAGGAATGAATTGCTACCCTGTGCTACAAAAGAACAGAAGAAATAGCACAATGACTCAGACCTAATGTCTGTTCAGAGAAGGAATGTGTATCTGGGAAGTTCTGATATATTCTCTGGGAAATTACTCTTACTTAGTGGGGACAAATTCCAGATTCTCAGTGCATGTTTTTGAACATGTATTCATCTTATTATATGAATACATCAATTTATTAAACTATGTGATGACTTATATTTTCAGTACATTTATTAGATTAAAACCAAGTAAGTGGATATTTGTGATGGTAGCTCACATTGCACTTGCAAATTCTTCCTTTTATGGGTTTTAAAACATTTTGCCCCACCAAGCTTAGAGAAGAGCTTATGCCTCACAATCCTGAGGCTGACATGTAAATCTTCATTAATGTCAATGAACTAAGCAAACTCCATCCTTTACAATCCCAGTTAGTAGAACCACTCTCTAATTGAGGTGTGATCACAGTGTTATCTTCATATCTATCAATACCTTCATCAAAATTTGTTTTCCAATAATGACAGAAGTGCATATTATGTTATTCATGCTTGCAGCTTATGTACATTGAAATCATACTATGTGCCAATAATTGCACTTGACTGTGGGGATACCTGGATGAAAACCACAATTTCTCTTCTTGAAAAGAACTGATCAATTAGTGCAGAAAAATTGATTACATATATTAACTAGGATCAAAAGTAGGGTATACAGAGTGCCATGTAATCACTAGGATCCAGGATTCTCAAGTTTATTATCCTTAACAACCTTAAATATATTGCAAGAGGGTTTACAAGTGTGTGTGAAAACAGGGGAGATGAGGTAGGGATTAAGTGACACTGAAATCCTGGTGAAATCGCAGCACACAGACAGTCATGCACGTAGAAATTTGTGGGTAGGCTAGTGTGCTTACACCTTCAACTGAGATCTTCCATGAGACCTTTTTTCTCTCTAATGTTTACTAACATCTGTATATTTGTGGCCTAGTGCTCTGCATATTTTCATGAAGACAGTCTACTATCAATTAGGTCAAGAGGTGACAGTCAATATGGCACATTATGCTTCTTATGTAATTGTTCTTCCAATCTCTTTTGTTTCTGCCTTCTGAGAGAGAGAGAAGAGAATATTCTTCAAGTTTTAATTTAATTGTACAGTATACAATTTTATACAGGTTTGGCTTCATTTTAACTTACAATTCTGGTAGTAATCTAAAATATTTATTGCAATTTCTATTATCCTTTTGTTTGAAAACCAGACTTTTGGTACATGAGTAAGCCATCCATGTATTTATCCATGAAGTAACAGAACCATAGTATACCGGAAATGAGTTATGCTTATTCACCCCGCCACCCCCACAAATGTTTTTCTACTTAAGAAAAAATCACATCACCTCTCAGGTGAACATTGCTCAAGTGAACTCCTACTATCACCACGACCCCTCCTCTTTTATCAACAATACACATAAACTATAGACACACTTCCCTCATTATACATTCTCAATCTACTTCCCAGTTACATAGTTGCTTTTCTAATGCAGATCACCACATCTTCCTCTCTTTCCTGAGCATCTGTATTGGCTTCATATCTGGGCTTGTACTTTTCACCTTCTTATTCTCTGTTCTCAACATTGTAGCTAGAGCGAGCATTTAAAAAATGTATATCAGGTAATTTAATGACCTGCCTAAAAATTGTCATGGTTTATTGTGATACTTAATACAAAATCTAAGCACTGAATGATTGTCCTGCCTAAAAATTGCCACAGTTTACTGTGACACTTGTTATAAAATCTAAGCACAGAATGACCTTTCAAAAGACCCAGCAGAATCTTGCCCTGCCCACTCCTCACCCTCTCCACCGTGATTTCTCTGTGCAGGCTACATCCTCTTTCACTCTGATTGATGTTCAGTTAAATCAAGTTTCATTCTGCTTCATCACTTTCGTTCTGACCTCTCTTTAGTAGGATTATCCTCAAAATTTTTGCAGGGTTCATTCTTCCACTATTTTTATGTCTATGCTGAATTTTCTTTATGAAGGCTTCTCTGATTAGTTTATCAAAAATAACCCTTCTTTGATACTAAAAAGCTTTATTGTGATTCATTTCCATTGGATACAAATTTTCACTGAATCACATATTACATAATGACCTGTTATTATTATTGTTGTTTTGCAGTTAATTAGGCTTAAACATAAATCAAATGACGACAACACTGTTTCCTGGGTCCAGAAGTTTCTAACACATAGTAGATGCTCAATAAATATCTGTTCTGTGACTGAATGAGCAAATAGAGTTAATGTACATATATACAAAACTGAAAAAAAATCAGAGGACCAGGATTCTAGTTCAGACATTTCTGTATCTAGACAGAAAAAATACTTCATTCCATTTTTCCATCAGTAAGTTGTACAAGTCTCTCGAGCTACGACACTATGTGAATAACTATAGATTCTAGTAATAGTCTCATAACTCCGCCTCAGAAATCTGCTTGCAGAACTAGTCCATGGTCATCTTGCCATTTTCCAGTTCTCGCACCCTGGATGTATTATTCACTTGTATGCTGTACAGTGTAGCTATATGGTACTAATGCCCAAGAAGGTGGTTGTGGTTGTCACTCCTCCAGTGAGGCCTGAACTTCTCAGTGATAGTCACTGTTGTTGCTGCAGTGTGTGCTGACACTGTCCCAAAGGGCATTACCTGAAATACATATTTGTGTTTATCTGTACTCTTCTACTTGACCAGGAACCCCAAGCTTCTGAACATCTTCACTTTCCCAGACAGATATTCTACCCTTATTTTCCTCCATATGAGAAGGTGAATCTAGAATTGCTCACCGCATCATGCATCTGACAAAACCTAAATCCTAGGGTGTGTATAATGGAGGCTTAAGTTGAGAACATTGCCCAAAGTATGCAAGGTGCACTTCTCTGTGTAATGTAAAGACAGCAGCTTACCAGCAGTCTGCTGCATTGCACTTCTGTCCTAATTCCTTAACAAAACTTTTAGGAAGTTTCATATTTGCATTGCTGAAAGCCTTCCCTCAAAGCATGTTGACCTCACATTTTTTTAATGTTTTTCCCCCTTGATAGTATGGGCAATCCTTTGCAAGGAGGCTAACTTTGTAAAGTCAGTTTCAGTGCCTATATAATCTTTTTCTTTCTCAGAATATCTTTAAAAATCCCAGGGATTCGAGATTGTTCCTACTTATTTAATTACAGAAGGCTATCATTTGGCGGGTGTGGTGATAAACTTCCAGGAAGCCACCTGAGGCAAGCACCTGCTTATTTTTAATGTTTGTTTCTCTCCCACCCTGCCTGGAGAAAGAGCAACCTTTCAGAGGAAACTGGAGCTTTCTGTCAATCAAGATGTCAAAAGAGCCTTCTGCAGCCAGGGGCATCCCTCCTCTCTCCCTTTGCCAGCTGGTCAGAGCTTCTCTCAACTTGCTTCGAGGCCTTGAAGGTTCAAGAGTACATTTGAGCTACCACTTCCCCTCCCAACAAGTACAAAGAAAAATGCATAATGTATGATAATGGTCAAACTAGTAAGAATTAAAGTAAATGGTGTGATATAAAAAGGGTTTCAAACAGGATTAATAATTCTGCAATTTGTTATACAAAGTCAATTTTTTCCACTTGCAGAGCAAAGTTGCCCAGTGGGTTTATTGGTTCATTCATTATTAGGTATATATCACTTTTATTATTTTACATTTTTATAGTTTATTAAAAAAAGACATCATTCATGAATAAAACATTTTGGCTCCAGGCTGCCATACACTGAGGTGGTCAGAAAGATTATACCGTCCCTGTTTTAAAATAATAACCAAACATACAAGGTAGAATTATACAATCAGAAAGTATAGCAGCATAGAGGGGAGTCTTCTTAGGTACAAAGAAAAGTTTGATTCTCAGGTAGGACCCTGGCATGAGTACCGTTTTTCACCTAATCTCCAGATAGGACCTTCCTGTGTGTCTTTTATTTTACTTATTGTCTTTTTCTTCTAGGTCTTTCAGTGTCTGTCCTCATTCTGATTCAGGTTGAATTTTTGTGGTTTCTCCCCACCTCACTCTTTGTCACATGGAATAATGGAGGTGTAGTTTACATGCACCTATGAACGAAGGCACTTACCAAATGGAGGTGTTTCATGATCATTCTTTCAATTACTCCACACATTTGAGTGTTCCAAACTAAAATCCACTGAACCTCTATTAGTTACATTCCTGTGTATTCACTTGTGAATTTGGTCGACACCTTTGGTGTGCTTATCCTGTTCCAGAGAGCACTGGAATGTTATCAAGAGGAAGTTCTACATGTTTTCTAGGGCTTTGTAGCTATGCCAGGAGAAACTGATCAGTGTACAGTTAGGGGAGTTTGCCAGGAGTTATTTGCTAATGTTGAGTATCTGAACCAGAAGTTAGGGGAGTCTGATGGCTTCAGTTTAGAGCTGCCAACACTGTCATAAGCTCTGTAGAGGAATAAATCAAAGAGTAAGGAGACATGGGGCAAGAGCAGAAGAATCATAGTCTAGCTGAGAAAGCTTTCTTCCAACTAGATGACTTCCGAGTTTCATACCCATGAGTTTACTTGGAGTGTTTTTCTATTGGTGCCATGGAAATAAAACATTTTTAAAGAATAAAAGCTCAATAAATCTTGATGAATCTAACCTTTCTCCATAATTCAATGAATTTCCCTTATAAATTTCTGTTGCATGGATGAAAGCAGGGACAGGCTATGAAAGGATATATAATGATAATGACAGATGTTGCCTTTCAAACTGATGATTTACCTGAGATGCATTTTTAATCTATGGATATCTGATTCTGTAATTATTTTAACATTTTAACTTTGTTAATTATCACAGTTTTAATTTATCTTAATAAATTAGGAAACTAAACAAATAATGAACTCATTCAAAATGAAAGGCCAATTACATTGACACAATACCACAATCTAGCTCATTGTTTCATTTCATCTTACCGATGCTTTAAGTAAGTAGTTTTTGATTTTTGATTAGTATTTTATTTGATTAGCTGTACTTGAATGTGACTTTTTGTTGTAATTTTGTTACAGTGAATAAGTAACCTGCAAAACACCTTTCCAGTTGGGCAAATTAAAAGACTCTCTATGACTAGAATATATTAAGAGGTAAGGATTGTATTGTACAGAAAGACATGGGTTCTCATAAGTTACTATTATTACATTTTTCTTTAGTTCTCAAGTTTGTAGCAACCTCAGTATAATTTAATGTCCCTGGAAAATGGAATCCTCTTCTTGGGTTAATTTCTATTTAAAGAATCGAGCAATAATCTATTCAATCAATCATTTTGCCCATACCATTGTTTTTCACACAGTATTCATGTGGTACTTAAGATATATATATATATATATATAGATAGATAGATAGATATGGAGAGAGAGATTACATATTGATATAATGCAAAATTTATATATATATATATATATATATATATCATATACGTATTTTATTTTCTCATGTGATTTAAAAATCTAATCACTACAACAGTGCCTTGTCCATCTTAGGAACTTACTCAGAAGTCCAAAGCAGGAAGAGAAAGAGACCCCCTAGGAAAATGTTGGTGTCCTGATTAGGCTCTACTTTAGACTGAATACAAGAAAGCACAGTTGTCCATCATTCTAACACCCAACCTAAGTGTAGATACACCATGTGAAATTGAGCTCATCTTGAAAAACAAGTTCATTTCAGTACTTATGAGAAAGATGATACTTAACCATGATATTGTTTAATATAGGGGACCCTGAAATTTGTCAAGTATATTCCTGATGCAGCAAAGACTACAGCATGTCAAGGAGAAGCAGCAAATGAGAGTAATATATAGAGGCAGCTACCAGCATCAGCCATGTGTTACAGATGTGCTATTTCAAAACCATCCCAGATGAAGTCAAACTTCACACCTAACATTCTCAAATAGTAAACAGGTGGCTATTTTGTTTCAGTTTTAAAACAATGGCTTGACTTCTTCAGAGACTGTATAGTTCTCTTAAAAGTGTGTTCCCCAGAGTGGCCCACAGTACAAGACGTATATTTTAGCTAGATATGGTTCCTTTATATCTTTTTGTTGACATTTAAGTTCTTCATTTACTTCACAGTTATGTTGAGTCATGTATAATTAAGCTAATATTGATATATTGATAAACAAATGCTGTAACTGATGAAACATTGTGAGAAACATAAAACTGATGTATCTTCTCATATATAACTCAATAGAGTTTTTGGAAAATATACATTTCTGGATCATCATGCAATAAACACATAATATATTGTCTACATCTTTTCATTTGCAAAGCTTTTAGGTTAGGATTACATTTATAAAGTTTAGGAAGTGATGTCTAAAACTTTGGGTTTATATTCAGGGCATGTTGGAAATATAAGAAAGTTATTGTTCTTTGAGAGTCTGGATGGAAAACAAAACCAATTATTTCCTCCTTACATTTTTATGTGTAAATCAAATAGAGCTTTATAGAGGGAAAGAAGATGAAAATAGCAAGGCAAAAAGACGTAAGAATGAGGAATTTCTATTTCAATTTTTAACAAATAAGGGAAGACATTTATGAAGATGAATAGGGACTTTAAAAGAATGTCCACTGCTCCACCATATTCAGTTTTTGACAGCATGTAGCTAGTTCAGCTGAACAAAATGCATAGGCCCACTACCCAGAACATATGAAAAGATACTGCTACCAACATTCCATCACGATTTAGAAGTTACATAAAATCAGCAAATGTAAACAAGCTCAGATTCCTGAGATTATGCTTTCCTTTTGGCTCATTAGAAATGTGAGGTTTATTGTACAGTTCCATATATGTATACATACAAGCACACATAAATATAATTTAAAATCAGACAAAATAAATTAACTATTTCAATTAAGTTGTCACAAATATATTTTCTTTAAATATTAGTTGGAGAATATTCTTTTAATTATCACTTATACAAAACTTAGTAGTAAGCAAATTATCCCTATAAGAAGTAGCAGTAAAACAAGGGTGTATGTTATCAAAAGACAGGATGATTTTTAAATACAATACTATACTTTAAACAACACAGAGTTAAAGACATGAAACCAAACTTCATGCAGAGCATAAATGAAATCTATATGCAGTGTGCTGTATTAATAAACAAATGCACACAAATCACTGAAAATACAGAACATTTGTAATTTTGCCTCTAAATTGTAATATTATAAATAAATTTCTTTCTTGTAAATTTTATATTTTTCTAAGATCTTTTTTCAAAAAACAAATATTATTTTAAATATACAAACTAGTAATATATTATGTATTCACATGTATTTGTGCATATATATATATATATGTTAAATGTATAATTAACTACAGCAAAAGTTAAATAAGAGAATACATGTGGGCAGCTCATGCAGCACTTTATTTTTTTGGAGAAATATGTTTGAGATCATCTTTGATTTCCATTTGTATAGTGATACTCACTTTTTATATGAGGAGTGGTACATTAATTCTCCCTATTAATTATCTCTATTTGGTATTTATCTCAAAACATTTCATAATTCATTCTTTTTAAAAATAATGGTTATCAACTATGTGTTAGATTCCTTCTTTAGAACTGAGGTTACAGTAGTTATAGAGAATGATCCAGATTTCATAAAATTTACATGATAGTAGAGGAGTCTGAAGAGAAATAAGTCAAAAAAATCTGAAAACTCTATGCATTTAGATCTGTATAAGTGCTCATATATATATATATATTATATATATATTTATGTCTATATGTAGGTTTGTTTATATATGTATATATATATATCCATCCAACCAGTCAATTGATAAATTCTGTGAAAGGAAATAAAGGATACTAAAGTGAAGGAGCCTGACTGGAGGAGGATTAGTGTCTGTTAGGCTGGATAGTAAAAACATCACTGATGTTTACCATTTGAATGAAGGAAAACTAAATGAAACAAAGGGTGAAGAATAAAAAGAAATAGGACAAGAGTATGGGAAGCAGCCGGAATCAAAATAAAAGGTTAAGGTAGAAATCAATTTAGCATGTTGAAGAAGAGAAAACCCAGCTGGGAGGAGGACATTATGACTGTGAACAGCAAAGAGGATGTGACCTTAGAGAAATAAGCAAGGGTAAGATTGTGTCTTCCAGGTCATGTTCAGGGATTAGTGTTCAATTCCAAACATAAGAAGAAAAGGTAGTTTTTTAATAAGTAGTATGCTATAATTTATATATTATACAGATCACTGATTTGGGGGTAGAAAACAGACTATAAAAGGAGAAGTATCAAAGTCAAGAAGAATCTTTAAACAGTTCTTACAACAATTGAGACAAGAGCAGATAATGGTTTAAATTAAGAAAGTGGCAGTGAAGGTTGTAGAAGTTCCCTAGGTTTGGAACATATTTGAATTATATATATTTTGGGGATATGCAATAATAAAATGTGAAATAATCAATAACATGTATAGAACTCTGTGTGTGTGTGTGTGTGTGTGTGTGTGTGTGTAAGTATCCAGACTAATGATACCATAGTTACTACTTTGAGAATGTTCGGGGAAGACACTTCAGGGTGGACTGGGAGGAATCTAAAATTTTAGGATGAAATTTCATTTTTGATACCTTTATTAAATATATATATATATATATATATATATATATATATATATATATATATAAGGATGACATTGAGAAGACATTGCAATATGTAAGCTTGGAGTTTAGGAGTTAGATCAAAGTAGAAAGATATAGATTTGGGAGTAATAAGAATGTAAATGGACCTTAGAGAAAAACCATTGAAATAAGGAATATTTGTAATGATTAGTGATGTGACTTTAGTGCATTTGCCACCAAAGTTGATGCTACTTCAAAGAGAGGATACTCTGGAAAGAGGCAGGTCACCAGGGATTTCAAATCAATGTCAGCATAGCAATGAGAAAGGTGTAGCTAAAAACAAATAGAAATCTTGACCTAATCTTAATGTTCAACATTCGAAAACCAAATTGCAAAGGCTAACTATTGAATAAAATCACAATCTAGCATAAATGCATATCCTATCCCCAAAATAAATTATTCTAATTGCATGGCAATTATAATATATCCACAGAGTAATTATCTAGTTATTGATACCCTGTGAAAAAATCTAGAAATTTGCTTTCCATGACAACTCTATATTGTAGGTTTTCAGAGTCAGTAACATTTCTTATCTAACATTGTCTCCTAACACTTCAATTTATCAATTTACACCTCTTTTACAGCATTCCATCTCCTGCCATAAATGAACAAACAACTTTATAAAAATGTATCATTTCATTTTTCCTGCTAATTCTTTAGACTTTGTTACTAATTATATGTTATAGTGAAGTCAAACAGGAAGATTGGAGATAGTCTTTTTTTAATTTAAGACAATTATTTTTTATTAGAGCATTATAGTTATAGATAGTAGATAGTCTTTTAAGATGCTTAGTCCTGCTAAAATGAGTGTATTAATGTCCAACAATTCTAAAACATTTCATCTGAATTTCTAGCTTCTATATTTCTTTGATTGTTATTATGCAGTCATTAATTTAGAGGGCATAAGGTGTTTGAGTATATAAGCCTTTGTTGTATTAATTAGCTGGGACTCAAGCAGAAGTCCATCCACCTACTAGACTGAAGAGTTAACAAGCAAGACACAGGCAAAGAATGTTTAGAAACTGAGGAAGTAGCTACAGACAGGTGTCTCAAAATTCACATAAAACTTTTCCTGATTCCAAAAGTGACTTTTCATTTACAGATACACAAAGGAGGACCAAGGGCCCAACCTAAAATAACAGAAAACCTAAATAAGTAGAAATGTTAGTTATTATCCACCTCTAAGTTGACAGAGTTTTGAGTTTAAATGTTATCAAGTTAACTGTCTATTAGAATTCTAATGAACATTTTTCAGAATATATTAGAACGTGGAATCTGTAAAACATAGCTTTAATTTCTAATATATGTTCAATAATCTCTAAACAGATTAGAGATCTGTGACCAAATTTCAAAAGAAAAAGCAGTTATTACAACCTGATGCTAAGATGACCCACCCAGACATTTAACATTCTGTGTTTAAGCTACTATTAGAAACATGCACAGGGACTTAAATAAAAATACAGTTTTAATGAATGATCAGATAGGATATCTCAAAGATGAACTGAAAATATAAATAGAAACAATCAAAAAGGAACCAAATGGCAATTATTAGACCTGAAAATTACTATTTTTAGGAAAAAAATCCTCAACTGAATGTAGAAGAAAGTAAAAACCAAATTTTTAAAGAGAGCAATAAAAGAAGACCTAGTATGAAAGAAATAAAATAAGAAATTCTTTCTTTTATAATTATGCACACATGGACCATTGCTAGAGTTCTTTATGCATTCTGTAGATTTACATTTTCATCTGTTGTCTTCTCTTTAGCCTAAAATGCTCTTTAAAAAACAAATGACTGTTTAGAAAAATATTACTCTGAGAGATGAGGTTTTTAATGGATGGAAATGTGATGCTTACAACAACAGCAGCAGGAAAAGAGGGTGCTCAGTGTCACCATATTGTTATGAATTTCTAATAACACATAAACTTCTACAAGATTTACTTTCAGTAGAATGTACTTAATTAATAAGACATTCAAAGAATATTTGTTTAATCCTAAAGAAATTAGAAAGGATAAAGGGAAGAAATCATATAAATAAATAGCAAAATAAGTCAAACAGTATCAATATTTGTACCATAGATAATTAAGCTACAAACAATAGTTACAAGTACCTATTGCCAAACTGAATACAAATCAAGATTTATTTACAAGCATTCTATAATATGATGTGAATAGGTTACCAATAAAGGAATAAGGAAAGGAATAGAATGAAAAGCAGTAAACATAGGAAGGATGATCTGAATTTCTTACTAATACTGTGACAAATCATCATAAACTCAGTTGCTTTAAAACAATACAAACATATTACCTTTAGATTTTGAAAGTCAAAACTCCAAAATGAGTCTCACTGGAATTCCAAGTTAACAATAATCTTATTCTGACCCTGCTTCCAAAGTGCCACTTGGTCTTCTCTCACTCTGACTCTCCTGCCTCTCTCTTTTACTTACCTGAATTCTTGTGATTACCTTGGGCCTACTCAACCAATTGTGATTTTTTTCCCTTCTTAACATCAATTGACCCACAATCTAAATTCTATAAACAACTTTAATTCCACCTTGCTGTAATGTGTTCACAGGCTCTGGGAATAAGCTCATGAACATCTTTGGTGGAACACTATTAAGCCTACCATAGCTGAATATGTTATACTAATAATGGCACAATATAAGTCACTAGATAAATTTATTGCAGGAAATAGAAGAAATTCATAATACTAAAATTTATTTCATCAGGAATATATAACAATCACAAATATATATCTAATCAGTTTCAAAATAAATAGTGTAAAACTTGATAAAATTGAAAACAAATATATATACATAATCATAGCTAAATATTTAAAACATCTTTTTCAGTAATGAATACAGAATATCTAGAACATCTATGTGCATAAAAATCAACACAAGTTTTGATGATCAAAATAATATCATTAGGTGTTATGACCTATTTGGTATTTATAGAAAACTGCAAAATACATATTGTTTTCAAAGGCACATGGTGTTTTTGCAAAGATATTATATATGCTAGACAATAAAAAAGACTTTGTATAGTCAAACTATGTAAAATTCTATAGATTATATTTCTGACATCAATGAAATAAAATTATAAAATAGTAATATATACCTAGAAAAGTTCCAAATAATCATAAACTCAATGTTTGACAACATGCAGATAGCAAATGTAAATGACCTACATGCAAATAAGAATTCACAAGAGAAACAGAAAGTATTTCAAAGGAAAGATAATGAAAATTGACCACATGAAGAATTTATGGGAGATAGCTAAATAGTGCTTAGAGAAATTTTTGTTATTATTTATATTAATTATTAAAATCAATTACCAACATTTTTACCTTATTAGTAAATTAAAACTGAAATACATAGATATAATAAAGGAAACAGATCAATAAGATAGAAAACAAATCAAAGAATTAAATCAAAACATAGTTATATGAAAAGTTTAATAGCTAGTAAGATTGATCAATTATAAGAAGAAGAAAAAAATATTGATTACCACTGTGGATTTTGTGGATATCAAAAAGACAAAAAAGTACAATTATTAGCAATCTATTGTCAACATTGCAGAACATAGACGAGCAAATAAATTCCTTGGACAGCATAGCTTACAAAACTAATAGAAAGAGAAAATCTGAGTAGTCCTATATCCATGAAAGATATCAGATTAATCATTAAAATAATTCTGACAAAGAATTGTCCATGCCCATATGGTTTTAGTTAAATTCTATCAAACAGTTGAGGAAGAAATAATAACAATTTAAAGACAGTTTTCAGAAAATAAAGAAGGTGGGGAAAAGTTTTTATTTTTATAAGGCCATCATAATATTAAAATATGCAAGAAAGAAATTATACATCAACATACCTTATAAATTTTAAGTCCAATTTTTTAAAAACATATAAACAAAAACTTATTCATATAATAAATGAAAATGTTCCATCATTATGAACAAGATGATTTTATCAAGGAATTCAAGGATGGTTTAAATCTGAAAAATCAATCAACAGAATTTGGTTTCTAAACAAAATAAAAGCAATACTTTCAGAATTATGACAAACGAATGCATGATAGAATATCTTAGTAAACCAGGAATAGAAAGAAAATATTTTAGTCTGATAAAAAATGCTACAAAAAGAAAATTAAAAAGAACTAGAGCTTACATTATTCTTTCAAGAATATTAAACACTTTTTGTGACAAATATCCCACTTACGTGCTTCCAGCAGTGTGACCTCTCTTATCCCATGAAATTTCTCTCCCTCCCCTTCAAACTGCATTAACCAAAAGAGTAAAGCAGCAGGGGTACTATTTCATTTCCAGGGCTACATACTGAAGTCTTGCTGACCTTGTTGAATGTGGTCTGTGCTTAGTAACCCCAGAGGAATAATAAGAAATCTGACTCTGCTGAAACTCCTCATGCCGTCAAGATGCTCAGGACAGAGAATAAAGTCTTAGGTAGGAGCTCTCTTCAGCAGGACAAGTAGAAGTTTCAGCTGACAATCATAGTTAAAAATCACATGTGTGGTCTGATTCCGAGGTCCTTGATCCATTTTGAGTTGAGTTTTGTGCAGGGTGAGAGATAGGGGTTTAATTTCATTCTGTTGCATATGGATTTCCAGTTTTCCCACCACCATTTGTTGAAGAGGCTATCTTTTCTCCATTGCATATTTTGGCCCCTTTGTCTAGTATGAGAAAATTGTATTTATTTGGGTTTGTGTCCATGTCCTCTATTCTGTCCCATTGATCTACCTGTCTATTTTGGTACCAATACCATGCTGTTTTTGTTACTATTGCTTTGTAGTATAGTTGAAGATCTGGTATTGCGATACCCCCTACTTTGCTCTTCCTGCTAAGGATTGCATTAGCTATTTTGGGTTTCTTATTCTTCCAGATGAATTTCATGATTGCTTGCTCTATTTCTATAAGGTATGTCATTGGGATTTTAATTGGAATTGCATTGAATCTGTATAGCACTTTTGGCAGTATGGTCATTTTGACAATATTTATTCTGCCTATCCAAGAACATGGGAGATCTTTCCATCTTCTAATGTTTTCTTTAATTTTTTCTTTAGTTACTCATCCATAAAGAATGATAAAATTATGGCATTTGCAGGCAAATGGATGAAATTGGAGAATATCATGCTAAATGAGATAAGCCAATCTCAAAAAACCAAAGGACTAATGATCTTACTGATAAGTGGATGATGATACATAATGGAGGATGGAAGGGGGACAAGAATGGAGGAAGGAAGGACTGTGTAGAGGGAAAATGGGGGGAGGTGTGGGGGAGAAGGGAAAAAATAACAGAATGGATCAAACAACATTACCCTATGTAAATTTATGATTACACAAATGGTATGCTTTTACTCCATGTACAAACAGAGAAACAACATGTATCCCATTTGTTTACAATAAAAAAAATAAATAAAAATAGAAAAATAAAAAAAATCACATGTGTGAGTGAAAAACATGAAGATAATTTCTGCAATCGTCAGTTGAGTTTTTCTCAGACCTGAATCTCTTCTGAAAAGCCCCTGCCATTTACAGATTGACATAGGTCTTATTTAGTGTAACTTGTTTTATTTTCTAAGAAAGTCTGTGATTATAATAAAGTATTTGTTTTGTCTCAGTACATTTTGGAGTGAATTATAAAGCAAAAATACAAACAGAAGCACTCCTGTACACCATAATCAGAGAAAAAATAAAAATACCTAAACTTGCAACTTCTATTTTGTATTATCCACAAGGCTCTAGGAAATTCAATAAGGAAAAACAATGAAATAAAAGACAATGACTTGAAAAGGCAGAAGTAAAACTTTTATTTGCAGAGAACATGATTGTCTACACAGAAAATCCTAAGGAATGTACAACACAATTATTTTAAAATCAATATATAAATCTAGCAAAGATATAGGCCAAGATAAACATAGTATAAAAGGCCAGGATAAATATGAAAAACCAATTTTATTTATATGTACTAAGAATTGACAATTTGAAAATGAAATAAAAATCAATATTATGTACTATAATATCCAAAAACATGAAATAGGAATATATTTTTAAAACCATGGAAAATATGTACAACATCCTTCCAGTTATTTTGGTCTATTTTAAATTTAAATTCTTGTTTTGTAATATTAACAATTATTAGAACACTAGCTTGTACATTTAATTTTTTTCCTTTGGAATGATATTGTGGGTTAATAATTCAGAAACTAGCTTAGATCCATTTTGGTTATAACAAAATAAACAAAATATCAGTGTTAGTGGGGTCATAGTTATCATACTAGGGAAGAGACTGAGAAATACTGGGAAGAGGGAAAAAGATCACCCTGTGTCAAGGAAAACTTAAAAAGACTACAAATATTTCAGGAGAAAGCAAAAGTCAACTTGATGTGTTTACATTGGTGAAATGTAATGTAATTTGATAATAAAAAGTAATAATAATGTTATAAAATATGATCTATTGAATAAAATAGACATTCATGATATGAAAGAATGATTATATGTGGAAAAATGGAAATAGCTCTTTTACCATAGAATATCAACTAATACAGAAGTAATGATATAAAATTCTCAATTGTTGCTAAAATTAGTACATGGACATTGGATTAGATGTAAGATGTTTATGTACTCTCAAACCGTTTTCACACAATCAATTGCTTATTACAAAGGAGAAAAATCATGACTTTACTATGGAGAAACCAGGGAGATTACACCTTGACAAAATCATTAAAGTAATGTCAATAATACAATGTGCCTCCTGACCTATTTCTGGGAAGAGAAACAGTCTTATTTTTGTGAGATTCCAGCTTAAGATGTGCAGTTTAAGTCTGTTCATAGAAAGAAAAAGAGATGCAGTCATACTATGGGATATTCTGTAAGATAACTGACTCTTCATAGTTATCAAGGTTATGAAAGAAAAGAAATATCAAGATTAAAGAATAAGAAGATAAGACATCTAAATAGGATGTGTGCTCCTATATCAAAGAATAGTTATAGGGAACATTACTGAGATCATTTAAAATGTAATGAACATAGACAGGGCTGGATAATTGCATCATGATTAATGCTGTATTCTCTGATTTTCATAATTATACATTGATAATACAACATCCTTTTATTTAGTGGTAAAAGTTCATGATATGATCTTACTCTATTTTGAAAAGAAATATGTATATATACATACATATATGCAGATGGAAAAACCATGGTAACACAAAGGACACAGAATGAAAGGAAGTAGATTTTTGTTTGTGTTTGGGGGGACATAAGAAAATTTTCTTTATTATTCTTACACGTTTTCTGTGTTTGGAATAATTTGAAAATAAAAACTTACACACACAAAGCCTTACCCTAAGGATATTTCTACTTCATTGGGTTGAAGTGCACATGTTAAAACTCAGAGAAAATTGGTCATTCTGAAACCAAATATCAGAAAATTATACAGGTTGATTTTTCTTTTTAAGCTGAGTAGGTATAGCTTTCATGAGTGTGATTGACAAGTCTTGGAAATGAATTTCTTTTTCTCCAGAGGACAATTGCACTCGCCCTGCACCACCTCTGTTAATCTGCTGCAACCTTGGCCCTAGTTGCCACTGAAAATGAGAAGTTAGTTTTGCCTTGGGGGCCTATTCCATCCTTAGATCCTCTGCATAGACTGACAACCAGAAGGGCATGTGAATGTATTTTGTGATCTATATACTTGTCTACTGGGAACAGGGCTGAAACTCTGATATGTTTCACATGCCTCCCAGAAACAGGTCTGGGAAGGTAATGATTCTACTGCACTATTCATCTAGGTTGAGACTGAACCAGAGTATAAGTGCTTAGGAGGAAAATTACCATGTTTTAACTGCTTTGGTCATGGTTTAACTCAAACATGTTCATTCAATGCCTGCTACAGTCATAGCTCACTGCCAAGCACAGTGGAGAATAATAAGTGAACTTGAATATGAGGTCCATGATTTTAACTGCTTAGATGCAGTTTGGTAAAAAGAAAATAAAGCATATGACTGAAAAATAATAACTAATGAACTGTATTTCTATACTGAAAATATGTAGTCAAGATTTCTATTTCTAAGTGGCTAACAACACCACAAAATTTAGCCTTCTCCCTTTTGTATCTTTTTTATATCCCTAATTAAAATACTGGGAAATCTAAAAATTGAAGTAAAGAAAAATTTTATATTACACATAGAAAATAGGAATACCATTCAAACAATAAAATTAGTGATTAATAATGCTATTTACTGAGTAGTTATTATGTATCATTTTATTCACTCTTTAAAAATTACTATTAAATTGGTCAATCACTTTAAAATTATTATCAAATTTATTTGAGAAAAGTAAGACTTAGGGAGATTGAATATGATACCCAAAGTTACACTGAATTTTTTCTCAAGTTATCATGTGACAATTTGGCATCATGAATGAAGGGGGATATTTCAGTTCTCAAAATACTAAATTAGACATAATAGAACATAAAATTACCAACCTAAAGTGGATCACATCACCTAGCTCTTTTTGATAACCTGCACAATTATGCAGAAACAAACAAAACAGAAAGTAGAAAGTAAAGATAAATTTTAAGATTTCCATTATTTTTATTGAACAAGACAAAATAACCTTCTAATTTTAAGTCAAATAGTTGTAATCAAAGCAAGACAAAGAACCTAAGAAAACAGGAGTAATGAAAAAAATAGCAGAAGCCAAGAAATTATAAACAAAGAAAATATGCAAACAACAACAAAGCAAATACTAAATATGTATGTAAACTTTTGAAAAAAAAATCAAGAAAAATAAACATGTTACTTTAGAATAAAAGCATATAAAATTCAAATAAAAATGGAAAATAAGCAGTAAGAAATTAACAAAGATAGAAGATCCACAAATTTTAATATATAATATTCAAAATGATATGAAAATGTCATTGATCTTAGGATTTTCAAGGAAAAAATACTTAGTATTTCTGTGATTCTAGAATGTACTTATTTTCATATTTTAGAATTACTGTAATAATAACATGTCTTGGAATCAACTTTCTGTCATTCAGTATGAGCTTAACATCAGTTATAATAGTGTCCCTGACTTTGGCATGAGCAACTATTAGTTCCAGAGGTCTGATTAGAAGACTGTAATTCCCAATTTACCATTTAACTAACCCTGTAAGCAATTTTGGTTAAGAATTATGTGTCTTGATTGCTCTCTTAAAACTTCCTGTTGACACTTTTTGGATGTTGAAATAAAAGCCAGAATTGAAACTATAAGAATATATGTCAGTACTTCAGAAAAAAAAATTCTAGAGACAATCGAAAATCATTATTATAAAGAAGTACTGCATTATTATTACTTGTTGGTAGTCCATAGGATGATATTATATGGTTTAAACAAGGAAGAATATGGATATTTCAGGGTTAAGAAATAGAAAAGAGCTATATTCTATGATAAAAATTTGAAGAATCATAAATTTAGTTAATTTTATTTTTATTTGAATATGAATAGGACATATATTTTACATATCAACATCTGAACAAATATATAAACTCTTCCACTAAACATAAAATTTTCAAAAATTAAAAAAATATGATAGAGTAATTGGTTTGTTTTGGGATATTACATAAAATAATGACATCTCTTGCCATTAATGGCAACTTAGTTTTAATCAAATTCAAGATGAAATATAGCATCTTAATAGTATACCAATCACAGGAGAAACAGGGAAAGCAATCAAGACACCCCATAACAAAAGTCTGTGTTTCATATTATTTCAAAGGTCCGCACTTTTGAATTATGAATGCTTTATAAATAATATATAATTTATAGGTGATTCAAACTTTTTTAGAGCTTTGAAAAAGTAGGATATCTTCCCAATATTTTTCTTTCAATATAAGCAATAATCAGCAAAAGGGTTGGATAAGGTGATAGCAAATTTGCTTAGATATAAGTTAAAAAAGAAGTCTGCAAGATCAATGCAAGAATTCTAAATAAAATAGTGTCAAATAAATTAATCTCTCTAGATAATATGCCAGGGCCATAGACTTTAATCTCAATAAGCAAAAGGGAACTATATTAGTATAATTTATCATTTTAATATGTGTAGGAAGAAAATACATATTATCTTAAAAGGTTCCAAGAGGACTTTGATAAAATTCACATTAATCAAAGAATATGTCTAATAATAATGTAAAATATGCTCAAACAATTATACCTAATGAAGAAATATTATAATCTTTACTTTTAAAAAGTAAGAAAAAGCAAATTTCTGCTTAAAATTCTTTTATATAACATTTTGAACATATATTCATCATAATTATATTATAAAATAATATATACAAGTATTGAAGAGTTGATGCAAATTGTTATTTTCAGATCAAATGGTGTTAACCTGAAAACCCCAGGAGAATATAAACCTTCTTTTATACAAATAAAGATGTAGGTTATTTCTTCATGCAGTGAATACAACATCTCTATATAACAACAATTTGTTAGACAATTCTGTGAAAAAATGTCCCCAATCACAAGTGAAATGGAAAATATAACCTCTTGATGGGAGTTGTGCCCTATTTGATTTTTAAGTTTATACAAACTTTTCACAAGGACTGAAATGCTGAAAATATAAAGCAATTCTCTTTCCATTACTTTTTCTCATATTTTTTCAATCCTTTCTACCAGATAAACTAAGTTTTTCTTTTGTATGTGTAATAGCAACAATATTGACCTGACTTTTGTGAAGTCTTGGGTTATGAAAAGAGTGATTTTATTTTGAAAATGATATTGTTTAAGGTAATTGTCACATTCCTTATAAGAGTAGCTGCATTTGATCCTGGCTTGTAGATTTTGTGGATATTTATAATTGGTTAACTTGCTGAAGCATCAAGATTATAGGACATATAGAGTCACTGATATTAAAGTAACATAGTTATAAATTTTTGATGAAACTATATGGTTTTGATGTTAAGGATTTTGGTAGGCAGAATGGTTCCCTGGGAGATATGTACACCTTAACCACAGGAACCTGTGGATACGTCAGATTCCATAGAGAGGGACTTTGAAAATGTAATTAATTGCAATTATAAACCAATTATAAATAGTTTACTTAAGGTGGAAGCAAAATAGATGAAGCAGAATTGGAGATCAGAAAGATAAGAAATACGAGCCTACAGAAAGTAGCAGAGGCCAGCCAACACCCTTCCATCAGCCTTATCAATATTATCAATAAACAAATCACTCAGAAGAGCACCATAATTCTGATCTATAGAACTATGAAGCAATAAATGTGCTTTGTTTTAAGACACTGTGGTAGTTGATTATAACAGCTATAGAAACTGAATACAAAGACAAATAAGTAGGTCCATAGAATTTATCTCTAGATAAAATCAGTATGAGTGATAAGCAAGGTGAAGTGCAGACTAGAAGAATAACAAAGTAGGGAAAGTAGATCTGAAGTAAGAATACGGTAGAAAATGAAACAAGCAAACAGAATGATCACATCATTTATAGCATAAACAAGGAACTTGTATAAAAATGGAGATATACCATAAAGGAAATCTCAATAAATTTTAAAAGTTGGATATTATCATGTTTTGTTTGGTACAACAGAATTTTTACATTTTATTATTTTATTTTATATTGTTTGGTACTGGGGATTAAACTCAGGGGCACTTCATCACTGGGCTGCATTCCCAGCCATTTTTATTTTCTATTTTGAAACAGTGTCTCACTCAGTTTCTGAGGCTCCCCTGGAAACTGTGATCCTCCTGTCTCAGGTTCCTCAATCCTAGGATTATAGGATTGTACCACCATGCTCAGTTCAGAATTAAAAATTTAAAAACAAAGACAGTACTGGGACATGAATTGAGTGAGAGAGTGCTAGCCTAGCATGTGTAAGGACTTAAGTTAAATCCTGAGCACCACAAAAAAATAAGAATATAAAAATTTAAAATCACAGATACAAATAAATATCTAGGAATAAACATTGACAGTGAAAATAACAGTATTTGTGCCAGAATCAAAATACATATTAAATATCTGATTTATTTAATCAAGGCAATATTCAAAACTACATGTAAAGTTTTACCTACATGTATTGTTTTTAAAAAGGGAACATATCTGAGAGAATAGAAAAATTAAAAATATATGCATGTATTTTTTAATATCAATTCAAAAAGAACAATAATTATATAAACCATTTCAGTAAAACTGTTGAAATAAACACATTCTCAAATAAGAGTTGATAAATAAAAGCAGACATTCCCCCAAATAAGAAACCCCAAATTTTAAAGGGCAATATTCAATCTAAATATAAAGATAATGGACTAAGCTATATATGACTACAATTTAAAATAGAAAATAAAAGTTACAGTTTTCACCATTTCATATGGTGTTGTTTGTCCCATAGTGCTTATCAGAAGCATTATGGGTGTTTTTGCAAAACACACAGAGGCAAATCACTGTCCTTGAGAATCTGAATCCAAATATGAATATGAAAGATATCTTCCCAGGTCATTCTGATGCAACTATCCCATATCATGAGGATCAGGAAATACTAGTAATCATGGCAAAAATTCTTTCACATTTTAGAGGCTTCTGTGAATGATACTGGAAAAAAAAAATCCAAATATTAATGTGATTTTTTTTTTCAGTTCCAGTTAGACAAATAGCAACAATAGTATAGTTAATTCTTTTAACTTCTAAAGTTTTGTCTTACACTGATGTATCTCTCTGAGAGAAACAGAATTCTAATTCACGAAAGGCCTACCTACTCAATTTACTGGAGTCCTGTGAACAGTTATAAATGGATGCATAGTAAGAGTTCACCAGAAATTCTAAAGAGCTTTTGACAAGACAGAGAAGCTCCAATGAATCAGGCAAAATTCAGACATTCTGTCAGATGTTTGCGACATTTTCTTTGTGATGCTATGATGCAGCAGGTGATAAATTCGACATGGATATACAATTGCAAGTGAAATGGACCTGGTCCCTACTTATAAGGATCTTAGTTAACAAAAGTCTAAGCAAAATGAATCTTTCAGATTTGATGAACACTTTGATTTTAAATAAATGTACTGTAGAAAAAGTTGAAATTGATGCATCTGTAGACAATGTACTCCTAATTTCATGATGTTGGGGGGAAGCCCAGACAGATATTTCTCCATAAGGAGGGCTTTCCTTGTAAAGTTTCCCACGGTCAGGAAGACAGTGAAATCTAACTTCACCTACACTGACTACACATTCTAATTAGGTTAAGTGGGACCCAGGGCCGGGTTCAGGGCAAAGTTACCAGTCAGTCCCTGGGCCTGCTCCATGACAGCATTGTGGCTGTAAAAGAAAGAGCCTTCCAAGTTCTCTCTTGCTTTCTCTCCAGAGTGACTTGGGAGGAGAACTTTTAGGGTTTCTGGATACTAACTAGAAGGAGAAAAGAAAAACAACAACAACAACAAAATAACAAACAAGGCTGCTGTCCTTGGTATGTTTTTTGAGCCCTGTTATCTTGAGGTCTTGCGATGAATCTGAATCTGAGTATTCATGGAAAATTCGGAAAGTTAAAATACTCTCCAAATTTATTTTCAGAGAACATACTATCAATTAGTAAGCCAAACAAGATCATTTAAGCAAACGGATTATTACATAACAGGGTAACTCTACAGGAGTTCAGAGGAATTTATGTCCATCGAAGAGAATATGGAAAGGTGGGTATTTAGTGAGTCTTGGAGGATCAATGGATTAGAGAGTAAAGGAAGTTAAATGATTTAAGTTACATAGAGAAAAAATGTTACCAACTCAAGAACGTCTGTAGTCAAAAAAGGAAACCAAATGAGTAACTGCATGTAATTTAGTGAAAAACTTTTTCTCCCAAAGGAAGAAGTTCAAAGAGCATGTCTTATTGACAATATGTCAGTGGTATCATTTTCCTATATGAAATATGGCCCATTGAATTTTTCTTACTTTTTCTTATTCTTTCTTTCTTCCTTGCTTTTGGCCCATTGATTTTTTTAGGTTGAAATGAGCTCATTTTTCCCCTTATGGGAAGAGTATTTCACTGGAACAAAAAGAAAAATGATTCATCTTTACCTAGTAATAAAAGTTTCTAGCAGTTTTGCATCTGTCAAAACTTGTCAGTTTATTTAGAAATTTGAACCATAGAAACTTACAAGTAAATAAACAAGTATTTCTTTTAAAACAATTATTGCTGTTTTCCTACATCCGTACCCCTGGGATTCTTAAAGAAAATTTCTCTACTTCATATGCAGTTGTATCATCAAAATGCAAGGTCAGTTCTTTGAAGTGACAATTCCAATGCACTAGATAAATGGTCAGATGGCAAAGTGCAGATAATAGATGACCTTGGGAGCTAGGGTCCTGAAACTCTCAAGGAAACAATTATGAATGCTTTATATCATGGCAGTAAGTCACTGCCCTAAAGCTTGGTCTGTAGGCATGTGCTGCTTCCTCAATAACACAGGGAGGAAATGGAGAAACTGACAAAACTATGTACATGCTTACTCATAGCCCATACTAATGAAAGTGCAAATGATTCAAGGAAAGTTTTTTAAAGGCCACCATTTCTCTCTCTCCAAACCATATAAAAATAGATCTGGAGAGGAAGTTTGGCATGAATGGTGAAAATAGCATTGTACCTTCTCACAAACAAACAAACATTGTATCTTAGTATTTTTGATGATTTTTATGTCTAACCATGCTTGAAATTACTGGTTTGACAGCCAAACTTTACCTATCAATTCTTCTATCTCATCTTTTCCTCAATCTTTGCCTTTGTCTGTCTCTGTCTCTCTTGCATGTACACACATGCACACACACACATTAGGTTCATATAACATTTTTTGTTATTTCAATAGTGTAAATATCTAATATGAGTCACTGAAGAATGATTTAATCCTTCTAAAATTTGGTTTCTTCAATGATAGAAACAAATGATATTATCTGCTCTAAAACAATATGTCATTGTATCCTTTTGGGACTGGAAACAGTGTCCATCAAACTTGTCTACCCTATAGCTATATGAGGAATATCTAGAGGGTACCTGGGCATAAGGGATTTTAAAGGAATCAACATCCAGATCCTCAAATCCCAAATATTCCTCTTTATACAATCCAACTACCACACTTGAAGACTTTCTTAGTTTCTTTTCCTTATTCTCTTTTATAATTACATCTATTCCAATTTATAAAAGAAAAACATAACTCTTTTCAACAACAACACAAAAACCAATAATTGGAATGCAGGTTTTATGCATTGGGAAAACTCTGAAAGTAGTATTTTACTTGTAAAAGAAGGAGTGATGTAAACATTGAATGGCAAAAAGAACTGTGATGCTCAGTATATGACAAATATACACAGAGAATTTGCGGAGTTGTTTCAGACAAGCACATAGTAGGACATGAATCTTGCCAGTGGTATTGACGCCAAAATGACTTTGTCATTTTGGGATGGAACATTTAATTACTGGCAAATTTTTTCTTCTGAAAACAGAAATACAATTTGCTTTTTGACAACTTTTGGGTAGTGAGACCCTACCTTTGCCTGGAGGGATGAGTCAGGCAGCCTCAGAGTCACAGCTAGAGTAGTTCAAAGTAGGCATACTTTGGGTTTTCTGAATCTAGGATAAAGGACGCCAGAGAGTGTTCACCTCTATCAGTTATCCTTTAACCTGGCCCCTGTAACATCATAATAAAATTACTATAGGATCTTTTCAAAGATAGGTTTTCACTTGACCTGTTGCAATTCCACTGATCTCAGAAGAGTAGAGCAGTAAATGAGTTTCCTAGGGCTGCTCTAACAAATAGCCATAAACTGGGTGGCTTAAAACAACAGAAATGTATTCTCTCATAGCTCTAGGAGACAGAAATCCAAAATCAAGGTGTCAACAGGGAAATCCTAACCTCTAAACGCTTTAGGATAGATTTTTGTTTCTTGTTCTTTTGACTCATCTTCTAAAGATTCCAGGCATTCTTTGTCTTGTGGTTATGCCGTTCCAATCTTTGCTTCCATGATCACATTGCCTCCTTGTTTCTGTGTTTCTATATTCTATTTTTGTATCTAATTTTCCTCTGTTCTTCTCCTGTGAAGGTACTTGCCTTTGCATTTCAGATTTAGAGTCCACCCAGAAAATTCATCATGATTTCCTCATTTCAAGATCCTTTGCTTAAATACCATTATGAAGACTATTTTCTTCACTAACTCTACCCCTTCCCACCTGTTATGGTACAGATATGTGGGGACCCCTAAAGTTCATGTGTGTGACAAGGCAAGGATTTTTTCAGAGGTCAAATAGATTATGACAGTTGCAACCTAATCCAAGAATTAATCACTTACATGATCAATTAACTGGGTTGTAACTGTAGGCAGGAAGGGTGTGACTGGAGGATGTAGGTCACTGAGGATGTGCCCTTGAAGTTTATATTTTGTCTGTGGTGAGCTGAGCTCTCTTGCTGCTTCCTGGTTGTCATGTCCTGAGATACTTTCCTCCACCATGATCTTCTACCATGACGTTATGCGTCACCTCTGGCTCTGATTTAGGAGTTGGCAAACTATGGCATGAACCTCTGAAACCATGAGCCAAAATAAACTTTTCCTCGTCTACATTGCTCTTGTCAGATCTTTTGGTGACAGCAATAACAACAACAAAAAACTGACTGAAACACCATCCTGTAATAAAGTGTAACATTTTCAAGTTTAGGGGATTAGGATGTGACATCTTTTAGGAGCGATGATTTAATTCGTTACTGGCAGCAAAGGTAAATGTATGCTTTCTGCATATAGGAAATAGGTGACCACATCTGGAGGCAGCAGACTCAGAAGAGTGTGGGATTGGGTGGGGTAGTTTCTAAAGTAGTGTCCCTGAGTAGAAGAGACTTCTCTCAATAGACCTCTGTTTCCTTCCCTCCTGCTGTCCATTCCACCATAGTAATGCAGGAAAACTGAAGACAGTTTTAGTGGTAAGACACTAATAAACCACTAGAGTTTGGTAATGGTTGGAGAATTAAATGAGTTAAACATTGAAACTTTTTGGATATGGTCTTTTTTTATGTAGTTCCTTTTGTAAAGCAGCAAAGGCAAAGGCCACTACTGCTTGGATATCTTGAACTGTCACCTGGACTGTTTGTAGTGGATCTTCCAGTGACATTATGGGTGAACCTGAAAACTTAACTTTCATTATTATCAATGTTGTAAGTAAAAAATAAGTGAGTAAATAAATAAATAAATAAGGGGCAAATATTTTTTTTCTTATAGACAGAAGGAATGGTCAGTGACTGTTTTCATTTTGAAGTGGATGGTTCTAAGTTGAGCAAGGAATTTGCACTTCCAACAACAGTCCAGTTGCTAAAATAACATTCAGGCTTTCTGGAAACTTCTCAGTTGCTCAAGTACCTTAAAGAAAGCTTGTTTCTCTCTTTGGTTTGTTTTCTTTTAACACACTTCTCTTTGAACCAACAGGTCTTGCCTCGTAACTAGTAAGAAACGGAAAGCAGTGATTCCTATCCAAGGCAAAAGACAAAAAAGAAAACAATGACAAAAACCCTACATATTTTGGCTTTTAATTTTATATATATATATATATATATATATATATATTATATTATATATATAGTTGTTGTTGTTGCTGTTGCTTACTTTGGTGACAGGATTACTTGCTAAGGTGCAGCTAAAGTGTATTCATCTGAGCATGAGAAAGAAACTCTCATTAGAAATATTTCTTCTTCCCCCATTTTCTCTCTTTCCTTCTCCTTTCACTTCTCCTTTCTTCCCAGCCTCATTTCTAAGACATTTATCCTTACGAAGTACTGTGCTTGTGGTTGGGCAGGGCAAGATGATCATGGAGTGTGGTGGAGATAAAAAGACCATGGTGGTCCAGGACACCAGTTTTTCTGCTGTCTTTGAATTTCTATTCATATGTAATATCATTATCAATTATGTGTATAAGACAGATTTGCAAACTAAAATAATACTATACAAAAGTCACTAAAAGTTAAGAGGTAGAAAGCAGACCATGAAAAGTTCAAAGACACATTGGAAACTTGGAGTTCCTGGGAAATCCCCAAGATTCATGTAGGTAGAAAAATCTTGAGAAAGTGCTAACTGAATGTCAACAAAGTGTCCACCACCTCTTTATAAGGAAAGCAGCAGGGAATTTTCCCCTGTACTTCTATTACTCTGTTCTGTTCCCCTTTCCCCTTGAGGTCAATCCGGTAGAAAGAGAAACCTCTTCTCTGACCCAAGTTTGTTCTAGATTTCTGATGAGACTCTGCACTCTAAAATGTGGTGAATCTTTACAAAACAAATTCCAGACTGAGATGTGCACTTAGTTCCTTCAAACTACAAATCATTTTTTAAAAATAAGTTTTTGGTTAAAACTAAAATTCCTTTCTGGTCTTCTACCCTACTGCTTCTTGACCACTGTTTCTGGAGTTTGCTACTTGCACACAATATTATTTAGATTCACTGAAACAAAAAGTGAACTCTAAATCAGGCACTAAACTAAATGAATGTAAGGAACAATTAGAAAGTATGAAGAGCAACAAAAATAGCAACATGGTCATGTTAGAATGTCTGATAGCATGAACAATTTAGCATTGTCAATGTTATCTCATTTGTTGAAAACATTAATACTAGCAATGGTAATAATAGTTAAATGTATAAGTTGCTCTGTGCCAGGAACTTTTTTCTATCTTTTCCACTTAACCTATGAATTAACTTCTAGTGATATTTTTATTCAAAAGATGAGGAGAGTGAAGCAAAGAGAAGATGTGCAGCTTGCCCAGGGTCATACAGATAGAGATAAATAAAAATGGTACAAATATTATATCCCATGATTACAGATTTAAATTCTCCATATTCATAACCGGAGATTGTACACGTGCACACAAGTCCACACACATCTGCGCATTCACTCAGACAAAACATCTATAGTTTTTGAATGATCCAAATGTGTGGAATTCAAAAATATTATAGATATACTTATTTTAGCTAGAAGTAAGACAGTATTTAGATAGACCTATTAACAATGTAAGAATAGCATCTTTATCTGCAAGTAACATAGTGAAATATTATTAGTTTTTATGTCTATAAGTTTTACTGCTTTATCTTTGACAAAGTCTGAAATAGTACACTGGTGACATTTTTAAAAATTAGTCTTTCGCATTTAAAGACCACTCACTATTGTCATCTATCATTGTTCTGGAAATGTCACATTGATTTTATCCTCCTTGCAATAAATGGTAACATCCAAAAAAACAAATAATGGTCTGACACTTCAAAATCAGCTGCCAGTCATGGGTAAAGCAAAAATGAATAAAAGGGCAATTTTACTTGAAGGACAGGGAGAGAGAATGAAAAAGAGAGAGAGCAATGCTCTATCAGACACTGACAATATTGACAATGGTCCAAAGTAACCTAAATTATAATATTTTGTCTTTTCTATTTAAGAGATGTCACATAAATGATAAATATAGTATGTCATATCATAGGTCTATTAAATTTTGCAGATCATGGTAAATTTCCTGAAAATGGATTTAGATATAGAACCATAGTAAAGATTGAATATTGCAAAATCAATGTACACGAAAGACAGATTAATTCTAGATAACGTATTCTGGAATTCTCATGGATCATGTCACATTAATGATATATAATCAAAGACAGGGTGTCAGAATTATTTGGAATTACATTAGAAAATTCTGATGTGAATAAAGCAAATTTGACTCTTTATGATACTGATTGAATTGAGGAACATGAATAAAAGGAGTACAGATTCATGGATTTCACTGCCACTTCTTAAAAGTATGCCTTTGGATTTTGATGAGATCATTTGAACTATCTATAATTTAGTTTCTTTATTTGTCAATGACACTAAAAATATGGACCTCTTGTCCATACACCTATAATTTTTTAATTAAGTTTTTATGGAATTGTGACTCAGATTCCCTAGCCTCATCTGTTGATTACCAAGGATGGAAAGGCTTGCTTTCAGAATCACTACTGCAGACAAATTTATGGAGAAAGGTATTAAGGCACAAAATGGACCCAGAACTTGGCTCTACCATCCCTAAGTGGAAGTAAATTTCATAGTGAATAATATTATATGGAAAAAAATAAGTTTTCTTTTCACCCAAAGATTATTTTTATATCTACTTGGATATCTCATCAAGGAGGAAAGGTTGGGTATGTTGTGATTTAAGGGAAATGTTTGTGACTCTTAGCACAGAGAAGTGCTGATATTAGTTACTTATTTGCCTATTGAAAGGTCATACTTATTTAATTCATTCTCTACTAATGCAAAGTGAATTCACTGTGAATAATAATGTAGTAGTTTACAAAAATGGCCGAAATGCGTGGAAGTTTCTTCTGTTAAATAATGCTGTCGATTTTTAACAGTCTTGAATCTGGGCAGACTTTGTGAATTACTTTGGCCAATGGAATGTCACAGAAATTTGTTGTGATTCTGAACTTTTAAGAGGCTTTGTGTGTCTTCCCACTTTATCTTGGAAAGTAGTTACCACCTGGATCATTTTGGATCAATGCAAGGAAGGGGACAGACCTTGTGGAGTAGGTTTGAGAGGTCACAGCTGAGATTTTTTTTGTAGACCCACCAATCCCTTTTAATCCTGCAAAAGGAGCACAGAGATGTAAGACAACAGGATTAATCTAGCTGAAAATGGCCCAAATTGCCAACAGACAGAATAGTTAACTAAATAACTATTTCTATAAACTACTAAATTTTGGGATTATTAGTATTGCGATGAAACTGTTTACAGTATCTTTCAAGATTTGATACTCTTCTTCTAACAAGTACATAGAGTTAGAATGCAGATTTTTTTTCTTTACACTGATAAAGTAAAAATATTTTTAATTACAACAAACTTTTAAATTTTTAACAAAATTAAAAAGACATTTTAATTTGTAATTTTGTAACTAAATAAAGTTTTAGCCTAAATAATACATGTTTGATATAACTTGTAACAAAATTAAAAAGTTCTTTTTTTAAAATTTATTTTTATTATAAACAAATGGGATACATCTTGTTTCTCTGCACATGAAGTAGAGGCATACCATTTGTGTAATCATACATTTACATAGGGTAATGGTGTTTGATTCATTCTGTTATTTTTCCCTCCCCGCCACCTTCCCACCCCTCTTCTCCCTCTATACAGTCCCTCCTTCCTCCATTCTTGCACCTCTCCCACCCCCCCCATTATGTGTCATCATCCGCTTAGCAGTGAGATCATTCACCCTTTGGTTTTTTGAGATTGGCTTATCTTACTTAGCATGATATTCTCCAATTTCATCCATTTGCCTGAAAATGCCATAATTTTTAAAAGATTTTTTTTTTAAAACAAGGATTATTTTCTTTTTTATCCATCTTCAGTAATGTATAAAATTTCAAATGTAGAAGTCTAGTATAGACATTCTATAAATTCCAGGTCCTTATTTCCTCTAAACCTAGTAAGTAGCCATCCCTGTGAAGGTAGTAATCAGTGAAAACCAATGCATCTTCTTAGTTTACTCCTTCGAAAAGTTCATGGTTGTATTTTTAATGGGTCTTGTACTTAGCTAGAATATGGATGTAAACTGATGAGGATAGTAAGACTCGCTATTTTCCTTTGTGGCTCATACAATTTATTGGACCATTTTATATCAAAGCAAATAAACTTACCCAGTGGCATGTAAAAAACAAAATGTTCATATATGAATACACGACTGGTGAAACTCTACATCATGTACAACCCCAAGAATGAGATCCTAGTTAGAATAAGTTATATACCATGTATGTATAATATGTCAAATACACTCTGATGTCATATATACCAAAAATAAATAAATAATAAAAAATTCTAAATTCACTATTTTAACAACCAATGCAGTTTTAAGGTTAAGACATGGGAAACATGTTAGAAATACCATGATAAATCTCACAAAAGGTCTTGCCAATGTGGAGTTTATATCCCACAGAGGAGGATAGCAGTATCTTTCCTATGATAGACACAGCCAAGATTATTTTTAGAAGTGTGTTTTTAAGAGCCAGAAATCGGAGTTACTGGACTTCTCATCAGAGATAACTGAACACCAAAGAGGCCAAAAAGGTAAACTGAGTCAAACATAAATAGAGAAGACTCAAGATTCTAGTACTGGAAAGAGACTAAGGAACAGTATCAAATACAAAAAGGCAAATATGGAGATTTAAATTAAATGTTAGCAGTTAAGTATTTAAATTAGCAAGAGTCATCAAGTGAAAGAAGGAGAGAAGGGAAAATGTGTCAGAAGGGATTTCTCAATCTGAATGACTTTCAAATTCAGTTTTGATGAGCTCCCAAGTTCAGAAGTAAAATTAAGGAGGTTAGAAACAGTCCAGTAGGGTAGAGTCTATAGCTCTATGTCTCCACATTGGCCTATCTGCAAATGCTTGCATTGGCAATCAAGATATTTAGAACACACTAGTCTGGAGTATGGGTTGATTGACAAACCCAGTATAGGCAAAGAATATGTATACATGTGCCTTCATATGACCCAGAAAAAGCATTCTCTGGAGGATAAAATACATGAAAGTACTTCTTCCTCAAATCAAATAGGATTAGACTTTTCTAAAACTGGAAATTTAATATGCAATAAAGAAAATGTGTGAATTGTAATTAACAAAGTTTTCATCTAAATAATATGTGTTTGAAGAGAATAATTTAATACCGAGGAAGTGTTGAAATTTTCCTGGCCTGATGTTAAATTTTTGCATTGTTATGAAGTCTACTCATGTTATAAACTCTCTTTTCAGATGATGCTGCAAGTGACAAAACACTAAAATGCCTAAATAATATGGGTTTGCTTTATAGTGCTGTCGCGCTAGTCTTAGGCCATAAAGTCACCACATTTATTAAAGTAAATCAGGGAACTAGAATACCTAGGAGGTATAAGGCAAATTATTCATTATAGGAACTATTACCCAATTATGGAAAAAGCTATAGGAGTGAAGGTTCAGAACATAAGGTAGTCCATCAGAGGAATCACTAGCCAGTCCATCTGAGATGCCAAACCACTGAAAGGGACTATAAATCTATGGAAACCTGTACAGGTCTTCCCTTCTGCATGTGGAGATGAGTTTAGAAGGACTGGTTATTTTTTTTCTTCTTCTTTCTTTTTCATTGGTGCATTACAATTATATATAAAATGGTGAAATGCTAGGGTTTGTTGTTGCTTGTTCATGCATGAAACAAAACCCAATGCATTTAGGTCTATTTTGTTCCCTGCTATCTTTCTTTTGCCTTCTCTGTTCACTCTACCTGTCCTTCACAGGTCTATCTTCAATTGCCATGAAATCCTTTTTCTTTTTTCTCCTTTTTACTCTCTAAATTCCACATGTGAGAGAAAATATATGACCCTTGACTTTCTATGTTTGACTTATTTCACTCATGATAATGCTCTCAAGTTCCATCCTTTTTTCCACAAATGACATAATTTCATTCATTTTTTTGAATGGATAACACTGCATGGTATCTAAAAATCATTTTCTTTATCCATTTACCTTTTGATGGACACCAAGGCTGCTTCCATAATATGGCTTTTGTGAATTGTGCTATTATAAATATGGGTATGCATCATGTATTGATTCTAAATACTGAGGAGTGGTACAACTGGGTCAAATGGTGGTCCCCTTCCCAGTGTTCTAGGGAATCTCTGCACAGATTTCCATAGTACTAATTTACAGTTTTAGGAAAAGTGTATAAAGCTTCTTTTTTTCCTCACTTCCCCTCTAGCATTTATTATTATTTGTGTTCTTGATAACTGCCATTCTAACTGGAGCAAGATGAAATCTGTGTTTTTTTTATTTGCATTTTCCTAATTGCTAAAGATGTTGAACATTAAAAAATATATTTGCTGGAAATTTGTATTTCTTCTTTTGAGAAGTGTGTATTTAGTTCATTTGCCCATTTTTTGGTTATTTGTTATTTTGGTGGCAATTTTTTTGAATTCTTTATATATTCTGGATGCTAGTCTTTTGCAGAGAAGTAGCTGGTGAAGATTTTTCTCCTACTGTGTAGGTTTTGTCTTCAGGAACTTAATTGTTTCTATTGCTGCACAGAAGTTTCTAAGCTTGATACCATCCCATTTATTAATTCTTGGTATTATTTCCTTAGCTTTAGGAGTCCTACTTAGGAAGTTTTTGTGTGCCCCTATATGTGGAGTATTGACCCTATGTTTTAACCTAACAGTTGCAAGGTTTCTGGTTGCATTTCTAGATTTTGCATCTTTCTCGAGTTGACTTTTGGCCAGAGTAAGCGTTAAGGATCTAGTTTAATCCTACATATAGGTATCCTTTGTCAAGGATCATATCCCACCTGTGCAGGCATCTGGATGGGTTTGCCTCAGTCTTCCATTCTTTTCCATTGCTCTATGTCTACCTTTATGCTGGAGCTATAGTTTTTATTACTACAGATCTATATTACAGAATTATAATCTATAATTATAGATAGAGATTACAGATTTCAAATTATTCTAGTATTATGCCTCCAGCATTGATTTATTCTCTTAGAACTGCTTTACCTATTCCGGGTCATTTATTCTTCCATATAAATTTAGGGCTGTTTTTGTTCTGCTTCTTTGAAGAATGTTATTGGTATTCTGATGGAGTGTATATAATTTGTATTTCACTTCGTTGATATAGTCATTTTAACAATATTAATTCTGCCCATCCATGAATATGGGAGGTCTTTTCATCTTCAATTTCTTCCTTCTATGTTCTATAGTTTTCATTATAGAGGTCTTTTTTAACCTACTTGGTTAGATTTATTCCTAGGGATTTTTTTTTTCCTAACTTTGAATATAATTGTTTTCCTGATTTCTTTTTCAGCAAATTCATTATTGGTGCATACTAAAGCTATTGATTTTTGTATGTTGATTTTGTGTCCTGAAGTTACAGTTGATCAGCAGGGTCAACAGTGAAGAAAAAATGCTAGGTATGAAGTAAAGGAAAATACTAGAATCTGATAGTGTCTGTGCAGCTGTCTCTCACCTCATCCAACTATAATGGCCTACAGTGAATTTCTGAATCACTTCCACTCTCCAAATGGCCAGTGTTTTCATCTTCTGTCCAACTTTAGTCTGGCAACATGTGGGTAAGGGATTTCAAGACATGTCATCTCATCTAAACTATGTTGATTTGTTTCAATCTAAACACAATTGCTATACATTGAGCTGAACCTAATGTCCTCTTGTTTGAAATCATGTTCCTGAATTCTGTTCTTTTAAACTGATTCTTAGAAGACAATTTTGTTAACAGGTCTTAATCTGGAAATTCTAAGAACTCATGTTTAAATAGTACTCTATTATAGTCAAGCAAGTCAAATATTAAACACATTATTTAATTATGGTGAATAATAAACACAAATTCATATATTATTGAAGTAACTTAGGAGGAATTTACCTTTCCTTGTATCAGCTCCAATTTTCTAGTTTACTCTAACACCATAAAAAATGATTAACAATCTTTTTCTATAAATTAGTAAAACTAGTTGATTATCTGACACTGTTTCCTATGTATTCATTATTATTTATGTATATTTATACAATTTCTGAAGTGTAAGATCTAAATACTTTTTATAGTCAGCTTCATACTATTAAATGAGTTATACCATAATTAGTATGAAAATTTTTTTGATCTTCTCATAATTTCCCAATTCCCCTTTGTTGTCAAAACCACCCTTTCCCATTCAGTCACTGGTAACCACTAGCCATTTTCCATGACTCAAATTTTATCTTTTGTTAACTTCATATAAATGAAAGCAAGAGTTTCATTTTTTGTCTGTCTTCTTCACTTAGCATAATGCTCCAGACATTCAGTTACATATCAACATTTCATTCATTTTAATTGCTAAATAGTATTCCAGCAATGAACATGTCACAACTTGTTAATTCATTCAACTGTTGATGAATATTGGGTTGCTCCAGCTTTTGGACTATTATGAATAAAGCTGTTATGGGACGCAACTTAAGAACAGACCAATCACCACTGAGAAGTCCAAATTTGAGAGTCTTTATTAAGCTGGCCAGCTGACTGTCTCACATAATGCCACAAAAAGTGGCTATTGGGAGAACAGCCCGGACCACAGGGTTATAGGGGTTCTTATACCAAAAATCACATCAATCATAAGTGTCTGTTGCTTATGATTTGAAATTACAAACTAACATCATGAGATCATCAACAGGGGGGAAGTGGGTCAAACTGACCCTTACCTAGGTCTGGCCTATAACATTCTCATGGAGCCAGATCTGTCAGTCCATCACAAAATCTATTAGGAAAATTTAGTACAGGTTTTGTGTGGACATATATTTTGTTTGGGAAATACTTAGAAGTGGGATCATTGGGATTATATTAATTTATGTGTAATTATTTGATAAATTGCCAATAATTTTCTACAGTGACATATAACTTTGAATTTCCACTACTATATTAAGAGAGCTCCATTTGTTCCTTATTTGATATGCTTTAGATCTGGAATGCCCACCAGAGACTCATGTTTTTAAGGCTATTTTCCCCAATGGTGACACTACTGGTATGTGGTAAAAGTTTTACAAGGTGGCACCTGATGGGAAGAAGTAAATCGCCAGCGGAATGTGTCCTTGACAGGTATATTTTGTCACTAGCTATTTCTCCCCCTACACACCACCACTCTTTCTCTCTCTCTCTTTATGTGTGTGTGTGTGCATGCTTTCTGACTGTCATGAGGTGAGCATCTTTGTTCCACCATCCCCACCCCTCCACAGGCCCAAAAACAATGGAACCAAATGACTAAGGTATGAAACCTCTGAAACCATTAACCTCAGAAAGTTTTGTCTTTTTTCCTTTAAGCTAATTTTTTTCCAGGAATTTTGTCTTAGTAATGGAAAGGTCGCTAATGCAATATCTTCACCATCATCTGGTATTTTCTTTTTTTGTTTATTTTTAGGCTATTCTGCTAAGTGTGGAATTATTTCTCATTGTTTTGCCTGGTACTTTTCTTATGACTAATGATATTAATTATATTTTAATGTGCATTTTTACCATTCATGTAACTCCTTTGTAGAGGACCTGTCCAAATACTTTGCTCACTTTAAATCAGTTTGCCTTCATATTTTTTAATAAAGTAATTCACATATGATGAACAGTGATGATGCCATTTCCTAAAAATAAACTCTTTAATCAGACATATTTTTGCAAGTACTTTCCATTTGTGACTTCATTTGATAGTCTGGTCTTTGAAGGGTCTTTTGAATAACAAAACTGGGTAAAGTTGGTGCTTCTAATTACCTTTTTTCCTAAGCTAGTTGGTTTTGGGTAATTCAGTAATATTATTAAATCATTAGAAATTTACAGAATAAAATTTTCAATGAATATTATAGAAAAGAAGAAAAATTGAAAATTAATGTAATAGATAACTGTCTCGAGAGATTTGCACAGGAACAGCTTAGCACGGTGACACATGCCTGAAATTCCAGCACAGTGACTCAGGAGACTCAGGCAGGAGGATCAGGTGTTCAAACCAGCCTCAGCAAAAGCCAGGTGCTAAGCAACTCAGTGAGACCCTGTATCTAAATAAAACACAAAATCTGGCTAGGGATGTTGCTCAGTGGCCAAGTGCCCCTGAGTTCTATACCCAGTACTTCCTTCCCACCAAAAAAAAAGAAAAGAAAAAGAACATTGCACAAAAACAGCAAAAATCAACACAAAGAAAATCACAGGAAATAAATGGTAAGCATAAGTTGTAAATGAGCAAGAGAAATACTTATTGCATTTTAGAATATCAGCAAAGCCCAGAATTATTGTTTAAGAAGAATAATAAATCCATACACTTCAGACAAAACTGATTATTAGTTACAAAAACTTAATTAACTTATTTCAAAAATGATAAATGAGATACCAATATAGAGTCAGTAGACATTAACAAATAATAAGAGAATATTATGAACAAATGTATTAATAAAGTCTTAAAATGTAATTACCAAAATATAGGCAGAAATAGAATACCTTGTCATAATTATTCTAAAAATTTGAATCTATAATTTAAAATTATCCCATCAAAATTTAAAAAGTGTCTGAGTCCAGATGGCTACATCTATATTTTCTACTAAATATTTAAAGTTGAAATAATTCCAATTATGGTAATCCTTCCAGAGAACAGGAAAAATAAGGTACACTTCACCATAGATTTTTAAAACTATACTAACCTTTACACTAAAACTTTATGAGAATTCATACAGAACAAAAAATACAGACCTACATAATTTATCAGTACAAATGATACAGATTAACAAACTGTTAGAAAACTGGCATTCAGCAAAGGAAACAATCAAGAATGTGAAGAAAGAACCTAGAGAAAATCTTTGCCACATGAACTTCAGATGGAGCATTAATTTCCAGGATATACAAAGAACTCAAAAAACACCCCCCCAAAAATGAAAAACCCAAAATAATCCAATCAATAAATGGGCAAAGGAACTGAACAAGTGCTTCACAGAAGAAGAAATATGAATGGTTAACAAATAAATGAAAACGTGTTCAACATCTCTAGCAATTAAAGAAATGCAAATTGAAACTACACTGAGATTCCATTCCACTCCAGTCAGAATGGCAATTATCTAGAATAAAAGCAACAATAAGTGTTGGTAAGAATGTGGGAAAAAAAGATACACTCATACATTGCTGGTGGGACTGCAAATTGGTGCAATCACTCTGGAAAGCAGTATGCAGATTTCTCATAACACTTGGAATGGAACCACATTTGACCCAGTTGTCTTACTCCTTGGCATATATATAACTAAAGGGTTTACAATCAGTATACTATAATGACACAGGCACATCAATATTATAGCAACTTAATTCACAATAGAAAAACCTATGGAAACAAGCTAGGTGCCCTTCAAAAGACAAATGGATAAAAAAAATGTAGCATATATACACAATGAAATATTAGTCATAAAGAAGAATGAAATTATGGAATTTGCTGGTAAATGGATGGAACTGGAGATGAGCATGCCAAGTGAAATAAGCCAGTCCCCACAAAACCAAAGCAAAATGTTCTCTCTGATATGTGGATACTAATGCACAAGAAGTTGGGGAGAGGGCTGGGGATATAGATCAGTTGGTAGGATGTTTGCCTCGGAAGCACAAGGCCCTGGGTTCAAATCCCCAGCACCGCAAAAAAAAAAGAAAAGAAAGAAGTTGGGGAGAATTAAGAATAGAAGTTCATTGGATTAGACAAAGGGGAATGAAGGGAAGGGACAATGAATGGGATTGACAGTAGAATGAATCAGGCATAACTTTCCTATATTCATATATGAATACACGATCAGTGAAACTCCTCATCGTGTACAATCACTAGAATAGGATCCTAATTAGAATATTATATTCTATGCATGTATAATATGGCAAAATATATTCCACTGTCATGTATATCTAAAAAATAAAAAATAAAAATATTAAAAAATAAAACTGCACTAACAATATGCAAAATGAGCAGAGAATTATTACCAAATTGTTTTAATTTCAAGAATGTACAATTGTATTAATATTAAAAAAATCAATCAATGCAATTTGCCATATTTTCAAAAATAAAGAGAAATAAAGTTATTTTGCAAATACTTATGTATAAAAATTGATAAGTTCAAAACCCATTCATAAAAGCAAATTAAGATGAGAAAAACTATTCTGAACAGTCTTTATCTGATAATGTATTTCTATAACAAACTAATACACAAGCAAAGACTTAAAGAAAAGATTGTCAATCTTAATGTAGAAACAAAGCATTCCCCGTGAAACTGAGAATTAGTTAAGGATATTAGGTAATGTCATCAATTCCATTCTCTCAACAGTGTATAGAAAGCTGAGATAGGTAAATAAAATACATACATGTGAATGCATACATATGCATGTAAGTACACAACTCCATAAATAAATAAGAAAAGATGAATAAGAATGTAAAAAATAAGAAATAAAGCTCTTATTATATGTGTGTATATAGAGTCCAAAGCAATCTATAAATTATTATACTTAACTAAATTCAATAAGTTCATTAATATTTTAAAAAGAATTGTGGTTTAAATATCATGATAGAGGAGACTTTAACAGTTATACTATTTGCTGTAGCATAAAAAGTAAATTTCTGGAAGTTAATCTAACAAACCATGTGTGAGGCCTCTCCAGAGACACTTAAAATCCTTATTAAGATCATCAAGGTGATCCAAACATAACCAAAAAAAAGTACATTTTTATGGATTGGAAGTTCCAACATTTTACAAGTGTTAATTATTCTTAAAATAGAGACACAATGCAACCCCAAATGAATCCCAAACCTTTTATTGGTATTGTTATTTGATATGCTGTTTTTTTAATATATGTTATAAGTTAAAATGCAGACAGTCATTCCTCCAGAACAAGATGGTTGGACTTACAAGCTCAGAAAATAAGTCTTATTATGAAGCTGCAGTAATGGAGATAGCAAGATTACAGCTCAAAGATAACTACATAAGGCAATAGGAAAAAAGTAGAAATCCCAAAGTGACAACCCATGACATGTATAGGGACTTGATAGTTGATTTAATGACAAGCACAAGAACTTTGCCTATGATTATAGTTATATAACATTCCCAAACAGGTAAAATGAATATGCATTGTTTAGAAATGTGTAACTTATTGGATAAAAATACAAACAAACAAAAGGAATCTGTTCTGTTTTATAATGGCTATTGTCCAAGGAGGGGAGGTATGCATGGGGAAGGAACTAGGGGAACTTTTGAGGTCCAGAGACTAGGTCCAGGTTGATGGTTAAACAGTTTTATTTTTAGAGAAACTCAAACTCTAAACCACTGTTTCATAAATTATCTGTATGTATGTTCTACTATGAATTATAAAGTTCATACACAAGAAACATGGAGCTTTAAGTGCAGAAAGAGCCATATGGCAATTCCAGTTCCATTGCATTTTGACTGTATGCCCTCAAACCATCATTTAATCATCCTTGTGCTTAAGTATCTTATTCTGTGATATGTTGATAACATCTTTCTGCATTGTTGTTTTTAAGAAGCAGGATGCTTTACTTTTCAGCACCTAACCATGCTGTGGATGTTATGAAGTGTTTGTGATTGCCAGACAGTGTCCAAAACCCTTGACATATATTAACTATTTTAAAGCTTGTCTTTACACTTACAGATATGTACTATTATTACAGAATGTGCCAATAGCTCTGATTAATGCATTTGTAGCATAACTTCTGCGAGTTGTGCTACAAATCTCTGTGAGGCAAAGATAATCTCTGTTTTGTTTACTATTAAGTCCAATACTGGATTAACATGTTTAAATTCTGACCTCAGGTTAAGCTTAAACTAGTGACAGATACAGGTCACTGTAAACTATCTGCTCAGGCTCACCATTTGTTTGTTCAGAACAGAGCAATTAAACTGTAATTGAGGGAAGAAAAATTCTCTAAGAATGGCATAAGATTAATGCAATTCTCCTTTCCTACCACCTCATCAATTCTTCTTAGAGGAACACAGTCTTCTTACTGGAACAAAATCCTGATTAGGGCAGGTGAGTCCTTGTAGAACAAGAAAGGTGAGCCTGTGTCCAGATTTTGAGAAGGGGATTAAAAACATTCCATGGGAGTAATAAGATGTGTTTATTTTTGAGAAGGAGCACCAAAGAATCAGTAGAAAGAAGGAAGGAAGAAGGAGGGGAAATGAAAGGAAATTAGAAGAGAATCTGCAATTTTTCAGTAAAATTACCTAAGCTCAAAACATTGTTAGTGTGCTGACTGTGAATTTTTGTGAAAACCATCTGAGGAGCTGAGTTTTCTGTTTTCATGGATGTGGGGCAAAAAGCATGTGAATATAGAATCATGAAACAGAGCATGTCATAAAAAATTAAAAACTTGTAGATACCTTAAAAATGGTATTGGCCTGGCCCCACTCTATGAAATTAAGAGAGCGAAGGGCACTCAGATGTCTGAATGATGGGGGCCCTAAATTCACAATTGGGTTTTAGAAAAATCAAAACAAAATATCAGGTGCAAGCTGACAATAGACTGGGGTAATCAAAAGCTTCATGGAGGAAATCAGTAAGTATATTCCATTATTTGTCAGAAAATAGCATTTAAAAACACTGAGTTCACTTACAAATGCAAGTGTTGAAGGCTTTCATAATAAACATAAAATAAGTCTTCTACAGCTCAGCTTTCCTCTGTAATAGGCCCTAGGAAAGAAAAGAGGGAGGGTGCAGGATGCGGAACCCACCTCCCCTGTTCTGCAGCCCGAAGACTTTCCTTGGAGGTCACACACAGCACTTAGCTTGGAGCTCCCAGGATTATTGATGGCAGCAGCCAGCAGAATAAAAATTCCATAGGTAGGCAGTAAATATTTGAAAAGACCTTTCAGTTTGGGAAATGGTTTATATTGTTGCTTAAAAATGTAGTTTGAGAGCCATGGGAGCCTACGATTGGGTGCGGCATGTTTTACAAATGATACCCATTTGTCCTGAGCGAGAAACATTCCACCCTGTAAATGTCAGTTTCACAGTGACCAGATATGATGAATGAGTCCTCTGGCTCCTATTAATATGGAGGTCACACATTTAGAAAAAAATTAGAGACCATTGCAAAATTAATTCTCCCCTCTCTGTGTGTCTAAATTGATAGGAAAGGAAACGGGGAGAGCAAGTTTGCAAAAATATGAAACATCAAGTTTCTTTCCGAATGTCTCTTTGAGCTTCCAACTTCATAAAGGAATTATCTTAATCATATTGAAAAAAAAATGAAAGGGCTTGAAATACGATCGCAGATGGAAACTCCGACACAGGGAAGTATAGCATAAATTTCTAGGCACTCAAGCCTGGGATATTGCAGGCATGATTCCATAGCTCAACCCCTGAAAGGAATAATAATTACTATTTGGCTATTTGTCAAGGTGAGGGTTCCACTGGAAGGAACGTCTTATTCAATTTGGGAGCTGAAATTACACAACTGGTGAGATATTAAATAACAGCACAAAGCTGAAAAGGGAAAGAAGGCAAGCAAGTCGCTGAATTGTAAGTGAGAAATACGTAGATATAAAGTGTGAGGAGGGCCCGAAGAAGAGGGTGGTTGGATTCTCTGATGTTAATTTTGGGCATAATCTGACGATATGCAGATTCACATGATTCTTTTGCAATCCATTTATGTATCTTTAATGACAAATGATGTCACTTGGCAATTAGAAGGTGAGGTAAATCAAATAATCAGCCACCAAATTTTATTAAGGGCCTAATATATTGAAAACCAATGCCAAGTGTTGTATAAGATACAAGGAGTACAAATTATAGTCCTTACTTGCAATCTACTTGAGGAATAAAATCATAGTGATATAAAATATATAGACTATATAAAGACTATATATAGACTATATAAAGTCTAATGATAAAAAACAAAATATGGCACATTATGAAGGAATGGTACTTGCTATATAAGATAGAGAATTGCCAAGATGTAAAGCAGTATGCCCTGCAGAGGAAGAATTCATAGAAAAATAGGACTGCATGAGAAACAGAATATTAATTGCACATTTGAGCTTTGAGGATCATTTTATATATATATTTTTTAATGTGCATTTCAAAAATATCTATAATGTGAACTTTCAACATTCTAGGAAGTGAACTGGTATTTGGTACCAAACAAGTGGAGTTTCTGATATTTCACTCTCACTTTTTAAATTAGGTAAAGCATTTTGCATTGCTTATTTTGGCAGAGTGAATCAGGAATATTAGTTTCTGCCCTCACACAACAATCAGCATATTCCCTAGGGAAAAATTTGCATGTGCATTTCATGGAATGTCCCTTGGTCCCTTGTCTTTAAACACTGTCCTTCAGTAAAGCTAAACTACAGTCAAATGATAGGAAATATACATATTAAACATGAAACTTTTATTTGAAATATTTGGCATATGAATGTCGGGGGTTAGTATGTTTAATCTCCAACGTACTTAAAGAAAAGACTGGCTTGTATATGAGTTATTGCAAAAATATTTAGGCATCACTATGTTTTATGAAGGAGGCCCTGAAGCCCCTGGGTAGGGGTTAGAGCAAGGACAGGCACTTTTTCTTGACAAAGGTATTAAGGTATCCATTATAACCTTCTGACCATCAAATTACTCTCTGTTTGTCATACCATTTTAAATTTACATGGTACCAGGGCCTTAAATGTCAGGATTCCTGTTATAACTTAGACTCTAGTGTCTTTAATTAATGCTTCATGTTCCTGTTATGGTTATTTAGAATTTGCTGAAATCCCTAGAGTCATAAATTTCTTTTACAGGTCTTTGCGGTATGAACTTTAACAAAACAGCTATAAAGGGGTAATAGGCAAGGGCAGTATATCACAGAGCAGCAGCAGCAAGATGGGAGGAAGGAGGGAATATTTTGCAAACAGATTAAAAGATTTTGTTTTTGTCGAGGGGTTTGGAAGTGGAACAAATTGGACATAAAACTTGGCAAGAAAGTATGATCTTCTTTAATGTTCTGAGTAGGTACAAGGTGCCACTTTTCACAAAATAGACAATTACACTGACATCTTTTAAAATTCAAATCAATTTCTTTCAACTGAATACAGTTTATTTGAATACCTACTGCGTGCCTAGTTTTTGTTGCTACTATCGTAGTTGTAAAAGACAGGAAACAACACCCACCTTTCTTATTAATCTTGAAAAGCTAGTTTTGGAAGCAGGGTTAACATATATGAAGCAATTATAAACCATTTCCAGACACAACATAAATCCATCATGTTTCACAGAATAGTCTGTGAATTTTGAGTGTATTGCATCTTGCAGGAAAACATCAGTGGGAACTAGAATTGCCATGGGATCCACCCTAACACAGGAAACATGAAGTGATTCTTGTGAAATGGATGGCCATTTGGAAAGTGGAAACCCAGGGGAAGGCCATTCCATAAGAAAGAATAGCACAATGAAAGTCATAAAGGAAGAATAAAAATGACTGTGCTGTATAGTGGATAAAAACATGCTTTAAGATTCAAGAAGAACTAGATCTGAATTACTTATGGTACCATTATATTATTTTTATGGAACAGAGGATTAATTGGACAGAAATATTGTTTGCTATTTTAGATATTTCAAGAATAATTTAAAATGTTTTAAACTGGAATGAAAATCTGTATTGAGAGATGATTCAAATATAAATTATTTGTATAAGTTTGGACGTAAATTAACATTCTGGAGATTTGGCAGGGTTTCTTCTTTTTTTTTTTGCATGATTGTTCTTCAAACTTCTATCACCTCTCCATTTCTAAGATGAGAAAGAGGAGAAGAGGATGGAATGAGAATCCATACTTCTTTTTGAACTTCAAAATTCTACAGTAAATTCAAAAGGGGGAAAATAAGCATTAAATTTCTTCCTTAGATAGACAGATTAGGACTGAGCAGTGGTATTCACTGTTTTACTTCTCTTATTCTAGAAATGTTAAGCACAGTGGTAATATTGAGGCATGTTATAACAATAGATGAACAGCATATCTAGAATTATTTTAGGTCATTGCTTCCCTTCCATTTTTCCAGCATAAATACTGATTTTATTGTGTATTGCAAATGATTATCTGTTGTACTGCAAATGACTGAGACAGTTTTGTGGGCATTATAGTGATCTTAAACATACACATTCTATAAATATTTGTTAAATGCTACATCACTTAAGTCAGAGAATGATGGGTTATGCTGTACTAACAAGCAACCATAAAACAAAATGTTTACTTTTCCTCCAATCTACATGTCTTTTCCAAGTCACGGATATTCTATTCAAGTCATTCTTATTCAGAAAATTACAATGACAGAAGTTCTAGCTTCTGTATGGTCTTTGATTTATGTGGCAAACGGGAGGAAAAAGACTTGGGAAATTGTACACAGACTCTTAAAGACTTTTCTCACAGTGATATTTCAATTCTCAGTATCATAGATCATGTCTAACCTAAAGCTTGGTGAAAGTGGAATAACATGAACAAGAAAGAAAAGAACTGGAGATATATATAAGCACCAGCTACATTAACAATTAATACTTAGACTTTAGAAGAGAAGGATACATGCCCTGAACTGATGCCCTGAACCGATGGTCCTCCTATGTCTGCTGGAGAGCAGAAATTATGAACACGTAAACAATGTAGTATCAGACAGTGGTAAATGGCATGGAGAACAATATCAAGAACAACAACAACCTTCCCCTCCAAAAAAAAAAAAAGTGTGAGAAAAAACAAAAAAAAAATGAGAGAAGGAAATGTCTAAATTATGTATCAAGAAATAGGTTCAAGAGTTAAAAATACACCTAAAACTGAATGATTAAAAGAACTAATTCCGCAAAAATTTGACCAATATAATACCTTAGGTATGGGGAACAGAAAGGAAGGGATCCAGAAATAAAAATGAGTTAAACCATGGTTTTTGTGAAGCAAATTATTTTACTATCATTCTATTTGCATTGTTTACTTTAGGAAATGATTTACATTTTGAGGATTCTTCTGACTGTTGTATGGGGAATTGATGGTTGTGAGAGAAAAGCAACACAGGGAAAATAGAAGCATAACAGTAAAGGACAGGGTCCATAAGTAGGGTTTGGGACAATCCATAGTGACAAGAGAAGGGTTAGAGATAGGAGAATTAAAGTGTTGCAAGGCTATAATTTAGGCATGGAACAGAGGAATCATACTTACTCTCAACTTCTGAATGTGAGCTATTGGTTGGAAGATGGTTTCATTATGGAGACAGAGAAAACTGGACAGAACCTTGTTTAGAGGTGACAGGTGGTAGAGTGCTACTTTAAGGATATTGATTGAACATATAAATACTGTACATCCAGATGGGCTTGTGAAAATATAGTATGACATTAAGAAACAATATTACTGGTTAACATTGGAACCTGATCAGAAGCACAGAACTGAAGGAAAAAACTCTAAGAATATATATATTTAAACGTGACAGTTTTGGCTTCCAATAATAATGCATGAGGATAGAACAACATAAAGCAAGCAAGATATATAAAAGTCAATTTATAAAATGATGAACATAAAAGCAAATGCTTCTTGCTTCACATGAAGAGTAAATGTTCCAATTAAAATACATTTTCAAACTGAATTCAGTGCCCAAACATTCATTGCATTTTAAAAAATACTAACTTAAAAAAGTAGGTAATAGAAAATGAAGAAAGTTACATCATTCAAACACTAAAAAGTAAATGGATGGAACTAAGTAAATTCAGATATTCTGATGCAAAATCAATCAGTAGAAGTGAGAAAAGTTATTTTCATTGTACTGAAGTTGGAAATACGCAAAAAATAATAACAATTTACATTTAGAAGCACCTAGTACACATAAAACAAAATTTTATCATTATTGGGTAAAGATTCAATATTCATTTTTAGTGTAACATTTTAAAACAACTCACATAACAACTAATAAAATGTCAAAATTTAGTGAGAACTAAAAAAATCCCACATAATAAGCATACTAACATGTTTGACACACATGGAACAGGACACATGTATCCTGAGATTCATTATTTTAAGCACAGATTGAGAATTTATAATTTTATGTAATCTTTCTGAATTGATTTTTTATTATTGATTATAATCTTATTTGTACCTCTAATATTTTCATTCCAAAGTCTACCCTCACTCATAATAGAGCCATTACAAATATTTTTTAATTAGCTTGGTGTATTCTTTTTTCATTCTTTTCCGGTAATCTTAGAGCACTGTATTATCTTTGAAGGAAGTTTCTTATAGAAAGCATTTAGTTGGGGCACTTTTGAAATCCTGTTTTCCCCATTTCTCTTTTTAGTGAGTTTAGACTACTTATATTAAATTATTGATATATTAGAAATTAAGCTTGTAATTTGTTTGTTTTCTGTTCCTTTCCTTTATTATTTTGTTCCTGTTTCCCTTTCCTTTGCTTTCTGTGAGTTACTTGAACACATTTTATATACTCTCTTGATTTATAATTTTTTTTGGTATCTGTGTGTTTTTTTTTTGTTTTGTTCTAGAGATTACAATATGTACATGTAGCTTATCACTTTGTCCTTTTATTTTCTCCCTTTAGACTTTTCTTAAATTTTCTTCTACATATGTTGAGAACTACATCATATAATTGTGTATGCTTTGCCTTTAACTTTCAAGTGCAGAATAAAAATCTGAGTAGAAAAATATTTTGTTATTTTTTTCTACATATGTACATTTTTTCTTCTTTTTGTATCTTTGTATTTCCAAGTTTTCTTCCATTGTCATGCATTTTATATTTGATTTCCTTAATCACTTATTTAGAAAAAGTCTTAATGGTGATAAATTTTTAGTTCTGCTTCATATTGGAATATATTTACTTCACTTTCATTCTCTCTCTCTCTCTTTTTTTTTTTTGGTTGGGGGGTACCAGGGATTGAACTCACAGGCACTCAACCTTTGCCACATCCCCAGTTCTATTTTACATTTTATTTAGAGACAGGGTCTCACTGAGCTGCTTAGCACCTTGCTGTAGCTGAGTCTGGCTTCGAATTTAAGAACCCTCTCTGCCTCTGACTCCCTCCTGAGCCACTGGGATTACAGGATTGTGCCACTGTACCTGCATTCTTAAATGATATTGTGGGGTGGATATAGAACTGAAATCAGTATGGTTTTTGGATTGGTAATTTTGGGTTATTTACTCTTAGGACTTCACAAATGTATCACATTCTTTGGCCTCTATAATTTCTGATTAAAAATGCATTTATTCAAATTATTCCCTAAAGCAGAGGTGAATAGTTTTTCTCACAAGGGTACATTTGAAAATGTCCAGATAACCTTTTTTGTTATGATATCTGGAGGTGGTATGTTGTATCTAGTGATCTAGTGGATAAAGCCTAGGTTTTTTGATAAACTCTAAAATCTTCATACAGTCTTTAATAGAAAGCATTATCTAGCTTCATTAGTCAGTAGTGCTGAGCTTAATAAACCTTTCTTTTACATAATTTAATTTCCCTTCATTGGAGCTCAAGCTGTTTGGTTCTCTTTTTGTTTGGTTTTGTATTTGGTTTTCAGAAAATTAACCATGTTATCTAAACATGGTTTTCTTTTTTCTTTTATTTTTTTTCAGTGTATAGTGGTATCATCCCAAACACATACCCATGCACAAACACCCACAAATAAATATCAGTAAGCATATGAAAAATTACTCAGTCTCATTGCAAATTAAATCTGAATTGCAACACCACTAACCACACACCAAAATGCCTAAAATTAATACCACTAATGATAAGAAGTATGTGTTAGGATGCAGAGCAAATAAAACTCTATTAGATTATTGTTGTCTGTCTATCTATCTATCTATCTATCTATCTATCTATCTATCTATCTCCAACACATTAGAATTAGAATTCTACTTAGCTTTATCTTATGGCCAGGCACCTTCATGTACTTTTACATCAATATAAATACAAAAAAGAATTCCCTATCACATATTTACACATTTATAACATCCTCAAACCATATGGAAAATAACTTTCTATCAACAGCAGAATGGATAATTAAATGTTGTTACAGTCATATAAAAAATACACAGCGAGAATAAGCAATCACTAGACACATACACATGTACACACACACGTATATGCACTCCAAATCAAGATAACTCTTGTGAATACTGTTTAGCAAAATAAGTCAGGCACAAAATAATATATAGTTATTAATGAACATATTTACATAATTAAAATATACTTCTCCTTTTAAAAAGAAAAAGGAAATATAAACTATAACACACAAAGAGCAGTGAAGGTGGATTAGGAGAGGGTATTCAGGTGGTTTCTGGGCATTGGTAATATTCCCTTTCTGGACCTGGATAGTGATTTTTATAAGAGTTCTTGTGGATATTTGTGTTTTACACATTTTTCATGGTTTATTTTATGACTCAATATAAACTTATTGGGAAATATAGAAAGAGAAAGGATGAGAAGGGGAAGTATAAAGAGAAGGAAGTAATCTAGAGTACACTTATATTCAAAGAAAAACATAATTTAGCAAGGAAACTAAGGTCAAGACACTGTGAAATGATAACAATAGTGTGCAGTATCACAAAGTGAAGAGAAGCAAATATTCAGAGAAGAAATGGGAAGTGACTCTATTAAATGATCACAACAGGTTAAGTAAGATTATGGTTTCAAGTTAAGATAATTTACCAGGAAACTGTGAAGATTAAACCATGATTAGATAGGATTATGATAGAGACAGAGAATAAACAAACAGCCCTCATGAGTAGTTAGTTGGCTAATAAATGGTTTTCATTTTAGGAGGTAGATCAGTATGACATACATAGTATATATACCTATATAAAAATAAAATTTTGAGACTAAGGAATGTTTATATACTGAAAATAATCATCTGATATAACAAATAAAATGTTATTTAAAAAGGTACTTTGAAACAGGTAAGAGAAAATTAGAAATAGAGTGTGCATAGAGGAGGAGTTCAGAGACATATCTGCCACAGGAAACAAAAACAGAATGTGAAGATCTATATTAATATATAGATATGCTAGTAAGAAATTGAGTTACTCCTCAATTAAACATTTAATAAATGAAACATGAAATAAAGTCTTAATCAATGAGCTGGAGGATGAAGATGAGGAGTTCGAGGAGAAAAAAAAGTAGTGTAAAATGTTTATCTTGGAAATAAAGAAATTTATGTTCTTGGAACATTAATAAGGAGTGTCTTGAGAGTGTTATGTTCATTTGAGATTTGTAGCAATCTTAGAGTCTGTTTTATTAACACAAATAATAAATTTTCAAGGACTAAAAACATGAACAAGTAATGGTGAATGACTGAGATTAATTGTGGTTTTAAAGTGCTTGAATAAAGTGAATATGTGAAAAATATTTAATTACTATTCAATTGTTATGTTTCCTGTGGCCCAATAAGCCAAAAGGAGAGTTCTCAATTTGAATCACAAACTTTTAATATCAAAGGAGATTGTGGCAAAGACATACTAATAGTGTACTCATCTGTACACTACCTGAAGTATTTACTGAATTACTACATCAATCATGAGTTATATGTTAGAACAAAAAGTGACACCATTTTCCCAGACCCTCTGAGTTATGTATTGTAGAAAAAAACTCAGTGTTATAGACTCATTTTCCTTTGGAAATTTGTAAAATTGCTCAAATACTTTCTTTGCATAGTAGATGTTTAAAGTGAATAAATAAAAGTGTGATTTTCTTCATGAGCCTCTAAAGTATACAAAAACAATAAAGGGTAAATGGTTAAAATTAATTATTTGGAAAAAATATGGTAGTCATAAAATAGTAAAGCAGTTCATAAACAATATCCCTGGAAGAAGAGATTTTATAAAAAGAAAGAAGAGTACATTCATCTTTATATTTCATTTTACATTTTGTTATATGAAAATAAGCAGGTTTAGCCACTATTTTTCCTAAATATAAAATTAGGAAGTTCTGGTTCAGGGAAGACTAGTTTGTGGACTTCAGAAACTCACGTCATTTAGAATCAAATATTCTAATGTTTATGTTAGTCTGTGGGATATATGTTCAATTTCAATAAAGAAAATAAAAGGGACAGAACCACAGAAAGTTACTTTTTTTCACCATTAAAATAATTTTGACTTTTAAAAAAAAAAAAAGAAAAAAGAAAATAAAAGGGAAAAGTTTTAATTATGAAAACTAAAAATCTATACTGGAAGATAGTTATTTGATTAAAAATCATCCAATTCATAATTTATAAATAATATGTGGAAGTTTAATTTGATAGCTTTGCAGGTTATGATACACTTTTCCAATTTTTAATTTACAGAAGCCTAACTAACAATGATCAACAATTAATTTTTCTTGAATTGTATTCAACAGGAGAATCAAAGTTTAGTGATAAGTAGGTGCAACTCTATACCCAGAGACCATTTAATTAATCTAAGAAATCATTAAATTAGAAAAAAATTGTCAGTTATATATTCTCCTTTTGATCAAAATAAACAAATAGAATTGGTTAATATTAGAAGTCAGTGCTGTGAGGTCCGGTGATTCACTGAAGATACATTGATCCATCACACAGTGAATACTGGACTTGTTTTAGAGAAAGATTAAGAGGATAGACTAAGTGCAAATTTTTTTTGCAGCCTAGTGAAGAAATGAATGTAAACACAGTAGGAATATAAGGTATGAATTTCATCTCAATTACATTCAAAGAAGGAAACCTGAAGCCTTGGAAAAGGAAAGACGAATAATAGAGTGGTGTGGAAATTGGGAAATGAAATGGAGGGTTTTTTATTTCTGATGTCTAAGAAGAGTTGCACAGTACAACTACCAGACTACTTTTGACTTTGGAAATCAGTTGTTGCTTGTTTTTATTGTACAGGTCTATTTCTAAACATATTTTTTTTAGAAAAAAATTTAAGCATACATGCCACAGTACAGAGCATGACAGAATATAAAACTTACTCCATATTAGTGGTGATCGACGTGTGGCCAACCTCCATTTATCAATACTAATCAATACGTTTGATGAAAGAGGTCAATAATGTTAAATATGTTTATTAAGAATATGCTTTACCAGTGTGCTAGTTTATGTCCTAATTATTTATAGTAATCCAGAAACAAATGATAGTATTACTATTTTATAATTATGAAACTGTGACAGCTGTGTCCACTTTAGGTCCTCTGTTGCTCACATGCTTTGTTACCAGAGTTGCCACAGCTTTGCTGTAGCTCAGTCTGCAGTCCCAAGCTGGTGTCACTTGACAGTTCCATACCCCATGCCCCATGTCTCCAATATTTTACCTTTTTCCTATGCTTGCCTGTTGACGCCTTTTTTGGATCTTAACTAGAGACTGTGCATTCACAACAGGAAAACGGAGGCAAACTTTTGACAGATAAGAGATATAAAATGCTTACTTTTCCTTCCCCCTTTCTCTTTGTTGATAAACCGTCTTGAGATGCCATTGACCTTTCTCCCTGGGGGAGATTTTCAGAGAACTGGGCAACTGGTTTCACTTAGTGGCAACTGCCTTGATGATATAGCATCCTGAGGCTCTCCCTTCTCTCCTCATTCATCTTTCTTGTTATCAGGGACAGTACTCCATTACAGGAAAGAAAGAGTATAAACCCTCTGCCTTAGGCTCTGTGCTGTGTGAATCTTGGACTAAAGCACCAATAAAACAACTTTAGAATTTTGCCTATGTTTACACAGCTATCATGGTTCAGATTTAAGATTCAAACAAAGACAAAGTTAGTCTTTCTTTATGAGGATTAGAAACATGAGTGAAAATCAACTGTGTTCACTTACCAGGTTAGAACTGTTACCATGGATTATCTTCCTGAGAAATTTCACTGAATCTTAAATGACTTGAATTTATGATATGGGAAAGTAGGGGTTATTCAGACTGAAGAAATACTAGAGGGGGGATTTTTTTTTTTCAAATAGGATATTCTTGATCATACATTAGTATTTGAGAATGGTGATAAATTTAGATGTTTTGCATGATCAGATCTGACTGACTGGGGGCCTTCATTGTATTATGATCAGGAAGGTAACCAGATATTTGATTAGAGACTTCCAAATGTTAGTACCCACAGGTTTTTGTCTCAGAAACATTCCATTTTTCTGAAGGACAGTTCTTCAACATCCAGCAAGGTAGCAAGAATTACTATAGCTGAACAGGGAAAGAGAACAGAGAGTTACATTATTCATTCCAGATTTTTATCAAAGTTTATCAGTCAGTATAGCATTCCCCTAACTCTTTTGCTGAATATATCTAATATACTGGAGACAATCTGATCTGTTTTTTTCTAGAAAACAAATCTCGTATATATTATGAGTATTTGGAAATGGCACCTGATTAACTATTTGAAATGAAGGAGGGGATATTGATGTATAATATGTCATCAGATTTTAATTAATGCACTGATTTCAATCTCATATTTCTCTATCACTAGTCAAGATGTCTACACATCTCACTTTCCTTCCTGATTTATCTTTGACTTTGGAAATCCCTATATAGAAAGATTTTAGTACTCTGCACCTTGCCCAATCTATTAACAATGTCCTCTTCCTTCTCATCTTCCAAAAAACTCGTTGATATCTCTCATCCATTCTGATTGACTTTGCATTTATGACATTAACTATTTTAGCATACTTATATATATGATCTTGAAATAGGTTAGAAATAAATGTATGTATTTAATTCATCACAGTTTGCTACAAGTTTAACATTCTTTTCTATAGTTTATTTTCTATTTTATTTTACTCTTACTCTCTGATACTACTACTCTCATTCTTTACTGTACTTCTCTCAGGTTTAGAAAAGATGATGTTTTGGAAACTAATGTTATATGTGGCAAAAGTTTTCTCACAGGATAATTTCAGGATTTGACTCATTGGAGATGCTGTACAGAGAGATTATTCATTTGGTAGCAATTTGAAATAAGTTCATTTGTTAACCAATGAATTAGTATATACTCAAGATCTTTGGTTTTCAGTTTACATAGGTGAAAAAATAAATAGGTGCTCTATGTGTTGGAGAAATTTAAAGAAGACAGTGTGACACTAGGAACTGTGAATGAAAGTTAGCAATAGTGAGTGGACAAAGCAAAGTGGGAACATACAACTCTTGGAGGGTGTGCTGAATATTGACTTTATTACTTACATAATAGAAAGCTGTTGGGCCATTTGGGTCAGGAGAACAATGTACATTCACATATTTAATTAATTAAATAAATGCATTAATGGAGAATAGATTGTAGTTGCCAACAACATTGGTAGTTAGTATGGTGATCTTGTTTAGAAGTGACTTGGGATTTGGGGAAAGAAATGGAGTGGATTTGGGATATATTTAAGAAGTAATATTATAGAATTTAACATGGATTAAATATAAAAAAATACATTAAAAGATACATAAAAGATACATTTTCCAGGAATGATCTTAGTGTTTTGCATTTGATGAAGAACAATATCATTTTTTGATCTGGGAAAGATGTGACAAAACTTCTGGGATAGGTGTTAGCAGAGAATAAAAATATATATACATATTACTTTTGGACATGTTAAATTCATGATTACTTTGGAACATTCATATAGAGACAACAGGAAAACATGGATATTCATATCCAAGGTCAGAAATATGATAAAAATCATAGGCATTCTTATAGTCCATGAATATCTGACAATTAGATTTTCGAGGAGAGCACAGGGAGTCAAGTGGGATATTTAGGGTTCTGGTGAAAGAATCATGGTTGTCAATGGATTCTGAAAAAGAAGAATAGAACAAAGTAAGAATCCAAAAAATATAGTACTCAAGAGAGTGTATCAAGATAGAAAGAATGGTGAACACCACTGCATGGTGCTGAAAAGTTTAGATAGATGACCAAAAATGTCTACTGAAACCTTGGATAGTGGAATGCCATGAGCAATAGGCAGACCAGAGAAGAATGACAAAGAAGAGAAGGAATTGGAGAAGTGGACTGGACGTAGACAGCTAAAGGAACTGTGTACTCTTTTAAAGATGTGAGATACTGCAGATTATTTGTCAGTGAGTGGGAATTACCACTTGACAAAGAGAGGAAAAGATGCTTCCATGGAAATAGCTGAAGGAACTAACTGGTGTATTGAAAAGCAAGGTCCACGTTTGGATAAACTGCTGACGAAAGGAGGGTCACTTTCTCTGTTGTAAAAAGAAGGAAGAAGAAGAAATTGATGGTGATGATGGGATGAGTTTCTGTTTCATGGCTTCTTTTATGTCCCTAAAACTCTTTGTATAAATTGTGCAGGTTGCTGTGGTTGGAGGGAGTGAGGAAGATGCAAAAACTTTGCTGGTAAGGAGAAAATAAATTTAACAAATACAGTAGCATGGTAATGCTGTGTACTAATATATGCCCATTTGAAGTTATAATGTGTAGTAGAGAGTCCCTCTAGAACCATCTGCCACAACCTCCAGCAGTGCTACAAGAGCATGTGTGCAGAGATAAATAAAAAGAATGTGATTTCCATATGAGGATGTGCTTCTATCTTATACTGCACCAAACACAGAAAATGGCATTGGAGTTGATTATTTTTATTAATTGTGGAATACAGAGAGCATAATCAGGAAAATAAGACAGAGCAGTAAAGATGTGGTGCATACATACAAGTGATTTGGGGCTATAAATAAGTGGAAGAAAACTTCTAGAGAAGATTTTACATCAAGTGAGTTGGAAGAATAAGAGTTGATTATAGAGAAGTGAGAGGTTGGGCTCCTGGTTTTAAAGTGGGGTTTCTGGTGCTTACAAAAGTGGGTTGTGAATACGTGAAATGGAGAAAATGTTCGTGTAGAAAAAGAGGTTGAAAAGTGAAAATCTAGATGTTAAACATATATAGAATTTAATACATGAAGCATTTTGACTGATGTTCAGTAGAATGGCATTGAGATTGGGCAAAATCATTGGTACCATCTTTCAGAATTATGAAATTTAATAATTTTTAACTCCTATTTCATTTTCACCATTCATATGTAATTACATCATTTATATACTTTATTCTCTAAATCAGAATTACTTTTTTTTAGAATAAGAACTTATGACAAAAAACAGAAAAAACAAAAACCTCTTTTCTAAGGCCATGAACAACATCTTCTCATTTTTGCCCAAAAGTATCATATACAAAGTTAAGTGAGGGAGACTTTCAGTACAAAATAGTTATCATTTTGTGAAAAACTTTCAGTAGGATTCTATTTAATTATCAAATATTTAATTTCATGAGGAATCCATGTAAATAAAACATATCTTTAATATTCTTTTTTTCTGTTGATATTGTCATATTGTAGAGAAATAAAATTATGACTTGTGTTACATACATTATACATTTAGAAACAAGGCAAGATATAGGGGTTTTAATTTTCTAGTCACTTAAACTACTCAATCTATACAGTTCTCCTGCCAAAGAAAAGACTGGCTTATTTTATATTTACAGGACTTCACTTAAAGTAAAAGAAGCAAATGAAACTGGCTCCTTAGTGCAGATTATACAGTATAATGCAATATAGTGGATACACCTGCTACAGATGAAACTCTAACTGTGACCTCATTTTTGTATTAAAAAATGTAGTTTCAAGTCAGTTAGCCTTTCTAAACACTTGAGTCTAGAAAGTTGCTCAGGAAAATGCTGAACAATATTTTATATTTATATACAATATTTTATATATGTAAATTGCCAGTAAAAACATGATTAATGAAAAATAAGTAAATGAATTCATTTGTAAATAATGAACAAAATTGGGGTAATAGCAGTTTTTTTGGTTATATTTTAATTTAGTTTTTAGGATGCCCTGTTCATCCACATTGTATTTCAAAATTACTGTATGCAGTTGTATCCAAACTGTACATGGAACTTCCTGATTGTCTACAAAAAAGACCTATAAAAGGATATGGTTGTAATTATGGATATGAATGTGTGGCAAAAACATATAGAACTACATTTTTAAATTAGAAAACGTAAATTGACTGAGGATTGGGAATATGCATAAGAAACCATAAGAAGGACTTTTAAAACATCTTCTATTGAAGGAAAGGATCAGATGGAATTACCAAGGATAAAAGGAAAGCAGATCTCCTCTGCCATACAATTTGCTTTGATGTCTCATAAATGTTCAATGGGCTCAGGTTACCTCAAAGATTTTATCCCTGATTCCATGGTTTTTGCTGCCCTGTCAACAAAGTATCTATCGCCCAGTGACATTCCTAAGAACAGCTTTAATTTGTGCCAGCTGGTCTCATCAAGTGTGTCAGGTGCTGCTGGTGCTGTCACATTCACCCAGGCAGGCCAGGCCCAACTAGCTTTGCTGACAAATGCACACCATGACCCTCTTATTCAGTGGTGTTTATATGGAGGTTAGCACACTATCTGGAACAATACCATGCCCTCATCTTTTGTTGTGGTTTTTGTTGATGGAATATATGCAATATTTAAGAGGCAGGTAAATATAAAATGATGGTGGAAATAAAAATCTCTGATATAACTCAGCATTAGAGACTGCTGTTGTAGGGGCTTGCTACTAGTTGATCACAAATACCCTAAGAGTTAAAAGCATTCAGAAAACCAGGGTGTTATGGTTTGGATGTGAGATGTCCCCCAAAAGCTCATACGTGAGACAACACAGGAAGGTGCAGAGAAGAAGTGGGTTGCCTAAGATTCTTAACTCAATCAGTGAATTAATCCTTGATGGGATTAATTGAGGTGGTAAGGTGTGGATGCAGGAAGTGGGAATTGGGGTGTGGCTATGGGGTATACATTTTATATCTGGAAAGTGGAGTCTCTCTGCTTCCTGATCACCAGGATGTAAGCTGCTTCCCTCTGCCACCTTCTCCCATCATGATGTTCAGACTCACCTGGAGCCCCAAGGAATGGAGCCGGGTTTCTAAGGACTAAGACCTCTGAAAATGTGAGTCCTCAAATAAACTCTTCTTGCTGTATAGTTGTGCTGGTCAGGTCATTTAGTCACAGCAGTGAAAAAGCTGACTAAAACACAGGGTATGTGTTGGAGTTGGTGGGATAGGGTACAGTGTTTGTCTGCCTTTGACTGGTTTCCTCTGGTGCCATTTTTCCTCTCTTGCTTTCTGGTGCTGGTCTTTTTTTTTCCCCACTGTCAGAGATCCCATTTGGTCATCCCCAGTCCATTCATTTACAGAAAATTTGTTGTTCTTGATCTTCCTATATCCTCTTTTCCTTTCCCATGGTGTCTGAGTCTTTGTTCCCAGATGGGCAAGGAGGAAGGAGTTCATTGCCTTTGGGACCAGGCAATGAAAGGGAGCAGAATGGAATCTGGGTGCTTGGGGTTATGGTGAATATGCATACAAGCTCTATACCAAGGAGCACAGCTCCTCAACTGCAGTTGAGAGCTACCCACAAAAATATTAACTGAGTGCTGCTGGGTATCCTGAATTTGAAGAGTAGTTGAAATGTTTCCCTGTTTTCATAGATGAGCAAATAAATCTTCCAAATCAACAACACAACAACAACACTCACTGGGTATCTCCTCTTCATATCTCATTTCCAGGTTCCTCTTTGTGCATTTATTTGTTTGATAACTAGTTTGTTTATTTTTTGTGGAAATGGGGATAAAACCCAGGGTCTCACGCATGCTAGGTAAGCGTTCTACCCATCATGTCCCCAATCCTCGTGTGCTTATTTTTAATCTGTAAAGTCCAGTGAGTTTCCTAGTACATAGTTATTGTAAATGATTGACAGAAGGAAGATCAGAGACCTTCACTGTGATCTAAGCTTGGTCATGACACCAATGAAATAATGATTCCCTCTACCCTGGTCAAGTGGTAGTAGCATTTGCTTATCTTGTGAGGTACATTTCTAAAATTTAAATTTTCTCCTGAACTCATAGTGAATTGTCTCATAGTTTCCTTATAGAGGAGGGAAGAGGCTGAACAGGGTGGTACACACCTGTAATCCCAGGGACCCAGAAGTCTGAGGCAGGAGAATCACAAGTTCAAGGCTTAGTGACTTCCCTTTCCCAAAATAAAAATTAAAATGGAATAGGGATGTAGCTCTGTGGTAAAGTGCTCCTGGGTTGAATCCCCAGTGCCCAAAAAAAGTAAAAATAAATAAATTAAAATTAAAATATAAAGAATGTAAAGGAGGAACTTTACATTCTGATTCCTTGTGAGACAAATCTGTGGAAGCACACAGATGGGGAATGGAAATATTGACTAAGAAACACTGATTCAGCAAGTTCTAACCTTGGCTTGCTGTATTTAAGCAGCCAAAATACTTATTGTAAAGATTGTCCATCAAGATTATTGTATGGGATGGGGCTTGAATCAAAGCTAACACATTTTTCAAATTATTTCTAAGATTTTGTTTAAAATAGAAATCAATTATTTTTTCAGCTTATATTCTAGAACTTCTCCGAAAAGTTGTACCTGCCAAACATGTAACTTCCTGAATTTTGGAACTCTGAAATATTGTATTTATTGATAATATTTTTTCATGATTGTGTTATGCAGGATACCAACACATAGTAGGTGACTAATAAACATTTGAAAAATCAAATTGGATTCGTGTCTGCAGGTCTCAGCCTACCACAGTACACATATGGCCTTAATTTATATTGGAGTCAGAATATTTAAGAACAGATTAAATTAAAGTGCCACCTGCCAAATTTCTACAACCAAGGGGAAAACAGATTTACAGAATAATTGGTTCAGGAGATGAGAAAGTAAGCACAGAGGACAAAGACCAGATTTTATGCTATCCATTTTAATTTAACAGATAACTAATGAGTGTCTAGTCTGCAGAGATACTACACTTGGTATTGTGCGATGTGAAGAAGTTGAAGAGGCACCATAGTAGCCTAAAGAGCTAAGATGTCTATTAACTCTTCTTTTTTCCTTCTCATAAGGACATTGAATTCACTGACTGTGAATTTAACACATTTAAGGCAAAAATAATAAAAGAAACTGTCCTTTAGGTATAGTGCTCTTGCAATTAACACTTTTATCGATGTAGAATTGTTTGGTAAGGAACTCTGGGAGTTGTGCAGCTTGTGTGAACCAAATGTGAAAAGGTAGTGATGTTGATTATCACCCCAGGTCAGCCTGAGAGAGGCCCTGAGGCCCTGAGACCAGCACCAGCCAAAGAATGCAATTTCCATTAGATAGCAACCTACCTTCTATTCTAGCAACATGAGTCTATCACATGGACTCTTATCCTATAGGAAGGAAAACCTTTCTGCCTAATCAAAATGGAACAATGATTCCCAAAACCCTTTTCTTATTCTAACCCCATGGCCCCAAAGGGTATGGAACTCTAACTGGAGGGAAGGCCTGCCCTGAGAAATCTCCTTGTGTGTGAAATCCTGGTAGAGAAGAAGTTTTCAGTGGTACTGACAGTGTTGCTATGGGCACTGATGCATAGGAGCCAGATACAGTGGAAGGAAAATAATGAAAAATGCTGATTAGGAGCTCAGAAAAAGGAATGGAACATTTGTGCTCAACAATAAAATGTAATGCTCTGTTAATCTATTTCTTGGCTGTCCTTACTCTGTAGGTTTTTAAAATACACTTTTGTTCCTCATTTAGTTTCTTACACTATATTTCCTCCTTTCTCATCACTTTTCCTATTTTGACACTGACTTTAATTGTGAATAGATTCAACTCTGCAAGGGCCTGAATATGAAATATAATGTCAGCATCAAGAGAATCAATGCTTTTTGTGCCATATGAAATCAAGAATGTTAGATATGGATAGCACATATTAGAATCATCCCCATAAGAGACCCAGGAAAGGTTCACTGTTAAAGCTATGTACGGGGTTCCTGAATAGCAGGGGCAATTCAGAGAAATGCCTCTTGCCCTTCAGTATCCATAACAGATTTAATACAGATACATATAGATTGTATGTGTATTTTATATAGGTGTGTACACAAAATTTAATGGGCATATCTATGTAGTTTTGGCAAGAGAAATATTAGACCTGAATGACTCTTTATGATCTATTTTTTAGTGAGTTTCAATTAGCTCATGAATAGAATATCACTTCAATTTTAGAAATGATTTTAGGATGAAGCATTTTTTTTCTCAGTATCTAACCATAGCTTCCCTTTATCTTCTATGAACCTTTTGATCTGTAGCAACTTATAATTCTATTTTCTGCCTGGTCATTTTACTTCCTCCTTATGTCCCTTCTACATAATGGAAAGTCTTGAGAGCAGCACATTCTACCTTCCCAACTCAAGTTCAAATATGTTAACTATTCATGCTCCTTTTCTGTTTTGGCTATTTCCTTCATTTTACAAGGTGGTGGTTATATTTGATTTCTTGCATTTTTGCCCTTTACTCTTCAAAAAAAATTCTTTGATATTTTAAAACAGTGTATTGACATCAGCACCTGTGGTGTTTCTTTGGATATCTGATTTATTTTCAACTTTGCCCTATTAGGATAGCCAGGTTACCAAATGTCATTTCCACCCTTGCAGACTAAAAAAATCTGCCTGATATTGGTAAGATGTCACCAATGTTGATTTCTCTGCTAGAGAAATCCAGACCATGAAGTGAAACAGCATACTCTAGCTAGAAGATATATGCAAGCTGAGGTTTGACCTGATGAAGAGAAAGACTGCATCATAAGCTTTTACAAAAAGCAGCCTGTTTCGGGTATCTAGGGTACAAATGGACCAACATGAAACACGTTAAAACATGATTCCCCAGAATATGAACTGCGTTCTCTAATACAACCCATCCTCTGAAGACATAGAGAAATGAGTCCATGCAGGAAGTACACGTGGCCAAATGCCACAGGGCACCATGACTATCAGGTGGCATAGATTTAATCTCCAGGCACATAGCTGATGATTTGATTTAGGATAGCAGTTGTTAAGAGCAGAAGGAGCTGCTGGCACAAATGGCGGTCCTCTCAGCCAAGCACACTTTCCAACTGTCCTGCGTTTAGGAGGAGGGGAAAAAGAGCCACAAGAGGGAGAGAGGGAGGGAGAGAGTGTAGTAGCAGACCTATTGAAGAGTTGGGCTGTAGCTCACTCGGAGGAATTCCATTAAATGAACTCATCCGTCATCTTGCCTTTTATTGATGAGTGGCATTGCTTGGTGGCAAGTGACATAGCAGAACAAATAGCATCAGAGTCCTGGCTCCTGTTCCACAGTGCACACAGACGCGCAGGCCCCAAAACAATGAGTCATTACTTATTACATCCATTATTAACTCAGCTCAGCCTCATTAGGCTTAGAAATTGAGGAGAGAAAAAAAAATCTAAGCTAAGTAACACCAAGTACCCACGCATTTAGGGAAAAGGGGGTAATGTGGGAGAGACAGTGAACAAGTGAAGGGCAGTTAAAACCAGCAACTCAGCAATTGTGACATTTTCAAATCCTGAGGGTCATGGATAGTTGATTGTGTGTTTTCCTTCTTCTGACATGATTGCTTTGAGGACTACATTTTAAAGCAGTGGGACTGAAGTTGAAGAATATAGGAAGTACATCATTAGCTAATACTAGCCCTTCAAGAAAAAGTTTAATAGGAGTGCCTTAGTAGCTTTGCTAATGGATGCTTGGAGGTTGCTATGTGCTGAAACCTATGTGCATGATCTCATTTCCTAAGAAGACTTCTAGAAGCAATGGGGTGGCTGTTTCTGCTGTAATGGAGTGTGTCTACTTTCCTATTATTAGAATGCAGGCAACTCTATCATATTATTGCACTCATACTTCTCCTTATGCTTCCTCAAAGTTGGCTGCTGCACCCAAAGTAGAAACATTTTTTCTGGAGTTAATACAAGAATCCAGGTGATTACAACCAAATTTTTTTTACCCATGTTTTAATGACACTGCATAATGATGGAAAAACTATAAAGAATAATTAGAACTAGTTCAATGCAAATACAGACTCATATTTAGTACACTGTATGGGAGCATCTCTTACTGATAACTGAGTGAAAATAATGTTTTGTGTGACTCCACACAAGACTAACTGATCAACTCTGTCAGCCAAATTTCCTACCTAATGAATTCAGACTATTGGCTATATATTTTGCCTAGAATATTCATAAAATAAACTATTATGCCATGTGACTGTGACTTTCTTATTCTGAATACATAATTAGTAAATTTCCTGGGTTATCAAATACATTTTTTATGAATATAATCTTGAATGATTTCAGCTTTCTGAGACACAATAAGAATACAGGTCTTGGATATTCTTTCTTATTTGAGCTGCTAAAACATTAACTACTCTACAAGGCAGTTGAAACTTATATTCCTGTTTATCATGCATGATATCAAAGTACGTTATAGTTGGTAAGTTGCAAGGTCACCAGGAAAATTAAAAACAAACAAACATGTTAGTATTGAGGATAAGTGTCGAAATTCTTCCTTTTATGGGTTTCTATTTTGTGTTAGTCAAAATTTGGACAGAAAATAAGGGCAAAATAATCATCAAAATTATTCAATATATATGAAATTTAAAGAATACATGTCAATGTTAATGTTCCCTTTGTGGCTTTCTTTGTCTACATTTGGAAAGATTATTATACATTTGGAAAAATAATTAAATGTCTCTAAAATATGGAGTTACATATGCTAACAGATTGTAGGATACTGCATTTAATTGCACATATATTTGAAATATATTTTAATATCTCATAAAATCATTGATACATTCAATTATGCATGCATCTAGCTAACAAATATGGCCCTATTTCATGGTCATTATAAGTATGATTTTATCAACAGTAAGACTTACACCTTACCCTACAAATGAGTAATCCTTACCTCTTGACATTAGAAAGAAAGGAAAAAAGGAGAAAGAAAGAAAGAAGAAAGAAAGACAGACAGACATGAGGGAATAGAAAAAGAAAGAAGATAAAGAGTAAGAAAAATATAGTTTTATATAATTTTGAAATTTATGTCTTTGGTTAATAATATTAAATAATTACCCAAATTCAATTCATTTTGTTTTCTTTTAGATTGCATTATGCATTTATCCAATGCTCCTGCTTTGGAAGAAAGCATAAAGCAGAAGACTGTATTAGATATAAGTGATACCTACTTATTTTTATTCTTGTTCTTGATCAACTTCTACTTCAGAATATATTCATGGCTATTCTTAATTTGAACTTCTCACCACTTTATAGGGAGGAAGTACATCTATCAGTTTTTTTTAATTTAATTTAATTTTTAAAATATTTTTACAGACTGCATTTTGATTCATTGTACACACATAGGGTACATCATTTTGTTGCTATGGTTGTACACGATGTAGATTCATACCATTCGTGTAATCATACATGTACATAGGGTAATGATGTCTGTCTCATTCCACAATTTTTCTTACCCCTCTCCCTCTCATTTCCCTCTACATAATCTAAAGTTCCTCCATTCTTCTCTCACCCCAACCCTTCCACCCCTATTATATATCATCATCCACTCATCAGGGAAAACATTCTGTTTTTGGTTTTTTGGGATTGGCTTATTTCACTTAGCATGATATTCTCCAATTCTTTTCATTTATCTGCAAATGCCATAATATTATTATTCTTCATGTCTGAATAATATTCCATTGTGTATATATACATAGTTTCAAATCAATAAATGTGATGGTCTCAAACTCAAAAACTTTTTCCCAGCAAAGAATATGATTAATAACGTGAAAAGAGAACCTACAGATTGGGAGAAAAATTTTTCCACATGCACTTCAGATAGAGTACATCTCCAAAATTTATGAAGAATTTATAAAACTTTACACCAAAAATACAAAGAACCCAGTCAATAAAGGGGCCAAGGAACTGGACAAACACTTTACAGAGGAGGACATACAGGTAATTAATAAATATATTAAAAAGTGTTCAACATCTCTAGTAATTAGAGAAATGCAAATTAAAATAACTATAAGATTTCATTTTACTCCAATTATAATAGTTATTTTCAAAATTACAAACAATAATAGATGTTGGTGTGGGGAAAAAGGCACACTGTCATACTGCTGGTGAAGTTGCAAATTGGTGCAGCCACTCTGGAAAGCAGTGTGGAGAATCCTCAGAAAAGTTAGAATGGACCCACCTTTAGACCCAATTATCCTACTCCTCGGTTTATACCCAAAGGACTTAAAATTAGCATACTACAGTAATGCAGCCACATCGATGTTTATAGGGCTCAATTCACAATAGCTAGCTTGTGAAACAAATCTATCAGTTTTATATACATGTAAATCTGCATAGGTTCTCTCCTTTGGCATTATAGTATAAATCTACCTTCTTCATCAGAAATTCCTTAAAACTATTGAAAGATGATTACATTTCCTAACTTTCTTCTGTTTTCCTGCCAAAACACAGTTCTCTCAGTGGTACTATGTGAAAGATCCTTTTAGGCCAGGCCAGCATAGAGGGAGAAATCGTTTCTCAGTAGTAACAATATGGATGTAATGACATGGCTTCCTCTACTCTTCTCACTCACCTATTCCCAAACAGCTACTCAGATTGTACAATAAGCTCCTCCATTTCTATCCCTCTGGATGGAAGGCGTTAGACCCACTGGGTAGCTATCATGAGTTTGCAAACATTTTCTCAGGGAAGAGTTCTTTTTCCATTGATGAGGTCATGTGCCCTGGAGGTCTTTGCTATAACTGATAGAATTTTCCTCCTACAAATGAAAGTTTCTTTACCAGAGTAGCTGATTCTTCTCTAGTTCATCTTATTGTCCACTGAAAATCACCATAGTATTTCTCTTCCTCAGCCAGCAGATTTTTCCAAGCCTTATTGAAGAGAAATGCCCTTCTCCCACCAAGAGTGCCTTATGCTATAGAGCAGAACTGACGCGTCCTCATTTTTCAAATATAATGCCAGTATTATAGATTTTCATCTGATTTCCTCTGTTAGTCTCTTCTTCATCAGACTCACCCTAACCCAACGAAGGCTGGGATGCATGAAAATGTGACTGACATTTTAGTACTGTGTAATCAATAATCTTCCACCTCTGATTCTGACCCTTTTCTCCCATGAAATTTAAATGCAAATCTCCTTCTTCAAGGTGAACTTGCCTCATGCAATACACTGCAAGAACATTCAGTTGTTACTCATATCTCTTAGATTGTGGCTCTTCATCCTCGTGAATTCACAAAGTAATTCTTTTAGTAAGACTGTCCCAAGAGCTTCCTCTAAAAACTTCTGAATTTGCAGAGTCTACATGGCCTATACCCTTTCCCTGAAATCCCTTCCAAGTATCTGATAAGGTTTATGAACAATTTTATATTGTACATTCTCATGAATCCTTTTGGTGATACCTTTTCGTATTTGTCAAGCATTCTATTAAAGTGTAGTGTCCAAGAAAAAACTTTCCAGGAAGTTTTTTCTAAGTTTGATTATCATTTGTCTTTGTAGTACATCAGCCTCTTGTCATTTGGGTCCTTTGTGGTGGTTCAGCTAATCCAATTAGGTTTCTTCTAATGTATTCTACTGCCTGATCTGATATGTAGTTCCTCTGCCTGTGCTCTACAGTTAAATTTGTTACTTCACCCTAAAAAAAATTCAAGCCTTTTCTATTTTAAATTCATTTTCGCTTTAATTGCTAGATGTAAAAGATGACTATCTTGATATTTGATATTGTAAAACTCAAGACTTTTTTTTTTCCTTTCATAGACAATCACCTAAGGAAGAGACAGGTGTGTGTGCCCTAGCATAGAGCCACAGAAGCATGTGACCAAGGGAGATTCAACACTGAGATTAAGTGGGCTTTAGAATGGGATTTAAATATGCTATTGGATTAGCCACAATCAAGTAGGATTGAGTAGGAGTCTGTCTGCTAGTAGGATTGAGAAGTGACAGGCAATCTCACTGCCCAAATGTATGCATATCCCCTAAAATACCAAGCTGTTATTGGAGAATCATTCCTCTGGGTGTTCTTTCTAACATGTCTCGGTAAAAATGCAAATACTTTACCTAGAAGTAATGGAACATTAAGCCATTTATAGTCATTTAAATTTTAGGAAGGCTTATAACATTGACACAGAGCTAGAGCGAATCCAGGAAAACAGATGTATAAAAGAACTATTGGTTCAGAAGACAGAAAGGAATGTCTCAACAAAAGCTTTGAAGAACTGGGAATGGGAGGGGGTTAAACATTAAGGTTGAGAATACTTTGGTGGGGCAATTCAAGGATGAGTACCTAATAAAGCAGAATTGAATCAGCATGAAAAAACCTTTCCATTATTTACCAATTAACTAAAAACTGTTCTCCATAATGCATACATGAAACCAAAACTGATGACTGAGCATTTAGTCCATGCCAGGTATGATTGCCTGGAAATATCCTTAAACCTTTAATTTGCTCTTGACACCTTGACATTGTACTATATATTCTTTTATTTAGGAGAAATAATTGATAGGAATTCCCTTAAACCTTATCTTCATGTTATTATTAGTATCATTCTCTTCATTTTTCCACATACTATTTTTTTTAATTGCACCAATTGGAGGTAAACAAACTTTATAAGGTAACCTAACACTCTTAATATGAAGACTATTGCAATAGGGTAAAGTAATTAAACTCAAATTCACTGAAACTAAAGGTAGGAAGCTTTTCAAATGCTGAGTGAGCAAATGAGAAAGTATTGGAAGACAAACAGCAAGTATTGGTCAATAGAATCAGGCCATCTGTGTTTGCTAATTATTGCTTACTAGGTATTGAAGTTGGGTTCCTACCCTCCTAAGAGACTGGGAAATGGGGGCACTATCTCCTTTGATGATCACATTTCAAAGGGATAGCACTCAGATCCTTGAGAAAGCCAATTCTGGAATGTAGAAGATTTACTTCTCAAAGGGGAAGAAAAAGAATTTATAATAGCAAGTTTTCTAAGTAAATGCACTAAGAAAAGGGAGCTCAGAAGACAAAAGTTAGAAAGAAGTCTGTTCAGTTTAGCCAAGATGAGGGAAATGATAACTGTGTCTTAGGTAAGCAACAGTTCCAAAGTATTAGACTGTCATTCATGATTTTCTGCAATCTGATCTCAAACATTTCCCTTGGTTCTGTTTGGATATCTTTTAGTGTGGCCAAACTCAACTCCATGCTGACATGCCAGCTGTTACTCATCTAATGTGTTTCTGCTTCCATGATTTTCCCTTAGGTTCCTTTAAATAAATAAACAAAAAATTTAAATAATTTGCTTACATAAATAATAACAAAAATTTTGCCAAACATGTATCCAAATTATATTCTTCAAACATAACTATAGCTTTAGCACTTCCATGAATTCTTCCATAACCACAAATGGAATTATCATTTTCTTTGTTTAAAAAATATTAGTTATGATTCCCCTTTATTTTCTTTCTTTCTTCCTTTCCTTCCTTTCCTCCTTCCTTTCTTTTTCTTTTCCTCTACTCTGTTGATCTACAGAATATTAGAGATTAGGGGAACCTATTCTTATTTATTTCTAGGTTGCTTGCCCCAATTTTTCTTCCAAAGAAGATTGAGCTTACTGCTTATACATCCAGGAATTTCAAAATTCACACCTTCACAGTAAAATATGCATACTATTCAAGTTGTCTCCTGTAGCACCATTTCCACATGCAAAACACAGCCTGGAGGTCAAGTAATCACTCAGCATACCTGGGCTCCTGAAGCACATATAAGTACCCCTAACTGCATGCACTCATGTTCATGACTCAACGTCCATCTTCTACGTTTGCTCAATTAATGATCTGCCCCACCTGCTCATTAATGGAGGGTTCTTCTTGTGCAAGACTGCTGTTCTTTTGCATACTGGAACATGTACAATTACCTTAAGTGATAGGATTAGCATTATTATAACTCTTGCACAGGTGAGGAAATGGAGGCTGTCCGAAAAGTAGGTATTTGCTCTAATCCCTAAAAGTAGTGAAGGGCAAAACCCAAATTTGGCTTTATCTACCTACCCTCTTTCCAAGCTCACACTCCTCTGAACTTCCCTCCTGTCAGGCCAAATTTTATCCAAGGCAGTACCAATTCAAATCTTGTCTCTTTTCTGATGACACACCTCTCACAGACTTCTCTTCTTTGAATTGCTAAATGTTTGTATCCCAGTCCCTTATCTTTTGCAAACCTCCCTTGATGTTCCATAAAGTCATTTAAATATCATTTAATTGGTGAGCCCTTTGAGAGAAACAAAATTAAAATAGAGAAGGAAATCCCTGATGTCCATGATCAATCTGTGTTAACTACCCACAGTTATCTCAGAGTAGCTGGATTGCAGGGCATACTCTGGCTGTTCATGAAGGTTGAACAATGAGGAACTTAACTTACAGGTTATGATATCACAGTCTCTCTTTAGAAACTTAAAATTATGAAAAAAAAACAAGAAAGAGATATTCAGATATTTGCACAAGAATATAATATGCTGATTAGTTGTTCATTAAGGTTGAAATGTAAGTAGAATCAAAGGGCACTGTTCAAGCTCTGCAAGCCATTGAACAAACAAGAGGTCTATGCAAAACAGAATAATGAAAACTGTGTATGTTCAAAGATTTGGAAAGGAATAATTTCTTTCCCCTCAACTTTTACTCAGGCATCTTTGCCCTGTCAGACACAGAATAATAGATCTTAATATTTTGAAACCAATGAAAGAATGGGAACATGAAATTAATATGCAGTGACATAAGCTTTTATTTTACATGTCTACACACATATATAATGATACTTAAATTTAATTTTATTTTTTGGCTATTGTGGGGATTTAAGCTCAGGGGTACTCTACCACTGAGCTACTTCCCCTGTCCTTGTTAGTTCTTATTTTGAGACAGGACCTCACTAAAGTTGCTGAAATTGACCTCAAATTTGTGATACTCTTGCCTTAGCCTCCCAAGTAGCTGGGATTGTAGTCATGCACTACAATTCCAAACATTAATAGCATTTGGTTATATTTGTTAATCTTTTTCACTGCTTACAAAATAACACTTCATGCTTTTAAAGTAGTCTTATTTTTTTTCCAAATTCATCATAAAATTAATTTTTTCCCTCTTCTACAAATCTGAAAAAATAGGCATTGTGCCTGTTTTAGATCTGGGACCACAGAGTTGTTTGCAAGGCTAGGCTGTAATTGCTACTACAGAAGAATTCATTCAATCTTTGTTTTGCTTTATTCATCTAGTATTTTTAAAAAATTATTCTCAAAACATTGTCTTCATTCCAAACCCAAGAAAACATTTGCCAGTGGTGCAAGTGGAACCAGAGGAAGTGGTCTAGAGGAAGCTGGGCTGTGGAGGGTGGGTTTCCACATGTCATCCTCTGGGGACCTGGCTTCCAAGTTCTTCTTGGAAAGCAAATGAGTATTGGAGTATCTCACAGTGCTAATTAAATCGGAAAAGAAAAGTTGAAGAAAGTGGAATTGCTTGACAGCTGCCCTGCACATCAAAGTGTCAGTGCCAGTTAGCAGATGTCACTGATCAGCTGCTTTCAACATGTTTTCATAAATCTATCAACAGAATGGCAGGAAGTTTGGCATAGTTTAAGGCTCAAGAAAAATGAATTCCTCCAAACAATGAACGCTCAAAAATTTGTCCTTCCTTGGGTATTAGTTTCTTTGCCAGTGATTATTAATATCCATATATCCCTGATTATTATCACTAGCAGCTACAAAATTATATTGTGTAACTAACATGTAAGAATCAGTAATGAAAACTCAATTGTAGGCAACAATTTTACTCTCAAGGGTCTTAAAATCTAGGGATATTTACACAGTAGTAGACAAAAATATAGGGTGATATGTGCTAACACACACAAAAACAATTCCAGAAAAGAATGACTAGAGTTATTAAAAGTTGGACTCCAATAGTAGGTATACAATTTTATAATTTCCTTACTAATTGACATATATTTGAGTATTTAGTATGATATTCCAGCTTACTCCTTAAAGCTGGAGTTGCTGCTATGGGAGCCATTAATTGTTGTTATTCTTGCCCTCAAGCAAAGGGAGTTGATTTTGATTGAAGTGTATGATCTGAAAAGTAACTGATCTTGCAGGTTAAATCTGAAGTCCACTTATTCTAGGAATTTTAATACTACTTTACCAATAAAATAATATAACAGCAAGATATTTTATTTTCCATACATTCATATAATTGTTTCAGAAATTCTTCAAGGCTATTGGAAATTTTTATTTTCCGTTTAGTAATTAGGGAACTGAAGTTCTAGACTAAGATTGTAATATTGAGGCTGAGGATCAGAGTCCATGGTTCTCTCTCTCTCTGACCACTGCCTCTGTCATATTACTAGGGTTTAAAATACTAAGACCACAAAGAATTTTTACTGGAAAATGAATTCTAGCACCTTGTGGATCATGACCTAGACAAGACCAGGTTTATGGATAATTGTAAATTTGAGGCAGCTTGTTTTTGGCAACCCTAATTCCCATTCCTATTCCTTCCTTCTAGCCCTTGATGTTCAACTGCAGTAAATCTTGGATGCCACCTGTCTCCTCTGTCTAAATGGGAGGCTCTTTTATTGTGCCATCTTTCTTGGCAAAGATAAAGTAGAAGATGAGATACACAGCTTGAAGAAATTTCCTAACATCATTGCGTATCTTTGTGCATGATCCCTCTGGTCTAGGGTTATGGGCTGAGTTTAGGGCTACAAAAACAAATTCTGTTTATCCTTCACTGCTTTCTAAAAGTTACCTTCTCTTGGGAACATTTCAGGCACACAAAACAAGAGTTGACCTATCTTCCTCTTTAATGCAGTAGCATCCTGGGTTCATCTTCGTTGTAAAACATATGTTACACACTATTACAATATTTTATTGCCTTTTTCCCTCACTAAATGTGAGTGTTTTAGGTAAAGGAATTCATCACATTTACCTTTATCCTGAGCACTGCTTATGATGCCTGGTACATTGTAGGTGCACAGGAGATACTTATCAAATAAGAGATTAAATCAAACAGTAAAATGTTCAAATAAGTAATTTAATTTCCCAAAATGTCTTGCTAGTATTAAATCAAAATAATAGTGCATATATTTATGAAATTCATGTGTATACTTATTCCTGGGAGGTACACTTAGGGAATCACTCTTAAATATGTAACAGAAGTAAACAGAAACTTGACATTTGCAAAGGGAATTTTTTGTCAATGATACATAATTCCTAAATGAAAGAGTAGGTTCGAGACTCAACTCTTATCCTAATCATTTTGGATTGTGTCTATAACTACTAAGGAAGATTAACTAAATATAGACCAGATCCAACTGTGCTTTAGAGCTGTTATTTTAAGATGCTTCAGAATAGCCTGAAGTGGTGGTCCTGTAATCCCAGGGAATAGGGAAACTGAGGAAGGAGAGTCACAAGTTTGAGATCAACCTTGGCAACTTAATTAAGACCCTGAGCGATTTAGTGAGACTCTGTCTAAAAACTAAAAATAAACAGACAAACAAAAAAATTTAAGGGGTCAGGGATGTAGCTCAGTGGTAAAGCATCCCTGGGCTCAATCCCTGTTACCAAAATAAAAATAAATAAAATAAATAAAAAGATACTTCAGCATAAAATAAATCAGATGCATATATTAAAGTATCAATAGGCTAGCTTTTATAATTTCAATCTAAGTTAAAAACAGTTGGGAGAGGATAGCTATGAGACAAGTAGGTCAATGGATGTGACTTGATACACTCTCCGATCAGCCCTTAGATTTTCCTTCTCCTTGCACCAGGGATCTATCAACTCAGGTTACAATAAAATGAGATGAAGCACTAGTAAGGACATTTGGAAGCAGGCAAAGTAGCTCTGTTTCTGTCCCCAAATACATCTAATTTGACTGTATTTATGTGGGCGGTGGGGTATATATTTCTGAGGTTTATTTTAGCTTCCCCTTAAGACCCATGTCTCTTTTCCCCTGCCACAAGCAATTAGAAGTCAATTCCAAATCAACTAAAGCATATTTTAAAATACAATTAATTAAATGATCAGTAACAATGAATAATCAATTGAAGTCTTTTCTTTCTTTGCAAGTTCAACAAATCTCAAGCGTGGAAAACATTTTCATAGTCTTAGAGACTTAGCCTAATGGTTAAAGAGCCAAGAAACTCATAACGTATAGAAAATTAAATGTACAAATTTTATATTAAAATCATTTTACATTACATAATTTCTTTACAAATGAATAATTGCTTTCTCAACAGTCTTGTTAAGAAAAGACATGCATAATTGTTCACATATCCCATCAATTTAAGCAGTTTTGGATGTGTCAATCATCTACTGTATCAGAACTTGTAGGAACCAAGGGGAGGAGGTGTTTGTTGGACTGAGAGAAATTATAAAAAATGAGGACTGTAGTTAAGTTTGTGGACATGCAATCAGAGAAACCTTAAGAACAGGATGTTGACTAAAATTGTGGGATGGGGCTTGAGGCCACATATGAATTTATAGTAGCATGAAAATACCCGCTTTCTGCATCAGCCATGGTTTGATCAGTAAAAAAGAACCAAGGATGATATATGGGCCTGTAAAAAAAGGTCATTTTCTAGGGTTTCGACTATACTCAGTTTTGAGTACTGATGCAAGGCTATTTTCTTTATTTATAAATCTGAAATAACCAGAGCAGGAAGCCTGGAAGCTCTGATGGGTAGTGAAGTGGGGATGACAAGTGCAAAACTGAAAACCAAGGAAATGAACCAGGACCCACAGGATGGATTGACCCCATGTTTTTCTCTGATACTTACAAGTCTTAAAATTCAGTGATATAGGGAGCTTACAGAAAATCTGGCTCCCTTTATAATAAACCCCACTTATACTTGGTTTAAGAAAAGCTAAAGAAGAATCAGTGGGAGACAAAGTAGCTACAGACCCAGCTAATGTCCACCCACATGAGTAAAATAACTTATGCATCATTAAGGGACTGTATGCGCAAGCTATAAGAATTTCTGGATTCTTTGCCCTGGTGATGCAAAGTTAATATTTGAGCTTTATTTTTTACCTTCCAAGTCTCAAAATGTTGCCTGAAGCTCATACAATCTCAGACTTGTGCAAGGAGAAGAAAATCTAGAAAATTTAGATCTTGTTTGCTTAATTGAATTAATCTATACAAATCTACTAGACTACTAGTGTTTGTGTTTATGTATGTGTGCAAAATTCATACAAAAATTTATAAAGACATCAAATTAGCAAATATTTAAAACTAAAGCAAATAAAAATACAATGAAAAAAGAGTTTTCTGTTGGCTATTAAACAGATTTAATATTCTGATGAAACTTGAACTTATACAAAATTTAGAGTCTAATAATATACATAATAGCTAGATTTCAGGAAGATCTTGCTGAACCTGAGGGGAAAAAACAGTCTGTAAGGTAAGATTTGAGGCTATGTTTTAAATTAATGAGAGGAAGACAATGACAGTTAATTACCCCAAGCAAATGCTCCAATTTCTAGTTTCTCCTTTCTTTTGAAGAAATACAAATGACACATTTTCGAAGAGACATTTATAACTCTATGAAAATATTATGTCATTTAAGTATTGATTACGCACCCAGAGTATAAAGCAATGGAAATAATGAAAATCCACAGACTGATGAGAGTGAACAAACAAAAGGCAAAAATAGGCTGGACTTGCAGCAGCCAAGTCCAAGAGCAGTGTTAATGGGCCTGTTACTACTATGTCCCTAAAAGGAAAATAATTTCTTTTAAAAATAGACGTACTCAGCAGGTTAAGAGAGTCTCTCCCACACCAAATGTTTTAAATATTTATATTAATAGAATGATTTGGATTTTTAGAAAATGTTCTCCACATATCAAATTGATATTTTTTTCTTTTTACTTAATTTGATTGCTTCTATAAAAGTATCTGAAACTAATGCTTTATTTCCAAGAAGATTTTAAACTACAGGTTGAATTTATTTAATAAATATGACTATTTAGGGTTTCTATTTCTTCTTGTTCTATTTTGGTGAATTGTATTTTTCCACAAATATTTCTATTGGCCTGTCTTCAAACTTGTGGTATGTATTTATGCTAAGTGTTATCATTATCTTTTAAATTTTGATCCATTTGTAATTCTGTACTCTTTTATTTCACTTTTTTGCTTCATTCGTCTCATGGTTGGTTTATATATATTGCTAGTTGCATAATAATCAAATTTTAGCTCTCTTAAACCCTGCTTCCTAATTTTATTTTTTTGTTTTAAAATTTCCCCCCAATTTTAATTACCTCTTATACAATATTTTCCTTGGGTGTTGTTCCTTCTTAAGTTGAATGGCTAGCTAATTTGTTTTTGGCTTTCTGTAACTCTAATGAAACACTTTTTAAGTCCAAAGTTCCCACCTAGTAAAGACTTAAATTTCATCACATCAGTTATTTAGTGTATTTAACCTTTTGGATTTTACCATCTTGCTTTAGAAAATTATGATTTATTATTTAGCCCACAAATGATTTCTTTATTTTTTAATTATTTATTTATTTATTTTGGTACCAGGGGTTGAACCCAGGGACGCTTTACCACTGAGTCATATCCCCAGCCCTTTTTCATATTTTATTTTGAGACAGGGTCTCATTGAGTTGCAGATGGTCTCACTAAGTTGCTGAAGATGACTTTGAGCTTGCAATCCTCCTGCTTCAGGCTCCCTTGCTGCTGGGATTACAGGTGTGTCACCATGACCAGCTCCTCATAAGTGATTTCAAATTTCTTTTTAATTCAAAAGTATTGAAATTTTTAGTTACAGTTTTGCTATTACCTATACATTTTGTATCATGGTAAGAACAATGTTGGTCTGTACATGTTTTAGTGAGTTTTTTCTTTGCTGTGACCAAATGATCAGACAAGAACAATTACAGAGGCAAAAGTGTGGGGCGGAGAAAAACAACTCAGAACCTGACACCAGGAAGCAGAGAGAGAACTCCCCTTACTCTGGAAAAAACATAAACCCCAAGGACACAAACCCCACAATCCACCTCCTCCAGCCATGTCCTACCTGTCTACAATTACCATCTAATCGATACTTATCAGTGGATTAGGTTAAATTTCTGATTGGGTTAAATTTCTCATAATCCAATCATTTCATTTCTAAAATTTCATGCATTGTCACACATATGAGCTTTTGGGGTACACCTCATATAAACCATAACAATATGCAAATATACTTTTGACATTTGAAGTGACAATTTTATCTCATGTTATTTGTCATAACTATCCAATGTATACACAAGACAAATTTGTGGGGAGAAACTTCCATTTATATCTATTGATGACTATTAATTGTGTTGCTCAAAATACTGGTATCTTGCTTTGCTGGAGGCAGGGTCTTGTTGACATTTCAGTTATTAATAAAGATGTTGAAATGTTCTACAGTAATGTCGAATCTGACCAGGGTTTCACCTGCCCTGGAGAGCAGTCACTCTTATCACCTGAGAGAAAGCATGATTTTCAGCAGCACTTGTTCTTCTGCTAGTCATAGAACATAGGGATTTTCTTCTTTGATTCTTCCCTTATCCTTCTTCACACAATGTACTAAACAACTAATGATTAACTCTCTTGCTTGTGCAACAGCTTATTGGCTGAGTGTTTTTATTTCTTTTTCTAATCAAATGATTGTCACAACCTTATAAGTCTAGTGTCCTGGCTTCGACAGTATTAGTATTATCACATTCTTTGTACCACAGGATAAGTGTTTTTCATGAACTTCCATGTTCCTTATAGGTTGTGTTCACCCTAACATCATGTGTTATAGTCATTTTTTTCACTGCTGTGACCAAAATACCTGACAAGAACAGTTAGAGAAGGAAAAGTTTATTCTTGGGCTCACAGTCTCAAAGGTATCAGTTCATAAATGGCCAGATCCATAGATCTGAGACTGAGATGAAGCAGAACATTATGGCAGAAGAGTGTGGAGGAGAAAAAGAGTTTGGGGCATGACAATCAGGAAGCAGAGAGAGTTCTCTTTCACCAGGGACAAAATATATACCCCAAAGACACCTCCCAATGGCCCACCTCCTCCACCCACATCCTACCTGCCTATAGCTAAAATGCCTATAGGATTAATGCAATGATTAGTTTATACCTTTTGTAACCTAATCATTTTAACTATAAAATGTCTTGCAGTATCTCACACATGAGCTTTTGTGGGGCTCCTCATATCTAAACCTTCACATCATGCAATAGAGTACTGAAGTGAAGTAGGTGTTTCTGTGGAATGGATGAATCTTTTGTCCCTCACACTCATCCAAATGTTTGTAGATTGAACAAATGGAAACCTCAGAATAACAGGGAAGAGTCTCTAAATTAGTAGTATGATACAATTTATAAAATCACATCAAACTGTTTTAAAACAATAATAACTACCACAAGAACACTAAAATATATTTACAAATACCAAGAAGTTTACAATAATTTTCCCTAATCTTCACAATAACTGAGATTTTGACATCTTTTTTTTGTTTTTGTTTTTGTTCCTGTTGTTGGGAGTAAATTGGTCTCAGATTTATTAGGTGAATGACAAAATAGGAACTATTTAGAATTCATGATAGGATTCTGGTCTCTTAGACCTTTCTACACCAAAAATCACAACCTACTTAAAAAAAATCATTGTCATATACCATGTGTAATGTGTTTTTATCCTTCATGTATTATTAAATCATCAAGAAATTTTGGTAAATTAAGGTGCTACCATAAAATCTTCATAACTAACTCATATGTGTTTAGAGATACTAGAGTCTAAGTAAACCCTAGGCAAAGAAAGAAAGATGAGGCAGGGTGAACACTTTTAGGAGATGGGAAGGAACATTTAGTTCATAATACCTCTTGGGACATCAGACACTGGGTCTCTTACCACATTTATTATTGACCAGTTTAATCTACAATTATCCAAATGAATTGATGTACCCACCTCTTCAGTAAAAACACTATTTCATAGTGTGCAAGATTTTTAGGTAAGAATTTCTGGAAAATCATCATATTTTTTCTCTGTACATTCAGCTCATATGATTTGATTTGATTTTTGTCCTTATTATTTAGAATATTTACTGTTTAGGAGTGTTGGAAAGATTATTTCAGCAAAAGAAAGCCTTTGCCTTCATCATGAGTGCTTTTTCAGAGGTTCTCATGAAGCACCTTTGAATTGGAGGTGCACTGAGGAGGGGGCAGCATGGCTAGATACATTTCCTTCTGTACAGCAAATACCAAGTAATCTACTTTATGTTAAATAATATGTATGAGGCTGAGAAAACGGTAGTAGAAACAGAGAAGGGCATTATTCATATTCTCAGTGTGCACAGGACAAATAAAGAAATTTTAACAGGTATCTAGAATTAAGATTTATGGTTGTCCTGTGATTGAGGTAAATGGGAAAAGAAATATCTGTGGTTCCTGCTGCAATGGCCCTTTCCTATGTTCAGAGGGCCCGGGATGCCTTCCAAGAAGAAATGCCACCTCACCTAAGTACCTTGTTATGGTTTACATATGTGATATTTCCCCCCAAAGCTCCTGTGTTAATGGAGGAGGTGGGATGATTAGATTATGAAAGCCATAATATGATCAGTGTATTAATCCATTTGATGGATAAATAATTTGAAAGGATAACTAGGTGGTAACTCTAGGCTGGTAGAGCATAGCTGAAGGAGGTAGGTCACTGGGGGGTTGTGGTTTGAGCATTATATATTTTGTCTCTGACTACCTTCTTCCTGGATGCTATAAGCTGAGCAGGTTTCCTCTGCTGTACACTTCTACCATGACATTCTGTCTCACCTCTAGCCCAGAGCAATGAAGTCGACCAACCATGAATCAATAGCTCTGAAACCATAAGCTCAAAGTAAAATTTTCCTCCTCTAAATTGTCCTTGTAAGGTATTTGGGTCACAGCCCCAGAAAGCTCACTAGCACAGTCCTGGACAGGGAAGCGGGAGGAAGAGCAGAGTAGGAGGAGCAATGAATATGAGAAGAGGTTAATGACAAGAGATCAAGTCAATCTGGGGAAACTAAGAGTAGCTAGTGTGGCTGAGATGTGACTGCAGGGGAACTGCAGTCCAGATCAATATAGAAAACAAGAGAAGGGGAGGATAAATAAAGAAAAGCATTAGAAAAATCTCTCTTGAAAAAAGCAATGTAATACTTACTGCAACCTAATATTATATACCATTTGAACTTTATTTCTTTGAGTCTTCTGTTACCTGGTATCTCCCAAGAGTCTCCTATTAAAATGCAAATGAAGTTGGAAGGTATATTAATCACAAGTCCCTTTATAACCTAAAAACTTGGTGTATTTGAGTATAGCTGAGGAATGTTGGTGGAAATTTGCCAAAAGAAACTTCACCCATTCTACAATTTTGCTGCAGGCTACCTCCACTTATAATTATCATGCCCCCCTTCTTCTCCCTGGGAGGAATTATATTAATGCTTCAGTGCCAAGACCTTAAGGCAGGGGCTTCCAGGCTGACTGGAAGCTAACAGAAGAGAAAATGTCATGAGCACATCCTCAATAGGTTTCCACCAATTTCTGCAGACTCTGAGATGTGATTCCAAAGTTTTCTGCAAAAGCATCCAACTCTGGCCTTCTGAGATTCACCCATCACCAGTCTTTAATCCTTTCAAATGTCTGAAAATGATAATCATATCCCTCTTCCCTTGAGCTGTGAAGATTGCATTGTACTTGGTTCTTCATAAATCAATCCTTCTTGACACACAGGCGATGCCTATGCAGCAGACAGATTTACAATTGCATTGTTAATTTAAGACAAGTTTAGTGTATTTCCACTTTTACATTATTTAAAAAAAAAGTAAGTAAGAAAAATCTAAATGGATTGGCAGGAAAGAAGCGTGTCATATTTAACTATAAAGTTATTGATTCTGAATTTCTATATTGGTCATTCTGTACTATCTCTTAGCCTCAGAGGTAAGACAGGAAACCCTTAAGATGTGATGTGCAGTGAGTTCAACTCACATAGGGTGCAGTCTTTATTTTATGATTTTCAGTAATTTTCCCAGCAGCCTGTATATGGAGTTCTGGGCTTAAAGATGTGTAATATTTTAGGAAAAGAAGGAAGATTTAATACAACTTAGCCAAACTGTGAAATGGAGTGGGTAGAGATAAAATAATGGAAATAAATGATGAATGGGTGGATGTTGCTGATGCTTTCAGAGAATGCCAAGAGGACACCATGGACACCTGGACTTGTCTTTTTTCCTTTACTTCCTCCTCACTCCCTTCCTTCCTTTTCTGCCTCCTCTGCTTCCTTAGTGCTCTCTCTCTCTTTCTTAATGCTAATAAGAGAAATAGACCAAGATAATTTGGGAGTAGTGTTACCTAATACTCTCATTTTAATGTGATTTGGTCAAGGCTGAGTTTAGACTCTAGGTTTCTTGGTTTTCCTCTGACTGAATTTTTATGTGCCCAAGATAATCACAGAAAAAGTGACTAATAAAAGAGGAATTTGTGATATGCAATCCATTTATTTGAAATATATACCTGTGTGGTTAAGATCGCTAAGTCTTACTCTATTTAACAAGACCTAATATTTTATTTTGAGAAAGTAAAATAACTTCAATGTCAGTTTTTACAAGTGCAAACAATATAATTATGAAATTCATATTATTTTTATTCTCCCCTCTTCTTTTTTCCAAAATTCTTTTTTGCCGCTCTAGATATATGCCTTTGGCTGTTGATTTGATGAAATGAACCAGATAATTGCCAAATTTTTACTGTATTATGTGCCCAGGTAGACAGTCTAATTGGACTATATAATGAAATGTTTAAATATATCCATACATTTTGCACAAAATGTAACCCCAAACCAATCCTCTTCCTAGAACTTGGCCACTAGGGTATTTAAGGATGCACAACTGCAGCTGATACAGAAGTTCTTTCCCAGATGTTCAATTTGACCTGGGGCAGCTCAATCAAAGTTTGTGAGGTTTCCAACATTCCTAGTGGGAATTTTCAGAAAAGGAGGCATATGGATTATTCTGGCAAGTGGAATATGCAGACAGAAACTTGTATGCAATGATTCAGAAACTAGAAATCTCCCCTAGAACACATCAAGTAATAGCATTATTTGTAACAATAATATTAATAAGTAATGAGAGGAGCAGTGTTAGTGCTTTTTCAAGGAAATGAATCAACAATCCATAAAGCAATGGGTGTGAGGAAAGTGAGGTGACCTGCTGAGAGCCAGAGAAAAAAACAGAAGAGTAAAGCAACACACAAAAAGGGGTAAAATCTACAAGCAGGACTAATAAAGGAGAGACAAGCGAGGCTCAAGGGCTACCTACCATCAAAGGTGCAAAGGTTTGCTCACCTCCCAAAATAATTGGTCTTTATTCTATGTCTTTATGCCGAAGTGTCTAAGTCATGTCCAAGGCTTTTGACTCTATCAAATATAATATAATAGTTACATATTGCAAAATTCTCATGTGTTCAAAAGTGACTCTGGTACACTCTGGGAGAAGAATGGAGTTTTAGGTTTTCAGTTTCAGTTCTAAAATTAAACAATTGTATTGACAACCAAATAGTCATTTTAATTTTAGGAGCTTATTTTCATCTGCCAAAAAATAAGAGGCATTGAACTTTCATATCTACTGATTTCATGAACAGGGGATATATATATGTATACACATGTGCACATATACAAATATACATATATATACATGTCATCTTTTTTTGCTGCTGTGACTTAAAGGATCTGGTCAGCACAATTACAGAAGAGGAAATGTTTATTTGAGTATTCATGGTTTCAAAGGTCTTAGTCCATAGAAGACCAGCTCCATTCCTCAGGGCTCCAGGTGAGGCAGAACATCATGTGGAAGAGCGTGGCAGAGGAAAGCAGCTTGTATCATCAGGAAGCAGAGAGAGACTCCACTCTCCAGTCACAAAATACATACCCCATAGCCATGCCCTAATTCCCACCTCCTCCAGCCACACCATACCATTTCAGTTAATCCCATCAGATATTAATTCACTGATTGGGTTAAGATTCTTAAAACTCAATCATATTTTTCTCTGAACCTTCCTGCATTGTCTCACCTGTGAGGGGTACAGATCACATCCAAAGCATAACTATATATATATATATATATATATATATATATATATATATATATTCAGTTATAGTGCTATTCCAGATGGCTACTGAACTAAATTGAAACTTAAGGTTTATGTAAGTATTACATTATTAATACAAATAAATAATGTGCACAATATGTGGATGTAACTTTGTCATATTGTAGGTATTACAGCTATTTTGAGAAAGGAGAACACATTTGTGACTGGGAACCATTGCTGGATGTTTTCCTAAATGTGAAGATTGACCTGGACCTGGTAATTCTTGTTAGCTAGAGAGGAGGGCAGAGAGTATCTTCCCAAAGATCAAAGCGGAAAAACATGATCATTGGTGCCAGAAGGACTCCGTGTGGAGCAGGACCACAGAGACATTTTGCTGAGAATGAAAGACTAGTTCAATGGGATATCTGAAGCAGAAATCCAGAAATTAAAAAGAGGTGCCCGGAATGTTTAGAATGGTCTATTTCCCCATTTCATGCCTCTTGGTTTTAAGTACTGGATTCTTGAATTCTTTGCTTCTCTCATTATTAGGCAGAGATAGCGAGGCAGGACAATCATAAGTTGTGCTCCTCACCACACACACACACGTCAGCCATTATCCCCCTCATCTCTGTAGGAATCACATATCTGTGAGGTTCCCCTGCAATGGGCACTCAGTCAAGGAGACAGATAGGCTAAAAGGGGAAGACCCTGTTTCTTTCTCCATCTTCTTCTCTCAAGGCAAGTCATGCCAAAGCATGATTGTAAGCACAACTACATGCAGAAGATGTTAGCTACCTCAGGAGTTAGGAAGAGCAAGAGCTAAAGAATGCATGGAGAACGTGCTGGAGAACCATCTATGGTTAAGATGTGAAAATGAAAATTTATCCTCAGGTCTACCTTTATCACAGAGTATAGACCAAGTAAAAATTGAGTTGAAATGGAAAGGTGGTAAGTGAGATGGATGCAAGGAACAATAAGCAGGACAAACGAGTGCAAACGTCAGCAAAAGAAAACAACACAAACTTCCAGGACATGTGCCTTAGATTAGGTTAAAAGCTTAGACATTTATTTCTTAAGGGATAGCCACATGGTCAGGAGGAAAATGAAATCTTTTCAAGTTTCTTCTGAGAACCATATTGGGTGAAATATATGAAATTTACTTAATTTTCAAGGAGCACAGACAGCATTCCCATTTTCTAAATTGGAATTGTGATAATATATTCCTCTTATTCTTTTTTCACCTTTCCAATCAGTAGTTCATGATTCTTTAGCTGGACCCTCTGCCTCTAATGCTTCTTACATTTTGGTGCTTTAGGAAACTGAAATACAGAGATTGCAAAGAAATCTCATCCATATGAATAACAACAAAAAAAAAAAAACTAGCCTTTTTAAAAACCCTTTCTGCTCTCCTTTCATTAATTCTTATATTTTTTGTAATATACTGTGCTTTATCTGCAAGTTTTTCAATATTTATCTGTGCTCTTCAACTTTGAGCTTCTCCTTGTCCTGAGATATTTGTTGAAGGATAAATGTATCATTGAATTAACTATGTTTGTGTATATATATGTGTGTGTGTGTGTGTGTGTGTGTGTGTGTGTGTGTATAAATGAATAATTGTCTCCACCCAAGTGATACAGAGAAATCCTTTAAGGATGTATTTGAAACAACTCAGAATCACAACTCATCTCAGAATTGGTTGAGGGTGGGCAGGGTACTGGGTATGAAACCCAGGGGCACTCTACCACAAGGCTACATTCCTAGTATCCCCCACCCATTGTTTTTGTGTCAGGGTTTTGCTAAACTGCCTAGTCTGGCCTGAAAATTGTTTTTGTGTCAGGGTTTTGCTAAACTGCCTAGTCTGGCCCCTGCCTCAGCCTCCAGAGTTACTGAGATTACAGGTGTGCACCACAATGCCGGGTCAGAATTGCCTTGGAAAAATCTGTTCTATCTATTTATATCTCTTCTCTATCTTTTAAAATCAGTTTCTAACTAAAAATTTCGTCCTCTTAGTAACCACCATCATGTGTTGTCAAAATATCTAAACTTGGTCTCTCTGAATATATCCACCTCATCCACTCTGACAAGAAAGACAGATAGGTTGTTTTATAAAATAATTCTGTTTCTTTCACATTTTCTTCCTATCCCCCCTAGAAACATCCAGTTAATCTCCAAAGTCTGCAATGAAATTAAAAACACTTCCCATGTTTTAAATCAGTATTTTAAATTATTGGAGAGCAGTTCATTAAGAAATTATATGTAATATAAAAATAGAATGAAAATAATAGAAAACACCAAAGGATAGTCTCCATATTTAGAGCGATTATTACTTAAGGAAGTTGTGTGTGTATGTGCATATGTGTGCACATGCATGTGTGCACACACACACACACATGTATGCATGAGTCTGAGTTCTCAGTGTGAAAATGAAGCATTTACCTTGGATCATAGCTTGAGGATTTGCAAGCTCGGGCTTCTGAAGATCTGTTATTCTTACTATTAGTTTAACTTAATTTCCTGCTATTCTCCGTCTCCTGCTAGCCATACTTAACCTTCCTTTATAGTGTAGGCATTCTATTTTTCCTATCTCATGGACTTTGTAATTATCCCTGAGAAGAGCTTTCATCTCTGGGCTTACCTAAGGGATCTAGTTCATAGATTAAACAAAACTTTTTCAGAGGACATTTCTTGACCTGCAGATGATACAAATTCTTCCTTTTTTATATTATTCTAATACCCTGGGTACTTATTATTTTTTCTTAATCTGTTTTTTTCATCATGATCCATTATTCATTCAACAACACCATGCAATTATTGAGAACATCTCATCACCATCAGACTTGAGTCATCCAGTTTTAGTACAAAGGCAATGGCTTTAAATTAATCTATGGGAGATTTCAGAATATGTCCTTTGACTTGATGAGTGGTTTACACATAGGATAACAAACAATAATTTAGAGAAATAAATAAATATGGATTAGTCGCTTTCATTTTATCAAAATAGTCATTTCTAACAGAGTATGTAAGAATCCTACTTTGTCTTTTAAGTTTAATCATAAGTATATCTATTCTCTTCTTTAGTGTTTTCTGGGAAATGCATGTCATAATATCACTTATCTTTGATTTTTCATTTTAGGCATAACCCCAGTTCTTAGGCTCAAACTCCTTTAATTCATAAATCTATCCATTCAAACATGCATTCATCCATCAGAACAGCTATTTATTGCATATGCTCTATGGTAGATTTGTAATACTTTTCTAACATAGTACCCAAAATCATTGATTTAAAAAGAAAAAGGCAAAACTGATTTTTTTTTTTATTCACACAATAGACCAATGAGAGGGTTTCAGAATGTGAGTGGGTGTGCTCCAAACCAAGGAGAATTTCACTGACTTCAACATGCAGCTTCCAAATCTTCATTGGCGTGTCCACTCTCAGAGAGGATAAGATACAGGAAGGTCAGAGCCAGTTGTTTCAAACGAATGAAGTGGAAGTGTCCCAGGACCTGTCTACTACTATACCCTTGATGTTAGTTTCACTTCATGAACAAATATAACTTGAAGGGATCATGACAGTTGTATCCTTAAGGAGAACTACTACATTGTAGCTTTACCTCTGTTGCCCTGGAAGAAGGAGAAAACAGAGTCATTGCTAAGGGACAATAAGCAGGCTGCACCACAACTGCTTGAGAAAGGAGACTTGTGAAATGTAAAAAAAATAGATAAATAAAAATTGAGTCCCCTTATTACATTATTTAACTAGAGTAGGAGAGGACAGAATAGTACAGGAATAGCTATGATACTATGTAAACACTTTGTAAGTGGTATTTGGAAATCTCAATTGTTGTAGAACTTCACAGAAAGGAGAGAAGTTCCTGGTTTAGATACTGAAAAGTTTCAGGACCTTGATGAAAGCTTAGCTGAGGTTTGAAGAATGAATGGGACTTTGGCAGGTGAAAGTAATTTTGAGAAATTTATCTTTTACCCAAAGACTCTGTTGCTCAATCATTCTCCTTCCTAAACCTAAATTTCTTACTCTAAAATGTAAAATCACATATACAAACTACACAAGTACATCAAGAAGGCAAGAAGATTTTTGAAAAGAAAAAGGTTATTTATTCATCATAGATGCCCAGTATCCCATACTTAAATTTTGTGGAGAACAGTTCCCCCCCCCCCCCATGGAACTGGATTAATTGAAAGCACTGTTTGGGGAGGACTCTAACATTTTTTTTTTTTTTAAATAATGTGATAAGAGATTGCAGGTTCATCCTGAGGATCTGACTTGATCCATGTGAACTTACTGGATCAATGACTCTGAATAATTTGGAAAGTGAGATGAGTCCAATGTTGCTTTTGGAGACCCTGAGTCCATAGATACTAATCATGATCAGAAGGAACTTAGAAAGCCACAAGGGAAAACTACTGTTCATTATGAAAAGGTCAGCGACAGTGCCATCACCTCACTTTGCCTCCAAGGTGAACCAGAGAATGCCTCCTTTGACATTTACTTGTTCAGGATCAAGCCTAGTACACTATTCACAGTAGTGAACCTCAGAAGCTCACATGCAAACAGTTAAACAACTATCAGATATTGAAAAGTGAAATTAATGGGAACTATCACTTTGCCTATCATGGGAAAAGAAAAAGGATTGTTTTTTCTATCTTTTTTCTATTACTTCAATCAACTACATGTTTATTTTCCTACAGAAAATTTGAAAGTCGTCTTTTGGCCTATCACAGAGATTTGGACAATAGATGTGACAAATGGATTGTCTAAACACGCCTTAATTTTCAGGACTCTGAGATGTTACCTGGGGTGGTTGAGCTTTCACTAGTCTTTATGTGCCAATCTGTGCCCCCTCCAACTGAATCCTCCACAAAACTGGTACTTCAAAGTTTCTGATTTTTACCCGTTCTAAAAATGACCATAGTAGGTAATAATACACTACCTGGTTCCTGACCCTAAGGAACCCCAATCTACTCAACAAGAAAGGGTGAGTCTTAGGAGTCAGTCTCAATTCATATGCTCTTCCAACAGAATTTTCTTAGTCCATGTTAGCTCTCGAAACAACTCACTGCTTTTGATATTGATACAGATTTTATAAGCATGATCCCAGTCACCACCTCATGACTTTTTGATTTTACTTTTTGTGATCTTTGTTTCATTCTTGCTACTTTCTTACTTCCAAGTAAAATAAACGACATAGCACCATACACAAATGCCATCTACCAATGCACTTCTTGTTCCATCTCCAGCGAGTAACAGTGTATTCTACTGTTAGCACACTTGGAAATCTGTGTTTTCTTACATTACCTGATAAAACTAAAGCAAACCAACTTGATATTAGTTGGAATGCTGGCTAAGTTTTGTAAGGATTAAAAGAAAGGAAGACAAGTCAGGAAAATGGCAAATTAAACTGCAGAGAAGTTTATTTCTCTGTCATGTAAAACCTAAAAGCATATTCCAGAAGTCAAGGCCCAGAAGGAGTGATGCCACTTTCACCCTAGCTTTTCTACATGTAGAAATTCTTCCATTCTCACTATGTGGGAAAAGCTAGTAGGAAAAGAAATCAGAAATGCATGTAGCCATTTTTTTTTTTTTTTTTCTGGGCAAGCCCTGGCACTGGACACAGTCAGTTCCCATCCTGATTTTGACCAGAATGTGATTTCATGATCATAACTGGCGGCACAGGAGGGACGGCTTGTTTGTAGTTGGAGTCCTATGTGTCCAGCTATAGCTCTGTTACTATAAATTAAGTGGAGGATGCATATTAGGCTACAACTAACCATCTGCCACACATTCTTTTAGTGCTTAGAAATACCTACCACTCAAGTTTTTAACTATGGTTATGAGTATACATAGTAATAAAGTCAATTTATTAACGTTTAAGTGCTTCGTGATTCACTACTTCTCTGAGTTGAGGTCAGAGGTTTCTGCCAGCAAGGCGAGTTTCTTTAAGGCATGGCTCTCTAAGTGACTGTTCTCTCCAGATGCACTGATGAGACCGCAGGATGAAGCTCTAAATTACCAATTGTTTTTTCTCCATATGCCACATCTAACTACACTTATTTGAAATCTCATTTAAGAAATTGCCAATAATATTCATAAAAATTTCTATCCATTCGCCTCAACATATATGTTTTCATTATAATTCAAAATCTCCTTTTATGTTAAAAAGATTTAGGTGGCATTTACATGTACCCTGATCTCCATGTTGAAGAGTCAATCTTCAATAATCTTTAAGCATTTTTAAGGCTGCAGTTTCTCTGAGAATTTCTGATATCTTGAAGAATAAATAAGTTTGCTATACTTGACAATTGCTATATATTAGATGTTGTCTATTACTATAAAAAGGAAAAAAAAAGTTAGATTTCACTTTAGCTTTCTTAATCCAACTGGTTAATGTATAGATAGGTTTTTTAAAAAGGGTTTGAAAACATGGTATGGTAATTGAGCAGAATACAGTAAAACATTTTTTTTAAATTATAACTTATTTGCTATGCTTAATAAGAAATTAAAATAAAAAATATCAAACATTAAGATAACCTTTGAGGATTACATTCTTTGTTCAGGAAACAGAATCTACTTTTATTGAACTATTAACATGAAAATCTTAGCCCATGATAAGAGTCAAATGTTGCAGACAGTAGTGCTTAGGGTTATTAATAGAAGGGGTACCCCTATGAAACCATCTCTATCCTGCTATCTGTCCCTTCATATGCTACTTTTACTTACTAAATGTTTTCTACTCTGAGTTGGAGAACTAAAATTGTTGACCCTAAATTAAATGGAGTTTAAAGAGAAGAAGTGCCAAGCATTGTACTTATATTTCAAATATTCAAAAGAGAAGGTAGACAGTTAGTGATAGACTAGAAAGACCTATACAAAGTCAAATGAACTGATTTGGACAACTTTTTTGAAAATGTATTTTATGGCTCCATTCTACTGTACTGCCGGTGCATTCAGAACTGCTAATTTTTCTGAGAGGTAATCTTTGTTTCAGATTAAGAAGTGAAGGTTTTTTCCATATGTTGGACACTGTGCATAACACTGCTTTGAACATTGGAGAGCAGAGAACTCCCTCTTTGAGAACCTAATGTTAGTTCTCTTGGATATACAGTATACCCAGAAGTAGAAGTAGGATTGCTGGAAATTCTGTTACATAAATACACATGATATTATTCTGTCTTAAAAAAGGAACAATCCTGCCATTTGTCATATAAAGGATGGATCCAAAGGGCATAATGTTAAATTGAATAAGCCAGAAACTGAAAGACAGCTACTGTATAGTCTCATATATATGTGGAATCTAAAATACCCAAATTCATAGAAGTGGTTAGTAGAACTGTGGTTTCCAGGCATTCAGGAATGAGAGGTGTGGTCAATGGGTAGAGAGTTTTAGGAATGAAGATAAATAATTTATGGAGGATTACTATATGACACAGTGCCTGTAGTTAATAATATTGTGTTATGGGATTTAAATTTGCTAAGAAGGTGGATCTTATGTTAATTGTTCTTACCTTACACACTAACAACAACAATAATAATAGTAATAGTAATGGGGGGGAGGAAGAAACTTTGGGAGGTGGGTGATAAATATGATCATGGCATTGAGGATGACAATGATTTCATAGGGATATACTTATCAAACTCATGGAGATGCATACATTAAAAAAAATATATATATATAGCATTTTATATGTCAATCATTTATTTTAAAAAATAACTAAAAAAGAGGAGAAGAGGACAAGGCAGAGTCATCCCTCACCAAAATGCATACTAGCTCTTAGGATTTGTGTGATCACTTGAGCATTCTGAAACCTCCAAGTGGTAGAAGATTTTGTAGGTGAGCAGAAAGAAGGTGCTAAATTTTGGGGTAAAAGGAGTTTGATCTTCTTGGCCTCTGAGTGCAGTGTCAGTAGAACACATTAACTTTTCCCAGTGCACTCAATTGCCCTGTCCTTCCCAACTGCATCACTATGCTGAAAAATGTGATTTTCATAGAAATGTTCAATTTTGCAGCTTAGAGATGTTGTAAAGGGGAAAAAATATCATTTTTACACTTAAACTGCTCCTTAAATTGCTCACTTTAGTAAGTTAAAATTGGCCCTGAATATGATGACACTTGACCAACACGTGTTGGAATAAATTTTAACTCTTTCATCTTTAGTTTGCCCTGCTGTCCTTGGATTTTTTACCTCACAGCAATCATCCAAACAAGAATGACATAAAAACCTCCAAATTTCTAGCTTTTCTTGCTTTCCCTAAACAATTCTAAATAGATGGATAATAAGAAATGTTGATATTTCAGTTTTTGACTTTATTGAGTTACTGGAAGATGAATTTGATTTTTAATTGTATACATCAGGAGATGGAAATTTAAAAAATTAATTGCTATATAATATTTGTACATATTTATGCAATGCACTATGATATTTTGATACATGTATGCAATGTATGAGAATTAAACCAGAGGTAATTAGCATATCCATCATCTCTGTGTATTTCAAAATGCTGTGAAAGACAGCCAGCTTTGAAACTGGGTGTCCTTTCTCACTCTCCCCAACACACCCACACTCCCTCACACATATACCAATGAGTCTTGACTTCATTTTCATTCTCAGTGTGCTGGTTTACCAGCCCCTGTGAAAGATCTTCCCTCCCCTTCCCGTGGTTTGAAGACTAGGATAAAGCATTAAGGCTTTAGTCATACATATTTAAAAGTGAAGTTGCAAGAGACTTCACATCAGAAGATAAGGCTGTATATTTATTTATCTCTCCCTTTTTTTTTTTAATCATTGAGTGGTTTCTGAAGTTCTCTTTGACAACTTATCTATCATGGTTCCTCCACTGAATATTCTAGCACTTCTAACACAGTGCCTATTTAATCATCTGATGTAAACAAAAGTTTAGTTTTTTTTTTTTTTACATCTCCTTCACTATCCGACAGAAATTTGAGACTGAATGTGCATTTATCTTTGAAATGCAACTATCGAAAGTAATACAGAAATGCCCCCAACAATCAGAATACCCATACCATGGAGGATTTTTTTCCCTTATGCTCTCTTTCTTGTTCTTTCTTTTAATCAAAATCAACTTGGAAATATTTAATAGTACTATAGATAAATCCATTGTTCTGCACTGTGGGGAAAAAAGGGGGAATTACCTCACAGCAAAAAATCCCATTTTCACATAGGATTTACTATGTCCTGGGACAGATTAGGGATCCTTTCCTTTCCATATCTGACTCATTATTTAATATTACTTATGTTTTAAAATTATTTTATTTTGAGAATATCCTCTCAACTCTCTATCAGCTCCATCTCTATTCTAATCAACTAGACACTTATTCAGTGTTGACCACTCACAATAAAATATTTTGTATAAGAATACAAAGAAATGCTAAATGCTCTCTGTCCCTCTCTGTAAGTAGTTTGCAATTTAATAGTAGATAAAAGTATCTGATAATATAATATAAGAGCTAAAAAAAATTAAAGATTATTTACTTGAAATCTCCAAACTTTCTAAACAGGGGATTTGAAATAGATTCTATAGTCCTTCTGAGTCAGATGTTACTTTGACCTTAATGTTAAGATGAGGTTGTTGGTTCATTCACCACACTGAGCACTAAGGCTGATAGACATATTGAATATGATTTTGTAAGAAAATGATATGACACACAGGATTTTATTTAATGAGGGCTTAGTTTTGATTTTTCTAAATTCTGTAACTCTAACCTCATTTTCACAGAAGAGACAAAAAGATATATTACCTGCTGATTAAATTAGAGTTATGCCAACCTAGCTATATATCAAGATGGTTTTACAAACATGCCTTACTTTTCCCTACAGTATCACAGACTCTAGGGGAGGTAGCTGGGAATTGTACTTTTGAAAGCATTCTGGACAATCCCATGCATAATTGGGTAGGAAAAATCTGCTGTAGGGTTTGCCCACATTTATTATAAGAAGTTGCATGTTGAGCTAAGAACTTTGTCTCACATAGAGAGCTAGAGTGTTAGGGTGAAAATAAATGTGAATCTGAATATTTATTCAGTTTTATAATTTCTGACAAGTGTGGTAGTGTGGTAGTTATTGATATTGCTCTCCCTCTGGGAACAGAATGGAAATGCACTTCTTGGCCTCATGTTTTTGTGTTGTGCCAAATGACAAGTTCTTATAGGGAAAGGAGAAAGTGAAATTGCAAAACATTTTTCTGGCATGCGTGTGTGCCTGAGGGGTGTGATTTAGAGTAGATTGACCCCTTTATTTCACCTAGCATGGTAGTAAACATTTCAGATACTTAAAAAATAGACATAGAAACTTATTTGAAAGTAGAGAACTAAAGTGCTCTTCAAGATCAAGGAAGAGTGACTGATTTTGGAAAACATAGTCAAGAATGAAAGAAGAGGTACTCTACAAAACAAGGAGCAGGGAAATGAGTGAGTGAAGGGTCTAGATGTGAGGAATGAAAGCAGGTGGGTGGTGGAAAGGAGATCCATGGGGAAAAGACAAAATAAATTAAGAAAAGCTAGATTGCAGACAGAATAGCAACCCAATGGGTCTGATAAAGGATATTAATATTTAGTTTTAATAATTTATATATATCATCCACATATCCTTCAGGAGAGGTGCCTTAACTACCTATCTGTGTGCATGTAAGCATGCTTGTATTTGAGGGTATGCATTAGGGACTTCAGTCTAAAAGAGGAACTCTCAAAGCTTGGAAATAGTCCTAAAGACTAATAAATTACTAAAGAACTGAAAAATGGAAGGGAACAAATGTATCCTTTTAGCCAGTTCATCTCCCCTGTAAACTACTGACCAGTATCTATAGACCCAGTTCTTCTCTGGCCATATCACCAAACGCAGAACAAAGATCTGTAAGATATTCTATTGTTTTAAATTTTTTACTTGTTTTCAATTTGTAACATTTTCCCCAACTGTCAATGTTTTTGTTACTACTTTGAAGGCATTTTCATATTGAGAAATATAAAAATTAAAGAAACATTTACAGCATATGCATGTTTAAAGTTACTATTTTGCTATCACATGGGTCAACATTGGAATCTTGGAAGTGGAATAGAAGGGCTTCTTCATGTGTTTCTGAGTCATCTTGAAGTTTGTCCCAGACAAACCTCTCAAGGATCTGTGAATCTGTGAACTAGTTATTTGATCACCATTTTATATATGAAATATCAGCAACAATTAAAGTCAGGCGTAAGAAATGTGGCCAAATCACATGCCCACAGCTAGGCAGTTGTGAGCCTAGATCTAATTCATGATAGATTCTGAAGGTCAGTTTTTACTTTGCTTAATCCTTAGAAATTTAATCTGTTGTTTTAGTCAGCTTTTTCACTTACTATGAACAAAAAGACCTGAAAAGAACAATTAGAGGAGCTAAAGTTGTGTTTTGTTTTTTTTTTATTTTGTCTCATGGTTTCAGAGATTTCAGTCCGCAGACAGATGGCTCCATTCCTTGGTGCCTGAAGTGAGGCTGAACACCATGGAAGAAGAGTATGATAGGGGAAATCAGCTGGAAATATGGTAGCAGGACACAAAGAGACTTCCAGCCTCTAAAACCAAAATATAGACCCCCAAAGGTATGGGCCCTCAATGACCCACCTCCACCAGTCACAACCTACCTGCTTACAGTTACCACATCAAGGATTAATGCACTGATTAAATTAAGGTTCTTAGAACCCAATGTTTCACATCAAGTATAGTCTCATACATGAGGTTTTGGAAGACACCTTGTATCTAAACCATAACATCAGTTTCACACCACCAGGCAGATCTAGAAACCTAGGTGGAATTCAAAAAGAGGATTATATTATTATTCTTCTTATTATTATTTTTAATGTAAGGCCATAGGACAGTCAAATAGGTTGGCTTAGAAGTAGTTCCTTCAAGTCAAAGAATTCAAAGGGAATTCAAAGAATTCAAAGGGAAGAAAGATGACAGTCAGCCTGCAATGTTACAGAAAAGACTCCTTCTCTTGTCTGAAGTTGGATCAGTTGTCTAAATCCCCAATTCTATATTTTTAGAGTCCTAAATGTTCTGCACCATGAAACAGAATACAAATGAAGTAAGAGAAGCGATTAACCCACAGATATTTATTATGTTTGTACAATGAACGAGGGACCAGAGGACTCATCTCAAAACCATGAGGATAGCTACTTCTTCTGCTTCTTCCCTGCACCCAGAGAGTGAGAATCAGGCTTAGTGTTAGGAAAGAAGCAACCAAGAGAAAGAGCTGTCAGAAAAAGGAACAGAAAAAAAAAAAAAAATAGGCAAATGTTAACTTCTCACAAATTTCTCAAGTCTGGCTCTTCCACAAACATCTTCTTCAAGTTCTGTGTTGACCTCACCCCATCCCTTGGGTGTCAGAACGAGGGGGAAGAATCCTGCTGATTGACTTATGAAACACATTACCAGAAGCTCTCTATTTTGACAGTTAAGGCCACAGAAGCAATTTGTACTTTACTTAGAAGTTTATTGCATTTTGATAATTGCTTTTCCCCTTGAACTGTAGAGTTTTAAAATATAATTTTTGCTTGACTATAAAAAAGAAAAAAATCCATATAACTTTAAGAGCGTTTTCAGAGCTTTTAAAGTCTCCACTAAACTAAAGCATCCCAAAGTTACCTTGTTGAGTTGTTCAAGTTAGCAGCATAGTCATTTTTTTTTTTTAACCCTTTGACATTTGAAGTATCTGAAAAAGAAACACATGAAGAAGTCTTTGGTATAGAACATTCTACATATCAATAATTTTTCTAAAGAGCACTATGAAGGGAAGAGAATATCAAATAGCTCATCAATGAGTTTGGCAGGGGTCCTTTCTTTGCCCACAAATAAACAAGGAGCATGAAGTGCTCAAATTCATAGTCAGTGAAATAATGCTCATAAATAAATTTAGTGGATACATTTTCCTATGGATGGTCATTTTCCAAACATAAAAATTCAAAAGGGCTGCTAGTTAAAGGGTATATCTTGGTTTATAAGCATTATGACAATAACAAGTGTGCCAGAGTCACCCCTTACAGATTTCAAATCACTTTCACAGTTCTCATATATGTTTTCTCAGACAGGAAATATGGATGGAGGCAGATAATCAGAATAATGGTAGTTCAAAACACTACATACCACTCTAAAATGTTTTCCAGGACTAAATTTGAAAATTTCACTTACCTCCAGCCTTGTACATATTGGATTTAGTACAATTGAGTTAGTTGGTTGTGTGGTTTCAATGCAGCTAATCTACACTAGTGATGGTTAGAAGATAATCTAATTTTTTTAAAAAAATCATCTGTTTGATTGTAACCATTTGTATTTAATTAACTATTTTCCGTCTTATTTATTTGATTATCATAGCAACCTCTCATGGTATTATTCTTTTTTTTTTTTTTTTCTGGAACCGGTCACCAAGACAGTACAGAGACTGAGTGAATGCTCTGCCAGGACCCCACAAGTAAACTATGATAAAAGTAGAGCAGAAATCAGAACTGTTAATTTGAAATTTAAATGAGAAGACACTGGTGAGGCAAATTATCCTCCACAACGGTGACCCCTCTTCATTTTCACCAGTGCACCTGAACACCTCAGCTTGGTGTGAGGTTGTGTAGTGGAAAGTTTAGACACAGTGAGATAGGAGACTTTCATATAAACCAGTTACATTAAATAGAAATATTTCAGGGCGGGAACAATTCACAGACAGCTTTTATTTTGAAGTGTATTTACATTTCTAATGCAACCTATTCCTGGTTTATTATCCCATCTATGCAATAAATTCATGGATGGTAGATCCATAATGGGTGATAAAGGAAAATTAGGTTAATAACAATGCCTCTCATTTATCGAATGCTCTATGCTTTTCAAAGTGTTTTCAATCACAAACGGTGTTTAATAAGACACCTTCCTGAGGTTTGTAAGAGTGATATAAGACACCTTCCTGAGGTTTGTAAGACTGATTTTCAGTATTTCAGCAAGAGCACTGGTTAAATGACAACATTATTTTGTAAAATTGAAAGCCATGTGAAGGAAAAAATACTCTATAAACAAAAGTGTCCTAAAAGAGTAATGATGATCAAGCTCAAAACAAGAAAAAATAAAGTCTTCAATTGGCTGTGCACCTGCACAGGTACACATGAAAAGTGTGCTATCTTTAATCTAAAGATGAGGAGACAAAGCCAGCAGGAAAAGCAGCCCGGGTTACTCAGGCTAAATGAAGAATAGATTGCTTGAAGCTAAGATAACAAGGGACGACACATTTATTTGCATTCTATCCACTACTGTCTGTCAGAAGCATAAATCTTCGCTCGATGGGTCATGAGTCCAATCTGTGTGGCACTTCTTGTCATTTTTTGATAAGAAGCCATATCCTAGTAGTATAAACCACTTTCTTTTCTCCATGAGTTTTAGGGAACTTTTTTTCCCTCTTCATATCACAAGGTTGTTCAATAGAGTATCTGGAAGCACTTTGAACTCCTAGAAAGATAAGTGCTATTTAATTGCAAAGTGTTATTAGTCCTATGACTATCATTATGTGCACCAGCACAATTTTACAGTTAATGCATCTCAATATTACTGCTGTTGACATCCTTCACTTCTTTTTTCAACTGGCTCAACAGCAGAATTGGATGTGTCAGGGGACTGGTTATTGGAAATTGGATTCAGAGTCTCTTGCTTCTAGGTCTTTAATATCCAACACATTGCTATATTACCCCAAGTTGAATGGTATTTTAGTAGCATCAATACTACCCTCACATATGATTCACTATCCTGCAACATTACCCATCAGATTTACTTGATGAGAAAAGATCAATTTGCAGAGAGATGTAATTCTTACCCGGACTTAATGATTTCAACATTTCTACCTGCAAATATAATTTATTTCACTAATTGTATTCCATTTCTTTTCCTTCTCTTTAAAAGAGATATTTGCAGTTAAATTGTTTAATCTGTAGGTTCTCTAAGACAATCTCGTATGATATATTCTTTTAGGTTTCCACTTCCTTCCACTAGTTCTGCCCATGCATAATTTTAAAAGTATATCTCCTGAGTCATAGATATTTATTCCTGGTTTCTCATGTGTTGATGAAAATGGTAGCAACCTATATAAAATATATTTGATATTTTCCCAACTTTATCCATGTAGCAACTCAGTTCCTTGTCATAAAAACTCTATATTTCTTCTGTATTTATTTCTCTCTCTATGGTGTCAGTCATCATTCCCTGAATTGTCAGATTCCAAATTTCCATCACACATACAGAAAAAAAATGATAAGGCAAAAGATATGACTTAATAGATCACACAGTTCAAAGCACTCTGCTCAATCATATAGCATTATATAATTCAGATCATTATTATTATTATTGTAACATAATAAATTATGAAGTATAAGCAAGCAGTACTTGGGGGAATCAGGAAGGAATTCAGATAATGGTAGATAGACTTGCATGTTTTGATTCCAAATTAAAGTTTAGACAGGGCTTGGATGGTCAGGAAGAGGAATCTTTGTTTGAGGTTGGACTGCCTCAAAGGTGAATCTTGAGACAAGGATTCAAGTACACAGAGTTTATTTGGGTGGTGTCAGAGTGGGAAATGATATAGGAAAGAGAAGTTAGAAATCTCAAGAGTAACTAGACCCTAGTTCTCCTGGGAAACTCAGCAAAGCATGCTGCAAAAATTATTCTACCCAAAAGTTAGGGGATCAAGGCTGATTTTAGACCAAAATACAGTCATTGGTTAAATGTGTCTGGTGAGAGTATTAGTTCCTTTGTGCTTCTGTTCAGACCAAATGGTTTTCCTCAGTTTCAGAAGGTAGACCTTGGACACAGAAAGGCAGATTTCTGTCACACGGAATCCCAAAAAGGGGGACCAGAAGGGTGTATGGAAAATATTTGAAGCCTCTGAAAGATTTTGGATAGGAGGAGGGAGAAACAAGAAAAGAAGCAAGAAAGCACATCAACAGACAATAAACCTCATTCAAACATCATCCAAATGAGGGAAGATTATGAAACTGAGGGAAGATACATCTGGAAATATTTAGGAACATGATTGTCAAAAATTGAGGTAGTTTATCTACATTTAGATCCTTGAAATTATAAAATTTTCATCATAGAAAACATGACACTGCTTTTCAGAGATCTATCTGAGGAGATCACAGGCTTTTATTTGTGAATGGGTTTAACAAATCATTTTTAGCATATAATAAAATGATAGGTCATGCCACAGAGTCTCTATCTTACTAGAAAGCTTGCGAGTTGGGAGAGAAGGAGAAATTTTATGTTTGCTTAGTTTAAACTGAGAAAGTGTTTTGAAGATGGCAATAGATTGACACTAACTTAGCACAGAACACCTGCTACAAACACCACCTTTCAACATAGATCCTGGACCATATAATAGGACATGCAAAACAAATTAAAAATTTAATAACTGCAAAAGAAGAGAAAAAAAATATTATTTTCCAATGAAATGATCTTCAAACTCGAAAACTGAACAAAATAAAAAGATAAAAACAGATCATGAGGAAAGAAAATACTAATTAGAAAATTTGGCAAGACAACTATAGGGTATCCACAATAACCAACTTACATAGACAATAAAGATATCATTCATGATAATAAGCAAACTTACAAAGTTTCTAACTAAACTATAGTGAGCATATATAATAATTATTATAGGACTAAAATTTAACACTATTGAAGAATATAAAGGAAGACTATACCAAAAGAATGAATGCAATAAATATAAATATATTTTTATTCATTCTACCCAAATCTATACATAAATTCACTGCAGCTCCTAATCATAGTCTAGCAAAACCAAATCAAAGAGAATTTACAAAACACACAAAAAAAGAATAAAAATAATGAAGATAATGCAGAAAGGTGGAAACAAAAACAGACTGGATAACATGATGAGGCACTTAAGAACCAGTACAACTGAATTCATATTATAGGGGAGTTTGTAAAAGGGTCAGGAGAGTAATCTACAGAGTATGGTAAGGGAAAGTGTCAAATTAGTGTACATGTTAGATCTTATCACAAATCAGTGTGTAAAGGATGGATAATTTCAGGTAGAGGAGGCGGCTCAGCACAGCGCTTGGACTCAAGCAGCCGCTGGGGCTCCGGGCGGCTGCCTGGGGAGGAGCTGCATGGCGAGCTGTTTGGACCCAGAGTGACCGCTTCCGAACACCGGGGGGTTGCCCGGAGGAGGAGGAGAGGCCCGGCGGGTCGCTTGGGTCTAGGAGTGACTGCATCAGAGCCACGGGCGGTTGCCAGAGGAGGAGCTGCGTGGTGAGCTGTTTGAACTCAGAGTGGGCGCTCCTGAGCGCCGGGGGACTGCCCGGAGGAAGAGGAGGAGCACAGCGGGACGCTTGGTCTGGGAGTGACTGCATCAGAACCACAGGCGGTTGCCAGAGGAGGAGCTGCGTGGTGAACTGTTTGAACTCAGAGCGAGCGCTCCTGAGTGCCGGGAGGTTGCCCGGAGGAGGAGGAGGAGCGTGGCTTGTTGCTTGACCTGGGAGTGACTGCATCAGAGCTGCGGGCGGTTGCCGAAGGAGGAGCTGCGCGACGAGCTGTTTGAACTCGGAGCAGCTGCTCCAGAACACTGGTGGCCTGCCTGGAGGAGGAGAGCGGTGGGACGCTTAGTCTGGGAGTGACTGCATCAGAACCACAGGCGGTTGCCAGAGGAGGAGGCGAGTGGTGAGTTGATTGGACTAAAAGCAACTGCTCCGGAACACCGGTGGCCTGCCTGGAGAAGGAGCGTGGTGAGTCACCTGGTCTCGGAGCCACCGCTCCTGAAGACCCGGGGGGCTACCCCAAGGAGGAGGAGGAGGAACAGGGCGGGTCACTTGGACTTGGAGTGACTGCCTAGGGCTACGGGTGGTTGGTGGGAGGAGGAGACCCAAAGTGAGTTGTTTGGATTCCTAGTGACTGCATCGGAAACCGGGCGGCTGTCCGGAGGAGGAGGTGTGTGGCGGGTCTCTGGGTTTCGGAGCTATTGTACGGGGCTCCAGGTGGTGGCTCAGGGGAGGGGCTGCATAGCCAGGCGATTGGTGCAGAGCAGGGTCCCAGGAGCTAGGTGGCTTCTTGCTGGAAGAGCCGCACAGAGACACGCCTAGGGGCGGAGCGAAGTTTCCAGGGTGGCGGGCAGATTCTCTGGGAGAGGCAGCCTAAGGAGACGCCTGTGAAGGGTGAGGCTCCCAGGCCCAGGACGTAGGTCCGGGCCCCTGGGATCGTTGCAGAAGAAGACAGCCCAGCCCAGGTGGTAGTTGTAGATTGAGGGGAACCTCTAGGAGGGCAACTGACCAGCGAGACGTCCCCACCGAGTGACTCTTCCCGGCCGGGGGAGGTTTTCCCACAGGGACGGTAAAGTCAGAGACATAGGCACAAACAGGCCTTGCCTCAGCCCACAGTCTACTTCCCCGTTGGATGACCATTGGTCAACAAGTGGAGGCACCTCCGCCCACTAGCAGGGAATATATGCCACCTGAGGGTTACCACACCTAGAGAGGCAGCTTCTTCATGGAGCTCTGCATTATCAACCTCCTCCAAGACTTCAGGCTACTGAAGGATAAGAGGGGATATACTAGCAATCTTCAGGGACATTATAAGTTGATAGAGGAAATCTGCAATATCTTAATGACCCACTGATCCCTGAACAATATGAGAAAACAAGGGAAGAAAATGCCCCAAACAAATCTAGATGTTACATCAATAAAATCCAACGACAGCATGGCAGAAGAAATGACAGAAAGGGAGTTCAGAATGTACATAATTAAAATGATTAGGGAAGCAAACGATGAGATGAAAGAGCAAATGCAGGCATTGAACGATCGCACCAATCGACAGTTAACAGAGCAAATTCAGGAAGCAAAAGATCATTTCAATAAAGAGTTAGAGATATTGAAAAAAAACCAAACAGAAATCCTTGAAATGAAGGAAACAATAAACCAAATTAAGAACTCCATAGAAAGCATAACCAATAGGATAGAACAGCTGGAAGACAGAACTTCAGATATTGAAGACAAAATATTTAACCTCAAAAACAAAGTTGAGCAAACAGAGAAGATGGTGAGAAATCATGAACAGAATCTCCAAGAACTATGGGATATCATGAAAAGGTCAAATTTGAGAATTATTGGGATTGAGGAAGGCTTAGAGAAACAAACCAAAGGAATGAACAATCTATTTGAAGAAATAATATCAGAAAATTTCCCAAATCTGAAGAATGAAATGGAAAATCAAGTCCAAGAGGCTTATAGGACTCCAAATACACAAAATTACAACAGACCCACACCAAGGCACATTATAATGAAAATACCTAACATACAAAATAAAGACAGAATTTTAAAGGCTGTGAGAGAAAAGAACCAAATTACATTCAGGGGGAAGCCAATACGGATATCAGCAGATTTTTCAATCCAGACCCTAAAAGTTAGAAGGGCCTGGAACAACATTTTTCAAGCTCTGAAAGAAAATGGATGCCAACCAAGAATCTTATACCCAGCAAAACTTACCTTCAAATTTGACGATGAAATAAGATCATTCCATGATAAACAAAAGCTAAAAGAATTTACAAAAAGAAAGCCAGCATTACAGAACATTCTCAGCAAAATATTCCATGAGGAAGAGATAAAAAACAAAGAAGCAAATCAGCAAAGGGAGGAATTATCCTAAAGGAACTGTCAAATAAAGGAGGAACCAAGATGTGTCAAAAATTTTAAATATGAACCAAATGACTGGGAATACAAATCATATCTCAATAATAACCCTGAATGTTAATGGCCTGAATTCATCAATCAAAAGACATAGACTGGCAGATTGGATTAAAAAGAAAGATCCAACAATATGTTGCCTGCAAGAGACTCACCTCATAGAAAGAGATACCCATAGACTAAAGGTGAAAGGATGGGGAAAAACATACCATGCACATGGGCTCAGCAAAAAAGCTGGAGTATCCATCCTCATTTCAGATAATGTGGACTTCAAGCCAATGTCAGTCAGAAGGGATAAGGAAGGACATTTCATACTGCTTAAGGGAAGCATAAATCAGCAAGATATAACAATCATAAACATCTATGCCCCAAACAGTGGCTCATCCATGTATGTTAAACAAATCCTTCTCAATTTTAGAAACCAAATAGACCATAACACAATAATACTAGGTGATTTTAACACGCCTCTTTCACCACTGGACAGATCTTCCAAACAAAAATTGAACAAAGAAACCATAGATCTCAATAACACAATCAATAATTTAGACTTAACAGACATTTATAGAATATACCATCCAAGCAAGGGCGAATACACTTTCTTCTCAGCAGCACATGGATCCTTCTCTAAAATAGACCATATATTATGCCACAAAGCTAATGTCAGCAAATACAAGAAGATAGAGACACTACCTTGTATTCTATCAGATCATAATGGATTGAAGTTACAAATTAATGAAAGAGTAAAAAACAGAAACTACTCCAACACCTGGAGATTAAACAATATGCTACTATATGATGAATGGATAACAGAAGATATTAGGAAGGAAATTAAAAAATTCTTAGAGGTAAACGAGAACAAAGAAACAACATATCAAAATCTCTGGGACACTATGAAAGCGGTACTTAGAGGAAGATTTATTTCATGGAGCGCATTTAATAAAAGAAGTAAAACTCAAAAAATAAATGACCTAACACTACAGCTCAAAGCCCTAGAAAAAGAAGAACAGACCAACACCAAAAGTAGTAGAAGACAGGAAATAGTTAAACTGAGAGCTGAAATCAACGAAATTGAAACAAAAGAAACAATACAAAAAATTGACAAAATAAATAGTTGGTTCTTCGAAAAAATAAACAAAATTGATAAACCTTTAGCCACACTAACAAAGAGAAGACGAGAGAAAACCCAAATCACTAAAATTCGGAATGAACAAGGAACTATCACAACAGACACGACCGAAATACAAAACATAATTAGAAGCTATTTTGAAAATCTATACTCCAACAAAATAGAAAATTTCGAAGACATCAACAGGTTTCTAGAGACATATGAATTGCCTAAACTGAACGAGGAGGACATACACAATTTAAATAGACCAATTTCAAGTAATGAAATAGAAGAAGTCATCAAAAGCCTTCCAACAAAGAAAAGTCCAGGACCAGATGGGTTCTCAGCCGAGTTCTACAAAACTTTTAAAGAAGAACTCATTCCAATACTTCTCAAAGTATTCCAGAAAATAGAAGAGGAGGGAACTCTCCCAAACTCATTCTATGAAGCCAATATTACCCTGATTCCTAAAGCAGACAGAGACACATCGAGGAAAGAAAATTTCAGACCAATATCCTTAATGAACATCGACGCAAAAATTCTCAACAAAATTTTAGCAAATTGCATACAAAAACATATTAAAAAGATAGTGCACCATGATCAAGTGGGTTTCATCCCAGGGATGCAAGGTTGGTTCAACATCAGAAAATCAATAAATGTCATTCACCATATCAATAGACTTAAAGTCAAGAATCACATGATTATTTCGATAGATGCAGAAAAAGCATTTGATAAAATACAGCACCCCTTCATGCTCAAAACACTAGAAAAAATAGGGATAGTGGGAACATTCCTTAACATTGTAAAGGCCATCTATGCTAAACCCATGGCTAATATCATTCTTAATGGTGAAAAACTGAAAGCATTCCCTCTAAAAACTGGAACAAGGCAGGGATGCCCTCTTTCACCACTTCTATTCAATATCGTCCTTGAAACTCTAGCCAGAGCAATTAGACAGACCAAAGAAATTAAAGGGATACGAATAGGAAAAGAAGAACTCAAACTATCCCTATTTGCTGATGATATGATGGTATACTTAGAGGAACCAGGAAATTCCACCAGAAAACTTTTAGATCTCATAAGTGAATTCAGTAAAGTAGCGGGATATAAGATCAATGCACATAAATCGAAGGCATTTTTATATATAAGCGATGAATCTTCAGAAAGAGAAATTAGGAAAACTACCCCATTCAATATAGCTTCGAAAAAAATAAAGTATTTGGGAATCAATCTCACAAAAGAGGTGAAAGACCTCTACAATGAGAACTACAGAACACTCAAGAAAGAAATTCAAGAAAACCTTAGAAGATGGAAAGATCTCCCATGTTCTTGGATAGGAAGAATTAATATTGTCAAAATGGCCATACTACCAAAAGTGCTATACAGATTCAATGCAATTCCAATTAAAATCCCAATGATGTACCTTACAGAAATAGAGCAAGCAATTATGAAATTCATCTGGAAGAATAAAAAACCCAGAATAGCTAAAGCAATCCTTGGCAGAAAGAGTGAAGCAGGGGGTATCGCAATACCAGATCTTCAACTCTACTACAAAGCAATAGTAACAAAAACGGCATGGTATTGGTACCAAAATAGAAAGGTGGATCAATGGTACAGAATAGAGGACATGGACACAAACCCAAATAAATACAATTTTCTCATACTAGACAAAGGGGCCAAAAATATGCAATGGAGAAAATATAGCCTCTTCAACAAATGGTGCTGGGAGAATTGGAAATCCATATGCAACAGAATGAAACTAAACCCATATCTCTCACCATGCACAAAACTAAACTCAAAATGGATTAAGGATCTCGGAATCAGACCAGAGACCTTGCATCTTATAGAAGAAAAAGTAGGTCCAGAGCTTCAACATGTCGGCTTAGGACCAGACTTCCTCAACAGGACTCCCATAGCACAAGAAATAAAAGCAAGAATTAATAACTGGGATAGATTCAAACTAAAAAGCTTTCTCTCAGCAAAGGAAACTATCAGCAATGCAAAGAAAGAGCCTACAGAGTGGGAGAAAATCTTTGCCAATCATACTTCAGATAGAGCGCTAATCTCCAGAATCTATAAAGAACTCAAAAAACTCTACACCAAGAATGTAAATAATCCAATTGACAAATGGGCTAAGGAAATGAATAGACACTTCACAGAAGAAGATGTACAAGCAATCAACAAACATATGGAAAAATGTTCAACATCTCTAGTAATAAGAGAAATGCAAATCAAAACCACCCTAAGATTCCATCTCACCCCAATTAGAATGGCAATTATCAAGAATACAACCAACAACAGGTGTTGGCGAGGATGTGGGGAGAAAGGTACACTCTTACATTGCTGGTGGGGCTGCAAATTAGTGCAGCCACTCTGGAAAGCAGTGTGGAGATTCCTTAGAAAACTTGGAATGGAAACACCATTTGACCCAGCTATCCCACTCCTTGGCCTATACCCAAAGGACTTAAAATCAGCATATTACAGAGATACAGCCACATCAATGTTCATAGCTGCTCAGTTCACAATAGCCAGATTGTGGAACCAACCTAGATGTCCTTCAATTGATGAATGGATAAAGAAAATGTGGTATATATATACAATGGAATATTACTCAGCCATAAAGAATGATAAAATTATGGCATTTGCAGGCAAATGGATGAAACTGGAGAATATCATGCTAAGTGAGATAAGCCAATCTCAAAAAACCAAAGGAAGAATGATATCGCTAATAAGTGGATGATGACACATAATGGGGGGTGGGAAGGGTTAGTGTTGGGGTTGGAGTTGGGTTTAGGGAGGGGGGCAGGAATGGAGGAAGGAAGGACTGTATAGATGGAGGGGAAGGGTGGGAGGGGAGGGGGGAACGAAAAAATGGCAGAATGAATCAAACAACATTACCCTATGTAAATTTATGATTACACAAATGGTATGCCTTTACGCCATGTACAAATAGAGAAACAACATGTATCCCATTTGTTTACAATAAAAAAAAAAAAAAGGATGGATAATTTCATAAAGGGCCTTGGGAAAAATTGATCTATTGTGTGGGTAAAATAAACTGTATTTACCTCTGCATAAAGAAATCCAGGTGAAGAAATATCTAAACTTTAAGGTCGAAATCATAAATTGTTAAAAGCAAGTGGAGAATATCTTTAAAATCATGTAGTAGAAAAGTATTTCATAGATTAAGTATCACAAATAAAAATCATAGTAGGAAGTAGTATTTCATTTGAGTGATTAATATAGAAATTTTCTTTTTAATTAGAGTTACCACAGATAATAAGGAAGATAAAGTTTAGGACAACTTATTCAAAGTGTTGATCACTTACAGCAGCTCTTCAAATAAATGACACCACTGCCCCTGCAGTGGGAAAGAGGGAAGGTTCACCAGTGGTGATTGAGAGAATGGTAGAGCACTTTGTATTAAGTATGTACCATGTTTAGGGTATGTTATTTGATCTCAAATGGGCCAGGATCAAAGATCCCATTCTGTTCCCTACCAGCTGTGAGAGTTTCAGCAATTCACCTCAATTCCCAGCTAAAATTAAATAGCATCCACCATATATTATATCATTCTGAAGATATCACATATTTAGATATTATATATGTGACAGATATTCACAAGTAATGCAATGCAATCTTAGCACGTGTTGTTAGCACCTAAGTTTTCTTTCTCTTCCCCCATTTTCTTCCATTATTTCTTCTTTCTTCCTTCTTTCGTGGAGACCATGGTACCAGGAAATTGGGATACAGCAGAGCTCTCTTTTCCGAGGAAAACAAGTTTAAATGTTTGGACATTTAATAGTAATAACAATTGGGTAATTATAACAATATTTAATAGAGACTACCTTCACAAAAATAATACAAAGCAGATGTATGGAGTAAGTATGAATTTCATAGGTTATAAAACATGAATTTGTTAAATGTTCAAGTAACTTCCTAACATCACCACAGTTCTATTGATGATAAAAACCAATCTTGTCAATTCCAAATAAACTTGATCATTTCTGTCTGTTGCCAGTGACATTGCATTAAAATCTCATGAATGGTGGAAGATTTCCTCCTTCCTTCTTTTATCCTTGTCTTCTGTAGTGATTCAGTCATCAAGGGCACTGTAGGAACAGAATCATCAGTGCAGTATGACATTTTCAATTTTGGCTGCTTCTGTGATTTAAGACTAACAATAATGATGATTACAACAAAGATTATAATATTAACTGATCTTTTCTGGACATTCCTTATGTTTTAGTTGATATTATAAAAAGTTTACATGAATTAATTTTTTTTCTCATTCACATCAGTGCACTGAGGTGGATAGGGTCATTCCTCTTTCCACTAATGAGAAGTCTCCATTGGCCATCAGCCTGTGCTTTGGCAGCTTGCACATGGAATATCTATGTTCTCCTGTGCTCTTGGGCACCAAGCTCACAGATCTTTCTCTGTTCTTTACACCCTGACCCTGAAGATTTTCCAGGTCTGTGGGTCTATTCTCAGAAACTCATGCATTTTCTGAAAGCAGGCAGAATTTTTGTCTGTTTTGCAACCTCACCACGACCTGAAAGAGGGCATCTGGGCAACTGTTTCTCTCCCTGAAGGCACAGCTTCAGGATGTATGTGCCACTTTCCATAGTGACAACTTCTAATTTTAACAAGGAATTTAATACCGCCATATTCCCACAGTGATGACTCTGACATTCGAAATCTATGCAAATGAAAAATTAGTGACTGAAAGATGGATGGAGGTAGCCCACATAGGAAGCCCCTCTTCATCTCTGCTAGCCCTGGCTGGAATGACTTTACTTTGAGACCATAATTGCTATGGGTCTCTGGATCAGGACCCTTCCTTCCTCATTTTTCAAGGTACAGAACTGAAGATCCACAGGAGGGCTTTTCTGTCTTTTTCTCATGTAATTCTACTTCCTGAAGGAGAACTAGAAGGCAGTAGGCACTGTCATCAAAGAATGACTTTGAATTGGCAATGCAGAGGAGAAAATATAATTTATTGGATTAAAATTTCAGTGGAAATGTGAATTGGGGATGGGTTTTATAAAGGAGAGACTGTCAGTTACACTAAGGAACTAATAAGCTGATTTCCATCCACTGGGACAAAGGAGAAGAGAAGTAGAATGAATCACCATTTTCTACTGTAACAATGACAGTTGGAAGACTGTTATGACTCTTCCGATGATAATAATTTCCATTCCGATGGGCTCCTTTTCCAAGACATCTAAAGTATTTTACAAGTGATTTTTGCCATCCATCCTCATGTTTCAAAGAGAAGACATACAAATACTCACATCCTCATTTCATAGGCAGCAGATGTGTCTGAAGGTTTCTGAATATATGGAGTTTTTTCCAAAGAAATGTTTAATAAGGTGTGCTATGGAAACTGAAGCATTCAGTCATGTCTGTGCAGAAAAAGAATGGAAGACAGATGTCTAAAATGTGGACACAAAATCTGCTATGAGTTCCTATTGTCATCATATAACCTCTCTGCTGAGGGAGAAAACTAAGAGCTAAAAGTAATGTTTTCTGAACATATATATTACATGGTAGATTTTGACTAACATCAATACTGATTCTTTAACATTTAGTCCTTATATATTTCTCTATGTCCTTTCCTTTCTCATATTGTAACATATTCTCTCTTTTTTTTTTTTTCTGTGCTAAGATCTAGTACAGGTTGAGCATTCATTGACTGCTCTGTACAGTAACTTTTATTTGCTGAGTGTTCATGATCTTAAGTGGTGTAGAGGTGTACAAAGTTATTCAACAGAAGAAAGAAACTTAAGACTAACTATTAAGATGAGGAAAATATCATGCAAGTAATACCCTGACTATTTAGGGTTTTTTTCCCCCACTAGTTTAGAACATAATTGCATCTTTCTCTTTTCTTTCTCTTCTAGTTTTTCACTCATTAAAAAAGAAGAATGTCTGGTAATTATGTAGGAAAGAAAGAATAATGACACTCAAAGGAATTAAGGTTTCAGATGAAATTAAAGTTGCTAATAAACTGACCTTATTATAAAGCATATTATCATGTATTATTTGGATGGTCCAATGTAATTACAATGGTTCCTTTAAATATAGAAGAGGGGGAGGAGGAGTCAGTGCCATAGCAGTGTGATATGAGGAAGACTCAACTAGTCACTTCTGGCTCTGGCATTCTATGAACAGGAAAGATAGCAGCCACCAGAACCTGGAAGAGATGAAAGGGATGCCTCCTAGACACTCCAGAATACAATGGAGTCCTACTGATAACCTTACTTTTAGCCCTGTGAGACCTATTCAGACTTCTGACCTCCAGAACTGAAATATAATAAATTTGTATTACAAGCAACCAAGTTGTGGCAATCTGTTACAGCAATAGGAAACTAACATAATATGCATTGTGTGTTTAGGGAATAATTGAATGAATGAAGAATCAACAAATATAAGTCAAATCTTGTCATTCACTAGCATTCTAAATTCTGAATAAAGACTAGGAGAAGTAGAGTTCACAAGACAGTTGTTTCAAAAAATATAGTTATAGATCATGAGACTAGCAATGGTTGTGTTGTATGTTCTTTTATTTCTACCTTCATATCTTCACTTGTATCTGTGCAAGAGAGTCTGGAGTTTGAAAAAGAAAAAGTAATTGTTCACGAAGTACCCTAACTAAAGTTTGGGCAGTGCTTCAATTTTACAATAATAATAATTATACATAGTGCTTGCTCGATACTTAATATGTGCATTGGTTCTTAGTGATGTATATGTATCAACTAGATTAGTATTCACAGCAATCCTATTCCTATGGGAAAGCTACATTCCTTATTTCCATTTTATGGATTAACAATATAAAAAGCACAGAAAGATCAGGTAACTTGTTCAAGGTCACAGAGTTAGGAAGTAGCAGGGGCAGGACTTGAACTCTCAAGTATTTAAACACATTCCATATACAAATAATACTTTCACTTCCCAGTGCCATTATTAGTAGGTAACCTGTAATATAGCACTAATTAATATATTAATATATTAATTATATTTGTCCATGTGAAGATTTGAGTTGAGGACAATCTAGAATAAGGAAGCAGAATAATAATAAGGGCAAAGTGGTTATCCCCTAAGGCACATGAAAGGCTACAGTGAAAAATGAAACTAGAAGAGGTTTTTGGGTGGGTGTTTGGTGGTTTCTAAACTCCAGCAGAAGAGATTTAAATTCTGTTCAGCCCTCAGTAGAAAATATTAGATTTTTTTTGTTGGTTTGTTTGTTTTGTTTTAGTTTTATTTGTTTTTTAAGGCACAGAAGTGAAGCAATCAGAATTTCCAAGTCAAGCAGGTTAAAATATATTGGTTCATGTGAAAGGGGATGACAGAAGAGGCACTGAAGCATAAAGTTCAGTGAGATTATTATAGTCTCAATAGTGAAACATGTTGGGGATACGGAAGAAGGAGGTCATTGTTGGAATGGGAGAGAGGGGTTCAGATGAAGGAAATATCGGGAGGTAAAGCTGACTTGCAATTGTCATGAAAAGTGGGGGGAACCAAAAGACTGAATGACTTTGAGCATATGATACTGGAAGGTTGGGACACAGGTGGATGTGAAAGGAGGAAAAAGTTCAGAGAGATTCCCCAGTTTGCTCTTCAGAGTAGAGGACAATGAAATTGATTTGGAGGAACTCCATTGTAGCTAAAAGAATTATGCACATTCATCCTTGGGAATCTGTGGGAGTTTGCTTCCAGGATTACAGAGGATGCTAAAGGCATTGGATACATAGGTCCTGTCCACCAAGTGGTAGGGTCTTTTCTCCTGTGCACATCCTTCCAAAATACCTTAAATCATCAGTAGGTGATTTATAGAACCCAAAGCAATGCAAAGTCCATGAAAATAGCTGCTATTCTGTATCATTTACAGAATAATGAGAAGAAAACATCTGTTCACATTCAGTAACAATAACTTCTTTCCCCTTAGAATATTTTAAGTCTGTGATTGGTTGAATTTATGGATGTGGAAGTCACAGATATATTTATTTAGTTGGGTAATAAATACCTGGTTTATGATTGATTTTCAAATGTTTTGAAGAACCCTTACGTGAGATCCATACTTCGAAGATACTAGTCTAAATTTCAGTGATCATAATGATACTTATACCACATTAAAAAAAAAAAAATCACAGGCTCTTCCTTTGCTTCTTTGGTACTCCACTATTATTTCTGAAGCCTTATTGCCCTGCTATCTATTCATACCCTAGGTTTAAGTTTGGTTGTTGCTCCAGCTTCTGAGGTAGTGCACTTGATAAAAATAGACATTTCAAAAATTAGTAGAAGCCCTATTGAGCAATTGGAGGCAATCACATGTTATGCATCAGGAGCAGAATTCTTCCTCACCCTTAGATATCTTCAATTGATCTGACATAGAACTGACTCTTGAAGATCACAGTGTCAGTCATGTTATACTTGGTCATTTTCTTACCTATCTTCTATAGATGAATAGATGAATCAGGCCTAAAGTTCATTAAAATATTGATTTTTTAAATATTAAAATGCATCAGTGCTTGTCTTTGGGTGGTCACATGCTTCAAACATGGAAATAAGGGCAGCATTCACCAGTTCAGTCTACTCTCTGCCCTGCTGGAACCTGCTTCTTCGCTGCTTATATCAAATTCCTAAGCCATGAACATCTATAATGTTGCCTGGCAATCTTCTTTCAATTGACTGCCCCATTTCTATGTAGTTTAAAAATTCATCATACTTGAAAGTCATAATGGATGTGCAAATTCTCATTTTTGTTAGAATCCATCATAATGCTGCACAATCCATTGCAACAATTACATTCAATCACTATAGGAAATCTCTCACAAAGTTTATTACAATAATGTTAAATACAGCTTCTCCATTGGTCTTTAACCAAAGCAATTTTTTATGTTGGCTTATAGTTTTATGAAGCTTGTCTAATGCCAACAGTTCTCTTTTAGATCAAAGAAACTTCCAAATGGGTGTTTGGTTATTTGAATTTTCTTTGATCACCACCTCCCCTACTCCCGACTGATTTATCATCTCTTTTCTACTTCTCCAGTAAATTTTCTGCAAAGTTCTACCGTTGCACCCAGAGTGCTTTTTCTTCCCCCTTAAATATATGTTTAATCATTCCACTGAACTATGAAATCTTTGAGAGTGGTGCAATTTGGTCCATGAATGCCAGAATCAGACCTCTATGATATCTCTTTAATCCTCACTTTCTTCATTTGAAATATTGAATTGATAACAATGTCCTACATTCTTATCTCTCATAGGGATTTTTGATAAATCAAGTGAGAATGCTTTGTCAACTGAAGGTGCCCTATACATGCAGATCAGATTTTCCCTGCCAAATCATTTTCCCTCCTCAGTCCAGTCTTGTTGGCCCACCCTGCCTTGTTGCTCCCAGATTCTAACACAGTTATGTGTTTGGTATGAAATCCCAGGCACTACTAAAAACACATGTCAACATTTTCAGGCACATGTGCACACACACAAACAGCAACTGCTGCCTAGTGTGTCCTCCTGGAGGAAGGAAGAGGATGATATAAATAACTCCTGTATGCAAGAACAGTGATCCACACCACTGTCAGACCCTTCCTAAAGTCCACTGGGAAATTAGACCTCATCAGTGTCAAGCATCAATTCCCAATCACCACAACAAAGTGGCAGAAGTTTCTAGAGTGACACGCTCTGCTGCTGAGGCCAGGACTCTTGTCACAAAAAAATGAAGAAGGACAGTTATTCTGAAACTTAAGTCTGTGTAGGCAGACACCTTATATCATTCAGGACCACAATTTCACATCGTTAGAACTCCCGAAAGACTGTCCCCAACTATTGCCGTATCAGTCCTTAGAGTTTACATTACTTTTTACAGAGTAAACCAGGTCTCAACTTGAACTCTAAGGAGGGAGAAGGGCCACCACTAAATTACACTAGGTAAATCTTGACAGCTCCAGGCAACCTATGAAGCCTGGAGCTGTTGTTCCCCTGGGGCCCCCCTCAAAAATGACACATGTATCTCATGAAGATATCCTAGCAGGTAGCATTTGAAAATAAATAAATAAATCTCACCAGAGAACACTGTCAGGTAATAAGTATCGAGTGGCTTCAGCAACTAAAGACATCGTCTCTTGGGGCTATGTTAATCTGCTTGTGTCTGCTAGGAGGAAGGAGGAACTGGTAGATGAAAGTCTGAGGCTGTCAGTGCCTTCAGGGAAGTGATGGGTGAACATCAAACTTCACTTCAGATGAACATCTCATCACCTGGGTAGGAATTTCAGTGTCTGGATCAGTTAAGTGGGAGGGGTCAGAAAAAGAAGAAATAAACCAGTACAATGGCGACACAAGCACCCCACCAGGGCAATGTGACAGTAGTGTGTAGTGAATTTTCATAAAGGACATTTAGAAAACAAAATAAGTACTGAGTTCAGAGTTGTGCACTAGATAGTGTCTCAATAAATGTTAACAGGAATAATGCTTCAGGAATAATGCATTCAGTCTCATGAATTCTAGTGAAATTTTAGTGCCATATACTGCCAAATAAAAATAACATTGAGAGGCATATGCTTAGAAAAAGAAAAATTTAAACTTAAAGTAAAATGCATATCCTAATGGAATGTTTAATATCCGAGAAAAACAGTGACAGACTAGGAAGGCACCATCATTGAGGCAAGGCATCTTCCTCTATTTATGGGCCAAAGCAGTAGTTCAATCTAAAACCATTTCTACTCCCTTTCTTAAAATCCTTATAGTTTTTAAAATACATATTTTGTGATCTGTTCAGATTCAAAGTTTGCAGATCAAATTTTTAAGAAAAATATCAACAAATCTCTTCTTAATATATTATATGACCCTGGTTGGGAATCATTTTGATATATAAACACAAATATTTTTATCTTTTTTTTTCCCCTTGGTGCTACCAAGGATTAAACTCAGGGGCATTTAACCACTGAGTCACACCCAATCTCTTTTTATCATTTTATATTTTATATTTTTGGGACAGGATTTCACTTAGTTGCTTAGGGACTCGTTAAGTTGCTGAGACTGGTTTTGAATTTGAGATTCTTCTGCTTCAGCCTCCTGAGTTACTGGTATTACAGGTGTATGTGTACACCTGTAATACCACACCTGGCACAAACACTTCTTAACAGTATCTTCCCCCTATACAATGTCATAATAGCTGCTGGATAAAGAATCATATGCTGTCACCACGCAAAATAATAATAAACATGTTTGTGGTGTTTTCCTATTCTAGGCCCCATGTCCTGCATTCTAAATGCATTACACAACTTAATCCTTACATTATTCATATAACATTAAAATTTTTTCATTTAATAGAAAGTAAAGTTGACACCTATTTTAAAGAATATAACCTGGATTATATAGCTAGTAATGAGTAGAACAAGAATTTCAACCTATGGAGTTTTAAGCCACAGGTCCCACTCTTGATAATTTTACTCTGTACCTTCCTTTTATTTAATTCATGTGATCAAACATGGTCAGACTTTCTACTGTCTTTTCAATACGTTGCCCAACCATGTGGCAATATAGAACATCTTGTATTTTCCTTCAAATTCCACTTCATCAACATTGTTGATCAAATGAGTTTCATAGCTAAATAGTTGACCAAAATGAATGTGAGAACTTTAGGTCTAAAAAAATGAAAACCATTGTAGTAAGAATAAAAAGCTATATTATTGTATCTTTTTTCACTGTCTTGATTCTGAATGGAATAACAAAAATTATTTCACTGAAGAACTACAGTTATGTGAAGAAGAGTCACCCAGTGGATATACTCACAGAACACTTTGATTTTCTAAATCAGATTCAAGTCAATTTAGTGTATTCTTTTAGCACTTTTTTAAATACTGTGTGATGCTGATGTGTTTGTAAATATAATAACTATATACTTAAGATTACCAATGTTTCTTATGTGAAAAAATTGAATATAACTGCATTTATACACAGAGAAATTAGATAATGTGCACATTTATGCACATGCATATTGAAGATAGACATGTCTATGCCACATTGTATGCAGGGAATATTAGTCTTCAAATGGTTTCTACTATAAGTTTAAGCATGTAATATTTTGAGAAACAAAAAATAACACAACATAACCCCAAGACATAATATGATCATGCTTAAGTATGCAGCAAACCCTTTAAAAACCTATACTGAAAAGATACTCAGTCCTATGATGAATTGCTAATGATACTAGAAATAGGTCATATTATAAATGTAAACTATCTGCATTCTTTTTATGTGTGGGAAAATGCTCTGAATGTTCATAAGGAAGAAAGGACTTACAACCTAAGAGGAGAGAAGACACTGCTGTGTAAGACTCCTTAGCTTTTAAAAATCTTCTGCCCCCAATATCCTATAAGGACAAGACCTGTCGCTCTCTTTTTTCTCAGATTCTTTGCCCACTTGTTCATGGAAGTTATTGACTTTAAGAGTTTAAATTGATCTGAACAAGAGGGGAGAGAAAATCTTAATTCTCTCTCTCTCTACACACACACACACTCACACACACACACACACAAATACACATTCATGCAAAATCATATATTAATATGCTTCAAATTAAAAAAAGAAAACAGGGACACTTTGTTTCTTGTGATATAGAAGTAAGTCTCTGTTCATGTACATAACATAAAAATGCAGGAAAAAACACGGAAAGAAGGCATCAATCATAATCCACAATGCTGAACCCACAGATAATTAATTGGTAAATGTTTATATTATTATACCATGATTACTTCAAAGAAAGAATGAAGGAGGGAATCTCTTGTTATGTAGGAGACAGAGGGTCTGTGTAAAAAAGTGGGAGACTTGGGAAGGATGAGGAGTAGAAAACAGGGTTTTGCTGAAAAGACACTGTCAAGGAACATTTGAGATGGAACTAGAAACTGAACTTTGCAGTCCAGGAGACTGTTTCTTGAAAGAAATGAAACTTCTCTGTGTACCAGGGAACTATGATTAAGATAAAAGATGTCCAAATCCTCAGAGGTACCGACAGAAAATAGAACTGTCCTCGTGTGAATAAAAACAATTATATATATTTAGATATCAATAGAATTACAATGCAATAATAAAAATAATTAAATTTCACTCAGAAATTTCTTTGTGTAACTAGATGTACATGTAAATATGTGTTCTCTGTAGTTTAGCTATATGAATACAAATTTAATTTATTGTTTATAAAATGGTGAGTTTATTAATAAATCTCCTGTTTCCTTTAGTTCACAAGCAAAAACCAACACATTACTTGGAGCTACAGTGTAGCACCCTGAAGAATTTTAAAATAAGGAAACAAAAATAGTCTTAAAGTGATAAATTAAAAATAAACTCATAATTCAGAATTCAAACAATATGAACAAACATTTTGAAGCGTTGAAATGAGTCCTGGACTCATATGATAGAATCATAACCTGATTAAAAGCTTATAAAACTAGAGCATTAAAAGTGCAATCAGTGATCTGGAATAGGTCTTTTTATAAAGACGAGAACAACTAGAAATATTCATCCAAGTCTGTCCTTGGGAAGGAGGGTATCCTGGTCACAGACCTGATATGCCTTTCTTCATGTTAGGATTATCATTTTTGGTTACCTTGTTTACTATTTTATTATTATTATTATTATTATTATTATTATTAGAAATCTCATGCAGCACTAATTCAGAGATTGGTGATCAAGGTTCATATTTATCCAGGCTCTTTGGCAGCCATTACAATAATGACAATTATATTGAGAGAAGATTAGAGAGTGTGAATATGAACAGTTACATCTCCTCAGCTCTTCGAAACAGTGTGGTTTCCTTTCTTTCAAGGATAAGGAGTAGATCTCAGAGATTCTACCTTTGTAAGTTATGTATGTCTTAGTTAAACATACACAGCATGTGATCCATGTATGACGGTTCTTGGCTCCTGAAGAACTGACCTCTCTGGGGCAGTACCAAAACCCCCATCTCCCTCCAATTCACATAGATTGTTTGTGTGCTCCCAATTTCAGTGGTTGGGATGATAAAAGAAGACAAAAATAGATTTAGCCGGGATCAGAATCTCAAAGCATGAGAGTTCTGTGTAAGAAATTAAATAAAATCTTGCAAGTTAAGCGAGACAAGACTCGAAGCATGTAACAGGGCTGGACAGGATTCAGGGCCATTCATATTGTACCTGCAGAGAATAAAGCAAAGGAAAAGAAATCCTGTTTCTACTTAAGAGTGAGGGAAGAAAATATCTAACATACCCACATCCCTGCAATTTAGGGCAAAAACTAATGATCATTTTGGGCAGAAAGGACACTTGCGATGACAGTGTCCTAAGGCAAAAGGTTCCATGATATCCCTGAATTTCAAAGACCTTTTTGAACCTCCTAATTAGATGATACTTCATTATGTTCAACATGCATTTTATATAATTTAATTGAGTAGAATATGTAGACCCTAATTCATTAATAGCATTCCTCTGGCAATTTCATATCCTATTATTATTCAAGGAAAAAGCAATTTTTTAACCAGCAAAATTCTTAGGATAATTTACCAATATCCATTTCTCCATAAAACCTATTTCCACATAATGATATTCATAGTGCTCTATAAAGTTTTGGTAGCCTTACTGAAGCATTTGCCATTTAACAAGTATGTATTTAACACCTATTCTTACATAGGCAGGATCACCCTGATGTACAACTCCTGGGGCACCATTGACACCTGCAAGTAGCACCTTGGAGTTGTATAGTGTGAAAACTGCATAGCCATGTGTGGGGATTTTTACCTGGGTTCTGCTGAAGAAAGTGGGTACCTAATGACCTGGTAGGCTTGATTCTTGCCCAAGAAGTTGCAGCTACTAAACCTCCACACCCGATTATTTTAAAAAGGCTGTTACTGGGAGTCAGATCGGAGAGTGAAGTAAGCAAGACCACCCCTCTTTCTGTTATACGAGGACCTGTTTCCTAAATGTCCTATAATGTTGGGAGAACTTTATAATTATCATAAGAATATACAGAGACATCCTTTCTTAAGTTGTTGGTGATACATGTGTTAGGTGGGAAATAATTTGACTTCTATCCATAATTGGAGTTCAGATATTCTGAGACATGAGGATGATGAGAAATTGAAGAACACTAAACCTGTAAGATTGGAGTAAAAGACAATGGTAATGGTGGCGCACACCTGTAGTCCCAGGCTGAGGCATGAAGATCTCAAGTTCAAAGCCAACCTCAGGAACTTAGCAGAAAAAAGAAAAAAAGCAATAAAGACTCTGTGTGCAAGTCTGATTAAGGAAGAAGCTGGTTGAAAGTCTAAAACCAGCAGTAGTTCAGGGAGTTCAGGTGCTCAGGGAGTACTACAAGGCAGTCCTAGAAGTCTTCACAGAAGACAGGAGCAGATATCAATGTATTTGTTATCTTTTCCCATCTCCGATTAACTACTAGTTTTGAATAGCAAGGCCACTCCTTTCACTAGGAAAGAGAGTTTGCAAAAAACCAAAGACCGAATGATCTCTCTGATAAGCAGATGATGATATATATTGGGGGATGGGAGGGAGGCAAGAAAGGAGGAAGGATGGATTGTATAGAGGAAAAAGAGGGGTGGGGATGGGGTGGGGGGAAGAAAAATTACAGAATGAGACAAACATCATTATCCTATGTACATGTATGATTACACAGATGGTGCAACTCTACTTTGTGTACAACCAGAGAAACAAGAGTTCTACCCCATTGTGTAAAATGAATCAAAATAAATTTAAAAAAAAGAGAGAGAGTTTGTCTGGGATGACTCCATAACACAAAGATTGAGACCTTGACTAAAAAGCAAAGAAAGTCTAAACTCCTCTCTTTACATTTAACCTAAAATGTCATATCACCCAACAAAAATGATATAGTATTGAATGGAAGTGTGCTTGCTTAGAACCCCAGTGCTATTGGAGACCTACAGTACCAGTGAGACTCATGCTTACCTATCATATGACTGCTAATTCTCATGTGTATCTCTGCCTCCTGAAATTACCAAGCACGACAACTCCAACAAGCTTGTATCTCTGGGCTCTCATACCACCTGAATTCCAGGGTTTGGTCAATCAGAGGGAAAGTAAATGTTCGGAGGACAGGAGGAAGAACACAGAGAAGGTTCTCCTTCAATTTTCTCTAGATTAACAATATTTGTGAACCTGGCCACATTTCCTCTTGGATCTGTTTGCTACTGGACAGGGGTTTCTTTTATGCCACTTTCTATTATACCACCAGGCTATGGGTGATAGTTTCTTCCTGATGTGACTCATCTCTGAATTGCTTTGCCCTTTGCATTTTGCTTCTCAGATTCACTATCAATGGTGTAATAAATTCTCTCCATTAAATTCCTTCCATATTAAGCACTGACAAAGGTTTTTGTTCTTCTGCTTTAGATCCTTCCTGGATATTATCGGAGACTGAACTTTTTGATAGACGCAAGCAGACCCTCAAAACCATATGACTTAGGGTGTTTTTACACATTCAATAGGTCATATCAGATGGCAAATGAAACCTGGTAATTCTGGTCACCACAATACTTAATGGAGAGTAGTGGAGATTTATAATGTTTTGAGTAGAGATACTAGTTCTTTCAGTATATGGAGAGCTTGACTGTATGGCCAGGTCAGTACCTTATATGTCATTTATTTTGTTGTCATTGTTTGTTTGTTTTGGCTCCTACTCTTGGGTTTTGAAGATTTGGAAATTGAAGACAATCTTAAGAGGATTTGGAAAAAAGAATTCCATTTTAACATTTCTCATTTTTTTTAACCATGGGGACAACAGTAAATATTCTCTTAATTTTTTGGTCCTCTTCTTCAAAAAGACTGGAGAATTTGATATAATCTGCAGTTAGATTATAAAATAATGTTACTATAAACTCTATTAAATGCTATACTTAGAAAACTACAAGATTTCTGTTCTTGTTCAGGCATTGCTGATAACAAGCATACTTCAATTATTTCCAATAAAATAACAGATCCAATCCAATCTATTGCTAAGGAAAAACCTGAGATTTTTTTTTTTTTTTATTATGAGAATACCCATCCTAACTTAACTGGAAAATTTGAATTTGTTTGCCTGTTTTCTCTTTTCCTTGAAAGTTTTTTTTTTTTTTTTTTTTAAACATCAAACACATTCTTCAAGAGCTACAACATTAGTAATTGACTTTTCACTGGGGAAATACGTCGCAAACAGCTCAATTTTATGATGTATCTACAACTTTAGAAAAATCAAGTAGGCCGCTTCAAAGAGATAACAGTTAAAAATAAAATTTCCTAGGGAGGCTATCTTATTGATGGGCAAAGTTGCAAAGTTTTTGAGGTTTAGTTCAGTTAAGTATCCACTTGTTAGAATAACCTCTAACTTGTCTGAGTATGTTGAAATTATAATTTGAATCTGTAAATATCCCTAGGATATTCTCAGTTTTGAAACTTGTCTACTAATAGATTCTCTTATTTCAAATCTAAAGAGTAAAAATTTTTTAAAAAATACACACCTACCATGCTCTCTGGGCTCTGGTGAGGTCCTGCTATATAATGTAAACTAAGTTTTGCTAAGTTTCATGATTAGGAGTCTGATTCACAATGTTACAGAGACATACAAACAGGTGCATAGACCTTAAGAGATATAGGCAGGAAGGAGACTAAGTTCAGTTGTGGAATCCAACCCATACATATGGTTGTTAATTAAATATATTCTGAGAGATGGAGAAAAAAAAAAAAAGGAAAATGGCAGGGTTAGAATGATAGAGATTCAGGAGGGGAATATTTACAAAGATTATTATTTTTGTGATGATGTGCTTTATATTCTGTTTTTTAGCAAATTTTATGCAAATGTTTCTAGAAGGGGAAATGAAACATGCATAGCCCTTTAGATTTCTGCCCACTTCTTAGAAAACCTACTTTTTATGAAATGAGAATGATAAGAAAATATAAGCAGTATGTTCAATAAATCATGAAGATGGAAGAGATGATCAATTTTGTTATCACTTCTTCTGATCATGCTAGTGAAAATCGGTTTTGAATCTTGAGTGACTATTAAATTTGTGACAAGGCATTGGGAAGAAAACATGCTGTTTCTTAGAGAAAACAGTTTTTGTAAATTTTCATAAAAGGCAAGATTGCATCTGAGGATGTAGAAAATAACAGGAGCTCACATCAAAGCTTTCAGATCCATATTTCAAAATTCTGAAAAGCAATTTTATTTTAAAATAAAATATCCGACTCTAAGACTTATTGAGGGGTATTCCACTTTGGAAAATAAATGAGAATTTTAGAATGCATTATTTTAAAATAAGGATAGGTTAGGAAAAGGGAGAAGGATGCAATGCTCTTATTTTAGGTTTTTGAATATCAGAGTGGTGGGTGAAGTACTGAGAAATGAATTTACAATATCCCAGGCTTAACCATTTTCTTCCTCAAAATCATGTTACAATTACATCTATTTAAATTTTAGGTAGGAAAAGAGACTTTTAGGGAAGAGGAATAATGAAAAAAATTAAATATTTTACCTAAATAATATTCAGGAATCTTTCTATTAAGAAATAAAGCATTTGATGGTGTGGTATATGTCTTCGAGAAAAAAAAAATATAACGATTTTATGAGGAAGAGACTGGGAGATTTAGTAGACATTTTGGCCACAGGCTTTGCAAATTACCTAGAAATGAGCTATATATCTTTGAGTTTCTAAGGAAAAGTTTGGAAGACCTAGTTGACAAGTGGTCAAAAGCTTAGCTAATTACTTAAAACTAGACTATGTATCATTTGGTTTCAAGAAAATTTAGTACCTGAACAGAATGATTTGTCATTTAAAAGAAGGGGCAACAGGTCTTAACAGTCTCTCCCTCTCTTTCCTACAGAATCTCTCCTCCTTTGTTCTTCTTACTGGCACTTAGCAAAAATTTTAGCAAAATATCGCTTCTAGTATTCTACATCTTCTTTCATTTTCTTGGGATATTTATTTAGTCAATATTCCAAGGCCTACTGCAAGGCACCTAAAAAAGTGCATTTCTATTTACTGAGCAGGATTACTATTATATTTGCTAGTCTGCATGGAAATTATTATTATTATTAGCCTTAGAATGTTTTTTTCCTTCTTGTTTCCTCTTCTCTCCTTCTTCTCTTCCTCCTCCTCCTCCTTTTTTTCATGTTTTATTAGTACATTATAGTAACATTATTACCTAATCTTGGGGTGCATTTTGGCATAATTGTACATGCGTAGAATACAATTTGCTTCATTTCGACTACCAGTACTTCCTCTTTCCCGACCCCTTTCCCTCTCCTATTCCCTTTTGTCTCCTCTACTGGTCTTACTTCTGTTTGTTTTTTGTTCTGCAAGTGTCTGAATGTTGCCCCTGGATGGAGACAGCTCCACTGACTGATCCACAGCTGGAAAGAGGAGCAGAAGCATCAACTCCCCTCCTTAGCTGAACTTCATTGTGTAAAACACAATTGCAACAACCAATGTGGGATCCAGGTGGTGCAATGAGCTCCAAACAGGGACAAAATAAATTCAGCAGTCAAGGTAACAGGAATAGTTCAGCAGAAATCAATGAACCATTCACAAAGGCATGCGTTTGGTTAAGAGAAATCAGTAAGGGATGGATGGCAAAGCACTCAGAGTCTAAATCCAAAGGAACAAGGGGAGGAAGCCATAATAAGAACTGAGAGAGAGCTGTAGCAATAGCTAAATGCTGTAGTTACAACTGTACCCAGAAAGTACAGATATCACTACAGGAGCTGTGATGTTGTAGATGGACAAAGTCACTATCAACTCATGTCTAGCTTGAAAGAAATAGGTTAAAAGGTACTCGGGATATTCATTCCTTTTGCCATCAGGCGACCCCAAAGAGAAGTCAAAGGCCAAATGAGTCTGGTTGATACTGTCCAAAGGGGCCCTCTTCCTGCAGCACAGACAAGGGTGGAGAGAGGTAGAAAATAGATACAGGCAGGCAAAAGATGGTCTTAGTTGATGTTGACATCACTCAATCTTAATTGACCTACCTAAAATAATTCATTTTCTGCTCTTCTCCATTGCTGAGTTATTTCCTCCTCAATTACGTCTTACAATTTCATTCAGGAACTGGAGACACTCCTATCTTCATTCTTTTCCACCCCCACTGTAGCAAAGTAGATAGACCATCCTGTATCGTTTCCTACTTTGATCTTTCTTCCCTGGGCCACAAATGGAAGATTGATGGGAAAATGTGTAGGAAAATCAGATCTGTTGTGATGTATGAAAAGAGCAATAGAGTTCCTCAGCTTTCCTAGCAACTGATTTTTTTCAACCCCACTTTGCTCCATGTACATAATGAATCAATGCCCACCTGGAGTCAAGAGATTCAATAATACAATGGATCTGTTTGAGCAGGGGTTCAGATTTTGGTACTTTGGATTGCAATCATTTCCCAAAATGGGTATCTTTCATTACCTATTAAGATGCACAGGCATATTCCTTTATGTAATTCAGGAAAATAAATGGTAAGGATAGGTAAAGTTTAAGACATAGTCCATGAATAGAGTTGATCTATTACTAATCATTCCATCACTAAAGCTTACAGAAAGAGTTCCCTTTGACCATAATCTTAGAAATTGTATTGTAGTATTGAGGAGAGGATGAAGTTCTGTCAGTGAGCTAGGTAGGCAGTTTTGGAGACAAAAAGAAGCAAAACACTGTCTTAATTGGTAGTAGGAAAATAAATCAACAATAAGAAACTTAAGTTAATCATATTTTAACTTCTACCCATTTTTCCAAACATGATGAAGAAATGGTAACTTTTAGTATATAGGGCATTTTCCAGTTAAGAACTAAGGATTTTACTCTTATTAATTAATGTCTTCACAAACTTCCCAAAATTTTCCTTATTGCTACTTATGAAAGAAAAATTTAGAGTATCATGAATTTAACTTGCCAAATTTGTAGTAATAATCATTAACTCCAGGATTTGAATCTAAATTTCTGACTTCCCTCTTGTTTTTTTTTTCTCTACCTTCAAACCCTTTGCCCTTAATGTTATTTTAAAATTATTCTTTATTTCTCAATTTAATCTGATTTTACCCAGATAACTTTAATGACAGGGAATCCAGAGGAATTCTTAATGAATCTCAATAGACGTTAAGTGCCTCAAAATGTCCTGATTCCCAAAATCACCCTTAGGACTAATATTGCTTGTTAGAATGTATTTTAAAATTAACAAAATTATGATTGTGTGAAAGAGAGAGCCATCTCTGTCTTCAGGATCTCAGATTCATTATTGCTAGAACAATAAATAATTGTTCTGTTAAATTAGAAATTCTGTTTGTGTTAGAATGCTCTTCTACTTCTTCATCCATTCATCTTTTCCTCAGACATTTATTGAGCATCTATTGGGTATCTGATACTCTCGAATTCAGAGAACCCAGTGATATCCTCTGAAATTCAGGTAGGCCTTTTTTAAATATTGAATCATCTCCCTGCTTTGTAAAAATTGAAATCAGATGTAATGATAAGCTCTGGGATAAAGTTATTTATCATTATGTAGAACATTGAAAACTCTACTAACAGTTCAAAAATGGTAAGCTATAAAGCTGACCTTGCTTTCCAATAATGGAAAGTTGTACTAGTAAAATGATTAACAGTATTTACATAATGTGCAAAACATAGAACTGTAATTAACACAGTGACTTTTTTCCTCACATTGAGTTCATTGTTTGTGGGTTAGTTCTCTATCCGATAGCTCTGACATCAAGAGCATGTCTTCTGAGATTATTGTGGCAAAAGAAGAGAGATATAAAACATAAGCATGTGTTCTTACTGCCTTGGCTAAAAATGATATACATCAACTTCTTTCATTTTCCATTGACCAGAAACAGTCACATGACCTCTTCTAACTGGCAAGGATGACTGGGCAATGTGGAGAAGCAAATGGAATGTTGGCTCAGTCAATTTGACAGAAAGGGCACCAAACATATTATAAACTAATATTGCTTGGGGACACAGAGGTTGAAAGTGAGCTAAAGGAATCTGTCTATATAGGACTAAGAAAGCAATTGTATTTTAGTTTTAGTTCTGTCATGGAGGCAATGCTTTTCATTTGATACAAGAATAGGCGTTAGACAATAGACCTGGTGTAACAGATAGCTTTGACACCACCTGACAGAATGCCTGTTTGGAATTTCTGATTGCAATTATAGTTTCGTTCAACTGCCCCATGAGTCACTCTTCTGATAAAATATTCCAAGTTTAATCTAGTTTAAATAGCTACTTTCAGGAATAACTGATAGCTTTTGCTTTAACAGAGAGGCGGGTATCTAATTTAAAGGTTAGATCATAAAAGCCATCCAGTTGTCCTCAAAGAAACTGAAGAACATGTTAAAGTGAACTTGGTTTACTACTTCTGTGGAAATCAGGATAAAACCAGCACTAGATAATGTAACACAACATGATTTTCTCCTCAATTTGAGTAGGCATATGGCTTTCCATTACAATTCAACAACCATGTCAAATCTTGAGATCAAATTGTAGCTCACGTTCCCTGATTGGAATTGGTTGACTTGGGCAAGCAACCAGCAACAGAAGCAGCAGGCAGGTGCTCCTGAATTGTCTGCTAGTTTCCATTTGGTGGTTCTTGCAGACCTTTGGCAAGGTTGCATGCTGATAAACTCAAACCTGTCCCTTGTTTGGGATTCATGGTTCAGGAAATGAATGCCTTAAAGTGGATGGTTTCATATGCAGCTGACACCCAAGGATTTCTGTTTACCTACGAGACTGTGCGGGGTACCATTTGATTATGAAACATATGCTGAAGCAGCAGGGTTTGAACGAAATACAAACAAAAATGTACCATTTGGCTTGGGTATATTGATAAACAAGAGCAAACTATGTTCCCAGATGATGTTTAGGTTACAAATGGGCCTATTAAAATTCTGAGGGGTGTCTTTGGGAGTCAAAATGGCCCAAAGTTGTACTGATAGGGGGTAAATTAGTATGAAAGAGTATGGATCTGGAGGCAGACTTGAGAGCTATCTTGTTGCCGTGAAATTGAATCACCCATTTTTGATCCAGAATTGGGTCAAAACAACTGAAGTAAAACCTGCTGTATCACTTTGAAAGTAAGTTTTCAAAAAATATTTAGGGATTCTATCAATGGAAGAGTGTGTAACCTGTTCACAGTTCATTAGTTTAAATAATTTCATGAGTAAAGTTCACACTAGCATCTGTAGGATTCAGGGTAAAGTAAACCACCTGTGTTTATACTCAGATATTGAAAGAACCACTCCCATTTATTAATAGATTGAGCTCTAATGAAGTAACTCTAAATCTTGTTTGTCCTTTGCAAATACCTAGGAAGGCTTGTAAAATTCAGATGCCTGGACCCCACCATCCATTGTGGGTTTAATTGATCTATCTTGTGGACTACACCTGGGATTTTAAGAACTCCTCAGGTGATCCTAAAATAAAAGCAAGTTGAGAACTTGCTTTTAAATACATGCTGTAGGAAACTCTCCTTGTGGATCAATAAAATATATTTAATAATATTAGGGTAGAAGTATGTTATGGTTTAGATGTGAGGTGTCCCCAAAAGCTAATGTGTGAGATAATGCAAGAAAGTTTTAGATGAGAAATGATTGGGTTATAGCCTTGACCTAATCAGTGAATTAATCCCTGATGAGAATTGAGAGGTATCAGGAGGCAGGTGCTGTGTGGCTGGAGAAAGTGGGTCTATTGGGGGTGTGGTTATGGGGTATATATTTTCTTTCTGGAGAGTGTAGTCACTCTCTCTGCTTTCTAATCGTCATGTGAGCTGGTTCCCTCTGCTGTACTCTTCTACCATGATGGAGCTGACTATATATGGACTGAGACCTCTGAAACTGTAAGCCTTTAAATAAACTTTTCCTCCTCTATGGTCAGGTCCTTTAAGTCACAGTAGAGAAGAAAATGACTAAAAAAAAGTGGTTAACAGATACATTATTAACATGTTTATAAAATAACACTCTATCATAAAAAATTCAATGTGGGTCCTTAAGTTCTCTAAGAATGTCACAATGTGCACTTCTACTTTGGGAAGAAAACAGGGTAAAAGATAAACCAGGTCACCTTTATTCCCTTAAGTGTCAGTTTTCTCATTCTACAAAGATGGCTAAATATAAGAATATTCTGAAATTCCCTTAAAGTTTCAAACTTTTCTAATTCAAAAATAAACCTGGGTTACTCCTTGATTTGGAGTTTCTAAACCTTTTTCCTATTCAGTTTTTTTCTTTTTTTTTAAATTTCCAATTAGCCCTATAATTTGAAGTCACTTATTGAGTTCAGAATGTAGAAGTTGAAAGGTGTAGACTAGAATGTGGTTTGTACATGAGTTACCCTCTGATCCTTCACAGTGAGCAGAACTCCTGTATGTATTACGCACCTATTATCTTAGATGGTGCTTCAGAATGTCCATTGCCAAGATGCTTCTGTGTAAGTTACCAGTCTAGATAGGCTCAGAGATGCAGTAAGCTATTTATTTCAGACAACTTAATTGTCAAATATATTCAGCAAAGGCAACAGAAAAACACCTAGATGCCCAAAACAATTAATGTTCATACATTAGGGTGAATTTTTACTGTAAAATCAAAATCTTACAAAGTAAAGTTATAGAGAATAAAGAAAAAACATATAAATGCCATGAAAGTTGCAAGAAGGTAAAAAAACATAGGAAATTTATTTATTTATTTATTGTTGGTACTAGGGATTGAACTCAGGGGCACTGACCTATATCTTCAGTGCTTTTTATTTTGAGACAGGGTCTTACTTAGTTGCTGAGGATCTCATTCAGTTGCCTCCCTAGTTGCTGGAATTACAGGTAGGCCACCTCAACCAGTTCAATTTTACTTTATTTAGTGTAATTGTTTCAAGGCCCTTTTACTGACATATTTATTAACATTTGTTTGTGCAAAGTTTCGATATTTTTCAAAAGACTTCCCCAAGATACCCTCACTAAACTCTCTCTCTCTCCATCTCTCTCTCTCTCTCTCTCTCTCTCTCTCTCTCTCTCTCTCTCTTTCTCTCTCTCTCTCTCTCTCTCTCTCTCTCTCTCTCTCTCTCTCTCTCTCAGTAAAGTACAAGCCTGTACATGCCTGTAATCCCAGGAACTCAGGAGGCTGAGGCAGGAGGACTACATGACATGTTCAAAGCCACCCTTAGCAATTTAAAGAGGTCCCTAGGCAGCTTATTGAGACCCTATCTCAAATTTAAAAAAATAAATAAAAATTAAAAGAGATTGCATATGGCTCAGAGTGGTTAAGTATCTTGTGTTCAACCCTGGTACCAATAAAAAGAAGAAGAAAAAGGAGGAGAAGTGAGTTCCTTTTGAATAGGTGAGAAATCAAGATGATAAATAACATAATCACCTTAAATTGAAATCTGAGAATTTAAGAAGTAATCATCTTTAGTCTTGAACTTTGCTGCTTATAAGTTTCCTTAGGCAGGTAGATAAAAGATTTTTCACGATGTTACTCAGTTCATTAATTACATTAATAGAAATGGGATAAGGCGTAAGTCTCTACTCTCTTCCATGTTCTTTTTGTTTGGATAAAATTTTGTACACACACACACACACACACACACACACACACACAACACACACACAAGAATAATTCCAGTCTAAAACTCAGTACTATTTTAGGATATCACTGCTTCCCAAGTAATATGAAATTTTTCCTAGTAGTTCACTTTCTCAGATCCCAGGCACTGAAAAGTCCACATACTATAGTATCTTAGTGTTCCAAACAGAATTTAGAAGATGTGAAGACCCATTTATCATATCATATTCTTGTAAAGTGTAGCTAGCATAGTCTGCGGTCATTTGGGAATTATATTAGAAAGATATAATTAATTTAGTGATCTTATTAGAACTGAAAATATTCTGTCAAAATTTTCAGAGACATAAACATTGTTATACAAAGGATTATTTAGTGTTCAAAGAGTAACATATTTTACCCTAGCTATTTTAACAGACAACAAATTTAGTAATTAAAGTTGGAATTGCAGGGTTCTAAGTGGATATATCAATTGTAAGTGTTCTTGATATAGCTAAGTTATCCCTCCAACTAATGAGGTTAAGAAACAGACCAGGAAATCAGGAGTTAAAGAGTAGACCTGTCTTCAAGACTACGGAATTAAGATAACACACCAGGAGACATGAGATTGAAAAGTCAGCTCAGTCTTCAAAGACTGTGTGGTCAAAAGAGACACCAAGAAATCAGAGCTAAAACAAAAAAGCAAAGCCAGAGAAACAAGGTCATTAAACTCAACCTACTGAGACAGAAGAATGGTCTGCTCTATTCTGAAAATAATATTACAGATGCTAACAGATGATCAGAACCAAATTCTAAGAGGTAAGAAGCAAATTAATGCATAAGCTAATCACTAACATAACCTTTTCTTTAATGAGCATAATAAATAAAAATAATGCCCTGCAACTGAGACCTAAGAAGATAAACATGGTGCTATGGTTCGAATGTGGAATGTCTCCAAAGGTTCATGTGTTGAAGGTTTGGTCCCCAATGCCACAATGTTCAGAGGTAGGGATTTGGGGGAGAGATTGAATTATAAGGTTCTGACCTCATCAGTGGATTAATATATTCATAGTCATTTTGGAGTACTACTACTACATGACACTTGAATGGACTATGGGGAGGTAGTGGAGGGCATGAGAGACAGGTTGAAAGAGTAGGTTTTTGAGGGTAATCCTTTAGGAACTCTTTCTTGTCCCTTGCCCCATCCTTCTCTCTCTGTGCTTCTCAGATACCATTAAATGAGCAGTTTTGCTCTACTGTGTCCGTCCACTACAACATCATCATCTCAGACCCAAAGCAATGGAACCAGCGGAACATGGATTGAAACCTTTGAAACCATGAACCAAAATAAATCTTTCCTCCTTTAAATTGTTATTGTCAGATATTTTGATCAGAGCAATAAACAAGTTGACTAATACACATGTGTAGCATGAAAAGTCATGTGGAGAAATAGAGAAGGGTACACACACTAAGACTTGACCCAGACAGTCACATGTGATGACATGAAGAGACCCAGTCATGTGATGACACGAAGAGCCCAGGCCCCTCTGCCTACACCACAGACACCATAAAAATGATACACCTTTGTCCTCTGAATCAGCCTGGGGTTTCTGTCCTTCACACTTTCCCTCCCTTATGCTCAAATATAAGAATAAAGAATATTATCCCATGCCACTGTGCCTTTGTTAGATTCTTTGGATAACTCAAGGACCCATGGAGTCAGTCCTGTTCTCTTATCCTCAGAATCTGGTCTGATTTATATTGATCTCTTTCTTTCCACACTAACTCAACTATAATATAGTAGATATGGATGATATTATGGAGTAAATTTGTTTGTTTTTTTTTTTTAATGTGGAAATGAGGACATCTCATGGATAAGTTGCTGATACAGCTGATTGCCTAGTAGAGATTTTGACCCATTCAGCTTCTTCTCCAAATCTTTCTCTTTTTAGTTTTTTAAAATCAATCAAGCATAGAATGATACAACCCAGTCTAGGAAAAGTACCTGTTGCCTTCCTTAATAGTTTACATGTTTAATAGCATTTTTCACAGTCTAAGTCAAACATAATGCAAACTTTGGGAGACATGCAGATATCACAGTTGTTCAAATTGTTTTAATCAATCAAGTGTTTGTTCGATAAAGAAACTCCAATGCTATTTTGGGTCAAATTATGCTTATTTTGATTTCTGACACCTCCTTGCCTCCCAGTTATTTTAGTGTCAGAGTTCTTTAGAGTTACCCTGAGAACAAATCTCTGAAGTAAAATTTAGGAAAGGCAACATTTAGTCCAGGTGTTTCAAGAATTGAGAGGGTGTTGGGTTAGTGGGCAAGTTCTAATTTGGATTTTAATAATGGCATTCCTAAGCAATTAACCGAACACACAGGAGGAAATTAAGGAGGAGGTGGAGTAAGCACAGCAATTTATGAAAAGCAGCCTAACAGGCAGCTAAATGGGACTCAATTCCTTAAACCAGAGGTAAGATACCTGGGAGAACTAGGCTAAAATGTCACCTTTCCTTGGTTTAGTAAAGCACAGTTGCAAAATCTCCTGCTGATCCTGTAACTACCTTCTCTTTATGGAGGTTGCATGGAATACTGAGAGTGGTGTACAATTAGTCCTCTGTGGCACCTGTGGTCTCTGTAATGGACTGCAGTGTGCTCGTTTTTTGCCAACAATTAGTTAAGGTCAACAGAATGATATAAATATATATGTATATTTAATTTCAAAAAATATTTATGTAACTTCAAATATATCTTATATATTCAAAAATATACATATTTTATCAAAATTGTTGGTGGAAAGTTTCATAGGGCAGCAATTTCTTATTTCTATGCTCCTAATAGAATAGATGGGACTTTTCATTGTATTAATTCATTAGTGCTCTAAATCTGTGAGGAGAAACCAATGAATAACTGGCAAAAGATGGACTGTGGGAATAGACTACTGAGCAAGAACTGGATAAATGAAACATTTCAAGAAGGAAAAGGTAAATAGACTGCAATCATATTGTTATTTCTTGATAATTTCCTTTTGGAAGCAGTTGAGTATTTGAAAGTTTGGATAGAAGTTTGGAGTATACATTTGTCGAGAAAGATTTTAATGTTCCCCTCCCAAATCCTGAAAGGACTAAAAAGTAGATTGCCTTACAAATCTCTCTCTCTAATTCTGGAATGGGTTTTTCAATTGTCCTTTTAGAGAATCAGACTTTTAGTATGGTAATTAGCTAGTTTACTTAACTGAGAAGCAAATATCTCTGTGATCACTCAAGCTGACAGAGAAAGAGAGCGGGAGAGCTAATCCGTATTCTAATGACTGCAGATGGCAAGACCATCATATGTCTCAGCTGTTCCTAGGTGGAAATTTTCTTATTAATACCAAACTTATGTCCATTTTTGACTGGTTATTTTTTTTTTTAAATGTCGACACTCATTTCCCACTGGGGTTGGCAATTAAGGGTCTCCAGAGTAGATCATAGTTACTTGAAGTTTGTTCTTTCTTCCAGAATTTAATAATCATAAAGTTACTACATTTGTGGCTACTTACACTGCCTCATGCTCTCATGTTGTAGCCACCCCATTTCCAAAATAACCCTGATTTTAAATTTTTATTTGTTTGTTTAATTTTAAGCTAGAGACATGACATGATATGTAGGAAGAAATTTAGCAGGGTAACACAGATTGGGGAGTGGATAAAGACAGTTCTATATCTAAAAGGAAAAAAGTCACCAGTATACAGAGCCGGCAGTCATTTTGGCATAAATTTGTAAAGTCAATGGTAATAGCATTGATGACAGTACTTGGTTGCCAGATTCCTCCTTTGGCTTAGGAACAAATTGCTTATGGCTATTCACTCCTGATAGCTACCTTTGTGCTTGAGAAACCTATTGAAAATTTGAGCAACTGGAGCCAAGTTCATTGCCTCATGAAAAAAATCCACCTACCTGAACCATATTACAGACCCATTGGCGGCATGTTTTGATGGTCTCAAATGATGATCTACTTATCTGCATTTAATACTTTAAATGAACATGTTAAGTTCTATGATTCTGATTTTTAAAGTGATTCTAATGTAGTGGACAATATAATAGTAAAGGAATAGATATTTGTACCCTAATAAAAATATAGAAAAGCCACATTACCTTAAAGAGATCTTATTGTGCTTTTCTTAATTTAAATCCCTCATTAATTTTTTTGGTTTTGTTTTAAACATTTTTAATTTAATTTACACATAAAAATTGACACAAATTTGAAAGAATAAAAGTGAGTTAAAATATGTTTTTTTTTTCTACAGCAGCAGATACACCTTTTATTGAATATAATTTCGAGAGCTTGTGTCCTGATTAAATGTTAAGAGTGGGTGACTGCTTCTGCCTGGCTCTGTATCTCTTTATTCAGAAACATTCTACTAAGTTCTCTATTTTTCTGAGCACACACACAAAAAAGGATCGTCTTGGTCCTTTTAAAGAAGAGGAGCTAGATTCATTTTCCTCCACAAGTCCAAAGACAACACCCTTGAAGAGTGTGAATGCCTGTTTCCACTTCGGAATTACAACCACTACATTCACTTCCATCAATTGAATTATAAGGTATTGTTTAATGTGCACAGATGACCAGCCAGAGTCTAGGGACATTGAACTCCTTTTTTCCATTTTCAGAGGGAAAATTGTGGGAAGTTCACTCCAGAATCACCCGAACTGGAGAGGCAGATCTGTCATGAGCCATTCTCATGGAATAAAATGACCATACCTGTTTAATTGGGAGATTTCCTGATTTGCCATAAGAAGGACTCATTTGGTTGGAAAGTATTAGTCATTCAACTTGAATGAAAAGTCATTTAATGTTATGAATTCCTCTTCCACTGAAATTAAATTTAAAGTTAAAAAGGGAAAGAAATACTATAATACAATTAAATTGTTCTTATTTTTTTAAGCAACAGAGTGTATCTGGGAAGTTTCTTAAAGAGAAGAATCAAACAAAAGTGATTAAAGTAAGATAATTATTTTCAGCACTATTTTGTAACCAATGTCAAATGTCTGTGGTGTTATAAGGCAGCCCACAGAATACAGAACATAATTGTCTGTCTTAAGAGACTTTACATTTTAAATGTCACTGGAAATTTATTCCAATTATATAGAGTAATCTTTGGACATGCATGAAAATGGTTTGTTTTCTACTAATCAAATGCCTTAGCCTACTATCATTTTTCTCTTTGCTGAATTTTTCTGTGATCTAATTGTGACCCTTTTGAATTTTTATGGAGATAATTCTGTCATTTAGGTAAATCACAAACTTTTGTGACAAAAGAAATGTCTATACCCATTTTCCTGGAGAAATATTTTAAAAATTGTGTGAAGGTAAATGTGATTATATTTTAGAAATTTTTAATCTTCTCCACCTTGAGTTTTTAGTAATCAGAACTTTGTTTTTAAACAAATAGGCAAGTATCTCTATAGAATGACAGCCCCTCTGCACCCAAGGATACTGGCCTCCAAACAAAACTTTAAAACAAGTAATGGCAATGAGAATAAGAACATAGTATTTTCCTTTAAAACTGATATTTAGGACTAGATGTCTTCGTCTATACAGAACAGAGCAGAGACGAGAACATGACAATTCTATCTTATGTTTGGGTAAAAGGCTACATAACTACTTTATAACTTTCCTAATTTAACTCTTTTTAGGAAACACTGGAAATATTCACATGAAGCTAAGATACAGAAATGATCTAATTCTTGAGGGGTGTAACATAATCTAGACAAATATTTCAAAGTTAAACTTACAGATACAGGAACTGAGGCATATAATGGTAACTTACCTCATCCAGGGCCTGGGGATTATACATGGCAAACCCAAGAGTAGAATCTGCATTTTGGGCTCTAAGTAATTAGTACTTCTTGAAGAATTAAAGCTTTCTTAAATCAATATGGTGGTGGTAATGGACCATTAACAAAGTAAAACAATCATAGAATTCCCTTCAAGAATTTCTTTAATGGTCAGAGGTTGAAATCAAAGACAATGACCATTAAAACATTCCAGGGAAAACTCTTTGGGATATTGATTTTCAATTTTCAACTTTCCCATTGCAGCATTTCTGTTATACGATTTAGGTACTTAACACCAAATGCTGCTATTCTCTGAGGAATTTTCAAGATCCCATCCAGCTTAAATTTCACCATCGAAACAGTAGGTTCCAAACTTCCACATGCCTAGTGGTCACCAAGGAGTTCATCAAAATGTAAAATGTAATTCTGGGTTAGGGCTCAGAAATCTGTATATTAAACAGGGAACCTAGGCAGGTGATTCAGTGACACCATTTTGTGTAAAACAGATACTGAATTAATTTAGGCTAACAGATGATAGAATGTAAATTGAGCAGTTGCATTATCAGGTACTATTTAAGTTAAATAATGGTGTGTTGTTTTTCCACAAAACAGATTTTGTTAGAACAGAGGGAGCATGTTCCTCCACAAGGCCTGACCTACTAGCCTCATTGCTGACCTTTAGGGACAGTTTCTAGATGAAGGTTGTAGCTCAATTTTTATGGCCCATTTAGTCCTTGGCCTATCTGCTTTGCCTGCCAACAAAGGGACCAATTAGTGAAGATGGTTTTGATACTTTTTTCAGAGACAAATCCCTTCCCACTGGGGAATGTTATGAGCCCACCAAACATACTTTGCATAACATGAAAAAAATCTGTTATAGGAGGGGCTGAAGATTCTGACTTGAGGCTAGAAAACAAAGCCATTCAGGTTGTGTGGATGGGGAGAGGTTGGCCTGGGTGTAGGGACAGGGACAAGGTGGATCCAAACTTTTGGAAGGTGATGGCACAAAGAAGGAAACCTTGGCCCTGTGTATAACTGTTACGATTACACTGAATTCTTTCATTTCCTTCCATGGAGCATCCAAATAATGCAGTATATATTTATTCAGGGCTGTTATGCAAACAACATGAAATGAAGAAATCTAGCTACATAAAAGAGGAAACAAAATATAATCTTTTACTCTGAATTTTCATAGCAGTATCTTATAAAATCTTGGTGCTTTAGGAAGCTTTTAATCTATCACCCAACTCTTTAGTTTCCCATTGAAAATACATTTTTATTGAATTGCATTTAAATTATTTAGCCGTTTTTATAGGCATAAGGTAATCAGATACATAATGCATCACAGGGCTCCCCAAACGTCTCTGACGGATGCTGTCTTTCTGCTAATTAAATCTACACCACTGTTAGGAAAGAAGGAAAAAGGTTTGAGGTTTATTTTGCTTGTTTCTTTTTTTTTTTCTTTCAGTTCTTTCATTTCTTTTCTTTCATTTTCTTTTTTTCCTTCCTTTTTTCCTTTTCATTTTTAGTATTCTCAGTCCCTTTTCTTTAAAAGGAAAATTAAAGGTCAGCTGTTAATTAGCTACTTTTGAAAAGTAGCCATTAATATTACATAAATTACTGCCTACAAATCCAATTAAATTCTTAGGTCATATTGGAACTAAATACATGATTTAATTTTCAGGGCACATTATGAAATGAGGTCTAGGAGAAATCGATACTGATACAGCAGAGGACTAAGTTGTATACCTTCACGTGTGTGTGTGTGTGTGTGTGTGTGTGTGTGTGTGTGTGTGTGATTTCATGCCATAGTCCTCTAGAGGAACAGAACCAAAAGGAGGCATGATTATAAAAAGAAGGCTTAAAGGTTTATTAGATTGGCTTACACAACCATCTGTTGGCTGGAGAGCTGGAGGAACCAGTGACTGCACAGCCCAAGATGCCGAAGTCTCAGAACAAGAGCGATCAACATTGCTCTCCCTGTCTGAGACAAAAGACTTCTGGAAACTTTCTGGAGAATCATTGAGGGGTTTACTTTGGAAAAGTAAAGGAGCAAGAGTCTGATATCCTCAGGTGATCACGACAGCAATCAAGAACTAATTCAGAAAGAATGGAGCCTACATCTGCTGCTCCTTCCTTTTTATAATTTTTATTCTGTCCAAGTGACCAACTGTCAGATGGTGCTTCCCATGTTTAGGGAGGTCTCCACTTCAGTTTGCTACCCTACATGCCAATCATTTCTCTATATACTCATGGACACGCCCAGAAACCTTTTAATCTTAGGTATCTGTTAATCCAATCGAATTGGCAATTCAAATTAACCATTACAAAACCTCAGTGGTTAAAACAAAACAAAACAAAACAAATAACACTCAGAAATATGCATATAGAAGAAACAAACAGAAATTTTAAAATGGCTGTATTTGGGTGCAAAAAATAGAGGGATCTGAATATCTGTGTACCAGTCCATTAATTTAGGCCTTCAACACTATCCACATGACAGAATCAGTATGTTTGGAGTCTGTAAAATGACAATTGAATTCTATTAATGTTGTGGGAAAGTTGTATATTTAACGGAAAGGTACAAATTAATGAAATTATCACCTCATTTATCTTTAACTCATTACTTTTCAATGTATACTTTGTCTATTGATCTACTATACTATGGCCTTAGAAGGTGTATTAGTTTTCTGTACCTTTGTAAGCAAATACCACAGCCTAGGTGACTTCAACAGCACAGATTTATTTTCTAATTTTTCAGGAGATTGCAACCCGGGAAAATGTCCTGCTAGGGTTGATTTCCTCCCAGACTGCTCTTGGTTTGAAGATGGTGGCCCTCTTTTGCCTCGTCACAAGGTCTTTTTTGCTGTGTGTGTATATCTCTGGTGTCTCCTTGTGTTTTCTGATCTCTTCTTATAAAGACATCCATCAGACTGGATTAAGGTCTACCCTAAGGACATCATTTTAGCATAACTGCTTCTGTAAAGACATTACCTATAAATAAGATAATATTCTGAAGTAGTGGGGAGAAAGGGCATCAACATATGAATTTTGGAGGAGAATAGTTCTGATTATAGCAGAAGATTACCATGGTATATTAAAAAAAAAATCAGTATACTTCAAGTAGGTCTATTTGTTTGCATAACTGATGAGTTACTTTGAAACCGTAGTGGTAAAACGTAGTGGTTAAAGGCAGGGAATTTGAACTTACAAGTGGGTTCAAATTCTAACTTCTTCATTTACTTGGTGAGAAAGATAGAACTACAGCTAGAACCTCACTGAGTTTCACTTTTTTGTTCTGAATTATAAATATTTCAGAAGGTTTGAAGATTAAGTAAAATATGTAAGGCAAGTAAATTGTTGCATGAAATGGCAAGTAAATAGTAACTATTTAAAAAAATCTTTATGGAAGTCTAGTTACATACCATGAAATTTGTTCATGGTTTGAAAAAAAATTTCAATGATTTTTAATACATTTTCCAAGTTCTGTAACCATCATTATAATCTAGTTTAAAAAATTCCATCAGCAATTTGGGTTATGGCCATTCTAGTAGACGAAAGGTGGTATGTCATAATTTTTATTTTCATTTCACTAATGAGTAATAACATCAATCATTTTAATATGTTTAAAATATTTTCCTATATCTGTCTTTTAGGAAAATTTCTTTTCAAATATTTTGCCATTTTTAAAAGTAGGCTATCTTTATTAATAGTTACAAGGATTCTTTACCAATTCTAGGTGTAATTCTTTCATCAGACATGATTTACAAGCATTTTCTCTCAGTATGTGGTTTGTCTTTTCATTTTCTTAATGCAGTGTTTGATCCTGCATCCTTTCTGAACTCCTTTGTTCTTTCTTCCTTTTTTCTCCTGTGTGACTTCCTTATGATTTCCTCAGTACTAGTTATATCATCTGTGAATGCAGACACTTCTACCTCCTGCCCTCTCATCTGGTTATATTGCATGATAGTGCTGGCTAGAATGTCCACTATGACTTTGAACAGAAGTAGTTAAAACTGACATCCTTTCTATGTACCTGATTTTAGATGGAAATATCTAGTTTTTCACCATTAAGTGTAATTTCAGTTGGAGGTTTTTTGTGTGAATGTGTTTAATCTGGTTGAGGAAATTCTTTGTATTCCTTGTTTGTAGAAAGTTTTTATCATCAATAAATTTTATCAAATGCTTTTCCCACATCTATTGGGTTGTGGTTCTGTCCTTTATTTGTCTACTATAAGAAACCTGGAGTATACATGAGACTATCTCAATGCTAAAACATGGAAGATCTTCTTTCTTCTTACTATTTCAGATTTTTCTTAAAGAAATATTTATTGATTTGATATACACCCTATGTCAATATCCCAGGTCCCATGGTTGTTGTTTTAACATCATTTTCTAGTTTTTGTCATTGCTTTTTGTGGAGAGAATTTCTGTGTTCATTGTTCACCAATTCAGAAGTTCCTCTGCACCACAGAGGTATTACTCTTGATCCAATTGTTTAATTTTACCTTTAAATTTTCCTCTTCTATAAAATGGGATTAATAACCCTCCATTGGGTTGTTGGGAAGATTAGATATGTAATGTATTTGAAATTGCCCATTGAAGCATCTTGCACATAGCATACTCAGTAGATATTAATTGATTTTGAAGCTCAAATGGATGGAAAAGGAGAAGATCATTAAAAGGTGACTGAAAAGAATTTTTGGGACTTCATAGTAACTTGGGGTGCTCTGTGGGATACTCCAGTCAAACTAAGAGTGAGAAAACATAAAATCAATGTTTGCTAATTTATCTTACTGCTTCGTTCTCACAGATAGATCATTTTACATTCTTTTATCTTCTACTTCCTTATTAAATCAGTGCTGTTTTGTGATAATCTGCCTTTTTTTCTGACCTTAGGACATTTTAAATTCAGCTGCACCTTAGTTAATAAGTAAGTATGTGAGTAATTTTGGTGTATATCTAATGTATTAAGCTCCTTAGAAAAGGCCAGTAGCAATACCCATGGTACCAAATTAACATGAGAGCACATGTACATTTTTTAAAAAGTTATTGCTTAGGGCAGACTCCATGTATCACAAAACTGACATCAGTAAGCAGGGGGCAAAGATCCTTCTGCACATACAGATTCAATCAAGTTGTACTTCTTTAGATTTGTTTTTGCCTTGTACCCTACGTGAGTTTGTATGTTTGCTCTAGGATATGTGTTGCTGTTTGGGAATAGTAATAAACTTGTAGAGAATTCCGTGCATAGAAAGGACTAAAATTTTCTATGAAACTTTGATCAGATGTATAAAAGTTGAGTTAGAATTCACCCCTATCTAACAAGTTTCACACCTTTAACTGAATTTTGGAATTAATACAACATTTTGGAATTTTTCAAAATAGACTACTCTCTACCTTTTTTCCTTAAAGTACTCCTTAGTATAATTCAGTATTGATTGATAATTTCTTCTTGTCAGGGAATTTTATCCTAGAAGGGATGTTACATTTATTTTATTTCATATATGTGTATATGTATATATGTATGTGTATATATATATATATATATATATATATATATATACCCACATATATGTATACTTTAGAAATGATTGTATAATGTTATATGTACATATACAAAATATACCAGCAAAAAAAGAAGATAAGTAATTATGAAGTAAGGGAGTATTATATATAGTGTGAGTTGTACTTAGCTATTTTGATCTTGCATACATATTTGATACATCAATTATTTCCTTTCCTCCATTCCTCTTATTTATTATAACTGTTTCAACTTCTTTTATATGCATTTCTGCTTTACTTATTGTTTTTCCTCTATACAAGCATTGTCATATTTTCCATTTCTTTTCCAAAAAATGTGTCAATTCATACTTCTTTTTCTTTGTCTTTTCTGTACTATTTCAAACATGTCCAAGGATATTGGGAGCAGTTTATACCCCTCAAATAATCTACTCTAAGAGGCAACTAATGTTATCTTTCTAATAAACAATTTCAATCCAAGTAGCCATAACTATCTCAAAGATGATTCTCTCTACAACATTTTCATTAAAGCTGGGCTTTGTTTGGTGTTTTGGTTTTAAACAAACACTAGTCCCAGCAGTGCAGCTCACCAATATAGAACAGAATTACAATGTACTTCCAGCCAAATTCAGTTTATTGTCAATTTCAGTAGTGTTTCTTATGGTAGCAATTATTCTCTGTAAGCCTGCAAGCAAGCAGCAGAAAACTGAAATCATCAAAGAGTTTTTATCTGCAGCAATTCCAGAAATGGCAGGTAGCTGATAGTTTAAACTTTAGTTCTCTGCAGTGGAATAGTGCAAATAGGAGAAGGCCATCTGCCTGCTCCTGGAGGCTTTCTGAAAAATATACCCAAGTTAATAAAGTTTTGGGTGATATTTGATGACTTTGGTAACTACTGCACTGGATTCTATGGCATATACATGGCTCTCTGCTGCTGCTGGAGGAACTTCTGAGACAAACGGCACAAATTGCAGTGACATTGCTTCATATGTATATGAATTAGATAGTTAGATGTTTACTGCAGTTTTCTAATCACCTGAAGCTAGGACTTCTAAACATGAGAACTTTGATTTAACCAGAAAACAAGAACAACTGCTGAGAGTAACATGAACTGGAACAAACACAGGAAGGGGTGACCAGGCTTGTACTTATTCTAGACAGAGTTCTTTTTAGGCATTTTCAAGATCATAGAGTTAAATCTTAAAACAAATTAGAGTCCATCAGGGAATGATTGTAAAATGTCACCTAATTTATTCTTACACTTGATGATAATTTATTTAGAGCATTCTAGACAACACATGGGCTACTGTTTTCTATAAATATTCTAAAGGCATAAAGACTTTTTTATTATTTATTTAGTCATTATCTCAACAAGTGTTTATTGATCTCTTTGTTTCACATGCTTTGGAGGATACAGTAGTAAGAACACTTTGAAGTCAAAACAGTGAGCAAGATAGAAATATTTTTGAAACTTCTTTTCCAGCATAGAAGAGTACTTAATGGTTTCAATTTCTTAAATACAGACATAGTAAGTATACACAGAAGTCAAGTAGAGGATGCTGCAAAGACATAAAATGAGGGAGCCTGCTCTTGTCTCTAGAGGTTCCCTCAAGTAATTTGCTGAGCCATAAAAGGCAAATTGAAGTAACTCAATAAGACTGGAATTTAGTAGGTAGGTCTGGGCAGATGGACAGGACGAGCAAAGGTCTTAAAACAAGAAAAACACAGAGTTATGTTAAAGTTAGAAATGGTGATATATGTGCATGATGGAATAGAATTTAACCAAAAAGAATGGATTCCTGTCAGTTGGGACAGCATGTGGACAGTAGAGGACATCACGTTAAGTGAAATAAGCCAGGAACCAAAAAACAAATACCATGTGATCTCACTTCATGTGGAATACATAAAAATTGTTCTTAAGGAAAATGAGAGCACAGCAGTGACTACCAGATTTTGGGGAGAATATTGAGAAAAGAAGAGTTCAATCAATATGTACAATATCATAATTAGAAAGGAGGAACAACTTCCAGTGACTATTTTCAATATGATGTATTATATGCTATTTAAAAATAGTTAGAAGAGAGGATTTTGAATGCTTGTACCACACACACACACACACACACACACACACACACACACACAACATATTTAAGGTAATTAAGACATGACAGCTACCCTAATTTGATCATTATGCTTTGTATGACTATGAAGCACCACATTTTATCCCATGAACATATCAAATGGTTTTATATGAATCAAAAATGTTACAGAAGAGCATAAAAATGAACCAAAGCAATTAGATCACAAAAAGATATGTAATAGTGTTCTGGTTGAGGTTGATGATGTGGTTAGGGTGATGCTCTATAGGGATTAGATAAAATATTTTAATTGGCATTTGAATAACAGTGGAAATAAACTTTATATACTTTATGGTTTTAAGCAGGGGAGTAGCATGATTTATTCTTTTTGTTGAAATAATTCATTCTGTAGTGTAGTCAATCTTTAAGGACAAGCATGGAGTTTAGGAGACGCTAATTTAACCCAGTGTGGCAGAAGAGCTGAGAACATGTGGATAATTTAAAGAGTGTTTGAGAAGGCAAAGTGACATGATTGGGGATGAATGGAATATGATATATTATATATTCCAAGTTGCTATGAGAAAATTTCATACACTAAGTGGATTATAAACAAAGTGAACTAATCTTTAACAATTCTGGAGGCTCAGAGATTGAAGCACTGGCTTATTTTGTTTCTGATAAGGACCCTTTTTGTGTGCATAGCTGGCACATTCTTATATGGTGAAAAGGATGATCGAACTCTCTGGAGACTGTTTTATAAGGCTTGAAACCCAGCTCTCTGGATTTTGTCTTGGGACTATCAGCATCCAAGGGCACCACTTCTTCATAAGTTTAACTTGGGAGTTAGGTTTCAACATGTAAATTTTGGGGGAGATATAGCATTCAATCCAGTAACATTAATCAGTATTTAGTAGAAATATTAAACAGACATTTGCCAACACATGGATATTAAATGGAGTTAAATAATCTAAGATGGTGCAAATTATTGGAGATTATAACCAAATGTAGCCTTTGAGGCTGTGGCTGAATCCACCTAAAGAGAGAGAAAAGAATAAGAAGCAAAAGATATCTAGTTTGGGGTCTTTCATATCTGGGAAAAATAGTTAGAGGATACCAAACAGGAAAGGGTATATTGACTGAGATGTAGAGGAAGCAGAATAATTTGAGTGCCAGGCTATCAAGAAATATAGTTGTTACGGTTTAGACATGAGATGGCCCCCAAAAGCTGGTGTATGAGACAATGTAAGAAAGTTTGGATTGTTTTCTTTAAACTGAAGATAAAATGATGACACCAGCATTTATACTGTTTTTGAAGAACAAGTCATTTTTGTTAATTTATTTCTGAATTGGTGAAGTGGGAACAGAGAATATTCCATCACCTGCCCAGCACTCAATCATGCATTGTCAGTCATCATCCCCAAATTACCAGACCCATGCTCTGCCAACATGCTCATGCTGTATACCTATGGAAGAGACCATGTCACTGCATGGGGTATGCCCTTTCTCTTCTAATTGCAAATTGAATTCACACACTGGTTGGAATTGAATTGCTAATTTGTTTATTGTATTTTCAAGTTGCCTCCAAGATATAAAAGATCCACAAATCTATCATAATCCTCCAAGAAACACAGTTTTCTTCCACATGGTATAATTGTCATGTAAATAATTTAACTCAATAAACCTCATAGTGTTAAGTGTGAACAGAAAGAAAGAAGGAAAGAAAGAAAGAAAGAAAGAAAGAAAGAAAGAAAGAAGGAAAGAAACTAACTTAGTTTATGAGGGTTATGAGGGCCTTAACTTAATCAGTGCATTAATTCCATGATAGGGAGGTAGGATGGTAACTGTAGGCAGGTAGGATGTGACTGGAGGAGTTGGGTTCCTGGGGGTGTAGTTTTGGGGTTCATATTTTGTCCCTGAAGAGTGGAGCTCTCTTTCTCTCTTTCTCTGCTTCCTGGTGCCACTTTCCCAGTTTATTTCCGCTTCAGTCATGATGTTTAGACCCCAAGAAATCAAGTCAGCAATCTATGAACTGAGACCTCTGAAACTGAATCCCAAAGTAAACTTTTTTTCTTAAAATTGTTATTGTCAGGTCTTTTGGTTACAGCAGCAAAAGAGATGACTAAAACAATACTGTTTTATGGACACAGGATTCATACCAGTTATTTGCTATGCAAAATTACAACATCATGCAGGATTTATACCTAGTTTAATCAATCTTCTTCACTTGCCTTGAAAAGAAAGGGGGCTTCAAAGTCGCTCACTTCTTATTCATTATGAATATTTTATCTTTTCAAGTTTATGAATGGAATTAAATGAATACCTGACCATAAAAAATGCCCACCTATGCAAATAGAATCTGTAAATATAAGCACAGTGTTCAAGTGGGTAAGAGGGGTGCATGCAAACCCCAGGGACACAAATTTGCTTCTCTTTTATAATGAGTTTTACTAAATTATTTTCATGTAAATATTATGGAAAGAATAAAGATCACATTAATCAGTACTTTGGATCTTATTGGCAATGTTTCTATAAAATAAATAATTCTTTCAGTTCAGGGCTTAAGTCTTTGTTTTAATAAGAAATTCACAGTAAGGTCAACTGCATTCTCATGAAGTATTAATATTATTAAAATACCTGCAGTGTAAGCAGACACAAACAATCCTTGAACCTTCACTATTTTCTCTTGGAAGAAAGTGTTAATTTGAAATACTTATACACGACATTTTCTCTGTTGTTGGGGACTTAGGTTGATTCCATATCTGTTATGGTTTAGTAAAGTGTCCCCCAAAAGCTCATTGTGAGACAATGTAAGAAGTTTTAGAAGAGAGATAACTGGATTGAGAGAATCTTAATTCAATCAGTGAATCCACTATAGGGATTAACTGAGTGGTAACTAAAGGTGTGTATGGTGTGACTGGAGGAGGTGGGTCATTGGAGGCACACCTTTGGGTATATATTTTGCATCTAGACAGTTCAGTCTTTCTATCTGTTGCTTGATCATCATGTGAACTGCTTCCCTCTACCATACTATGCTGCCATGATGTTCAGCTACACCTTGAACCTGGAGGAATGGACACTGCTATATATGGACTGAGACTTCTAACACCATGAACACCAAATAAACTTGCCTCCTCTAAAATTGTTCTTGTCAGATCTTTGAGTCACAGCAGTTAAAAAGCTGACTAAAATGGTATCTTAACTACTTCAAATATTGGAGCAATAAACATGGACTTGCAGGTGTCTCTTTGATATGCTGTTATCATTTCTTTTGGACATAGGCCTCAAAGTATCATAGATGGATAGATTGATTTTTAGTTTTTGAGGAACTTATATACAGTTCATAGTGGCCATATTAATTTCCATTCCCATCAATAATGTTTAAGGGTTCCCTTTTCTTTACATTTTTGCCAGCATTGTTTTTGTTTGCTCTTTTGGCAATAGTCATTCTAATACGGTGAGTTGATATCTCATTGTGGTTTTGATCTACATTTCTTTGATGTCAAACAAAGCTGCATATTTTTGCATAAATTTATTGACCATTTGAATTTCTTCTTATTAGAATGTCCATGCTACCCAATTTACAGATTCAATGTAACCCCATCAAAATACAAATTAATTTCTTAACAGAAATAGAGATAGTAATCGTTAACATTTATGCATGTGGAAGTACAAAAGATCGCAGAGAGCCAGTCATGTTCAGGGAAAAGAAACAGGAGGCATCACACTGCCTGACATCAAAATATGCTACATAATTATAATTATCAGATCAACACACTATTGATATAAAACCAGACACAGATCTATGTGACAGAATGGAGTTCTCAGAATTAATTCCAACTTACTCTCAACATATGCACAGGGAGAAAGACAGCTTCTTTAATAAATGGTGCTAGCAAAACTGAATATTCACATGCAGAAAAGTAAAACTTGTCCTCTCCACCGTATACACAAATCAGTGCAAAATGGAACAAAGACCTAAATATAAAACCTGAAAACATGATACAACTAGAAGAAAGACATAGAGAAATTTCAAGAAATGGTTAGAGGCAATATATTTTTTGTTTGGTGTAAAACCCCAAAGCACAGGTAATGAAAGAAAAATAAAGAAATAGAATTATATCTAACTATCAAATTTAGAAACTTTTTCTTCTCTTTTATTCTAGGTAATATTACTTTTTGGGGGGATGCTAGGGATTGAGCCCAGGATTACTTAAGCACTGAGACACATCCCAAACCTGCCCTCTTTGTTATATTTTATTTAGAAATAGGATTTTTCTGAGTTGCTTAGGGCCTTGCTACATTGAACTCATAATCCTCCTGTCTCTGTCTCCCTCACTGTTGGTATTACAGGATGTACCATCACGCCCAGCTAATAATATTAATTTTTGAAAGAATTTATAGATTCCATTTTATGAGGAATACAGAAGTGAGCTCACCTGTGTGTGTGTGTATCTCATCATATTCTTTGGGATCCTTCAGGATGTTGAAGCAATTTTAGCCTGTTTTCAATGGGAATCTATTGAAGGATTTCTAAACACTCGCTGAAGAGTATGTCTTGCTTTCTACTGCACATTCCATTGTGGATGATTTGAAATGGATGATTTGAAATGGATTATGTGTCATTTGGCTTCTTGTATAAAAATGACAAATGGCATTTAATATTTAATTCCTTAAAATTTTACATGTTTAGTTTCAAAAATTATAAAACCTATTTGACTATCAATGAATTAATCACTTTTGATGGTTTCCAGACTTCTTTCTTAACTAATCTTTTTAACATTTTTATTTTATGTATTCATTTATTTGGGGATTTAACTCAGGGGTGCTTTACCAATGAGGTACATTACCAACGCTTTTTTTTACTATGTTTTTTTTTTTTTTTTAGTTGTAGATGGACGCACTACCTTTATTTTATTTATTTATTTGTATGTGATGCTGAAGATCCAACTCAGTTCCTCAAATATGCCAGGCAAACACTCTATCACTGAGTCACAAATCCAGCCCCTAATTTTTTTTCTTTTCTTTTAAATTTTGAGACAAGTCGCTTATAGCCTCACTAAGTTACCGAGGTCAGCCTCAGACTTGCAATCCTCCTGCCTTAGCCTCTCAAGTCACTGGGATTATAGGTGTGCATCACTGTGCCTGGAATTTACTGATCTTTCTAAATGTCTCCTTATGTCCTTTCTTTCCTATTTCCTTTAATATGTTTTAATCTCCCTGTGACTACTAACATCACTTTTTCTTCATAAGCATCTTCTGCTTTACCCAAATTTAAAAAAAAAAAAAACTATTTATTTCAATTGTAACTTATTAAAACCTTGTGAAATACATCAGGATAGCCTATTAAATTTAATTAACACATAAGACAGCTGAGACGCAAGCATACACACAAATAATGTGCCACTTTCTGAAGATGATCCAGAGATGATACTAGAACCTGAAGCTCAACTTTGATTAGATCACCAACCTTTGTCCACTGTATGTTTCCTTTTTCCAGGAATCAGAAATCCATTTCCTCGGACAAATTTCTAAAGAAATGTGAATATTTGCTCTGCCTTAGCACTGTACTGAGTAATGTGAATGTGAATAGGGTGAACTGACCCCCCCTGAACAAGAGTATAAGTTGATTGAAAGCCACAGGATCTCTTTTTGAAAGCACCTACTATGAAAGTTTGTGAATATACATGTGTAAGGGGTTCTTTTAGAAGACTTACTTGAGGTGGAGATTTTTATATGCATTTATTGGAAGTGAGAAACCTGGATGTGGGAGTGAAGTTAGTGAAACACTGTGGCCAGAATCCCATCCCAGGCTTTGAGATTGATGGAGGGAGCTTTCTTCTTTCATCTCCTTGCTCACCTCAGTGATTCTGTATCACTTGCTGAGCACTTCTTCCTGTTCCACGAAAACAGAAGAATGTCTCTGGAATCACAAAGGCCTATTCTAAGGAAAGAATACAGAAAATGTACATTTAAAGCATATGCATTTTTTTCATTGTAAGTTTACATTCCATAAACACAAAAATACACGCTTAGATTTTTGTTGTTGTTTTTTTAACTGTAAATTTGACCATTTTAGTCAAAGCAATGTTTTGAATCCAGTGAAATAAAAAAAACAAAAGAAAATGTGCTTTTATAATAATAGGACTGATTGGATTTCCTGCCAATTTGAATCATTCTTTTTCATTTACCAACAATCTGGGTAAACAATGGGATCAAATGAACTACTACTTAATGGTAACAGGACAATAAAACTATATTTATGCTACCTTCCTTCTCTGTAGGCAGAAGCCAAGAAGACAGAGGGAGATCCAGTGAAAGCTCATTTACTCTCTCTTGTGCCTTTGTCATGCCTCTCTTGTATTATAAACAACAAAGACTTGCAAACCATTTCTCTTCCCAATAAAAGGGGGGATCTACAATATTGAGAAGGAAGAAAGATCATTCAAATGCATTTGTTCTGAAGTTAATCAAAGCTACAAAATTGAACTTTTAAGTCTACACAAAATTCTTTGATCCAGTTAATGAAACTTGGATCCAAATTCTTCCCTGTTCTTTCATTTCTCTCCCCTTTTCTCTTTTACCTTCCTCTATTTACCTCTCTTTCCCTTGTCTTTTCTATTAATACAACTCTTGAAAGGATAGACATTCTATTAATACACTCTCAATGAAAAGATAGACATTGTTTTAAATTCAAGAGCATTACCTTGTCTTTGCCCTCAATAAACAAACAAAACCACGTAACCACTGTGATTATGGTACATCCACATAGATGCAGATAATATTTGTAGAAGTGAAGAATGGGAAAATGAAAAAAGTTTAATCAATATAACCAAGAACTACAGGAGATCATAAAAAAGAGAAGACCATACAGAAGGATTAGCAAAGAAATTTTTGTATATGACAGTTTGTAACTTTGACTCCAATACCAGTAAATACATACAAAAGAGCAAGTAGAAAAAGTAATGATTAGGTAAAGGGGAGTGAAGGGAGGGGAGCAGGAATGGGGGTCTGAAGGATAGGAGGATGAATCAGACATGATTACCCCATGTACATATATAACTAATTCTATGACCAGTGGTATTCTACCTCATGTTTAACCAGAAGAATGATAAATTATACTCCATTATATGTGATGTATCAAGGTGCATTCTGCTGTCATGTATGACTAATTAAAACAAATAAAACATTTAAAAAATTAATATTCATGATATATTAATGTAGTCAATTTACCAATGAGATTGTATTAGCATTCTCCATAGGAATAGAATGAATAGAATTTATATCTAAGAGGGTACTTACCAGCTTGGTGTACATGATGAGGCATTGGGTATTTCCACAATGGCCACCTACAGGAAGAAGAGTTAGGGGGTCAGTAGCTGCTCAGTTCAAAAAGCTAGAAGCTTCAGAACAAGAGGGGCAAGGATGCAGCCCAAGACTAAGGTGGAAGTCCTGGAAGCTTCTTGTGAAGTTGTTCATCTACATTCAAAGGCAAAATTATGGAATGATGTTCATAGGTGATGACAGCAGCAAACAACGCACCCAAACCAAAATAATACTTCCTCCAGAAGAGCAAGTATGCTGTGTGAGAATTTTGATGTTTGCTTCATTGGTCATCCAGTCTGTTGGAGGGTGACACCTTCCTTTAGGGTGGGTCCTTTAGGGTGCCAGTTGTCTCTGGGACACCATCACAGACACACCCAGAATTGTGCTTTACAATTTTCTAGGTGTCTCTAAATGCAGTCAAGCTTACAGTCAAGATGAACCACCTCAGAGATCTATTAACAGCAGCAAAAAATGATAGGCATTTACAGCTTTATATTGTAGTATCTCGCTTATGTTTAGGAAATGTTGCACACACTCAACCCCCACCACAGATAGACACTGGACTCTGAGCTTGCCCTCGCTGGGGCTCCCCAGCTTCTTTGGAAGCTGGTGCAGGCATTTTGAATTATTCCTGAGGGTGTGGCCACCATCATTGGAAGGGCAGCTCACTTCCTGGGACACCTGCAGGAGACTGGAGACCCTTTGACAGGTACCTCTATGTGCTCGCTTACCTCCTATACCCTTCCCCATCCTCTTCATTCACCACTAGAAATACTGTAAATAATAATCAACTCATCCTGTTTGTTGCAATAATGTTAAAGTCTTTATAGGGGCTATCTGGTCCAGGACTGCATTTTCTTTTTATTGGGTACTGCTAACATTGATCTCCCCTTCAAAGGAGAGGTACTAGAAAACTGCAGGGTCACGATAAGCCTGCTGGGGGGAAATTTCAGTACCTCAGATCTTCACTGCTAGAGGGGAATATACAGAAACAATATGAAAAAATAGGGGAAGAAAGTGTCCCTAACAAACCAAGATGCTAATTTGATAGAACCAATGACAGCATGGTAATAGAAATGACAGAAAATGAGTTTACACTCTACATAATTAAAATGATCTGTGAAGCAAAAGATGAGATAAGAGAGCAAAGGCAGGCAATGCATGATCATTCCAATAAACAGTTAAAACAGCAAATGCAGGAAACAAAAGAACACTTCAATAAAGAGATTAAAAAACAAAAAACTTGAAGTGAAAGAAAAAATAAACCAAATTAAAAACTCAATAGAAAGCATCACCAACAGAATAGATCTCATGGAAGTCAGAATCTCAGACAATGGAAACAAAATATTTAATCTTGAAAATAAAGCTGAACAAACTGAGAAATTGTTAAGAAATCATGAACAGAACCTCCAAGAATGATGGGATATCATGAAAATAACAAATTTAAGAATTATTGGGATTGAGGAAGGCACAGAGATACAAACCAAAAGAATGAACAACCTGTTCAATGAAATAATATCAGAAAATTTCCCAAATCTAAAAAATGAAAGGGAAAATCAAATACAAGAGGCCTACAGAACACCAGGAGCACAAAATTACAACAGATCCACACCAAGGCACATTATAAATGAGAATACCTCAAATACAAAATAAAGATAGGCTTTTAAAGGCTGCGAGAGAAAAGCGTCAGATTACATACAAGGGAAAATCAATACAGATATCAGCAGATTTCTCAGCCCAGACTCTAAAAGCAAGAAGGACCTGGAACTAAATATTTCAAGTTCTGAAAGAAAATGGACATGTACAGAGTATTTCATCTGTCATCGAGCGAATATACTTTCTTCTCAGCAGCTCATGTATCGTTCTCCAAAATGGACTATATTCTATGCCTTAGAGATATCATTAGTAAATACACAAAAATAGAGATACTACCTTGTATCCTATCATACTATAATGGAATATAATTAGAAATCAATGATAAAATAACAAATAAAAACTACTACTACACCTGGAGACTAAATAATATGCTATTGAATGATGCAATGATAACAGAAGACATCAGGGAAGAAATTAAAAAATTCTTAGAGGAAAATGAGAACAATGACACAACATATCAAAATCTGTGGGACACTCTGAAAGCAGTACTAAGAGGAAAGTTCATTGCATTGAGCTCACACATTAAATAATAAAAAGTCAACAACTAAATGACCTAACATTACATCTCAAAGTCCTAGAAAAAAAAAACAGATCAACAACAAAAATAGTAGAAGACAGGAAATAATTAAAATCAGAACTGAAATCAATGAAATTGAAACAAGAGAAACAAAGAATTGACAAAACAAAAAGATGGTTCTTTGAAAAAGTAAACAAAATTGATGAAACCTTAGCCACGTTAACAAAGAGGAGAGAGAAAACAAAAATTACTAGAATTTGTGATGAAAAAGGAAAGATCATGACAGATGCCACTGAAATACATAACATAATTAGAAGCTACTTTGAAAATCTATACTCCAACAATATAGAAAATATTTACAAATTTTTAGAGACATGCGAACCTCCCAAACTGAATCAGGAAGACACACACAATTTAAACAGATCAATTTCAAGCACCGATATAGAAGAAGTCATCAAAACCTACAACCAAGAAAAGCCCAGGACCAGATGGATTCTCACCCAAATTCTACAAGACCTTTAAAGAAGAACTGATACCAATAGGTATTTTAGGAAATAGAAATGGAGGGAACCCTTCCAAACTCATTCTATGAGGCCAGTATCACTTTGATACCAAAAGCAGACAAATATTTATCAAGGAAAAAAACTTCAGACCAATATCCCTGAAGAACATAAATGCAAAAATCCTTAACAAAATACTGGCAAATCACATACAAAATTATATTAAAAAGATAGTGCACCATGATCAAGTGGGGTTTATCCCAGGGATGCAAGTTTGGTTCAACATCTGGAAATCAATAAATGTAATTCATCACATCAATAGACTTAAAGTTAAGAATCATATGGTTATTTCAATAGATGCTGAGAAAGTGTTTGATAAAATACAGAACCCCTTCATGCTCAAAACCTAGAAAAAATGGAAATACTAGGAACATATCTCAACATTGTAAAGGCTATCTGTGACAAGCCCATGGCCAACATCATTCTTTTTTTTTTTAATATTTTTTAGTTGTCAATGGGTCTTGTCATATATTTATTTATTTATTTATTTATTTATTTAATTTATTTATATGCAGTGCTGAGGATTGAACCCAGGGCCTCACACATGCCAGGCAAGTGCTCTACCTCTGAGCCACAACTCCAGCCCAACATCATTCTTAATGGAGAAAAACTGAAAGCATTCCCTCTAAAAACTGGAACAAGGCAGGAATGCCCTTTTTTACCACTTCTATTCAACATTGTCCTTGAAACACTAGCCAGAGCAATTAGACCCAAGAAATTAAAGGGATATAAATAGGAAAAGAAGAACTCCAGCTGTCACTATTTGCCAATGGCATGATTCTATATTTAGAAGATCCAAAAAACTCCACTAGAAAACTTCTAGAATAAATGAATATAGCAAAGTAGCAGGATATAAAATCAAAACACATAAATCTAATGCATTTCTGTTCATAAGTGATGAATCCTCTGAAAGAGAAATTAGGAAAACCACTCCATTCACAGTAGCCTCAAAAAAAAAAAAAAAAAAACTGGGATACAATCTAACAAAAGAGGTGAAAGCCCTCTACAATGAAAAGTACAGAACGCTAAAGAAAGAAATTGAAGAAAACCTTAGAAGATGGAAAGATCTCCCATGTTCTTGAATAGCCAGAATTAATATTGTCAAAATGGCCATTCTACCAAAGGCACTATACAGATTCAATGCAATTCCAATTAAAATCTCAATGACATTACTCATAGAAATAGAGAAAGCAATCACGAACTTCATCTGGAAGAATAAGAGACCTTGAATAACCAAAACAATCCTAAGCAGGAAAAGTGATGCAGGAGGTATAGCAATATCACACCTTAAACTATACTACAGAGCAATAGTAACAAAAATGGCATGGTATTGGCACCAAAATAGGTAGATCAATGGTACAGAATAGAAAACACAGAGACAAACCCACATAAATACAGTCACCTCTTACTAGACAAAGGAGTCAAAATACACAATGGAAAAAAGATAGCCTGTTCAACAAATGGTGCTGGGAAAACTGGAAGTCCATATGCAGCAAAATGAAATTAAACCTCGATCTCTCACCCTGCACAAAACTCAACTCAAAATGGATCAAGGACTCAGAAATTAGACCAGAAACCCTGCACCAAATAGTAGACAAAGTAGGTCTGAATCTTTGTCATGTTGGCTTAGGATCAGACTTCCTTAACAAGACTCTCAAAGCACAAGAAATTAAAGCAAGAATCAATAAATAGGATGGACTCAAACTAAAAAGCTTTTTCTCAGCAAAGGATACAATTAATAATGTGAAAAGAGAGACTACAGAATGGGAGAAAATCTTTTCCACAAGCACTTCAGATAGAGCACTTATCTCCAAAATTTATAAAGAACTTACAAAATTTACACCCAAAATACAAAGAACCCAATCAATAAATGGGCCAAGGAACTGGGCAGTCACTTTACAGAAGAAGATACACAGGCAATCAATAAATACATGAAAAAGTATTCAACATCTCTAGTAATTAGAGAAATGTAAATTAATACAACTGTAAGATTTCATCTTACTCCAGTTAGAATGGCTATATATCAAGAACACAAACAATAGATGCTGGTGTGAATGTGGGGAAAAAGGCACACTTTTACATTGCTGGTAGAGTTGCAAATTGGTGCAGCCTCTCTGGAAAGCAGTGTGGAGAATCCTCAGAAAACTTGGAATGGACCCACCATTTGGCCCAGCTATCTCACTCCTTGGCCTATACCCAAAGGACTTAAAATAGCATACTACAGTGATGCAACCTCATTAATGTTTATAGCAGCTCAAATCACAATAGCTAGATTGTGAAACCAACCCAGATGCCCTTCAATAGATGAAAGGATGAAGAAACTGTGGTACATATACACAATGGAATATTATTCAGCCATAAAGAATAATAATAATTTGGCATTTGCAGGTAAATGGATAGAGTTGGAGAATATCATGCTAAACAAAATAAGCCAACCCAAAAAACCAAAGGCTGAATGTTTTCCCTGGTAAGTGGATGATGATATATAATGGGGGAGTGCGAGAAGAATGGAGGAACTTTAGATTATGTAGAATGAAATGAGAGGGAGGGAAATATGAAAAATTGTGGAATGAGACAGACATCATTACCTTATGTACATGTATGATTACATGAATGCAATATGAATCTACATTGTGTACAACCATAGAAATGAAATGGTGTACCCCATTTGTGCACAATGAATCAAAATACAGTCTGTAAAAAATAAAAAATAATTAAAATAATTAAATAAATAAATAAGGAATTGTTGTGAGCCACAGAAACCAGTGGTACATTAATACTTAGTTTTGCATAATGTGCAAGTCCTTTTCACAGACCAGGCTGCCTTGTCCAAAGAGTAGATGGGTCATGAAATGCTGATTCAGAGTACAGTGCATGAATATCAAATACCCAGTTTTTCAAAACTATGATTAATATGAATTTGTGAATTGACCATCTTTGTCAAGTATTAGAGACATTTTAGGTATACTAAAATTAATTTCATAAAAAAATATACTTAGGGGAAGAATATAATGTAATTAGTTTTAAAATATATGAGGAATAACAATAATAAGTCAATATTCATTCACATGTGAGTTAAAGAGTCGGTACAGTTTTCACATATTTTATATATTAAAAACATGCTGCTATTTATTTTTTATTTGCCTGTCTTTAATTTTCATTTACTTATGTTCTGCATCTCTTAGATATAATCTGTTTTTCTATTTATAATTTTTAAGTTGTATACTAACCACATTAATGTTTAAAATAAAATTATTTTCTGATATCTTTATTATATAAAGCACAATATGTATATATTCCCCTTTATGTATCATATTAGAAGGAACTTACATATGTATGTTATTACCTTTAATATTTCTAATTTTAAGAGTTTTCTCATGTGATTGTTCATGTCTTATTTGTTTCATAAGTTGGAAATATGCTTTTAAATTTCCTACAAGATAAGGTAGTAAAATTTTCCTATTGCATTGCAGTGAAAGATCTTTGTTAGTTTGTTGTTGTTTTGACCTTCTTGAAACTTATCCTGGGACATGCATTAAAAAGATGATTTATATCCAGGTTGTTGAATAAAATGTTCTTGATATATTCTGGTTAGGTAGTCTGACTTCTGGATTGTGTTTACATTTTTATGGTCTTTTGACATACTTTTTGTGTCAAATTATTTACTAAAAAATGTACCTTAATGTACCTGGGGAATATCTTTTACTTCTTATTTTCTCATTGTAGTCTAACAATTCTTTATTTACTTTAAGTCCATTTTATTAGCTCCTTACAAAGTTAAGGTTGCGTATCATCCTAGATTAAATATTTTATCATTATATAATCAACCTTTCTTTCTATTAATACTTCTTGCTTTAAATTCTATTTTTTCATATTTTAGTGATATGAAAGTTAAACAATATTCCACTTATTTTTTTTATGGACTGCATTCAATTAATTATACACTCATGGGGTACATCATTTCATTTCTATAGTTGTGTACAATGTAGATTCATACCATTCTTTATGAATATATTATCATTGAGACTGTTTTTTTTAATTGTTTATTTTTTTAATTTTTTCCTTCCTGAATTATTATATTTCTAATGTGTTACTTTTATTTATTTTTCAACTAGAAATGTTATAATAATTTATTTATGAATTTCATATTATTAGTTTGTATCTATTACTGATATCATATTTTATACTCTGGGTTTTTTTCAAATTTTCCTCTCTCTGATTTCTGATACAATTTTCTTCAACTCAATACTACAGTTACTTTGGGATAGATATTTATTCAGAGGATAATCCTGTGCACAGTAAGAAGTTTAGTAGCTTTCTTCTCTTCCCACTAGCTTCCAGTAGCTGCCCCATTTTCTCCCACAAGTTGCAACAGTCATGATGTCTCTCAACTTTGTCAAATGTTCCCTAGAAGGCAAATTGCCCCCGTTGAGAAGTACTGTTTTAGATTTAGATGTATTGACATTTTCCCTTTCCCTTAGCCCACTGTCTCTTATTTCAATATTGCCGGTAGACTTTTCTAATGTCTATTAGTGCTGACATTACACAGTCTGTTTCCATTATTTTAAGGGTTTTCTAAAAATTTTAGTGTTCCTTTTATCCTTATTTTGCTTAAAGCTTAAGGATATTGATAGAGTTATTTTCTTTCAGAACACAACCACAACTACTAGATTGAAACTTATCTGTGATTAAATTATTTGCTATGACTGTTTGGTACTTTATTTCTAATTTTTTTAAATATATAAATTAGACATTATTGCTATCACATGCAATCTGTGTGTGCTTGGGTCCACTTCATATTTTACCTTTGTTTAGTCCTTGCATCTGCAGATACTAAGAGTTAGTACATTGCTTAAAAACAGGAGTATGTTATGAGAAAACTGTCATTAAACAATTTTTGACAGTGTTAACATCATAAGTGCACCTACACAAACTGAGGTAAGTGCAACGTCACTCAGAAATATAATCTTACAGAATCATCATTGTATATATGGCCTTCCTTTGACCAAAACAAAGTTATACTTGCACAGTTATGTATATTAGTAATTCTAATAGTTTTGTAGAATATTTTCTTTATCTCATTTGGCTCTAGATTGTGAAACTGTAATGTCTAATGATGTCTACCATTTTTTTATTTTCTTTTATATTTTGTATACTATTGGTATGCCCCTTCATATCTTTTTAATGCAATTTGTTTTTCAGTTCAGAAAGTCCTTTGCATGTTATGTTAAAAGTCCTCCATCAAATACATGATTTGCAAATATTTGCTTCTAGTATATCACTGATCTTTTCCTTCTATTGATGAACTAAAGTTGTAACTTTGGAGAAGCTTTGATTTATTGATTTTCCCCCCCCTTGGTAGATTATACTTTTGTTATCAAGTCTTAAAAGTCTTTACTTGACTCTTGGTCCTCCATATTCTTCTTTCTTAAAAGCTTTATGGGTTTACCTGTGGACTTAAATGTAATTTAATTTTTATATGTGGTATGAGGTTTGTATTGATCTTTACCCCTCTATGAATATTTAACTTTGCTAATACATTTGTAGAGAAGTTCATCCTTTCTCCACTGAATCACTTTTGTTCCTATGTGAAAACTCAAGAGTAATATTTACATAGTTACATTTCTGGATTCTTGGTCCTGTTCCATTGATTTGTATCTTTCTTTCTGCCAAATCCACACTGCCTTCTTTTTAATTGTACATATATATATATAATCATGTTAATTTTGGAGAGTATTAATCTTCTACCTTAATTTTTCTTTTTTTTAATTTTCAAATTTATTTCAACTATTCAAGTTTTTTTTTTTTTTTTTAAATCCTACACTTCTTGTCCTCTCCTCTGGAAACTAAATATGTTGAGTTTTTTGCTGTAGACTTAACAAATTCCTGAGCTCTCTTCCTTCTGGGACAAAAGTCAACTTCTCCCCAATTTTCATAATGAATAATTTCTATCAATATATTCCTAAATTTCCTGACTTTCTTCTGTCATCTCAATTCTGAAATTGAATATATCACTGATACTGTTTAAATTCTGATTATTCCACAATCTTGCTGATAAGCGGATGAGGACATATAATGGGGGTGGGAGGGGTTAGCATTAGGTTTAGGGTTAGGTTTAGAGTTAGGCTAAGGAGAGCGGTAAGAATGAAGGAAAGAAGGACTGTATAAAGGGAAAAGGGTGGGAGGGGTGGGGGGGAAGGGAAAAAAAAGAAACATCATTACCCTATGTAAACGTAAAAAAATAAATAAAAAAAAAATTCTGATTATTCTACTTTTCAGTTCTGAAATATATTTTGGTTCTTAATTTATCTTCTATTTCTTCTTTTGTCTTCTATTTATTTCATGAAACTTTTGCACTTTTTACAGACTGTCCATAATTGCCTGTTACTGAGTGCTTTTATAGTATTGCTGAAGTCCTTATAAAATATTTTCAGTATCTATTCCAGCTCCTCCTTTCTTTCCATTTTTCATGTTTTACCCTTTCCAGTTAATATTTACTTGAGTTTAGATATGATGAATATTTAAATTTCTTCCTCAATATTTCAACTATTGTTACAAAAGTCTTCTTCCTATTAGCACCTATTATAATGGATTATCATTAAGGTTAAGAACACAGATCCTTTTACAGATTTGTGGACTGTGTTTTGAATGCCAATGTAATTTTCAAGTTTCTGCAGTACAATTCTGATTTGTCTCACTTACATACCACATAAAGACCTATCTGATTCCTTAGTCATATTTCGTGTTGTAGTTCAGATTACAATCTACTCTTGTACTGACTCTTGTAAATTTCATGTATAGTATAATGTAGTATAGTACAGTTTACTCCACTGTTCGTTTCTGAACTGATGCACAGATTTAAATGATGCTCTTTTAAAGATTACTCATGTCCATAAATTATTCTTTCTTTAGGTGGGAAAGAGAGAGCTGCCACTTTCTGTTGTTTAATTAGTGCAAAAGGGCAAGGATAGGTAAAAGGGTTTCACAACAGAATCTGAATATAATTGGAAGAAAGCTGCTGTCATTTCTGGTCATTATTATAAGCAGTCTGTACCAACAGTGGTTTTCAATAGTTTCCTTTTTCTTTTTCTTTTTCTTTCTTTTTTTTTTTTTTTTTTGAAGAAATCAGCCTTCAATATAATTATAGCTGATTTTGAGATATTTCATTGAAATTTAGATTATGTAGGTTCACTACAATTTTATTTTTAATTTAATGTACTTATGACTTATTTATCTTGTTGAATTTAAAGACAGTGTGCCATTTAGTGATTATGAAGAATCTTACATCATCTCTGAAAATTTCTTCTTTTCCCTTTCTCTCTTCTATTAGATATAGTTTAGATTGTTATAGCCTGTTTTTTTCTTTTTGTACCTGGGATCGAATATAGGGATGCTTAACCACTGAACCATATTCCCATTCTTTTTTATTTTTATTTTGAGATAAGGTCTTGCTAAGTTGCTTAGAGACTCTGTAAGTTGCTGAAAGTTGGTCTTGAACTTGTAATCCTCCTGCCTCAGTCTCCTGAGTTGCTGGGATTGCAGGTGTGTGCCAACAACCTGGCCATATTTTTCTTTTACTGATTTCTTGTACTATATTTAGTAATATGCTAGAGCTGTCTTATAACAACCTTTAAGAGTTAAATGTTCAGAAATTTGTGATACTGTTTTTAAACCACCATGATCTTGACAATGATTATGTTGAGAAAATTTGCAACTGGCAAATTTTGCATATCACTCTGTTGAAGGAATTTAAAACCAGTATATCCCCAAAGGCATTCTACATCATTTCTTCAGATATATTATCCAGTTTCCCATTGTCTCTTGGCTATATATCATACATTTAATCATTCATTTTCAAATTTCAATCATAACTTTCAACTAACTAGAGGTTGAAACTGGTTCTATATAAGATATACCTTGTTATTTTATAATCTTTTGTTCCTTAACCATTTTCAATGCTTTTATATTGCATGTGTGCATATGTTCATTTTATTTTTATTTCTGATAGTTTTCATTTTAGTTTTGCAGTTCTGATTTTGCAATTTTGGAACATACACAATTTGATCACTTTTCCTCTAGACCACAACAGATTAACAGGTATTTCCAGGGAATCCATCAGTATTTGGTTCCAACTTTGTGTTCTCCTAAAAGTTCCTTTGTGTTATAGTGGTTTCAGAATTACAGTTTAAATTGTAGCTTTAGAAGCACTATTTTGCTAGAATTTTTTTGTTGAAGAAATTTTATTGCATACCTATTTCAGCACACTGTCAATAAATAGTTCTGATGTTATTTTTGGAGTGCTAATTTCAATAATGTGTATAAATTACTTGGATTAACATTACATAATTGCTAGTCATTAATACTACCATAGATTTTAAACTAGAACATTAAAAATGTAACTGCAAAATGTACATTCACAAGAATGGGATGTTATACTCCATGTATGTATAATACGTCAAAATATACACTACTGTAATGTTTATCTATAAAGACCAAATATAAAAGGAGAATAAATTTACTAATGCATAAATTAGTAGTGTGGTAAATATGACCAGTGATGAGCAAAATTTCAAACTTCATCTTCTTCTACATTAATCTCTTCTTGACTTCTCAATAATGACAGAATAACTATCTTTAGTAAATGACTATGAGGATAAGTGACATGTGCCATTTTGGGGCAAAAGTATTTCAGAGGAATTGTGTCATTACATATGCTTTTTTCCTTTAATCTGGAAAGACATATTAATGTGAAGATGCTGCCAGATGGAAGCAATCTAGAATGTGAAACCACTGCATGGAGATTGTACACCTTTTGGGAACATAGTATAGGCTGACTGACATTGTATTTTTGCTATGCTTTATCCTCATGATATCCTAGTTTTTGCATTTTTAATAGTTATTGCGTTATTTCTACTTTTTCTTATGCTCAACTTGTTTCTATTTACCTAGAAGAGGTCTTCATGGATTCTAGAATCCTTTAAAAACTTTTTTCTCTCTCTTCTTTTTTACTTTCTGTGAGTTTTTTTTTTTTAAATAAAACTTATTAATTCTTGGGGACATTGACAATATTAGGCCCTTTTTCACAAAATAAGATCAATTTGGCATTTTTAGTCTATTTTCAGTAAGTATTTTTAAGATAAAAATATGTTCAAATAAATAGAAAAAATGAGGATCTTTATACTATTTCCAACAATGTGTCCAGCCTCTGAAATACTAGGATGATTAGAGTACAATGCATAGATTTTTTTCTATCCCATAGGATATTGTGAAAATATGTTAAATAGCAGCTATGACAATATATTTGTAAAATGTGCAATTTACAGGAAAAATAAATTATTTGGATTAAATGGTCCTTTAAAAGAATAATAATAAAAAGCAGGTTGTGCTCATTTATTTGGCCATTCATTCTTTTGCTTCAGAATAATACTGACTGGTTTCAGTCCATACCCCAAAGCTATTGCACATGTTTTATAACAGATGTTTTATTGCCTGGCACTTTGCAAAACTCATCCATCCAAAATACTATAATATGCCCCCAACCCAACCACTACTGAAAATAAAACAGCAAGAATGCAAAGCAATCCAAAAATGAACCCAAAAAGTCATTCTGGAACTTAGGAACTCTTTTGTACTTGAATTTCTCCACATGATATGTTTCTATTTCTTAATTAAACTTTTGGTTTATTCTTCTATTTTTTTCTTTGTACCAGTGCTTGCCCTTAGCCCTCAGAAATTATTTCAGTGGGTTATGTTGATTGTACTGTATCGTTATTTTGACGTTTTAAGTTAAAAGAATATCAGATATATCAATAAACTTTCCTCTAATTCTTAACATAATGGTGAAGGTGGATATTGGAGAGGAAAATCCATTTTACTTCATTGCACATTTTAGTAATTATTATTTTTGACTATAGCTTTCTCCTTGATGGTATTACTCCTTGGTTTGTAAGCAGAAAGGCTTCAGATGTCCAGACGTATAAGAAAGCCAGCCAATGCCAAGGGGAATGATGGTTAATTACAGTGGTAGAGTGGGTAACACATAGAAAATTCCTGACTAAAATGCATTCCAATAAAGTTGATTTGCTGGAAGAAAATTTAGTCCTTGTTTTGCCAGTTTGCTTGCCTTGCCTGATTAATATCTACTGTAAATGGATCTCGCTTGTACTTAGTTTATAAAAATATTCATGTAGAAGATCAGTTTTCACTGAAATCTTTTGGTTTGTGGTAATTTTGCAAAATTAGTGGATTACCCTGAAATTTGCCAATACTTAATCCTAGGGATTTTATGCCCTTGCATCTATTCATTCCTTTCCTTTGTCTTCAATTATACTTCATATACAATGGACCCACAAATAGCTTCCTCTTTGCTTTTCTCCACCTCTGTCTCTACCTCCTCTAATTATACTCTTCTTATTTAAAATGTTAATTTTGTGAAGGGACAGCATCTCTAGGTTTCTTTGACTCGATTCTACATCCTTGGATATTATTGTCATGAAAAACAAGCACAGGACATTTCTAAGAGAAATCATTGACAGTATGATTCTTTAAGGATAAGTTAATAAAAAACAAATCAGTGTTTATTATTATTTTGAAGTTTCTAAAGTATCTGAAAGAGGTCAATTTCTTTTAAAACATACCTAAAATTTTTCTTCATGATACTTGCTCTACCTTTGAAAGTAAGACATTTGGAAGAAAAAAGAAAGAAGAATTGTAGCACCTGTTGTGTTTTGTTTTGTCTTGTTTTTTTTTTTAAGTCAAATTATGGAGAGATACTGATTATATACTCAATCTCCAAGAGACATTTTTTTTCTAAAATTGTAGGTGTGATATTCTAGGAACAAATGGTTTCTTAAGAAGTGTTCAAATAGTATTTTTGGGCTTGAAGATTCTGCACATAAATCAGAAAAACTACAGTATTTGAAGATATTCCTGTTTTAATATATTCTGTATGCTCATGCTATAACACCCAGTGTGAAATTATGACATGAACTTATCTCCAACTAATATCAAGGTTCTCAAGATAACCTACATTAGAAACCTAATAATTCTTTCTTTGCTTCTACATTATTGGGTAGAACTAAATTACAAAATAATATCAGACAATTGAGATGAATACTCCTTTCTTGAGAAAGCTGGTAACTTCAGAAGATGGTAGAAAACTACTGAAACGTTAAAATTTTTTGTGAGTACCTGATAGACACATGAGCAGGCTATGGGAGTGGGTGAGTAAGGTGATCATAAGTTACCTAAATTCCTTTGAATAAGACATTACACATTAGAAAAAATTGTGATCACCCAGAAAATGCTTTTATAAAAGACTTGTGAGTAATAAAAATAGTTCATATAATTTTATATATGGGCCCTTGGTGAACCTGGAAATTATCCAATATCATCTAACTGTAAGAAATTGTAAAATGTTCTCAATAGGCATTTGATTTCATGGATGAGCTGTGATTTGGTAAGTACTTACAGGAAATTTGAGACTATAAGAAGTATGACAATAACATTTAATTATTTCTTAGGTTTGGACATAATATGATATTCTTTTTGAAGACTGAGGTTTATGCATTTCTCCTACCTTTGACTTCCTCATCACTCCCAAAATAGATCTAATTTGACATTCCATAATAGAATGAAGTCATGTTTGATGAAGAGTGAGGAACTAGGGATACAATCACCTGCTGGATTCCCTGTGCTTCCAAAGTCTCTATCATTGTCAATCAATCCTTGATTTCACTGTACCAGATCTATACCCTGAGCCCTATGAAGTCACAAATTGTATTGCTCTTACATTGCAAGTTCAAAGAGAGAAGAGAATTTGCTGAAGAAACATCAGGGTTCCAACTTATTCATCTTTCCTCATTGCAAAGGGACCAAAATGAAATAACAACTGTAAAAACTATTTGGAATATTGCTTAATAAAAGCATGACTTTCCCAAGAGAGGTAAGAACAAGAAGCAAAAAGATAACTTGAGGTTGAGTTGGGGAGAAGGAGTGAGACCCAACCTAAAGGAAGGTGGCTTTGTCTGCTAATTTTGCTAATTATGAGAGTATTTTGTACAGAACACAAGATTTCATTGGCATCTAGAAAGAGGCCAGGGTAGGAAATGTTGAGAGAAATATGCAGTCAGTCACCCTTATTTGTGAATTTCTTTAAGATTCAATATTCATATTTGCCTACTTATTAAACTTCAGTGCAACCTCTAACTCAGTACTTGCACACTTCTCTAGTCATTTCTGGACATGCACAGATGGATAAAAGTGTGAGTTACCTAGTGGGTACATAACAACTGGAGGCGAGGTTCAAGGCAGAGTTTTATCATCTTGTTTTAGTACTTACACTATGAACAAGTATCATTTTCTCATAGTCTATTTAATGCTACTTTTTTTTTCCATTTTTGTGGCTCTTTTTGTTTATCTTGCTGTTTGAAAGGCATCCTAAGTGTGGTGCTGAAGTGTACTAGAGTTCCTAAGTACCAGGAGGATCTGGTGTGCCTCAAAGACAAAATAAAAGAAACTTCATGAGTAACAGAGCTGCTGGACCTGAGTTCAAAGTCTATGGATCAACAAGGCTTATTACCTAAACTGTTATTAAACAGAAGTACACAAGAAAACATGGTTGCATATTGATTTGTTGATGAAGCATTGTCAGAGACTCACAGAAACCTAATCTTTGTGGTTCAGTATTTGCCACATCTGTGTTAATATGCCTGTAATGAATAATGAGAATGAACTCTAATTTGCTGTTTAACTTCTGCATTTAGGTTTGTGTGTGTGTGTGTGTGTGTGTGTGTGTGTGTGTGTGTGTGTGTCCCCAGTAGACAATGAACTTCTTTCTGGTGCAACAAGCCAAGGATTTTTCCAAGGCAGAACTTCGTGATCTGGTCATGTTCTTTGGTCGTGATGATACCTAAACTCATTGGTTATGACTCAAATTCAACCATGCCCTTGTCCTTTGTGAAAAATGAGTTTATATTTGTTTTGTGCAGATGAAATTTTGCAGTATTTAAGGTAGTCACCTGAATGGTGAACAATTTTCTCACTCTGCAGTTCCATTTACACTTAATAGTGTAGTAGCCAACCAAACTCAGGAGGATCCTCTCTCTGTCATTATCATTCATTAATTCATCCATCCATCCATCTATGCATCCATACTTCTTGTAATTAAGAAACATTCAAGGGTGTCTGAAGATCTCATTCTTCTTTCTAAACACCTTTAACAAGGAGGACATCCACTATTTGCATAAACATTCCTATGTGGTCATTTTCCGGTTTTTCTACCTCTAGAAGTTACAGGAATTGAAGAAAAGTTCATCACATAACTTCTGAATATAAACTAAGCCTGCTTTCAGGAGTGAGGGAAGTTGGAGTTAGTACTGAGCCTGATGAGAACAGGCTTGCAAATTCATCTATGTAATTGCCATTCCTTCCAGAGACCCTGGCTAGCCAGAATTCTGACACAAAGCCTTGTAATAAAGCTGCAAAATATCCACTTGGAATCTTGGAGTTACTAATTCATTGTTATAACATGGTTCTCATAAAATTATGTAAAAAACTCATTTTACGGTTGTCAGGGGAAATAACTACCCAGATAAATAGGCATGAAAATACTATAACTGCAGCAGAGAAAGCCAATTCAAAATTGGGCCCCAACTCCAATCCCCTAATTGGCTTTATTATAGTGTCATAGGAATGAAAAGTTCTATTAGCAATGGTTTTAGCTTCAGCCACTGTTCTATCACAGTGTCCTGCATGCATTATTGCTTAGAGATAGTTCTGTATTTTGCTGAGTTTAAAAACATTTTTTCATTGATTCCTACATGAATTTGAAATAGTTAAACATAAGTAGTATGCATTCTGTTTTTTGTTTTGTTTTCTTTTTTTTAATTCTAAGAAACATTTTAGTACTTATTTTATGTTAGGAAAGATTTTCTTTTTAATTAAGCAAGCATCATGTTCTAGTATAGTTTTAAATGTATGTTTTCCCTTTTCCAGGGCTTTTTATGATTCCATACCATTTCCTGAAATAAACAGAAATAAAATAGAACACTTTGTTAATAATTTCTTCTAAAGAGAAAAGATAATAGCTTATAATTCTGGTTTTCATAGTCTGAAAAATATGTGTGTGCACGTACCAATTACTTCAAAACTTAGAATATAATTCTAAGTTTTACATAATTTATTACAATTATGTATTTTAAAGACTTTTAGCTTTGATTACACATGTCACATTTTCATGTGTATATGAAACATAATTATATATATAAAACAGAAAATGGATATATATATGTATATATATATATGTACACCTACATACCTAGGTGTATGTACATACCTGTATATATATATATATATATACATATATATACACACACACAAATAGAAAACTGTAATGTAATCTTCACATTAAAATAAAGATAATTAAGTATATTGGTGTGTGTACATAATTAAATAGTGGAAGATCTCATGTAATCGTATAAAACAAGGTTTTATCAGCAAGTATTCTTTACATCTACTTTCTCTAGGACAGAGGATTTGTTTTATGTTTTACAGAAACATTAACACTTAAGGAAAATGTTCTGACTTCTTTGGACCACAGGAACATTTTGGGGGTAATCCTATTAATTAAAAATTCATTACCCTAGGGAAATGGTGATCGAGAGTCAAAAGTTTGTCAAAAAATTATAAATACTGTTGCCTATTTGCCATTGGAGCCTGATTTATAATAAAAGATGTTTGATCTCACAGCAGCTGTTAGGATGAGGAACTGTGTTATGAATTATATAGATGTGAGACAATATTCCTAATTTAAGAAAAAACAAATAATGACTATTGAACAATTTTATGTCAATGAATCTGTAGATGCTAAATGTATGAACTTTCAGCTTATCCTGATTGTATTTAATCCATAAAATGAGAAGATTTTATTTCCCATCATTATTGTACTCAAGTGTTTAATGTTATATTAAACTCTCAGCATTTACTAAAATGTGTAGGTAATATATGCCACATACCCTTTGCACTATTGGCAGAAAGTGAAGGAGGATTCGTAGAGTAATGCCTGTGTGTGAGTATGTGTGTGTGTTGGGGCGTGAGCTGATGAAACCACAGCTCAGGACAAATCATCTGAGGACAATAGACACCGCCAGAGTCTTTATTTATTTATTTTAATCACTTTTCTCTTCGACCTATTAAATGCCTCCTCCTTTGTTCTTAATTTGAAAGCATCCCCATCCCCATTTAATTACCAGGCTTTTGATTGACAAGATGAGAGGACAGAAAAAAAAAAGAAAGCTGTCTCCTTCAAGTCCTATTTGACACGATATAATGAATGTGTGATGGCTAGTTTATTTTTTCCCTGACAACTTAAATATTTGACGATGAAATGTGGAATTTAAGAGCATAATGCCAGAGAACAGAGAGAGAGAAGAAGAAAAAGAAGAAAGGAATTTAATTGGACTAGGAACCAAATACAATACTCATTTCTGCATTTGCCTAATAGTTTAATAACTGCCAATTTGGTGCAGGAATTCTGTGTAATTGCAAGAAGAATTTTATCTCTGCTCTTCCCAGGCAAAGAAGAGTCAGCAAATAGACTGTGTCCACTGGATGCCCTGGTCCTGTGTTTTATTATGTTTACTTTATAATCCCATCAGCCCCACGCCACCAGCATGCTGGAGGGGTAGTGAAGGCAGCAGCGGCTGCTCCCTCTCGGCCCCCTGTCTTTCAGAGCTACCCTAAGGTACTTAAGAATGACAGTATAAAGAATATCTGTGCAGATGAGCCTGTAGATTTGGGGAATTGGCTGCTTATAGACAGGGTTTCTTTTGGTAGACTTAATTCCTTTAGCAAGGGTGAAGTACCATCTGTGGGGATTCCTGTCATGTATAAGGAAGTTAGTCATGCTCTCTGTGGAGTTGAGTTTCTTGAATTTTAATGAAACCCATGTCAATCTGTCTCCTCTATACCCCAGTGTTAAAATCAGTGGTCAGCTACTCAACAATCACAACAGTAAATCACACTAGATAAACCAAGCAGGACAGCTCTGAAGAATTTAAGGTTGTGTTTCCCCCTCAGCCCCCCTTCCCAACTAGGACACTGAGAGAATACATAATGCACTGGTGGCCTTTCTGCTTTAAAGGGACAGCCATGTACTCAAACCAGGAATCTAGATTTTTTTTTAAGTGTCCTTCTTTGCTAGGAAGTTTCCTTTCTCTGTTATTATTTATATTCCCTTTAACATATCTGTCATGGGGTCTAGGGCTTTTGTACAGGTTATGTATGGTAAAGCTGTACTTTTACAAAATGCTCTGAGAGAAATGCTGATTCTAACCAAAGAAAATGAACTGTTAGGCAGAAATTAAGAGAAAATGATGTTCATGCCACCTGAATATAAATTAACTGTGAATGATGTAACTCAGGGAAGCAGGTGGCAGTTCCGTATGAGATATTTACAATTAGCTGTATGCATCACTCCAAGAGCACAGCGCAGGAAATATCTCTCCCAGATTGGATTGGTTCTCAACGGGTTATAATAGCATTACAGACCTCAGTGTAACTTCTTAATTCTCCTACAATGTGTCACCACTATCTCAAAGACAAGGTCATTGGAACAGAACTTTCATTGTCAGTTTGCTTGTAGAAGCCAAAAATATTTCTATGGGGAGGATTCACAGAGTAGGTTGGAACTGAAAGTACTTTTTGGCAGAACTGTCCTGGCACTAAATGGAACTCTAACTGGTTCTTTAACAGTGAAGCATACAACCTCTATTTGTCTTCTTGTTTAAGCTAGTAGTTAGCATTACTGGCTGGCCGCTTCCAGATCTCTTGTGTTTAACCAGTATCCTGTTTCTCCTGGTTTTGTTGTTTTTGTTGGTGATGGTATATAAGCAGGCTAGCAACTTACATCTTTTGAATCAAAATAGATACCTTCCATTTAAATAAATCCAGAGTTCCATCTTTACTATTTACTTGGGTTGGCCAGGGTATGTGCCAACTGTATTAAATTGTCATTTAAACAAAGCTTATCTTGTGTTTAAATTTACACATGGATGTGTGCAATGAATTTTGTTGTCTTTCATTGGTTTTATCCACTTATTATTACTTGATATTTAATTATGTCTGAAATTCCACTTATGCCAAGAGTCAATAAGTAGAAAAATGGCAATGTTGGGAGAATCATTTTACTTTCTTTCAAGAAGTAAACAAAGAAATCTCTTTGCTTTTTTAAATAAAAAAGAAGCATCCTCAATTTAGCTCTTAGCATTTGCTTCAAGCCTGGGCCTTAGGAATTTTCTGTTCAGTCAATGGTGGGCATATAGTAGATACTCATGAAATGTGTTTGATCATGGATAATATGTTAGCCAGTATATAAAAATCAAGTCCTTTGATTTGTTTGCAAAGTTGTTTTAAGAAAATCTACTATAAAGTCACCAGAGTGTACACGTACTATATATTCTTTACATTTTATTAATTAATTTAGTTATTAATTTTAATAAATATTAGTAAGCATATACTCTGTGCCAATTACAGCTCTGAATCCTGGCAGGATGATGGTGAATGTTTTCCTCAACAGTTACCACTTAGGAAGTATAATCTATACATGATTCAAGTGGCACAATGTCCTTGATATAGATTTCAGTGATCTATCTTCCTTTGAATTATATTGTCAGCTTCCTTCATGTTCTTTTCCACTCTCCTCTAAAATCCTAGTTTTATTTTACTAGTAGAATCTATTGCATTGAGTAGCTCATCAACTTTCATTCTGATCATCTACTTTGTGAAAAATGGATACCTAGCTATACAACTTCTCAGTTCAAATTTTTCTGCTATTACCATTTTAATTGACTTGATTGATGGCAACAATTCCTAAAATTTACCAAGTGCTATTATGTGCCAGCCATTTTGTTAACTATTTCACCTGCATTTTTTGTTTGGTTTCTTTTAATATTCAAAATATACTAAAATAAAGATTGCACTTTGATCAAAGTCATACAATTTATGAAATTAGTATATGTATCCCACAATTGAACCTGTGCAGATTGCATCCCTAAAGACTGGACTACACGTCCTCCATTAGCAAGTAGTTCCTGTGAGTTGAGGCCTAGAATAGATATTAGAGGATGGTACCCAGATATCCCATTTGGCAAGGCAGCCCTTTTTCTCCTCAGTGGAGAAATTCTCCTCAAATTGCTCAAATTTGGATTTTCTCTAGAATTTTTGCTTTATCAACATGATCATCCTTCAAATTTTTCTGCCTCCTTGGGTAAATTCACATGCGTTGATGCTGAAGGTGGGATTCAAAGACCTGGCTTCCTCCTGCCCCAAGATACAACTTTTTAAAAAATTTTTTTAATTAAATTTTTTATTTTTTAAATTTGTTCTAATTAGTTATACATGACAGTAAAATGCATTTAGATACATTGTACACAAACGGAGCACATCTTCTCCTTTCTCTGACTGAACATGGTGCAGAGTCATACCAGTAGTGTAACCATACATGTATTTAGGGTAATAATATCCATCTCATTCCACTGTCCTTCCCATCCCCACACCCACTTCCCTCCCATCACTCCCCTCTGCACAATCAAAAGTCCCTTTATTCCCAGCCCCAATGATGGATCAACATCCGCTTATCAGAGAAAATATTTGGCCTTTGGTTTTATGGGGTTTGGCTTATTTCACTTAGCATGATATTCTCTAACTCCATCCATTTACCTGCAAATGCCACAACTTCTTTAAGGGTGAGTAATATTCCCTCATGTATATGTACCACATTTTCTTTATCCATTCATCTGTTGAAGGGCATCTAGGTTGGTTTCACAATTTAACTTATTGTGAATTGAGCTGCTGTAAATATTGATGTGGCTGCATCACTGTAGCATGCAGATTTTAAGTCCTTTGGGAAAACCTAAGAGTGGGATAACTGTGTCAAAAGGTGGCTCCATCCAAGTTTTCTGAGGAATTTCCATAATGCTTTCCATAGTGGTTGCCCCAATTTGCCATCCTACCAGCAATGCATGAGTGTACCTTTTCCCCCGCATCTTTGCCAACACTTATTGTTGCTTGTATTCTTGATAATTGTCATTCTGACTGGAGTGAGATGAAATTTTAGTTTTAATTTGCATTTTCTCTAATTGCTAGAGATAATTAACGTTTTTTATGTTTGTTGAATGATTGTATATTTCCTTTTGTGAAGTGTCTGTTCAGTTCCTAATACATTTATTGACTGGATTATTTGTTTTTCAGTTTTAAGTTTTTTAAGTTCTTTACATATCCTGGGGATTAGCGCTCTATCTGAGGTGCACATGGTAAAGATTTTCTCCCATTCTGTAGGCTCTCTCATCATGTTATTGATTGTTTCCTTTGTTAAGAAGAAGCTTTTTAGTTTGAGCACATCTCATTTATTGATTCTTGATTTTACTTCTTGTGCTTTAGGGGTCTGCCTTTAGGAAGTCAGTTCCTAAACCAACATGGTGGAGATTTGGTACCACTTTTTCTTCTATTAAGTTCAGGGTCTCTGTTCTAGTGCCTATGTCTTTGATCAACTTTCAATTGAGTTTTGTGCAGGGTGAGAGATAGAAGTCTATCTTAAGAGTCATGAAGCTCCAGAATTTTGGTGTATCAACCAAGGGAATTGCAAATGTATCACTTTCTCTAATTCTGCTTCTATTGCTTCTTTAAAGTGAGTAATTTCAATAATTTTCTTTTTGTTTGTAATAAGGTTCTATCTCAAACTGTTTCCCAAGAAAGTAAACCTAAATTAAGAGCAGAGTAGTTACCAATTATGAGGTATAGTTTATGGTACTTTGAGGTAACATCATCTTTGATCAAGAGTGTAAAGAACAAAGAAAAACAAATGACAGTTCATATACCAATAAAAGTATGAAAGGGAGTAAAATTGGGTTCCTTCTCATTCTTTTTTTTTTTATAAATTTATACATCTTATATTTATTTACTTTTTGTGTGATGCTGAGGATCAAACCCAGTGCCTCACCCATGCTAGGAAAGTGCCCTACCACTGAGCCAGGATCCTCGTCCTCCCTCTCCCACAGAATTAAATCAGAAGGCACATACCTCAGGTTTCCCTTTAAGATGATTTTTTCCAAGTGTCCACATTAAAGGATTAACAGGAATTCCACTCTGACTTTGTGAAGAATGCTTTCTTCACTATTTCTTTTCTGAATATTTTCTATACCACAGTACCTTCCCTGAAATCATAAACTACCCCAGAAATCACAAAATAACTGTAATCTAAACCAAACAATAAACTTGGGTTACACACTACATCATATTGTGTTTTCATGGGTCACACGTATATTTTTCCTAATTTCCCAACTTAGATATTTAGTCACTTCTGTGAGGACAGGTGCCCATAAATTCAACTTCCATATCTTTCACCCTTCCCACCTTTCCCAGAATTTGACAGAGTTTAACGGTTCAAACTTTGACAATTGTTAAAGCAGGGAAACAAGTTCTATGTCTTCCTTTCTAGAAGTTTTCAAAATTATTTGAAAAATTCAAATAGTTGGTTGAAAAATTTCAACATTTTATCTTCCCCCTCTTTCTGTCTTAGTTTACTTGAAGAGTTAACTGTATATATAGTATGAAAATGTAGTCTTGCAATTATAAATTTCAAACCTGTTTTCTAATATTGTCTATGAATAACTATATTGAAATATTAAAATAACAAAGAATCAAAGATGAATCAAAGTTGTTGAATGTTATGGTGCCTTGTTTATTATTATACTAGAGAAAAAATTGATATATAATAAAATAATACAAATATTTAGTTCCATTCATAAAATGTGACTATCACATACTTGCAATTGAAAATAACCTATAAGTCACAATGTATGCATGTATTGAACATTGCATACCACCCCATTAATATGTACAATATGTTTTTAGGTATCCATTAAATAAATAAACAAACTGAAAGCAGTGTTTCTGTTGAATATTTTCCTTACTGCAACTTCTGGTTTTTCCAAATGGAGGTCTCTGTGCATTGACCTCACCATGCAAAGTGTTTTGTTGTTGCTGCTGTTTTTATGATTGTTGCTGTGGTAGACTTCTTTTATTTGCTTTTGCTAAGATAAAAAGGCTGGACCTCAGTAATTTCTGAGATACTCAAATGCTTCTCATCTTCAGGAAGGAAATTCATTCTATGCCAGGAACCCATTTCTGCAATTGGCTAGGATATGATTAGATCAGTTGGATGCAGTCAAATATCATCAAGATCCCTTTCCCCTTTCTGATATAATGAATGAGGTGATTTCTTTCTCATTTATTTTGGAAATCTCAGTAAAAATTAATCAAGCATGTTTTACTAAACCCCAGTTGTTAAGCCTCACAATTGATATATTCATTGCCTCTACTTAAAAAGACGAGTTGGGATAGGGCAGAATGAATATTCGTTCCTTTTCATTAATGCACATAAATAGATTGTAAGAATTTCAATTATGTTATTTGCATCCATGGCTTTATTTTTAAGATGCAATTTGGTGCCCCATGATTGCTTATTTATTATTCATAAAGTATGTTACTTTGATTTTGTACATTAATGGTCTTCTCAACAGCAAAAGCATCACATCCAAACTACTTTCTCCTTTTTTACTGACATCCATGAAAGACTACTTTTGGATGTTTCAGGTTTTGTAATTTTCAAAAAAATAAAAACTTCATTTTCAATCCAAACGAATATAAGCATTAGTTTCATAAAAAATATAGGTAAAAAATGAATTTTGCCTCATTGATTAGAATACTTAAAAACAAAATATGGGAAAAGACAGAAATATTATATAGTTAACTAACAAAAAACAACTCAGAATTTATATTGGAATGCATTTAGGACTGTTTATTAAAATAGTGTACAGGGCCAATCTAATTTCCACACGTGTGTGTAATACACATTTGTGTGTGTATTTCTACCTAGAAACTTTATGACATTCCTAAAAGACAGATACAATCATTCTTTTGATATCTATAGTTTAAACTGTTAACTATTTTCAAAGAGAGGACAATTAACCTTAACTAACAAATTAATAATATAAATATTAAATTAGAATAAATAATATCATTAAAATATAGAAAGAGTTTGCGTAAAGAATGAGATGCTAAATTCCTTCCATATTTCTCTTATTTTTTTCCTCTAGCCTTCTCAGCACCCTTTTCTTCCATATCCAGTTTTTCATTTAGTTTCCAGAGTAAGAAAGATGAGCCGATGAAGCCAGATGATCCAGTGATGTCAATTGGGTATTATGTGGAACATGAATTATAATAACTATCAGTGAAAAGTTCCATATCAACCAAAAACAAGTACTGAATGAGCCATAATGATTGCTGCTGTGGTAGAATAGACATATGAAAAGTCACCATTTCTGATTGAAAGGGTTTCTTATCTTAAGAGGAGATGGACATTTATGCTGCAAATTCTTAACATGTGCTAAAATTGAGATATCAATCTTTGTATGTTATTGCTTAACAAAGAAACACTTAAATTTCATTTCATAAATGTAACTGTCTTTTTGGAATTTATAACCTGTCATAGAGGATCACTTACATAAATTATCCTACATATTTGCCAAATAACGTATAACGTAAACTGACATTTTCTGCTTTGTTTTCCATACCTAACGAACAGTATAAGGTCAACAGTTTGCTTAGTACTTCTCCCTGATATGAAATTCAAGTGGGGCCTTGGAGCTATAAATGTATTTTATTACAATAAAAACATGCAAGTCAATAACCCATATTAAGCAAATAAACAATTAGCCTTGAAGATTCTGATATTCTTCAGTACATTTCAGAAAGAAAACAAAGTAACATGCTATCTGATATGTGCACGTTATTCTTCTAATACTTCTGTACAGAATGGGTATCACGCAGTGTCTTAGCTTTTTAACTGCTGTGACTTCAGGACCCGACAAGAACAATTGTAGAGGAGGAAAAGCTTATTTAAAGGCTCATGGTTTCAGAGGTCTCTGTCCACGTACAGCCAATTCCATCATGGAAGAAGAGTATGGCAGAGGGAACCAGCTCACATGATGATCAGGAAGCATAAAAAGAGAAATTCCACTCTCCAGATACAAAATACATACCCCAATGCCATGCCCCTAATGTCCCACCTCCTTCAGTCACACTCCACTTGCCTTTAGTTACCACTCAATCACATCAGGTGATTATCTCACTGATTAGGTTAATGCTCTAGTAACACAATTATTTTTGAACCCTTTGCATTGGGTCATGTGTGAGATTTTGGGGGACAACTCACATCCAATCAGTAACACACAGTTCACTTGGAATGTTCTTAGAAGGCTCAACTTAATTGTGCAGTTTTCTGCAACCAAATCTCAGTTGTTGACCAATAAAATTTTTAAAAAATACATAACCTGTTTTCACTTGCAGATTCTATGCTTTGTGGGAAAAATCATTTATCCTTATTTGACAGCAATTTCTTTGCAAGTCTGTTTCTATTTAAAACATTCTTTTTGTTTTTTCAGCAAACAACAACAATAATAAAATTATTCCTAAAGCATGATGATAGAAAAACAAACTCCATTTTTTATTTTGTTAAAATCTTCTTCAGCTCCTATAGTGCCAGGTCCACAGAAGGCATTGGGTGAATTCTAGTTAAGATTAATCAGATTAATAATCACCTGCAGTTAAGTTATCTGAAATGAACATGAAGAGGTGAAAGAAACAGAGGTAAGCATCGTAATGAAGGTTTCCTGTCATTGTATTCCAACCACCAGGGCCAGCAAGGCCAAAATTTAACAACTCTCATCACAAGTGATGCTTTTTTTTAATATCATATTTTTATTGTTTCAGCTGAAGAGGTCAAAGACCTTATTTTGCTTTTTGAATAGGTCTCTGAATTGTTGATATTCTTGATTTCAATTTCAAAAGAAGCTCACAAGCTAATATTCCTAGGTTGTGAAAGAAAGTAAAAGTAAGCCAAATAAAAAGACCAAAAACAAAACAAAACTATAAAGTGCCAAAGAGCAATGTTTATAAGTTTTCAAATAGAAGCTGAAAAACACCAATAAAGTTTGGATTCAGCTCAAATGTACCATCAACCCCAGGCAGCTCCCCCCTCCCCTATCCCTTTTTAATGGTCCATTTGTCTAGTCCTCCTGGAAGATCTATAGAGAAAATTACCAGGGCAGAATGTAGATCCAATTGCACATCCTGCTACAGGAGAAACGATTCCTGTTCTCATCATTGGGATCAATAATTTGCTAACACAGTATTAGCAAGAGCAACAACTCCACCAGGTTAAAGGAGTTTTACACTGAATAATGACGGCCTAGGAAAGGGAAAAGCCGAGCAAGTAAATCCTGGCAGCCTTTTACTATTGAGAGAGCACATGCCAGTGAATCAATAGTGGCTCTGGTGAGTCTGAGCTGTAAAGATGCTTTATTGTTCTGCCTAAGTACATTGGCAGAGACGCTCCTCTTAATATCTGTACACAGGAGCCACTGGGATCCAGGCCTGCCCTATTAACAGAAGCATTTCCTCTTCAGAAGAGTGGATGTTCCTTCTAGGGACACAGAGAATGGCTGGAGCACATCTTCATGGAAACCCTAAGGAAAGCAAAGGAGCAGGATGGAAGGAATTATAAAGAAAGCCTCAGAGAGAGTGTAGAAAGGAACCTAGAATCAATAGATTTTCAAAACTAATCAAAAGAACTTTTCTCCTAGATATCTCCTCTAAATCATCTCTTGATAAGAAAACAAATTTTGGGAATAGTGACTTGATTTATTCACAGTCATCAAATATTGAAAACAGGGACAGGGAGGGAATACCTCCTGGTGGTGACCAGGTCAGAGGGGCCTTCCCACTGCCCCCAAAAATCTTCTCTTAACAAGCAATTCAGGAAGGAAGTTTATTCATCAAGTAATTCTGGCTTTCTATTCTTCCGGCACTCAGGGCAATTGTACTTCTTCTGTCTCCATGTGGTTGAACAGATTATGGGACAAGTTATATTCATGAACTGTGGTACATCATTCCTAGAAAGCAGCATCTACCTGACCATTAAATATTTGATTAAAAGGAAGGTGGTATAAGAGGTGCCTCCTCCACAAACACATACAGGCTGAACCCATAACTGAGAGAAAGGTAGAGATGTACCTGACAAGGCAGAAAATATTTTTTAATGTCTAAAACAAACAAAAAAATGCTTTGTGTGGTTTTGGTCATATGAAATATACTGTTATTAATCAGACTAGAAGACACGTTTCTTAGAGAGTTTGATTCTAATGGAACTACCAGCAGGGAACCTAAACTCATATTAATTGTTGAAGGTTTATAGCAACTCTTGTGTTCTGATACTGTCCATGGGCAAGAAGCAAGGCTGAGAAAGCTGCTGAGTCCCCATGAAAGGATCAACCTCCAAGACCCACTTCATAATCATGCAAGAGAAGAAAGGACCTCCAAGAGTGGAACCCAGGGCCATGTGGAACAGTGGTCTGGGTGCTCTTTCCATGAAGCTTCTAAGTTCCTATGTGATAATCACTCCCCACTCAGCAAGGAGAGTCTTTACTACATCTGCCAAGAAGACTTCAGAATTGCTGCCAACCACATAAAATTTTGTGTCTTCCTCTTCTGAGTTACAATGTTTCTGTGATTACCTTATCCCTGTTTCTTTAAGTTTTTTGAGATGAGTAGAAGCAATTAACTTGTCTTTCAAATACATCAAGAGGCACTTCAAGTGGACCTGATTAAAGACTTCCACACATAGTCCCTTGATGTATCATTAATGCTACATTCCTTAAGATCCTGGATTTTTATCGTGATGGCCTGAATGAGACCTTTGGTGTTCTCTCCCTTGAGGAAGAACTAAATATATTTTGCCTGAGGAGGGAGTATGATTTGAAAGTTTTCTGACTGGAAGTTTAAATGATAAAAATTAAATGATAAAAATTAATTTGAAACTATAAGGCTTAATGCTTTTCAACAATTATTTTACTTTCTCTGCCTTTAGATTATACGTTTAGATGCTACTTCCTAGATAATTTTTAGGTGGTTGAGGTCAAGTGACTATTCTATGAGTTTTGAGCAGCTGTGATTCTTGTTATCTCTGAGTCAGGACTTTGAGTTGACATTTTCAAGACCTACAGAACTCTCTTTCTTAGGAATATTGTAATGGTGGCCAGTAGATAGATGGAACACCAAAGTGATGTGGTACAGAGAAGATTCCAGTTTTCTATAGGTCCAGGAGACCTATAGAAAAGCAAGTAGAAATATGTGTTGTATAAGCCTTTAAGATGTGAGAAATTTAGTTATTACAGTATAATCCAGACTATTCTTACTGGTAAATCCTGTCATCACCTTCTCTTGCATATATAACACATTCAAGCAGTGCTATGCTTACAAGAGGTGGTTACCATGAAATGAATAAGAAAATGAGTAAATACAAATTTTAATATTGTAAAAGCATATTTAGAAGGAATTGGTGTCTTTCCATCATTTCTCTCCTGATTTTTTTTTCTTATCATTATATGTGGAGGCTGAAAGCCTGAGTAGCTGTATAAATGTGTGCAAACTGTGATATTTTTCTGTTGAAATTAAATATTCCTGTGTTACTATAATGATTATTGTGTACCATTTTCAGAAACTTTTATAATGACTCCTTCAAACAACATCAGAGGTAGGTATTTTCAACCAGAAACCAAGATGGCATCTATAGCATTCTTAGGGTTGTAAGGAGAATGATCAGTTGGAAATGCTCTGATGGCACATCACATTCTTTAAATGGTATCCCTGAAAATTGTTTTCCAAGGGCATCTGCTCTACTTTTAGATCTACATTTACAAGATGGAATCCAGATATCAGCTACTTGATATGGTTTGAAAATTTGGGAATTCAATTCTTTCCTAAGCTTGGGGAATGGATTTATAGACTTTTCATTCTGCATATCTATTTGAAGTTTATTTCATTACTAAGGACTCTACTTGTGGATCTACCACCAGCTTTGAATCCTATGGGCTGGCACTTGGTGGAAAAAGGAACCACAGCTATAAATGTAATGACCCTTCATAAAGGTAGAATAATTAGATTTATGTAAATCCTTTCTTCTATTTGTTCTTCTAATGTGCTTACATTATGTCATTGGAAAAGAAAAGTGGTTATTTGGGGCAGTATTTTCCAAATACTTTACATTCCTTGGTGTACATCAACCTGTATATTTCAGAAACATTTAGAGAAATCCAACAACATATGGGTTTAAGAGTCCAACCAAATGAAATAAGTGTCTGGAAGAAAAAAACAGTTATGTTCTCAAATTAATCTCCTGGTAACATTCAGTACTCAAGTTAATAATTATTGGAGAGAAAATTTCACGGGGGGACACTATTTTTGCTTACCAATCATTCTTTATCTCTGGAGATAACGTACCATGAGTACAGTTGCAAAGTAGTACATGCTGCTTTTGAAACTCACTTAAACAGACAGAAACTACTTAAGGCCTTAGTTCTGTTTTCCAAATAGGTTCTTAGGTACTGTGGTTCCACTAAGGTAGGTTGCATGAGCATATAATTTATTGCCCAAAGCAGGTCATTTTTTATTTAATTGGTTCTTTTTAGTTATACATGACCATAGAGTCTATTTTGCATCATTATATGCATGTAGAATATATCTGTTGGTGGAACAGTAAACTGGGGTAACCATTGTGGAAAGCAATATGGAGATTACTCAAATTAGATCATTTTGAGAGCAAAAAGGGGGAAATGTTCATAAATTAACCAGGTCTTCAGGTGTAAAACTGAACTATACTGGATAAAAAGGCAGACACATTTACTTTATTCATAGTCCACTCAGTAAAGGAGGATGTTTGTGAGCAGAGACAGTAGGGGCCTATGGCTTCTATACTCTAATTCATATAAAGGAGTTTTGCTGCCCTAATTTTGAGTACAGAGCTGCTGTACAAATTTTTTTTAAAAGATTGTCTATAAACATCACAAAAACACTTGAAATCACTGCTCTGAATGATTTATAACTCAACATAACCATAACATTAACAGACCCCCACACAGTATCTTACAAATCAAGTCTTCCTTAAATGCTATGGAAATCCAAAACATGGTGATGACTTGATATCAGTCCACTCACCTCACGTCTCCATTTCTTGTTTTCTTACCCCAAAATCAATACTAACTGACCTACTCATTTAATTTTATCTTGAATAGGAAATAAGAGTTCAAGATAGGGAAAGTCAAACTCCTCTCTACTCCCTTCTATTCACATTGATGCACTACTATAACTTAAATAAGTTTGGTCCTCCATAGTCATGCAGGAATTTCATCTCCAACATCCTAAGCTAATAGTATTAAAAGGGTGGAAACTCCATATGACCATTGGGTTTAGAACAGAAGTATTTGGGAGGTGATTAGGATTGCATAACGTCATCAGGGAAGAGATCCTATGATTGGAATTTTCATGTGAACCATCTCTGATTTGTAACGGAACTAGAGATTACATTGACTGAAAACTATTAGGAGGAGTTCATGATTACATTCTGGTTATTCTATAAGAGGAGAGGCACATACATGTACTCATAGGCTCTCTGTCTCTTATCCCATGATAAACTGTTTAACTTTGGAACTCCTTCAGCAAAAAGGTCATCACAAGAGGCCAAATCAATGGTATCAACTACATCTTAGAATCTGAACTTTCAGTCACTAGCCAAAATAAACCTCTTTTGTTCATAAAGTTATTCTTTTTCTGATACTTTATTGTAACAACAGAAGCAGGGATAAGAGCAACAAAACCTTGTGAATATAAGCACCATCACCAAAAATATCACAAAAACTGAGAAATGGAGTAAGAATAACAGAGTTCCAAATTTTAATTATTTAAACAATTCTTTGAAAGAATTACAAATAGAAGGGTTACATTGCTTGTTCAGAGGTCTTAATTGCTTTGAATTCAGTAGTAGCCTGCATGTTTCTGAAAGGTTTGAAAAAAGAGGAACTATATTGCCAAATTCTAATTCCCAATCTCCTGGGTGAATATACATACCATAGGTAATGTGCTGAAGAACAAGAGATGTATCTATATTATAACTCTTGTATTCTACTCAACAACAATACTTTTTTTAGGGGGAGCAAGAATGATCTCTGAACTTCTATTATCATGTCCTTCAATCCTTGAAGCATGATTTCCTGACTTTAGTATACCCTCAATAACTATATATTCTATACTCCTCCTAATAGCTTCCTATCAATGTTATCTCTAGTTTTATGTACCAATTGGAGATAAATTAATATATGTAATTTTCCCCACATTTGCTGCTCATGCTCATGCTTCTAGTTCATAGAGGTCATCAGAATATGTAAACTGAGAGTAATTTATAAAGTCACTTGACATTTTTTTTATAATGTAAAAAACTCAAGAATGTTATTTAACATCTCCATATATAATTATTCAATAAACTTAGATTTTATTATTTGGAAAATGTTCTCAGCTACTTATTTTTTTTTCGACTTAAGCATTCACCAGATCACATAACCAAATATGTTTTTAACTTCTTTATGTCTAAACCTATCTATTTATTGGGGTGCAATTGAAAGGATAGAGATGATCTTCTAAAACAAATGTCCCCACCTTAACCTGCCCACCCTCAGAGTTCGGGTTGTAGTAGAACACCAAACCCCTCTTTGCTTAAGTCATTGTAATTATCTTTCTGTTATAGGGACCCAAACACCATCTTCCACTGATAACAAGGGACCTAGAATGTTTCAAAGTTGAAATAAAACAAACTTTAAGGTATGAAATAAAGAGAGGAACAGACCATAACAGAACCAAGCACAGTTTGGAATAGAAAATATGACATCAAATTTTTTAAAGAAAGAACAACTGGAATATTTTATTAGTGCCACTTTCCATTTTCATATAAATGCCTGGGTCACATTAGTGTCTGTGGTTTACTTCAGCTCTAAAAACCTTTTCCAACTAGTATACCGTAGTGGATTTTGTATCCTAAGAAACTGTCTTTGATTCATCCACTAGTCAGTGATACTGGAATACTCCGACTTTCCCTTACTTCAATGCAGAGTCACCCTGATGCATGTCTACTGGTCCTTTCAAGAGAAGTTAAGAAATAGTTTTATAATTGTGGCAGTGTGTGGGGTCAACCATGACATCACCTCACTTAAAGGCTTTTAGACCTGTGAACAAATTCAGGAATGAGTACTGGATGAGTGATTTTGAGTCTATTGTGGAAATACTACTTTTCACTGACTTACAGATCTATTTTTGTCCTAGAAACAAAACAATCAATTAGTCCCTGCCTATAGTTTAGGTATGGAATACCTCCCAAAGGACCATGTGTGAAAGGCTTGGACCCCAACCCATTGTGCTATTGGCAAGTGGTGCAACCTTTAAAAGCTGAAGTCTAGAGGGATATTTTAGGTCATTGGGGATGTTCCCTCAAAGGAATGATGAGCCCCTGGTCTCTTACTCATCCTCTTTTTTTAAATTTCTTTTTGGATACCATAAGCTAGGCAGCTTGCCTGGCGGTGAGTTCTTGCCATCATGTGCTGCCTTGACAGAGGTCCAAAAACAATGGAAACAACTGACCATGAATTTAAACCTCCAAAACTGTGAGTCGAAATAAATATTGTCTATTTTTTGGTTAGGTATCTTAGATATTTTGTGGCAGAAATGGAAAGTTGAATAACTCGGTCTTCCAAAAATATCCCTGTGGGTTAGGCTTCTTTGAGTTTTATTATTCCAACCTACTTTCTATCACAGTAGACAGACTCTCCTTGCCTCTGGCATTTTCAGTGCTCCCATTTGACTCTAAACTTCTGAATTCAAGAAATCAAGAATTTGGTTTCAATGGCTACATCTCCCTAACATCAATAGTATTTCACTAACATCAGCAGCCAACCTGTACTGTTATTTAAGGGTGTTTATACACTCCTTACCAATGGGTTTCTCAGTGTTGTGGTGAAATGTATGTCCTCCAGGTCTTTTTGGTATTTGGAGGAGAAAAAGGCAAGACACAGACACAACACCACTGCAACACTTCTCTCCTCCAGTGTTTGTGTTCCTCTTACCAAAGCAAGAAAAGAAAGTTCCAACATTTCACTTGTACTGTATAGAGATAGTATGAATCTAGGTCTCGGCAAGCCAATTAAGCAAGCATTTAAAACTCAACATTATGCCAAGTCATGAAATCAAGAATCTCTGGTCAGTGCATCTATATCTTAACAGTAAGTCTAATGTGTCTTAGAGTTTGATAATCCTTAGTCTGATGATTCTGGCTTCATGATCTATTTCTATATGTTTTCAGAATATATATTGTAACTTAAAATTGACTTATAACAGTTTTAAATGCTTACAGGTACAGAATGATATTTCAATACATGTATACAATGTGCTGTTATCATATCAAGGTAATTGTTACATTCATCGATTCAAACATTTATCATTTTTTGTGTTGAGAACATTCAAAATCTTCTTTACTAGCTATTTTCAATTATAGAATTCATTGTTGTCGATTATAGTTACCATACTGTGGAATAGAACTATACAAGTCATTTCTCCAATCCCAACTGTATCCCTTGATTTTTTTTTCACTATTTTATCTCTATTTTTCTCCTCCACCTTACTCTTCTTATGCTCTATCATCTTGCAGTTTTTCTAAGAGGGAAAGTGCTTGTTTGGAGGTCAGACTTGTTATATATTTTTTGTAGTTTTTTTTTTTCCCCCCTGCTTGAGGAGCGGGGGATTCGAACCTGGTCCTTGCTCATGCTAGGAGAGCACTCTCCAAAAGGATCTATTTCTTCAGCTCCAGAGTTGGTATATATTTTAATACATAAGATGAATGTTTTAAACAATCATTGAAAGACCTGGGACATTAAACATCAGGGACACTGTGGGCAATTTTACAATTTCCAGCATCATTTTGGTAGTTATGAGAGTTTGTTGGGAAGCCACAGCATGTGTAGTGGGTTTTGCTGGGAATCAAATCAAATTAGCAGTATGATAGATCTGGTGGATCTTGAGAATTGACACACCATTGCAAGGCAATTTCCTCAGGTCTGGATAATAACAGTTTTCAGACAAGAGGAGGCTAATCACTTCAGGTAGAGAAGGAAGTTCTACCTTCCTCATAAAATATGCAGTTCCATAAAATTTGGTATTTTTAAGTATTCAAACAAACTAGAATCTCTCCAAATATTCCTATTCCAATTCTTAAGATCCCAAACATTGTTTGGTGTGTACTTTTGACTTAGAGAGATAGTATGTCTTTGACTTCAGCATATGCTGTACCTTCGCCATCAGAAAGACCAAACCTTTGATACAGAGTTCAGAAATATTAACTTTAAAGTTTTAAAGAATATATACCATAACTCAATAAGGAAATAAGGAATACTTTCCAATAGGAAAAAGTTAATTCTTTATTCTTCTAACCTTTGTCTGATTATTTAAATCTCTGTGTTTGTCATTTTATTTCTGTAAATTTTCTAGTTCAATATTTCTACAGCTTTTGTATTCATATGTAGTCATGCTTCTTTCAAATTATTCAATTCCAATAAAAACTTGGTCCCTGTGTTTTAGTTTTCATAGATTCTTGGTTCCAGATATCTGTATGTGATAACACAAACTCTTTCATCATCTTCCATTGAACACCATGGTCATATTTTATACAAAGAGCCATCTATGATTTCAAATCTAATCTAATCATAGCACCTATTTTACAGTGTCATTTTGAGATTCTGTTTTCTGGAAAACAGTTTCCCTATGAGCCATTCAGAAGGCATTAGATCTTTGCAATTACTATGCTTTGGGGTCAGATAATTAAAGGTTTACACAACCATTGGATGAGTTAAGGGACTGGACATGTAGTAAATTATTGCCAATAATATCAAATTGCAGCTTCAAAGTGGTGGTCCCTGAGGGTTTACTAAGAAACCATAGGTACATGTAGAAACTCTAGAAAACCTCTGCTTAGTTGCCTACAGAGTCAGAATATGCTCATTTGTGAAATTAAGTTAGATGTTACTTTCACTTCACAAATAATTTTCCAATGTATATTCTCCCCAAAATTATGTGAATTTTTATTTTTTTAATAATTTTAACAAAAAGGATATTAACTATGGTGGCATTAACTATATGTGACAATTTATTGTGACTAAAAAGTATCTCAGAGATAAAATCTACATTCTAACCATTCAAATAAATTGCTATTTTCTCACCAAGGAAAATCCATGATGCTGGTTGCACTTTTTTTATCTATTTAGACACATTTAGAGCCCCTCATATCAGCCTTTGCTATGGATAAGTTTCTCATGGGCTTAGGATGTAATCTCACACAGCATCTGAGGAAGCAGATAGAAAATGGAGAGAGACATATGCATTTTCGTTTTTGATGATTGATTTGGTGCCAACTCCATGAGTTGAACATCATCCACCATCACCTTTGCCAGTTACATACATAAAATATCATGCAGGCAATGGATTTGAAAGGACCTGCCAAGTACAGTGTTGAAAACCCTAGAGATATTGATTTTACAGTTTCTCCAGTGATTCTACATCATGCTCCTTTACTTTCTGGCAATCTTTATAACTTTTACACTGACATAAATTGCCATAAAATAAGCATCCAGTACACCCCTCCCCTTCCTCCTCTAGAAATGGTTAAGGACGCTCCATTATTCTATTAACATGTTTGACCATTAATTCAGCTGATCTCCCTAGGAATGACGAGGTGACTCTAAACTTAGAGGGCAATTTGTACTGCCCAGTAGATTTATTATTATCCTCTCTAGTGGAAAGCACATGAATTCATCTAAACATTTATTTTCCTTAGTGTGCTGCTATTTTTCTTTTTATGTTTTTTAAAGTAGATTTAGTGGCAGAATATTAGCAGCTGAGGATACCAGAGTTGTTGTCTATGTGGCAAGGCAGGCAGTTTAGCTCTCTGAATGTGGCGTTAGGTTCTTAGGCTTTCCCTTGGCTGAAATGAGAGAAATCCAAGTGGCAAAGAAGGAGGACAACAAGGTGTTCCCTAATTGGTAGGGAATTAGCCTGTCTTTAGATGAAGGAAAAGGATTCCAGTTCATAAATATAATACAGGCAAGACCACTGCTCAGCCTTCAACAGTTCCTCATATGATTTTTCTACTGCATATGTAACAAATTACCCAAAAATTCATTGCTAATACAGTTCTATAAGTGATAGATCTGGTGCAGTTTTTGCTGCATTAAAATCAAGAAAACTGATCCATTCTGGAGACTCTCAGGCAGAATCCAATCCCTCATGGTTTCTAGTTTTTAGAGCCATATGCACTCCCTGGCTTCTGGCCTGCTTCTGCTGCCTTCAAGTCAGTGGTGTCTTGAGTCCATGGACTATTTGATTAAAGGTATACTTGGTGGAGACAGATCCCTTGGCAAATCCAAATCCCTTCTCTTGGATAAATGGAACTGTGTCCCTATGGGAAATGCCAAGCATGTGTCTGATATCTGACACTACAGTTGTGTTCAGAAATAAAGCATCTGTGAGCATTATCTCAGAATGAAACCCTTCTCAGGGCAATGCCCACTGAGAACATGTGTGCAGCACAGAGAACCCAGCTGTTGGAAGACCTCAGGCTTTCTAAGAACTCCGGATATTTAGAACACGTGGCGATCTGGAGACATTTTGAAGACTGAGATCAGAGCCTGGTTCTGATCTGGACTCTGCCATTTAGTTGTTTTACCTGAAATGAATCATTAAAATTATGACAATCTCAGTTTCTCACTGTGAAAATAATAATAACTCAACCCATGTGTCTCCATTCATTACTGTACTTATATCTGGGTGGGAACTAGGAAGGGCTAAAATGAACCTCAAATAAGTGAATCAAGCACAGGGAACACATTCTAAGGATGAGGACTGGTCATAAAATAACAAAAATTTAAGAAAACTACTCCAACGTGAAATATTTCAGAAATTGCAAGTGTGGAGGTATGGAAAAATTATGTCTGATCAGTTTTTTCTTAATTGCTGACTTAATAAGGGGTCATTCACCTAATATATCTATATTTAGGTTTTAAAGAAAAACAATATTCCCCTCCCTGAATTATTTGGTGACCATTATTTTTGCATACTCACCTAAAAGTTTATCTAAATTTTTATTATACAGATTTATAAGATCTTTTCTTATATAAGACTATGATTTTAAGTATTTTATTATTTTTCTCCTAATGTTTAAGTTATTTAAGAGTAAAACTTGTGCCTGGAGTACAAGAAACATTATATTTAGTTTACATGTTGGAAACAAAAGGGGAAGGCTAGTGAGGCATGTGTTCAACAACAATAAGGTCAGATAAAGACAGATCTTAATCTAGGAGGAAGAGAGTCCTGTGAATTTTGTGCTTTCTATAGGCCTTCAGAGATAGTTAAAATCTTGATACAGAAAAGAATGGGCTCATCCTCTATGCAAGTCAATACTGTACTTCACAAAATCATTACAGATTTTATTCTGAATTTTTTTTTGGCAAAAAAGTGAGGTGGAAACATTATGTGAAGCTTTTTTTTTTTTTTTCTTAATCATGCTGGTTACTTAAAAATCATTTACTGCTAAGCTGTGTTTGTGTGTTTGTGTGTGTGTGTGTGTGTGTGTGTTCAAGAATAGGATGCACAGAATACTCATGAATATACATTAATGTAGTTGCAACAATTATGCAGTGAAATCTGGTATTTGTTGTTTGGTTAGTCACATGATCAGTATTGACTAAACCTCTATGCTGTGGAAATGATTGTCATGCTCATCATGGTTTCTCAACTGAGCTCCTTGTGTGAAGACAGCAAGGACTCTGTTGGGGTAAGTCAGGGTTTTTTTTTTTCCTCAATGCTGACATGTGAATCTGTGAATCTGTGAATGGAAGGTTCAGCCAGAGTTGTAACATGAAGGGGAGGGAGCAAGAGCATTCTAGGCAGAGGGAGCCACATGAGAGTTAGTATTTGGTATAGTGGGTAGACATCTGAGAACTGCTAGCAGAATGAGCTGACTTGAGTTAAACTCAAGGGTGCAAGGGTAGACTGGAGGGGTATGTCCGCAGATGGTGTGGAAACACATACTGATGCCCTAGTAAGTTATTGTGTTATCTCATCTTCCGGGGTTTCATTCTTCACTGGAAGAAGGAGGTCTTATAGGTCTTATCTTTTCCTAGCCAGGCTGTCCCCATGCTGTGTGGAGCAAAGCTAAGTATGACAACATGTACGCACTTGGGCATTTTTTGATTATGAGTGTGTTCAGTACCAGCGATGCCTTCTTTTTTACCCAGCTTCCTAGTGTAAGTCCCTCCAACACCCCTGCCTGCATTCTGCATTTTTCTCAGCACTAGCACAGGGAAGCCAGGCACATCTTCAGGCCTAGTTAGCTTCAGCAGTTGACAGGAATTGAAATGCTAATAATCTTTTTTTTTCCCCCTGAATTCTTATAAAGATACAAATGAGTCACACAGCTGCAAATCATCTGATGGCAGGAAGAATCTCTGACAGCTTCATTTGAAGTTCCAAAGTTCCTGCTTTATGGCTTGTTTAATGTTTGGTAAAAGATAGGCTGTTTAAATTAGAGAAACCTCATGGTAGAATATAGAGTTTCATGGTGAGTGACAAGTTTTTTTCCAAAAAAAAATTTTTCAAAAAGAGAAGAAAACACACAATTTTGCAAGCTTGTAAAAAACAAAATAGTCTTTCCTTTTCTGAGTTGTATCTTTCATTTAACTATTTGCAGTGTGAGCAGTACTATACAACACAAATATTTTCCTCAACTGAGTTGATTAGCTCAGGACTTCTTCCAGCTCACTCAAAATTGTTTATTGTTCTTGAAAAACAAAACAGAAAAGATTCAAAAATATTCATATGTTTGAACAAAAGGGCAACTACACCAGGACAGTCCTCAACTTAAGAGAGAGAATAATTTGGATAAACTATCTTCCATGATTCCTAAAGGTAGGGTATGGTCTACTGGGTAGACACATATGGAGTCCTGGGTAACGTGTAATCAGGATGGTTTTATCCTTAACACCTCATGATCCTTTCATTCACTTGGTTTGTTTTCACTTCTTACATGGTTTAAAGCTTCAAATCAAACATTGAAGATTGGTGACTCCATGGTCAGGTAAATTAACACTGAGACTTGTTTTGTACATTTGACTTTTTTTTTTTTTTTTTTACTTGTAGGGTTGTAAAGTCCTGCTTTATAGGTCTAAAACAACTTGTTGGTAGGCAACTTTAGTATTCTTTCTTTACAGATGTGGAACTTGAGTTTTATAAAGATCAAGTGACTTGTCCCAAGAACAATGACTTTCAAGGACAGCAATTTTGTCTCCCAGGGAACAATTGGCAACTTCTGGAAACATTTTTGTTTGTAATAATCAGGTGCCAAGAAAGGGATCTGGCATCTTGTGAATAAAGTGAAAAAGAAAATGCTACTAAACATCCTGCAATGCACAGAATGGCCCAACGAAGTATTATTTAGCCCACCATTTCAGCAGTATTGTGACTAAGGGGTTCTTTCCTAAAGCCATGAAATACAGTTTCATAAACAAGTTCAATTAATTTCTAGAGTCTGGACTCAAACCTTGTGTTAATTTGCTTATCAGTGATAATTTACTCACTATATCTCAAGAGTGAATGTACCATGCCAAACAAGTATGGAGAGATATTAACTGTCCTGCATGAATGCAGAAGGCCCTCTTCTTTTATCCCAGCAAGTAGTGGAGTTTTGCCTGTTTACAATGGCAGTTTTGTTATTAGCAATATGCCTGACACTCTGATTATAAAAGTTTACTTTCATGTTTGCAGGAGAGCCTATGCAGTCTTCGAAGGTTGCTTCCAAATCACTTCACTTTCTTCTCCCTTTCTATCGTGACCTATCAATTATTTATTTTAATTTTGATTGATACTGGTCAGTCTACCCTCCATAATGTTTTAGTTTAGCAGAAACCTGCAGATGAATTGAACCCAAGCAGAGACAAGTTTTGAAACTAGTCTTATCACTTAACAGCCTCATCTGAGAGTGGCAACATCTTAAGATCTGGAGCCTAGATCCTCAGTAATGTAAATTGGTCCCAAATAACAGGATCTGTCAGAGAGGAGTGTCTATGTTGTATTCGATACACAAGATTTATAATTGCTGAAGAAGTTAATGGAATTGTCAGACCATTGATAAAAGTGGATGCTGAAGAACAAGACGTAGATTCAATGAGCTGCTCACCTCTGTCCTTGCGATGCAATATGCATGCTCTCCAAGCTCTGACACCCCTTTTTTCCAACCTTTTCTAACCTGTCTTCCTACCAAAGAGAAAGTGGTCAGTTTTCCCTATAATTGCTTCCAAACTTATGTCTCTGATAAGTGCTTTCATTTAGCTTGTTCTACAAATCGCCCCTTTAAGGCTCATTCTAAATATGCTTCTTGGAGTATGTACTGATTAGATTGTGCTGCTTTAGGTAAGGTCTAACAAAACATACTACATTTTTTTCCCAATAATAATGGAACTGAATAATCTTTAATATAGGTTTTTATTAAAATAACTCATATCTCTCTCCAGGTCAATATGCTGCAGTACTTTCCCATTAAGTAGATATTATGTCCTTTTATTACATTCTACAAGACTCATTATTCTGCATTTATCTGCATTGAATTTTCTATCTATTAGCTCAAGTATTTAAGTGAGCTAATTTTTTTCCTACCTGAGGATTGTTTTTCAGGGTTGACCTTTCCTCCCAATTTAGCATCATCTGCAAACCAGAACACTGTGGTGTAAGTAATGTACTTGGAGTCGGTTATTTAAAATCTTTAATAGCAGGATATCCAATATCATTTCTGGACCAAGGTAGCTCTGCCATGAATAGCTTAGCTGTGATTATGTTCTCTATCTCCAATTTCATAATATAGAAGTCTTGATTGGAATAAAAGCAAGAAAAACATATCTTGATTAAGACAAAACCTCATTTTAAGTACGAGTTTCTTGTGCTCAATTTCTTTGTAATGTAATGTCCTCTAAGATGAATCTACTGAGCACCTCTAGCATCCTGGCAGGTAACTATTCACTTTACAACCCTGGGTCACCAAGATAGACATCACTTAGACCCAGAAAATTGGTGCAATTAATTCCAGGCTTCTACTTCAAGAGTCCCTGAACTGGTAAGTGTGGGTCAGTGACTCAAGGAGGGAGGTGGAGTGAAGAAAGAAATAAGGCTCAGCCTTGCATCTGAAAGGATTTCTCCAGAGCTGGGAGATGTGCCTGGCCTCCAGTTCATGTACATACCATGTAGAGAGAAGTCACTCACTCACAAAATCTTTTTTCCTACAAACCTCCATTTAATATGACCTGCTTTTGCCTAAATAAAACGGTAGAACAAGGCAGGTCTAGCAGAATGAATTGCTTCCCATTTTGAAAGTTCTCTTTGAACCACACACTTCTGAATAAAAAAGCTGGTGAGGAGGGGAGCTTGAAAAGTCATAGGAATGAGAAAAGTCAGCAGTCACAGAGATAAATAACTGGAAGTCAGGCATGTAAACAGCATAATTGTTACTCCAAAAACATGTTACTCCCAAAATTGCATGACAATAATGCTGGCACACCACTTTATTAAAGAACTGAATTAGTTAATTGTTTCTGCCATAACAAATTACCATACAATAGGAACTTAACCCAATGCAGATTGATTATTTTAAGGTTCAGTATGTCAGAAGTCCAATACAGGTCTCTCACCGGGTCAAGATCCAAGTGCAGGCAGCATTGTCTTCCTTTGTAAAGGCTTTAAGGGCAAATTCATTTTCTCTCTATTCAACTTCCAGGTAGAATTCAGTTCCTTGCAATTTTAGGACCAAAGTCCCTTATCCTTGCTAGCTACGAGCTTGGGATCATTTCAGTCTCCTGGGGCCTTTGCATTCCCCAAGTTGTTGTTCACTCAATCCACCTTCCCAATCTAGTAATGCTAGGTCAAGTTCCTCTCACACTTGAATCTCTCCTACTTCCTTTTCTATGAAATCTCTCCAATTCCAACAGGAAAAATTTATCTCTTTGTAAGAGATAATGTGATCAGACTAAGTATACCTGATAATTCAGTAAAATCCCCTCATCTCAAGGTTCATAATCTTAATGATATTTGTAAAGTTTCTTTTGCCATTTATTTAAATTATTCAAGGGTTCCAGGAATTGGGACATAAACATTAAGAAATCATAATTTAGCCTAACATAGGACTTTTGTGTATTTGATTGGGACTAGGTGTATAGTTGAATAGATTTTCATCTAATTGTCTCATCAGTGTTGATTTTAGTCTCGCGTGAGACCTGGTTTGGACTTCTGTATCAAGCATGACTAATTTTGAGTCAAGTTTTGTGAACAAGTTTGAGGCCATCATGTTGGATTTCTAATTGTTGCCACAAATAGTCTTTATGGGTTTCAAATATTTGGATTCCAGATATATTTTTTGATATTACTCATGTTATTTTATAGATATAGTCTACTGTATCTTGCTTAGTCAATTATTTATCAATATTCATTGAATTCCTACTACCTCACTACCATTGTTAGCATCATTACTAATCCATTACCTTGAGTCATTTTGATCAGATCAGTGCAAATTTGCTTTTCTACTTAAGATTAAAATATCTACTTTAGCCTACATAGTCCAGACACAGAGAATGGGTAATCCAATTTCAATGATTAGTGTACCCATATATTCTGGGTAGATGGGATGAAACCAGGAGTCAAACATTCTTCTTCCCAGAAACAGTGTTTTAGAAAAGTTCTGAAGGAGACTAATCTTTTTCTCTCACCATTCCCCCATCCCAGAACTCACAGTTTGCAATCATTCAAGGTAATGAAGTACTTTCCCACAATTTCAGTCCCATTGAGGATAAGATCATCTTTTGACAGTTCCCAGGTTTCTATGACTGTGGTAATTTAGTTGATATCATTTGGAACAGTTTCCCGTGTGAATTGTTTTTGGAAAGACAGGATGTTCCTTACACTTATCTGGACGCTTTGTGTGTGGGCAGTGAGGGAAAGAGCAGAATAAAATTCCTCCCAAAAGTATTCATCCTAAGCCCTATAACCTGGGCTTCTGTTGTGCCACATGGCAAAGAGGAATGAAGGCTGCAGATGAAATTAAGTATACTTATCATGTGACTTTGAGATGGAGAGATTTTCCATTATAATCCAGAGGACTCAATGTTATCACAGGAGTCCTTAGAAGTTTAAGAGGGAGGCAGGAGTGTCCCAGTGGTGGGATGAAAAACTCGGTCCTCACTTGCTTTGAAGATGGAAGAGATTCACTTGTCAAAGAATTGCAGCGGCTTCTAGAATCTGGAAAATGCAAAGAACTGAATGCTATCCTAGCATTAGCAGAAGGAGTATATCCCTTCCAACACTTTGATTTTAGCACAGGGATATAGGTCAGAGTACTGAGTCCAAGAACTGTAAGACAACAACTTTGTGTTGATTAATTTCTCAGTGGTGTGATAACCCATTATAGAAACCATTGGGGACTAATATAGGATCCTAGGGAAAAAACTAAAACCTGCCTTTTAAAACTCTCTTTGAGTGATGTATAATATTACTATTTTGATCCACATTAAAGCATTTTTAGAATCTTCAACTCTTGGCAAGAATTGTAAAGAATATTTTAAGTATTTTTCGATTTGTGTGCTCTTTATTAAAAACCATTTTATTATACAGGTTTTTAAAGGAATAGTTAATGAGGAATACATGCTATAAATGGCATGTATGGCTAAATTATCCTACATGCCTTGATTTCTGAATTTGTAACACTGAGAGGACCAGATTACATGCTACTTGGAACTGCATTGACCAACTAATCAGGAGTTTGTAATTCCATGATGAAGCAGGGTAGCTAAAGTGCTGTTGTCTCTCTTCCCCCATGCAACCCACTTCTTTGAATATTTTTGTAATTTTGTAATACAGTTGCTAACACAGTATTCCCAAACTTTGATGTTAGATTATTGTATTCATTTTAGCTACCAGTGTGATGTAAGATAACACATGCTATACCCTAAAATAAGTTCTTGACACTTTCAGACATAGGTAAATGTGTGTAGTTAAAGTAAAACACATTTTTAACTTATCTGCAGTAAGTTGATACAAACTACAGAATAGTAGGTTGGACTCTGAAATCAGGACACCTACACCAAGGTCCTTTCTCTATGTCACCAACCAAGATTTAATATAATGAGCACATTATGCATTCTTTGCAAGGGAGGGTGTATGATTAAATAAAATAAGCTAAGAAAACTCATCTAGAATATTTCCTGGTACACTCTAAGTGCAGCTTCTAGCACTGCATTATTCCTGGTCAGTGTATTAGTTAATGACACATTTATTATTCTATTATTAACACTCTTATATACAGGTCTTTTAAGTAGATTTTAAAGCAACCAATTAATTCATGGAAAGAGGACCATAGGCACCACTCTGCCTTGCTAACCATGTTAAATTGTGGGGTACATTATAGAAACTGAAGACTAAAACCACTTTCTTCAGCTTATGCCTGCAAGTTTTATTCTTCTGGATAGCAAGAAGTTGATGTATCCATCAGCTTCCCAACTTCACATTTTCAACAGAGCACAAACACTACCTTTGTAATAATAAATTATAGTTATTATTGTAGTTTTGCTTGTATCCTGAGATCTCTATTAAGAACAATGCCACATTCTTTACCTTCCCTGAACATCTGTCTCATGAACTGGGCATATGATCCTTTTCTTAGGATAGTGATAATGGGAAAAAGTGGAACTACTGTGTACACTTTGATACATACCTCAGAAGAAGGGATTGAAAATAGAAGAAAAACGACAACCATTTCATGTAGTGCTCCCAGGAGCCCTACAATAGGCATACAATTTGCTTGACTTTATAAATGAGAAGACCAGGACCAAAATTCCATTAAATAGCCCCTGGAGGTCAATCAACTAGAAATGGCAGAAATAGAATTGGAATTTACGTCTTCCTTTCCACAAAGCACCAAATCTCCCTAACAGACTTTCAATCTCTCTGATATGGTATACACCTGAAGGAGTTGGATATGGGTGACACAATATTTTCAGGTTTAATACTGTATATAAAATACCAGACACAATTGCATAATATGTGACAATTTAATCAAATCACATAAGTACTCAGGGACTCAGTTTCCTTTTCTATAAGATGGGAATAACTTTCTATTAAACAAGCAGTGTTTGGTCCATAACTGACTGTCCTTTTTTTAAAAAAAAATTCTACCTCGTGCTGCTCACTTAGTCACCTAAAATGTATAAAGATTATTATGCCTGATAAAATTTTTTTATCAAATATAAACTCATTCCTGCTAAGATCCTTCCTTGGTAGTCTCCGAATGACCATCTGTAGTGAGTCTGTGACTCACTAAAATGATGCGTCTCTGTCGGTCACTAAGGTGTCCCTGATTTAATTATACCCTGAAAGTCATGAGTAGAAAACTGGCGGATGCCAGTTTAGGTGGTAGTGCTATGTCCATAATGTACAATTAGCTTTTTTCTACACATTCATTATAGCAATATCTGAGTTTCTTGATAAGCCACTATCTTAAACACCTGACTACTGTTAATAAGAGCCAGAATTTAATAAAGCTCATCTGTTTAGTGGAAGGGTTTAATATCTTTGTCTTCATGACAGCACATGGAAGGAAAGAAGACATCCATATTTTTTCAGTACCACTCAATATCTACTAAACCTTACTACAAAAATACCATTTCCCCTACTGCAGAAAAGGAAAGACATAGTTCCATGGAGCCATGAAACTGATTTCAGTGACTTCTCCACTGATCATGTTTTCAGTATGATTAGACTGCTGAGAAAGAGGAACACTTACCTCCATTCTATGAGAAAGAAGAATCATCCTTTTTCTTCTGAGTCATGGAAGGAAGGAAGATGGTGCTTAACCTATTTGAGTATCACTATGTGTGTGATTCTGTGTTTCTGTTAAAACCCATTCATTTCAAAGATTAAGAACTTGTTTTCCTATCTTCCACTGAAACCATGTTGCTTGCCTTTCCTTAGATTAATACACTTCTATAGAGGTCATCCGACAAGCCAGAAGCCAGGCATGGTAATGCATACCTGCAATCTAAGCAACTTAAAAGGCTGAGGCAGGAGGATCACAAGTTTGAGGTCAGTCTCAACAATGTAATGAGATCCTCAGCAACTTAGTAAGACATTGTCTCAAAATTTTAAAACAGTTGATTAATTTTTTAAAAGACTGTGTTTATAACTTAGTGTAAAATTACCCCGGGTTCAATCCACAGTACAAAACAAGGTAAACTGACTTCAGTCATATCTGAGTCTTCTAAATCATGAAGCAATTGTCACTCTCAGACCTGAAGAGCTACAAGAAGCAGGATCTGCTATACTGTACAAAAACACAATTACTTGTTTCCCACTGATCATGAGAACAGACTCATATTTGCTACTAATTTTATATAGGGTGCTTCCTATGGTTTTTCACATTTCTTAGAAATCTTCCATATTTTCTCATTTTAAAGATGGTCCTCAGTTTTCAGAAATTGAGAAGATGGGGTAATCCATTTTCTGCTTTTCTCAAAGTATGTTCAATGATTTCTAATCACCCAAAATTTATATACATCTTCAATGATGCAACAAGAGCACAAAACTATAACCTGATGTTACTTGGTGTATTGTTCAGTCTTTCATTGCTGTGACCAAAACACCCCACAAAAGCAACTTAGAGAAGGAAGAATATATTTTGGCTTATGGTTCCAGAGGTTTAGTCCATGGTCAGCTAAGTCCATTGCTCTGGTTCTAAGGTGAGGCAGATCATAATGGTTGAGAGTCACTGCTGCATTTGTGACATCCAGGAAGCAAAAAGAGAGAAGCGGAAGGGGTCACAAAGAGGATGAACCCTTCTGGGGAATGTCCCCAGTGACCCTCCTCCTCCTGCCATGGCCTGCCTGCCTATAGTTAGCAACCAGTTAGTTCATCCAAACTAAGATGGACTGATTAGATTATGGCTTTCCTAGTCCAATAATCTCACCTCTGAATATTCCTGTATTAACACAAGAGCTTTTGGGGAACATGTTATATCCAAACTATAACAGTTGACCTTGCAAATATTAATTAAATGTAAAACATAAATATTGTCTACAATTTGCTTGGCTTTATGATATCTACTCATAATGTGTTGTGATTACAGTTATAACTAAATGAAATGAGCAAAATAAATAAATTGCAAAAGTGATGTGATATAGAATGATCTTTATTACCTGAATCTTGCATTAGAGATCAAAAGTAAAAGATTTTGATGTAGGGGAAAAAAAAAAAAAGAAGAAAAGAAAGAATTAAGTGAAATCATTTGCAGATTGTTCTTCTCTAAAAGCAGAAGATGAATACAATCTCTTTCTAGGGTCTTAAATAATTCAAATTCTATCAAACACATATTTCCCCCTGTAACAGGTTTGCACAATTTTCACGACACTGTAAGCTGTTACTTTCTTTGGCTTTTGCTTTCCTGCACTCCCTGAGGATGTTCTCTGATGATTATTTCTTTCTGTCTTTATTTTGTTTCATTCTATTTTTTTCCAGCCCCCTCCTGTTCCCTGAGGAAGTGTGCAGCCATAATGCTGAAGCGCTGCTAAATGCAATAAGGCAAAAATCATCACTGCTTGATGGCACCAGAGTGCCAGTGCTTTGGATAAAGAATTATCCCTCTAAAGCAGCATGAACCAGCCAAAAGGAAAAAAGAGGAAAACAATCCCCAAACTCACGGTGTATTTATTTTTTATGATTCTAAAAACCTTTATTTAAAAAAGATAAAATGGGAATCAGTGGATGAATATATTTGAAGGCAGGAATCTCACAGGCAATTTGGATCAACCATCGTTTTGTGTGCTGGTTACCAGCATTGGGTTTCTGAACTGAGAGGCAAATACACATTGTCTGTCAACCTCAACCTGAAGTAGAAGTATCTTTCTTGCATGTTTCTGACAGAAGCTATAATTTTAAATTAATTTGGAGTGGAACTTTGAAAATAATTAAATGCCTTGAATAATTTCTGGATTTACTTTAGAGAGGAGGAAAACATCACATTTTTCTTGAAATATCAATAATGGGTTATTACACATATTAGAATATATGTATAATATACATACATAATAATTTATGCCTTCTCTTAGTGAACTTGACTCAGTAACTGGAACTTTCCTTCTTAATCTCCGTGTAATTGTCTTACATTCTCTTTGAAACATAGTCATTATGTGACTTTGGTAGTCTCTCTCTGTAATCAAATTCAGATGTATAATTTTTTCATCATGGACTTAGGCATTTACTGTTTTGAAAAGAATAAATTTGCTAAGGGAATCTATAATAATTTAGCTTGGACATGATTAAGACATTCCTTGTTTTCACTGTAAAGTGACTTACTCTGCATCCAAATACACGTGTTGCTTGTTCAGACTTTAGGTTGGTAGCTAATTAATTTTAGAACTATTGTATGTTCTTGTGTACTGATAAAGATTTATTGACTGTTCTGAGATCATCTCTATTTGTTTTTTCCTACCTAATATATTTCTCAATTTTATTTAGATAGCCAGCAAGCAGAATAACCTCCACTGTGGTAGACAAACTGAGGGAAGTATTGTTCTATTGTTAGTTAAGACACTTTTACAGCAAGATTTCAAATCACAAACCCCAATTTTTAGTACAGAGTAGCACATTTCATGTCAAAATTGCTGAGAATTGTGCACACATATAAAAGGCCCTTTTTGGTTATTTGCCTTCTGGGTGTTTTGTTTAGCTACTAATAGTATTTTAATGATGGTATTACTGTGATAGGCAGACAAGGCCCTCAAAGCAGTCTTGCTATGGCTTTTGCATTTTGTTTTCTTGTGTTACTATTGAGATTGCAGTCTTACCTATCTGCTATAATTTTTCTTTCCTTCTTTTAAGGAAGTTTGTTGCTGTTTCTAAGATGGAATCACTGAACAATTAGTAACTTAGCCATAAATTTTCTTCTGAATTTTAAAAATCTACTTTTCTCTAGTCATACAATTCTAACAATACAAGGGGCCTTAGATAAGGCATTAGTTTGTGCAATTGTTTTACCATGACATCACAAACCAAAGGGAGGAAAGCACTAGAAATTGTGTCCTTATTTGTTCTGCTTGCTTTCAATTATTCTTTTTCTAAGTAACAAATTTTCAAGCAATGCTATTGTGGCCCATTTTCTCTTGGTAGTTTGTGACCTATGGGTCACTTGGCAATGATGTCATCATCATTTGACTTCTTTTCATAATCATATATGATACTGGCCTCTGCCCTACAGGTGAGGCTCCACTCTCAGTTCTGAGATTAGGAGAATTAGGGAAAGGGGCATTTTAGAACATTGACTCTAACTTGAATCCCATGATAACAATACACAGAAGTCTGTATTGCATGTGTAAAATAGATATATTATTCAGTATTGTTAATTGCTATAATAATCAACTCCTAAATCTTAGTCATTAAAAAATAAATTGGCTGAGGTTGTGGCTCAGCCTAGCATGTATGAGGCCCTGAGTTTGATCTCTAGCACCACTAAAACAAAAACAGAAACAAAAACAAAGTTAATTCCTCACTTATATTACTGTCTTAGCAGGATATTCCCACTTAGGTGATTTGTTAAATGATTAATTAAATAATTTAATTTTTCAGTAACTTCTTCTAGACTCTATTCAGGATAACATAACATTCCACAGCCTAGTAGGGTAACTATGATTGATAGTATTTAATTGTATATTTGAAAATAGCTGTTAGGGAGTGTTTTCAATATTCACAATATATACAAAGAGATGATAAATGTATGAGGTAATGTATACATCAATTACCTTAATTTGATCATTACACACTGCATACATACACTATACCACATAAGTATTATACACTTTCATATGTAGATTAAAGTTAAAATGCAAATAAAAAGAGAATCTATTCAGGGACTGAAATTCCAATATCCCAAAAGAGCCCGTAATCAGTCCATTGTTGAATTCTTTTCATCAGACCTTGAAATAAAAGTCAAAAGAGAGGCTGAATTATTGTGTGGATGATTGCATTAGGGGCCAATCCTGGAAGTAAGGTACACCAGATATCCCCATGATTCCTTGCCTAGAATGCAGATTCAGTGGCAGAGGTGGCCATAGCATATGTAAGGCTAGCCGGTTGTTTAAGACTGTTGTGTGCCTAGAGGCATATGTGAGAGGATTTGAGAATGATAGCCTTATCTCTGACAAATAGGATAAACTATAGCATCTATCTCTCATATGTGTGGGAAAAAAAGAGATATTAAATATAAAATACCATATGGTACATGAAAGATGCTTGGTTTTTGTGGGGGGAAAGCAAATGTAACAAATTGAAAGTGAATGAATAATTGTATTTTGTGAGGTTAAAGTGATACATCCCAAGGGAAGTGAAGGCAGATTTCTGTGGAAATTCAGGGGCTCAGGAATCATTTTGCATCACGCAGATCAATTTGACCACCTTCAATGTGTCCTCAGAAAGGCACTTCAGATTTCTTTCCTAGGCACATGAATCTTTCCTCCCCATATTTTTCTTTGGTGATCCTCTCTTCCTGCAACTTCTCTCACCATGTATTTATATATGCCAGGTTTTACTGACTGATTTGGAATCTGCCTCTTTGACCTCTATGTATATGTATATTCAAATGCTTGGAATATTTCAACATTCTGCAAGGTTCAAAGTGAGCTCATCATTCCTTCTTTTTCTGACCCTACCCAGACCCAATTTTCCATCTCTATCATTCTATCCTCCCCCTCCCTCTTAGTAAATTATACAATCAGCCATCAAGCCTTGACCTGATAATCCGATGATCCACTCCTTTCTTTCTATCCCATGTATGCTACTTGTGGGCTTTCGGGTTTGTCCCAGCACACTTTTTCCACCCAGAGCCACAATACTTTTCTGGAAATACACATCTGGTTAGCTGACATCACAGAAGAATTTTGATGACTCCTCATTTTTGCTAAGTCAGCACAGATTCGTGGTCTTATATGAAAACACCGTAAACCCTCTTGACTCTCTGGCTTTTAGAGTTTCCTCTGGTCACTTTCCATTTCTGCAGCAATCTTACTAGGCAACTGTTTCCTCAGCACAAGCAGACTGAACTGTCTTGTCTCTGGGCACTACCACGTGCTATTGTATGTGCCTTGAACAGTTTTTCATCTTACCCAGTGACCTGCTACAATAAATAAACCCAACTAGGCCTTACCCATTCAGAACTCTTCCATGTCATTTATTTTAAAAACCCTGTGATCCAACACCTACCCCCTACTCCTGTGTAAGAATCAGCATGCTTCATCTTGACACTGATGTAACCACTGATCAGACGAGCTGCTGATGGTTTTACATTCTAACTGCATGGTTGTCTACTCTCCCTTGCCTGCCCCCTTAGTCCAGGAGGGCAAACATAGGCATAGTAATTTTCATCTCTGTTTCCTCAGATGTCAGCCTCAAAGAGTGATATACATCAATCATGTTTTAAATAATCACAAATGGCTTCCCCAATTATTTGTTAATTTTCAGTGATCCTTAAAAGATAGAAGAGTATGAAAACTAAGGTTAAGTGTTAGAGATTAGCATTCTCCCATGAGACAAGAGCACAGGCAATATGTTGGAGACAGGGACATACAGACTGAGTTTTGGGACTATGGTGAAGTCCAGTGTGGTCATGTGCTCTATGCTCATGATACAAGCTATAATGGTAGGAAATAGTGGTTACTTTCTTACAAATTTATTTTCATAAGTTTATCCCCTTGTAGATGAAAGAGGTTATCTCCATGAGTTATTCTCAGACAAATACAACATATATATTTCTGGAGAAGCAGTTTCATGTCCAAATTGTAGCAGAAGACACCTGATAGTAGTGGGATTTCACTTGGAATCCCCAAGTGGCCCACCCTTGTCTCCCTTGAACCCACTTGCACCTCTCCCACCACGGATGCTCTCCTGTCCCGTCAGTTTCTGTGCAAAGCCAGTCTTGTGCTATGGTGGATAAACAACATGTGGTAGCTGCTGCTTCAAAGCTCTTTACCTCCTCCAGCAGATGAGTGGGAGCAGCTTTGCTAAAGCAAATGCTCCTGGCATATGACAGTCTTTTCTTGGACTATATGGTTGTGGCAGCAGCTGGAAATGTACCAGTTTAAGGAAGAGGGAAGAACACAGTTCAGGGGCAAATAATGTTCTTTGTTTTCCCCTCCTCCTTTCTTTGGTGCAAAAACCCAGAGAAATGCATTTTATATGACTAATTATTATAGAGCAACTGTCTTCTGCTTCCAAACCACTGTTAGTAGTTCCCATGATTACTTGAATGTATGAATCTCCATCATGTACTACCATAGAAATGAAATGATGTACCCCATTTTGTGTGCAATGAATCAAAATGCAGTCTGTAAAAAAATTCTAAAAAATAATATAAAAAAGAAAGTCCTCTATTACACAATCTTTTTTCTCTATACTGATAGTATATCCATTTCCCAAAGCTCTACTGTGTCACAGATCCTCCTGGTTTCCATGGAGCAATAGGGGAATTGGAACATGAGTAATCAAATATCCTTTGGGCTTGACTTAGTTATGAAAGTGGTGTCCTGGTTTTAGTGTCTAGTCAGTACAAGACATTCATCCATATATCAATTTATTTATCATTTATCTATTATTTTAGAAATGAACAAAATTCCAATGCAGCACAATATTCTTTAATGTGTATCCTCTTTGCAATAAATATTTGCTCCTACTATTTCATACACTATAGTAGTCAGTAAAAAGCACATCAGAGAATAACTTTATTGACAAACCTGAGACTGTCTCAGGATACAGACAACAAAATCCGTGCCTTTGTGATATAATCCACCAATTATTTTCTAAATTCCTGCTATTTCCTCTTAATAAATTTTTTCACATATTTATCAATTCATTCTTGCTTCTGTGTATCAGATTATTCCAAAACATGATGCAGTTTTAACATTGTATAGAATTATAGATTTAATGAATAATCTATATTTTTTTCTTTGTGATCATATGATCATATTGATATATATTATATCCCCTTTAAGAATCCATGAAACCTTTCTATATCTTTCAACCATTTAATCCTTATACAGAAATCAATTTAAATTTTGGCAATTTTGACCAACATTCTTTAGTGTAATTATAGAATTAAGAAACATGATAAGCCTATTATCTTTCCCATCTAACTTCCCAAAACAGAAAGAGAAAGAGAGAAGGAGAGATAGGGAGGGAGGGGAGGGAGAGAGAGAGAGAGAGAGAGAGAGAGAGAGAGAGAGAGAGAGAGAGAGAGAGAGAGAGAGAGAAAGAGAAGGGGAGGGAAAGTGTGAGCAAGCACTTGGTGGTGTATAAGCACTCTATATCTAGAGCTTATGAATTGACATGCTTTAATTAAGAATCTAAATGAAGTAGCTATAGTATTAGAATCACCATTTTCAATTTATGTATAAAAAAGGAAACAAAAAAATGTTTCAACATAATTCAACGTACAGTGATGCTTAAATAAAGTAATATGATAGTATGTTATTCCTGATTCCAACTAAACTGACATCCTTAAACATTTAACACAAGTTGGGATTATGTCTTTAGTTCATTAATAACTAAATTATGATGTAAAATTACTGGAATTATATGAAAATTGCAAATGGAAAGACAATATTGTGTTTCACAAGATTGGTAAAATACAAGCACCATATTTGTTTATGTATCTTTCTGTGTATCTGTACATCCATCCATCAATCAATTTATCTATCTATTATTTTAGAAATGAACAGAATTCCAATATAGTTCCATATACTTTAATGTGTATCCTCTCTTTGCAATAAATATTTGCTCCTACTATTTCACACACCATAAATCTGATTGGCATTTTTAGCTGGGAGTATGAACAATTTCACAACAAGAACATATTTTAAAATTTCTATTTGGGTGGTCTTTTTTTTTTTTTTTTGCTTCCCAGATATTCATCTTGCTGAGATGTCCCTAGACTCAATTTTTCCTCCCACAATGAAGCATTTTCGTTTTTATTTTGTATTCATTTGATCATCCATTAAGCATTTATTACGCATTAAATTTCAAGCACTGACCCAGGTGCAGGAGACAAGCCAAAGCAGTAGTCTGCACTGGGATTAAATGTCCAGGCTTTAAATAGGTAAAAATTAAAAAAAAAAAATGCATGGATTCATTCTCAGCCTATGATACTAACTAGTTGGGAAGCTTAGGAAATTCTTCCTTAAATCTTATTTTCTTTCTTATAAAGAAGATAATAATAACTCAAGTTTATTGTGAGCAATGATGAAATATATATGGAATCTAAGGGCTTACACATGTCTTTCTCTCATCATGCTTGACCCTGCATACTTGCTGGAAACTCTGCACCAGACTAACCCCCCACTCCCTGCCCTCAGTGCCCTACAAAGGAGAAGATCACTGAAGACAAACCTATTCCTCTCATTCTGTCCGGCAATGACATGTTTCTGAGTGATGGGTCCTCTGCCTACATTTTAGTTTCTATGATATTTTGCTGTCTTAGTTGTAACTTCTCTGGACTAGCTTTTTTTTTTCTTTTCTTTTCTCTCTCTCTGTTTTTTTTTTTTTTTTTTTTTGGTACCAGGTATTGAACCCAGGGGTGCTTGACCCCTGAGTTACATCCCTAGCCCCCCTTTATATATAAATATAAATATATATATGTGTATATATATGTGTGTGTGTGTGTGTGTGTGTGTGTGTGTGTGTTATATAACTTTAGAGACAGGGTCCCTCTGAGCTGCTTAGGGTTGCCTAAATTGCTGAGGCTGACTTTGAACTCATAATCCTCCTGCCTTAGCCTTCCAAGCTGCTTGAATTACAGGCATGTGCTACTGTGCCCAGCTAGACTGACTTTAATCTGGCTTGGGATCTACAGGGACCAGACCTCCAGAGGTCTCTTTTGCACAGGGTATCACTCACAAAGGAAAATACTTTCAAGGTTCAATCTGAGTCTGTATTCTTTGGTGCATGCCTTAGCCTCTCAGGAAAGGAAGATATTTGCCTCATTCTTCCACAGAAGGCTGAAATTTCAGCTTAGGACTAGAGGAGCCTCTTCCGGTAGGCGATGGGGAATGGGAAGTGACAGGACAGGGAAGGGATGGTTCGGGGAATTCCCATCACCTTAAATCATGGAAAACTCTGGCAAGGAAAAAATCTTTCCCACAGCTAAAAAAAAAAAAAAAAAAAAAAAAGAAACAAAATGTTAGAACAGAAGAATTCAGTCTTTAGCCCTTAGGTTCCTACTTTCTTGTATACTCTGATTTCTGTGTTCTCCTGGGGAGAGCCAAGTTTCTATTCCTGTTGCAACCAGTTCCTCATAACAATATTGAACCTCAGCTCTCAAACTCTCTAGACTTGCTATCTCCACCTGCATGGAAGACCTAATTAAGCTTTCTAATAAAACATTTACTTTCTATCACATTCACATGGGGAATAATCGAAGGGTAGACTCATTGTGTGCTGCTGTTGCATCCAACATTATTGCTATGCAAATCTCTATAAACCTTGGAGTGGCTGAGCCCAGAAACACATGGCACATATTTATTGTGCCTTCTTTTACACTGTCTGAAATACTTGTATACTCTGGGCATTACCTTTTTCTTTCTCCTAGAATTTTCGCCCAAGTATTTGATCATTTATCTGGAAATTTTAGGAGTGGAGAGAAAGTAAAATGAGTTGGGAGATTGAATTGATTTTCCCTCTATCTCCTCATCTCATTCATGCTCAAATACTTGCTAGGAGTGAGGAAATTGAACTTCATTGCTTGCAACGTGGTCTGTAAAATCAAGAGGCAATCACAAGAAAATATATAGTAAGGATCCAAGAAATGCTTATCTCTGTGAAAAACTCAGATTCTTTAACAAATGGGGAGGAGATTAGGGGAAGGTTGGAGAGCATTCAGACTTAAAGATATCTAAATAAAAGGAAAAACTAAAATGTTTAAGGATGTACCATGGGACTGAATCTGTAAGACAAATGATTGCCTTTTTCTAGGGTAAGAATGAAGAATATGATTGGCAAGAGTCACATGGACTGACGTCCGGGTGGCTGGGAGAAATAGTTTTTGAATTAGGTGGCAGTTTCAAGGAAATTTTAGATCATGAGCAGTACAGTCATGCATAGCTTAATTACAGAGATATACCCTGAGAAATGCATAGTTAGGTGATTTTATCATTGTGTTAACATTCTATAGTGTATTTACACAAACCTTGACAGTATAGATAAATCACTCTTTGTGGCTTTCGATGGAATAAAGAGATGTGGTAAACACAAGATGCAAGAAGCTGCTACTTTTTAAAGTAGAAGAAATACATTCTAAAATAACAATTAAAAGTGTAGTATAATGAATACATAAACCAGTAACACAGTCATTTATCATTGTTATCAAGTATTATGTATTATAAATAAATGTGTGTGCTGTACCTCTGTATAGCCAGTAGCACAGTAAGCTTGTTCAAATCAGCATCACCACAGACATGTGAGGGGTAGCTGCCCTACTTGACAATAGGGAGGACATCACTTGATGATAGGAAATTTTCAACTCTATTACATTCTTATGAGACCACTGTCATGCATGTCGTCTATTACTGACTGAAACATGAATAACTCTATTTGATTTTACAATGAAAACTTTTAAAATAATAATAATAATAAAATCTAACAAAATAATAATAGAACAGAACAAGTACCTAAGGGATTGCAGTTCCAGTGGGAGAATGGGACATCACAAAAATTCAGTGAGGAAAGGATGCCAAGGAAGAGAGATGTGTCACCATGTGAAATACTTGAGAGAGGTCTAGCATAAATGTCCCCTAGAGAGCAAGGAAGTAACCAAGGGTGACACTAAAAATAGTAGTTTCATGGGAGCAGTTTCAACCTTGTCAGAAGTGAGAGTGTAGAATCAGAGATTGTATCAATTTCTCAAGAAGTTTATTAATGAACAGGATGATGGAGTTGTGTTTTTTGTTAACTGATCCAATAAATCCCCCTTCCCAGGTTCCCTTTGTTAAAGTCTACTTTACCTGATACAATAATATGGTCATCTATATTGGTTTTACTCAAGAAATTGTTATGTTTCTTCTTTATACCTTCACCAATCCATCCTTTAAATGAATTCATATTTCACCTCTTCTCAAAACCATTCCAGGAACAATCACATGTAAAGTAGAGCAACTCACCTGACCCTATGGAAATAGAGTCAGTTTTAATGAAAATTTTGGTGATTCAATCAAAGACAAGGAGCATATTCCTCATCTTTTATTCTCTCCTTTCCTTGGATTATATGTTTCATTCACCACCATGCTTTTCTGACACCAAAATGATGATATAGTAGACCAGGATTTTCATGCATTAATTGGAATACCAGGTTTAATGGAGATATATGTAAAATGGAAGATAATGCAATATGCAGAATAAATTGCTATGGAGAAAAAAAAATAAAATATACTTGATATGAGTTTGGTGTATACTAAATTGAATAATTCTCATAAATTTTGCATCTGTTTCTTTGTCTGGGGCTACTTTGATCATGTTCATATATTCTTCCTATATGGACTTTTGTGTACCTGTGTAGTTATCATTGTCTTTCAGTTTCATATTTTTAAAGTGAAACTCAGAGAGCCAGGATATTTTTCTTGAGTTTCAATCTGATGTTTCTAAATGATCAAATGGATGGTATTGCCTGGATATACTAAAATAACCATGATATATATGTATATATATATATATATATATATATATAAAATAACCATGATATATATATATATATATAAAATAACCATATATATATATCTTACATCTAGCTAACTGATATTTGCATTCTGCCTACTACTGTTCTAATTTGAGTCTCTTTATCTATCTATGGATGGATATTACTGGGATGGCTTCTCGATTATCTGACATGACTACACTTTTTATTCAAACCAGTTGAGCTGTATTTCTAGAATGTGAATATAGTCATGCACACTGTTAGTACCCCTCCCTCCTTAGTAGAGGACATAGTCTATACACATTTAGGTGCCTCTGGGCTTGGTTTCTACCTCTCTCCATTCCCATTCCTTATTTTCCCCACACCCTTCTTCACAAATATTATGTTCCAGTGATATGCAATTTCTACCAAATTTCCAAACATGCCATACTATTTCATGCTTCTGAGCTTATGGTTTGTGTCAAAAATGTACTTGAATTGTCCTTGAATTGTTCTTTTAAACATCATTTTCAAGTAGAAGCAGAGGTACCCTCTATCATCTCTCTACTAGGGAGGGAATAGAACTTGTTGCACTTTTTCAGTTATTTTGCACATAACTTATTTTTATTGTTTTATATACTATTTCATTTACTTTTAAAACCTCTTTCTCTCTCCTCTCTCTCTTACTTCCTCTCCCTCATCTTCTTTATTTCTCTCTCTCTCCTAGGAGACTAAAATTTATAGTGGGAAGTGTTAATCATATTACTCCAGATTATTTAGCTAGTGAGGTCACTACATGTTTGCTGAAAGATCAAATGAAGGAATGCATTAAAAAATATTGAGGGGGTCATAATTGCACCCATTTCTAAAGAGAAGCATCTTTTGAGAAGTTGCACAGCAAAATGTAAAGCATTATAAATAGATAATAATTAGCTCAATTCATCCAAACGAGAAGTCTTCCAAGATTCTGTAAAGCAAAACATCCATATTAGTAATAATGCTAGAATTACAAGTTCTGGCTTTTATATGTAATCCCCTTGGGATCATTAATAAAACATCAGCACACTGCCTTCATTTATTTCAATGATCTAGATAATAGTAAGAATATTTTCTCCAGGTTCTCTTTACATAGTGACAATTGAGTGCCATATAAAAATGACCATCGTGCATCTCGCTTGTATAAGGCTTACAGAAAAGAATAAATGAATACACTTTTTTTGTGTGTGACTTGAAGGTATCTTAGTGGCCAATTTAGTTTGTAGCATTGATGAGTCAATCAGCTGAGCCATAAGGCAGCTGCAAATCTGGATCATGCACAAAATGCTCAATTTGTGGGCCATATGTAGGCATAGGCTTTGTGATGAATAAGCAAGACTAAACCAAGTCTTTTCTTATATGGGGAGTGCACATGCATGTTGATGAGCCTTAAGACCAATCCTCTGCTGACTCGGGAAAGCAGAAAAGGAAGCCCAAAAAAATCCATCTTTTGCAAAGAGAAAACGTGCAAACTTGCACTAAGTTTCATTTGCCTCAAGATTTAATTTATTCATACCTGTTAAGGACACAAAAGCCATTCAGTCTATTGACTTCTGAAATCAGTATATTTATTACTTAAGATTTGTACATGGAAAATGTGGTCAATGGAGACAATTCACTACTTCAGAAGGTCAATTGGACACATTAATGGCCGATTCTCTAAAGCATGAAGGATCGTTTTAAGGCTAGCGTTACTATTTGTAGTTAAATAGTCAGGTAAATGTTAAAAGGGCAAACAAATTTCATTTCCCTAGGCATTAGCTAATGGCCAGAGAGATCAGGATGTCAGCTGCATTTCCTATTCATCTGTCTTGAGTCCTTTGACTCCTGTTCTGGATAAAGAAGTTTATTTCTAAGTGCCCTCTGGTCTTCTTTAGTGTCGGTGGCCTGGTCTTTGACTGGCCCAATGAATGCCAAGCATGCTGTGAACAGCTGTGCTCTAGCTGTGCCATGGCCAGGAGTTAGGTAGAATTTCAAAGTGTGAAGAGTGTGTCTTTAATGTCCTTTTAACTTTAAATCTGCTTTTGTCTTTTTCTATTCCTGTTAGACACCTTTGAATTTTATGCCCCTCCCCCATCAGATCAGAGCTCTGCTAATTCACCACAAAACTTTATCTCAGAGCTCTCCCGAAGTAGTTGCATGAACATGTGACCCTTCTCCACATTTTCTCATCAAAATCACCCTGTTCTTTGGGTTAGTACCTAGGGAATTTCCTGTCCACATGAGTTAAACTGGCAAAATAGATCAGATATGTGTGTTTACAAGGCCTCTTATTATTTTTAACCTGTAGAAGAAATATTTGTGAAAATTTTGAGTGATATGAAAGGATATGAATGAATATATTTTGGCAGAGGAGATTTTTGGAAACTACAAGTTGTACTATTTGTATGCCTGGTCATTTGGCCCTGAAATTTGCCATTAAAATAGAACAAAGCAAAACTTAATACAATAGAATTTTTAGAACACATCTCAATTTTTATTTCTTTTGCAAAGTGATCCCTGGATACTTCAGCTTACAATGGTCTTGCCCTAGAGATTGTAAAGAAAAGTAAATGGTAAGCAACATCCCCTTCTTATGTGAGAAAGGTCCTCACGTTTCATAGAACCTGAGGGTTTAGGAGCCATTTGCTCATTTATAGTTTCCTACCCGTGTAGGGCACTAGAATATATTTTATATATAACTCCTCAGAACTAGGAGACTTTTTTTTTTTTTTTTTTTTGCCCTGTGCTCTTGCTTTCAATAGGGTCATTTGAAAAAAGTAGAGAAACTGCTTTATAAGCTCCCAAAGGCATCCTGGTTTTCAGAAGGCCAGAGACTGGCTTCAGGGCTTGCAAACAGGATGGAGGGTGTATCTCCTCCACGTCCCTGAATCCCAGCCAACTCAGGTTAATAGTGCCCAAAAGTCATTTCCTGGCCTGCTCACATGGTTGGAAGTGGATGGCTCGATGGCGGCAATTTCAGACATCCACCTCCCAGATGAGCCTGGCCATATGGACTCAGAGCTGGAAGGGAGAGTGTGATGAGTTTGGAGGCAGTGAATATGAATGGTAAGGAAGCAATTTGAGCCAGGCTGCTGGGGAGAGCAGGGCACAAATGAGGAAAAATGGTTTAGAGGAAGCAGCTTATGGCTAGGGATCAGGATACCTGAGTTTTTTCCTGGCTCTGCCTCTATTCAGCTAAGTGACCTTGGAGGAGAAGTTACTCATTTTATCTAGAAGATTTTGTGTGTGTGTGTGTGAGTGTGTGTGTGTGTGTGTGTGTGTAACAAAATGAATTTAATTGTTTATCTATACAGTCTATTCCAGCTTCAGATTTCTAAAGGGAAGATTCTCAAAGAATATTGTAAATCAGTATACATAGCTATCACAATATTAACTATTTCTATATGAAAAAGAAAGCACCCAAAGTCGCCTTACATAATACTAAAATGATTTAATTAGTAATAATATTTATATTAAATGACACATGCTTCCACATGCAACCTTACTCAATTTTTTCAAGAAATCTATCATGTATTATTGTCCCATTGTTAAGAGAAAACCAAAATTAAGAAAATACAGTATTTCCAAATACCACATTACAGATGAGAATCTAACTTTTTCTGACATGAAGGCCAACCTTTTTGTGATATACTAATTTTAGATATGTGTCTATATTTAGTAATAGACATAAAAATGATACATGCAGTACCCTCTGTGGAGCTTATGAATGGCAATATCAACATGAAAGTTGTGAAGAATAAAATAAGCAATATACACAAAAATTTTAATAAAATATAATCATTGGCAAAATCCATACAAACTGCAATAAGTGCCATTGACCACAAAGCTATAGAGAGTTAATTGCACCATTTATTGAACACCTACTACACTTGCCTATTTTTGTAATTAGTGCTGTGAATAATACTTTGAATTTAGAAACAAGCATACACATCATAAACTGCTAAATAACATCTTGTCCACTGGATTAAATTTAGATTTAGAAAAAGAAACTCTTGTTTCCAATTCACAAAGTAGTGAGAACAGAATTCCAATTATAATCAACACACCACACAGTACTCAATCTTGCTAAAACGAAAAAGTTTTGAAATGCCTTTATACAGAAGTAGAGAGCCATCATGAGAGAGGATGACAGAGCTTCTGGTGTTGAAATAACAGTGCAATGTAATGTAATTAATTTGGTACTTGGTAATTTGGTTAACTTGATAACTTAATTTTGTTAACTTAGTAAGAAAATCAGAAGAGCTAGAGGACATAATAGAAATACCTATGAACAGATGAAAATAATGAAAACAAATCATCATAACTCCAAAGAATATAGAATTATTTATAAGCCTAACAAAATATGGACAGGAATTGAATGCCAGAAAATACCAATTGCTGATGAAAGAAAACAATGGATGCCTTAAAAAACAGAGACATCCTGAAGTCATGATTTGTAAGACTTGTAGATAAGATGCTAATTGTCCCTAATGTGACCAATGGGCTTAAAACTCTTCTAATCAAAATCCTAGTAAAACTTTTTCATAGATGTAGACAAATTGATTTTAATATTTATTTTGAAATGGATAAACTGTAGATGAAAGCATTTCTTGGTGAGACTATGAAGAAAGAGAAATCACATCTTGATAATAAGGCTTAGTATGAACCTGCAGTAAATGAAGAGAGCATGGTTTTGATGGAGAGATATACACATAGATAAATGAAACAATAATTAATCCAGTAAAAACTCACACAAATATGACCAACTTATTTCTACAAAGTTGCAAAATTAATCTAGTGGAGGAGGAGAGATAGTCTTTTCAAGAAGTGATATGAACAATTAAACATCAAAGGCAGAGATAAAGAAACTCAACACCTAATAAAAATATCTATAATTCAAGATTGATCACTGAAATACTAACGTAAAAGTACAAATGTTTTAGAATGAACCAATAAGGCAATCTTCAGAATCTAGGGCTAAGAAAAATACTTCCTAGACTTAACAACAAAAGCAGGATCTACAAAGGAAACACTGATAAATTGAACATCATCAAAATTAAATAATCTGTTCAGTAAAACTTTCCATTAAAGAGGAAGGAAAATCAAGCCACAGAGTGAGACAGCAAATATTTACAAATCTCATATGAAGCCAAGGATTAGTGTCCAGAATACATTAAAAAAAAAAAAATCAGACTCAAAGTAAACAAACAATTCACCTAGAAAATGGGGAAAAAAATGACATTTAATTCCTAGACTTTCAGGGAATATCCACATTGGTTTCCATAGTGGTGGTACTAATTTGCAGTCCCAATAATATATGAGTGTTTCTTTCTCCCCACATGCTTACTAGCATTTATTATTATTTATATCCTTGATGGCTGCCATTCTAACTGTGGTGAAAGAAAATCTCAATGTACTTTGATTTGCATTTCCCTGATTACTAAGAATGTTGAACACATTTTCATACATTTGTTGACCATTTGCATTTCTTCTTTTGAGAAACATCTTTTAGTTTATGTCCATTCGTTGATTGGGTTACTTGTTTTCTGGTGTTAAGTTTTTTTAAGTTACTTAAATTTTCGGGATATTTATCCTCTGTCAGAAGAGTAAGTGCAAAGTTCTTATTCCATGGTGTAGACTTGTTTTTATGCTCTTGTTTTCTTTACCCTGAAGAAGTTTCTATTTTGATGCTATCCAGTTTACTCATTCTTGGTTTTATTTCTTGAGCTTTAGGAATCTTTATATATATATAGTTTAAAGTTGTTGATGAACCTTTCATTTTATTAATTTATTTATATGTGGTGCTGAGAATCAAACCCAGTGCCTCATACATACTAGACAAATTCTCTACCACTGAGCCACAACTCCAGTCCCTAGAAATTTTATTAGGGAAGTTTTTGCCTTTGCCTATATGTAGGAGTGTTGGCCCAGTGTCTTTCAGCAGTTGCAAAGTTTCTGCTCTATAATATATGTCCGTGATTCACTTTGAATTGACTTTGGGATAGGATAATAGACAATATCTAGTTTCATTCCTCTACATATGGATATCCAGTTTTCCCAGTAACATTTGTTAAAAAGCCTGTCATTTTAACATTGGTATTTTTCTAATATATGGTTTTGGTAACTTTTTCAAGGATTAAACGACTCTATCTGTATGGTTTGTCAGTGTCTTCTATTTCATTGGTCTTCATATCTGTTTTTATGTCAATACTGTGCTGTTTTTGTTACTATAGTTCTGTAGTGTAATTTGCAATCAGGTATCATGATCCCTTCACCATATGACCAAGATACTCTACTCCTTGGAATTTTCCCAATAGTACTAAAATCAGCATACTATAGAGACACATGCATTCCAATATTTATAGCAACACAAGTAAAAATAGTCAAGTTTTAGAACTAGTCCAGAAGACTGTCAGCAGATGAATAAGTTTTAAATAATGTGGTTTACGTACAGAATGGAGTTCTATTCAATCATAAAAAGGAATGAAGTTATGTCATTTGCTGGTAAATGGATGGAACTTGAGAACATCATGCCTAGTGGAAATAAACCAGACACAGAGAGTCAAGGAATGAATGTATTCTCTCATATACTGGAGCTAGAGAAAGAGAAAGCAATAATAATAATAATAAAAAGGATCTTATATAAATAGAAGATAAAACAGTAGAGTAGAAGAAGGGGATTCATAGGCAGAGAAGAAGGGAGAGTGTTATGGTTTGGATATGAGATGTGCCCAAAAGCTCACATGTGAGACAATTTAAGAATGTTCAGAGGAGAAATGATTGGGTTGTAAGTCTTAAACTAATCATCAAAATAATTCCTGATGGGGTTAACTGAAGGCAGTGGTAACTGGAGGCAGGTGGGGTGTGGCTGGAGGAAGTGGTTAACTGGGGTGTAGCTATGGGATATTTATTTTATATCTGTAGAGTGTAGACTCTCTCTCTGCTTCCTGATCACCATGATGTGAGCTGCTTCCTTCTGCCACCCTCTCCCGCCAAGATGTTCAGCCTCACATGGCGCCCCTAGGAATAGAACCAGCCTTCTATAGACTAAGAACTATGAAACCATGAACTCCTCAAATAAACTCTTCCTCCTCTAGTTTTTCTGGTCAGGTCCTTTAGTCACAGCAGTGAAAAAAGTTGACTGAAAGAGAGATAAAGGGAAGGAACTTGGGAATGAAATCAACAGAACTGTTTTATGTGCATGTATCAATATATCACTATGAATCTCACACTTATGGGTAATTATAAAGCACCAGTTAAAATAAGTAAATAGGAGGGAGACTAGTAAAGGAAGGAGATGGGTAAGAAAGGGGGAAGGGAAGGGTAAGTACTGAGGAATAAAATGAAGCAACTTATGTGCATGTGTGAGTGTCACAATAAAATCCACTATTATAAATAATTATAATTGCTAATAAAAATTATAACATGTTTTAAAATTTATCAAAAGATATGGCATTTCACTAAAGAGAATATGCAGATGGCAAAAGAGTGCATGAAATGATATTCAAAATAATTATCTATTAAAGGATAGATATACATGTGATAAAACTACGTAGAACTTTACACATACACAAATACATATACACAGAATCATATATATAATTGGTAAAATCTAAAAAATGTTAAAGGAATTTACTAATGTCATTTTTCTGTCTGTGATATTGTATTATGACTATATAGGAGATTACTCTGGAGAAAACTTGGTAAAAGATACAAGGATCTCTCTGTATTACTCTTTTAAAAACATTTTTTATTATTTGTTTTTATTTTATATTTTTACAGACTGCATTTTGGTTCATTTTACACAAATAGGGTACATCGTTTTGTTTGTATGGTGGTACACATTGTAGTTTCATACCATTCATGTAATCATACATGTACATAGGGTAATGACATCTGCCTCATTCCACCATTTTTCATAACCCCCTTCCTCTCATTCCCTCTACATAATTGAATATTATTCGACCATAAAGAAGAATAATATTATGGCATTTGCAGATAAATGGATGGAATTGGAGAATATCATGGTAAGTGAAATAAGCCAATCCCAAAAAATCAAAGACTGGATGTTTTCCCTGATAAGTGAATGATGATATGTAATGGGGGTGAGGGACAAGGAGTGAGAGAATAGAGGAACTTTGTATTATTCTTCACAACTAAATCTGATTCAATAATTATCTCAAATGAGAAGTTTGATTTAAAATATAAGGAAGCCTAACAAAATCAGAGATCTTGAAATAAACTGTAATTTTTAAACATAAAAATTTGTACCTTCAGGGAGCAAAATGTTTCAGATGTTCTCCTGTGCAAAAGTTTGTACTTTGCAGAAGAAAAGTGTAAGGACCCAAACTATTAGATGTCAAGTTACTCTAGAGGTTTTGTGGCAAGAGACCCTTGCCTCTGAGCCTTTCCCTACATGCATGACACACAGACAAGTCACTGTGTTTTCAGTGGTTGCTCTCCTCCAAGACTCTTAACATACAGGTACGAGACTATCTCCACTGACTCTCCTGTGTTGCTGAAGAACAGATTGACAAAGTTCCTTTATGGGCTAATCCACTGCATTTCCTAACTACCAGGCTCATTAAATTTTCTGTCCTTTTCTATCCCCAGGCAGAGGTGGGTGGAAGCATTTCCTGCTGAGAAATAGAGTGTTTTCTGATTGCTAAGCAGCTCTTCTTCATATTCCTATACAGACCAGGGATGACTCACTGCCTTCCCTCTCCTATAGCAAAAATTGGGCCTGAGAGACTAGTACATCTATCCCAAATGCTACATATTAGAATTGATTACACCAATACAACTATTAAGCTTTAAAAGTTGTAATGTTCTAAGCCTATGCACAATCAAACCTCTCTGAGGGGATTAGGCAGAAACCATTTTAATTTACCCATTCTGGAGTATCATGCCAGGAGCACCACAAAGACAAAAACAGAGAAATTGCTGAGTGAGGACTTTTATTTTTTTTTAATCCATCAGCAAGAATAGACTTTCTTTGGAAAAATAAAGAATCATTCCATGCTTTGTTCACCTCATACATTTAAAAAAATGTGAGGTCCTCCTTTAATCAACTCCTTAGTGACTCTTGCTTATATGAATGTAAAAGTTTTAGAGAACTTGTGTTTTTCTTTAAGCCTTCTTGCTTTACCTGCAACACAGCCTGCTATAGACTGGAGTCCTCCACATAGAGCTCTGTGACACTTTAGCAGAATTCTGCTGTGTGTCCCAACTCAGCTGGTTGATAGTAGGTTGCTTATGTAAATAGGAAAGAGTACAATATTTTACACAACATAAAAAATATATAAGTATACTGTAAAAATTATTCTGCAATTAAATAGAAACTATGACTGGATTCCAAGCTGTGTAATTATGAGGTCATTTTTATTTCTTGGTGGATATGCCATCTCAATCAAAGTTACTCTTCTGGGACTCCTGAATGATTATGGCAAAATTTCAGGGAGAGGCAATTGGATACAGGGAGACCTTCAAGGAGGACTTCTTCTAACAAACCTATAGTTTGTGCCAGCATCTACCTCTTAGATGGAAAGAAGAGATGAAAAGCACTAAAAAATTAAGGTAAATGATACATGAAGTCTTAATCACTAAAATATTTGTAGAGCTATTTGAACAGAATAGTAAAACCTGTTTGTGACATGGAGGTTTTCCTAAGGAAAATAGTAAATATCGGAAAGACATAACTCTGGCTTATAGTAGAGTTTTTGCTAAGAAGGCTGACATTTTACTTAAGTACTCACTGTCTTCTTTTATGTGCCTTTTACTCCATTTGAGCATTTCACTCCACCAATCACAACCATTTCCTTTCTGTTCCCATGAAGAAAAAAAAAATTTGTTCTTTTTAGTTATACATGACAGTAGAATGTATTTTGGATATCACATAAACATAGAGTATAACTTACTCTAATTAGGATCCTATTCTTATGGTTGTATACAATGCCAAGTTACTCTGGTCATGTATTCAAATGCAAGAAAAGTTATGTTGGATTAATTCTACTGTTCTTCTTTTTCCCTTCTCCTCTCGCTTACCTTTATTACCCTTTATCTAATCCAATGAACTTCTATTTTTTCCCTCCCCACCCTCCCTTGTTTGGGGTTAGCACCCACATATCAGAGAGAACATTCGGCCTTTGGATTTTTTGTGACTGGCTTATGTCATTGCCATGGTATTCTCCAGTTCCATCCATTTACCAGAAAATGCCATAGTTTCATTCTCCTTTATGGCTGAGTAATATTCCTTTGTGTATATATATCACTTTTCTTTTTCCATTCATTCATTGAAGGACACCTAGTTGTTTCCATAGCTTGTCTGTTGTGAATTGAGCTGCTCTAAACATTGGTGTAGCTGTGTCACTGTAGTATGCTGATTTTAAGTTCTTGGGGTATAGACCAAGGGGTGGGATAACTGGGTCAAATGGTGGTTCAATTCCAAATTTTCTAAGGAATCTTCATACTGCTTTCCATAGAGGTTGCACCAATTTGCAGTCCCAGCAACAATGTATGAGACTACTTTACCCCCCACATCCTTGCCAACATTTATTGTTGCTTGTATTCTTTATAATTGCCATTCTGACTTGAGTGAGCTGGAATCTCAGTGTAGTTTTTATTTAATTTTTTCCAATTGTTAGAGATGTTGAACAATTTTTTATATATTGTATGACCATTCATATTTCTTCTTCTGTGAAGTGCTTGTTCGGTTCCTTTTCCCATTCATTGATTGGGTTATTTGGCTTCTGGGCATTAAGGTTTTTGAGTTCTTTGTATAACCTGGAGATTAATGCTCTAACTGAGGTGCAGATTGTAAAGATTTTCTACCATTCTGTAGGATCTCTGTTTAAGTTCTTCATTGTTTCGTTTGCTGTGAAGAAGCTTTTCAGTTTGATACCATCCCACTTATTGTTTCTTGATTTTACTTCTTGCTCTTTAGAGGTCTTATCGAGGAAGTCGCTTGCTAAGCCAACTTGATGGAGACTTGGGCATACTTTTTTCCTCCCATGAAGAAAATCTTATCCATGGTGGTCTATGATAGACAGCATCATGTCCCTAAACCACTCTGCTCTCTTTCTATCTGGAAGAATGCAGACTTGATCTTTCTGCATGCCCAAGTACAATGACCCTTTTTGGGATAGAGTATGCATTCTGATTGACTTACCCTGAACACCACAGATAAGTTCCCTAAGACACCAGCAGTAGTGTTCCTTCTAAGTAAAACATTGAAAACCCCTATGACTATGCCAGGGCAGATGCTATAGAGCACATTTAATCAAATTATGACCCAGCCTGCCAATAACACTTGGAAATAAAATTTTATTGCAACACAACATTTACTCATGTTCATGTATTTCCTATGACTGCTTTCATGCTTTGAAGACAAAATTTTGTAACAGAGATCATATGACCTACAATAGTTACTATCATTTGCAGAACAAACTTTTTGACCCCTGTTGTATAGACAGGTGACTCATAATATTGAATTCCCATTTCAAGGTCGAGTTAAGTTAGCAGAACCATTGCCCATGCAGCCTACTTCTGTTGAGATGAAAGGGAGAGATTTTAGTCTAATTTGCTTGGCTTAAAATGATAACATTATAGCATTTCATCTAAACTTAAAATTGGAGTTACCAAGATTGATCAGATCAGCAGCTCAATAATATCTCTGTATATCCTCCATGTTTCCTTCTACTCTTCTACTCCATCATCTTGAGGTTGGCATACTGGTTTTTATGCCAACCACTTAGGATTCTAAGAGTTGATAAGTCTAAATAAACAAATTTTCACATTACCAGTTCCAGGACTATAATGAAACTCTATTTCTCTGCAATAAGTCTTTCTCCAAAACCCTTCTGAAAACTTTCCCATAAATACCATTGGTTAAATTTCAACTACCTTTATTTTCTCCTTCCTTGAACACAAAGAAGTAACTTATTTATATAGGAGATGTGAATAAATATCAAATTATGAAAAAAGCTTATGTATTCTTGAAAAAGTATAAATGAGACAGATCCCAAAGATGTGTAGAGTGTGTTAATGCAGATATTGTAACTTTCACCCAAAAAAGACCATCACATTGAAAGGACAACTTCCAGAAGGGCAGACAGAACCCTTCACAGGTTTTCATAGAGCAGGACAGGAACATATCCTAAGGTAAAGGATAGTTTTCTAGTTTTCTGTACCCATGGTGCAAACTACTGTACACTTTGGAAAAGAGTTCCAGATATGTACATATTTTTTACAATGTAAAATCTCCCTCAAAGAAAATTCCAAGTCCCTGATTGTCTCACCAAAGCTCATCCTGAGAACTTTGCTCATTCTATCAGTACAATTTTATACCAGGACTACAGACTCTCAAAAGAATTCACACTAGATGGAATTTTCAACTTTTTAAAATAATTCTGAATAGATGTCCAAATATAGCAGGTGTATTTGAACAATTACATCTGTCCAGATAAGCATGTGTAAATGCCATATTCATTTCAAACTTATTCTTCACTGGACTTGTTCTTGCCAAGGACAAGAGGAAAATGTTCTTAACGGTTGTCAAATGACAATAAATAAAATAGGTTTTTCTTCAAATTGTCATTTGCAAATCCTCTGGTACACCTGTATTTCTGAGTTGTGGTAATTATTCTAATAACATTTTAATAATAGAAAGAAAAATATTCAGAGTTCAAAGAAAAAAATTCTTATCTTGAAGACACAGAAAAAAGAAATTGTAGATTAAATGCTTGCATATTTTAGTTCAGCTTATAATATTTTCATGTTGACTTTATGGATAAAATGATTAAACAAAGAAATATGGTATATTTGATTTGAGGAGACATTAAAAACTTAGTTTATTGAAAAGATCACTGATATGCCTTTTCCTTTAAACATAGCTGAGCTCACCGTTAGAGGTAACATACATATAACCCATAGAATGAATTTGCTTTTAAAATATAAAACATATGTGTGATCAGTTTTTGTACATACACATTCATAAGCATTTACATACACACGAAACTTGTGTTATATATAGTGCAATGCCTTCATAGTGTACAATTCTGCTGCCTTAGTATGAGGATAACATTTATTTCAGTAGGACTTGCAAATAAAAGAAAATGGCTATTTAAGATTGCTTTTTAGGTTTTGGTTTTGAATTTTTTTATCAAATAAAGTGAGTTGAAAAAACACTTTTTTTTCTTCTAAATTTTGAAAAATAATATTTTATTTTCTGAAATGCTTCATAGAATTCTCTAATGAGACATATGGGTAGTTGTTATTTGAGGTATATTTTAAATTATGGACCTAATTTTATTTTAGATATAAAATACGATTCATATTTTGTTTCTTTTAATGTAGAAATTTGTCTATCTCAGTCAACCCATGCAAGTCACTAAGTTCATTAACACAAAATGTGTTCACATGTTGCTTTGTTATTGTTGTAATGACCGCAGCTGTATTATTCATTCTTGTTATTGATACTATGTCCTTTCTTTATCTCAATCTTTTACTCTTCCCTTGGCCATTATAACTATGGATTTATCAATTTGATTAACATTTTCAAAAATTTGACTTTGCTAAATGACTACCTTTTTGTATGAGGTACTGTGAAATATCTTACAATATTTTCCTTTATTTCGCTTAAATTGATATCCATTGGATTTAATGTGTTTTGTTTGTTTTCTAATTTCTTGAAGTGAAAGTTTAGAACATTATAAATGTGGTCTCTCCTAAAATACACATAGAAGAGTGTAAATTTCCTTAACAGCAATTCTTCAGCTCCTTCACCTTTCGCTCACATCTTTATTAAAATATAATTTTTACAAGAAACTTTACAAAAGTGCACAATTTAGTACATTTTGGAAATGTCTGTGAAACCATCATGATATTCAAGGTAATGAACCTATTCACCACTTCAAAAAGTTCCCTGATTTTATTTTTTAAATACAGCCTCTTATTTCTACAAGGTTCTATCACCAGGCAATAACTGGTCTGTTTTCTGTTTCTTTGCTTATTTTTCACAGTCCTACTTTTATGTACCTGGAATCATAGAACATGCTTCTCTTTTGGAAGGTCTGTTTCACTCAGCAGACTTATCTGGAGATTTTTCCATCCAGCATTTGTGCCCCATGCCTATTCCTTTTCACTGCTGATGAAATCCTATTGTATTGAGAGGACACAATTTGTATGGATATTTATCTGTTGGTGCACATTTTTCATGTTTTCAGTTTGAACCTATGATAAGTAAAACTGCTGTGAAAATTAGAAAACATGGAACTTTACGAAAACATACCCAAACATATTTATCTTGGGGAAGAAAATAACTGGGAGTGAAAGGACTATAGGTTCTTTTATATTTTTAATTTTTCTAAATTCACTTATTGTTTTTGACAGCTTTATGTATAACTCACAGGTAGGCAAATGTTTTTTTGGTAAGAACGTAACACTAAATATTGTAGAGTTCATCGGCAACATAAGATCTTGTCTTATCTCTTTTTCCTTCTCCTTCCTTTTCTTCATGTCAATTTGAATGACATAAAATCTTTGTCAATTTGAGTGTCATAGAACACAGGCTGTGTTTGGTCTGTTGATGTTTTGCCCAAGAAAACTATGTCATTTGAGGTTCAATGTAGTTATACTGCTTTTTCTTTTTCTTTTTTTGAACTTTTTAAAAAAAATTGTTCTATTTAGTTATACATGACAGCAGACTGCATTTTGAGTCATTGTACACAAATGGAGTAAAACTTCTCATTTCTCTGACTGTACATGAGGTAGTCACACCATTCATGTAATCATACATGTACGTATACTACTTTTTCAGTGCAGATAGCTTATACCTAATTTTTAAAATCCTTTTTCTAATTCCACTGTTTAAAATCTCCAACACAATGGTGAATACAAGGATTGAAATAGACATCCTTGTCTTTTGTTCCTTAGAAAGAAAACATTCAGTTTTTCCCATAGATACCTTTTATCACATTGAAGATGTCCCTTCCAAAAACAAATTATAGATAAGAATGAGTGTAAATGTGTGGTTTTTCCCAGTATCTCAAATTTTTTTGCACAACCAACTTCAATGATCACTTGATTAGGAAGCCACATGTCCACAAAACAGAAGTCACATCATGCTTATTTGAGAAGTGAAAATTTACATAAAGCAGGTAATCATTTATGTGAGAAAAAAATAACACTGACTAAATTTTTCCAATTGAATTTTACAAATTTTGTTCTAGAGCTTGAGAAATGACCTTTAATTCACCCATAAGAAATTCCATTCACTGAATGATTCCCACGATATTATGAATTATTATGCATAGTAAGATAAAAAGGTGAATAAAATTTTTGTCAGCTTTGCAATGCTTATGACCACTTTTAATTTCATTTCACAGGGTGTGGTCATGAGTGTAGATGTATTTTATCAAACTCTTTTGCTACTCTCTAACAGAACTTGTTTTATCCCAGGTCAATTAGTGTGCTGTGAAAATACACAAGAATAGTTTCTAGAATTATAATTTTCGCAAATTAATAATTATTCCACTCTATTAAAATGTTAGGCACTTTCATGTATTGTGCTTACTTCTTTTATTGATTTATCTTTGTGCTCTATTCCTGGTGAAGTCATCTTATTCTGTAAGACCATCCTGGTGATGTTGATCTCTTTACCCCAAAGTGAGAATTACCCAGTTTTTGCATTTTCCTAGAGGTACAATGAATAAGGGCCTTATTACATTAAATTGTGCTGCATTTATGTCTGCAACATCAACCAAATTTTACTTTTTATAATGAGTACTAAAAACAGAGAGTTATATTCCTCAAGCTCACTATAGTGCTCATAATAATAATCAGATGATTTTTGCTGCATTTATTTTTGAGTTAGAGAATAAATGAACAAAGTAGATGTCAATTCCCTGAGATTTCAGGGAATTCAGACATTTAGATTAAAAAAGTAAAATCTGTGCTCCTCCCAGCAACTTTAGTCAGTGGAGGAAAACACACACACACAAAACTCTGGAAAGTAAATAAAAATCTATAAGTACTCTGCGAAGCTGTCAGTGGCCTTGAACAGGAGACATAGATAAGAGATAAGAATCTGAAAATCAGTGGGACTAAAGTGAGAATTGACAAAGCACTGGGAAGCAGGCTTTGGCCTTGGACAAGGAAGAACAGAGCAGAGTTCCAAATTAAGGACTGTGGAGGAGAAACAGGTTTATTGCTCAGGTGAGCTTGTGGGAAAGAGACAATCAGGGGCGAGATGCTTCTCATGTACAAGAGACAAAAAGTGCCAGAATTTGTTTCTGTGCCTGTTTTTCAATGACCCAAATGTGTTTTTGTTCACATGTATTACAGAATTGAGCTTCTTAAAGCTTAGTGTTAAATTTTTTGGACCCATTGGCATAGAGGGGACATTGTTTTATTTGATTATTGTGTCATATGGTAAGCAACATAAATTTTTACTGGAAAACAAATTCAGCTCTGAGTACCATTAACTCTAAAAAGAAAAGCAAAAGAAAAAAATATGCACATAATTAGCTTTCAAATAAAACAATTCGGTCACAAAGAACTCTTTTTCTTTGACAGGTCAACTTGAATGACACTAGGGACATAACTGAAGAGGACATTTTTATAGCAGAGGACCCTAAGTTCTAAAATACCTCACACTTTATAGTAGATTATTAATACTGGGAAGGGAATTTGACCAAATGGGAAAGATGCCCTATTGGCAGCTATACAATATTCTTGGGAGAATAAGCATCCCTATATGTTTTTTCTTTGAATACTTTATGCAAATGTGTTGATGTATATGCCCATGTTGGTGGGAAAATAAATGCAAAAAGATGGAAGTTCCAACAAATGAATATGTTGAATTGCTAAAAGCAACATATTGCAACTTATGTTCTGAGAGCTCTTTGCTCACCATGAAATCCCCAAGCTGGATGTATTCGGAAGAAATGCAATAAGGTATGGAATAGTTCCAGGTTCAGATGTGAACACAGATACAAACACAGTGAATGTCGGAATGTGTGTTTGATGCTGTTGTGCAATGTTGAGAAAATAAATTGGATGTTGTTCATGTTGCTAATGCAAAAACAGAATGAATGCTAAAATGAAGTTATCTGCTGATTTTGGAGTCTCATTTATCCCCTGCTGATTCATATCATCTGTTTTGGTTAGACACGTGATACAAACATTCCTCTTGCAAAATCCCATTCCTATGTCTTCAACAACTTTAACCCAGCGTTTGAAAATTAGCACTAGTTCAAATACCAAGAGCATAAAGTAATTGATTTCCAGCTGGTCAGGTGCGTATTTTCTGGGCTTGGCATCAAGTTCTGAGAAAATAAAGATTAATAATTTTTAAAAAAGATACAAAAAAGAAAGATGCTTCATGCACACAGTAGGCCTATCAAAATATTTGTTTACTGAGGGAGTCATCTGCCCCTGACCCAAAATGCTTACCCACAGTTGGAGGTGACAAAGGACACATGTCTTTGACACCATCATGTTAAACCACATAACCAAACCAAGTAACACTTAAACTTGAAGTCAATGTGTTCTTAGTGCTGAGTTTGGTACAGTAAGTTGCTACAGGAATTAGAAGGTGAATCTCATGGACTAGAGTTTATAGTGAAGGTTCTGAAAGTATTTTACGATTGGCCGTGGAATTAGATCACAAGAGGAGTGTGAATATGCTGTACCTGTGGTCCATTGGTGGACCAATCCAACCAAAGAAGAGATGAGAATGAACTCAAAATGCACAACCAATCAAGAAAATATTTTTTTTATTCTCTCTTTGTGTATTTACTCTGAAAATATTGGATTCTAAGTCTTTGGAGAATGTGTGGAACACAGATTAAAGTTGGTTACTTGAAGATATTGGACTTTCCTTTTGACTAAATGCACAACTACATAATTAAAATCAAGTGGCTTAATTTATATTGACTTTTCCAATAAATTGACTCTATAGTAGAATAAGCAGGGTAGTGGTGCAGCTCTATCACCCCAGTGACTCAGGAAGCTGAGTGAGGAGTATCAAGAGTTCAAAGTCAGCCTCGGCAATGGAGTGAGGCCCTAAGAAACTCAATTAAACCCTGTTTCTAAATTTTAAAAAATACATAAAAGGACTGCGGATGTGCCCCAGTGGTTAAGTGCCCCCAGGTTCAATATCCCATCCAAAAGAAACCAGTATTCAGAGTACACATAAGAGACAATTCAGCTCATTGATGGTTGGCTTAGACATTTTCTAAGTTTGGGATGTTTTGGAGTCTGTAAAATTGGTTATTAACATAGTCATGATTGCATTGAACATATATTTTAAAATAGACTCTCCTTAGTGAGTCAGAGAATGGCAAATGAAGTACAGTGTGAAAAAATTAGTGTCAGAATTGATTGACTATTTCAAGAAACACAATCTAAAATTTTCAGAGCATCACCTGTGATCAGTTTTCTGCCTACCGTCTGTGCCTCCTAATGTCTGTGCAGCCTATCTTCATGTCACGTTGAATGTTGAGGCCATCATCAGTGTGGTGCTCAGCATCTGAGTAGCTTCAAATCTCTAAATATGCTCTCACATACAAAGGAAATACCAACACTTACCCATGTGGCAAACTGGGCTAATTCAAAAAACCTCTTTTTTCCTACTCCAAATACAAAGAAATTCTGAATAAGATATGATGAAGAATAATCCCAGCGACTCTGGTGACTGGGACAGGAGGATCATGAGTTCAAAGACAACCTCAGCAATAGCGAGGCTCTGAGCAACTGTGAGACCCTGTTTCTAAATAAAATACAAAATAGGGCTGGGGATGTGACTCAGTGGTTGAGTGCCCCCAAGTTCAATTTCTGGTACTACCGCCCCCACCAAAAAAGGAAGAAATACCAGAGAGGCATGAAAGCCTGCATTAAGATCTGAGCTGAGAAAATTAAACCCAGTGTATTTTTAAGAAGTGAAGTGTTTACACTCCTACGGGTCCTGAGATGAAACCTGGGACTACTCATGGGACAAAAAAGACTGATCTGAGTTAGGTGGATCCACAAAGTTCTGACCACCTTTTTTTTTTTTTTTTTTTTTTTTTTTTTTTTAATATCCTTGTGTGATTTAGTCCACCTATGCAGCCAGTATTGATCAATAATCTATTGTGTGTGAAGCACCAATACTATGAACGAAAGAAACAAAGAGGGGAAGGAAAGAAAGAAGGTGAGAGAAAGAAAGAATGGGAAGAAAATAAGAAAAATGAAAGGGGAAGGAAGGAGAGAGTAAAAGAAGGGAGAGGAAGGAAAGGGTAAAAATCTGTACCTTTGTGAAGTTCATTTTCTTGTTTGTAGAGGAGAGGCAAGAAAGACATAAAGCAGTATGCATTAGACTGTGATAGATGGCATTGAAGAAGACTGAACAAGTAAGAGAAATAAGGAATGTGTCCATTTCTAAAAGTAAAGCAACTGATCCTTCACTGGAAAAATAACCGGATAAATCCTTGAAGGTAAGTTAAGACTTGAAAGGTATATCCATGTGTATGCCCAGAGAAAAATAGTACAGAAAGAAGAAACAACAAACATAAAAATCCTTCCAGAGAAGAGGAAAATGAACATGATAGCTGGAAGAAAATAAGCAAATGTAAGAAAATAAGATCAGAGTGTTCATGAACGGCCAAGTATGACAGTAATAAAAGTGGAATTATTCATGGCTATGGTCCAGGTTGGATGTGATGGTGTGGTAACTAACCACAGCAGTGATCAGAATGACCTGTTCAGGTTTGGCCAACTGTAGGGATTGCCAGCAGATTGTATATTATGTGCAAGAATTAAAGAAAAGTCAAAGATGACCCCAAAACATTTGTTTGGAAATAAGAAAAGAAGGTAGTTAATTGAAATGATGATGACTATTGGAAATGCAATTTTTTTCCCAGAAAAAGCAGGATTCAGTCACAAACTATTCAAAGGTGGAGATGACTACTAGAAATCCGAGCACAGCTGCCAGGCACACAGTTGGATGTATGAGTCTAGGATTGATGGGAAACTTCTGAACTAAATATGTAAATTTGGAAATCATTAGTGTTTAGATGATATTTAAAGCCAACAGACAGGATGAAATCATCAAGGAAATAATTTCAATAGATTCATACTTATTAATTCATGTTCTTGAAAGATTATATTTCCTGGCCAAGGGCAGGCTGAGAGCTGGATGTCCAAGGCTCTGGCTAGTGAAAGATGTATGTATTTACCACTGGAAATAGCCAACCTGTTCCACATGAAACTGCAGAATCTGAATTATAACACTTATCTGTAGTAAGAAGCTTAAGTTGAAAAATTAACAAGAACTGAGGACCAGATTTAATGCAACCCATGAGTTTCTAGAGACAAATAAAAATATACTCTTGCCAGGCACAGTGGCACACACCTATAATCACAGTGACTCAGAAGCTAAGACAGGAGGATCACAAGTTCAAAGTCAGTCTCAGCAATTTAGCAAAGTCTTAAGCAACTTAGTGAGACTCTGTCTCGAAATTAAAAATGAAAAAAGGGTTGAGGTAGCATACAGGTTATGCACCCTTGGTTCAATCTCTGGTATCGAAAACCAAAACAAATCAACAAAAATTACCCTTTAGTATGCCTCTTCAGGTCAGGCTTATGCATCTCTGAAAAACACAACCTCTTGAAGAAGACATGATAAGAATTTACAAACCACCATAAGCTGTCAGCAAATGCTTAAAATAACAACAACAATAACAATAATAAAAACAGCCATATGAGTCCTTAAGGAACACTATTAAATATAGCAACCTATAACAATATTTGAAACATAATATTTTTAATTTTCCCAAAAGTTAAAGGCAAGAAGACAATACATAAGTTAGAAATACCATATTTAAAAAAAATAAATTAATGCCATTTTTAACAGGCTGCCATTTATAATAATGAAAAGTATTAAAAAGTGATATGTATGTTAAAAGAGAAAAATAAATAAAAATATGAAGGAAGACTTAGTATATAAGAATAAAGATTTGTGGAAATTATCCAGAATGCATCTCAGAAAGAGAAATTAATAATTGAGGAAGAAATTTAAAGATACAGTGAAAAGAATAAGTAAGTCTCTTTTAAATTTAATTAATATTAAAAGAGATAATAAGAAAAGGAAATGATTAAAAGGATATTAGCAGGTAATGTTCCACTTCAAAAAAGCATGTTTTCAACTTGAAAAAATCCTAGTGTCTTGAGAAGTCCACACCTGAGCATATCCTAGTGAAGTTAGAAAACTTCAAAGACAAAGATAATATCTTTAATGTAACCAAAGTTGATTTAACAGGAAAATTACCTATTCAGGGACTATAACCTATACTGACATTAGACCTCAACAGCAACAAAAATGCAAGGAGAAAAACAGACCAGTGTATTTAAGAAATGTAGAGAAAACTGTTGCCATCTAGAATTGTATAGGCAATAACATCATCATTCAGGAATGAAAAGGAAATAGATTGAAACAGTCAACCACACCCAGCCTTTCTGCAAAGATCTAATAGAGATCAGACAAGTAGTGAGTAAAATTTTCCTAGAAGCCCTGAAGAGAATTAATCCATTGTCATTGACCAAGAGAATTGCAGATACCCATTCCTAAACCAATTACTTGAAAGAAACAGGGAGTTACTAGAATTTGCTTATATTCATTATGAAGAATTGATGTTGAGGAACCAGCCCCAAGGAAGAGAGGAATTTGGTAGGGGTTATAGAACTCTGAGGTCTTGGGTCCTTCAGCAGTAGGATGAACAAGCTGGTATTTCTGAGTATATTTAATTTAGACATAAAAAAATAAATACTAACCACAATTTTTGGTAAATAGCAGTATTAAAAATTTGAACCACAAACAACAGAGTACTTTACAAAAAAATAAATAATTGATGATAAAAATGTAATTCAACCAGACAGTAAATCACAAATCTGTATTTCAATGATTGTTTGAAAAGCAGAAAACAATTGATAGGTTTATCATAAATGTATCACCAAAGAATGCATGCTCATTTCAATTTTTATAAAGTGAGTACAACATTTATGTTAATAAATGCTTTTAACAGTCTCTGTTATGTCTCTGCTGATGCTGGATTTGCTTCAAGAGTTGAGGGAGCTGGATGTTTGTTGATGTTTGATTTAATGGAAGTGCCTGGTCTGTTAGTACAGGTACTCCCTAAACAGTAATGTTGTCCATGGTATATAAAGTCAGTGACATTTCAAGAACATTTTTCTCTCGATGCCCCCCCACCCACTCTTTCTTTACTCTGTCAGTACAAATGCTGGTTAGGAAAGTTATGGAGCATACATTTCTGATAAAACATGAGAACAGCCAGCTTGCTTAAACTATGACCCTCCTCTCCTTGATCTACATACCCAACATGGTTCTTTTAAGAATTTTGAGTAGACGTGGAAGGGACCACAGAAAGGTGTCTCTATCCATTAACATACTCACCATCCAGATGCACACCCAAAAAAAGCCTTCCTCACTTTTATCTCTATGGGATGCAAAATCACTGCTTCTGAATTATTTTTTAGTTATGCATGTTGCATCACAACATGCTCAATTAAAGGAAGGTACTGCTGTGAACATATTCTCAGGTAATGCCTCACAGTTGACTAGTGCATATACACTATAGCTATAGGCTCTAGATTATTCCATAGGATTCAATGCTGTTAATCTCTAAGGGGGAATCTGTTAACAACTAAAAGTATTTAGAAAAGTCTTGAATTAAATAAGAGGTATGAAGTACCTAGGAAAACCATGTCAAGATAAAACTTTTAACTTATTTGTTTATACATGATAAAAATGATGGGTAGACTATCATGAGAGATCAGTAATAAAAAATGGAATGTCTGGCATTCTAAAAGAACATGAATGTTGCTACAAAAAACCATTTGGAATGGAATTCTGGCTCTGCCACTTAATCAACTGCTGTGGTGTAGATGTACCATCCAGAACCCATGTTGAAATTATTTGCCATCTTGATATTATTTCACAGGTGATTCAAGAGAGACACATCAGATGAAGTATATATGCATCATCAGAATATTTGTCTCTAGATACATAACGTTGATAAATGTCATTGTTCATTTTTCCTATTGCAGCATAAGTTTGGCTACTATATACCTGTGGGGACACTGTTCCTTTCTGTAATTTCTTGTGTTGCAAAAAAATAAATAAATAAATGATTAAACATTGTGCTTAGTCAATTAGGAGAGATGACTATGGAGAAAATTAAAATATTGGTTACATAATGGCATTAAAATAAGATAGTTAGAAGGAAGCATAGATGATCTGGGAACAATGAAAGAGGCATGCTCTACAGTTTTATTTTGAAAGAATACCAAATATATCAAAGAGATTTTATAGGTTAAATATAAAACAAAAGAAGAGATTCTTTGTGCTTTATGAATCTATGGAGAGATTTCGTGGGAAAAATAGCACATCTTGGTACAAATCACAGAGAAAGAGACTACTACCCCTATTATTGGATTTTCTTATTTCTCTATTCATATTTCTTTAAAAAACTATAGTATTAGGTTGGTATGATGATACACACTTGTAAATTCAGTTATTTGAGAGGCTGAGGCAGGAGGATAACAAGTTGAACACTACATGAACAATTTAGCAAAACTTTCTCAAAATAATTGGATGATAGATAGATAGATTATAGGAAATAAAAAGTGGTGGGTGAAATATATACAATTTTCTCATACTAGACAAAGGGGCCAAAAATATGCAATGGAGAAAAGATAGCCTCTTCAACAAATGGTGCTGTGAAAACTGGAAATCCATATGCAACAGAATGAAACTAAACCCCTATCTCTCACCCTGCACAAAAATCAACTCACAATGGATCAAGGACCTTGAAATCAGACCAGAGACCCTGTACCTTACAGAAGAAAAAGTAGGTCCAAATCTTCAACTTGTTGGCTTAGGATCAGACTTCCTTAACAGGACTCCCATAGCACAAGAAATAAAAGCAAGAATCAATAACTGAGATAGATTCAAACTAAAAAGCTTTCTCTCAGCAAAGGAAACTATCAGCAATGTGAAGACAGAGCCTACAGAGTGGGAGAATATCTTTGCCAATCATACTTCAGATAGAGCACTAATTTCCAGTATATATAAAGAACTCAAAAAACTCTACACCAAGAATACAAATAACCCAATCAACAAATGGGCTAAGGATATGAACAGACACTTCACAGAAGAAGATCTACAAGCAATCAACAAACATATGAAAAAATGTTCACCATCTTTAGTAATAAGAGAAATGCAAATCAAAACTACACTAAGATTCCATCTCACCCCAATTAGAATGGCGATTATCAAGAACACAAGCAACAATAGGTGTTGGCGAGGATGTGGGGAAAAAGGAACACTCATACATTGCTGGTGGGGTTGCAAATTAGTGCAGCCACTCTGGAAAGCAGTGTGGAGACTCCTTAGAAAACTCGGAATGGAACCACCATTTGACCCAGCTATCCCACTCCTTGGCCTATACCCAACAGACTTAAAATCAGCATACTACAGAGATACAGCCACATCAATGTTCATAGCTCTCAATTCACAATAGCTAGATTGTGGAACCAACCTAGATGTCCTTCAATTGATGAATGGATAAAGAAACTGTGGTATATATATACAATGGAATATTACTCAGCTATAAAGAATAATAAAATTATGGCATTTGCAGGCAAATGGATGAAATTGGAGAATATCATGCTAAGTGAGATAAGCCAATCTCAAAAATCCAAAAGACGAATGATCTCACTGATAAGCGGATGATGACACATAATGGGGGGTGGGAGGGGGGCAAGAATGGAGGAAGGAGGGACTGTATAGAGGGAAAAGAGAGGTGGGAGGTGTTGGGGGAATGAAAAAATAACAGAATGAATCAAACATCATTACCCTATGTAAACGTATGATTACGCAAATGGTATGCTGTTACTCCATGTACAAACAGAGAAACAACATGTATCCCATTTGTTTAAAATAAAAATAAATAAAAAAAAAAGCGATGGGTGTAGTTCAATGTTTGAGCACTTCCCTAGCATGTGTGAGGTCCTGAGTTCAATGTCTGGTACTTCAATAACAACAACAGAAGATAGTATTTCCATCTCCAACATGCATCTATAAGATACAGAACATAAGAATACTTCAAACTGAAATAACTCTTCAAATACTCCTTTCCTAGCTTCATGATATTTGATTGATTGATTAATTGAGTTCTTTGTGTTTTTTTCTGCACATAATATGCAAGGACATCGTATACTAAAAATGTCCCTGTAAAGGTTAAACTTTTGAGAATTAGTTTTAGGCATAAGTGAAATTGAAGCTCACTTGAATGCAATCAATGATGTCCAAAATGCCCTAAGTTCTTCCAGAAAGTGCCCCTTGTTGCATTAAAAATTGCTCTATTCCAGCTTTCTTAAAATTTATGCAAACTTCTATGGGAAAGTATACATCTTTGTCTTTTAAACATACATTATGAAAGAGTCCACCTTCTCTCTGACAGCCTCCACTCCATGAGAAATATTACAGGATTAGGTGTGAAGAGGACACAAAGTAGAAACAGGATGCTCTGTTTTCCATTAATGTTTGTGAAGAGTCAATTTGAACAATAAGATATTATCAAATCAGGCCACAGATAAAGCAGATTTGCAGGTGGAGTCGAATAGCAACCTGGTTTTGCAGCAGCAGAAAGGTACATTTTAATTTCCGAATCTCAGATTTCCACACACACAGCAGTTAAATTCATTTCCAACCTTGTTACCAAGACTTTTGCTAGAACAAATAATTGATGTCTCTGACATGTTACAGCATGGAAGCAGGAAGTCGAAAGTCTAATTAAGTAAACTTGTTCGATAGCAAGTGTATCTATTAGTCAGTGATACAAGTGTCATCAAGCTGATGAATGTATAAATCTTTCATAAAGTGTCTGAATATCTCCTTGACAGTCATTTGTCCCCAGATGTACATAGTTATCCATACGAGGATATGCGATTAAAGCATTTGAAACAACCTTTTGTTTTCACTATGAAATATAGCATACTGAAAGACCGTGAAATGCAAGAACAAAGTTTAATAAATTAATATGAAGCAGACATTCATTTCAGTAGGTAGGGAAATGCCAACTTGCCTGCCACTCCAGGGCCCCCACATGATGCTTTCCAATAACAAATCTTCTGCCAACCCCCTCTAGCTTAAAAGTGAAAGATCATTTTGACTCCTCTGCTAACAGTTCCTTCGTTTTCCTTTAAAGTGATATCATTTTAGTTTGTTTTCCTAAACACTTTAGTTTTGACAGTTTTTTGTTTTTTGAGGGTCAACCATGTTAATTTATGTCACTTTATTGTATTCTACTCTGCGAGTTGACAAGGACAACTGAGTTATCTCCAATTTGGAGCTGTACTCTTGTGAGCATTTTACATATGACTCTAGAATTTATTTACAGTCATTTGGGGGTTAATATATACCAGAAAGATAGGCTCTATTTACTGTTTGTTCTTTATTATATTTGTGTATTTTATCTGAAAACTCAAAAAAGTCTTCTATAATGGTTATAAAATTTAAATTATTATAAAAACCATATTAAAATTATTATTGCTCTACGACCTATATTTTTATATCATTTGTTATGGCATTTTTTAAATTTTTGTCACTCTGGTGAATATTAATTCTATTTTTTTTTATTATGAAAGAAGTTTAGCAAGGTTTCATGTGTCTATTTGGTCTTGGGTGAACACTTTTGCTGTGAAGGATTTGTTAAGTCTCTCACTAATTCTCCTACTAGTTTATATTATCTTTAATTATCAATTGACAGTATCTATCTTCATTATATATTTCACAAATTCCACCTTATATGTATGATCTCTCTATTGTTTATATGTGGCATAATATTCTCTAACAACTTAACCTTCTATTTTCCTGATGGTGTCTCTTTGATGAAAAGACATCCTTAATTATTTTTAGTCTTATGTATAAGATATTTACAAAAAACTTTTTTGTATATTATCATCTAGAAATGTGACTTTTTTGTTTTGCTATTTACATGCAATTCTACGACGCATCTATAGTTGATATGTTTTCACATTTTAGAGATTAAGATTCATTGTTTTCCAAATAGAAACTCACAGTACCAACATCACTAACTGAAATAGCCATTCTTTCTCTTCTTGCTGGAATTTCACCTTTGTCATCAATCAACTGTCCTGAGTTGAAAATATTCTAATACATACACCAATATATTCTATACATACATCAAAATATTCTAGCATTAATATCATACTCTTAGTTACTGAACTATATAATCTGACTTGATTTCAGGAGAGAAAATCCTTTTACTTTATTCTCCTCTTCAGGGATTTCTTAGGCATTTTTGGCTCTTGCACTTCAATATAAATATTAACATCAGATTTCATCTTCCATAAAATATAGTTAGTGATTTTGTGTGAGATGGACTTCAATCTAAAGGTCAATTTGGAAAGGATTGAGTTATTCACAAAATTGTATCATTGAAGTCTTTTACATACTATACCTTTCCAAGGATTGGTCTCCTTTATTCAATTTAATAATAATGTATGATTTCTTACTAAGATAAAATATGCTTAAATATTTTTCTTTGTATCTTCTAATAAATGCCATATGTTGGAAAAAAAAAAACTATTTTTGCCAGTACTAAATAGAAAAAAACATGTACTTTTATATTGATTATATTCTCCAAATATGTTAATCTTTTTTGAATAAATTCTAATAATTTATCTGTAGTTTTTAAGTTTCTTTGTCCAAAATTTAATCAAAATAAAATGGTAATTTTATTTATACTTTTACAATAAAGTTTTTATAATAAATTAAATTTCTCATCTTAGATTTCTCAATTTTTTTGGACATCCAGTACATTTTTGAATAAAATTGGTTAATCCTCATATAATTTCTAAAAGTAGTAAATTATTCAAGATATTATCATCAATGTGGACCTTGCAATTTCTTTCCATGACATCCTTTAACAACCATAGGTGTTCTCTTCTATTCCTAGGTTACTGACAGATTTCATAGAAAATGGATGTTGAATTTTATTAAATATACTTCATAACTATTGATAGGATATTATTTTCTTTATAAATGTCAAATGTGGTGGATTTCATTTCTTGAATTTTATATATTAAACCATCTTGTATTGATGGAATAAATATAATTTATTATATATTTTTCTCGTGTTCTATTATTTTATTTAGCATTTTTATCTCTATGTTTTTGTGAGATTTTGGCCCTTTGCTTGTCCTTGTCAGGTATGAAATTAGTGTTTCAGCATCCTAATTAAATAGGCTACAGAGTTACCACCATTTTTTCTATTTTCTCAAAAACAAAACTAAGCTTTATTTCTTTCTTAAGTACTTAATAAAATTTGCAGGCAGATCTCTATAGATCTATAGTTTTAGTCATGAGAAATTTTGTACTTATTATTCAATTTAATTGCTATGTACATTTTTATTTATTTTGGGATCAGGTGTATAAGTTACATTTTTCCCCTAAAATAGTCTCACCGATGTACATTTTCCAAAGAATTTATTTTGAACACTACTCCTTTAATTGCTTTATCTGTTTGATATATAATCATTACAACATTTACATGTCTGATACAGTTTATTTTCACTCCTGAATCATATTTTCAAGGTTAGTAGTTTTCTCAGTGTTTTCAAGAAAAAAATTTTACCATTGTTGATAGCAGATAGGTAGGTAGGTGGAGAGATGGGTAGTTTCTTTCTTTTCTTTCTTTCTTTCTTTCTTTTTTTTTTTTTTGCTATTTCTTTTCTCATTTTTTTCTATTTAATTCATCTTATTTTGTTTGACTTATTTCAATTTCTTTTTGAAAGTTCTTGCTTGCATGACTTGTTATATTTTACTTTCTTACCTATTTTAGTCAGTTTTTTTGCTGCTGTGACTAAAGGACCCAACAAGAACAACTATAGAGGAGGAAAATTTTACTTGAGGACTCAGTTTCAGAGGTCTCTATCCAAAGACAGCTGGCTTTATTCTTCAAGTCTCCAAGTGAGGCTAAACATCAAGGGATGTGAAGAGTGTGGCGGAGGGAACCAACTCTCATGGTGATCAGGAAATAGAGAGAGACTCTACTTTCCAGATACAAAATACATACCCCATACCCAGGACTCCAATGAACCACCTCTTCCAGTCACATCCTATCTACCTCCAGTTACTACTCAGTTAATCCCATCAGGTTTTAAATCACTGATAAGGTTAAGGTGATAACCCAATCATTTCACTTACAAAACTTCCATTGTCTCATACCTGAGCTTTTGGGGAACACCACATCTAAACCATAACATTACCCATGTAAACACCAAAATCTATAAATAATCTTTTATTTTTTTTCTTTTTTCTTTTGCAGTGTTGGGGATTGAACCCAAGGCCTTGTGCTTGGGAGGCAAGCACTCTGCCAACTGAGCTATGTCCCTGGCCCTATAAATAATCTTTTAAGCACCACTTTGAATATCTTCAATAAGTTTTGATATGTAGCACTTACAGTTAACATTAATTTCTAGATATTTCACAATTTTCCTTATAACTTCTTTTCTATCCTATAAGTGATTAAAATCTCCATTTCCTAATGTTAAATAGAGTTTTTTTTCTTTTTTCATTGTGATATCTATTATTTATTTCTGGCCTGTTTACCTGATAATCATCTGGTCACCTGAAATATTAGAGTCATATCACCAGTATACGATCATCTTTTGCTGACACTATATGAGTGCTTGAAAATTTATGTTCTACATGGGATCAATGGTCATAAACTCAACCTCTCACTTTTTTTTTTTTTTTTTTCTGGTACTGGGGATTGAACCCAGGGGAGCTTAATTACTGAGCTACATCCCCAGCTCACTTTTTAAAATTTTATTTAGAAACACTCTGAGTGTCTCTCTGAGTTGCTCAGGACCTTCTAAGTTGCTTAAGCTGGATTTGAACTTGTGATCCTGCTGCCTTAGCCTCTGGAGTCATTGGGATTACATGTGTCTGCCATGGCTCCCAGCTCTCACATTATTTTATCATGATATATTATCTTCTTTTATAAATGTTACTCTTAAATGTGTAACTCTTAAAAGCTCTTACTATAATTAGGGATTTGATTATTTCTCTTATTTCATTTTAATTTGATGAGTCCATGACTTTTGGCATGAAAAATTTTGAGTATCTTCCTTTTGAAATGATATTATTAAGCAATATTTTGTCTTATATTTTGTTGGCTATTAAAATAATTGTGTTAAGCTCATTTTATGTTGTATTTTTATTGTGTATATTATATCTATACACTTTGAACAGTCCTTTATTTTAAATGTATGTCTCATAAACATCTATTTTGTTCTGGAAATTTTTTATGGGATTAGTCTGACTGCATTAAGAATGAATGCTAGTAAAGTTTAGATTCTACCTATCTTTCTTCTGAAAATAACTTTAAAAATGCTAAAATTTGTTTTCTTCAGAAAATTTTGACAAATGAGCTAAATTTTCAGGTCACGATCCCAAGCAATATAGAAACCCAGAAGAAGTCTGGGCATGGCGCTTGGGAATATTTTGCTCTAAAACTATTTGACCACTTTCCAGTCTCTCCTAGGAGAAGAAACTCCTTTGTCTCGAATAACAGGAATATCATCACAAACTTGTGTTCAGATTTGAACACCAGGAGCTTTACTAAATAGTGAAAGACCTGATTTTGCTATCTGTATTGTTTCCACAAATTTAGTCAGTATACAGAGTCTCAAATGCAAACCGGTAGCAGGATATTGTTGAGAAACCAGGTGGAAACTACTGGAAAAAGAAGAAACTGCTTTTTCTGCCACAGTATAATTCCATAGTGTTACTGGCTGTTAAGATAGTGGGTAATTTTGGAGCAATAAAAAAAGTTATTAAAAAAAGACAAAAGTGTACTGCATAAGATTGCTTTTATGGTTTGGTTGTGATATATCCCCCAAAAGCTCATGTGTGAGACAACACAAGAATGTTTGGAGGAGAAATGATTGGGTCACAATATCCTTAATCTAATCAGAGAATTAATCCCCTGATGGCATAAACTGAGTGGTACCTAAAGGTGGTAGGGTGTGACTGGAAGAGGTAGGTCATCGCAGGTGTGCTTTTGGGTATGTATTTTGTATCTAAAGTATGGAGTCTTTCTATTTGCTTCCTGATCACTATGTGAGTCACTTCCCTCCATCACACTCTTCTACCATGATGCTCTGCTTCACCTTGAGCCCCAAGGAATGGAACTTGCTGTCTATAGATTAAGACTCCCTTATTGTGAGTCCCTGAATAAACTTTTCCTCCACAAAATTGTTCTTGTCAGATCCTTAAGTCACAGCAGTAAATTAGCTGACTAAAACAATTGCTATGACATTTGGTCTTTCTTATTCCAAAGATTACCCATGAAAGGACAAAGATTTTTATAAACATAAACTTCATAAGTAATAACATGCTGTTTTAGTCAGCTTTTTCACTGCTGGGACTGAAAGGATCTGACGAGCACACTTGTAGAGGAGAAAAGGTTTATTTGAGGGTTCACAGTTTCAGAGGTCTAAGTCCATAGAAGACTGACTCCATTCCTCAGGGCTCAAGGTGAGCCAGAACATTATGGTGGAAGAACATGGCAGAAGGAAGCAGCTCACATTATCAGGAAGCAGAGCGAGACTCCACTCTCCAGATACAAAATATATATCCAAAGCCAATACTCAATCCCAATATCCTCCTGTCACACCCTACCTCTTCAATTATCACTCAGCTAATCCCTATCAGGGGATTAAATCACTGATTGGGCTAGGACTTTTACAACCCAATCATTTATCCTCTGAACCTTCTTGCATTGTCTCACATGTGAGCTTTTGGGGGACACCTCATATTCAAACCATAACATAGGCTTAGCAAATCTAAATACTTATACATGTATGGCTAAAAAAATGGAATGTAAAATTCCCTTTCTTTTTCTTATTTTTTATTTATTTATTTTTCTGTCCTATCCAACATGTTTAAATAAATTAGCAGAGAATCACAGGGAACTATGCGAAAATAAAAAACCCGAGGGTAGGAAGAGATTAAGGACCTTGATAAAATAATGTTTTTCATTCCTTTCCATCAAAATTTATTTTGATCATTACCAGAATCTCTGGTGCCTGCCTCTACTGAACATGGGCATGATGGCATCCTTGGGAATGGGCTAGAATTTCATCTGTTGGAAGCAGTCTGCACTAAATGCAATTTAGAATACAAAAGCCAAAGGAAGTAACCACTATAAACTCAGAGCAGAAAGCTATGTTTTAAACAATTAAAAGATGCTGTCCAATCTTCTCCAAGTCAGATTTGAGGTTGTAGAAGCAAGAGATTATTTTACATATTATGGGATTAGGCAATGATTTGGGATAGAGAAGGTTTAAGATGATTGCTACAAATACCACTGGGTTTTTACTGCCTTCCTTATGGGTGACTGAAGTTAAAAAAAAAATAGGCACTTAAACTTCTGTCATTAAAGCTATTTAATGCAACTTCTTTCTCTAAAGCATTTTTTACCATTAAAATTAGAAGTTGACCTTCTTAATTTCAGGAAATAAAGTGGCTGGAAGAGATATACAGAATGCAACAACCTCATTCTCATGTCTAAGATTCCATTTCTACTTTATTCTCTTTCTCAAATGCCTGTTCATGAACCTCTACTCTTTGACTATAATTTCTCTTTGCTCATGAAAACCTTCCATTCGTTAGAGTCAGTCTCAAGATCTGTCAAGTCATGTGTATGAGCTTCAACCTGCAAGAATCTTATATTTAAAATGAAGTTCTTCTCATAGTCATGGGCTTCTTTGCATATGCCATTTCTCAGCACCATATTTCTCTTCTATGAGTATTATTAATTTTAATATAATTTTTATATCAATGTTATTAATATAAGCCAATTAATTTTCTAGCATGGTGCCTCTATACTTCCCTTACTGTGAGAATGACACTGCAAACTGAAATAAGAAAATCTCAACAAAAAAAGACAATTTTTCAAAACTACAAATGTAAGAAATGTCATTACAGTTACAGTTTTTATTATATAATGCATCATTAAAAGTTAACGCCAGATAAAAGCAATTGAGAGTATGCCGGACGTTTGCTTGGTTGTGGTCATCATTGACACAAAGGAAGGCCTGTGTTATTTAGAAGAAGAAAGGATAAGGATGAAATAATGTCTGCCACCACAAAGTTATGTTATTTTTTCCTTTGGGTACTACATAAGGCTGTTCTTTTACAGAAATGAAGCTCTCTGGCTTTTCTAAAAGTGTCCTGGGAAGTCTGTATTCCCAAAACAGAATCAGTAGTTTCCATATCAATGTGAAGAATTATTTTTTTTCACACTCATGTAATTTCTTCTCAATCATTCTCTCGGCTCTCACACTGTCTTTAGCGCTTCCCTTGGAGATTGTATTCTTTTAGAGAATTGCCGGCCCCATGAATGCATATTATCTCTCATCTTGAAAAATGCCAATAAAAAAGCAAATTATATTTGTTCTCTACGATGTTTGCTACAAACCATGACTGATTAGTGTTCTATGTGACATCCACAAGAACAGTAATCAAGGTTATGTTAGCATTGATTTTTACAGGGGTGAAGTCCCTTTGATGTATTACTCCATCAACACCTGCAATGACAAAATTTGCACATGAAATTAATCCCAATTAATTATACTGTTTGTAGATAGCACTGGCTCTTTTATGTTGCAAAATAAATATTAATTTAGTGACTTTTTTGTCACCTTGTGAGGCTTATTTAGTTAAGGGAGGGGGTCTCTATTGATCAGTATCCTGAAATATAAAAGAAAGGTTAGACAACTGAAGGGGCCTGGAAAGCTAATCTAGTCATTTGGGAGCAACTCAGTCTTAAAGCATTCTAGCACTATTTTATTTTCATTTTTACTACTTAACTTTGAATTCAGGTTTCTGAGAAAAAGCACTCAGTCCTACATGACCTATATTTAATATTGACTTTTACCCACACATGAATTTATTGTACTTTTTCATCTACCTTATGGCTGAGCTGCTGTGTCTTCCTCCCTTACTCAACCTCCACTGTAATAGGAGGGTAAAAAAGAAACCACGGAGCTATATCATAATGAACACAGTTAGAACTGGGCAGTGGTATTTTTTGAAACCTTTCCTGTGATTTCTTCAGTCTTAAAAAGAAATGCTGTAAAAACTAGGCCCATGAAGCAGGGTAGTGCCTTTATGTTCCAAGAATGATGGGGTAATATTCCAAAATTGTATTTCTAAGATAACTGAAGTTTATTCTTTAAGTCACACACACACACACACACACACACACACACACACACACAATAAGCATTCAAATAAAACACTCTTGCATTGTTACCCACCTCTAGGAGGCTGAAGACTTGTGAATCCTGTGCATCATGGTTATTTATGTAAACGGCATATTGCACTTTAGGACAGGATTGTTCTTTTAGAAACCTTTATCCCTACACTGAATGGCCCTAGCAGTCTTTATCTTTCCAGCACATCCTTAGCTTCTCACAGTTCATAGTTCCTCTTCACAGATTCTGATATATTGACTAATATCAGATTTAATTGCCTATTTGAGAGAGAATTTTCCATACTTTACAAAGACTTATAAAATTTTATAGTTACATTTCTGCACACTCAGAGATCAACCCTAACATCTGAATATGTGGTCAAATTCTAGATGACTGAGTTTATTGAGAATCTGGCCCTGGGAATTAATATCAACATGCAGGTTCTTCCAGGTTAACTTTAAGGCAGACTTCTTAAATTCTAATAATCACAATTCCTAATTTACTAAATTGAACTTTTATATAGATGTGATTTGACTTATAGTATTGATACTGAAGCTGTAAAGAAATGTGCTGATTATAGTAAATCTTTAAAATAAATTTATCAGTCCCTCTCTCATCAGGCAGAAGTTTGAATTATTTTATCTAAGATGATTAATTGTTAATATCTTCTCATGTTAAAGACTCTCCAACTGCACATTCATATTGGGTCAAGTGCCAAAGAGTTGTCTTAATGGTATCGGTCCAAAGGGTGAGATCATGATGGGGCAATGTGGCACAATATACAGAGATTAGGCTCTGAAATCAGATCATGCTTTCACATTAGGCTTTTACATTTACTGACTATATAACCTTAGAATAATTATATATAGTGATATTCTTTATCTCTCTCTTATGCTTTTAATATATTTTCCAAAGCATCGACTGTAGAGTTTGAAAAAAGAAATAATTTCTTCATTATAATTACTGCTGAAACTCAAAACATTAAAAAGTTATCACTAAAGGCTACATAATCTATTTAGTTGTCTCTTAATGACCCTGCAAGGCAAACCTATCACCCACCTTCACTGTAAAATGCACCCTGTTGAAAGGCAGGTTTATGCAAAAAATTCATGTTGATGGAGATAGTGGAACCAGCATAAGCACTGCTAGCCAGGAGGTGAATAACTCCCCTCACATCTCTGCTGCTAGCAGTACAGCATTTAGCATCAATCGCAGCCAAGTCAGTTTGGCTTGAGAAAGCGTTCAAGAATGGGTGCGGTAGAGTGTCATCTCTGAGATCATTACTAGGTCATCTGAGGCTTTCTTATGCAAACACTACAGTGACCAAGAAGATTGTTCTTTAGCCAGGCGTGGTGGTGCACACCTGTAATCTAGTGGCTTGGGAGACTGAGGTAAGAGGATCTCAAGTTCGAAGTCAGCCTCAGCAACAGCAAGGTGCAAAGCAACTCAATGAGACCCTGTCTCTAAAGAAAATACAAAAATAGGGTTGGGGATGTGGTTCAGTGGTTGAGCGCCCCTGAGTTCACTCCCTGGTAATCTCCCCCCCGCCAAAAGAGTGTTCATTAACAGCCAGTAAAAAGTCCATTAATTCCACTATGTGATCAAAAGCTTCCTCCAGAGTGGATGTTTTCTAGTGGGTATTGAAGTAAGTGAAAGTTTGATATACAATGTGCTCAGTTCTGTAAGTTCATTTACAGGTCTTTTCCCAGGATCCCCTTGTCTCTGATCTTGCATTATTAATTCTTCCAGGACCCTGACTGATGGGCTAAACTCTATGTATGTCATTGTCTCAGTTGTGTCTTTGTTCTTATACAGTTTCCAATTTCAATATTCTAGATCCTACTGATGTCATTTAGACTGTGCTGGAGTTCATATCAATATGCTGAATCAAACTCTTCCTGATCCAGGTCTAGAAGTTTTCTTCTCTGTCAGCTGCTTTTGAAAAAAATCCCAGGAGGATACAAGTGGGAAGTGAGGGAAGGAGACAGTGCAGTAAAGAACAAGTGTTTGTGTAAGTGACTCTGAGCACATTCCCTTCATGTGGTATGTGCTACTAGGCCTGCAAATCTCATGACAGGGGGTTATGACAGCATATAGCTTATGATGAGAACTCTTGTCATAAGGTCTTTGGTGCCAATCATTACACACTAGGGATCATCCACACACTAGGACTGGCTTTGCAACATCTTCTGCAATTGTCTACCACAGAAGATATGGACACTGGGACTTTAGTAGATTGAATGGAAGTGACCCAGGCCTCCATAAGCATCTGATTAAAGCAAAACCAAATCAGAGAGGAAGAATTGGAAAAGAAAGGCTGCATCGGGGTAAGAAATTTATGTGACACAGAAATGAGCCAAAAAAGAGGTTGGTAGAGGACTAATTTTGCAATGTGTATGATCTAAAAATGAGAATGCAACCCTTTGGCTTTACACACAAGAAGTTAGGGCTCTCTCTGTTCACTGATTGTTACTGCAGTTACTGAACATCCAGCAGAGTTGAAGGTCTATGGTACTAGTGGGTCAGAAACTCCACCGGGGTCCAGAGGCAGCATGTTGAACTGAGTGGACCCTGGAACTCAAACCAAGTCTAGTGCTTCTAGCAAGCTATAGGGTAGCAGGGAGGTGGCTTCAGATTCTTGCAGTTCTCAAGTCTTCTGATTTAGAAGGTCGTTAGTTTCCTTTCAGATTCTGAATTATTTTATAATGTTGGGAAATTCAACAGAATGATATATGCAAAATAACTCTGACTTTTCTTTCTTATTATGGCGATTATTTCTTATGTTAAGATAATATGTACTAAAAGTTTGGTCATAAAATCTCTCATCCTTCAGAAATAACAACTTGGTTAACATTAGAGTAGATTTTCAACATTCTTAAAAATATATTTATAAATTGGACATTTGTCTCTGCTTCTGTGCTAAACAATTTTAAGTGTAGCAATTTGTGAATACATGAAAATATATCCAAATATATATTGAACATAGTATTTTAGACAAGACACTTAATTAGATATTATGAATATCAAAACAGGCAATAGACACCAATTGTACTACTGAACATTTATAGCAAAATACATATATTGCTAATGCATAACGTATATACATATGTTGACACATGTACATACATGTATCACTCATGGTGAATAAAAATAAGAGTTGAAATAATAAACACTAAAGAATAGAAGATATGACCAGTGAAAATAGCAAACATTGACCAAGGAGTAGGATAGCAGATGGTGGACATTAGATGGGGATAAAGCATTTGAAGACAATATGAGCTTGTAGTAAGCATTGATAAAAAAAAAAAAAAAAAAGTGAGAATTTATCTAGAAAAGGAGGAGATATACCAAGAATAGAATAAACAAATGGAATGATTTGAACTGAAAGCCCTGAACATATTGATTTGTTGAAAAAAGTTTAAATGAACCCACAATGATGAGTTATTGCTGCACTAAGAAGAAGAGTGATTATCAGAGTGAGCAGTTAAGATTGTATTTACTAATCAAAGAGGAAAAGGGTTAAGAATCTTCAACTTTAACACAATAACTATAAACATAGAATACATACTATTATTTTATTTTATTTTTACTTTTTGTCTTTAATATTGTGTTTTTATTTTTAAGACACATGCACAGACTATGGTAATCTATAAATAAGGTATATTCCTCTGAAGGGGAAAAAGCAACTGATAACAGGTTTGCCTTTATTCTTTTGTTTCTTATGTCAGTACAAACGACTGAATGCCTCTTGAGGAATATCCTAGAACCCAACAGGGGCTCCTTGTAAGTAAACCCGAGCAAAATTGTTAAATTTAACCACAATTCCTTGGGACCTTATGAAATGCATAGGTCTATAGTGGGCATTTACCACTGGTGATTTTTATACACCCAATCATACCAGTGGCGAATACCAAATGCTTCTCTGTTTATACATATTAGTCTGTTCAAAGAACCTGAGTCTCTTTATTTGCATATGAATGTGAAATAATTCTATGAATGTGCTTGTGGGATTTAATTGTTTTTTAAACAATATACTCTTATCTTTCTGGAAGCAATTCAGACCATCAAAGGGTTGTCAGTGAAGAGCTCGCTAATTACTTTCCAATACTTAGCCTTGTATTTCCCTTCATTACCAGTGCTCTGTTCCCTCTAGTTTTACATTTACTATCACAAAGTTCATTTAGAATCCAGTCAATCTTCCAGTGCTAATTCTGCACTTTAAATTTTTTATTCAACAAGGACACAATGGGAATAATGTTGGTAGCTGCCAAGGAGACACATACAAACTTTTCCTTGCATTGTTTGTGCAAAATATCATGGAAAACAGAATTTAAAAAAGAACTGATTATAGGTATAGAGTATTCAGAAAAGGAACTGTTATTCTTGGATGGAAGACAAATAAAACCAAATAAGTTAAAACATTATATTAAATTTGTATTTTTCAGTGACATGGATGCCGATTGTTAAGTTTTACTCACTCGAACTTCTATTTTCTAGGTCTCTGTAGGTAGCTAAAAGATCACAAGAAGTTGGTAGGATGATGCTCATGTAGCAGGATCTTTCAGCAGAAACTGAATTACTGCAGCATGGTTCTGATTTTCAGCTTTTTTTTTTTTTTTCTGACTGAGTTTTGTAGCAAGGTATATAAAAGCATTATTAGCCAAATAGATTATTTGAGAGTGACATTATCCCTTTCAGCAGACTGGAATAATGGTCTTTGAAAGTGTTAACATCATGCCAATCAGATACTTTCAAACATCTGCACTTTGGGCAGTAGATCAATACAACATCTGGAAAATTGATTATCACTGTACTTGGTTATGTAATTGTATATGTGCTGCATATATTTACTTAAATAAATAAAGGTAGAATATTTGGCAATAGATTCCGAATCTGTTGCTATTTATAATTTGCTTCCATGTTGCGATGCTCAGATGAGGACTTGTGTATGTTTAACTGATACCCTTGCACACAATTTTACAATTACTGATGCATATATTTAAAGTCTTAACAAAAGTTTGAATGTAGTGAAAGACTTGGCAGGTAAGGTGGAAACAATTAGGGCAGCCAAACAGATATTAAGACTGTGATGACAGTTCATTTGAAAGATGATTATAGGCAAATGCCAGTAAGTCTGCTGGATATTCACAGTTTTGATGAGGGTGCAGGGTTTGTGTGATATTGAAAATGAAACACTCGAACCATGTGTGAGTTTATGAGAAGAGAATGCCCAGCGAGAGGGAACACAATCACAGACTTATTTTGAGACATGCATATTAAGTGGCCAAGGTAAGAGAGTTGCCTGAACTGTTGAAATGTGTGACATAAAGGACAGACTACGAACTGAACCAGAATATCCTGGAAAGTATGAGGAATTCTTAAATTGTGGAGTTTGCTTTAGAGATAAAGTTATATGGACCATATTCACCATATTCTAAAATTCAATAGACTGACATTTTCTTCTTTAGACATCTATCTCTGCATAGCTATTTCAAGGAGAAAGACCCTAAACTGAGATATGTGAAATTCTCTATCAACCTCAAAGTACTGTGGACCCATCTTCTATTCACTGTGTGCTAGTATATTTAGAGTCAGGCAACTAAAAAAGAATAAGTTTCTCAAGTAAATATACTAAATACTTGGTTCAAGCAAACAAAAAGGATTACACTTGTGATGACCTAATGTATATCATGAAAAAATGAATTTATATGAATTTATATTCTAACCCAGAGTCCAAAAACAAAACAAAACAAAAAAGTGTGTGTAAGATAAATATGGCAGAGCTAAAGTATTCCAAAGTTCAAATGAATGGCATTTCTATACATAAAAGAATCTTTGCAAAGACAAGGTTTTTTTCTGTTTTTATTTCATGTTCATGCTAAATCAGATGTGTAAGGCACTACCCAGGTTTCTTGCTGTGCATGAAAACAATGCTCAACTAACCATTTGTCCCCACCATACAAGACTGGATTTCTTCTGAATCATCTACTTGTGTAGGAAAGGCAGAACAGAAATTCCCCATGGGTTTGAGAGTATGTAATATAACCGTAAAGTGGTGAAGACTTCTTTGTTTACCAATGATTGAGTCAAATGAATTGTTTTATACAGTCCTAGCTTCAAAAGATTTTCCTCTAGTAAACTAAGCCAACTTTAAGAACTATGTCTTCAAACTTAGTTCTTTGTTTAGAACACTTATTTGACACTTAATATAGAAGCCACTACAATGGTTGAGGAATTTCTGAAAACTTGGCATTGTGAAAGATAATATTGAGATCATATTAATGTTCATTACAGCCATATCTTTTCTCGTAATTGTAGAATCTATGTGTTACAAAATATAGACTTAACAAATATCTTATATGAAAGAAATAAACAGCATGTCTGTATAAACACTTGCATCATATGGTGGAGAAAGCCATAGAATACATGCTAAGCATATTATGCAAGTTACTGAAATTCTTTTATTCCATATAAATTGAATAAAATAATTTTTTTCTTAACTACCCTGATAGTTTGTTATGAGAATAAAAATCACAAGAATGTAGAAGCATCCAGGAATCAGTTGATGGTATACACATAATTATTATATTTGTAAAGAAACTGTCATATTAGATTCATAGAAGAATCTTAGGAGAAGATTAAGTCATTTTCACAAAATGTTCAAGTCTTAAATAAGTCACTATATGCCTAAGTCATATCCTGTCCAGTGAGAACATCCATCTCACGTGACTCTATCAATAGTTACAAGCATTTGTGTGAAAAACTAAAGGAAAAAAAGTTTTTAAAGTTTCAATTATAACACTGCACAAAAATAAAAATTTCTTCAGTTTTCTCATTTATTTTTATTAGTGAGTAGAAAAAAAATGTGTAGATCTTCTGACAACTATAACAGTTTATGAACCATAAAGTTAGGTAATAGAAGTTGTTGATTAAAAAATACATGTTTTTTGAAAAGTATTAAAATAATAAGACACCCTGATGTTTTAAAGGTTTGGGTGCATAAGTCTCTTGCTTAGACATTTATATCATCACTAAAACCCCTTGATTAAACATTTAACCATCGTTTGAAATTTGTTTGTTCTTAAATTTTATATCACAATCTGATTCAACTCTTTGCTTCACTGATTTAATAAAAAAATGCTATTAACTGAAAATTATTAAATTGTAGGGCTTCATTGGTGATTGATAATATATCAGAAGGGCATAAAAGAGCAGTTAACATGGGAGAAAGGCAATACTCGTGTATTCTGTTCTAACTTTTCCTGACTGTTCAGTACTATGTTAGCAACAGCTAAAGGAAGAGGTTGTTGATTTCTTTAATAAACAAGTTCTTGATTTGAGAAGGGTAGTAGATAGGGAGTGTTTAAACTTGCATTCACTGACTTATGGAAAAGCAGAGGCAGAATATTAAAAATCTTAAGTTAATGTGTGTAAACTGATTATTTATCAAGAAATGCATTTAGAGAAAAAAACTTTTAAATATACTATAGAATTTAATTGCAAAAATATGAGTCTTTTTAAGAGTGCCACTAATTTCTGAATGCCCAAATGTGTTTTCTTAAATGGTGTGCAAACTCTGAGGGGATATAATTGCCTACTGCATGAGCACATGCACTTGGAACCAAGTAGTCCTCAGATTTTATCCCACCATTTTCTTGATCAGTAATCTATTCCACAATTTCACTCAATCAGAATAATACTAACACTACCACTTCTTCATTCACTTGTCCAGAAATATTAAGTGAAGTGATGTAGTTATGTTTGATACATAAGAATTATCTCTGAAAATGCTAGTTACAGATTAGATTACTCTCCCTGGGCTGTGTATTAAACAACATTCTCTGGTTATATCTGAAGACACCATCAAAATTGGTGTCTGATGGTGGTTGTCTTCCTGTCTTGCAGACAGCTGCCTTCTTGCTGAGTTCTCAAGTACCCTTTCCCCTGGGTGCACTTCTTTGTTTACCAATGATTGAGTCAAAGGAATTGTTTTATACACTCCTAGCTTCAAAAGATTTTCCTCTAGTAAACTAAGCCAACTTTAAGAACTATGTCTTCAAACTTAGTTCTTTGTTTAGAACACTTATTTGACACTTAATATATCAGAAGGGCATAAAAGTGAAAGAGAGCATTCATTTCCTCTTCCAGTTTTTATGGGGAAAGATTCATTTTTTCTCTTTGGTTCTCGTTTTACTTTTTGGAATAGCATGGAATAGCAGAGAGGGAGCTCTCATGTCCCTTCCTCTCTTGTGGATGCCAGTATTCTGAGATGAGGGACCCAATCTTATGATCTCACTTAACCTAAATCACTTTCATAAGGGTCCTACTCAAACAGAATCACATCAGGTGCTAGAGCATCAGTGTATGGATTTGATATAGACATATTTCAATTCCTATTACTAGTTTTATTTTCCATGCCATTTTCTTGGGTATCTGGGGGCCCCTTAGATTGAGGCATTTGCTTATTCTTGCCCCCTTAGGATGTGTCATGCTGAACCCATGTTTATGACTGAGTTTGTCTGAAATGTGGTCAGCAATTCATACCCTAATGAGGTTAAAATGACCCCTAAGAATATTATTCATCCATGGGATTCTGTTTATGCCCTTGACAGCTGACTCAATGCTAAGTGACTCAATAATCTGAGTACAGGAGTCATATTAGGGATCTATAGGGGTCATTTAAGTAATTCAGAAGGACAAGATGGAAGAAGGGAGCAAAGTAACAAAGTGATCGCAGTGATCCAAGTTAGAGATGGAATGTAATTTAATCTAATGTGTTGTAGGTAGAAGTTTTAGAACAAGATACACTGAAGGTGAACTTAAAGGTATTGCTAATTGTTTAAGTAGAAAAAAGAAGGAATAAGGTAATAATACAAGATGCTTCCTAAGAGGATGTATTGAGAACTGGACCTTTCCTTTATTTGAGAAATGAATTGTAAAAAATATTTTCTTATATAAATATTATTATATAAAACTCATGCTTAAGGTTTAAAAAAAAAAAGCAGCTACCATATGACCTATGATCTGTGCTAACACCAGGTTGGTTGTTCTAACATATCTAAATGTTCTGTCAGTTTACATTCCAGAGTATTAGTAAGCAAAGTGTCAATTTTTTGATTAGCAAGAATAGAAGAAGGGTATAGATGTGTCCTAAAAAGAGGGAGAGGACTTCCAATTCTGTAATTAAAATATTGCCTACCTTTGGGCAATTCACTCAACTTCCAAGGGCATAAATATCCTCATCTGTAGAGTGGGGATAATGACACTAGTCTTAACTATCTCAGAGGATCATTGTGGATCCCAAAGGGATAAGAGATGTGTAGAGACTGTGTTTAAAATGTTAACATCCTGGTGAATTATTTATATCACATTTTAAATTTCCATCTGATTCCTCCCATGGTACCACTTGGCAAAAGCAACCACTTCTCATGCTTGTTCTCTATAATTCCCTTGACAATTTGACTCCTCAAAGCAGGTCAAGCAGACACCAGAATAAACGTGCAAAGTTAAAATTTGTGAGTTTGGGATGACTATCTCTCTCTCTCTCTCTCTCTCTCTCTCTCTCTCTCTCTCTCTCTCTCTCTTTCTTTCTCTCTCTGCCTCTCTCCTTCTCTCTTTTCCTTTTCTTTCTGTCATCTTTCTTTTTTTATTGGACAATCCAATTTGCTATTTGTAATGAGCAGAAAAGAAGATGAAAAGGTATCAGTACCTCTCACGGTCAGAAAATCTTGTAGACAATCACAGCACTAGTATTTTTTGTTTGTTTGTTCATTTGTTTAAGTCAGAGGAATACTTTGAATAACACAACAGAATCATAACAACCTGAATTAATGTCCAAAATATTCATTCATCTCTCTTACATCCCAACACACTTACATTCACTGTTTTACATGGGCTTGTAAAAACATTTCTTCCTCACTGGGGAGTATAATTCATTCTTGGAAGACTTCTCCTATTTCAAAATTCATAATGTAAGCCCAAATTAGCCTTCTGGTTCTTTGGTTCTCGTTTTACTTTTTGGAATAGCATGGACCAGACAGACTTCCTTCTGTCATATCAGCCCTAAAGTTTATTGAATACATTATATTATCTCCAAGTATTTTATCTCCCAGCTGAACACACTTAGAATGTGTGGTCTTCTATTCCTGCTACTAGCAGTCTTGATTTATCTGGTTGGCTGCTTTTCTAAGAACAAAAATGCACATGTGGCTGGCAGGCATTTCAAAGGAAAAGGAAAGAAATGAAGAGAGAGGAAGAATAAAGATAGTCACCAGAATGACTGATTTTATCCCTGTGTCGACTTACAGGGAAAAGCAGAAAGCAAGGAAGGAGTGAGCTTATCACATTCACTGATCTAAACACATTAGTCTCAGAAGAACGGAGAACAAATCATACATAAATTCAATATTTCCTAATATAAAGAAGCAAGAAGATGCTTAAACTAACAGGATTAAACATATGGTATATCCTCAAAAGAAGAAAGCTTACCTATAATTTAATCACGTCCCAAAGTCATTTCCAGTTTTTAAGGTAAATGGTTCTTGAGCCAAATTACTCTTCTTTTCTTGAGAAACATTTACTCACTCACTTGTTTGTTTCACCTAATAGCCAAAGTTCCTCTAGAAAAGGAGCATCCAGGCATCTGTGGTCACATAATCCATGCCACAAGCAAGATGCCAATGGCACAGCTCTCTTCGAAACACATCAGAGAACACCACACGTGCCCTCCAGACACAGTGCCAAGGAGCACTCTAGGAAGCTCAAAGAAACTAGCAAAGATTTCTATCCATTCTGCTCTCACCCCTGCTGGCCTGATTTTTTTATTTTTACATGGTGGCTAATCTTGTGTTTTTAAAAGGAAGGAATATGTGTGTATGCATGTATACACATCTCCCCAAAGAAATCATGAATTCTAGATTTAGGCTATAAAAGGGGAATGGGAGAAGCTTGAAGGCTGAATCTATTCTATGAACTAATATGTGAAATTGGCAATGACTGAGATGCATTCAGATCATAGCAGAGATGAACTTCTCACTTAATGATACATATGTATAAAAGAAAACAATCTTAGACATGTACATAGAGAATATATTAAAAAGGTCTTTATCTGTGAAGATGTTTGTATACTGTCATGTAGATGGTGGGAAACCAATGACATTTTCCTTGGGGAGGAGAAGAGGAAACAGCACAATAAATCATAATATGAAAATAGTTGATTGAGAACAATGTGTAGGATCTATTCAATAAGATAGGTAAAGAAATTTTGACATAAAAAGAAATGATAAGAAAGACAGCTTGTACAATTAAGACTAATTTTAAATGTGGAAAATCCTCAGTTTATTCCTAACTATCAAAGGGAAATAGCATCAGCAAGTGGAATATATTATTTTTTTTGCCTGTATATTGTGAGAGCCCATAGTCTTGGATTCTTAAGTCTTGCCCAAAGCATTATTTTAGTCTAATGAATATGCAGTACTATTTAGGTAAAATTATAAAAGCAATGTAAGGAATTAAAAGGTTACTCCTAAAATTTCCTATATTTACAGTTGGTTTGTAGGGCCAGGGAAAGTTGAGGTCAGAAATATTTTGACTACATGATTTAAATGGGCTAGGTTTATGAGAGGCCTTGTGTCTTTCATCAGAAACCTTGGAAACTTGCAAATGATCTATTGCAAACGGTCTATACAACTAAAATTTGGTATTATGTCTCTTTAAACAATAGACAATAATTTAAAAATATCTTTAATGGTGTAGGATGGAGAATTTTCTTAATTATTCTACATCCCAGTTAGCAAGCTATAACCCACAGGCCAAATCATATCTACTGTCAGTTTTATAAATATAGTTTATGGTAATATAGCTACCTACAATGGTAAGTCTTGTTTACCCCAATAATGATGAGGTGAGGAATTCCATCCAAACTCACCAAATAGTTGTATACGTATCAACTCAGTTGAGTGCAAGACTATGGAAAATTCCAGCAGTCTACATATTTAATGGAGATATAAGATTCAGAGTAGGCAAGTCATTTAGATAAGATTTTATGAAATAAGTGGTACAAACATGTAATGCATCAAAATCATATGACACTTATATCAGAAGTCATGGAGAGAAAAGCTTAGAATAAAAAGGAGAAAAGTGGTAAAAAGGTGAGTGTAAAATTATGAGAACAAAATTAATAAACAAGCTTATGAAGCAGTAAAAATTTGTGTCATGGGTCTTTCTGATACTTCCCAATAGATCTAATTGGGGTGAAAACATCAAATGATTTTATCAGTGAGTCAGTCAAGTTCTGTATACTTTTGTGATAGAATAAAATTACCCAAGGTCACATAACTACTAAGTTTCAGGACTGAAAATTAAACTTACATCTCTAGGATACAAAATACTATACTTTACCCCATTACACTAAATGACCTCCAAATTACTTCCCCAACCATTTGAGTCATCATTCAATCTTCCTAACTCACAGGTTTGATTTTCTTTTACTTTTGACCACTCTCCATTTTCTCCAAGCAAATCTGTTCCCAGGAAATAATCAGGTCTCACTTATACTGTGATGTGAACATTTAATCCACCCCCATGAGTTTGTGTCTTAAATTTCTTCACTTTGCATATGGGTCAGTTCATGTATCAAGATTCATTTTGCAAGTTTTAGAAGCAGAAACCATTAGGATTTCTGGGAAAAAGCACAAAAACTTCTTGAGGCTGAGATTCAGCAAAATATTCACATTCATTATAAGTAAGACAAAGAATCCTCATTCACATGCTTGTTCTCTCCCCTCCAATTGGTATGAATGTTATTCTTTCACTTATTCAACAGATACTTACTGATAATCTACTCAAATTTAGGAATGATCTCATTTTCTGTGAACCAGAAATAAAAATAACCTTGCCACTTTTCATAACATTTAAATTTAAAAGGAAAGATAGATATTATACAGTTCAACAAATAAACAAAAAAAATTGTTCTAGATAATGATAATCATGAGATGGCAAAGTGGTATAGAGATTAGAAAGATCCAGAGTTCTTAACTGAACATACCTGGAGTCCTGAAATTTATATATATGTACATAATAAGTTCGATGAATGCCTTGAAACTGCATTTAACAACATTAATTAAGGATGTGTGCATTTGAAAAATGGGTTTTAACATGCATCAATGTCTCAAAGTCATATGGAACTCACAAAAGACTCTGTAGCTTAGACTGACATGATGATACTTTAAGAAGTGATGATACTTGATAGAGTGTTAATATCCATAATAGGCAAAAAACTTAAAAAACATAACACCCCTCAAAACAAATAACCCAGTCAATAAATGGACAAAGGAACTGAATAGGCATTTTACAAAAGAAGAAATAAAGAATGATCAAAAAATACATGAAAAAAAGATCAACATCTCTAGCAATTAGAGAAATGCAAATTAAAACTACAATCAGATTTCATCTCACTCCATTCAGAATGGCAATTATCAAGAATACAAGTGACAATAAATCTGGCAAGGATGTGGGGAAAAGGGTACACTCATGCATTGTTAATGGGTCTGCAAATTGGTGCAACCACTCTGGAAAGCAGTATGTAGATGCCTTAGAAAACAAGGAATGGAACCACCATTTGACCCAGCTATCCCACTCCTTGGTTTATACCCAAAGGACTTAAAAGCAGCATATTACAGCGACTCAGCCACATCAATGTTTATAGCAGTTAAATTCACAATAACCAAGTTATAGAAAAACCTAGGAGCTCTTCAATAGATGAATGGATAAAGAAAATGTGGGTATACACAATGGAATAGCTAAAGAAGAATGAAAATATGGCATTTTCTGGTAAATGGATGGAATTGGAGACTCATGCTAAGTGAAATAAGTCAATCCAAAAAACTAAAGACTGGATGTTTTCTCTGATATGTGGATGCTAACCCAAAACAAGGGAGAGTTGGGATGGGAAGAATAAAGATTCACTGGATTAGACAAAGGGCATGAAGGGAAGGGAGGAGGATGGGGATAGGAAAGACAGTAGAATGAATTGGACATAACATAACAGTTCTTTCCTCATATATGAATACACAATTAGTAACTCCACATCATGTATAACCACAACAATGGGAAGTTATACTCCACATATCTATATGTCAAAATACACTCTACAGTCAAGTTAATCTAAAAATAACAAGTCAAAAAAAAAAAAAAAAGAGGGAGAAGCGAAAGGAGTGGAAAGGGTATGGGGTAGGAATGATAGTAGAGTGAAACGGACATAATATTACCTCATGTACATATATGCCTGCATGACGAATGTGATCCTGCAATATGTATAATCAAAAAATGAGAGATTATACTTCACTTATGTATGATCTATCAAAATGTATAAATGTACTCTACTATCGTGTAAAACAAATTAGAACAAATAAAAAATTATTAAAATAAAGAAGTGATGCTAGAGCTGAGAACTGACTGGAGACAAGCCAGGATAATTTGCAAGCAGAATTTGGAACAAATTCTGAAGGCAGGAACAAGTGTAGTGAGGTGCACATGAGTAGAAGAATAGAAGAACTAGAAGGGCAAGTTTGAGAGATATGCTCAAACTCAAAGAAGTGAACAACAGAAGTCTCAAAGAGCATTTTTAGACCTAAGTAAATAATTTAAATTTCAAAAGCATACTAGTTTGATTACTACAGTTTTGCAGTAGATTTTGAAGTTAAGGAATGTAATGCCTCTGGCTCTGTTTATTGTGTTCAAAATGACTTTGGTTATTTGCTGCTGTTTCATGGTTCCATATAGATTGTACAATTTTTTCAAGTTTTTTTGTTAGCTTGAAGAACATCATTGATATTTTGTTAAAGATTGCATTGAAATTTAGATTGCTTTGATTGTAGGACATTTTAATAATATTACCTTTTCTGGTCCAAAAGGGGACTACATGATTTGAATTTAAAATGTTAATACTCTTGAAGTGTTTCAAGAAAGCAAGGAGAAAAATCCATAGCCTACTCAAGAGTTTGCTCTAAATGTACATGGAAGAAAGATAGGGATAGTTTTGTCCCAAGTACAAGACATAAACAGACTTGTTACAGATGCCAGAATACACTTCGGAAGTTGACCTACAGAATTTTATTGGTAAATTAATGTTGTTATTTTGATAATGATAGGTTTGTGATAAGTTTGTCAGCAAGTGGTTATTGTACATTTTATTTTAAAGTAAAAAGGCAGAATTTTGGTTATTAAAATCAAATTTGATTACACAAAGGGTATGAGTCTACATCATGTACAACCATGGAAATGAAAGGCTGTATACCTCATTTGTGTACAATGAATCAAAATGTAGTCTGTAAAAAATTAAAAAAGAAATGAAAAAGAAATCAAGTTTGAGAACTGGAAATATAGGTCAGTCTTATAGCACTTCTGTAGTATGTGTGAGGCTCTGAGTTCAAAACACAGCACCACAAAAAAAAAATGTTTGATCAAAGACAAGACTAAAATATAAAAATCTAAATGGGATATTTTACCAGAAATTGAATCATTACTATACATTTTTATTAAATTTTATTTTTTTAATTTTAAAGAATTAACTTTCTCTCAGAGAGAATAATACTATTTTTGTAGTAACAATTTTTAGATAGTAATTATGATCAATATCTGCTCAGTTTAAACTGGGGTCACCAAAGGAGTAAGTTTTTTTTTTTTATTTCTGATAATATTTCTCTAAATTTAAAATTTGTCTTGTCTTTTGTATTCTTTACAAGGATAGTTAAATTGTAATTATAATTTATTATTATTTATCTGTGCTTTTTTCATATTTTGAGAAAATGGAATTAAAATTCTGTCTTCCATCCAACCTCCATCAATTGTAAAATATTCCTAAGTAAGAATTATTTTTAAAAAGACTACATGTAATAAAGAAACTCAAATTTGTAAACTTTAAAAACAAAATTTTTAGTTAAAGATGAACACAGTGCCTTTATTTTATTTGTTTCTTACGTAGTGCTGAGAATTGAACCCAATACCTCACACATCTACCAATACACATAACCCAATACCTACACATCTACTGCATCCGCAGTCCCTCAAATTTGTATACTTTTTAATGATATTTTAAATATTGTGATTTTGAGTTAAACAATTTAATATACATAATTGTAATAAATTCTAACTTTAATTATTCCTTTTAGTAGTAGCATTTGATTTTACAGTCATTCCTTGACTCAATGGATGTGTTTCTAAACTTATGTAAGGAACAAACATATTCAAATTAAATTTTAATTGATTTATCTATTTAACCATTTAAATGTTTTAATTATTTTATATAAAATTGATAACTTCAAAATTCTATGTTTATTATAAAAGTTTAAGTTGCATTAATATAAATATATAATTTCATTAGAATACTAAGGACACAAGAATATTTCATAAAATTTTAGCAGCACCTAAAAAATGTTCAAAAATTGATAATAAGTTCAAACTATACTTCTTGTTCTAATTACTAACATAGTTAAATACAAATATATGTCATATATCATCATCATTAGGTAAATGATGATAATTTACATAATCACATGGTTATTCATTACACGAATGGTCAAATGTTCCAGAAAGGAGGTTCTATTATGCAACTATTCAGTCTATAAAGCCAGAATTGAAATGTAGGAATGTTTTAATAAGGCTATGGTTTATAAAAGAAAGAAATCGTACAAATCACTAGGTATGAAAAGACAAATGACTCACATGTTCATACTCTGAACTGTATTTCTAGCCCTTTTTCTTTTTCTTTTGAGGAAGAATTTTCCTCAGTTGCCTAGTCTAACCTGGAACATGCAATCTCCCTGCCTCAAACTACCAAGTAACTGGGAAATCAGGTTTTTGATTAACAAACCAACCTCTATTCCAAATACTTTGATTACAGGAGCTAATCAAAGAATTAATTAATGAATCGTATCAATTCTTTCTCTTGCTCCAGACACACTATAGTAAAAAACGAGACTCAAGGAAATCATGGTTTTTAGTTTCTTTGTTATCATATATTACATATCATCAGTACCCACTTTCATGAGCATAGTGAATAATGTGTTCTCCTGAACTGGAAGTTTATTCTTCCCTATGTCCCCATATGACCATGTCCCCAATATTCCCAGAGAATGTGACTATAGAGGTCACACAGTTTATAAGATTAATTTTATCAGATTCTACAGTTCTTTGTTTGTTCATATTCTAAAATTTGGTTGAGGATGCTGCCATGTACTTGGGCAGGTAGGTTTGAAACTTAAATATTATAGGCCTTGTCTGTCATCTTATAAAAAATAGACAAGTTCATATTAATCCGATAGGACCTTGAGATCTGTGAGGTCAAGACAGAGGCTGAAAATGTTCCTGACCTCCAATATGACTTTACCAAAGTTTGTGATGACAGGCAGTAAATTGAACTCAGTGTTTCACTGAGTTGATTTGACAGCTCAAAGTAAGCTATAAAACTTTGTTAAAACTTCAGTTTCTGTTACCTCGCATATGTGATTATAGTGTAGAAAAAGAATCGAATTATCATCACATTTCATACAGAGGTTGTATGTATGCAGAAAGTCATATATCTCTACATGCAAAAAAAAGAGTACTATAAATAATTTTATGTTTTTAATGGATTGTTTTCTAAAAGTATCAAGTTATTTGGAGAAATGGTTGGTAAAACCAAATTTTTGCAGAGAACTTTGTCTTGGCCTTGTAGAAAGCTGATCTATTAACATTTCTCTTTTCAGCTCACACCTGAAATACAATAATTGTTCAGAAAATATTTTAGTACTTTATTTTTTAAAAAACAGGCTTCAAAGAAACCAGGATGTAGTTTATTTTCTGTTATTACTTTTAGGATCAGTTTGTGTTGTTCAGATACATAAAGGCATGAGAGACTGAGTCTATTCTGATCACACAAAAACTTTGGAAGAGCTGTGACCTAATGACACATGAATGGATTTGGGAATTTCAAGGTTTATTGAAGAGGATTTGCTCTTCCTGTCCCAGTGAATTTTTTAGTAGTTTGCCAACAGTGTCACAAAGATTCCTTGATAAATTTTTCGACAGTGCTGGTCTTGTAGACTTAGGGCTGATGGGATTTAGACACTTGAAACATAAACACAAGATAGTTCTCAATCAATTCATTTTGTGGCTATATAAGTCATCTGGTATGGGACAGAGATTAAGTTGTATCTTTGGAAAATAATGGAACATCTTATGTTTTGTGCCATCCTGTGATCAGAAACTGCCTTCTTCCCATCTTTACCTGAGAGTTTATCTGAGAACTCATGTGATACCGGTGTGAGGATGTGGCAGAGACACATTTAACGAAGAAGTAGAGAGGTAAGTTTCATTATCAGTTTATGTGGTTTATGTGGAAGCAAATGGTAGTTCAACTCACTATTCAATCCTTTGTTCCTTCCTTTTTTATCTTCTGGCTTTCTATTCTTTCTTTCTTTCTTTCTTTCTTTCTTTCTTTCTTTCTTTCTTTCTTTCTTTCTTTCTTTCTTTCTATATTTCTCTCTCTCTTCCTCTCTCTCTCTCATTTTTTGAACTGCAGTACTAGAAATCCTGAATGTAACAGTTCTTTTCACTTTAATTTTATTGTTATTTCACTTGTGCTGAAGTATCTAATTTCAAATGTCAAACCTTACTAAAAGTTGACTCATTTTAAGTCAATTCTTAAAAACATATAGATCTGTTTTTATGGGAATAAATACCATGACTAGACATGCAAAGTTTAGACTCTTCCTAAGTTCATGTACATGACAATGGCAGGTTATGTACTAGTAGTGTGCCTTTCACACCTGAAAGTCTGTGCAGACTTCAGCTCATAAAAATACTTGCTTCCAGAGATCAAGTGAATTGGAGATGATCTCAGATACATTCTGAGACTCTTACACTGTGAAGAAAGTTCATTCTCTCTTTAGTCAAGAGAATCTAGGCAATGCATATTCTTCTTTCTTAATAAATTGTAAGCATCATTTTACACCCAGAGAATACCATATTCATTTGCATTATACTTACATAAAGGGTGGAGTCAATAACTATTTTAAGTGCAAATTTGCTAAGACAGATGGGTCTGGGGTCAAAAATTTAATATTCATAATGGAAAACACAGAAAAAGTACTTATAAAATAATGTAAAGACTACAGAACAGGAAAGAAAAAGGGGTCATAGAGAATATCATGAATGGCATTATTAGTAAGATCCTTCCAGATACAGTAGGAATTTATAAATCATCTAAAAATAAAATTAGAAATCAAGGATTTCTTGGATTTTACAGTACTGGACTAGTGATTCTTTAGAATGTTTTACTTTGACTCTAAATGAAAAAAAATTTAAAAATAGTGACGTTTATTGGGAAAGTATTACTTTTCGGTATATTAAGACCTTAAGGTACATTAGCATATACTCTATTTTAAAGGGAAAACCAAAACAAAAAAATTAAAAGGCAGCATCTTTTAAAAGAATTCAATCCATCTTTTAACCTAAGAAAATAATCAGTGTTTTATAAAAATATATACAAAAATACATCTCAGAGCTCTTTATAATAGTAAAAACTTGAAAGAAACTACAAGCTTGATAAGAGGGGATTGATTTTAAATTAGCATTCATATGAGACTACTAAAAATACTTTTGCAGGATAAAAAAATAAATAGAAAAAGAATTCAGCATATTGTTAAGGTTACCCATAATTTATAAAGAATAGCCCCAATTTCATTTTAAACACACACACACACACTATATATATATATATATATATATATATATATATACATTATATCTATATAATATTTTCACAAAGCTTATTTCAAAGGGATGTGATTACAAGAGAATTTTTTCTATTATCTATATGCTTTTCTATATATTCCAAATTGAGTAAAATAACTTGCATTATTTTTTAAACAAAAATATAAGGTAATTTTTAAAGAGTAATGTTTTAAAATGCACCCTTAGAACTCATTCATTTCTATTTACCTATGTGTTTTAGGAGATTCCTAATTTTTCCCCTTCGATATTGTAGAAATACAATATACATCTCCAATTAGATTGCCTGATTGATTTACTCTTATCTGCCAAATAAGAAGTACTAGGAGATTAAGAAAGGAAAATTAAATGGAGATCAGAGGAGAGAAGAAAGGTAAATAATAAAATATTTTTAATATAATTTTAGAAACCAACTAAACTTCACTGTGTCCATAGAAAAAGGCTTCTCTTATACATTAACTGAAACTAATAAAGTAATTAATAATATTATTTCATGTTTGAAAGATTTTCAAAATCTTTCCCATTGTTGTTTTGAGGCCCTGTATTAGTTGCTCTGAAAAACTTGTCTGTTCAATTCAATTATTAAGTGTAATATAAGACACATTCCCTGAAAATTAATGCCACTGCTTAGGTCCTTCAACTGCCCAATCAGTAAGATTTGCATCTGGTCATGTTTACATTTTACGTGCGAAAAGAAATGGAAACCTACCACCATATTCCAGTAGCTCCAATTCCATTAAGAAGGTCTGGACCTTCACTTTCCTCTTTCACCAGAAATTACAACCTCACTCATGATGGATATTTCTCCAGGATCACAGTAGGATGAGTCAGAAAAATTAAAGCAGGAATTTGTACTTAAAAGTAAATACTAGTACCTCAGGGAGATATTTTCAATGTGCCAAGAACTGTGCTTGGCATAGATTTCTAACCTTCAGCTTAAGAGCTCTGATTGCCTAGTAACTCTGTTGATATGCAGGCTCTCAGCACTGAAAACAATCATTGCCAGTGAGTGCACTGCAACATGGACCTGGCTGTAGGTCTACTTCATGAATGGAGTGAAAAACTATGTCAGCATATGCTTGTAAGAAACTGAATAATAAACATAGATAAGAAAAATGCCAAAATATTGAAGGAATTTGTAACATAAAGTGATACTCTATGTTCAGAAGAAAGCTAAAATATTTCATACATAATTTTAATAAATTGGAGGTCCTTGCTTCTATCAAATGGAAGCAAAACAATAAAAAAATATATAAGATAGTGAATAACAGTATCTGAATCTAATTCTCAGAGGTAAATATAGAGAAAAACCTGCAATAACAAAAAAATGAAATTGTTGACAATAAGGATAGGCTTAAGGAGAAGAAAATGAAGAAGACGACATGGGAGACAAAATAAAAAAATGATGCTAGAATGTATACTGGATATGACTCACTGTATCATGGATAACTAGTCCATAATGTTTTGGTCTCTAGAAAAAAAGATTGAGGAAGAAGAGGAAAAGAAGAAGGAAGGAGGAGAAGGAAAAAAATGGACACTCTAATAAAAATAAAGCAAGCATGTATCTACCAAACATTGTCTATTCCCAAATTTGAAAAATGTAGACAATTAGCATCAACATAGGAATAAAATTGAGGCACTTGTCACCATTGTGGTAGGAAAGTGAAGAAAATTTAATTTGCCCAAATAAGAGACAGCAGTTGAATATTTGATAACAACAAAAATGAATTTATACAAACAGTAGGGTTATGCAAAGGAACATTTACAAGTAAATGTTAAATGAAAAACAACAATCAAAAATGGAAATAAAAACAATAAAAAGTGTGTTATAATGTAAAATCAATACTTGACAGATAAAAAAATTAAATTAACCTATTTGGATTTAAAACTTTGATAAAATGTATCAAAGTCCACTGAAAAATATGGAGTAAATCAGAAGCTGGTATCAAAAATTATCATGAATTGTTTTTATACAATATGTTCCTAAATGCATTAATGTAATTATAACTCACAGTTTTATCAGATAGCCTTTGGTCTTGTAGTTTTCAGTTTCAAGTCATTTCATTTCCCTCCCACTCTAATATCTTCTCTAATATTTCCATCCTCATTCTTTAGGAAAACAATATTAATATTAATCATAACAGACAACAAAATTAATAAAATTAACAATATTGACTCCATATATCCCATTCATATTTTTCTATATCTAAAAACAAACTATTTATATGAAAGATCACTTTCTTAGTTAAACAACATTCCATAGTATAGGTCTGTCTATATACACCTATCATGAATTCCATCATGGTGAGAATTTCATAGTTTCTCCTCTGTGCAATTTTACAATACAAAAGTGTAAGACACCTATTTCTTTGACTTATTTTTATTATTCCTAAGTCTCTCAGGAGTAGGACTGATGGGTTTATTTTTTTCAATTGTTTAGTGGAAACATCTGTTGCTTTCCACAAAAGATTTTTCATTTTAAATAATTACAAGCCATTTCCCCTGCCTACAATAAGTGTTAGCGTTCTTTTGAAAATTTCCCAATCTGATGATCAATAAACAATAACATATTTTTTCATTTCCCTAATTATCATTGAGTTTTAGTTTTGATTTGTTTTGCCATTTGAATTTGCTCCTTTATGAATTATATCCTCATATTTACTGTCATTATACTTGACATGAGCTAAGAGTGAAGTTGTATTAAATTGTTTCCCTTTATCTACCACTACTTTTTCCATTGAGATTTTTTAACTTTTATAACATAATTTTTACACTTAAATATTATATACTCTTTTAGTTTATTGACATATTTTAAATTTTTTGCTAAGAATCAGATTATCAGATTTCATCTGAATACATTTATTGTTTATTTCACAGTTATCCTATAATCCATCCATATTAAATTTCATTTTATGTATGATAAAAGGTAGATAGCCTCTTTTATTTTCATACATGGTATTCAGTCATGTGTTCCACCATAATTTATACTACTTTCTCATATAATAATGTATTTAACATTTCACCCCCCAAATTGATGATCCTAATTTTTTAATACTTTAGGTTACAGCCATGGTACTCAAAATTTTCTTTTCCTGCAAAGTTTTCAAACTAAATAATTTGGACTTTTCAGCCAGATGGTCTCAGTCACAACTATTCAATTCTTCTATTGTATTATGAGAGGAGCCATAAAATTCTACAAATATATAAGCACACTATGTACTTATAAAGCTATTTTAATGAATACTAGAATTTAAATTTCCTAATTTTCTATTCTTCTTGTTATATTTCTCTTCATTTGGTATTTAAAAAAAAATCCTTTAAAATGGGACACCTATAAAAAATGGTCAGAAGGCAGGCAGCTGCCCCTGACCACAGTGTATGGACTCCTCTATTATTGGAAGATATTCTCCATTTCTACAGTAATGTTATGCTGAATAGATCATAATGACTTTAAAGTATGCACCAAATTAAGAAGAGACAATTCCTCCAGAACTGTTCTTTTATTTTCTACTTATAAGGATTGTATTTAGAATTTGATAGCATTTTTATTGCAAATTAAAAGGAAATTTATAGAATAATTTATTCTTCTGATATTTTCTTATTAAACAGTATGGTATAAATTTCTGTTTGCTTAACTTTTGCATTTTCTCATCAAAAACTTGATGATTTTGTCCCTCTGCAGGTATTCCTTTAATTTTTATGTTTTTCAAATCATGGAAGGAATATTTCTTTCATTTATACTTTATAGTAGAGAAAATTATTGACTTTTGCATTATATATCTATCAATATTTAATCACTATTGCTAATTTTAATATTTTTATAAATTAAATAAGCATATACATTACTAGATTAAATAAATGTTTTCATGTTTCATCTTAATGTTCATACAATTTTTAAAATTTTCTTGTCTTATTGCATTTACTATATAGCTCCTGAATCAACATCCATTAATACCATACAGTACGCATACTAGTGTTGTTTTTTATCTATTTAGTCATTGTTTTGTTCTTTAGGATAATGTCCTCTGTGAATTTTTAAGCAATAGTCTTCTAATTCTAAAGAGGCTTTATTAGAAAGATATTAATTTTTTTTAGGTTTCTTTTCAGTGTCTATTTAGATTTTCTTCTTTTCAGTGTCTATTTAGATTTTAAATAGATTTTCAGTGTCTATTTAGATTTTGTTGGCATAATAGCTTATTTAATAGATATTTATACATACTCTACAGGTCCTCATAAAGAATATGTAAAATTTGGAGAGATGGACTATGGGACTTTGTGTCTCTGCCCTAGTAAGTATTCTCTGAAGTGCCTGGTGTTGTTATTCAATGCAATGTAGGTTAGTAAGCCATGAGCAGATGGGTAGGGGAAAGAATGATGAAGGGAAGACAATAGGCATATGCATTAATAAAAATCCATGAGTTGTAAAATTAAAACTGCAGGGAATTTTATTCTAATAGGCAAGCATTTGAAAAGGAGAACTGGAATGTTCACCCTTCTCCATGCTGTAGATAATTATAATCCCTTGAGAGAACTGTTACTTAAAACAATGGGGAAAACTTGCCAAAGCAGACAAGCTTCAGGAAGGTGGGACTTTGTATGTCAGAATATCCACCCCCCCAGGAGTTAATTAGGGTCCCTTTAAGGAAACTACTCTTTCCAAACCATGTCTTGTCATGTCTTGTAAACAGGTCTCTAAGACCCTTCCTTATTACAAAACAGTGTCACAACTGCCCCCAACCACCCACTGTGACAAAGACATCAATACCCTTAGAAAGCAAGTGTTCTGAAAACGTTCTAAAGAGCCATAAATGAATGAAGGGTGTATGAAAAATTGAAGTCAGGACAAGAGGACTCAAAAGTTCTTAAATGCTCCAGTTCTGTAAAGGACATGATGACCTTCTTACAGCAGCACATTCAGCCTATCCTGATCATCTGTACATCATTTCTTTCTAACAAACTACTACTGCCTCTCTGAGACACTTGCATGAAATTCTTCCAGTATGATTATAAAGAACTTGTAACCAAGAACATTCTTGTTTGCTTTGACTCCACAAACAGCCTTGATCTGCAACATTAAGAAATTGTGAGTTAGCTAAAGATGTATGAAGAGTCCTCTCTGTCCCTGTAGTAAAACCATCCTAGCATTTGCTATCCTTGGAGCTGAGCTGACTAAGCAAGATAGAGGAATGGACAGAGTAAAGAAGGGACAGTGTTAAATGTCTCCCTGTTGCACTGTATCACCTCCTTGCACAGACCTATCATAAGCCTTGCCCTGCGTGAATGTCAACTTGCTGCCACAATCTCAGCAACTGGACTTAAGCCTTGGTGGGCATGTAAGGGCAAGAAACATTAAAACACAAGTTAAAAGACAGATATTTTCAAGTGCAAAGGGAAAAGAACTAAAATATATCCAAAATAAATGGATTCTAGTAAAAAACAGAATTACTGAAAGAATATGTCTGAAGAATGTAAATACATACACAAAACACACATAAAGAAATATTAACAAAATTTTATTTGAAGACACACTCTGTGATGGAATATGAAATCCAATTTGTTAACTAAAATATTTAGTAGCTGAACCAAAGGCAGGAGAGTGACTGATGAAGTATTAGACAAGTGCAAAGACAACTAGTAGAACTAACCCAAACACAATAGGTTGCATTATATGGAAATCAGAATTTGTGACCAAAAGGCAAGAGTAAGAAGTACTATTATTTGAGTAGTAAGAATTCTGGAAAGCAAGGAGGAAAAAAAGAAAGTAAGAAAAAAGAAATGTCTTAGCAAAATAAGTGCAGAAAGTAGGACAGGGAAGCAATTAGAAATCACAAAACAGGTGGGAATCAAGGTGCATGGGAAAATTAAAACCTCGGAATAGAAGAACTTTACACATATATAAATTAATAAAATGAAGAAAAGATCTTGAAACAATGAAAAAAAAAAGGAATCTCATATAAAATAGACAGTCCAAGCTAATATGCCATTAAGAGAATCTGGAAAAGTAGTTCTGTTCATTTAGCCACAGTAACTAAAAAAATCATCATTTCTTGAGTGAGGTGGAATTAGACATTAATGCCACATGTATTTTTATTATTTTTTCCTGGATTTAATAATATAAGAAAACAATACTATGTTCTCATTACAAACCAGCAAAAAAAAAAAAAAATGAGTTTGCTTATCTCAATATACAACTTGAATCCAGCTTTTGTTCTCCATGTTTGTTTAAAATCTTCTTTGACTTCTTGTCTAGAGCCTGCAGGCAGATGCTACTTAATCCCTACCCTCAGCTTCAGTTTTCCAAATCCTAGATTGTCTGACAAGATGTGATCCTTCATTTAAAAAGCAGAAATCAGACAATGACATTGATGCTTAACATTGAATATTGATGGCAATATTTAAATACACAAGTCCAAAAAAAAAGAAGGGGAGGAGAAAGAAAACTATAATGAAAATAAATATACAATTAAAGTTGTGCAGCAATCTATATAACAGGATTTATGTGATGCAGCTAATGCTGTACATGGAAGTAAATGCTCTTAAATATTTATTGTATTAAAGGTAGCAAATACTTTAAGTATTGTGTTCCTTAACAAATAAAAAAAATAATTAAATTTATAATTGCCTTTCTAATAAAATGAAAAATTGGAAAGTTCAGAGTTCAGAATAAAAGTAAAATTAATTTTGTCAGAATGTCAATTTTGAAAAAGACAATATTAATAAACTCTTACAGTTTTAACTATTTAACACTTTATACAACTACGAATGAATGTAACAGAAAGAGCATTTTCAAGGGAAGTAAATACTGTGTGTGTTCAAGTGCTAATTATTATGTATTTCTCACTAAATGAAAATGGCTGATGAAGAAACTAATTTTTAAAGCACTATTCTGATCAAAACATGTACATGAAGACCCAATGGTATTACTGAAAAGTTATGTAAAGCATACAATGAGCAGGTATTACAAATATCATATAGGTAATAAAATGTATGTATATTCACAATAATAGCACAAAAATAAAAAGATGTTGAAAAAGGAATATATTTACTTTGCAAACCAGTGACTGATTAAAATAGAGAGCAAAATATTGAAATACCAGGTAGAAATCAAAGACATAAAAATGATTAATGTAATTGTCTATAGGTAATCCACTAAGAGACTGCAAGGCAAAAAGAAATCTCACCTTTTAATACAGATAATCAGAAAAAAATCATTACATGTATGTTATGCAGATAAAAAATAATTATTCCTCCAGTGGGAAGATCTGACAGCACCATTTATTGCATATATTTTAGCCTAAATTTCACCTTGTAATTGGAGTGACCACCTGTGTTAATTAATTTGTTTCAAGCAAAGGACCGATATCTTCATGACAGAAAATAGATTTGCAAAAACAAAAATTGTACACGTAATCATGATACTTACTCAGTTTTGAAGTTCTCAAAAATATAATAATTTATGATTATTTGAAGATAAGAGATTTGACTTGCCTAAAATCTTTTTTAATTTTTAATTTTTATTTACTCTTTTTAGTTATATATGACAGTAGAATGTATTTTGATATATTTATGCAAGCATGGAGTATATCTTATTCTAATTAGGATCCCAGTCTTCTGGATATAAATGATGTTGAGATTCACTGTGATGTATTCATATGTACATAGAAGTTCAGTGGATAAGACCATTAGGAATGAAGGGAAGGGAAGGAGCAAAGGAATAGGAAAGACGGTGGAATGAATGAATCTTATATAACTTTCCTATGCCTAAAATCTCACCCAGAGTTCAAGAAAGAACCAGAACAACTTCATCTGTCAATAGGGTGAGAATAAAGTTCTTTTCCCAGAGCTTCCTAAATTATCTTGTACAATTAAAATGTTCTACGATGCAAATTAACTCAGAATATTTTTGGTACTTGCTGTTTACATATAATATTGGTTCTTCCATGTTGACAATCATTTTACATCTATCATTTCAATTGATCTGCACATAACTAGTGGATTTGCTACAAAGATGCTGATTTTGATAGATTACAGAACTGAGAAATAAGCTAGCATACTCAAAGTTAAGAAATGGCTTGGGTGGAGCAGATCCACTACTACTTCTCAGGCTCCATGTGCCTTCTTGCCTTATTCCACCAACTTTCTGATGAGGAATCCCCCAGAACCTAGGGCTTGAGGATCCTATCCTTCATCCAGGCTTTTCTAAGATTTTCACATTGTCAACCTCGTTCTCTCCTTCCTTCCTTCTTTCCTTCTTTCCTTTCTTTCTTCCTTCCTTCTCTTTTCTTTTCTTCCACCTTTCAAGTCAACGTTCAATTTTCTCCATAGTGTGAGCCACTTCTGTATTGCTTTGGGCATAACTGAGCATGTGAGTTCTCATCACAGCTGTGGAAAAATATTTTGAATAACAGCAATAGCAATAATAAAACTAATGTGAATGATACATTAAAATTAACCGTAATTAACACTAATATTTATCTAGCAGTAACTATGTCCACTTTAGTATTTTATGAGAGTGGTTTTCTTATGTTTAGTTCCAAACCCTTGGTGTTTAGGGCAGTGCTTGCTACAGAGTAGACAAATAGGTAAGAAATCTGAGAAAATGAACATTGGCACTATGCTAAAAGTCTTGCATAGAGCATTTAATTTAACTCCTAAAGGATCCCTGGTTATTGCTATCCTTGGTATATGCTTGCAGATTCAATGATCTCCCAAGGTCACAATCCTCATAAAAGACAGAAGTGAGATTCAAACTCTGGTCCATCTGCTATGGTCTGGATGTCATTTGCTTCTCAAGAGTTCATGTGTTGGAAATGTGGTACACAGTGCAATGATTTGAGGGTTGATGGGACCTCCTCCTTCAAGTAGGAGGTGATTAGGTTATTAAGAATATTACCCACAAAGGGCATTAGTGTCTTTCTAGTGGGACCCCAGTTAGTTTTAATGAAAGAGATGTTATTAAAAGCAAAGTTATTTGTGTACATCCCACATATTTTAATCCATTTATCTGTTCATGGATACCTAGGCTGTTTCCATAAACTTGGCTATTGTGAATTGCACTGCTATAAACATTGAAATGCAGGTTTCACTATGGTATGGTGATTTCAGCTGTTATGGATAAGTACTAAGGAGTGCAATAGTTGCATCATATCAGGGATGTATTCCAATCTTTTGAGGAAACTTTATACTAATTTCCACAGTGCTTGTACTAGCTTGCAGCCCCAACAATGTATGTATTATTTTCTCTGCGCATCTTTACCAGCACTTATTGTGATATATATTCTTGATGTTTGTCATTTTAGGAGGGAGATGAAATCTCAGCATAGCTCTGATTTGCATTTCCCTGATTGATAAGGATGCTGAAAATTTTATATATATGTATATATTTGTTGCAATTTGCATTTCTTCTTTTGAAAAAGTTCTGCTTCGTTCATCTGCCCATTCATTGATCAGTTTGTTTATTTATTTATTTATTTGTGTCATGACTTGAGTTATTTATATATTCTGAATATTGTCTGCCAGAAGCATATTTACCAAAGAATTTCTCCCATTCTCTAAAGTCTCTCTTTACACTCTTTTCCTTCTCTGTGCAGAAGCTTTCTGATGTGATTCCATTCCACTTGGTTGGTTTTATTTCTTGAGCTTTAAGAATGTTGTTAAGGAAACCACTGCCTATTTCTACAAGTTGGAGCATTGACCCTATGTTTCCTTCTAGCAGTTGCAACATTTCTGTTCTTAGAAATATGAAATAGGAAAGACATTTGCCATTTGGTGGTAAATAGATGGAACTGGAGAACATCATGCTAAGTGAATTAAACCAGAGCAGAAAGAGAAGTATGGAATATTTTCTTTCATATGTGGAAGCTAGAGATAAATAGGGAAAGAAAGAAGGGGGATCTCATTAAAATAGATGACAAAGTAGTACAATAGAGCATAGAGAATAAGGGGGAAGGAGGGATAAGAAAAGGGAGGAACAGCAAAACGAAACTGATTGGGCTATGTGCATATACAAATATATCACAATGAATTGCACTTTTTTGTATAATTATAAAGCACCAATTAAAATAAGTAAATGAATAGAAGCAAGTCAAGTAGAGTAGACCAGAGATATGAGAGGAAGTGAGAAGGGAGGAAAGAAGAAACACTGCAGAACAAAATGGAGCAAATTGTTGTGTTTGTATGAATATGTCACAATAAACCCAACTATTATGTACAACTATAATACACTCACAAATGCACTAAAATAAAATGCCAAAAAGAAAAAAAGAGCTAATTGACCACTCCTCATTCTCTGGTTTCTTGTCTTGCCATGTAATTACTCTGATATACCTCTGTTCCTTTGTGATGCCATTGCCACAGGCCAAATCAGTGGACTACCCAATCTTGGACTTGGCATTCAAAACTGTGAGCTTAATGAAATATTTTTCTTCATAATGTACCCAACATCAGGTATTTTGTTATAGCAACCAAGAAACAATTACTATACCATCCTCGTGTATTACCTTAACCACTAGGCAAGGGATATTCTTTGAGGATGGATATCCCAAGGCTTTGGTGCCATTGGGAGACCACTGAATCATCAAAAGGTGGGGCTTAGTGGAAGGAAATTAGGTCACTAGGGTGTGACCCTGAAGCTTATATTGAGACTCCTGGGTCTCTTTCCTTCTCTCTTTATTTCTCAACTGTGATGAGAGAACTCCTCTTTTACCACTTGTTTCCACAATGAGATACTATGCTGTCACAGGCCCAAAGAAACAGGACTATGTGACCCTGGATGGAAAGCTCTGAAACCATAAATCAAAATAAACCTTTTCTCTTTTTAATTTAACTTATCTGAATTTATTTGTGATACTGGCGGAAAACTAACACAGCAAGTTTGTTCTTGTGTATTTAAACCCACTATGGGCATGTGACTTTTATGTAAATACAACACTATGGTACTGCCTGTGCTTGTGAACACTTCTGTAACTTATTTCTATCTGTTCCCTATACCCATAGTTACCATCAGACCAGCGAGTGTGAGACATACCCCATTTGCCTACTGCTCTGTTTTACTTGGGGAAGCCCCTCAACAGGATGGTAGGAAAATAAAGGGATATGAGAGTGCACAGAATCTCTAGCTATCAAGGTCATTTTAGTAACCTTGATTACTTGATTGTCTTTATAGTAACTTTAGTAAACTTGATTGTCCTTGATTATTTTTATAGTAACTTTTTTGCTTCCTTTATTATTATTACTTTTTTTGCCAAAGTTTCTGGAGTTTGCTTCCTGGAAATGTGTGTGCCACACAGCCCCAGAATTCCCTGGCAACAGACACTTGTCTATACTTGGTTAGATCAAGATTCCCTTGGTCTCCTGAGACTCAACTCTGCTGTGTTTGGGAGCACTCTGTCTTTTTCCTGTTCTAGCTTCTCTCCTGCCCCCTCCACTTGCTCTTGCATGCACTTGCACATGACAGTCACATCTCTTGCTCCCAGAGACATTTACTCTTGTCATTAGCATTACCACTGCTAAAATCTTCCACAACTGTTCCCCCATGGGTAGAAGGATATTTTGGGAATGCCAGCTGGTAATTAAGATGCAAAACTGATCTCACAGCAAGGTGAATAAGAGTGCTATATATTAAATATATTTCCACAGGGCTTCCAGTGACCATGCCTATTTTTCTCTCTATCTCCCTTTTGTCACATTGTGTCTGTCACACACCTTCCCCTGGGGATATAGTTTTTGTCCTCTTCTTTTCACCCTCAGCAATAGGCAGCGATTCAGTAGGGAGTTTGTCCTCATACATCCAAGGCTTCTGGATGTGAAGTAAAAGAGAGGCCTGCAGATTGTTGATAAACTTGCTTTATATTAGGAAAATTGCCTTGGAAATGTTCACTTTTCCTAATGCTCTGATTGCTTGTTGTACATGACAGGCATTTACACTGTGAGACCGCAGTACCATGAACAGATGGTGTAGCGCCACTCTTGGTCACAAGGGATAGTTTCCTAACAAAAAAAGGTTTTATTCTCCCCTGTACTTGTTTCACATATTGCAGGCTCCCGACTCCTGCCCAGACACACACACACATTCACACAAACCCCTACCTAACCTTCCCTGTATGCTTTCTTGGATGGCTTATGTTGCCTTGGCCATAGCTTCATGGCAGTTTGCTCATTGATCAGCATTAGTTCAGAACTAATAATAAATCTCTTTTCATTTCCTCCCACTGGGAAGCATTAGGGTTATGGCTTTGGAAAGTAAGTCACACCAGCTGGGTTAGCTCTGTTGTCTGTGCCTCTGGTGGCAGGGTGTCACCATGAGTGTGCATTTATGAATCCCAGAATTGTTCCTCAACTTTCTTCAACCCTGATTGCTCATGTACCATGAAGTAGGTGTGTCACTCCACAAGAGTGATTTTGGGAAAGGAAGTGTCAGCCACAATTTTTGAGTTTGAGTAAATTAGGATGAATTTTGTTTTGTGGGGCATATTTCATGCTTAAGATTCTTCAAAGGCTTTAAATAGTATGAGTTCAACATTAATAAGCCAGGGAATGTGTCAGCAAATAAAATATCTTGTCTATATTGGGATATATGTTTGCTTGTAACTGGTGGTTCTAGAAAGTATCTTTATAATATTATTCACTTTTTAAAAAGAAATCCTCTTGTGAAACATCTAGTTACCTGTTTTTCTGATGAATACTAAAGAAGTCATTAAAGTTCACAAACAATTTGTAGAAAGTGAGATTATGTTTATATGATAAGGTAGTCAACTGACTTCTCAAATGGCTAACTACTTCCAGCCCAAACCATGGGCGACAGCAGCCCTAAACCTTTACAAGGAAAACTGTTGTTATGTTATAGAACGACTGGCACTGTTAGGTTTAAGTTTATTTTTAATTTGTTTACAACACAGAGGTAGCAAACACGATCACTGGTTTGGCTTTACATAATCAGTTAGTAGTATAACTAGGAGAGAATTTGGTTCTTTAAGATCATAGAGAATCTTAAGGGTTAAGTAACACTGAAATACAATTGCAATTTTATGGCACAGACCAAAGTGGGCACAATCCTCCAAGGACTCCCGCTTTTGCCCGCTTTTGAGCTCCCTGTCCTCTGAGTCACTCTCTCTCTCTCTCTCTCTCTCTCTCTCTCTCTCTCTTCCCACATCTTCACTACTTAGGGCTGTTCCCCTAAATAAAGCCAAGTGAATAGAATGGGGAGGAAGATGGAAAGAAATATTGCAGCCTTTTAAAATGGAAATATATCTTTTAGACTAATAATAACCAAATAGTTTTGGTTCTTATGACAATTAAATAATCTGGTAACAGAGACTTTGGTTGAAAGTTTTATTTTCTCATATATATATATATATATACATATATACATATATATATACAGAGAGAGAGAGATTGATAGATTGATAGATATAGATATGTATGTGCATATATATATATATATATTAAACTGCATAGTCTATTTATATGTTACATGTCAAATAATACTAGTATATAATGAAAAGTGCAGAAATGCTGAATGCCTTCCATTCCAGGATAAATCATGAGTTTGGCAGTATTTTAGGGTAGGTGAGACATCATATTGAATAAATACAGGGCCCTCCTCTTCATCATGGAGAGAAGATGATTCTGACCATCTAAACCAATATATCATGTACTCTTAATTTCTATTCAAGTTTGAAATGCCTGAGAGAACGTTTTAATTACAGATTTGCCTTTTTGGTGATGTTTTTCTTGGACAAACAATGAAATTAGTTTGCATTAGATGAGTAAACATGAAGTGACCACAGGGGCAGACCCTGCTTGGCATTACATTTTTGTTGCAGATAAAGCCCATATGCACAAATGAGAGTTGATACTACACAAATAAATGAGGATTATATATAAAGAACATGTTCAGGGAAAGCACATTTTTATAATCGGGACATGGTGGGGGGTGGAGAAAATGCTAGAGACAAAGAAAACCGTCAGCTGTACCTTGATGTATCAAGGAAGACTTCACGGTGGGAGAAAAGAAACAAAAGTTGTCATCTATCTGTCTCTTCTTCCTTTCCATCCTTGAGTAATGAAGTCAAAGCCCACACAAGTATGGCTTTTGATAAGCTTAGAAACCTGAGGATCTAAGAATTTTTCTATTACCAAGTTTTGCTGCTGTCAGCAGCCTGTGATAGGAGCTCTAATTTGGCAGTTGGATATTCTGCTGCATTTGTTCCTTGGAGGAATGGAAGCCACCAAACATCTAGTAATTAAAACGCATTCACTAGGAAACTTGCAAAGCCTGCTGGTGTAGGCTGGAACAGCAGAATAAAGGCAAATGGGGAGCAAGAAGAGATTTATATCAGAAGAATTAGAAAAGGAAATATGACAGAATGCCAGCTCAGTCTTTCCTACTGTGTGGAAGAAGGTGCCTGAGTTAGCAAAATGAAAAGATTATGGAAAGATATCCCTGGATTTCTCATTTCCAGTCCTATATGTGAATTGAACTATTTGCTCATTTATAATGGTTCCTATAACAGCCTTTCCTTCTCTATTTCCTGTAAAATTGCACTATGAACACCTGTCATACCAATTAAATTGAAAAAAAAGAAAAGTTAATGAATGCCTCCACCATTCTCCTGGATCCTGAGCCAGAAAACTCAAGAATCGTTATTAAGTAATTCCTTTCCCTTCCTAAATGCTTCATAACATTCAGTTGATCTGTCCAACTAAGATATGAAATACTTAAGTCAGTGGGAAACTTTAAAAGAGAAGAAAATAAATAAAGAATAAAATTCTAAAATTCAAGTTATGCACATACACTCCAACATACCATTGCTATATACTTTCTGTCACATTCCTATTCTCCCAGAGTTTCCCCCTTAATTAAGAATTTTTATGAATTAAATTTTGCTAAATTGAAGTTTTCCTATAGTGACCATAAGAATTTGGGTTTTTTTTTTTTTTTTTTTTTTTTTTTTTTTGGTGGAGGTTATCCAACACAGAATATTCTTATTTTATTTCATATCTAGTAACCATAGGCTATATGAAATTTCATCCCATTAAATTTCATCTCTGGAAAATGAACATCTTGATGAAAGAAGCTGATTCTGGCAAAATTCATACATGCACAGCAGAACCTGATGCGACCGAAAGATTCAGTACATCCCACTCAATATGCCTCCTTGGCAGCAATCATAGGCTATCTCCATTTTACAGCCAAAATGGGCATTGCTTTGCCAACTGGGGATAGGCCATAAAGTAATAGAAAGAGAACTGGGAAAGGAGACAAGAGAACTGGGTTCTAATCCAGTTTTGTTCACCAGGTGGAGAATTTCAGAGTAAATTGTTGAAGCTCATTTGCTCTTTGTTTCCTCACCAGTAAGGTAGTTCCTCTCATCAGCTCTACATATTTCATATACTGTATGTAATCTGTGTACAGTGAAATACTATATAAAGCACTACAATCTCCACTATGAATATAAGTGATAAGCCTATAGATTTGTCGTGCTATTGAAATAATCCAAGTTAAATATCATTTTTCTCTATTCAGCAAACCAAGAATCTAATAAATATGGAGAGAAATGACTTTCAGTGAGTGTCCTTGATGTTTGACAAAATGGGAAAAAACGAAACTGAATAGATTAGTTTTAAAATACTATATGCTGACACAGAGATGAGATTCTAAATCTATTTTCCACTTTTTAGCTGAAATTGCTTTACCTGCCAGAATTGGTTTTGGCCAAGACTTCAAAAGCTTACCAAACTGTAATTACTACAGTAAAAATAAGTAGGCTATAAGGAAAACAAATAGGAGGGATCCAGATATTTCTACCATTTAGCAGATGAGGAAGGATAACATGGGAGACATTGTTGATTAGTAATAATATAGCCTAAAATCTAATAATAATCCTTGGGTATTTAATAAAAAAATAAAAGTACTTTGAACAAACATTATTCATAAGTTACTCTGTCAGGACTTATTCTGCCATATACTGGGCTCAAGGTAAAGGAGCATATAACTTTGGATATTAGAGCTTATAGTTGAGATGGGAATAGGCATTTTATGTAATAAGTTATACTCCATGTATATATAATGTGTCAAAATAGAATCTATTGCATGTATATACAAAAAGAACAAAAAAAAAACCTGAGAAACAATTAATTGGTAGCACGTTCAGTACATCTAAACATGCAATGCCAGATATTTAGTTAGTAGCAAAGATTTTATCTTTATTGTAGGATCTGACACAAATATGTAAAAATTTTGTACAAACTGCATGCTCCTGGACTGGTCTCTTTACCTATTTCTATCTTCATCAAATTAATGAGGCCTCGTCAAATTCGTTAATTCTGTGATTCTAAATGAATCACCCATAATAATAATGATATTGACGTACACTCTTGGAAGAGTTTGTGGCAATGTCGGACAAAGTCACCAAAACAAGGAAGTTCTGACATGTAGAGTGGTGCATCTCTATAATCTCAGCAACTCAGGAGACTGAGGTAGGAGGATGGCAAATTCAAAGTCAGTCTCAGCAACTTGGCAAGGCCCTAAATAACTTAGTGAGACCCCATCTTAAAATAAAATATAAATAAAAAAAGGGCTGAGGATGTGGGTCAGTGAGTAAGTGCCCCTGGTTTCAAACAAAGTCCAAAAGAAAAATAAAAAAAGCAAGTAAATCCCAAGGTTTTCCTTCACAAATGAGTAATGTAAATAGTATTCAGACAGGTGTTTTCTCTGATAAGTGGATGATGATACATAACGAGGGGGGTAGCGGCGAGGAAGAGAAGAATGAAGGAACTTTGGATCATGTAGAGGAAAATGGGGCAGGAGAGGGTGGAAGAAGGAAAGATAGAAGAATGAGACAGACAGTTGTACCCTGTGTATGTGTATGATTACATGAATGGTGTGAATCTACATTGTGTACAACCCTAGAAATGAAAAGTTGTACCCCATTTGTGTACAATGAATCAAAATGCAGTCTATAAAATTTTTAAAAATTAAATAAAAAAAGAAAAAAAATAGTATTCAGAAGAAATACCGTGAACTCTCTTCAGAACATAGAAGGGTTCTAGAAACAATGAGCTTACTGATGAATGCAGGCATTCAATGGGGAAAAAAAGATAGTGAGGGTGTTTGAAAATTAACTTATTATCAGATATCAGAGATTTTGAAAGTCGGGCTCAGAAGTCTTACTGTCTGTAATATACAATGGAAAGGCACTAACATTCAGGAAGCACTCTAGGATACCCCAGACAATCAACCTCCTCCTACCTACGCATGTACAGATGACTTCCAAATGCTTGTCTTTGAGTAGTCTGTTCCCCAAATTTAAAAATCCTTGGTCTATGATTTTAATTGATTTCTAAACATTAATCCAAGCATCTTGATCTGAATGGACCCCAAGTTTTAATAATTTTAAGCAAAATGGAGGCGCTTAGTTGTGCCATTGAATGAGGTAGACAGGCAGTCAACATTTATGTATTTGGGTCATGAGAAGTTGATGGATGGAAATCAAGAAAAAAGATGTATCCATGGAGCAAACAACATGAAAAAAGAGATGGAACCACAAAACTTTACTGAGCTTTAGGTGAATTATGAGTTATGTCATACACAAGTGTACTTGGAATGTTAATATAAGTGCGGTATTCGGAATAGACCCAGCACTGACACTCAAATTAAAAGTCAGTTATAAAGCAACTGCTGCAGTAGAATACAGAAGCAGAGTCTAATTTAAGGGAGAAACAATTGAAAATGGATATGAAAGTAATATATTTTAACAGTCAGTCAACTCAAGATTCTGAAAGAATGTGAGTGGAAGCCAAAAAAGAAAAAAATGATATCACCGCAAAATAACAAATTTCTGTACTCAGAACCTAAGCTTTAAGTTACAAATGCCCATAAATAAATAAATAAATAAATAGAGTCTGGACAACCAGATAATTCCTCTGCTCCTCCAGGATAGCAAGACCATTTGCAAAACTGCCTTGCTCAAAATGAGTTTAATCATGTACAAATTAAATTATAATAATAAGGGGCATTATAGATTTTATAAAGAAAGATTTTGTTTAGTTTTTTTTCAGTTTATGATGTTCATCCCATGGAGAAATGTTGTCAAGGACTAAGTCTCAAGAGTATCTTACTCCAACTATAAATGGGAAAAAGAAGTGAAAGAAAATAATAAAATGACATATTAAAAAAACAAACAAAAAACATTGAAAAAAATCACCAAACTTTGAAGTCACGCTGTTTTTGAAAATGAATTGTATATTCTCATTGTTCCTGATCATGCTTCCTGTCTATAGTCATCTTGTTCCTTTATTTTTTGGAGAGAGAATTTTAACAGCTGACTCCAAATCTGTACTTTTTCCTTTTGACCACTGTCTCCTCCTTCCCATCAGGTTCCTCTCTTGTTTCCATCTGTTTGTGCCAAGCTATGTCAAGAAACCTGTAACAATCAGTACATAATAAGTTAGAGTGATACATTCAAACTCCTGTCTTCTCTTTAATGTGTGTGTGTTTCTTGTCTATTCTAATCACTCACTAAATCCATCTGATAGTTAGGCCCAAGTTAATGTAAAATTAGTTCCTTAAATTTCATAGCACCAGAACCAGGTCCACTGGATCAGATTTCTTTAGAAAGTAAGAAAGATAATGACAAATCAAAAGGTCACATTGTTCTCTAGGAGTCACGATCCCACTCTGTAGTCCTGGGGCTGGGAAAGTTAGTATTTTGATAAAAAGATAAGTAATAATGTTGCCCTATACTTCATAGATTACTTCTTCCCTGGTGTGAACTGCCAGATTCATTGTTTAACCAATACATGGAGAGAAAATGGAGCCACAGTCTCAGGTATTCAGGTTGACACTACAGTCAAATAGGTCCTGGAGTCTTATAAAACATTTTTTCCACTTTTTGTTCTGCACTAAAACTCTGTAATGTACCAGAATAGAAGTTTGTGGTGACATATCTATTGTGTATATATGAGATTTTTCTTTTTTTTGTATCAATAACTTATTGTTTTATAAATATAAGCTATCCTCACTATATGATCCTTTAAAAGAGTAGTAAGAATGGTCACTTTTAATTTTAATTAAATTTTTTTTAAAAAAATTAAGAAATGATAATGGTGGAGAAACAAAATTATGTTATAAAATAATTTTATATTTTATAAAGAAGCAAATATATATTACAAATAATTCTATTCTTATCCTAACTTCATGTCTTATGAAAATTTCCACTGTTGTTAAAATTTAAAAATTCAAATATTTCTTTTTAAAAAATGATTTCTAGTTCTTACAAGATGGTAAAGAAAAATAGCTTGAAAATACTCTTTAAAACATCTAAAATCCTCATTAATTAGAGTAACAAAAAAATGCTTTGCTTAAATTATAGAGTTAAAAAAACTCAAATGCCAAAATCAGTCTGTGAGCCCAAGAGATTATTGTTTGAATGATCTGAGATGTAGGGGTGCATCTTTCAGTACTTGAAAGTTAATTCCCACAGAGGAATGTAATTCAAAGTTTTAGACCAAAAAGAGGCAAGAATTTAGAACTGAGACACTCGTTTAAAAAAAAAAAAAAAGTTAATTTATTGGTAGGGAAAAATAAAAATCTTTCTTCATAGAAGACCTCCTTGGTTTTACTTGTGCCATGAAAAATCATGATTTATCTGGGAATGGTGGGTGTACATTGCTATTTCAGTTACTCAGGAGTCTGAGGGAGGAGGCTGGCAAGTTGGAGCCTAGTCTGGGCAACTGTGGAGAGTAGTCTGCTCTCCTCTGAGCTACTCCATGATGCATACAACAGTAGTTCTCAGACTATGCATAAACTATGCTACTTCATTTTATAAAACAGTAGCTTACCATAAGCTACTCTATTCTGAGTTTGAGTGCTGCGGTGGAATAATTGTACACCTTCTTTGTAAAAGTAAACCACTCCCATCTGCCTCACACAACCATAAGGCACAAACTTATAATTAACCATATCAATAAAACTGAGCACCTGTGGACTTATGGAATTAATCAGAAGAACATGAATGCATGGGTTTACCAAACTCATATCAGAAAACCCAGACCCATGAGCTTATGGAGCACAACAAACCACTGAAGAAAGCAACCCCCTCATTCGAGGTCTATAAAAGGAGGACCACCCCAAGACTGGACAGGGTGACACCTGTCCCTGTCACATGTTCACCAATCATGAACCATGCCCAAGAAAGTCACCACAGTGATGAAATTCCAATTTTCTCTCCCATCAGGCTTCAGTGGAGTGGGAATTTCTCCTACCCATGATGACCGTGCACAGTCCACTTCAAGCTAACATCTCAAGTTGACACTTCAAGCTGACACTTTGAAACTGCTAACAGTTGCAACTTGGTGTAGAATGAGCTCTTGAGCTTTGACAGCTCTGTGCCCTGAACAAGTTCTTAGGCTGGTTCCTAATCTTATCTGGCCACGTACAGTGACTTTGCATTCCCATCTATTCTCTACCTTTGCTCTCAGTTCAGCCTCCTGAACCCCTATGTCTGCCTTCTACTTTTCTTAACCTTCTGTGGTGTGTGTGTGTGTGTGTGTGTGTGTGTGTGTGTGTGTGTGTGTGTTGTGTGATTTGAATGTTATAGATACTAGAAATTGGAATAAAACAACTTGTGTTAGGTTGGCTTATGACTACCAGGTCACTATAAATACTCCGTGAACTGCCACTGATTAAAGTGGTGTAGCCTGTGAATTTATTGTTTTTCAGTACATTCTGCATTGTGGAAAGACACAAACATGTTTGGTTTATGCTAAGGCATAGCTTGCTCATGACAGCAACTTTGTAAGACCATGTCTCAAAATAAAATAAAAGGGGTTAGGGATGAAGTTAAGTGGTAGAGTGCTTGCCTAGCATGTATAAATCCCTGGGTTTAATCCCTAGTGTCCCCTCTCCCCTAAAAAATTAAGATTTGAATCTGTCTTACTAAGACAAGAGGATGGAATGAATTCTATTTTATCATGTGAAAATATAGAGTCTCTGGCATAAATAAATGAAAACCTATGGAGAAACAAATCTGAAGTTCAGAAATTCCTATATCCAAACTGAAGATAAGCCTAAATTTAAAAACCAATTGACTCAAAAGTGCATCTCTACCACAAGCAAGAGTCAGTACACAGCAGTATATGCTAATGTCATCTGCAACTCTTGTTTTACCTTTAATTTCTTTAATTCACCATTTTGAATATAAGTGCTAGTAGATAACCTTAGTAGATTTCTTATTTTAGGGTAAAATTGTTCAATATTTCATCATATATGTATGAATTTAATTAGAATTTTATTTTGCTTTGATTTTTTTTGGTTTTAAAATGCCCTGAATCTGCTTGAGGAAATTCCATACTGTACCCCTATACCACATTTGTTCACATTTTATCATAAATAAGTATTGAATATTTTCAAGTGATAAAGGACATTATATTTTTCCTTTGTACTTCTGAATCCTTCAAATATTTTTTGTAGACTTCACTTATTTATTTTTCTAAATTTTGGAAGTGAAGAATTAAGTCACTTATTTTAAACTTTTCTTAGTTTCTAGAAGTATTTACATCCATCAATTTTTCTCTAAGTACTACTTTACATTTCACAAATTTTCACATATTTTATTTCAATTTTATTTTATTTGAAATACATAATAATTTCTTTGTGATTTCTTTTCTATTCATTATGTTTCAGAAACTTATTGATAAATTTCAAAAAATTTTGTTATATATTAGACTTTCTTAGTTAATTCCATTTTGCTTGGAGAACAGCCTTGGTATACAATTGAGTTTTAAAGGCACAGTTAAGTACATTACTGAATAGTGTTATTCAGCTGTTTTAGCCCGCATTGATATGATATGTAGGTCCAGTTGTGTTACCAATTGCTTACAGAACAATATTAAAACTTCATGGTGACTATGAATTTCTACTTTTTATCAATATTTTTATATATGTTGAAGTTTCTCTTTTGCATATACCGGATGATAATTGTTATATTTTCTTGTTAAATTGTTTGTTTACTAATGTGAAACTTCCCTTCACGCTTTGCCTTGAAGTCTGTTTTTTCTCATTTTACTGCAGCCAGTTATCTTTTGTGCATTCTTTTAAATGTGTGCATTTTCCCATCCACTTACTTTCTATTGTCTGTCTTTGTATCTAACATATTTCTCTTGTAAGCACTGTATAGTTGGCAGTAAGTAGTTGATCTTACTATCATGTCCTCTCTGATAATCTCTTCCTGTTCGTAGAAGTGTCTGTTATATAAATACTTACTACAATTATACATAGGAACAATCTTAAGTGAATCATCATGTCCTTTATTACTGTTTGTCTCTTTTGCTCGGGATCGAACTCAGGGACTAGAGCATGCCAGGCAGATGCTCTACCACTTCCAATCCCTTAACGCCTTTCATTTATCTTCTTTTTTATCTTTTCACACTCTTTTGATTGTTTAAGGTTTTGTTTTGTTTTGACTGTAATTCCACAATAATTAAGTATACAAAAACACCCTCTTCTCTTTACACAAACATATTTGTTGTACTATGGTAGTTATAATATACATGCTTAATTCACCATGCCAGCTTCTTCCAGGTCAACTACCCTCCAAAATTTTTTAAATTGTGTTCTTGAGATATCAGATGGTTGCTTTGTTTGTTTTTGTTTCTTTGAATACTATACACCATCTATTTTTATTATATGAAGGAAAAGTAATTGGTTAGAAGCTTCATCTTTCCTGCCAGGTATAACCCACTAACAATGATTTCTTCTTAATAAAAAGGAAAGAAAAAGAAATGTGTAAATGTATGACTCTTCAATACCTTATTGAAAGAACTCTGAATGAACTTCAAGAAGGATAATAACCATAACAGAGTAAAAAGAATACTATAAACAACATTGAATGATATAATTGCAAGAGCTGAAGATGAATCAGAATTAATATTGAAATCATCATCATCACCATCATCATCATCATGATAGTGCATTTTGGGATAGAACAAAAAAAAGATAGAACTTTCAGTGCTTAACTATGTAACATGAACTATGGAAGAGGACTCCTGCACTTCCAACTGGTTTCAGCTGAAAGAAACAAAATCTGACTTCCAGTGGCTTAATTCAGCAGCTGCTTAGAGAGCACACATTTAGCATTAATATTTCTTACAATAAAAGACAGCAAACAAGATGGGTTTTCAGGAATGTATGGGTTGCACCAGTCAATCAAGTAGTTTATATTTCGGCAAGGTGGAATGAAGTGAGTATAACTTTCCCTTTCCTCCAGTAAAGCAGATGTTCTAAAAACTTACAGGTGGTCACTAAAATCAGAGAAACAGATGTAAAATTATATGTCACAAGAATGTAAAAATAAAAAACAAGAATATGATAAATTCAATAAAAGGCAGAAGAGGAAAATTGAAGGAAAGAAATATTTAACAGAACGCAAAATATGTTGATTTGACCAAATCCAAATACATCAGTAAATATGCTAAATGAGAATAGATGCTTATTAAAATACAGTGAATATCAGATCAGACATAAACATATATGCATATATATGTACATATGTATACTCATACATACTTGTCTATATATTATTTACAAAGATATACTCCTAGAACATAAGTTCAGAATGACTGAAAATGAAAGAATAAAAATGTGACAATCTATATAAAATATCAGATAAAATATACTTGAAGTTAAAATAGTATTAGAGAAAAGGAAAGACATTATTTAAAGATAAAAGGAATGATTACCTATGAAGGTAATAATTTTGAACACATACATTACTAAAAATAGGAGACAAAGCACATAAAGCAAAAATTGACAAATTACAAAGTGATTTAAGACAGTTATCCAATCTCTAACATTATCATGATTATCAGTAAGAGTCATCTTAAATATTATTAACCCATTGCCATACTTCAGTCTATAGAATTTACTTATTCTGAAGAAAACAAAGAGAAATGGAGGAAGTCATTTATTTTCACAAATTGAAAATAGCCTAAAGTCAATACTACAAAAATCACAAAGGTACTAATATTGGTCTCTCAGCTAATGAGACACAATGAGAAAATTGATGGAGCTGCAGTTTCTTTTATCTTTTCCTTTCTCATTGTTTCCTTTCCAATGAGTTCATTAACAAAAGGAAAAAAAGGGAAAAGAAAAAAGTAAAACGAAAACCAGTCTGCTATGAAACACAGAGCTTCATCTCTTCCTTACAGATTATACTCAGGAGAGACCTAAAATGAAATTGTAATATATTCCTGTTTCTAATTCACAAGGCACCCAAATTTCCTTATATCTCCACATTATTAAAATGATCATTCCCACCTACTCTTTGATGTGTGAAATCTCTTTTTCTGGGACAAAAATTTTCAATCAAGTATTTTCAATAATGATAAGAATTCATGTTAACCCAGGGAAACCCTTCTGTTGTTTTAATTCCCACTAAAGTAGAAATGACTGATAGAAGACCTGAAAGCAGAGGTTCTGACTTTTATTTTTTGTGCTACCCTGTGCTTCCAGTGCAGTGGTCATGAGAGTGTCCAGAGTGCACTAGAAGCAAAATGAAGAGGGAAATGACTTAAATGACCAAAGCACAAATGCTTTTGCAAAGAAGCCATAAATACCCCCAAACCAATGGAACCAGCTTCTCAGCACAGCATGACTATTCTGCTTTCACAGTTTTTCCTAGGACACAGATTGTCATAGACAGCATACCAGCCTGTATCCTCCAGAATTCATATGTTGAAATCCTACTCCTCAAGGTGACAGCCTATAAAGGAGGGGTCTTTAAGAGGTAATTAGTTCATGAGAAAGTAGCCCTTATGATGGGGTTGGTGCCCCCACAAGAAGAGAATTAGTCCATTCTCTCTTTCTCTGTCATGTGAGAATGCAGTCTGCAACCCAGAAGAGGGCTCTCATCCAAACTCAACCATGCTGGTACCTGATTGCAGGCTTCCACCCTCTAGAACTGTGAGAAATAAGTTCTTATTGCCTATAGACCTCCTTGACTTATAGCAACCCAAGCTAAGATACTGGGACAATGAATGTGAACATCTGCTCTCATGCAGGGAATGTAAGTTGTGTCTATTTTGGAGATATTGCACAGTAGCATATGTATCATCTGTCTATTTAACCTGTGTACTTCTTCTGTTGAACTAAATAAACTTACTTTTAGTGCTAAAGTAATATGTTGGGGGTTGAGGGCTATATCATTTACAACAATTGGAGTAGATTATTTTGTACAATCTACTGGACTAAGGATCTAAAGCATTTACTGCTAGAGAATGTGTATTTTCATGATTCACTCTACTGTATCTCATAACTTTATTGTTAAACACTGAAATAGTCTAAGTGTCAAAGACTATTAGCAGAAGGAAAACAAAAAGAATAAAATGAATGAAACTTGAGATACACAGGTAATGTTAGGCCAAAAACAACCATCACGTTCATCTTACTTTGACACTGTCAAGAGTAATCAAAATAGTGAGATCATGCTTATTTGTAAAGTATTGCATTGTAGAACACCGAGGATGGTGTATGTTAAGACCATTCTCAGGGTCTCCTCTACAGAGCACATTGATCAGTCATTCAGAACACTTTTTTGTGTTTGAGATGCCTCTGGAGGACTTTTGATTCTTCTGTTATGTGAAATGTGTGGTGTTGTAGTGGGTCTATTATGAGTGTGTACTAGACTAAAAGTACTTCAGGCAGGGTGATTGATTGATCTTGCTACCATAGAACCACAAAGGGCAGAAAACCTTCTGTTGACTGGGAAAAGGATCCTTGTTTTACCTTAACATTTTTGGGTCAGTCTACTTCCTGGAGCCTAAAACTTGCCCCATGTTTGCCACCACTATTTCCTTTTACTTCTTTTCCAACTTCCACTCCCTACCGCACACACACTCAACATAATTAAAATTTATTTTCTCACTTTCTATCAATATATTATCAGCTGTATCCCTACCCTGAGACATCCAGTTAAAAGAAACTACAAAGTCTTGCTAATTCTTATTTATTTCCTTTGTAAGACTTGCTATTTAGGCACTGGAAGAAATCAAAGCAGGTATTTCTTTAGATCAACATAAGTTTTATAGAAGTTTGCTACATTTGGTATCTATTGAGATCATCCAAGTTTGTTTTAATTATATAGAGTTTGAATTTATAGCCTCACAGCCCATGTTTAATTTTGAAGCTTTCTTTACCTCTATTGGTCTCCATTTTCCCATAAGGAAGTAGATATTTGAGATACTTCAGCATACTGTCCCTATGCTAAATAAATATAAAATATTCAACTAATTTTATCATATAATATTAGTAGGATGAATCTTGATGACCTACCCATTATGTACAAGATTCATCCTTTTTTCTTTCATGAATATTGATACTAAAAAGGTAACTGAATGCCATTCAAGAGAACATGTTGGAATTACTAGTTTTGGTGAGGAGACTGATTTAGAATAGGGTCAGATTATGAAGGCCAAGAGTTTGAATTCTGTAGATTAATTTTCTCAATAGATACATAAATACATACATACACGCTTACATAAGAAAAACAGAAAAAAAGTATTTATGTTGTTTAGCACATATTTAGAAAATGATTAACAGTGTGTGTAGGCAAACAAGAAGTTTTCCAAATATTGACAAATGCCAGCAAATCAGCACTACCTGTTGTCATTATATCCACCTCAAATGACACGTTTCACCTAATTAAACCATGTGTACATTTGAAGTTATAGCTCCTGGTCTAGAATGTTCAACTGGAAAATTTCACTCAAAAGCTATAACACATAAGGTTCCAATAAAAATGTGGTAGATTTATGAAATGAGAGTTAAAAGTTAATACAAAATAACTGAACAGAAATTCCACCCAAATATTTTTCCAAATTGTTTAAAATATTATTCAGAAAGAAGGAAGGATTCCCAAGACAAATACAAATTGTAAACACCAAGTTTCAACAAAGGAGAATCGATAAACTTATTTTTAAGTTGTACTAGTCTACATAAACAGGAATGGATTAATATGTAATCTGTATCATCAATGTATTGGGGGGTTATAGGTCCACTGTGTCATAAGTGAACCTTGTAATGAATCTTGTACATCCTGGCAGGATCTCTCAGAATGACTATTTCTTGAATCCTTTATTAACTCCTCTCTATTTTTCTCTACCTCAAGACCTGGGCAGGACTCTGCCATCTTTTCAAATTTCAACAAGAAAAGTGTAACATTTAGCAATAGGCATAATATGTCAATTAAGCATAGCAGACAAGTAGAGAATGGCACTAGAGATTACTTCAGAATTGGTCTCACTACTAAGTGTTTCTTGAACCATCCTAATGTTTGTACTTCCACCATGGATACTCAAGATTCATTGCCATGCAATTCAACTCAGTAGACTAGGATCTTGGAAAGCTTCAGAAATTAGTATCTTTACAAAGGGTCCTCACTTGTTTCTAATATAATCCAAATCTGAAATCCACATTTTTTTTTTCCTGAGTAGACTTCTGCAATTACTTTGTTTATTATTTTTATTTTTTAAATTTTATTTATTTATTTATTTATTTATTTATTTATTGTAAACAAATGGGATACATGTTGTTTCTCTGTTTGTACATGGAGTAAGGCATACCATTTGTATAATCATAAATTTACATAGGGTAATGTTGTTTGATTCATTCTGTTATTTTTTTCCCTTCCCCCCACCCCTCCCACCCCTCTTTTCCCTCTATACAGTCCTTCCTTACTCCACTCTTGCCCCCCTCCCTAACCCTAACTCTAACCCTAACACTAACCCCTACCACCCCCCATTTTGTGTCATCATCCACTTATTAGAGAAATCATTCGTCCTTTGGTTTTTTGAGATTGGCTTATCTCACTTAGCATGATATACTCCAATTTCATCCATTTGCCTGCAAATGCCATGATTTTATCTTTCTTTATGGCTGAGTAATATTCCATTGTATATATATACCACAGCTTCTTTATCCATTCATCAATTGAAGGACTTCTAGGTTGGTTCCACAATCTGGCTATTGTGAACTGAGCAGCTATGAACATTGATGTGGCTGTATCTCTGTAATATGCTGATTTTAAGTCCTTTGGGTATAGGCCAAGGAGTGGGATAGCTGAGTCAAATGGTGGTTCCATTCCAAGTTTTCTAAGGAGTCTCCACACTGCTTTCCAGAGTGGCTGCACTAATTTGCAGCCCCACCAGCAATGTATGAGTGTACCTTTCTCCCCACATCCTCTCCAACACCTGTTGTTGCTTGTATTCTTGATAATCGCCATTCTAATTGGGGTGAGATGGAATCTTTGATTTTTGACCAAATCAAAAATGGTTTTGATTTGCAGTTCTCTTATTACTAGAGATGTTGAACATTTTTCCATATGTTTGTTGATTGCCTGTAGATCTTCTGTGAAGTGTCTATTCATTTCCTTAGCCCATTTGTTGATTAGATCATTTGCATTCTTGGTGTAGAGTTTTTTGAGTTCTTTATAGATTCTGGAGATTAGTGCTCTATCTGAAGTATGAGTGGCAAAGATTTTCTCCCACTCTGTAGTTTCTTTGTTCGCATTGCTGATAGTTTCCTTTGCTGAGAGAAAGCTTTTTAGTTTGAATCTATCCTAGTTATTAATTCTTGCTTTTATTTCTTGTGCTATGGGAGTCCTGTTGAGGAACTCTGGTCCTAAGCCGACATGTTGAAGATCGGGACCTACTTTTTCTTCTATAAGATGCAAGGTCTCTGGTCTGATTCCAAGGTCCTTAATCCATTTTGAGTTTAGTTTCATGCATGGTGAGAGATAGGGGTTTAGTTTCATTCTGTTGCATATGGATTTCCAATTCTCCCAGCACCATTTGTTGAAGAGGCTATCTTTTCTCCATTGCATAATTTGACCCCTTTGTCTAGTATGTGAAAATTGTATTTATTTGGGTTTGTGTCTGTGTCCTCTATTCTGTACCATTGATCTACCTTTCTATTTTGGTACCAATACCATGCCATTTTTGTTACTATTGCTTTGTAGTAGAGTTGAACATCTGGTATTGCGATACCCCCAGCACATAGATCCTTCTCTAAAATAGACCATATATTATGCCACAAAGCTAATGTTAGCAAATACAAGAAGATAGAGACACTACCTTGTATTCTATCAGATCATAATGGATTGAAGTTAGAAATAAATGAAAGAGTAAAAAACAGAAACTACTCCAATACCTGGAGATTAAACAATATGCTATTATAAGATGAATGGATAACAGAAGATATTAGGAAGGAAATTAAAAAATTCTTAGAGGTAAATGAGAACAAAGAAACATCATATCAAAATCTCTGGGACACAATGAAAGCAGTACTTAGAGGAAAATTTATTTCATGGAGCACATTCAATAAAAGAAGTAAAACTCAACAAATAAACGACCTAACACTACAGCTCAAAACCCTAGAAAAAGAAGAACAGACCAACACCAAAAGTAGTAGAAGACAGGAAATAGTTAAACTCAGAGCTGAAATCAATGAAATTGAAACAAAAGAAACAATACAAAAAATTGACAAAATAAGTAGTTGGTTCTTCGAAAAAATAAACAAAATTGATAAACCTTTAGCCACACTAACAAAGAGAAGACGAGAGAAAACCCAAATCACTAAAATTCGGAATGAACAAGGAAATATCACAACAGACACGACTGAAATACAAAACATAATTAGAAGCTATTTTGAAAATCTATACTCCAACAAAATAGAAAATTTCGAAGACATGAACAGGTTTCTAGAGACATATGAATTGCCTAAACTGAACAAGGAGGACATACACAATTTAAATAGACCAATTTCAAGTAATGAAATAGAAGTCATCAAAAGCCTACCAACAAAGAAAAGTCCAAGACCAGATGGGTTCTCAGCCGAGTTCTACAAAACCTTTAAAGAAGAGCTCATTCCAATACTTCTCAAAGTATTCCATAAAATAGAAGAGGAGGGAACCCTCCCAAACTCATTCTATGAAGCCAATATTACCCTGATACCTAAATCAGACAGAGACACATCGAGGAAAGAAAATTTCAGGCCAATATCCTTAATGAACATTGATGCAAAAATTCTCAACAAAATTTTATCAAATTGCATACAAAAACATATTAAAAAGATAGTGCACCATGATCAAGTGGGTTTCATCCCAGGGATGCAAGGTTGGTTCAACATCAGGAAATCAATAAATGTCATTCACCATATCAACAGACTTGAAGTCAAGAATCACATGATTATTTCAATAGATGCAGAAAAAGCATTCGATAAAATACAGCACCCCTTCATGCTCAAAACACTGGAAAAAATAGGGATAGTGGGAACATTCCTTAACATTGTAAAGGCCATCTATGCTAAGCCCATGGCTAATATCATTCTAAATGGTGAAAAACTGAAAGCGTTCCCCCTAAAAACTGGAACAAGGCATGGATGCCCTCTTTCACCACTTCTATCCACATTTCTTAATTTACAAAGGTGTTCAATATTTTTCTGTGTAACAAGTAACAGGGGCATTATTTCTCCTTGCCTTTTACCTGACATGGGTTCCACTCTGCCAACCAAATTCTTATCCCCTGGATATTCATGCTGTCCCTAATGTCCTGCATCCCAATAAGAAGAATATATGTCTCAGGGCCCTGTTGTGGTCATTATTTTAGTTGTTACAACTCCTTAAGGTTTTGACAGAGAGCTACAGAAGCACCTGAGGGGGAAAAAACATTTTATTCTAATTGTCTAAGCGAATTACTTTATGTTACCGCATTAGGACTCAGTGATCACAGTAAGAAACTTTCCAGTAGTGGAGAAAAAATAGGTTTACATATGCCAAAGAAAAACAAATTCTTGTCTAAAATACAAATGAAAACTGTAAGTATTTAACAAAACAATACTAGTTATATTCAGCTTTCAAATATTGTACTGTAGTGCATAAATCTAATGAAATATAGCCCTCAGGTTAAACAGAGAAGCTTCCTTCAAATATACGAATGTCAACCAGTCCAAGACATTCCCGGTTTCATTAACTAGCCTCAACTATTTATCCCAACTGCTGCATATATGGGCTGGACTTTTTCAGGGACCAACCTACTTTGGGTAATAAACTGAAAAGTGATGTCAGGAAAAGTAAATATTGATTTCAAAGAAGAGAATCATGTTGGAAAACATCAGTGCTGTTGACAAAGAAGTCTCAATTGTGTTCTGCCTTCTACCATCAACAATTCCCACATGAGAACAACAAAGAGAATGGTCCCATCTGACTCTCCCTTTCTCTCCTCTTTATGTATTTGTGGCTTTTTTGTCTCTTCTCCTGTATTTTGTAATAAAGAGGATAAAATGAACTGCTAAAATATGGACAAGTTACCTCTAAACTACAAGATCATGAAACAATAAAAATTTTTTAGTATTTTTTTCTCAATTTTCTACATTTTTTTGGTAACATGATAGTTACAAATTCCTCAACCTAACTTAGGCTTTCTCACAGAAACATCTCTGCATCCTGCTGTACTCGTAACTTCTGTCAGTTAGCTATGGACTGGAAATGATATTGGACGGTGTAGATAATTTTACATTTGAATATATTTAAAAAGATGGTCATGTCAAGGTAATTTCTAATCAGATAATTTATTACCAAGGTTACTGGAGACTGTAATTAAGGAAGCCATGGTCAAGTCTCAGTACTCTTCTTTACCTGTTCACAGGATTTGACACCTTCCTTTCATCTTGATTTGCTTTCTCCATTGGGTTCCAGGATCCCATTCTTCTCTGACCACTAGAAGCAAGTGTTCCCCGTAATTCAGACACTGGATCTCAACTTTTTTCTTTCTTGAATTACACTTAATTTGGGGATAATTCTGTTTAGCCTTTTGACTATAAACAAATACTATTTACTAATGACTTATGTATTTGCTTCCAGGAGTGTTATAGAAAAGCATCTTAAAATTCACCTGTGTCTTAAAAGAACAGAAATTAATTTTTTTAGAATTCCGGAAACTAGAAATCCAAAATTATGGTGTCAGCATGGCCATGCTCTAACTGCAGTCTCTATGGGAAAATCTATTCTATATGTTTTGGTTAGTCTTCAGTGTTCCTGGCAAGGCGTGGTGTTCTTGACTTGTAGCTAGATCCCTCAGTCTCTGTTTCCATCATCACATGACATTCCCCACTATGTGCCTGTGTCTACCCTCTTTGTATAAGGATAGATATGTGTAATTAAAGGACAACCGTACTACAGTATGACCTCATCTTTCTTATATGTGCAATGGCATAAAGAAGGTTACATTCTCATTTTACAGGTAGAACGTGAATTTTGGAAGGATACTATTCAATCTAGTGTGATAAAGAAGTTTTAAATCTTAATCTCTGCTATGAACTCTCAATATGTATACAAATTCTCATTCTCAGCTCTATTTGAAATTTGACAAGTAGGAACCAGGTCCTTTGTTCTGCCACTCTGATTTCACTCGTCCTATGGTATCTCTCAGTTCACAGCATATTCTACCTTCTAGTTACTTAATCACAAACATTGAGGGCACTCTTTCTCCTTTATCTTATATCCCACATCCAATCATTCAGGAAACATGATGGTCTAAAAACATATCAAGCCCAATTTCTCATTGTCACTTCCTCTCTTCCAAATTCCATGAAATCATTCTTTCATGATTACTTCCAAACTAGACTTCCTGCTTTGTCCTCACATCTCTTGGGTCTATTCTCAACTATATCCAGTATCTAGAATGAAGACATTGATACAAAGTCTGATCACACCATTCTCTGTTCAAGGTTCCTGTAGCATCACATATTACTCTGAAAATAACGTAAGTCTCTTTAAAGGATGGTACAATAGTCTCCGTTCATTTACCTCTTTGAATGCATCCCCCAGATAGAGCTGGACTTCTTGCTATTTGCCATATTTATTAGAAATATTCCTACCCCAGAGTTTCCACATTTGCTTCCCCCTCTGCTTAAATTTTCTTCCAAAGTGGTCCCCAAGGCTTGCTCTATCACCTCCCACAAGTCTTTTTTAAAAAATCACTTCTCCATGAGATTTTCTGTGAATATCCTGTTCAATATTTCACAGTCAAAAGCTCTGTGTTCCCCTTCCCAATTATATTTTTCTCCATAGTGCATACCACTGTATAACAGACTTTGCACTTACTCTTTTGCTTATTGATTTCCCCTCCTCAGAATGCAAGTGTCAAGAGGAAAGGGGCTTTATGTGTTTTGTTCAATGCCATAACTCCTGCTTTTGGAACATTACTGTACACTGAGACTAATCATTATTTCCTGAATGAAAGACTGAACTGCATCTGGTAAGAGGGAATTGTAGAAAACCTTGAGGACCATGTTTCAAAGCAGCAGGTTCTAGCCCCAGCTCTGCTAAATGAATAGCATTAGCTCTTCTTCAGTGAGTCTCTTAATCTCACAAAATTTCTATTGTGAAGAGTCTCCCCCATTCTGTGAACCCAATCTGAGAATTACTGAACCACTATAGAGTCACACTGGGTCTCAGTCTGGCTGACTCAGAATTTTCTGTGCACGTGGAAAGCTTGTAAAAGACTGTTATACCACAAATAACCAAATCTTCTGTTCACTTATGTTTGAATGTACCCTTTTCTATTATAAGTATTTTTAAAGTTTCAAAAGCATTATGTATCTAAAACATAGGCAGTATCATTACTCACAAATATGTTTAAGACTTGGATCAACTTTTTTAATGTATGGGAATTTACAGATCTAGATGTAGTTTGGATCAGAAAGATTAAAGAGGGAAACAAATGATAAAAAGAAAAACGCATGGCAACCATCTCTTCATTATCCTGAAGACAATAAAAAGTCTATAAATCCCTAACCCAGTTTCTCTATCACCTTTTCATCCATTTATATATAGAGATAACATTTCAAAACTATTGTTTCTTTCTCTTTTTAATTGCTTCCAGTATTAGGATTTATCTTTCTGATATGGAAAATATTTTTCTAAAGAAGCTGCAGTGTTTTGGAAAAGAGAAAAATAGTTCCCCAAGTATTATATTAATGGCTGTTTATGAATTTCACTGGGCTCCTGAGATACTATTGAGAGAACTCAATTCAACAAGACTGATGTTTAGTTTTACAATGAATCAGATTATTTCATGCAAGATGTGGGTCTTTCAAAGATCAACTAATTTCTTTTATTCTGAATATAGATCACTATAAATTCATTTTTATTTCCTGTTTACAGCAAAACAGCATCAAATAATATACATCTACAGACCAACACTATAAGAGGTTTGGAGCCTCTTTCAAATTTTCTTATATTATAAAAACCCAATTAATTACTGGTAGAATTAATGATTCTAACTACAGAGAGAAAAAAGCCACTTCTATAGGGATAGACAACACCCATTCATTGATTTTTCACAGAATTTTCTTCCTTTCAGAATTAAAATTGGCTTCAGCTCATCCATCCCACACACATTTGAGTTCCATGTGGATTGGGGAACTATAGACAATATTTTTCAGAGGAGAGGTTTGTCACAGCTCTTTTAACATGCTATGTGAAGATTGGCTTTCTGATAAAATCAGATTTAAAATATTAATCACAGTCAGTGAGATTTTTAAGAACCTTTTTCCACAATACGTAACGTGGCTTTTGACACTGCAAAAAAGAAAGAAGAAAAATTATTTCTCTGTGATCTATTATTTTTCTGTCTCCAGGAGATGAGTTAGAATTCTCTATGAACTCTTTTGAGACCATACAACTTCTGCCCCAGTAGGTGAATCATCAAGCAATACATATTCTGATTACTCAATAGGACAGATATTGTTTGAAATAAATTCCATTATTTTATAAAGGAAAAGAACTCTCTTTTATATAAATTACTTCCTTTGAGTGTTACCTTCTTTATTTTCTGTGGCGCTGAAGATTTGAGGCTACATGGAGGGCCAGAAAAAGAAAAACAAATACAAGTTTAGAAACCCTCTAAAACCTGGTGAGGAAGGTATTACAGGTCACAGAGACAGAGAGGAGAAGGGAATACTGAAAATGATGACTTTAGACATATCTAGTGAAGTGGATATACCATGGGAGACAAGGAGAGGTATCTAGAAGGACTTTTTGGTTTCTGAATTATAATCTTGAATTGATGGCTTTTGATGCTGGATAGAGGGTGGATAGAAAAGGAGTATATCCTGAAAGGGAACTTATTTTATACATGCCAGCATTTATTTAGATATATTGAATTGAAAATGAGTTTGAAAAATAAAGTGGATATTGACTAAGAAGCGTACTGTTTAGCCTGCAACTTAGAAGACATTCACTGAGAAATATAGTAGTCATGTGTCTAGTGAGTGAAGTCTTAGATTGGTGGAATATTTGGCAATAAAGAGAACTAAAGGAATGACTAGAGAGGACCATGGAATGGATCCTGAAGTAGTCACCTATCTCCATCTCCTTCCAGAGTGAAATGCTTGACCTTGACTGTGAACACATCACACCTCTGGTCAAAACCTTCAATGCCAAAATGTTTTGTCTGGCATCCATGGCACTCCACAGCCTGAACGCAGCATAGCATACTAAGCTTATTTCCCAGGATTTCCTTCAATGCTGTGTTAGATGCAAAATCTTCCTCTACATGCTTCTATAAGAATTACTACCTCCGTGGCTTCACACAAGAAATATGCTTTGCCATTAATGATGAGATACACAGGCCTTGCCTTCTACACATACTTTGACTTCCTTCAGGCTCAGCTCATTTACTTTTCTTGACGAAGTTGACAAGGAATTTCTTGGCCCCATTTTTCTTTTGTATAAAGCACCCTCCATCTACTGTTAAAAATTCCAATTGTCTACATCATATTTTATGGTGCTATATACAGAATATATGTAAAGTTCTTACCATAAATGCCATAGATGCTCAAACATTTTCAATTGCCTTCTCTTGTCACAGAAACAGGTACATGACTTTATGTCAGCCTTCCTATAAGTAGCTCACACTTACAGAATGAACAAAAGTTTGAGTACTGGTAGGAGATGATGGAATGCATAGTGAATTAAATTCCCATTGAACAATTGAAACCTCTCTGAGTGTTCATATATAAAGGTATTTGCAGCTATGTTCTATGTAGATTTCATAGCAGTCTTTAATCAAGACTTTTTCCAAAGTCTTCTTTTTCCCAAAGAAAAACTGACTATGAAACCTGTACCCTTACCATTTGTTCTAACCATACATAAATTAACTTACCCTTTTTTCAAACTTCTCATTCATAAATGTAGATCATGATGCTTTCCATGTCTGTTTATCTAGTTGTGATGAAGTTAGTAGAAAGTACTTGAAAAAAATCCATCTCAATACATACATATTTTTGATCATATAATTTTTTGTTTTCTTTTGTATGTGATCATATGGTACAATTCTATTGAGGACTTTATTCCTGAAATTATAGACAAATTTCATAATGGCAATAATGGACTATTTTGTAAAGATATACATGAAGAATGTTGTTGGATAAAATGAAATCTGTGACTAACTTCATAAAGTTTAAAAAATCTAAACAGTTGTGTAGCATCCTTAAGATCTCTGAACTCCTCTAAATTTCAGGAGGTTGACATCAGTGAACTTCCTTGTGTTCAGAATTCTGGTTGAATTTGACAATTGGGGAACAAGGATAGAGTCAATTTGGGATTTTACTTGCCCAATCTTTCCCCACAGAGTTGAAGTTGGGCAGTGTCTTTCCTCTGAAGAGCACAGATCTTTCTGAGATAATTTCCAACACCAGTTCCCTTTGGTTTGGGTGATTGTTTCCTAACCTTGCCCTGTGAGTTTTAGGGATGGCAATTATGCTTCAGTATTTCTGTCTCCTGGGCACTTCACTCTTCCTTGTTTATACCTTTGTAAGTATTATTCATTCAGTTCTTTATTTTGGAGAGCTCTTTTTTCCTGGGCCATGAGACATATATTGTGAAAGTAAGGTCTTTACTTATTGTTTAATTTGTTGACCTGTAAACCTTACCCACACTGCCACTTATATACACACATTCACAAAACACAGTTACAATAATGATTCTATGATTTAAAAATCATTTATGGGAAAAGATTGAGTATTCCAGATATATGTAGCATAATAAATAGGATACATCTTTAAATATTCAAGGAACTGCCATGTGGGAAGAAATGAGTAAAGTCATTCTTTTTATTCTTAGCTATTAGCAATAAAAGCATTTCTTTGTAACAACACATATTTCATACTTGATGGATGGAATGAATAGTCTAAGAAATTTAGAAGTTAAAAATGTGTCTGACCTTCTCAAAATTTGCAAGTTCATGCTCCCTGAATGTATTCAAACAGGTTCTAAGTATCCATTTCTAAGATTCAGGTATCTTCACTTGGAGGAATAACCACAAATTTTTTTTTATGGACTCTTCTTTGCATCACACATATTGCTAACCCAAAGAGCGGAAGTAACAAGTATTAGATGTGTTTACAAAAGGGATATATATCCACACACACGTGTGTATGTGTGTCACTTAGAAGATTATTTTAAATATAAGTTAATAATCCAGTTGTGATTCTACATCTGAGAGCTATTTTCAAAGTAAATTTGAAGCTCGAATCTGAATGGAATATATATAATTTCTACCATCTAATATTCATATTCATATGGCCAAAATTTCAGAGGTATACTGCATATACCCATGTGTTTAACTGAGCTTCTCATTTTTATTCCAAATATCTGATATCACACAGATTTATTCATGATCTCCTTGCTGCCTTCACGAGGTTCAGTGTGTCTCTTCCTCCTCTCATGTAGTATGCCTTATTTGTTGCATACCTATTTCTATCCACAGTATTTAAGAGATATCATAGTGTGGATATGCCTCACTGTGGGCACTAGGCATATTTTGAAATTAAAATATAAGATACAAATTGAATTTATCTAAATTAAATCTTATTTAAAATGATGGCAAAAGTGTATGATATTGAATGTACATATATTAAGCAATTTAATTTCAATGTAGTTTTGTTTAAGGAAAAATTCCTCCCCTTTTTAGATTTCTCTCATAACTTTATTCAATTGTGTTCATTGAAAGAGTGCTTATAATTTAGAGTGAATTTGCAAATTGCTCTCTCTCTCTCATTATAGTCATAATTGCCCTGTCATAGCTACCCCTGCTGTTGTGCAGTTATAGATCAATGTGCCCTTGTAGAAATCTTAAAAATCCAGTGACATCCCAGAACCATTCTTTTTGTTTATAAATTGTTGAGTCACAAAGGAAACTACTAAGGAAGTCAAATAAACAAAGCAAACTCTGACTTGTTATTACATAAAATTGAATGGTTGCACAAATTTGTGGCTCTTTTGTCTCAGATGTGAAGAAAGAGCATCATGAGAATTTCAGGTGTAACCCCTGGGATTCATTCTTGAAGATTCTGTGCTGAAATTGACTTCACCAAATGCTTCACACTTTTTTTTTAATACATAAAATTTACTTCCTTTTAAGCAAGATTTTATTTTAGAATATTTTGGAAATAAAATGATAAAAAGAAATTCAAGTTTGGGGTTGTATCTCAGTGGTAGAACACTTTCATAGCATATGTGAGGCACTGTGTTCAATTCTCAGGTCCACATAAAAAAATTTAAAATGACATTATAAAAAATTTAATCTGGGGCTGGGGAAATAGCTCAGTCGGTAGAGAGCTTGCCTTGCAAGCCCAAGGCCCTGGGTTCGATCCCCAGCATGCAAAAAAAAAAAAAAAATTAATCTGCTTAGTTCCATTATCAAGTGATGAAAAGTATTTTCCTGTTTTCTCTTCCTCTACCATCATTTTTGACATGAAGTTGTTAAACTCATATTATACTATTGTATGCCAATTCATAGACATATTACACAGTTAGAAACAGATAATAGCATGGATAGCATGCTATTGGATAGCATGATCAGAAGACACATAGCTAGTCCAGTGGTCTCATCTAACAGTTGAGAAAACTACTACTCAGAAATTTACACAAATTGCTCAACATTCTGTAGCAAACAAGGGTGAAATTGGATCCTTAATATTAGCTCAAAGTTGGTACACTAAGGCATAAGCAAGCAACTAGGGTAAGAATTGAAGGGTCTGACTTTGCTAATACATTGATTTTCCTTGAACAGTTTATTAAAAAATATGTAATTTAGATACCATAAAATTCACCTAATTCAAGAATACCACTCTATGAATTTTGGTAAATATGTGTGTGTGTGTTTGTGTGTGTGTGTGTGTGTGTCTACATGAGCGTGTGTGTGTGTAGACAAATTGATATAACCATCTTCATAGGTCATTTTAAGAACATGTTTATTACTAGTAAGACCCTTCATGCCCATTTGCAAGTAATTACCATTTCCAACTTAATATCTAGTTTATTTTCTGTCTATAAAATTTTTGTCAAGAATTTTGATTTCTTGAACATGAGCTTATTCTTCATGAAAATAAAAACAGTGACATAGTTTTTGAAAAGAAAACCAAATAATGTTTTATTTAACGAAGCACAAAACATTCTAGCAGGATTCATAATGGTAATATATTCATCGGCAGTGCTCCAGAGAGAGGACAAGGAAGTTAAAGGAGCTTCAGATTCCATCCTCATGCTGGCATTTGGACCAAGGCTGAAATTCAAATTCAAATTGATCCATCCATTACTACATTTTACCAACTAAAGCAGAATGTACTGAGAAATCTTTCACTATTTCCCAGCTTCTGCTTCACCCCCAGTGCGTTCCAAATGCCATCTTTGACATTAGGCCTCAGGAAGTGATGAATCAGTTGAATCCTCGTCTTTTGGCCTGAGAACACCTGTTAATGGAGCCAATTAAGGGAGAGGATGACAGAGATTTGGAGAAGATGCTGACACTTGTCCAGGAAGAACTGTGCTGAGACTATCCATCCAAGTCCCGAACAAACCACCAAACAGCTGTCGAAGGGTAAGGACTTTGAAGGTCTCAGCCTAAGCCAAACTTTAATAAAAGTAACAAAGTCAATGTCTTTGGATCCTGTGGTTGAAGGAATGTGACTTCCTGGATAAGGAGACATCACAGTAATCCTGCTTCTCACTGTAAAGTTTTACCTTGGGGAAGAATCTCCTGAAAATACCTATTCTCTTCATTCAAAGCACCTTTGCATTTATTTGCGAGAAAGGTGAGAGAGATAAATGGGATCCTGATATGGATGGCTCATTCCATGTCAAATATTAACTAATAGTATATTTGAAATCTAGAACCACTTACTGCTTTAAAAGAACTTGGGGAAACTTGTATATTTTTTTTCTCTCCATATGGATTAATTAGAGCCAACTCAAGGTACGTGCAACTTTTCCAAGTTTTGAACATTAATCATATAAATGAATTGAAAATAATTAGTTTGTAGTGAATTCTGCCTTATTATTCATGACTTAAATATATTTTGTCCAGACAGCTAAACGGAACATGAAAAAAAATGAAACATCAGACATCTCTGGATATGTTTTTAATGTAGTTCTTGTAATACATAAACAGGGTTCCATTTAACTGGTGCACCTAACTCAAACACTTTACTTGGTAGTCACGTATGAAGATGAGAAACTTTGAAGTGGGGGATTAATAAGTAGAAATGATGTTTCAAAAATACTTGACAACACTGTCGCTAATCCATACGTTTTGTAAACACTCTCTCCAAGTTTAAATATTATCTCTTTCCATGTGTGCTGTATTTCCCTGGCTTAAATCATACAGAATTGCAAGCATTTTTTTTTCCACACTCCTACACATCAACACCATCATACCACTCACTACTGCTTAGAAAAAACAATACTGCCATGACTTCTTTTGCTTGGAAATTTTAAACACAGTAATTCCCCTCATCCATGGTTTCACTTTCCAAAATTTCATTTACGCACAGACTACTGTGATCCAAAAATGTTAATATTTTTCTAGGCACATTCAAGGAAAAAGTCACATTCACCTAACTTTGAGTTTAATTTATTGTTATAATTTTTCAATTTTATTATTTACTACTTTTATTAATATATTACTTTGCCTCATTTATAAGTTAAACTTTTTGATAGGCATGTACCTGTAGGACTAACATAGTATCCATAGAGTTTGTTACTATATTAAGTTTTAGGCAACCACTGAAGGTCTTGGAGTGTTTGCTGTAAGGATAAAGAGGACTATTGGAGTTAATCTTACTACAGATATTGATATTACTAGAGCTTTAAGTTTAAAATGTTCATATATCAAATGCTACAGTAAAATAAAAGTAATCAACTCCGGTGACTTGGACTTTCCAAAATATTATTAAAAAAATAAAACAAAATTTATTTTTCTAGTTGCATGTGTGTAAAAGAAGGGAGTTTCTTCATTTACTTAAATATGTGAGGAAAAAGAAGTCATACTCAGGGCAAGTAGCACATATAATTTCAGCTATATAAAAATCCCCCCCCCCAAAAAAAGAATGTTTCCAGTTCAGTTAAGAATTTCTTCAATGATATAAACTTAGCACCTCTGAATTTATTTAAATGTGAATGGTACAACTATCTTTAACATTATTCATTTTAAAATGGTGTCTTCTTAATCTTTGCACTAATCAAACACAGTGAACAATAAATCTATTGCAGCCTACATTTGTCATTTGACAGAATGTTTCTTTCTCCCCTCCAGGTGTCCCTCCATGAAAAGATCAAACTCAAATAAACTCTATTAATCCAATTTTTTACTCACTTTATTTTCAAAACAGTGGACATTTTATTTTTTCACTTTTTCACTATGCTTCTCTTTCCTTATCCCTTGTGTTAGTTTTCTGTTATTGCTGTCTCTGTGACCAAAATATCTAACACCAACTACTTGGAGAAGGAAAGGTTTATTTTGGTTCATGGTATCACAAGTTTCAGTTCATGGCCTGTTGACTCCATTGCTTTGGACCTGAGGTGAGGTAGAACAGGTGAGGTAGAAGTGTGTGGTAGAAGAAATCTACTCAACTCATGGGCGATAGAGAGAAGGGAACCAGGGACAAGATATACCCTTCTAGGGTACACTCCCACTGACCTATTTCCTCTGACTAAGTCCCACTTCCCAATATTCCATTGAGATTATTAAACCATCAAATGGATTAATCAACTGACAAGGTTACAACCCTTGTGAACTAATCATTCCCCTAAAGCCCCTCCTCTGGACATTGCTGCATTGAGTATCATGTGTTCAACACATGAGTTTTGGGGGGCATTCCACATCTACACCTTAACAGCCCAGAAATGTTTTATCTTCTTTCTAAGCCAGTCAAGAATCATTTATCTCCTCTTTGCATAATTTCCTTGTAGTTTCTCTCATTTACTCTTGCCCAGTAAGTTTGATATCTGTTCATAAGTAATTGAGGTATGCTGTACCACAAGTTGTAATTTCCTGGGAACCAGAGAAAGTGTGCATTTTACTTTTTTTCTCTTCCACAATCTAAAGACACCCAAAGCCTTGCACAGTATTGTATAAAGGAGAGATGTTTTATGCATCCTTTGGGGCTATTCTGTTTTAGTTTTCTCTCTTAGGTCTCTATCATTTTTCATCAATGCACTCCCATCTCTATTGCTCTACCTTGTGAGACTTAATATACTTTTAAGACTATGCATCTTGGAAATTAAAACCAAAAATGAAAATCATTGATTAAAATTGCCCTGGGTCACTAAATAATCAAAGAGTTCTCCAATTATCTCTTACAAAAGTAATCTTGCCTTTTGTATTATATTGTGTGTGTGTGTGTGTGTGTGTGTCTATGTATGTTTTTAAACATAGTGCCATCCTGTAATAAGCATTATGTACTTGCTTATATAACCCTAAATTGGACAATTGATGACAATGGATAAGGGTTATATTTCAAGAAATACGTGAAGACGTGACCTAGCATTATGTCTCAGGGAGCATAGGAGAGTGGCAAGAGCAATGCTCTTAAATTCCCTTTTCCTCCTGCCCTTGCTGACTTTTAGTGGCCCCTCCTGCCTTCCGGATTCCAAGATCCACCTTGCCGTCTATCTTCCCTTTTCCTTCACTCTTTAGCACGTTGGCTTATACCATCTATTTGTTTTAATTGTTTTCTTTGTTTACTTCTATCTTTCCTTACCATTTAGATGGTTTCAGGAAAAACAAAATGAGTGTGTAAATCCACACTGGAGACATAAAAGAGAAAATAACTTGAGGAATGAGGACAAGAAAGGGGAATTAAATCCGGGGAAGAGCAAATTTAATTTTCATTCCTCTATCCTGAATCCCTGAAAAGGAATTGTTTTACCTAGAGAATTGTTTTCTGATGTCAGGCACTTACCTCAAGCCATTCGCATCTCTATTACAATGTTCCCTGACTGGTTAATTGTTACTTGTCATTGAGCCAAAACAAGGAGAAGGCAAAATAATCTGGGAAACGGCAGAATAATGCTGTCAATAGAGACTTTAAACAAAACAAAGAAAAATCCAAGCATGTAGACATTAAATCTGAAAAAGCATCTGTCAAGAAATGCTAGAGAAATGCCCAATTTGATCTATTTATCTCTTAATATTCCTATTTGTGCACTCCACTCTTTTCCCCTGTTAGCTACATTCACATTTTCTTCCCAAATAGTGTTTTGAATCTAAATTCTCCCACCCTCAGAAACAAAATGATAATTGAAATAACATAATAAATGCAACATCTTTTCCATTTCTCCATCTTAAATTTTTCTTTGCATTCCAGACATTACGGAACCAAATTACATTTTTGCATATTATATCAAAACAAGTGCAATCACAATAACCATTTATTTCTCAGCATTTTCATTTCTTTTTTAATGAACTTTCCCTAAGGACATTCTCACAATTGAGTATTTATTTATTATAAGCAACAAAAGAAGTCTTGATTGTTCCAGCTGTGACAGAGAAACTTAGTTTGATAAGCATACAGTAGATGAAACAAGTAATAATAGTCATGATAAGCACTTGGATACTCTGGAATCTGAAGAAACAAAAAGAAATGAAGAGGCACTGGGTTAAGATGTTCTCTTTTCTTTCTTCCTGTGGAATATTTTATTTCCTTTATCCAAAATTAAATGAACTCTCTATGCCAAAATATCAAGATTCAATATAAATTGTTATAAAAAATAAACCTTTACTTGTAAAAAATAAAACAAAAGAAAGAAAGAAACAATCATAGTAAGAGCTCTGAAAAACAAAGCTTATTTCTTGAATATTTGGTAGCAATAGTAACCTTGAAAAGCCGGTAGATTGTCTCTGTTCATGTATCAGTTTAATTCAGGTAGTGCTGGCCCACTCTTTTGTAGCTATTTAGTATTCATCTTTCCATGCATTCGTTTACTCATTCATTACACATTTCATGCTTTGGGGGGCAAAGATTTGTCATTGTTTGGGTCTCTAAAAATGAATTCAATGACTTTTATACCTCATCTATATGACTGATTAGGAGACCTGCTAATATCAACTGGAAACTATTCATTATATGAATTCTACCAGTTTCAGAATGATAAGCAATAATGTAGTCAGTTAATGTGTATAGTAACAAGTACTGAATCTAAGTCAGAAGGAAAAGAAGAGAATCCTTTCTGACTTCTTGGTCTACATCTTTTCAACTCTTGAAATAAGTAACACAAAATATACCACTCTTACCTTCAGTGATTGTGTGTGTGTGTGTGTGTGTGTGTGTGTGTGTGTGTGTGTGTAAAAGAATAAAAAAATAGAATACAAAATTCATTCATCTCTATAAAGTTATATAGTAGGCTTTGTGTTTCCCTTAATCAGTTCCCTTACTTTTAATTCTCTTTTGCTTTATGGAAACCTCAATTGGCTTTTTTAGCAAGAATGTACCTGAAGGAAAGCATGCATAAATGCTCTCTGGATGAAGTAGAAAATAATTAACCAACTGCCTAACTTACTAAATACACAAAGTACAGACAGACATTGGCAGTTCTGTTCTTTTAAGTTGAGAAACTGGATTGCAGTAGAGATAACGGAGGTGCAATTCATCATTCTGGAAGGATAAGGTATTTTGAAGCATAGCTTCAGTTTGTGGAATTTGGTATAAGGGAGATCTTACTCTATGATATAATTTAGGTGTGAGAAAAATCAGAGCTTCTTTAACTATGCAAAGAAAAATCATTTAACAAGAAACATTTACAGGTGAATAGAAGAACTAAATGAGAATGACAAAAATCAACAGTTTTAGATGACATAGAGACTATGTATCTGAGCACAGGGGGAGAAAATATTTTCTATAATAACTCACATAAGGAACATTAAAGAAAAAAAAATACACTAATAAGAAAAAAATTAGCTTAACAACAACAAAAAAGCACCACAAATATGAAAACAAATAAGTTTCCAACTTGATACAGAACTTACAGATCTTCCAGTGACTCATTTAAATAGGATTTTTTAAATAAAAATCTTTCTGTGGTAGCATGAGATCCCAGACCTGTAAGACCAGAGGCAATGCCACCACTAATGTCCATACAGAACACCAAGATGTATCATAGGGGAAGAAGTGTCACCAGAGAAGGATGCCAGAGTTCAGGAAGGAAAGGGGAACTTGCCTCAGGACCAGTAGGGCTCTTGACATAATCAATAGAAAAGAATTTCAACACCCTTCAGTCAAAGGCATAGAGAGATGTTTACTTAGGAAGTAGAGGCACATTCAAAGGAGAATGTGGGCCATCTCCTGTTAGCTTAAAAACACAATATTGATCAAAATAGCATGTTATGAGCAAATACACATTGTATAATTAAAATTATACCATGTTCAGAAGAATGTCAAATGAACAATTCATCTGTTTAGATTCAAATGACGATTTAGATAAAATAAAGAAAATGATAGCACTTATCAACAGAAAAATCACCCTAGGAGGATCCGTTCTAGGGAAGGAACATGATGTGATCAAAGAAGTGCACAGGTCGCTAGGAAGTGCTTGTAATGCTCTCCTTCTTTATCTGAGCCTTGTGTACACTATTGTTTTACTTTCTTTAAAATTATGCACAGACGTTTTACTTACTTCTGACATGTGAAAATTGATACAATCAAAATGACAGCAAAAATAAAAAGTGAATAGGATTATTACTGTGAAACTAGCAGGAGTCCCTTGCTTATGTAATTCCTTGACAGAGATTTTAAAAAATGTCAAGTAATGGAAACATCCTCATTTATTTCAAAAAGAAAGAATTAGAAAAACTAAAAACTACAAGTCAATTCAGTGAGCATTTTGACCATTTCATGTTCCCCCAATGCCTTTCAATCGCTTTGCCCATTTCTCTCTGCCTGTATTATCACCCCCCCATTTGGCTTTTGATGTGTCCTACCTGTGGTGGTCCTTGCACTGAGATCTCTCTGTGTGACAGACTCAGTTTGCCTGCAAGTCAGATGTGTCTTCCCAACCCAGGCTCATGACTGACTACCATTGGGATTTGGAGGTTCACCTCCCCTGCCTTCACTTGGGGCACAGTATTATTGTATAATTTAGACTCCAGACAGTTCCTATGTGACTAGGCTGAGGATGGGGTTTTATCTCTGCTCATTTTCTTCCTGTTTTCTAAACTCTTTTCCTATACTCTTCAGAAATCCCATTCATGCTAAATCTCCTCTTAGTCTCTGCTTCTACAGAACTGAAGTTATATGCTCAAGCTATTGCTGACATGCCATAAGACATCCATATTTTCATTTTTTCTCTTTCCATAGAAAATCATTACTTGTCATGAGATATAAGGTAGGATTTGTTTTGGTCTCATCTAATAAAATTTGTTCTTTCTGGGATAAATCTAGAATAATGGCAATTTGTGTTTCCTATTTTTTAAATGATGGTATGTATGAGTTCAACATCCTTTTAGATGTCAGTATTTGAAATGTCAATTCAATAATAACATTTAAAAGCCCAATGTAACATACTCAGAGGAAAATCAGGAAACACTATCAATGCATTATCTCTGTTTCTAATATCACCTTTGTTTAGGGCATAAGATGCATTGGTCTCCCTTCATATTCCCTCAGAATTTTTGTCTTCCTTTCTTAGGGAAGCATCTTTCATAGTATAGAGTAAAAGAGAAAAGTTTTGCCTCTGCCATAAAGGGTAAGCATGGATCTGTGAGAGATAATATGTGGCACAGGACTAGAGGCATAGTCCTCATTCATACTTCTGATTCCATGTTCCCTCTTGTGGGAGAGACATGGATCCACAAAAATTACCGGGAATAGAAATAATATCTCCCAGAGTTTCAATTGAGATTGATATCTGCTCTGAAATACTTTTTAGATATAATAGAAATAATGTATTATTTTGCTACTTCTTTATAACAAAACATCATAGATAGGGTGTCTTAAACAAATTTATTGTGTCACTAGATATTGAAAATCAAGTTTTTGGCAGGGTTAAATCCTTTTAGAAACTGTTAAAGAAATAATCCTCCAGTCCTTGCTTTCTGTCTTCTTGCATCTCTTCATATTGTCTTCTCTGTGTGCTTGTTTCTGCCCACATTTTCTCTTTTTTTTAAAGACAGCAGAGATATTCAACAGGGTCCATCCTTAATGACTTCTTTTAATTCTATTGCATTTGTTAGGCACTTTTGCAAATAAAATCACATTCTGAGTTATTAGTTAGAACCCCCAAATATAAATTTCAGTGAATGCAATTCAACCCATGTCAAATATTATTATCAACTACAGATATGTCAATACTTTAAAGTTAAAGAAATGCTCTGAGATATTTTATTTTATTTTACTTTATTGCTTTTATTTCTACATATAAGACTGAATTCAGTGTGGTCCAGTGCCCCCATTGATCCCAGAGTTAGCAAGTATTTTGGCAGATAATAAACCCTGACATTTGATGAGAAGTTAAGATCAGAAATTTTCATTGCTACTTACAAAGCAAAATAAGGTCATACATATTTTAATGAATCTGTGAATTTCTGTCCTGAGACAATGTACTCAGTCCTTGATGAAAATCTTTAAGAAAGAGGATGAATGTTTTAGTTGGGAATTATTTTTATTTGCAATGTTAACCAAATAAGTCTTCCTTATTAACTTTCCACTTTCACACATTAAGATATCAGCAGGATCCTCAAACCCATCCCAACACATACATGTGGTAAAACTTCATAACAACCATGAGAGATGAAATAGCATCATCGTATTACATAAATGAGACTCATTGGTTGTCTATCATGTTTTCCAGAGCAGGTAGAAGAGATCTTTAAGAGGAAGCTGACAATAACTCAGATTGAGCCTACTCTGACATTACCACTCTTATCAAAATATATATATTTCCATGTACTTGGCTACTTATTTTTATTTTGGTCAAAAATCAAGAAAGTTTTAAATATATACGCATTATTTTTTAAACATTTATAGCAAGAATTTATTATTTCTACTAATTCTGTGTATTGACCAGAGGCCCATTGCTGATCTCCCTGAAGTTCATATCTGTGGTTTTAGACAATTCAGCTGGAATGGACGAATGGTCACTTGTCAGATGGCCCACTTGAGTGTCTGATGGTAGGGCCTCTCTCTCCATGTGGTAGTTTGACTTTCAGGAGTACTGGGCTTCTTTCCATTATGATTTCAGAACAGCAAGAGGACAAGAAGCAAGGTTGTAAGACTTTAAGGCCTTGGGAAGCCAAGTCTCAGTAGGCACATATCTGAATTCTTTTGGTCAGAGGAAGTCACAAGGCTGCCTAAATTTGAAGAGAAAGAAAATAAACTCCAGTTCTTGATGGGAAAGTCTGCAAAGTCACATTACAAAGAGGGGCCAGGATAGGAGAAATTGTTGTGACCACATACACAAATAATCCTCACAGGTGCTTTGAATATGAAGTGTCTGTTTCTTTGTCTCCTTCTTTTTATTCTTCATGGTAGTGGGGATTAAACCCAGAGTCTCACATGAGTATTACATCCCTGAACTACATCCCTTGTCCTATTTCTTATTTTATTTTGAGACAGGGTCTTCTACATTTCTCAGGCTGGTCTAGGATTTGTGATCCTTCTGCTTCAGCTTCCTTGGGATTTAAGGGAGTGACTGAGATTACATGTCTGAGACACTGTCTAGCTCATTCTTCTTTTTTTTAAATTTGTTCTTTTAGATATTCATGACAGTAGATTGTATTTTGACATTTTATACATATATGGAGTATAACTTATTCTAATTAGGATCCCAGTCTTTTGATTGTACATCATATGAAATTTCATTGGTAGTTTATTGGTAGTGGTATATGGTCAATTATTTCTTGTGAACCTTCACAATTACAGATTAATATCTCCTTTGGTGAGACTGCAACTCTTTTTTTTTTCCTTCTCTTTTTTTCATGTTAATGGAGAGAGAGAGAGAGAGAGAGAGAGAGAGAGAGAGAGAGAGAGAGAGAATTGGACATTTATCTTCCATATCTCAAAACTCATGATTCTGTTCTTAGGGTATTGATATTTACTCATATGCCTTCTGTGGCATGGCCAATAGATGCTCATTTTGCTATAACAATGTCTGAAAAGAAATATCTAGATGCTACTATCATTTGTTCTTCTGTAGGTGTGATTCTGCTTCCTTCTTCGACTTTTGGCAAATGGAAACCAGGCAAAACTATCTAGGACACAGAGGCATTTTAAAATCAACTCTAAGTGAATGGTCAGTTAATGGGATGGTTTAAATGCACTATTCTAGGAGGAGAGAGGATTGACTAAATGACCTTTTGAGGATGATTCCAAGTCCATGACTCAATAATAATACTTATCAACCTGTTCCAGTCATCAGGCACTAAAATTGGGAGTGGGAAGGGCAGTCTATTATTAGCTGCAGGCTTCTGATTAATCTTTGAAGCTAAGGGAGTTTGTGTTTCAGCCAAGACGTGAAGTTGTCTCCTGAGGTGAGGTCATTAACATGCCAGGGACGAGACTAGGTTATCATTAAGGAGGCATTAGGCCCTGATAACTGTAGTGAAGTCAAGAGTGGCTGGTTGGCTGGCCAAGCAAAGCTGGTTAGGAGCTAACACAAGGTCACTGTAAGCAATGCCAAGCCATATGTTCAAATGGAGGATAGCTACACATTTCCTCTTTTGCAGCCCTCTAGGGGATTCCAATCAGAAAATGAATGAAAAGGTAGTTCTATGAGAGTTCTGAGAGAATAACAGGTTCTGTTGTGTATTTCAAGATTGTATGTTTACATAAGTGCACACACGTATGGTCATGTGCTTCTGTGTGTGTGTGTGTGTGTGTGTGTGTGTGTGTGTGTGTTTGGAAAAAACTTGTAAAAGTGGGTTAAACTTTGACTTCTAACATACATAATCAACTAAAAATCATATACTTTCTCAAATTATGCTGTATCCTGTATAAAGAGAATGGAGCTAAAATTTACAAATTTATACCTGGTATGACCATCTTAAATGCCTATCAGCAGCTCATTCTTTAATTCATCTTTTAGGTGGTAAAGAATTTGTTGTCCATCAATCATTAAAAACAAAACCCACACAAAGGCATTTAGTGAGTGGATTTGGAAAAACAAATGGATCAATTTGATATTTACTCTTCTTTCTTTTTCTTTCCCTAGGTCTACAGAGAATTCTGCCACTATGGCTATAGAAAGGCTGAGTAGCCTAGTGAAAATAATCAAGACAAAGATTTAAAAATCTTGAGTGTTTGTTAGTTCCATGGTTTAAATTCCATGTGACTCTGCTCAGGATTCCCAGTGTCCTTACATGTAGAACTGGAGATGATAATGACCTTCTCCCTAGCCAGTTGCTGATAGAATCTATGCAACAATGTGTGTCAAAGCATTTTGGAAGTGAGTGAGGTACATATTTTGCTGTTAATGTTCGTGTTTTCAAGGTCTGGATTAATTCACCCTTCACTATTTGCAACTCTCCTTGAAATATCAGCATTCCTGCAATCACTCCAACAGAAAAGCAGAACAGGAATAGAAAGAAAAAGAGAGTGTAAAAACTTCTTTGACATTGCAAGGTTGTTATATTAAAAAAAAATAAAAACTTTAAGTAGTGTGTAGAAGGAGTTGTTGCATTTATCATTTTGCTTTTTTTATTTCCAATATTTACTCACTTTACTCACCCTTGGTACAAATATATTTTAAAAATTTACAAGTGCATGTACTAAAATTTATTAGTATTATACATTAATAAATATTAAGAATCAAGATAAATTGCAAGCATTCTTATGCATTCTGATTCATATACCCTAAAACATAAACATATACATGTATATATAAATGTTATAGCTTGCATGAATCAAAACTACTGAGTACTTGCCAAATTATCTTATTATTTAATATTCATTAATACATACTTCATTCCTACAAATGGTAGGCACTGAGATGGCTGTACAGTTCTATAAGCAGAAAGCAAAGAGTGTGACATTTCTTCATTGGACTCTAAAATGGATCTGAAGCATTAGGAAATGAAATAAGGCCATGGTACCCCGAGGTGTAAAAACAAAAACCAAGCTTCAAATAGTGGTTTAGGATAACAACACCATCTTTTAAAAATTTCACATGCTTTGGCATAGAGGTTAAGTTACACTTCCTTTTAAGGCCTTTATCCCCAAAGCAATATCTTCCTCCTATTCTAGGCACCAAGTACTCTCCTTTTGCCTTTTTTCTCTTGCAAAAAAAAAAAAATGTAATAAACATATTCATATTTATTTAATGTGATATTTGTTTCCATAAAATCTGCATTCAAATTAAGACAGTTGGGAAAGGGCAACACTTAACTCAGATAAATAAAACATTAATAATGGGACTGCAGGCATAGAGTAGAGAAGATCTTTTCAGAATTAGAGGCCATGACAATAACATTCAGCTCAGACCAATTAGAAAAGCACTAAAGTGTCTAGGCTCAAGGCCAGACAGGAGGAAAGGCAGTTTTGCCTCCGATGTTCTGGTGCACATGAGGGGGTGAGGGACAGACTAGCTGTGCTAGAAAACCTTCTTCCCCAGTAATGATGGTTCTGAGATGATGTTAGAGAAGTACTATCCAGAGGACCAGTCTGGAGTAAGCAGTCAGCAGTTCTCATTCCAGTAAGCCATCCTCTGACCTGAATACTGGCAATGTAGTGACCTTCTATGAGGGTATTTTCTGGTTGAGTAAATTAGAGTTAACCCAAAAATTGGATCAAATTTGACCCTTTGGATTTATTGGTGGACATTATAACCCCATTGTTTTTCCTCATAGTTTTATTCTCTCAGTGGTTTTGCATTTCTGATCTTAATGATATGGCATCACTATTTCTTCCGTTCCTAAGTTTATACTCTGATCCCCCCAAAATCTTTAAAAATAATATTCAATGTGTGAGTCTACATACTTTAAAATATAAAATTAGGTAAATCAATTATAACACTGTGATGCTGGTGATGATGATGATGATGATGATGATGATGATATAAAATACGTGTTCATTGTTTGATGGGAGTTAGAGCCTGTGATAGAAATTTGATATGCATTTTCTTTACTTAGTAGTATTGCTATATAGATTTTTACAATCCATTTAAGATCATAATTGTGATAAAGACTCGAGAATTTTATTTATAAGTAAGTGCTTACGAACATGCTTCCATTGTCATTTTCTCTTTAGGTCTTCACCACATGTCCTGATCACTGCAGAACTGGTAATTGAAGGGGAGGTGAAGGACTTGCTCTGAGCTCCTTTGTTTTAAGAATAGTGACAGATCTTTGCACAGGAAGAGTTTGAAGCCTCTGAAGACCTTAGGTAATTCTCCCAGTTCATTTTCTTTTTTTTCTTGCAAATGCCATTTGCATTATTAGTCCATGCAAGAAACAGCATGAGATAGTAACGAGAGCATTTGCATCTGAACACATGGTTTAAGTTCATCTTCTGTGTCTTATTAGTTACATAATTAACTCAAAGCTTATCCATAAACTGAGGTTTTCTGAATTCTCACATCTTGGAAGTATCGTGTACAATATGCTTTATGTACAATCTGTAAAAAGCATTTGTAACTCCGAAATTCTATGAATATAGAATATATGATATGAGCATGGTTTATATACCTGTTGGAATAAAGTATACCTAAAAATATAAGATATTTATAGTTCAAATTTTTACTTATGGTCACAAAATATAAAGAAAGAAATTATGTACAAAAATGACAGCTGCTTTGCAGTAGTGATTTTACAATGCAAGAATCCCAGACATGCATCCCCTAAAAGATGAAAAAGTCTTTTCTGCTAAATACTCACACATCTTGTTAGTTATACAACTAGTATTTGTAAGTCAATGGTCCTTCATTTTTCTCTAACAGCAAATGATCTAAGTGTGAAGTGTGGGTGTACATGACTGTTATATTGGTACACATAAATCAATGAGAGTCCTTTGTTTTAAACTATCAGTATCAACACCTGTTCAGAAAAGTAAGTGGATGTTATAGCTCCGTAATTCTAGTTAAAACCATCCATGTTTTCCTACTTCTTGCCAAAATCTATTAAAACATGATCCATCAAAATGGTATCATTATTAAACAAATGGTGTCTTAACATCATTGAACTTTGGACATAATTTGTTATAGAAGTTATTCTAATTATAGTGAAACAAAACCATAAGCAAGAATTTGTGTTAAGTGCAATGCATTTTTGATAATTTGGGTTGAAAAGTCAAAGATATTTAAGGAGTAAGAAAGAGAGAAGTAAGATAAAGTGTGTAGTATGTGAGTTGGGTCATGGATAGGGAGAAAAGAAAGAGGACTTATCTTCTGCCTCAAACTTTTGTCCTGCAAAGCCCATGTTAAAATAATATAACCTAATTTAAAAGCACATGTGTGAGTGGATAGGTAGAGCATTATTAAAAGTTAAAGGACATTGGGGTTATTAGATAGGAGAGAAAAGCAATTACATTTGCAATATTCATCAAGTCAAAGAAAGCACATTACTCTCCTTCTTAGGATTGGTTAACAGACTTACACAGAGCTTAGAAAGCTGAAGGGCAGGACTCACAATGCAATTTAAAGTCTTTGTGATTAACAATTTCTAACTTTATTGACCTTTGCAACAACAATCACGACTTTCTCTCCAAGGGAAGTCCTTTCTGTTTGTCTAATTCTTCCCTCTCAATAGACTGGAGGAACTGAGCACCTTTTATTGAATCTAATGTATAATGAAAAAATGCAGAGGATTGGAGAGTTTGAAGCAAGTGGCCTCTTACTTTAAACCAATTTTGGGGGACATGAATATATATATATGTGTGTGTGTATATATATATATATATATACATGTGAATATTATATATGTGAATGCATATGTATATATATATATGTGAATGCATGTGTGTGTGTGTGTGTGTACATATATATATATATATAAAACATCATAAAGACACTCACATGGGGAAAATGGGATTTAAACAATCTTTATCTTAAGGTTCAAAATCTTTTGTGTATTTATTCATATTACATATACACATTTCCAAAGCTTTTGCCTTTCTGTTCCTTCTCAGTTGTATTGTTTCAAAACAAGCATTTTCATCTCTCCCCTAGGTCAGCTTCTGCTAAAACAATAAACTAAACTCAGGAAACTGTCTTGGCACATGCTGTTTTATTTGGTGCTCTTGAAGGTCATGAGCATTCTGAGCTCTCCTTAACCGATTAGACAGATCATATGCACAATTAATCTCCCCTAATCCATCCCCTCAGTTAGACCATAGGAGAAAATGCACATGCAATAAGGATAATGCTTTTGTACATCCGAGGCTTCTTTCATCTGAGGATCTCAAAGTCCTTGTTATACATGTCAAAAGCTTCCTATCACTCTTTCGAAATGGGTATTACAAGATTAATTTGCAGAAGGGCAAAAGCAGGCACGGAAATGTGAACAGACTTTCTCAAGAACGTATGCTCAGGATAGACAGCAATATCCCTCTCAAGTTTGGGGTTCCTATGCCTGGGGGGATAGAGGACATTTCAATATACAGGAGGCTTATCTGTTAGGAAATGAGGTCTCACTAAACAGAAAATGGATTTTCTTATGTTATCATGGGTCACAGGGTTGAATAAAAGAATTCAGACTCAATGTCTTGCTTTTCCTTTTCTTTTAGTCTCATAGATTTTTGAATGAGGAGGCAAAGCTGTTTTCATTGTTTTGGGGATATGTGTAAGTGGGAGTAATGCTGGTGTGAGTATATGCCCATGGATTTGCAGGTTTTTTTACTTGTCTAATGAGGTATTGTGAGGACTACTATATTAAACCTAATTAAAACCACAAACTAGCATAAATAAAGGTAACATTGACATAAAAGCAGATAATCCTGTAAAATTTTTGTGAATTTGCATATTTGGCAACCAGATTTATGTTTCCTTCCATTGAAATAATATTATAAGTAAAGCTGAATTCCTAGACCAACTCTATAAAATATCAATAATGAAATTGAGGCATTACATTATTCATAATTGATTAACATTTATAAAATATCATGATGACAGTTACTTCAAGCAAAAAAAAAAAAAAAAACATTTCTATGTCCAATTCATTCAAATCATTATCTATGACCAACATGGTCAATGGACTCTAATCAAAAAATGACAATGAATCCTCTCTTCTCCCCACTACATATATCCTGCTTGAAGAAAAAGGGCAAGAACTATACCTAGTCCTGAGCTGTTGACTGAAGCTTTGATGGAGGAGGGTAGAGCTCAGTGAAACACTTTCTTATGTGATTTTACTCATGTCAATGCTGCAAGAAAGGTCTGGGAAAGGTCAGGGTGTGGACCAGTTCCTGCCAGGGTGGACAGGACCTTACACTCATACTCACAGCCTCACTGGGTCGAGAGAGAGTTTTCCCTCACATTTTCTTTCCCACTTGAGCACACCATTCTCATATGGAAAGCACAGAGCAGAGATTTTAATACACATCAGCATTCTTCCAACCTATGTTTCCCTACACATGGCTTTTCCTGTGTACAACATTCAAAATCCACTAAGGACTCTTGTTTTACATTCTGCCTGGTGGGCTCATCTAAATACTACTAGAGGTCGGACTTGGCCCTGAGTTCTAGATTGAATGTGGTACCCCTGGTATTCTTCAGTCCTTCTTCCTGTTATTGAACTCTTCATTGTTGCTTCTGTGTGTCCTCTACCACACAGAAGGAACACAAATGACTTCATATATGACTTCATCAGGTACACCTTTAGAATACTGTACCATTGACCACCTAACTGCCATCCACAACAACATTGAGCTGGGCCAATTTCTTTTGTATTTGAACTCATTACAGAGTGAAGGTCTTTTCTGGATCCCCTTCACTAATAGACCATGCTAACAGGAGCTCACCAAGTCATGCACTGAGTTTACTTTGTGTATTACAGGTGCATGGCATTCATCATCTACAGGACTCACAACAAAGTCTTTTCGGGTTTATTCCAAGTCCTCTGCAGGTGGTTGGTGGTAGCAAAATGCTAATGTAGTTGTTTCCCATAGAATGGTAAAAAAGAAGACAAAAAAAATCACATAAACAATATACCCACTATCAAGCATAAAATAATCAATGATATTTCTGATATAGAAAAATCTGTGAAAAAGTTAAGGATATGCAAAGACTGTATCACTGGAGAATTGAGCCATTTTGAGTTGGAGGAATAGAAGAAATCAGTTAGTGAATAAAATAGGAGTTAATTTATCTAGCATTCTTCTGTCATCATTATTCTTTATAGAGACAATATATGGGTTATTCAATTTCAAATCCTAGAATGTCCTAATTATCACCACTGTCTTCTTGCACTGAAGATTTGACTGGTTGTGTTTATTTGGCAGGGAAAATTCCAAGCTAGAACTGAAGGTATGCAATGTGAAACTCAGAACACCTGATGCAATGGAGTTTGCTAATTCAATCTCCTTTTTGGCAGTTTTTTTTAAATATTACTTTGAATGTTTTCAGATTATCATAACCTAATGCAAAACATGTCACAATCATTACCTGAGTTTCAACTGTATGTATATCATCCATCCGCTCATCCATCCCCTGTCTAAAAGTCTTATCACCATAAATTACATTTGAAAACCTAAAGTAGATGTTATTCATCCCCATTATTATTGAACAACAGGGGATGCGCATGTTTTTTAAATCAAAATACTCACTCTATATTCACTAATGCCTTGCAATATCTTATGGGATATTCAATTGGCAAATTAGTAATGAAGTTTTTCTAAGAGAAATGATGCTCTTAAAAAAATAATTTCAACAAAAACCATTTCGCAGAGGATAAGCATCTCAATAATGGTCTGATGATCCCGGCACAGCTGGGGGGAGAACCTCTGCCTTTCAATCTATTCATTTTTGACTCCTATGTGTGTTTGGAAATACAGCATTATTATTCTACCCACTGAATTTATCAAAATGCAGTTTTACAGAGCTTTGAGGTTGCTTGGAAGTCTTCTTCAAGGTCATCCCCTGACTCCTATGCTTTCAAACTTTCTTTTCCACTAGCAAGAACCATGTGCTACTGAGACAGTGGCACTATCTCCATTGTCATTACTATTGTCATTGTCATCATCATCAATAAGACAATACTTTGTCAAATGCTTCTTCAGTATATAACAGTGAAATAAAGGCTCCAAGGCACTTTTGATCTACACAGGAAGTTTATCATTACACTCAAGTTTACTTGAGAATTGGAATTGTCTCCTACATTTGGAGGAATATTCATACGTGACCTTCATATAGAGTCATCTCTATTAAACTTCCAAATTTTATTTAAGACTATTTTTCCTTATTCTTGAGACTTGTTTGTCGCACTGTTTATTATGGATGCGAACACTGAATATTTCCACTGATTTTGGTACTTATTTAATACATATTCTCAAAGACTGAATTGAATGCACTTCCTGTTTAGAGTTTGTATATATTCTGAATTCAATTGTGACAGTAATAACTATTTGATTGAAAGCTAAAAAGGCAGTATAGTGCTCAGTAGTAACTAGCATGGCTGCCCTATGGAAATGTGCTATTTTCATAGGTCAGCTACTGAGTAAAATCACCTTACACCATCAAATTAAAGACTGCAGGGCAAATAAAAAGTATATAAAATCTATAACGTTTTAATACATGGATATTTAAGTAGCCCATTTGCTAAATTTTATGATATTCAATGTGTTTTTTCATAGAGAGCAGGTTTTTATTTTTCTTCTAATTTCTCTTAATTTCTTGGTATGAAATATAACTTAGGACATTCAGGCAATTTGCCAAAATAATTCCAAGGATGAGAACATTGGATTTGAGAACAAATATTCTATTTGAATTAATTTTAAAAAAGGAATTTTATAGTTATTGTCATTTAGATTATTTAGCATGCAGTTAAAATTATCCCAGTGACATTTTTTTTTCCAGTGCAAGGAATTGAACCCAGGGCTTTATGCTTGTGAGGGAAGTACTCTACCAACCAAGCTATATTCCTAGCCACCAAGTGACAATTTTTTACATATACCATTTCTCAGCTCATATATATCCTGTCAAAAAAAACAATCTCAGAATGATCCATTTAAAAGAAATGAAACACATTAGAGATGAAAAAGTATTTAAATAAAAATTAAAATAATTCACTCTACCAAGCAACATTTCTTAACTTATAATAGTGAAGAATGCAATATTATATTTAGATATGTATGTGCAATGGTAATAATAATCATAGTGACCTTGTGTTCCTGGTATTATATAATTCTGTACCCAGACCCTGTTCTCAGAGATTTACCTGAGTGAATGTGTTTCATCTTCATGACAATCATAAGAAGAAGGTGAAGGTATCATTCAAAGATGTAAAGGAGAGGTCCTACCACACAGGTGTTAGTAATGTACTCAGAGTCTCAGGTGCAACACAAAGTTCTGACATGGGATTAAAACCAGGCTTTTAAAAACTTCACCATGCTAATATTTATGTATAAATTATCCATATTAAATATCCAGTTTCTACTCCAGGTTGCAAATGCTGGTTTTGATTAAGGTTGATTATATCTAAGTTGTATATTCTTCTATTAATTATAACTTCTTCCAAAATTATAATACCTATAATCTGCATATAATAAGTATATGTCCTTTAATAAGTCTGATTCAAAAAGTGTCAGTGGGTCTTATTGTTCAAAATTCTTTTGTAAATAGGAAGATCATTTGAAACTCACACATTGAATGACTTCTTGATGGATTATAGAGTTTATAAGTCTTAAAGTACTTACTCTTTCAGGATTTGGTATCTCATGATAAAAAAAAAAAAGAAAGAAAGAAAAACTTAAGTTAGTCTCAGCAGAGAGGAGTTGACTTTTAGCAAGTTCTTAAGCCACCTCTCAGATAAGAAACACACAGTTTTGTTATGGAAATGTTTGATTGAAACCACCTTAATCAATACTAATTTTGGTGGCTCGCCAAACATGCCCAATGAAACCAGAATGAGAAAGTTTTTTAACAAAAACTTGTCATTATTTTTGAGTCATTTTACCTTATGACTGCAAGTGTTAGGTTTCATTATAAATGAGCCACTTGTAAATGATTTGTAAAACATTAGGATGTGAATTTGCATTATTGTAAAAATATATCCTTACAATGTCTTAAAATTTTCTTTTTCACACAACTACATTACTTGATTAGAACAATGTTAAAATTCAAAAAAAGATCTAATACTAAATTTAGAACTAGTTATTTTCTATAAAATTTCTACTATAGTATCTGAATTTTATAGAATATTCTGGACTTGGTAAAACTTTTAGTTTCAACTGTAAACAATTTTTTTCTTTTTCTTTTTTTTTCATAAGTAAAAAAGGTTTTAAGTTTACAATTTCCTATGATTTAACATAATAGGTTAATTCATTCTAAAATACCTCTGTTAATGGTAAAGACATTGCCAACAAATGCACACGTCAAGAGTTTGAACAAAATTATTTTGATATGTAAAAGGAAGGAATAAAAATCAATTCTCCAGCAGCTCTGTAGGTTAAGGTAGGAAGATCATAAGTTCAGAGCCAGCCTCAACAACTTAGCCAGGCCCTAAACAACTCAGGGAGATCCTGTCTCTAAATAAATAAATAAAAAAAAAAGGGCTGATGATATGACTCAGTGGTTAATTGCCCCTGGTACAAAAAAAAAAAAAAAACAAAAACAATTCTCAACAAGTTGTATATACATGTGTGTGTATTTATTTATATATTTATACTGTATATACATGTATTTAAGTATCACTGGGCAAGTAAAGTTGCAAATTATTTAGTAATATTAGTATAACTTTCATTAGATTTTCAAGATTTTTCTAAAAATTACATCTCTTATGAAGAAAATATAAAACCGATTTTCGTTACATCATCACAGATCATCATCATCACAGATTTTCACATTGATCATATGAGCTGTTTTGTTCTGTGAAGACACATTTAGGCTTCTATCTTCATCCTTTAGACTCCATTATTTCACGAGGGTATGTTTAGATATCGTGACTTAATTTTACTTGGCACACATTGAATCCTCTCCATCCACAGGAGCAAGTCTTCTGTCAGTTCGATGTGTTAGTTCTTCTATCATATTTGGGATTACTTGTTCTGTTTCCTTCTGCTTATTCTTCTCTTTAGGGGCACCAGTTTTCACAAGCTGACATCCCTTGTGTTTATCACCTTTCACCTCTCTCTTTTCTTCTTATGGAATTTGAGTGTCCTCAAGCCTGGACTCCATAGACTCTATTTAGTCTTACGCCATTTTGGTTCTGAGTGTGAGTACTTAATGAACCTTCTTAGCATCTTCATTATGATTATATGCTTGAATTAGGCATTCAAGCAACCTGTCCTTGCTCTGAGTCTATTCTTTCATATCCCATTTTTCACTCCACATTTTATAACTTTAAAAAAATAACAATTGTTGGCCATAAATCTGTTTTCCTTATTTAATTGCAATTGGGGGTCTTTTAACTGCTCTGTGTGAGGGGACTGGAAAGTTCTAGGATAGTTCTAGAATGTGCTATGGAGAATGGGCAAGTTTGCAAATATTTCTACTGCCTATTAATTTGTGTTTGTAGGGGCTTAACTTCACTAAGGTGCCTCTGCTAGTGTGGACTACAGGTGTGAAAAAAGTCTCGGGCTACTATGTAGCGTCCCCTTCACTACACTGCAGATGCTATTAATCAGAATGGGCATGGACAAGGTGGAGAAGAAGAAGATGAGGGCAAGTTTTCAAATGGGCAGACTCGTGGTGTCTCCCCCTGCCACCCAGGTCATCATCCCTTACCTCCTGATTTTCAGTGCTAAAGATCACTCACACAGCAATGGCACCTACCTCTGCCCCACATATAATTTTGGTTTGGACCCATCACCTGACATATGCAAAGATTCAGATCAAACATTGACATATCTTTCCCCACTCTGCCTTGCCTTTTGATGATTTGGATAAGGTTCTAAGGGAAGAGTTTGGAGGCTTGCTCTTAATCTTGCTTTCTCAGAACACCCAGGTATTTTTAAGATTTAAAAAATACCAAAGTATATGGAAGAATTAAAATCATTTTCATTTTTCTCCCAACATTGGAGATAGTTTCCTATTGATGGTTCCTCATACAATATTGGAAAGCCTTCTTAAATTTGATCTATCTGATGTGAGAAAACAAAATCAAAACTGTCGCCTTAAGTTAAAGGCACTCCTTCCAGGAAGATTTTGTACTTATTGCAATTAGTAACTTCATTTTCATGCTGTTGAGAGGTATCAGGGAGGTAGCAGGGTGATAACCAGAAACCAAATTTTCCAGATGACAGCATATGCTGCTGGGGTACAGGCAGGCGGCTGGGAGGGTGACAGTTATAGCAGAAAGGAGCCCAGATGCTCATTTGGGCTGGACTCTCTTTTCCTGGTTTCAAATGCTATCCGATTGAATGTCATTTTCTTCTTGCCCTTTAGAAAATGATCATGCACATTTTTCCTATCTCAGGAACACCTATTAGATTATCTTGTTAATGCAATTCTCAATTTTATAATGTATTACAATATGGCTGGTGGAATGTTGTTCATGTTTTGGCTCAACATGGAACATTAGCAGGAGAAAAAAATAGATGTAAAAATTATTCTTCACATTAGGCTTCCTCAGCCTCTCTTAAAATCTGGCACAAATGCAGATCTACCAGAATCCTGGGAGTTGAAAAGACTTGGCATTGTCTAAGCATTTGAGAAATAGAAACATCCTGAAATTGAGACTCAGTAACCACAAAAACAACAACAGAAGGCACCAATACAGCTAATGACTTAGATTTAACTTGTTATGACTCACATAGCTGGATTTAATTGCACACATACTATGTGCCTAGTCTCTACAGGGATAAAAATGTAGTAGATACTACAGGAATAAAGAGGGAATATAAGAGATATTTTCTGCCTCCCAAAGCTTATGGTACAGTTGGTGAATTTTAATATGTATTTAGGTTAACCAAAAAATAATGGGAGTTCCTTGCAGGAGTACACTATCTGTGGCTAATACTCAAAACATATTTTTGCATGTGTGGTACTGGAGATTAATCCCTGAGCCTTGTGCATGTCAGGCAAACACTCAATAAGAATTTTTAAAATAAAATTTTGTAACTTTTGCAGATGATTATACATCACCATACTATACTGCAAAAGACTCTCAAAATGTTTCACTTCTAAAATTATCATTATCATCATCATAACATACTTCAAAGCAGAGAACTGTGTAGATTGATGTATTCAGAAAGACATCATAGGGAAATAAAGATTTGAACTGGGGCCTTGATAACCAGGTAAGATGATATCAAAGTCAAACTGCTGTGTTAGAACAAATGGAATATGGGATCAAAAGACTGAATACAAGGTCTTTCACTTATTAGCAATTGTGCTATTATTGATTAACTTAGCTCTCTTCCATGACAGAGTTTCCTTATCTGTGACATAGTAGGAATAATAACAATTCTTAAGTCATTGTGGGATACAAATAAACTGCTAAAATAATTGATAAACATTTTATTAATCTGTTTCATCAAAGCACAAGTCCAACTGTGTGTGTGTGTGTGTGTGTGTGTGTGTGTGTGTGTTCATGTATGTGCAAGCATAGGCCCCAAGGAGAGAATAGTTGGTCATAATAATATACACTGAGGAGCAGAGTCAGTATCCTGGGTTCTGTAACACAAGTACTACTGAAGAAAGAATTCTGGTCATTGAAGAATGTGAGCAGAATGAGGGATAATATGGGGAGGAGGACTTGAAAGATATAAGGAAGGCTGACTTTGAAGGCACAGGTAAGATGGATCTCTGTGACACTTTCTGTCCTATTTTTGTATTTCTTCTCTCCCCCAACAACAAATACTCTCATACTGACCTGGGCCTTGGTGAGTCCTGTCACTTCCTCTGATCAAACCCTGCTCTCTGTAGAAAGTGCAGTCAATCATCCACAGACCAGGGAGTTTTACGCACTGCAGCCTGCCTCGAGTTGAGCGTAAGCTTTCCTTCATGGTAATGGCACTACGTGTCATCTTGGGTCCTCACTCTCATGGGGTAGGAATATTGGTGGGATTTGGGGAGCCAGAGTCCGGTCTGGGTCTTCTCAGGGTTTCTAATTCTCAAATAGGTCTTCTTCCCTCTGTTGAAACTGCAGCCATTTTGTTTTCAAGGAAGTAGAGAGCTTTGTAAAGAGAAAAACAATAAGGGTGAAGATATTCACATTCTGTTAAGATTGAAACTAAACCAAAGCAACAAGAGAGAAAAAAAAAAAAAAAAAAAACAGCTCAATGGGGAAAGGTGGAGGAATTGTCTGGGGCTTTCCTTACTCTTGTTTTCTTCCCTGCCTTTACAAAGGTAGCTCGATTCATCTTTTTCATTCTTTCTAAGAGTACTCTTTTTGTTTCTTCATTGCATTCTCTTCTTTTTATCCCAGGAGTTCAATCTCAAATTCATCTACTATAGTTTCAAAATGTGGTTTAAGCTACTTAGGTTTTCCAGAATCTCTGATATCTTGGATTTTATTTTGGTAGTGCTTCTTCTCAGACTATTTCACAAGAGAAACGGCATTTAAAGTTATTTGAACTAGGCTTGTGTGCTTTAATGTAAAATCACACCAAGATTAAATTGGAATTACACCTGAAATAATCCAGTGGTAATGGACAGATAGTCTTAAATGTCGTGAGGAGGGTTCCCTTGGGTTTGGGATATCCTCCGGGACCAGATAAAGACTGGCAAACAGCAGGGGCAGCATCCAGAAGCTGTTCCAGATCACTCTTTCCTTTTCTGTGGATTTTCACTGAGCTTTTTTCTGACATCTTTTAGTGCTCTCTTTTTATGGCAATGTTTGTGGATTGTATGTTTTTCTATCCCCAAACCTAATCCTTAACCTGGAGGGTAACTTCTTTGGAGACAGAATTTGACACCCAGATTTGTTATGCTTATTTCACTAGGCACATTGCCCATCATACAGTAGGTTGAAACATTCCATAAATGAATAAATACATTGTAGTAATCCAGCTACAAACAGTTAGGAGTCAGTGTAAGGCAAGGAGAAATGCTCTAGCAACCAGGTAATATGCCTTGCCTACTACCCTGGGATTCCCCTCTCCTACTACTTGTAACTATAGCATCAGCAATTTACTATGACAAATTCTCTGGAAGGTTATGGAGAAACAAAAGAAAGAAAAATATGGCTATTTCCAGATGACAGTTACTCCCTACATAATGCAACAGAAAAGGAAATGCACAAAAACAGTGCAGTATAATCCATACAATAGGAGAAACAGGTGAACTGTCTTGAATGATACAAAGGAGACATGGTTCATCTCTGGGGAGTACTGAGAGAAGAGAGTCTAACTTTCAAGGATGTATATGAATTTTCCATTTCCACAAATGGAAAAGTTTGATCTATGTTGACCAACAGCACTCTGTGTACACCTGCATAAGGAATAGGTATATATTTGTCTGATTTTGTATGTGTGTGCATGACTGAATGTGTACTTGAGATGTGTGTGTTCATGTACATGTATGAGTGCATGAGTGTATGTGCACACATGAGCACATGAGTGTGTGTTCATGAAAGTATGTACATGTGCACATGCCTCACACATGTATCATTGTAGCAGGAACTGATTATAGTGATGGAGTGGTAATTTCACTACAGAATAGGCAGTCTTTGGGGGTTCATAAATTTGGCCTCTTTCTATGGTCTCCATTTTGTAGAAACCATCTGGCAATGCTCACAGAAGTGAGATTATTCTGGAAGTTAAGAAGTATGGGCATTAGTTCTAATTCTACTGCACAAAATGAGTGACCTTGAAAAATACACTGTACCTTTTGTTCTAACATGTTCTAAAAAGTTTTACGATCAGACAATGGCTAGTGATGGTTGAAGTCTTCTGCCAGCGTCAATTTTCCAAAAAATTAAAGCCTTTAAGATGCCTTTCTTTTTCTTACATGGACATTGGCTATGATAGTTAATTTGTCAACTTAACTGGGCTAAGGGATGCCCAGGTAGTTACTAAAATATTATCTCTAGGGATGTCTGTGAGGGTGTTTCCAGAATAGGTTAATGTTAGAATTTTTAGATTGAGATTGAGATTGTCCTCACCAGTGTTGGTATGCATCTTCCAATCCATCAAGGATCTGAGTAGAACATGAAGGTTCAGGAAGGGAAAAATTGCTGTCACTTGAGCAGAAACATCTATCTTTTCTTGCCCTTGGACATCAGCACCCCTGATTCTTGGACTTTCAGACAAGAACAGGAACCATTGGTTCCCTTGCTTCTGCCTCAATTTCTTCATGAGTGGCCTGTGAATATATTCTCTACTTTCTTCACAGGACATGTTCTGCTGGGAGTCACAGGACAGAAATGGATGTGCCATGGATGGATGTGAATATTTTTTTAAATCCCTGTTCTGTTTTTGTTGTTCTTCTTGTTTATACAATTTCTTCTCTTTATCTCAGATTTCTGAAACCCAAGACTAATATTGTCATTCTTTCAGGGGTCAGTACAAAGATAGATACCTGCCACCACAGGCAACAGTGAAGACCTTTGTGTCTAGACCAGAACTATGAGAATGGGTTACCCTTTTCCAGAGTTGTCTCTGCTAAAGTACAACTCACACCCCACAACTCTGTCTTGCTAAACTCAAAATGGAGACAGCAAAGTTAAGTTTGACAGAAATTTCCTAATCCTTAACAAGGGTATTTAAAAAATATCAAAAGAAAAGAATAGTTTTTCTGAAAACAGAAATGAGTAAAAATTCTCTGAAGACACTGGATTGTACTTTTTTCTTAATAATAACACTGTTTGATGTGACTAGAAAGTGAAATGGTTAACTCAAAGGATGACTAGGATTTTGAACATACTAGAAGTCATATCCTCAGATAAATGCTTGTGGGAACTGTGGTTACTTAGTTGGAAAAAGAGAAGTCTTGGGAGAACATGAGAGTCCTCTTCAAATACTTTAAGGAATGTTTAAAATGAAAGAATGTCAGTCTTATTCCAGAATCCAGGAGACAGAATCTGTTACAGGTATTCATGCAGTCTTTCCTGCCTGATTCCATGGGCCACATGTTCTGCTGTGACACGTGATTGGCACTGAACCCTCACAGAGGCAGATGTCACCAGCAAAGTGCAGAATGACTAAAGTGACTGGAACAGAGTCTGAGACTTTTTCTATCTGTGGACAAGAAAGGCAGTAGAGAGAAATGAACCCATGTGTGATACATTTCTCTCAATGCCTGTTGACATTTGAACATCACTGAACCTCTTTGAGGTTTCTTACCCTCAAAATGGGATGATGGCTCATTTTTTTAAGACTGTGAAAATTAAACACAATGATATATACAAGCTCTTTGTTGATTTTAACACAAATTGATACTTACAAAAATGTAGCTGCTATGGTCATGACCTTATTTGAGCTTCCTACAAATTCTTCAGTGCAAATGATTGTGTCTCTTATACTAATAAGAAAACTGGAGGTCCTGGAGGCTGAGTAAATTGGTTAAGGTCACACAGTACTAAATTGATGGGACAGGAACACCTACCCTCACCTATGTGATAATAGAACCCTCCCCTTTGCCAGGATCCTACACTGTTGCTCAACTAGAGAAGCACTTTTATTATCAAAAAATATCAAAACACAGTGACTTATGTATTTTGGTCTCACAGGACACACATCTTTGTTTGGAGAGGATGCATCCTGTAATTCTCTCCCAACTCTATGGAGGTTTGCCTCAAGAGGTATGTTCTAGCTAATTCAATGAATCCTATTTCTTTCACCCAAGTAAGAACCCGTTATAGCAGGCTCTCATAGGTGGTATCTGACCTAGAATCAGCATCATCCACTTCTGACTCAGGGATAGTTAGTTCCTAGTTTGTGGCATCATAATACTGAGATTTGGTGATTGCTCTTCTTTCTCTTTAATTGATGTGAAGGCAAGGATAGCCTGAGGGGACTTGTTTCAAAAGGTGATCCCAAAAGTCCTGAGTCCCCCAGTTCAGGAGCACATACCCACCACCACGTCCTCCCAAGCAGAAACCCTGAAAAGTCACTTGCCCTGAGTGGTGCCAGTTGTCTTTTCTCAAAGCAGGATTTATGAAGCTGTGCAGGAGAAAAGGAACCTTTTAAGTAGCACAAGAATAAAGGAAAGTAATTTATAAGTGATATATTTTATTTGAAATTTCAGTCATAAATTTCCAAATTTGACCAAGAGCATTTCAAGTCACTCAGTGCCTTTGACTCCACAAGCTCTGTGCTTTTTTCTTTCCTTCTCCATTCTGTTTTCCCTTCTACAACTCTCACTCTTGCTCTCTCTCTCAGCCTGAAAATTCTGGTTAGCCTTGGTTTAGGGTACATGCCGTGGTTTATCACCGATAACCACACTCCCCGTTCTGAGGTGCTGGAACACTTCCTTAAAGCAGAGAGTGCACGGACTAACAATTATATTTCAAGCTGCATTTAATGTTGAAGTATGAGACAACAAATTGATCTTAGATTTCTTCAGTGAAGCATGACCTCACCTCTGACTCTGGCAGAAGCCGCCGCAGTGTCAGAGCAGTTCTTGTGTAGTTGCAAAACAAATAAAAGGAAAAACAAAGCCTTATCCTGGCTAAAAGAAAACAAAAGAGAAATACTACCCACAATTTTCTCTGCATTAGCAGTACCTGCAGACTGGAAAACAGTCACAGAGCAGAAACCTCCCTGACAACCTTCCATGCAAACCACTCAGTCCAGTGGGTTCCTCCTCCTGGGCAAGATATGTTTCCATAGATGTTTTGCTTGATGACCTGACTCTCTTCTATAGGGAATAGAGAAAGTGAGGTATTCAAATATCTGCCACAAAAATATCTAACCTGATGCCTATTCAGTGTCTGAGAATTATCTGCAGTTGGCTATTTTTTGAATCTCTACATGATAATAGCACTTGAACAAAAGAGGAAAAAGTACCCTGCTCTGAGCACATGCAACATTCCACATCATTTCATTATTTCTCACATGGTTTCTCTGAGGTAAAAGAGGAGTATTATTGCTTTATTTCACACAGGGAGATACAAAATCCAAAGAACTTACACATCCTGGAGTTATACAGTTTGTCATTAGTGAAATCAAGAACTGAATCCTGTGGTAATGAAAGAAGAGTATAATAGGAGAAGACAAGGAAGAAAGGACAAAAGCAAGAAAGAAAGGAGAACAGAAAAAGGAGGAGGATATCAAACACACCATGTTCTTCCAAGCTGCCAATTGAACTTTTAATTTACAACATACAAACACCAGGAAAAATGAAAAGGCGACAACAGATTAGGATGTTGAAGTTATATTTCAAATACCTTTGTTGTAAAGTAAATATGATTCCTCTTGCAAACTTTCTATTGTGAGATGTTTTTCTGAGCCCTGGAACACTATCTCAAATCCAGAATCAGCAATGGAATTGCTTACCTTTGTACCTTCATTTTTAATGTTAAAAGAAGCTAAATTAGAATGCATAATAAATAAAAACACTTGGTCTCTTCTCCCAAATCAAAATTTATGATCCAGTTTTATACCTTGTTGGAAAAAATAACAGATCAGACCTTTCCCAAAAGTTCAGGGATGTATGTGACTCTCTCAGCTCCTTACAGCCTGTTCCCAAAGCTGCCTGCTATTCCAGGATTAGCTGCTGTGTGGCGTTAGTCCCCTTCGAATGAGCGAGCTATCGCTTCCTCCAGCTCTGGCTCCTCTGCCTCATTGCTTGAAAATGGTTCTCTCGGCTGTCACTGTAACAAACGGTTCTAATTGCTGGGTTGACTGTTATGGTGGAAATTGCAGCAGTCCGCAGTTGAAGGCTTTCGCTCTGCTTTGGTAATCACACGGAGAGCCAAACAGCTCCTTTCCTGAAGGAATAAAGAAGATAATCTTGAAAAAAAATTGTAATAAATAATAAATCATTTTTAAAAGAAGCAGAAAGCCAACACACTTTCTGAACGGTTATAGTCTAATCTAATTGTAATGCATTTTTCCTCATGAAGGAAGGGAAGTTCATGAATCTGTTTTCTTGTATTCTTGGTGGTGATGATGGTGGCGGTGGTGTTTGTTTTTGTCTGTGAAGTAATACATGGTAGGCAATGATTTGGAATTGTAAACTTTCCAATTTATTTTCATGGCAATCTGTGAGATGTGTCCCTGGAGGTAGGCAAACAATTGCAGTTTTAGAGCGAAATTGGCCTCTCTCTCTCCTTTCTTACATTAGAAAGCATGCAATCTCATTTTGAGTAGGATTACAAAATTCCTAAATTCTAATAAAGTGCCAGAGTAATATGTGATGGTCTGAGATAGTCTATATGTTATTGAAGAAACCTTCCATAACAGGAGAGGTAAAAACGACAGCAGTTATTGTCAGATTTTACTGCCATGACAGAATTCAGGTTACAAAAGGCAATCCCTAATTTGGGAATTTAATCAGATAGCAGGCACCAAGGACAGCAGCTGCTGTTACATTAGCCTGGATAAAATTATAGGGCCTATCAATTCTCATGCTTCAGGGCATAAGCTGATCACCAGCTGAGGTCAGGAGGAAATTTCCCCAATGGCAGGCTTGCACAGTTATAGCCATTATAAGAGATTTAACACCCACCCCTAAAACATCTGATGTGATTCATTACCAAATAAACACAAACATACAACATGTACTCATACAGATATACAAGTATGTACACTCAAGGGACTGGAGGAATGTAGAAGCAAGTGTTGGTCTGAATGCCCAATGCTTACAGGAGTTCATAATGGGCCAAAGGAAATCTTCACTTAGTCTGTTCTGCCTTTTTGTTCATCTCTTTGACAACTGATGAATGGATGGTTTCCAAGTATCCACTCTGGTCAGCTATTTATATTTACTCATGTGAATTCTGTCTTCTAAAATGAGTGATAAAGAACTGGCATCAATTCTTTCTTGCTATAAAACACATTGCTACCAATGTGTTTTATTTCATTATTTTTGTAAGTCTGAAGTCTTGGTGTGGGTTAGCTGAATCTCCTGGGAGTCTTATCAGGTGATAATCCACATGTCACATGTCATCAGGGGCTGTGATTCTCCTTTGAGACCCTGAGTCCTCTTCTAAGCTTACTTGTTGCTGGTAGAAATCATTCCCTTTCAGTCATGAGACAGAATTCCCCTTTTCCTTGCTAGCCATTACCAGCCAGGGACTACTTTACCTTTCAGGAAGTCAGTACCTTGCCACATGCATGATACCAACAGAGGCAGTTCACAGTATGGATGTTTGCTTGCTTCCAGGCTAGTACAATTAAGACTCTTTGACTTCTCCCTCTACAACCAAGAAATAGAATCTAATAAAAAATAAAAAATCAATTATCACATTACTTCCCTACATTCCTCCTCCACTCAAGGAGAGGGAATTATCAAAGGTGTTCACAAGAAAGGGGTGGGATTTGAGCACTGTCTTAGGATTCTGTGTAAAACAGGGCTGTAGTGAAGAGAAGAAGGATCAATATTAATACTGAAGGTCCATTTAATTTGGCTGACTATAAGGATTATTTTTAACCATCCATGGAAATAGTCATTAATCTATTATTGGATCTATAATCAATTGTCCACTAAGGAAGGACAAATCATTGATTACTTTGTGAGTATAACCATATAAAAGAACTCTGGTATGGAAATTAGAGGTATCTAGTTCAAATATTTTTGTGGCAGAAAAAGAAACTCAAGATAATTAGCAAGTGTGGCCAAATTGACTCTGCCATTTAAAGTTAGGATGAAAATCTCATTCTCCAGATTCCCAAACAAATGACACATTTGTCTTTATCCCACAAGCAGGCTCTCTGCCCACTTTAGGGTACTTACTCCCACTGCCATAGATCCCCAAGTGTCTGCAGATCCTTGTGCAGTTTTAGCCAATGAAATTTTTGACTGATAATCTCAATCACACTGAAGCACTAATGACTGATGACATTTTGAGAGTGACTCCCTGACCTCATAATGATAGTAGTATTTTCCCAGAAATAAATACAGTAAGCTAAGTAAATAAATGCTCTTAAGGTGTAATTCCATGTTAGAGCAGAAGGAAAAAGGTGGAAGTGTACATATGTGTGTGCATGTATGTGTGGTGCGCATGTGCACAATGCTGTGTCCTTTGTCTTAATGTTCATCACAGCGGAGAGGATGGCTGCCAATTTGGGGTCAGTTATCTAATCATAGTGTGACAGAAACAGAGCAGTAATGAACTTTTTCATGTTCATTTAATCATGGACATTCCACTTTCTCTCTCTTACATAATCAGCCCTTTCTTATACTAACTTCTCATTGTTTAGTGGATAACCACCAGTTTTTTGGGGGGCTGAGGAGATTAATTCAAGCTGTATGGCTATGAACAACTGGTGAGGCCAAAACCCCCAAAGCAGGAAATGTTCTGGTCAATTAAAAAAATCTTGAAACCTGCAAATAAAATGCTAAAATATATCCTACTTTTAGTAGAGATGATAAAATCCAGGACAACGCTGCCAATTTCAGAATCAAGACAGACTTTTGTACAATGCTGTCTTTGGGTGCCTGTTATGGAAGAGAATTTTGATTAAATAAACATCTGCCAGTGATTGGGAAAGGAAACAGGGATCATCAGAGGCTATCTTCCTGAAAGGCAACCATTGAAGAAGGACCTCCTTGAGATATATTTTTATTAAACAGATGGATGTAACTATTCATGTCTGTTATTTTGTCTATGACCACCACTCAGATTTTAATCACAGCAGCTAATTTCCAATTTGGGTGAGAAGGAGAAAGAAAATGACCTCTAAAATTCTTTGTTAAGAAATATACTTCTCTGGCTTGGGTGATACAATTACGATAACTGCAAGTTCTATCAAGCCATTGTATTTTGGAATAAATATTTTTCTCTGCCTTAAAAGTATACCAAATTTTGTTAATGTGTTTCATATGAATTTTTAATCTTCATATTAAATGGGGAATGGCTGTCACCTTCATTTGAACTGTCAGGAAATATTCTCACACTTCCTAAGGAATTTTACTTTTTTAAACAAAATGTTATCTTCACTTAGGGATGAACCATTTTCTTATCCAGCATTCACACTGTCCTACATTTTCAAGCAACCAAATTAGTTATACTAATGAGTACTATTATGAAAAGAATGTCTTGGAAATATCCTCCTCCCCGTCCTACTGTCTGGCTAGCCAACATTTTGTCTTCCATAGGAAGATGCTCTTAACTGTCAAGGTCACAATGACTTCTCCACTTTCTAAACTCACAAGGACAATTTATTTTAACCTACAATTTTGTTATTTCTACTTTCTGTATGCAAGTTGTGTCATCAAATAGATTGCCAAATTCCTCGAGAAATGGGAACTTTCATCCAAAGCTTTTAGTACCTCCTGCAACACCAGCCACTGCACTGAAGAGAATAAACGCTTCTGAAACTGGAAAAGGAAATCAAACTTGAAACAAGTCATACTAACTGGTCATTGACCTTTTCATAGTTGCAATAGTCATTTTGTTGTTGTTGTTCTTTTTTTTTTTTTTTTTTTTTTTTTTTGCTGTTGTTCCTGTTGGGCTTGTTACCTTGTATGTATTTTGTTTTCCTTGGCTTATGTGCCTGGATTTGCTTAGCATTGGCAACTTGAACTATTTGGTAATACTTAATTATCATACCATTCTTGACAGAGCAGATCAAATAGTACTTAAAAGGTAATAAAATTAAAAATGCAGGGAGATCTAGGTAGAGCTCATGTCTGGTAACTCAACCTGGCTTTAAAATCAAACTGATGCCTCTTCTCTAGGCTTCAATAACTCAGAGTTGCTTGTTGGCTCCTAAGAGTATCCTGCAAATCACATGTGGTCAACATAATCTTATTTTAAAACAAAAAAGAATTCACTCTATAAAAAAAATTCTATTGCCAATTCCTCCTGAAGTGAATAATCATTTCCTAATTGCTTGTTATCCTGGAATCTTGCATGCAAGGTTAAAGTAAGGCACACCTGTGCCAAGCAGCCGCCTAGCTGTGGTTTTCATCTGCGCTGCCTTCCAGCCCACCAGCAACCAATAGCTTGGCTAGATCTGGAGCCACATATACCTTAAGTTTTAATGGTTACCATGGCAATGAAAAAAGGCATTACAAAATGCACAAGCTGTTAACATGTTGCTGAAGCCAAAAGAAAGAGCTAAGAATAAACTTCTGCAAATTCCTGATCACACCACATTTGAGGAAAACTGCTGTTAAGCCGACATCATGTCCTAGTCAAGTAGCTCATTAATCTGGAGCGGAAGCTGCATAGCCCTCCCTCCAAGGTCTCTATTAGCTGGGACTGGGCCATCTCCCTGTGACAACACGTGAGTGTGTTAGAGTGAGCAGAGTTGTGTGGGTGGGGAGGAGGTAGAGACAGGGAGACAGAGAAAGAGAATAAACAGGCTGCAAATTGAGTCTCAGCTCTTTCATCAACCAGAAAGAAAACCTTCATGTTTCCTAACAGGGATGACAGACAAGACAATTTAAATGAATCTAATTTAGAAAAATCTACATTTTTGTGGTAAGTAAATCATTATAACCACAGACAGATGAGTGTTTCATTTGCTTTGAATATTTCAGGTAGTACCCAGATATCTCAGCTACGAGGAAGCAAAATAAATGGCACCCATATAATCCCCTGCCTGGAAGAAAGGATGCGTGCTGAGCAGAGAGTTTCCAGAATAAAGAAAGAAGACAAGGAGCCTCCTTGGGTTGAGAACATAAAAGCACACAGAAAAAGAAGGGGCAAAGTGCCAACATTTACACAGAAAGGGGCATAAGAGTTCAGAAAGGTGGGAATCTTTTGTTTATGGATTTACAGACATGGACACAAGCAGACAGTAAGGATTAAATGAGCATGTGAAGCAATGGACATGATATAGCACAAGAAAACTAAACTAAACCACAAATCTGGTCCACATTGTTTAAATGAGGATTTGTGGTTTCTGGGAACAGTCATTCCGGATGGGAGAAAACTACCATTCTGAATTGACCCTAATCATGTCTTGGGCATGTACCTGAAGAGTTCCTTCTTTTTATCCACTTCTGAGCCACAGTCTCGTTTCCCTGTCCTGCCCTGTTCAGACCCAGGGGATCTCTGTCCCCCTTGTTTTCTACTATTGTTCAAATCTCAGCTGCCTGTATATCTAGTCCCTGCTTCCATTTCATTCTCCCTCCTGTGATTCTGTCTCAGGTCAGACCTGTTCCACACTGTGTTCCAAATCCCAGCTTCCTCTTGCCTTCCAATTCCCAGGGTATACCTGACACATCTGTTTTTGGCTTTGTGCCTGGTTTTGTCCTATTCTTTCACTTGCCATCACTCCTGGAGGATGGTAAAGGTCCAACTAAATTGATGTCCCTTTCAGGCCTTCCTCAACAACCCTGACATCTCCTGTGCATTAGGGTATTTTACAACCATCAAGCGAGGTCAATGTCTTACAACATCTTCTTCTTCCCTTTCCTGTTTTTTTAATTTTACTTCCTCAGATTTTAGAACCATTTATGACTGGTGTTTCATCTTATTTTTTTCAATGTTCACTACACTTAAAACACTATGGTACTCCTACTAAGTACCCAATAAATGTTCAATGAATTGACTTCTATTTTAATTCCCAAAGGCCATGTTCTCCAGCATCACAGCATGTCTTGAAATTGGATTTTAAGACCTGTTGTAAACTCAAAGAGTCAAGTTATAGAGATGTAGTAAATCAAGATGAAACTCAAACCATGATACGATTATATAATTTTTGCCAACAATTCATAGGACTGTAGAGCCACAAGTGGCGTGGAAGTAACTAAGCTGACTCACCCTTCTCTTTAAAACAAAGGTCTTGATGAACAGTGAGATATTCTAAGTCATATAAATAGCACAGGCAAGAATGGAAAACAGGTTATATGAATCTCCCTCTTGGATCTTTTTTGATGCCCTTCTGTTCACCAGCATGGTATTTCCTTATCTATCTCTTTTGCCCTATAAAGAGATATAAAATTACATTCAATATATATGATATGGTCTATTTACTTTTCAGGAGAGATTATCTTGTCTGTCTTAAAATGTCCTTGTCAGGAAATAGACAATCATCTTGCCTTAAGTAACTCTTCAGTCTATGATATAGCTTAAACTAGCTCATTCTCACATGTTACCCATTTTTAAATTAATCAGTCTGTTCTAAGCTAGACACTGTATTGGTGTGTGGGATACAAAGTACAGTCATCCTTATCTCTGTCCACAAGAAGTTTTGTGATCCAATAGGAGATTGGGCCAACGAAACATGTGATTCAGGTTTCTAGATTTCTGCAACAAAACAAAACAACAACAACAAAAAAAAACCCTCAAAAATGGGATGGATATCTGAAAAGAGAAATGTCTCCTGGGCCAAATACCATGAACTAGAAGGAGATTGGGATACAGAGAATAGAGACTAAACATTCCTTAGGGTGGGCACAGCCTGCACAGAAGGTCAGGGGTAAGTTGCACTTTGAAGACTGGGAAATGAATGAGTTCAGTTGATGTGTTAGACTGAGATCCAAGGTGTAGTAAGCAGTCAAGTTAGAGCCTTTGTGGAATGGTGCCATCAATGTTATAGCATTTCAAATTCATAATTATTCAGTGTAAAAAGCCTGCAAAATGATGTTTACAACATCTATTCATAAATACCAAAACTTGGAAGAAATCAAGATGTCCTTCAGCATGAGAATGGGCATATAAAATGTGGTATATGCTGACAATGGAGTGTTTTTCAGTATGAAAAAGAAATAAGCTATCAAGCCACAAAACGGCATGGATAAAATTCAAATGTACATCATTAAGTGAACCAAACCAATATTAAAAGACTTTATACTCTATGATTCCAACTAAATGACACTCTGAGAAAAGCAAAACTATGGAAGCAGTAAAAAAGCAGTGGTTTCTGAGGTTTTGAAGAATAGGTGGAGAATCCCCACTTACTCAGGTAGTAAAATTTTCTGTATATACTATAATGAAAGATACTGTCAATATATATTTATGCAAACTTGTTTCCTTTCCTTTTTTTTTTCCAGAGGATAAAAATGTATTTTGGCTCATGATTTCAGAGGTTCAGTCCATGGTCAGCAGGTTCCTTTGCTCTGGGCCTGAGGTAACACAGTCATGCGGGAGGGCAGTGCACCTGCTCAGCTCATGGCAGCCACAGAGAGAAAGAGAGAGAGAAAGAGAGGGATGAAGAACAGAGGGAGAGAGAACACAAGGAGCCAGGGACTAAATATAATCCCTAAAGGCAGGCCTCCAGTGACCCACCTCCTCCAGCCACACCCCACCTGCCTACAGTTACCCCCCAGTAGTCCATTCGAATTATTAACCCATCAAATGGATTAATTCACTGATGAGGTTACAGTTCTCATATTCTAAACATTTCACCTGTAAACCTGTTTCTAATGTGAAATGTGAACCTTGGGTGATAATAATATGTCAATAATTGGTGCTCATCGATTGTAATATATGTGCCATTCTGGTGGGGGCTGTGGATAATGTGAGAGACCAGGTATGTACAAGGGTAGGGAGTATCTATTGCCATCCACTCAACTTTACTCCAAACCTACAACTGTTCTAAAAATACATTGTCTTTGAAAGTACTTCAAAAATTACAGTGTGTAAATAGGGACATGACAGAATTATATTCACATTAAGAAAGACTAATGAGAATGAGGAAGTCTGACATGGCTGCTTAGCAGAAGAATTTGCAGCCTATTGCAATAATCCAAAGACAATATCAGGAATTTCTGAATTAATGTAGAAAGGTAGGAATGGATCTAAGGAGATTAAAAATTATTAAATGTAAGAGCTTTTATAAAAAGAAAAATTTATAAATAGCAGAAGGGTTGGGTGAGAGGTTCAGGTGACACCCAGGTTTCTGACTCTTGTTTTAGGGAATGATGGCATCGTTCTCTGAGGAAGGAACACAGGTGGAAGAGCATGTTTGAGGAGGACTGTAGTTAGTTCATGTTTGAACGTGTGCAGTTTGATGACCATGAAGGACTTCTAGGAAGAGGTTGGGAATGGAAATCTGGAGCTCAGGAAAGAAGGACAGACAGTAAAACCAGACATCTGTGACTGTGTAGAAATAATGATACTCAGCATGACAATGGGTCTGGCCCTGCCTCTAAGACTAACCAGGGACAAATTCCTGGAAAAATCAGGGAGTTCACATTAGGTTCCCTCCTGACCCTGTCCTTTCATTTATTCCCTGCCTTCCATCCACTTTCTCTTTCCTGTACATCGTTTTATAAACAAAGGCTATTAGAAATTATGTAACTTAGATCCCAACGATCTTACTGTTGGCCCTCTGGAAGACTGAAAACTCTTAAAGAAAAAAGGATAAATCCCTAATGTTATAATTTCATGAAATAAATTAGTTGCCTTGCAGGTCAATGTAGACAACAGTACTGCTATTTATAGGAAGTTTGGAATGGGATTTGGACCAAGGGATGTGCTTGTTATGCTCATACCATAAAGGCAGATCTCAATCCATTGATGCACAGGAGGAGGAATTGACCCATCTACTATCTATTTGATAGTGTTTTAATAACTGTCCATAGTCTTATAATTCTCAAAACAGCCCAAAGATACTATATTTTTCCAAATTACTGATGAGAATACTGACTCATAAATCAGTTGAATGACTTGGACAAAGTTTGCAATTATTGGAGCTGGGCTCAATCCCAGAGACTAACTCCAGATTCTGTGCTCCAATGAAGGAATCATTACATATGCATTTACTTAAGTAAATAATGTCATAAAGCAAAGTTTCAATGGAGAAGCTAATTCCGTGCTTCTTAACTTGCAGATCATTTAATTGTATTTTTGTGCACAAATTAATTACTTGTTTTGGCAGAAAAGGGGTCAGGAGAAGGGAGTTTGATATGTACTATATTCAAGTGACTTGCAGATATATATTAAATAACATTTGTACATAAGGACTGAATGACATATTATGCCCTTGTTAACATCAGAGGACAACATAGAAGGAGTATAGAAGGAAGATCATGAACTTAGAAATCAAACAACTGAATTTTCATTACTTTTTTACAAAGCATCAATATAGTAACCTAGGGTAAGTTTTTGTTTCAATTGGTCTCAAACAACCTTGATTTCTTCATCTGTAAAATGGGAACAAAACTGTCTTTTAGTGGAATGTTTCAGTGAAAACTATGTCAGGTGATTTATCCAAAAACTGGTTCATTGTTTTAGAAATAATAAAAACCTTTGAATACCTGCTATGATCACTATCCACACTAGCTTGATCTAAAAACTAAGAAAGATAAAATATAATTTGCTAGGATACAATCACATATTCATACATATTTTGTTATCATCAAAACATGCTTGAGCAAAACACAAGTTGGGCAATTGAGTTTCAGGGAGATTAAATTAATATCCCTAAATTCCAAATCCAGTAGTTTGCAAAGAATTACTATTTTAATTCTTTGCCATCTTAGTAAATCAATAACCTCCACTAACTTTTGCTAAAAGGCAATGTTTTCCCAGACCAAGTACTTTTATAGACATGCCTAGGTTTGCAGGCAAGTCAATATCAACCATATGTAAGAGGCAAGTCTCTGGAGCATTCATGGCAGTAAGCAGAACCCTTTTTCCTTCCTCTTCTTACTGATGCATCCATGACACAGATGGTCTGGATGGTTGGACTTGCAACCATGCACCAAGAAAGCATGTCATACCAGTTTGTTTACTCATTCCAACCCTGATCCCAGTCCAAGAAAGCATGACCTTGGCTATTATCTACACTAGCAACAGAGACTGAATCTTCTGTCCTTTGAATTCAATCCTGGACTGTCCCTGCAGTCCACTGATGATGACCAGTCCCATATCAAACCTCCAGGGTTCACACATTCAGTATTCCAAGGAGGAAGTTTCCAATTACAAGCCCAAACCGCCCTGTTTCATTTCCTCAGGCGGAGTCAGTGAGCGCTCTCAAGCTGCTTTTAGCCTCCCAAATAAGTGAAATGTTTGACACGAAAGCATATGTTTTTTGGCAACTTTGTTTAATCCACATTTTAAAGAGAAAATTGAAACTCCACAAGGTGCGAAAAAGATTAGTGGAACGTTTCAATATCTGGTGGAAAGCAGACCGTGTTCCCTCCTCCTTCTGTTCTCTTTCCTCTTCGTTCATGTGCAGATATTTGCTTTATAAAAGCTGCCATAGAAATGAATCTTTTAATTAAGAATCTGAGCCACCTAAATGCAGAACAGGGAGAAATATCAAATGGCACCGGATGCAGGAGCCATCTGCAAGACAGAAATGGCACATGGCTGTTCTCAAAAAGGGTCGCCACCGGAAATCATGTGTGGTCACAAAATCAAGGGCTCGGGGATTAGAAAAAATTAGGTTTCTTAAAAGTCAGTTTTCCTAGTATAAAACAAAGCAACTCTCCTTGGGAAAATCTTAACTTTCCAAGATTTGATTATAATTTTAAACAATGTAGAGTTTAAGAAGCTATTGCTTTCAAGAACAAATTTTTCTAGAAGTTTTGATGAAACAAGTTCTAAAGACACTCAAATGTGGACTCCAATTTGTTTGAAAGAAGCACATGGACATCCTTGTGTGGGACAGATATGAAAGCACTTGGGAGTGCAGGGAGTAGGCATAGATGCATGTCACTCATTTCCTTACCTTCTCCAAGTTCATTGGTCCTGCACATACTGTGACCCTAAATGACTTGAAAACGTCACTGACAGAGAGGAAGGAATAAACCTGAAGGTCAAGGATCATAGCCAGTTTTTGAAATTAGTCACTGAATTAAAACCTAACTCCTAGAATGTGTCTACTGTACATTTAGCTAAAATTCTATTAGTTCTCAAAACAGAGCACTGTATGTATATCATATCATGAAACTGTTATTTTATTTGAAAATTTTACAATTATGCACCAATTTAAGAAGCAAATAGGATAATTTGGGAGTCAGCTACTATTTAAATGAAATGTGCCAGGTAGGCTGAGTCTGTCTAAAGAGTAGTCTCACCATTTTCCAAAGAACACTCAAAGGAACTTTCCAGTTCAACCTGCATACCAATTCTGTGATGTCAGTAGTAAAGGAAAACTCTGCTTCTGTTTCATGTTAGTTGTAGAACAGCAATAACCCTGCACCTACAGCAGCATAGGTATACACATGTATATGTATATATATATGTATTTTGCTTAGCCATTCATCTGTTGATGACTCTTAGGTTGTCTCCACCTTTTACTTTGTGGGAAAGGCTGCTGCATACATTGGTGTACAGATATCAATTTGCGTTCTTCTCAATTGTTTTCGGAATCCTAGAAATAGAAATGGTTTATCTTATGGTAATACCATATTTAAATTTTGAAGAATCACCTATTTTCCACAGCATTTTATGTTCCTAACAACAGTGCACAATTGTTCCATTTTCTCCATATTCTCCACACCTGTTATTTTTCTTTTCTTTTTTTTTTTCCCCCTCTTTTTTTGTATTAGCCATCTGGATTTGTTTAAAATAGTATTAAATTGTGATTCTGAGGCTGGGTGTGGTGGTTCATGCCTGTATTCCCAGTGGCTCAGGAGGCTGAGGCAGGAGGATGGCGAGTTTGAAGCCAGCTTCAGCAACTTAGCAAGATCCTAAGCAACTTTGTGAGACCCTGTGTCCAAACAAAATATAAAAAAATGGGATGGTGTAAGAAAACTTGGAATGGAACTACCATTTCACCCAATCATCCCACTCCTAGGTTTATACCCAAAGGACTTAAAATCAGCATACTACGGTGGCACAGACATATCAATGTTTATAGCAGTTCAATTCACAATAGCTAAACTGTGGAACCAACCTAGCTGCCCTTTAACAGAAGAATGAATAAAGAAACTGTGGGGTATGTACACAATGAAACACTATTCAGTCTGAGAGAAGAGTGAAATTATGTCATTTGCCCATAAATGGATGGAACTGGAAAATATTATGCAAAGTGAAATAAGCCAATCCCAAAGAACCAAAGATCCAATGTTTTCTCTGATATGCAGATGCTAATTCACAATAAAGGGGGTGGGGTGGAGGATAGAAGTATTTTAGGCTAGACAGAGAGGAGTGAAGGGAGGGGAGTGTACATGGGGGTAGGAATGAGAGTAGAATGAACTGGACATTATTATCCTATGTGCATACATGATTATGTGACCTGTGTAACTCTACATCATATACAACCAGACAAATGAGAAGTTATACTCCATTTATATATGTGTCAAAATGCATTCGACTGTCATGTATAACTAATTATAACAAATACAAAATACATTTAAGAAATAATAAATAAAAAAATGGATTGAGATGTGGGCTCAGTGGTTGGTTTCCCTGGGTTTAATCCCCCATACAAAAATTTATGATTTTGGTTCATGTTATGTAATGATTAAAAAATTGAACATTTTTTAAGATGCTTATTGGTCCTTCATGTATATTTTTTGTGGAATGTGGACCCAAGTTTTGTGACTCCTTTGTTAGTGCCTTTTGATTCACATATTTTAAAAATTTTGTGATATCTGTGGATTGGAGGATTTGACATTATAGAGATTACAGTTCCAACCAAAGTTATCTACAAATTTAACACATCTACTATGTCTATTTCTTTTGTTGACTGTGTCTATTCAATAAATCATCACCAATTCCAGTGTCATGAAATGTCTCTCTGCTTTTTTCTAAGGTGTTTGGAGTTTTAGTCCTTACATTTAGGTCTTTGACCCAGTTTAAATTAATTTTTCTGTATGATGTTAATTAAGAGTTCAATTTTGTTCTTGTTCTAATGGATAGCCCATTTTCCCAGCAACATTTGTTGAAAAGACTGTCCTTTCTTTAATTCATGGTCTTGGCATCCTTGTGAAAAATCAATTAACAATGTATTAAAGTGTACATTTATGGACTATCTAGCCTACTCCACTAATCAATGAGTCTCTTCTTATGCCAGAAGTACACTGTTTTGATTGCTGTAGCTTTGAAGTAAGTTTTAAATTCAAGGAGTGTGAGTCTTCCAACTTTGTTTTTTTTCAAGATCGTTTTGAGTACTTGAGATCTCTTGTGATTCCATAGGAAAGTTTTGATCTATATTTCTATCTTCAAGAAAGGATGTTGTACTTTTGATAGGCCTACATTGAATCTATAGATCACTTCATATACTTCATATAGCACTATAATCTCTACAATTTCAAGTCTTCCAATCCAGTGGTGGAGATGTTTCTTCATTTACTTATGAGGAATTTCTTTCAACGATGTTTTATAGTTTTCAGTGAACAAGATTTTCCCTCTTTGGTTGAATTTATTCCTAAATATTTTATTCTTTTTATATTATTATAAATGAAATTCCTGCTTTCATGATTTATTTCAGTTGTTCTTGGCAACAATAGTTCTCAGAGTCAAGAAAGTCATGTTTATCTTCTTGTTGAAATGGAAGAGGAAGTGCAAGTAAAATTTGAGGACTAATTGATCAAATCATGATTCTAATTTCAGGCAATGAGGTAACTGCTCTCTTGGCTAATTCATTAGCCCTTCACCTAACATGAAATGAAGGCAAGGTTTCCTTTCCTACTGGAATTATAGAATTGGTATGCAGGTTGAACTGGAATGTTCCTTAGGTAGATCTTTGGAAAGCCTTGAGGCTGCTATCTACATAGACTCAGTCTACCTGGCATGTTTTGCTCATGCAGTAGAATTAGTTGATGCCGAATAAACAGTAGGCTTAAATGAAGGGCCTTAGTAATTGATCATTAAAAGTCTTGTCAGAGAAGGAGTTACAGCATGGTGCAGGAATTGATATGCATTTTGATTGTAACAACAACTCAAAAATGAAAGTCACTGTACAAAGTAAAATGAACTCATTAATTTTAGCAGGTATTAAAAATTTATTTTCATCACTCAATAGGTGATGAGTTAACTGCGTAAAATACAGGTTAACAATCAAGTAAAAGAAAAAAAGTGACATCTACAAATGAATGAATTTCATATTTTCTGGACACGCACTAACTGAATGCAAGGAGTAGATTTTGCCTAGTTTTCTCTAGGATTACAGCACTGACATTTAAAAATACTAAGTTTATATTTTGGTGATTGAGCAAAAAACTCTCATTTCATATTATTATTTATATAAACAATTGCTTATCTAATCAGGTTTTGAGAAAACATTCATATAAGGAAGATTGTTATTAACATGGTAGAGATTCTTTACTTGATTTTTAAATTAATTTATTTCAGCATATTTGTAATAATTGATACTTTGATGTTGTATTAGCTTCCTGGTGATGCTATCACAAATTGTCACAAACTTAATGGCCTAAAACAACAAAATTTTATTACATTAGACATTTGGAGGTCCAAAGTCTAAATTGGGCCTCACTGCTCCATTACCAATGTGTAAACAGTATGGTCCTATCTTCTGGAGGCTTTGGGAAGAATCAATATCTTTGAATTTTCCAACTTTTAAAGATTGCCCACATACCTCCACTTGTGGCTCTCTCCATGGATCTCTAGAGCTGGAAATAGCATGTAAGTCCTTCTTAAATTCCCTTTCCTCTTATTCTCTCTTTAGCCTCCCTCTTCTACTTGTAAGAATTTTGAGATTATTGCAGGCCCCCTCTATGAATCTAGGGTCATCTGTTCACCAGATGACCTGCAAACTTAATACCCTGCAACTTTAACCTGTGACTTTGTATTCCCTTTTCCCTATAGTTTCAGGTTCCAAAGCTTATGATGTAAACAATTTGGGGGATTTCTACTTCTACAAGCATTAAAACTACATAAATCATATATTTTCATTTTGGTCAAAGGGACCCGGCAAATATTCCTCCATTTGTTTGGGAACTATAGCAACAGGATAAAAGGGACTTGACCACCTCTATCTTCCTTGATATCTCCCTCCCCCATTAAATTTTGTCCCCCAGAAACACCAACCATGCAGTTTACCTCTCATTTTTCAACTTTGTCAACAATAGTAAAATCCCATCTGCCATATTAAAAAAACCCAACTAAAATTAGTATGTTTTATTTATATAATTTATATGTACGTAAACTGTAATGTTGTTTAACACCTGATATTCCCATGAATATACTTCTAAATATTGGTGGTAAAATTTTTAAAAGAGGAAAGTAAATGAAATTCTTTATTATCCTTCAAGTAATGATCCAGAATACATGATTTTCAGATGGTTTGTATATTTATCATTTCTGTATAGGCATGGATAACTTCCACTAATTAATCTGGACATCCCAGTCTTACTGGTATTCCACTTGAGTGTTTTCTTACTTGAAAACTAAAAATGCCACCATGGAAGGGTATCACCACATCATTCTTTTTCTATGAGTACATAATAAGGAAATATGAAGTGCCAAGGTTTATAGAGCATTCTAATCTGTACAATCTAGAAGCCATAAAATATTTCTTCCTTTCCTCTTATCTTTCCTTTATTTGCCCTTTTTTTGATTCTAGTTTTCAGGAAGAAGCATCTTGAGTCCGACAATCAATAGTTATTACAAAATCTGCAAATCACATGTAGAAAGACTTACATTTATATAACCCACTTCCTTCATGTCGAGATATTCTGATGCACTCAAAATATATTAAATATAAGTTCAAGGCTGCAAAAATTAAGTGAACATGTGCTATTTTCTTGTCAAGGTATATACCTTTCAAGGGTTATTAAGTATGATCTTCACATGGATTATTTTAGAATATGAAGAGGCCATTTAGGACTCCACAGTATCAAGGACTATCTGATTCACTTTGAACCTTAAGGCCTCTGAAAAAATATGAATCTCCTTTATCAGAACTCTAGAATTGACAAGGATGCAGAAGTCATATGCTTTATGATATCTCACTAGAAAACCAGTGTGATATATTTGAGTAGTAGTTTAGAGACAGAGTAATTACAGCTTGAGTTTTAAAATGAGAGAAGACTGTTAAAGATGAGAAGTGATTTAGAGTTCATCAAGAGCAATTCTTACATTTTGTAATTGTGGAAAGTGAAGCTCCCCAAATTTTAGTGACTCAATATTTTAAATTAGAATAAGATTTTAGTTCTTTCACCATATGACCTCCCCAACACTAGTGTGTGCCTACAAGCTCAGTTCAAAGCCTACTTATTGATCTTCCTGGAGCTCCTATCCTAGGCTAAATTCTGGGGTAAGACGAAGACCATGTTCTGGCAGTCAATGAATTTAGGATCTAACCCAATATACAAAGTGAACTTCCAATAGAGTTAACAAAAGGTGCTTGGTAGTTAGAAGTTTAAGGTAATTTCCTTTGTTCAGAACTCTCTACTACTCACTAAGAAATATGTTATCTTTATAACTAACATCTTTGACTCCATTTTTTCCCACTGTCTCTGGAATTTTCTTTCTGAAATTTGTACCTGACCATGTTTTACACAGTGAGTCATTAGTGGTGCACAATCTCTCTGCACCACCTACACAGCCCCAGCTCCCTAGCATGCCTCACTCCACTCAGCTTGCAATTGCTCAGCCCCACAATGTCCCTGTGTGCTCTTGTCTAAAGCAACTCACACCACTCATTGTTCCCTGCCTGCCTCATACCATTTTATTCTTCCAATTTACCCATGTTAGATTTTTACAGAGTTGTTACCTTCAGAGGAACAAATTACTTAAGCTCAAATAAAGCTCTTTCAAGTGTTTTATTTTCTGTTTTTGAATCTAGAAAACAGAGCCTAATTGTATGTTCTCTAAAGTGTCCTTCACACATAAACCTTCCAGGATCCTATGATGAACTCAATGGAAGTCAAAAGGGTTAGGCATATGGAATATTTTTATCCACTGATGTAGTTGGGAGAGACTTCACACTAACATACAAATATAATGAGTAGCTAGGTCATGAGTTTTGTCTTATAATTATCCCATTTTTTTCCCCAAATGTGACTTTAGTGTGGTCTAGAAGTGTTTCAGAAGACTAGAGTACAGGAGCCAGCAATATTACACCACACCATACACTCCCATGAATACCAGCTCCTGCCAGTGGTTTCCCTGTATAACATCTCTGTTATGACACTTGATGACAGGCTCAGAGTGACTTGGTATTTGATATAAAATATCACAAAAGTTACCAAGTAAATAAGACACCAGATCAGAAATCTCCTTACTTGTCTAACAATTCTCATGGCCTCCTTTATATCAAGATTCCAAAACTACAAACTCTTCCTGTTCAACCTATTTCTTTAGGTAGCCTCAAAAGTGCTTATCTTTCTTTTCTTCTTGTCTGAAAATATGGTTATTTTCTTTAAAGACCAAAGTCCTTAACTTTTTGAAGAACTACTTGATTCTGGGGATTCTGAAGAAAATCCTTCAGTTGAATTAACACTTCCACCCATGATCTAACCTTAGTGTTCTTCTAATTAAATCTAAGTTACAGAACTCATATCTTTAAAAATCTGGGAATGCCTACACTTCACCTTATGAATCAAATGCTGTCCATAATTCCACTGATTCTGGCAGTATACTGTAATCAGTTTATTTGACCTACCATATAAAAATCTGCTTAGTTATACTAGAGTACATTTTATCAATTATTGATTTATGAATTCTGAAAGTATGCTCCAGTCACAATTTATGCACTAGGTTTTATCATCTCTAATGGAGTGACAATCTATTCTGGTGACACAGTTTCTACTATTTAAAATTCCACACCTTCCATCTGACTACCCCATTAACCATTATGTTTTCCAGGCTGTAGAGATCTTAAAGTAATTAAATGTCTCCCAACAGTCCCGGGTCTTTGGCCATGGACTCTTTCTCTCATTTCCAGTGGTGACTCTGTGAAGTAGTTGTAAAAGCTCTGAGCTGAAATGAGAGCAGATGGCAGCCATCTTGATCAATGCAATCCATCTCTCACTGGCCCTGGGGGGAAAGGGAGGTACGCTAACAATCAGATAGAATGTCCAGTATTTTGTTTCACACTGACCCAAACTTCATCAGGTAAATAATCTCTCTTCTCTTTCTGTGATACAATCTCTGTCTTGAAAGTTCATGATCTCCATGGTTCTGATTTTCACTGAAAAGTTTATGACTCTTGAACATGTGTATATATCCTGCTGAGTTTGCAAACTTACCAGGTAAGAACCATACCTCCTTTCTGCTCCTATTGGTTCAGCACCACCATTTACCAGGTCTCAGAAATCAAACATTTTAGTTTGTTTTCCATTGTTATGACAAACTATCTTAAAAAATATTCAAAGGAGGAAAGATATTTTTTGTGGCTCATGGGTTTAAAAGTTTTAGTATATGGTCCCCTGATTCTGTTCTCTATGGAGCTGGAGTGCTTCAGAGCATCATGGTGGGGAGTGTGTGGGATAGGAAACTGTTTATCTAATGGTAGCAGGGAAGCAAATAGAAGAAGGAAGAGACTCATGTTCTGAAATCCCCTTCAAGGAAAACTAATGAGTGACTATCTTTCCACCAGTCCTCACTTCCTAAAGGTGCCAGTAGTGCCACAGGTCAGCAAATAAACCTTTAAAACACAAGCCCTAAGGGCATGTTCCAGATTCAAAGCAAAACACCAAGTGATCATATCTCTGCAATTTCTCTCAGTCAAGCACAGATCTCTTTTTTCTGATGTTTACCGACTGCTTTACTTTGTGGTGATAGAATAAAAGTGGATTTGGAGCCAAATTACCTGATAACACTTTGATAGTTTCACTTAAGTCTTTGGGTTCCTTATTTCCTTGTGGAAGAAATAGTTTTAAAAAGAACATTTACCTTTTGGAATCATTTGGGGAAAGAAGGATATTAACACATTTGGCATATGTGACATGTGTTAAGCAGTATATAAATCATCTGCTATGATGATATGAAATATTTTTCGGACTTCCTGACTTCCATTTCACCTGTAAAGACCATCAACTCTTCTCACCAGAATGAAGGTGGTATTTCAAAACAAAGATGTAAATAGACCTCCATCCCCTGCCCTCCTGCACACAACAATCTGTTGTGCCCTTCTCAGTTACAGTGAGGATCATCTCAGGTTTTTCTCTATAGCCATTCACATCCTGGCTTTGATAGTCTATCCACTATCCCCAGAATATGCCCTGCTCTTGCACTCACTCTGCTAGAACTCATGGTTGAAATGCTCATGTAACTCCTTAGCCTCTCGAAATGGAGAACAAACATCTGGTTTTCTGAAGCATGGTCTGGTCCTCTCCTTAGTCAGAATTCATTTTCCTAGTATTTAAATGTCAACAAAAATTTTAGCATATATCCTGAGAGTGTCTACTACTAGGGATTGCACTATGCTTGTGGGTGAAACTTTCAGCCTCCAGCTTCCATCATGAATTCCAAAACCATCATGCAAGAGATGATGTCCAACCTATATAGATTTAGTCCTTATTGGCAGAGGATGCTTTATTTCCTGTACATCAAAGTGTATTTCACAAAAGTAACTTGAAACAGTATCACAATATATTTGAGCAACACATTGAAATAATAAAACCATTCCTTTTAGAGGAGGGTCCTCTAAAAGATAATGGGTCATACTTCTGAACAGTGTATTGACAGTTTCCTACATATTTTACTTTGGAGTTTAATTATAAAATAAGACAATTCAATAAATTTATAAAGTGCTTTTGAACCTTTAAATAACCTTGGAAGACAGCTCAGGAGGTTGAGGCAGGAGGATTGTGAATTCAAATCTAGCCTTAGCAAGTTAGTGAGGCCCTAAGTAACTCCATGAGAACAAGTCTCTAAATAAAATATTAAAAATATTTAATGTGGCTCAGTGGTAAAGTGTCCCTGGGTTCAATCCCTGGTATCAGAATAAATAGCTAACTAAATAAATAAATAACCTCGCAAAGTAGGTATGGAAGATGCCTTTCTTTGCAGGTAGAGAAGTTGATTTCTAAGAGGTCTAGTATCTTGTATGAATGGATTGAGTTAGAATCTGGTAGAAATCAGAAAAGAGCTAGGTTCTTGACTCAAAATCCAGGTCGGTACGAGACTGGTTGGTTTTTCCTGCAACCAAATATATTCTGAGGAATAAAATGGAGATTAGGCCTAAAAGCTGTTGCTCCTCTGTTTCTCCTTGTAAGTTGATTTTCATGGGCATGTTAAGAGAAACACTTAGGTTCTCTTGAACTGTATTGCACTAAAATAATATAAAGGAAAGTAAAATAAACTACCCGTAACTCTACTTTTAGTATTTGTTAAATTGTTTTGAACTTCCTTGGCAGCTCCTACAAAGCAGAAGGCATCTTTTCTTTCTTAACAGATTATGTGTATCCTGCAAAACATAGCTTAAATTCTGTTAGATATGAAAATTCTTCTGACCACTGAATGCTGAAGCCAACACTAACATTTCCTTCTTCTGAAATCATAATATTGTATCTTTAGAATAAAATAAATTTGTCTTGTTGTTTTAGTCCCTAATAATGAAACTGTGACATAGTACTTTTGCTTAACATTTAAAATGACAAAACACTGAAACATGTATGGCTTACAACATAAGACCCAATAGGTGTTGAATGATAGAGAATTTGTCTGTTAATTTTCTCTGTTTCTTGAGATGGAAATTCATTAGAGATTTCCTAAGTGATAGGAATATTTTTTGTTGTTGTTGTTCATGGTGGGACTTTGGGTTCATATATGAGTTTATGCTAAAAAGGTGATTTATAGTGGGCCTCTAGATGGTTACAGTATGAAGTTGCTTATGTTCAAAAGACATTCCATGATTAGAGTATGGGGGCTTGAAGCCTTGAGTTATCAGTCTACCTTCTCAATGTCCAAGAAGGGAAGGGAAATGGTGAAGATTGAGTTCAAACATATAGTCAAAGGTTTTAATAAAATTGTCATTACACATAAAGCACTTTCTTCATTTCTTTGAATCATTCCACTGGAGGTGTTAGTGGACACTAACTTGACCTCTTATAAATCAATTTCTCTACCTGCTAAGTAAGAAAGGCATCTAATTTGTAATCAATTGGTCATAAACGAGATTGCTCTGGGAACCCTGGAACTTGTAGCTAGTATTTGAAGTAAGATCAGACTGAATGGGGACCGTGTTCTTACCTTGTGAAGTCTGTGCTAACACTGGGAAGTTCGTGTTAGAATCATATTGCCCTAATTCAATGGAGTATTAGACTTTGGAAAAATCATGATAAGTTGTTTTTAATTTTTTCCATGTACAGATGTGGTAGCCAAAGATAAGAAAGTTAAGGCAATATTGGTCAATATACAGCAAATATGGGTGGACCAAGAATTAACTTTAGGCTTTAGATCCAATATTCTGAACCCTACATTGTGCACTCAATTGTGTGTGGTAGCTTTATAGGAATTAATGGCAGGAAAATATCATCGTCCTCTTTATTTGCATCTACCAGTGTAACCAGTATATATTCAGATTAATAAATTATATATTCAATATAAACCTTGATAGAGTTAGTGAACTACTTAAATACTCTTGCATATAGAATCTGTGTCATGACTAAAATTCCACTGGGCTAAGAGAACATGCATAAGTTATAGAGAGACAAGAAGAAATAGTATAAGACATTGATAAGTTTGGGAGCAGACAATTCCCAACTTGTAGCCAAAATAGATTTTCTAGCGAGCTGAAAAACTTTTGAAAATGCTTTGTGAGGTTGTTTTTCTATACTAAATTCGGTCTATTTCCTGAGAATGATGTGCAGGAACAAAAATGTAGTGATATCTACTCTGAAAATCCATTCTCACAATCCTTGAGCATATGTGTCTTTCTTTCAGCAGTGCATTGTGGGATTCATCCTCACATTCAGTTCGATGACAATGAAATGAGATCACCTACCCATTCTCCAAAGAGAAATGAAACATCTTCAGGTAGAATTGACACTGGTCCCAGTAGCCATTTGGATTCGATTAGAACAGATCAGGCAGAAATCAGAGGGGTCATCATCCTATAAACAAGGACTGTGTCCTTGAGATGTCTGATCCTCTATCTCATCTATTCCTATGATGAACTGATAAGAATGTCATTTGAATTCAAACAACCATTTTGCCCTTAGAGACAGAAAGAGCACCCCTGAGAAATGAGCTTCCAAAGAAAACTGTTTCAAGCAATTTCTTTTTTTCTTTTCCCCCCTTTTTCTATAGACCTCCTCAGATGCTTATGTCCTTCCATTAATCTCAAACTCATACAAATTAGCAATATAATGATGTACAAGCTGAACAATAGAATAATTTCTTTTAGTTCAATAATGTGTTTTCCCTTTCATGCCCTGATTGCCAAGGACCCATCATCTGCAATTTTGGCATTTCATTTTAATTCTATGAGCCAAAATCCATCATTTCTGAATTTTTTCAAGACAAGGAATCTAAAAGGTTTATTCTGATCATTAATCAGCCCCCTCCAATTAAGCACAATTATACCCTATCATCATTGCTATAATTATTGATTGATTAATCTTTCAACTATTAATTAAAAGTCTTAATTAAACTTTTTCTGGTGTTATTTAAGCTAAAATATAATTATTATGCGATTTCCCTGGTATATGCAACATGTCCTACTAGCCTTATGGTACAGTCATAGTCCACTAGTTAGGAATCACTCACTAGCAGAATCTGAAAATGAGTGCATAATCTCCTCCATACACACTTCCCCCACACACACATTCATGTGTACAGACACACACAGGTGCATTGGTTAAAGAAAAAAAGAATAATTAATGCAGAACAGGTAACTGTGTGAAAAGAATCCTGAGATCATAGATAGAGGAGGTGAACTTATCACAAAACTGTAATCAGGAGAGAGAGGTTGAACAGAGAAAAAAAAAACTCATAAGATATTCAAGATTTCCAGTGTACCACCAACCTTATTCATATGTGTATACAAGAGAGAGGCAGGTTTTAGTCATATGAAATTGCCAGTGCAACACTTCTTTTGCTGGATGGATAGAATACTTGGCAGAAAGTAGGGAAAAAGACTAGTACACATTCAGCAAAAATTGATTTCTGAATTCTTCCTCACTTTTGATGCTCTCAACAACTCTAAGGGCACTATTGTGTCAATTAACACAGATGCTAATCAAAGAAAAAGTCAAGATTTGAAACCGTACACATCAAACTTATATATCCTAACATTATTGGAACTCTTGTGATTTGTGATAAAAAAATCACTTGTCCAGTAAAAGATGATGGGAGTTCTATTGATATCTTGTGACCTAAGCCAAGTAAAATAAACACTTGGAGTCTAAGGCTTCTTATCAGCAAACTGGGGATAAGATATACCCTGATGAATTTTTTCATGAGTAATGATAATATGTGGCACATAATATGCTTTCGATGGCAAGTATAAGGGACTCTAAATCACCGGTAGATATAATTTTCTACATAATGTTCCTTTTCCCTAAAGTTACCAGATCTTGATTTAGTCCTATTTCTGTTAGTGACCATTATTTGACCCTACAAAAGTTATCACCGACATGCTCCACCTTTCACCTCTGCCTTTTGGGTCTTATAGGATGTTAATAGTTGAAACAATCTTTGAAATTCCATAGACCAGCCCCACATGCTGTGATGAGGACAGAGAGGCCCAGAGAGGGTTAAGGCCTTGCCTGTGGTTGCACTGCTAATTACTGACAGAATCAGGTCTCCAGACTCCCAGTTCAGAGAGCTCTCTCCACCACTCCACATTGTCCCTCAAGCTAACATTTGCCCTACATTTTGTACAGGGTTGTCATGAGGATCAAATATGATTAAATATGGGAAAGTGTTTTAAAAAGTGCAAAATTATGCACAAGAGCAAAGTGTTTCTATTAATGGGCTTTCTACTTGGCTTCTTTGGGTAGAAATGGAGATGTTATTTAAAGTGGTTTTAGAGTTTTTGTTTTTCAGATAGGAAAAGCTCTGAAGTTGTGTTACATTTTGCAATGAACCATCAGAATTTAAAGAGGAGTGAGTGATGTGCGTTTCACTTATGTGAAATTCTGTCATGAGTAGGATGCTTCAAGGGTCAAATGCTAATTTCAGAGGTGATCCCTGGAAACTTCATGAAGAGAATAAAGAAGTAAGATGGGAAAGGGAAAGAAATCAGTAAGTGGTGTGTTATTAAGCATATTATAATTATTTACTTTGGGCTACTCGAGTTTTATTATGGTAGAAAATACTGGGGGTCAGTTTAAACAGAGTATACTTGACATAACCCACCCGAGATGCTAAGCAGGATGTTCATTCACAAATTCCCATCTGCCCTTAGTTACAGGTATCTCACTGATAACACTAATTCCCCTGCAACTCTGACTCACCTTGTTCACATGGCTGATTGGGCACGTGTTGGTCCTGAGGCAAAGTTGTGAGTGCTTTTAGTCCCAATCTAGTAGGCTTGCTTGGCAAGGTGTTGGATGCTGAGGAACATGAGCCTTTAGTACCAACCATCTCTGATATCATGCTCCCTTAGGAGAAAGCAAGATCTCTGCTCAGGAGGTGTTAGCAAACTCATGCATACTTAATTTGTTCTTATGTAGGTCAAATCAAACAGGGACTAAGATAATAGAGATATCCCTGGGGTAAAAATAGTAGGAATGTCTGAGGATGACAGGGAAACCTGCTCTCTGCTGTTTCCTGTCCCTCAGGGTCTATTTGTTTCCTGAATGAATACGATGTCTCCCTAGACAAGTTTTTTGCAAGGACTCAAATATAAATTTGAAAAGCAGATACTATTACATTACCACCATAGACCTTCAGTTTTGTTTGCTCCGCGATACCTAATGGCCTCCTATTTTTCATGGCTGTCAGAAGTAGCTTGCCAGAACTTCCAACAAGGTTTAGGATCCTTCTACTGTGTCTTCTCATTATTTCTTTTCAGGCTTTTTTCTCTTTTTCCTCTGGATCTCAGTTCTTACTTAGAACAGCATTCTGAGAAATGCATATGTATAAATAGGAAATTTAACTAGATAAGGTTATATAGTATTGCTCTTTCCGGGAGTTTGTGTGATTTTACCATAAATTCCTAGAAGTCTGAAATATGGACTCAAAAATATTTTCTGAATGGTGGACTTCAACACCGTATTGAAGGTAGGAACAAGCGAATCTGTCCAAACCTAAAACACTTTGAGAAACCACAGAAGAATGTGTCTCAGAGAACTTCTTCCAAAGTAGCTGATTAAAAATTCTGCATAGAGGGGGGATAGGGAAGAATAGAGTTACTTTATATTAGGTAGAGGGGAGTGAAAGGAGGGGAAGGGGTATGGGGGAAGGAATGATAGTAGAGTGAAACAGACATTATTACCTCATGTACATATATGACTGCATGACAGATGTGATCCTACAATATGTATAATCAGAAAAATGAGAGATTACACTTTATTTATGTATGATCTCTCAAAATGTATAAATGTACTCTACTGCCATGTACGACTAATTAGAATAAATAAAATAAAAAATAAGAATATTCTGATACCTGAGGGTCACATTACTTCCTTTACCTGGAAACCCATTCTTTCTGAAAGAATTGTTCCTTCAAGATTCAGTTCAGCATTTCTGGTAAAATATATCTTATAATGCAATTCCTCACTTGTATTAATTTTTGCTAAATATCTACAGCATACATCACAAACCATCATTTTGTGTTATTATGAAATATTCTCTTACCCCATACAGTGACTTTGACTTGCAAAATTACCTTTTGTTCATTCTAAAATAGTGTCAAGTCTTATAATTTTCTAAGCCAAAGCAGGAAGCAAACATCCAAATGCACTATTTTGTTTGTTGTTCATAACAGATTTGTGAGGCAGTTATTATTAAGTAGATTTGACTGAGAAGACAGGTTCAAGGAGATGAAAGGACTTCCTTCAATCAATCTCTACTCTCTTAAGGATACCCAGTATACCTTGTACTGTAATATGAGAAACAGAGGATGCAACTTTATGTCTTCTTGCACATGCTGTGTCCTCTCCAGCACCGTGTGACTTCCTTTAGCACATAATGGCAAATGAAGTCAGAAGACACAGGTTTAAGCCATTGCCCTACTACTTACCAGCTCTAGTCATGTCTAACCCTCCATTTCATTGCCTGTAAAGTGAGCGGATGCTTGCTCTACCCTTCTCATAAAGTTTTATAGACTCAAATAAAATAATGAATGTGGAAGCACTTACCATAGTTAAGCACTTATCAGTTATTATGACCATGAACTTTGAAGTCTGAAATGGGTTAAATACCTGCCCATCACTGTCATTTACAGAAACTTGAGCAAATCACATACCTTTATTTGCCTCAATTTTTAATCTTTAAAATCGGACAACCAATACTTTTGGTTGTTTTGGATGATTAAATAAGATCATAATTGAAAAGGGCCTATGACGTAACAAATTTTGATAAACGTTTGTTGTTTGGTTATCAGGTTATTAGTGTCGTCAGTATTATAACACACATTTCCAAAGAAATATGTGCCATGATTATGGAGTGTCATCAGTGCCATTCATAGAGACCTATGAGATGATTTCTCATTTTGGCCCCACAGATTAATAGAAGACGGGCACTCTTTGGTTTCTTCTACTGGCAAAAATCAAATTCTTCTGCATCTCACAGGGTGCCTCTGAATGTTAAATGACATGTGGTATATAATTGTATAGAGAGACATCTTGTAATTCACTGTCATTTAAAATAATGGATCTTCTCTCTTTCCTACATTTTAGAGATGGTGTTGATTTTATAGCCTTCAGAAAGAATTTCAGGGTATGATTGCTTCTCTAATGAGTTTTAAAATTTTAGGATACATTTATTTCACCATGAAGTTAATTTTTTTCTAGAATATTTCCTCAAGCAAGTAAATGTGGGTATGTTATTGTTTGGATATGAGGTATTCCCCCAAAACTCCTATATTAATTCAGGAATGTTAGGAGGTAAAATGATCCGGTTATGATAGCTGTAACTTAATCAGTCTACCCTAGTTATAATGGAAAACTAGATAGTAATTATAGGCAAGTAGGGAGGGACTGGAAGAGGTGGGCCCTAGAGGGGTTCCTCTTCCTTGTGGCTCTTTCCCCTTCTTTTCTCTACATCCTGGTTGCTATAAACAGAGAAGCCCCCTCAACCACGCCCTTCTACCCTGATGTTCCCCTGCACCTTAAGCCCAGAACAATGGAGTGGGCCCAACATGGACTAAACTTATAAAACCATAATAAATTTTGCCTTCTGTAAGTTGTTCTTGTCTGGTATTTTAAGCACAGCCATGAAAAACTGAGTAGCACACTGTGTAACCTAACAGATACCAAATATCACAAAACATATTTATTTATTAGGTAAAGTATTAAAGAAAATTATCCTGAAAATATGTCCCATTTTTCAAAATTAAGGGGAAGGGGAAACTTTATTATAGGAGATGGGGTGGGTAAATATCAATGTTCAGTCTATTTATTTTATGGCAGAAAGAGTACAAGTCCCTTGATATATGATCCCACACTGGGCAGGTACTGTACTATTGTGGAAATGTTCCAAAGCTCATGACAGATTTTGGACAATATATGAAGTGCCAGTTAATGGATAAAAAATACAGTCTATTTTATAAACTCACTCATGTCAGGCACTTAAGTTGTTCATAAGAGTGGCAGAGATCAATAATGGGCAGAAAATTCCAATCATCAAATAAACAGATAAAGCCTCCAATATCCAAGACTTAAGTGAATCTCTGCTGAGCAGCAACTTCTACAGAGGAGATTTCCAGCCTTTTCAGTCATTTGACTGGAAATGGAGGCAAGATTACAAAATCAAGAATTGTCACGTCCCCTTTTACAATTAATTTTTTTAGTTCAGAGAATGTACACTGAAGAATAGTTTTAGTGATGTAACTTCTGGGTTTTCCTAATAATACTAAGACTTTTTGATGTGTCTCATTAATTGTGTTATTTGTTCGTACAGCTGTATTTTCCCTCTCATGTATCCAGAACCACCTGGAAATGAAGTGTTACACTCAAGTGGTTTCTTCAGATAATTGGAGTTTGCAGATGGCCTCACCAACCCCATCTTCCGACATGTACCAATGCTATCTGAGAAACTTTCTAAACTGTTTTATAAGATTCACTTCTTTGTAAAGTAAAGAAAATAGAAGAAAATCAACATTGTTCATTACGGTTCTGTGTGACAGTACAATCTCCCGTCTAGTGCTCTTGATAGCTGTGAGTTGCCACTTTTAGAATCACATTCTTTAATAACATCTCCTTTACTTTTGTCCACCTACTCCTCTGACAGACACATACTCTATTTTTTATAGGTTAATTCTTTAGTTTAATGGAAAAAAATAAATGAGAAATTTATAAGTACATATATATATATATAAACATATGATATGCCTATAAACATATAAATGAAAAAATATTTTAAAATAAAAGTCAAAGAGTAATGGCTTTTATGAACTTGGTGATAATACCTTTGTGAGCATAGATCCCAGGAGCATCACATTAAGGTCTATTATCTAGAAAGATTTTATAAGCATCTCTCTGACATAAGTACTTTGCATATTTGCATGGATATTTACCCAGTGTATTTAGATGCACATCTATAGAATGAATCTATTACAGATGGTGGCTGTGTTGTTGTATATGAAGATGATTTTAAAATATGGTGGATCATAGCCTGAAGTCTCATCATTAAATCAGTGTCCTGTGAGTTCTATTTCTGTTTCAGCAACTAATTTCTTGTCTCATGGCTCACAGTAACTTCCTCTGTGTGTCCAATTTTAATTATATTGCAATTTCCTTGTTTGGCTTACTTTGAGTGTGAACCATACTTTGAACCTCATGTCCTAAGTGACATTAATATTTTCCTGTAAACTGGGTGCAGGCTAGGGTCAAGTTTCTCTTTTCCATCATGGGCCCTCTCTAATTCCAACTATATATCTATTTAAATATCTGCTTTTCATCTCTCTGCCAACATCCTATGTTGTTTTCTGCATCTCAGTGCTGAAATATTTGACCATGATTTGTATTGTAATGCTCTGATGTTTATATTTAATAAACTGAGTTTCCTTTCATTGAGTCCTGCTGATACCTTTTTTATTTTCAGTACATCTATTCTGGAAGATCTAGCTAGTTCTTATTTTCTGGCCTAAGTCATTACCAAATAATCTCTATAACACCACTTCTTTCTTCCATCTGCTTTTGCTTTTATCAATTCACTACTACATCCTTAATAGAAAAAATATTAATAAACCTATATTTCATCTGATTTGATATATTCAAATGCCATTGGTAAATACCTGCTATGTGAACCCTCCATTATGTGAAATTAAAGTTGTTTAAATTCTTTGAGCTCCCCTGAGTGTTCTTCCTTCCTGGTGCCATGTCACTTCTTCTATAGGTGGACAAAAGGTCAGTTCATCTCACCCCCCAGTCTACTCCAGTCATGTCCAGAAGTACATATTTGTAACTCTAGCTTTTATTTCTTCACAGGATAACTTCCAATATAAAGAACGAGCTGGTGGAAAATTCATAAACAATTTAAAAGATACTAGGTAAACATTACATAGTAGCCTCAAGCAGACTTCCAACTGTAGTAAAAAGGGGAATGTTTTGATTGTAATCTTTTCACAAGGAAGAAAGGTATTTCACTGAGAAATAAGTACCTACAGTGTTCAGATTTTTCTTTCCTTCAGAAGTTTTCAGATAAAAATTTAAGATCAAGTACTCTGGATAGCTCTAGGTTTACCCTCAGATAATGCCTATGGTTAGGCAATAACTCACCTCTTCTGGTTTCTTGTTTTCTGGGAGTTTTGTTCTGTTTTCTTATGTTGTTTATTTGTTTTCTGTTCTTTCCCCTGGAGAAATCGAGCAATTGAAGCCCCCTGGCAGTTTCTCTCAGGCAAATGATATCACCTGTGGAAAAGAATTTCTCTGGTCCATGAGAAGAAATCTTCCCTAGTCTCAACATACATAAGCCCAAGAATTCCTCTGTAGATTGTGACAGACCTTAGTGGCAGTTGGGTCAAATGGTTGTTTGATGTTCTAGAAAATCATGAGGTAGAAAAAATATTTCTCAATGTTTCCAGTTTTTTAAAATGTGAAAGATGGTGGAATGAGACAGACATTATTACCCTATGTATATGTATGATTACATGAATGATATGAATCTACATCATGCACAACCATAGAAACAAAAAGTTTTACCCCTTTTGTGTACAATGAATCAGTCTGTAAAAGTAAAAAAAGAAAACTAAAACAAAAAAAGTGAATTCTGACCCCATTAATAGCTCAGCAATCGTGCCCACCAACCCCCACCACCAACACAAACTTGTGTTTGCAAAAGAGCAAGATTTCCTAGACTGCATACATTTGTATATTACTCAGTTTAAATAAAAGTGAAATTCAACTTACTTTTCTATGTACTACAAATACAAAGATGAACAAGCTAATTTTTGTACACAGAAGATCCGATATTTTTTTTTTATTTAGATGGTTACTGGGATAAAACAATTTAAAGAAAAAGCCAAAAGTTGATATGTTACCCATTATAGTAATATCTACATTTTAAAAGGGAACCTCCATGAAATAAAAGGCTTAATTTGGGATTGGGCATGTACCTTATTGATACAGTGCTTGTCTGGCATAAATTGTGTTCTGGGATTGATCCCAGTATCACATATGTACACATACAAAAAAAAAAAGAAAGCCAGGCACAGGCTTACATGCCTATAATTCAGGTTCTCAAGAGTCTGAGACAGGGGACCGCAAGTTCAAGGTCAACTTGAGAACATAGCAAGACACTCTCTCAAAATACAATTTTAAAAGACTGGGAAGGTAGCAGTAGAGCACTTGCCTGGCATACACATGACCCCGTGTTAAACCTCCAATAGCACGAAAAACAAAGAATAGAGAAAGCAAAGGAAAAAGAAGAAAATGCTTATTGTGAAAGTGTAAAAAATTATGAAATTTCCAGGAAAAAAATTAAAAAAAACAAAGTAGGATCCTTTACTTCTTCATGAATCTCAAGTTGCTTCTCATTGACAGCCATGTACAGAGCCCACATTACATATTTTGTAACTGCTCAGGAATTTGTGTTTTTCTTTTCTTTTATAAGGCATTCAAAAATCTTACTTACAGAATTATCAAAGTTAATCAATGTAGCTGCATCAAGAATCAGCCTCATTAAATATTGTGTAGGCCCTTCTTACAGAATGAGTTTAGAAAGAGAAACTATATACTACTTTCAGAAATAATCCTTTTGAGCATCTTTGTCTAATTACTATGCAGAATTCCTCATAGCTAATTCCTTACTTAAATTTATAATATCAATGAAGCAATCATTCTCTTTTCACATTTTGTAATTGATAAAAATGAATATTAGAGACGTTAGCAATTTAACAATGGAGACATTGTATTGTTGATACTGCCAAAGATAATAAGTGGAAACACCTAAGGTTCGAACTCCTATGTGCCTGACTCTGCAGATCATTAACTGTCACACAATATTTACCTCAATGTAATTAAAAACCAGTGGAGAGACAGGTCATATAAAAATGAAACATGTATCCAACAGTAAAGAAAGCAGAATATGACAAATGCAACATGGTTGATTTAGATAGATAATTACATGTTGTGAGATTCATCAATCATGATTAAAACTTTTTGTTTTCTTGTTTTCCCACTACATTGCATACAGTATCATAGACTCCAAATAAATATTTCTTGACTTGCTCATTTAATTGATTAATATTTTCAACTGTGCATGAAAACTTGAAACAGTTGCTTTTTTCTTAGTGAATCTGAAGTCTGGGAAGTGATGAGTTGTAATATCCATGGTTCTTAATTACAGGTAGACAAGACATTTCCATTATCTTCTAACATTCCTCGAGAGACAACAAATGACTTAGTTTATGAAAGTAGGATCTTCTTATTTGGCAAGTGTGATTCAAATATCTTTTGATTTTTCTCAAAGATAAAACTCACCTTTATAAAGGAGGTCTTATCCCAATATTGAATATACCATTCTTAGGGGCAGCAAAGTATATTCAGAGAGAACATTCCATTGTGTTTCATCTAGGTTTTGAAAAGAAGGATCAGAAGTCTGATTACTTTGCACTCACAATCTAAAGGTCTTTAGTGTTAATCCTAAAGCATGAGTATAAAGTGAGGCAATATCTCAGGTTTAAGAGTTGTAATAAAGGGTAAAGCACATTCTTTAATTAGAATCCTAAATCCAAAAGCATCTCTCCCTATTCTTTCCCTATTTTGCTGTTATACTCAAATCATATTCAAGATTTTCAAACCTAAACTGTCATTGAATTTATCCATCAGTGTGGGAGAATGGTATGGATTATAAAATTAAAAACAAATAGACCTCTTTCCAAGAATAGTAAAAGTATGGTTTGGATCCAAAAGTTCTCTCAAAAGTTTATGTACTGAAGATCTGGTTCCCAGATCCATCCAGTGGTGAGGCTTCCAGAAAGTGGAGTATCAGGTTTCTGAAGTTACCAATGGATAATCCACCAATGCCTGATGCACTATTGGGAGGTGGAGCCTATTTTGAGAAAGTAGGTAACTAGGGGGGTGCCCTAGAAGGGTTTTCCTTCTCTCTGGCCCTTTCCTCCTGCCCTCTCTCTCTTTGTTTCCTGGTTGCCATGACTTGAACAGCTTTCCTCTGCCATGCCCTTCCGCCATGATGTTCTGCCTTTTCTCAGGTCCAGAGCAATGGAACCAGCTGAGTAAGGACTCAAACATGAACAAAAGCACGTCTTTTCCTCTTTAAGTCATTATCATCAGGTGTTTTGGTCAGTTTTGAAAACCTAACACAAATCTAATTTAAAAATAACTTATTTGAAACAGTTGAGAAAGATAATAGTTTCCAGATTGTGGCTTATAGTATTAAATACTGATGAATAACTGATTTTGAATGATTCCTTTAAATCTCTGGGGTCATGGTAGAACAACAAAAAATGCTGAGGACTTACTGTTTCAAGATCATGAAGACCAGAGAAATTAGTCATAAATACTGAACATTTGAGTCATTGTGTTGGGTAAGCAGGATTTTATGCAAAGTGTTCTTCTCTTCCTGTTCCCTTTCATATCAAATACTTCAGTGGCTTGTTGCTCTCCCTCTCTATATGAAACCGACAGTCTTTTCACAGTTAAAGGAAAAAAAAAAAAAAAAAAAGCCTTGCCTTGCCCATCTCCAGCACATCAGCACACATGGAGGCTACATTTCCCTAAAGTTCAGAGAGGGTTTATTTCCCCAAGCATCTCTACCTGCTACACAGGCCTCTCACAGCTCAGGAAGAGACACAGCCCGAAATGCACTGCCGGGCTTTGAACGCTCTCTGAATAGCTCTTGTCAGTCAGGAGCCTGCATTTCATGTTTCAGATTTTTCCCAGGGGGCTTTGATGTTAATCCATTTCACACTTCTAACACATCTGTTCTTCTTCAGGCTTTCTTATCTTTTCGGAGCATTCAAATATATATGTGGGCAAGGAGAAAAAAAAAAAAAAACTTTGGCTGTCATTGTGCAGTTTCTGAAAGGAGACTTTAATGATGAAGCACATTTCTTCTCACCTCATTGATACTCGATTTTAAATGCATGAGATGCTGTATGTGAGTCACAATTTTTCTAACATTTAATACACACCCCCTTCTTTAAGGTCAGATGGCCTGAATGCTAAAAGTAATTAAAGAAACTACTTAATTATTTGGTGAAGATGTGCTAATCTATCTTTTGTTATTTTCCATGTGCCGAATTAAGTGCAAGGGTGCTGAGGAAGTGCAAAAGACAAGGTCACTGAAAAGCAATTCTACTACTAGTGGCTTCGTATTCCATTGGTCAACAATGACAAACAGTTAAAACATAAAATACAGCTCAACGTGACAAGTCAGTTAATTGCACAATACAGCATATGAATACTTGGTAATGATCTATTTGATCATCAATTATTATCAAACCAAAGAGAAAAGTAATAAATATGGAATACAATGACTTGGGAAAGCTTCAGTGAGAGGGAATAGTGGCTAAAAGCTAGAGTGGAGACAGGTACTTAAGCCAGAGCTTAAGGATTCTATGGAAGAAAGCTTTTGTAATCAATCACAATATTTTTTTCTGATATTGATGGAATATTCTTTTCTTGGCAGACTTATTGTGCTGCTAAGTGATTAGGTCTGGTTTTAGCCCTCAGCAGGCTTTCATTTGTAAAGAGTAATAAAAGAAAAAAATAATAATAATTTGGAAGTAATAATATGCATACTGGTCTATATATTGCTAGGTGAAATATAAAAATTAATAACAAGGCACTTGTTCTTTTTTATTATATCCTTTCAATCCTATTCTTTGTTAAAGAGTAACTGCTGCTATCCTGATAAAATAAAAAGAACAGCTCTGCAAAATGTTACAAAATGCCATATTAGATCTATTACATGAATTTAAATGGAGGCCATTGTCAACGTTATCAGTCTTTCTTCTCCTTTCACTGAATGAAGCATGGCAAAATTTAATCTATAAACTGCTTTGCAGAACATTCTGCAGTTACTACAGAATTTCATCATTAAGCACACAGGATACAATTAGCAGAGTGCTTTATGGAACCTCCTGTCTAGGATTAAAAGTGACTGAAGAAAAGTAAAATATTGAGTGTTACTCTTCATAGGAAGTTAGAATCAGAAACTGAATGGCATTTTTTTTTTCAAGATGGCATAAAAGACCATCAGACCTTTACCAATGTGGAGAGATTACAAAGAGGTATATTTTGAAATAACTTGAGAAAATTCCAAGTGTAGCTCTCTAACAGTGGAAATCCAGTACCGGAAAAATAACTGTCCATCCACAATGCTGGAGTAAGAATTCCTACATGGGTAAAAGCTTGCTGCAGAAAACTCATAATCAATTTTATGATTGAAAGATCCTATGACATAACTATGAAATTTAATTAAAGATGAGTAGTTGGTATTAAAATGAATAACCGTCCTGAATTGGAGTGACAGTTGAATATCACGGGAGACAGTAGGCATGAGGGGTACGTGGTGATGGGTTATATTTCACAACCCTTTACATATTCTGGTTAAACCACAACAAGAAATTTCAATACATCCTAAATAGAACTTTTGTCTACGTGCTAATTATGCACTCTAATTTAATAGTTTTTCCATTGACTTGATGGAGAAAATGCAACAAGCTGAATGTAGTTTATTTTGTGCAGGTCAGTTAACTAAAAGAACTAGAAACTTGGAGACCTGATCCTATCTCCTTACTCATTTCTTTTCCCTTCATTAACCCTAGATCCTATGACATCCTATGGCAGTCTCATGACAATTAAAATCATCCTTATTTCCTTTATAATAAATGACTGAAAACAACCAAAATGTGGATACATTTGAAAACCATTATGTCAAACATCTAGATGAAAAAAATAGCAAAAAGTGAATTCGTTAGAAAGAAAACAATTAACAGAATAAGATGTTGGTTTACAAAATGTAAATTTCCCATTAGGCTTAATGTTATATGTCATAAATTTACGACTTTAGCTTTAAAAAACAAAAAACACCCAATCGTGATAATGAAACAATAAGATGTGATTTTGTGATATTAGCATTGCACGGCATTAAAGAATTCAACCCTGAGAGGATTTCTATAACTTAGGTGGGTTACCTGTGATCTCCAAGCCAATGAGGCTGCTGTGCAAGGCAGCTAATTCCAACCTAACCTCTGACAGCTAATTGGTAAACAAAACAATGAGCAGGTATGAAATATTAAATTAGATCTTGAATTACCTTCAACCCCATTAGCACATTGTATTGTTGAGCAGTGATTTCAGTAAATGAGAATTCTAAGTAGAATGAAACACAAAAGACCAAAATAAAAAAATACTAATCATACAGATTATCCAACACAGGCACTTAAATTACCACTCCTGTTTTATAGTTATTATCATACCTCTATAATCCATGTCCCTTTACAAGGCTATTCAGGCTATAACACATGACAGGCAGTGCATTGCTCTGCTATTTATAAGGTGCCTTGGGTCATGTTATATGGCATAAGACTAAAGGCAGAATGACTTAAACCACCCAAGAAGTGCAATAATCCCTAACAAATGCACAGCCTGGAGTATCTTATTGCTGTTATGAAATGAAATTCATACATTAAACTAAGAAGAATTGTCAGACTCAGAGCACTTATTGGGAATAATAAACATGTCTGTCTATCCATTGATGCATTTTCCCAGCCTATAGGAATAGGAAGTGATTGTTCCAGCCCCACAGATTATCTACTGTGTCTGAGATACAAACTGCATCAATCTTGTTAGTTTCAGACTTCCCTGACCATCACAGAAAGGCCCATTATACCAATGCCTTTTAAACTGGTGGGATTTTTTTCCTGACATTTTTCTAGTTTCCACTAGCTTTGCTCTTAGTAATAATCCTTGTGGGTCAACATTAGTAAAAATGTACTTGCAGAATATACACTATAGACTTGTAAAGGCATATAGCTATATCACCTCCTTGGAAGTTGGTAAACTGAGAACAGGGAGGAGTGGAAACATTTCCAGTTTGAGAGAGGCTGAGGGGAGCAGTTAGGAGAACTGGCTTCACTTGATCCCTTTGCTGATGGCCTAGAAGAGGGAGGAAACGTCAAACTGATGAAAATGTTAACAACAATAAGTTGGAAGGTGTTGCAAGTATCCATGAAGAAAGAAAAATAGTACAGTTTAGAAATGTCAGCCAGTTTAACCAGTTTAGAAATGTCAGCCAAAGTATAAAGAACAATAACCCACTTAAATTCGGCTAGGTAATGAAGTATGGAAAAAATAACAAGGAAGCCACATCTGTGCTAAAATGTGTGTGTGTGTGTGTGTGTGTATACATATATGAGTATCCAAACTCAAATGTTTCCTACAAAATATTTTACAAGTAGCACCAATCACCTAATTTTACTGAATAATTTATTTCTTTCAAAGGTACTTCTAAGTTTTATAATAAAAAAGTCTATAAATATGCTTTTAGTAATCAGAGACTTATTTACAAATTCTAAAACTAGTTTCTTTTGGCCAATTCCTTTCATGATAGATATCACTCTAGATTATTCTTGAAAATCAGATGCAATCTACAAACACAAGAGATCTACTCAGTTAAATCAAATCAGCTGTATGTTCCACCACTAATCAATTGTCTTCAGTAAAGAAAACAAACAAGCCAAATTAGCATCCAAAAATATTAATTGATTGAATTCACTGATTCATTAAATAGACCTGGCAATTCCAACTGAAAAGTTGAAGAGTAAAGTGTATTCAATGGTTATTTATTGAGGAACACACTTATTCATCACCTCATAGAATTATATATTTTTAAAATCTGCTTTAGGCTCAGAAACAAATTGTCGGACTTTCACAGAAATGTTGTAGTAAAATGAACGGATTTGTCACCAAACAAGAAACACATAATCAGACTGACTGAATGCGCCCTAATTAGATCTCAGCCTTGGTTGACACTGATGCATGTGTCATGCCACATTTTTGGGGAGCTAAAGTCTCATTATATGGGTGGTCGGGGCTTTCGCTATTCTGCTATTATAATTTTACCATATTTTTTGAAGTTTGCTTCATGTTTTTTTTTCTTTAACTTCAGCTTGGGTAAATGAGATGGAATTGTAAGTAATTCATAGAATTGTTTAACATTCAGAAACTTTAAAATGCATTGTAGTGATGCATTGAATATAACACTACATAAAGTCGTCTAAGCCAACCAATGAGGAGAAAAATAAGACTGGCATTCTAAAATTAAAGCACAAAGCTCACATTAAATTACTTTGTTTGGGATCTGGCTAAGCATGAAAGTTGTTCTTTTTCCTTCTCTCTAAATTCATAAAGATAATTCTCAATTTTCTTTAAGGTGTTATGAAGTTCACTGGAGCCACCAGGGATAGAGGATCATCAATAGATGTCTGGGGAAGTGGTATCTCAAGTGTCCATTAAGGGTTGTCCACATCAGTTGGATAACGTGTGCAGTGAAAGGACAAGAGTAAATCAAGACCAATGGATGGTTGGACATTACAGTGGAATCAGAATACAGCAAATTGAGATGAAAGATGCAAGTGGAGACACTCAGTCTATAGGACACTGAAAATGGGTGGAAAGAGGGAAATAAAGGAAGAACAAATGGTCATGGGAAGCATTTCTCAATGAGTGGACCTGGATAAATAAGCTGCACTGAGTCTTGACTGACGGAGGCCACCGACAATTTTACCCATCTTCCTCAGAGGATAAACACTGGGTTCCTCGGGACACAAACAACAAGGGTCAGATGACCTGATGTTCAGTTCTATCATTGGGCCCCTTCCCTATTCTTTTTTCTAATAACAGGGGATTTAATCTTATCAGGGTTTCAGTTCACCTATATCACTCTAAACTTTGAGTAATTCCATCATTGTTATTACTAAAGATTATGATTATTAGGACAACTTGTCTTGTAAATATACTAAAGTTTTACTTTTTTTTTGTCAATTTAAAGACTAAATGGTGGTTGGCAAAGGAGCAAATTTTGTGGATTTTCATAGCTCTCTAATGAAATTAAGTCAATAAATAAAGGTCACAGAAGTACATCAACACAAGGGAAAAAAATCCAAGAAATCAGAGAAAAAATATTATTAAAAAGATACAGATTATGTTTGAAAGCAAATTTTCCCTGCACATTAGAGTATTAGGATAGTCAATATTGTAGTTTACATATTATTATTATACTCCATAGATGTGAATTATCATTCAAAAGATACAATTACCACACACCTATTGTATGTATTACTTTTTAAAAGAGAAAAAGGATTGTGATAGATTGTCTATAGAATTGGTAGTAAACTTCAGATTATGGCTTTCAGCATGGAGTACCAAGTCACATTTACAATAGAATTTTCTTATTTCTACATCCACTTGAGAAAATGGTTTTATAGTATTCATTAAGAGATTTCCAGATTACATATATCAATTACTAGTTCTCAGAATGTGAAAACCAAAGCAACCTGGAGATAAAAGGCTAATTGCTTAAACATAACAGGCTTATGGGTTGCAAAGGAGGTGTCCAAACAGGCACACCACCCTCTACATAAAAGCAATCGAATTTTGTTGAATAAATGTGCAAAAGAAAAACTATAGTCTCATTTTTTGCAATATTAAGAAACTTGGAGCAAACTCCTCCATTTAGCTAAAGATTGAGTTAATAATAATACACACAGCAGGGCTATGCATCTTCAATATCTTTAGAGACATTGCTCATAGGCAGAATATTCCCATAAGAATTCTGCTTGGATGAGAGAAGAGGAAAAAAAAAAAAACCTTTGAAAGGCTGTTGACATCTGAGAAATTATGATTTCCATTTGCAAGAACAGTGTTCATCTTATTTGGTGAACAGACTCTTTCAAAAAGTGATACTAAATAGAAAGAATTCAGGGCAATAGTAATAAGGGTACAAGACTCTAGGTTGACCTCTGCTAACTGAGGTTCCTAACTTCCTCCAGGTGCTTTGTGAGTCATAACAAATCATAAATTTCTAATATTCAAAATAACTTAAAATCTTAGCAGTGACAAATATATTAGCATAAAATTTCTCTTAGCTGTTTTATTACACACTTTTCCTGGTAGAAATAGATTTATCTTCTGTTTTCTTCCTTCTTTAAGTGACACCTAAGTAATTACTACTTGACAACTGGCAATCACCCAACACATTCAATTCAACTGGCATCCTGGTTCGGCTTATTTGCCAGCCCTGTGCAAAGTGTCAGCAGTGTGACTTTGGGCTGGTAATCTGAACTCCTCTCAGTACTCTTGTCTCTTCCTTAACGAAGTGTAACTGCTCTTCAGAGACTTTCAAACTCTGCTTAGAGTTCTGGAGATTCTCTAGGGAAATGACAAACAAGACCCAAAATTGGGAGTGGTAGTTATAGGTTAGTGAAGGCAGTTTACTGTTCTAACTGTAAGCTTTTACATTTGAACCAGAGGACGTCCATTTTGGAATACTGGGAGACCACTCGAGTGATCTCTAAATTTCCTCCTAGATGGCATCATTGTGTTGTACAAACAGTATTTCTGCAATATGACTTGTGTTCTCAGATAGCTCTCAGAAGCAATTGATTAAAACCAAAACTAGAGTGACAAAAACACCTGCAACAAAGTAGACTATCCCAGGCCTTTTAGACAAGAGAGAAGGGAATGAATGGAGCTATGTAAATGAGAACAAAAAAAAGTTGGAAAAAATGTTAACCCTGATATTCCCTAGCCAAGCACAGTTAGTGTTAAGTTAAAAATAATAGAAAAAGAAAGAATAAAGGAAACAAGCAAAAACAAACAAACATAAACAAGAATGACTCCTTTGCATTTTGAGATAAAGCTTGAGGAAATTAGTTTAGCTGAGTGTAATAGATGGGGCAAGAAATGGATGGAAGGCATGCAACTGAGAGAATCTGTAGGTCTCTAGCTTGATGTTGGTGTGTGACATGTAGATGAAGAAATAAGTTGCTGTTGCATTGAGATGGCATCTTTTTCTCTCTTTTTAAAAAATGAAACACACTGCTATATGAACTTCTTTCAGTTCTTGCTTATTATTGAGCAAGTTATTTTTTCACCTTTTAAAGCAATAGATTATATAGTGTAGACTGTAAAATTAGTATATAAATTTTGAAATGCAATAGCCAGTGGATAACAAGACTAGTTAAAAGTCCACTTTCCATCATGCCCACATTCTCATTTTGTTTTCCATGATTAGCAAATCATTCATTAGTTTACTTCCACTTCCTCATAGGTAATAACAAAATCATACAGTTTGACACACAAGAGTGGATTAGGTGAAAAATCTATAGGAAAAAATTTCAAGCAATTTTTTGCTGATCTATACTGCTTACCTAATGATAATCATGATTTTTAGTTGAAAGTGATAATTACTCAGAGAATCACTGGGAAAATAAGCATTGCTTGGTTTCTATTTGCTTTTTTTTTTTTTTTTTTTTTTTTTTTTTTTTACCTTGGATCAAAGAACCGTCTGTCAAACCTGCAAAACAGAAATATCTAATATTGTATTTGGTTATTTTTGTCATGGCAATGGGATATTGAAAATATATCAGGAAACTAATATTAAAAAGTTTTAGGTTTTAGGTATTTAAATGTGCTCTTTTGTGAGTTACTTGGACCCATCTTTAAAGATAAAGAAACATTATCAGATTTGTAGAGCTTGGCTTTATAGAGGTGAAGAAATTTTTAAAAAGGAAAATTAGCTAACAGTGAAGAAAACTTTGAACTGGGAGTTCTACCTGACCTGAGAAAATGGAGAAAAGGGAAATTTTATGATAATGTTAATAATACTAAGTGATAAGAGGGAACATTTACTGAGCAGTTACTACAGATTAGGAAATGTTAAGTGACAGAGGTTGCTGTTATTCACTTCATTACTGATTAGAAGAATCAAATGCTTATAAAGATTTAGTAATTTGTTCAATTAACTTCACTAAGTGGTAGAACTGTGTTTTTGTCTAAGGGATGTTCAAATTCCAGAATCTGTGTTCTTAACCATTTCAAAACTTAAAAAAGCATTGTCTAATATCAAACTGTAATATTAAAAGGGATTACACAGGTGTGGCCCAAATTGTGTCTAGGAAAAATGAATCTGTGCATGTGTGTGTGTGTGTGTGTGTGTGTGTGTGTGTGTGTGTGTGTGGTGAATGGGAAGATAAGTTACTGCTACATACTCTGACACTGCCAGCTATATAGAAATAGAGAATTCAGCAAAGTTTAGCACATAGAAAAGGGAATTGATAAGTTAAGGCAGGCTTCCTTACAAACTCCTCTGGTTTTGGAAGGAAATGTAGAATTATAAGAGAAAAGCAAACAGAATCCAAACACACCAGAGAGAATGGGAGTAGGGGCAGGTTGAGACAAGATAGAAACACAAATCCAGAGCCCAGGTTGTTTGGAGTGAGGATTGATATCAGGTTGAAATGCTTTGAATAAAACTAAAAAATACCCATGGCACAATGGACATTAAGTCTTTTGGTGCAAAGTCTTGTGGTTATAGCTATTGCTGATCAATAGCTGATGGCTATTGATTTATCAGCCTCACCAGGGCTCTGAGAATGACTGGGATTCTGGTCTGGATTTTTCTTTTCCTCCCTATGGTTACCACTTAGGCAACAATGTTGCAACATGATTCCATTCTTTGGTCACTGATTAGAGTTCTAGATGTGCAAAGTCAACAAGATCTAGGCAAAGGCTAATATTTATAACAGGGAAAGCTCAGTAGTAGGACAGGTGATACCTACCTAGGAAATACAGTCATCTCTTGATGACTATACTTTGTACAAATGAATTCATCTGATTATGCTTTTGTAGGCAACTCATGGTTGACATGCTCAAGGGAGCTTTCCACCTCTAGGTTCTATTCTGTACCATACTGAGTCAGTTCAGATGATGCAGGACACCGATCCAGTGTCAGATCTGCATTTCCTTTTGGCTTCCAGTACCCTCTAAACTAGTGAAACTTAGACAGAAGCTAGCTATCTAGAACTAGGGATAAAGCTCCAGTTAAATGTGGCCTTTATTTTTTCCCTCTCTGAGTCACTAATACTATCACTGGCCATATACCTATTCTTTCTTGTCCTCAACCTATACACTTGTTCTTAGCTCATTTGCTGAAGATTGGGCTTCTGTGACTTGAAATTCCAAAGAGTTACTCTAAGGTTTCCTAGTGTTGTGCTAAGGTTTAAGTGTTGTGTACTAGAATCAAACTTTGATTTTAGGGGCCAACTTTTCTTGAGTCTTTCTCTTCATGTGAATGGAGAATGGGCCTGCCCCAGGGACTAGAGCTTGTTTCCTATGTAAACAGACTCTGATGATTATTAGTGTTTTTCTCAATGACTCCCACTACTAAATTCCATCTATCTTATTTGAATACTACAATCCATGTTAAGCACTGACACTGTCACCTGAATCTGGACAAGCTTTCTTTGTGAACCAATCCCCGTGAAAGACCCAGCTTCCTCCCATTTTCCACCAACTGTGACTCACACAAAAAAGAAAAAATAAATGAACATAACCAATGGAGACAAAGACAGTGGGTTGTGTTCTGTTGGACACAAGGTTGTGAGGATCTCACAGACTCACAATCTGTACCTACAGTTAAGGAATTTATAGTCTACTTGAAGTGAAGAATTTATGCTAAAATGATAAAATACCTTATACCTATGTGCCAGAGAGTCCATATTATCTTTGTACTAAGAATCTGAGTCAATAAGATTTATACAAAGGGGTATATTCTACAGATTTATTACAGTAAGTAGCTCTCATGATGATGGAGACCAAGTCCCATGATATGCTGTCTACAACTGGAGAACCAGAAAGCTGGTTGGTATGATTCAGTCCAGATACGAATGCCTAAGAATCAGAGGTAGGCATGGAGGAACTGAGAGGGATGGGGGTCATGGTGAAGGTCCTTGTGCATATTCAAAGGCCAGAGAGTAAGAGAATCAGAGCATGAAAGACAGATGTCCCAACTGGGTGAGAGAGAGGAGAAGAAAGAGGAAGGAAGGAGAATAAATTTGCTCTTTCTTGGCCTCTAAGTCCTCTGTGGGTTCTCAACAGATTGGAAGATGTGCACCCACATTAGTACGGGCAAAGTTGTCTACTTAGTGTTTCCATTGAAATACTGCTGTTCTACAGATCGATAGCCTCCAGATACACCCAGAAAAATCATTTTACAGTTACCTGCATATTCCTTAATTCAATCAAGTTGACCCATATAGTCCAAGTCATGCTGAAAGTGTGGGAGACTGAAACTGTTGGAGGGATTTGTTAAAACTGTATTGATGATAATGCAGCCATTCTTGAAAATCACAGTCTTCCTAGTGCTACACTTTCAGCAACAAAGTATTCGACAATGGAGGAAAGAGAAGCTCAAAGGATAACTATTAATATTACACAATCAGTGGGAGATAGACCTGAGAATCAATCCAACTCTCTTTTCCCCATGAGTCTGGGGAAAAAAAAAAAGATGAAAATAAATAACTCAATGCCCAAACTTAAAGATATAATTGGAATTGTTTCAAAGTATGAACTAAAGGAATATGATTTGAACCCATATGTGTTTGTCAAAGTTAATCAATCATTTGTGCCAGTCAATTCTCATTCAAACGGAAGAGACCAGTGTGTGATTTATAGAACAATCTGTCATTTCTACTAATTCCATTAGGATTGTAATGCTAAGTCCTACCTGACTACTATAGCAAAAATCTGGAAACTTAGAGGCAGGCTCCTTTCTGGGAGAAATGTGGCCCTGGGTGATTAGGGAAGAAAGCCAGACCTATTTGGTGCAGAACCAATTAGTTCCTACCCTCACTACTTCCTCATCTACAAATGACTTTTTTCCTTTTCTCCAGCTGTTATCTGTTTTTCAGCTTGCAGTTTCTCTAATGAGGTATTTGGTACTTAATCTTTCAGAATAATGAATGAGGCAGTCTCTCTGCAAAGGTAGTTCCTGTCCTGGGAACACTGTGGCAGCTATTCAGGATGCTGGGCTATTGTTTGTCAGGATTCTGAGGCCAACTTCCCTGAATGTGTCTGACATTGAGATTACATTGCCTCACAAAGATGGGGCATCCTGGGAATGGCAAGGCTGCAAAAACAAAGACTTCGCTCCATCAAACATAAAGGATTAGAACCATGTATTGGGTTCTCAAGAGAAGTGACATTCATGACACAGACTGTTCTCCAAATTAGACTTACCAATAAGAGAACAATTTCTAAGGTTTTAAAAATATCTATTTGTGCAGATATATGCACTATTGCAAAGCTACATACTGTATCCACTGGCTACAGAGGCTATTTATACATAAATAAATGGAAATTCAATAAAATTGTTAATTTATTTCCTCAATTTCATCAATCCCAATCAGGTTCATGATAGCCACAGATGACTGGAGATTGCTAATTCTAGACCTCATGGTTAACAGAACATTTCCACAGCTTCACCAGATTCTGTTAAACAGCACTCTTCTAGCAGAATAAACAGCTGAATTTAACATCTTCAATGACTATCCTAGTAATTACATCAAGCACATAGCTGTATAAACAATAAGCCGTTGATATGTGTTTTGTCTAAACAAAGGACAGAAATCTAGCGTTATTCACTAAACATAATCCATTTAAAAATCATATCCTTACCTCCATGACTCCAAAGAATAAATACTTAATGTAATGCCCTAGACAAAATAAAACCACTGTATGCAACAGAGAAAATCAACTGCCCATTTCTCAATTGCATTCAAAAAGCAAGAATCAGTAATTCTCTCAAGTATCATATCTGAAGGTGTGAAGTAAAGTTCACTTGTATCACAGTAACCTGATGATTTCAACGACAAAATTAAGGTAGAACATTGGAATCTGCATTTAACAAACTCCCCAAGGTATTCTTTTTCATGTTGCAATTTGCAAATATTTTCCACAGACTCAGAGAGAAATGACCTTCTGGTCTATCTGATTTATTTCTCAAAAGAAGACAGAGTCAGACATTCTGGGTTGGAAACTCAGCTGAGTCACCTACAACTGTTAACCTTGGCAAGTTGCTTTCCCAGTGGAAGTCCCCTTCCATGTCATTGGTGAGGTTTGGCTGCGTCACATGCCCTTGAGTGAACTCCAAGCAGAATAAATGGTCATGATCGTTTAGACTAATTACATTTCATCACAAGGTAGGAGAAAAAGCCAAGGAGTCCAGGTTCATCCAATATCAAACAAAGTTAGAGATTTTTAGCAAGTGGAATCATTGGCAAGATTGCTCTTAGGAGGCCACCAATACTGTCTGGCAGAAAATCTTTTGTTTGATGCTCAAACCTGGGTTATTGCTAATCCTACATGACATCATGACATAGAAGTATGGAAAACTTCAGAACTGTTTAAAATACTTACAAAGTCACCATAGCTTATTGGTTAGTGATTTATAGTCAGAGGTACCATCTGCTCAATCATTATTGAAAAGAGATAACTTCCATTGGCTCATTTTCCTCTTTTTGTTACAGTATGTTTTTCATTTTTTTCTTTACTTTTTATTTGTCCTTTTCAGTTAAATGTGACAGTAAAATCCATTTTGATAAGTATATACAGACATGGAATATAACTTATTCTAATTAAGATCTAATTGTGGGTGTATATGATGTGGAGATTCACTATGGTGTATTCATATACACCACATAGGAAAATTATGTCAGATTCATTCTACTCTCTTTCCTATTCCTATATCCTTCCCTTTCCTTCATTCCCCTTTGTTGTGGGTGTGATCTCCAGTTCATTTGTATCACAGCGACCTGAAGAATTCAATAATAAAGTTAAGGTAGAGTTTTGGAATCTGCACTTTAACAGCTCCCCAAGGTATTCTTTTTCATCTTGCTAATTGCAAATATTTCCCATAAATTCAGAGGGAAATGACCTTCTGATCTATCTGATATATTTATCAAAAGAAAACAGAGTCTGACTTTCTGGGTTGGAAAATCGGTTGGGTTGAAAACTTTCTAGGATGCAATCCCCTTTGTTGTGGGTTAGCATCCACATAACAGAATGAACATTCAACCTTTCATTTATGGGAATTGGCTTATTTCACTTAGCATGATAGTCTCCAGATCCATAGTATATTACTCAACCATGAAAAAGAATGTTTTCCATTTTATATTCCCTTCCTCTTTATTTTTTCTGTTTTATATCAGGACACCCCTTCTGCATTTCCTCCAACTCCACCCTATCCTGCACCATCTTACTACAAGTCTCAGAAATAGACATTGAATTTTTGCCTTTTCTCTTTTCTCTTTTCCCTTTGGTAGGAACCCTTGTGGGATTTTTAAGTTAGCAACTTGATCTTAGTCATTCACCATATAAACCAATAATTCTATGCTGCTCATATTTAGGGAATATATGTATTTTCTACTAGGATAAAATGGGAAAGAGACTTAACGCTTCTCTCATTATGTAGGATTAGGGTGGATATTATAAGTAGGAGAAAATCTGACATCTCTTTATCCTCACTGAGGAAATCATACTGCAGACTTTTGAAGAAGCAGTGGGAGCACCAAACATGAAAACATCCTCAGAAAAAAAGAAATGAAGCCAATACCCCAGGAGTTAGAAACCCCCAGTCCATTATAGTTTTTGCAACCGTCTGGCTGCATTTCCAAGTCTCAAATTTATGAGCTTGCTCTCAGCTTTCCAGCTGTCCCAGGCGATGGCCTAAAAAGAAGATGATAGCTTCAGGTGGGGAATGAGGAGCAGATGGGGATGGTCACTTAAGGCATGGGGTCCTGTTATCATCACCATGTATTTGATTCTTTAATTATTAAGGAATGAGGATAGAGAAATTAAGGGAATGTAATGAGCATTTTCAAATAGGCTGTGTTTTTGCAAAGTGCCCATGAGGAAGCACCTGTTCTGGTTACATTCTTTACTGCAAGGTTTTAGTTCGTTTGTTGTGGCTTGTTTCAAACTATTTCTAGAAGGCAATTTTGTCTTTGATCTTTTAATTCTGATAATGAGGGTTGTATTGTCCTTAAAAAGGCAAGCTGTCCTGCAGCAGTCCCACTTGACTGATTATATAGCATTGTAGGGAGTCTACAATAAGAATGACAATCATGCCATTTGGGGGTGAGTCATCTTAAATATTTTGGCTTTGATTTACCTAATTGTAGGGTAGAGATAATATTAAGGTGAATTGGATACCCAATTCTGTCTGAAGGATAGAGCAGCTTAGCAGAGATGATTAGAGCACTGTGTGAGATAGAAATTATAGTTTGAATTTTTGTGGGGGTCAACTGATGCAGAAAGTTGCAAATAGTATTATAACAACTATGATAAGTGTGTCAGTCCTCAGAATTTTCTTTTATATTCTCATTTCACAGATGCCCACTATTATATATACAAAATGAAGAGGGTAGTGACTACCTCTGCAGAGTCCACCCTCCTACCATGGGAAAAGCGATTGAAAAATGCAAGTGCCTCTTGGTACAAAAAGCTACTTATGAGAATATACAAAGACACTGATGCTCACCTTGAGGCCGAAACATGAGAGGGTGTAGCTAGATTTGAAGCCTCAATGATTCAGTAGGAATAAATGGAAAGGGGTGGCCAGTAAGGATATCTAGCAATGCATCCTGGGAAAATATGGAACATAAATTAGCCTTTGAAGTCTGAGGAGGGGACTGCTGAAGGACAAAAGTATGAAGTGAGTAATAGTCATGTGGATGGAGGGTACAATGAGAAAGCAACTTTGCTGCTGTTGAGATTTCTGTTTGATAATAATCTAAAAAAATTGAATTGTGGGCCCAACTTTTTAATTGACTGAAATGACAATAGATGTTTTTTAAAAAGATGTTTGGACTTTTTCCTTGAATTTCTTAAAGATGTTTCATTTTTTTTCTCATTAAAAAAAGTTGCTTGTTTTTGACACTACTCTGAAGAGGCATTTTTTTACAGTAAGTTACTGTAATATATTAAACTCATTAAACCCTTTTAATTAACTTATTATAACAATTTTGAAAAGAGCAACAATATTAAAGAAAAACATCGCCTGTCCTCTTTTAAAACATAGTACTAAACTTTTTAATATCCTTTGGATTTTATAAAGCAGGGATTGACAAAATACAAACTGTGGGCCACATCTGGCCCAAAGTATTTGTTAGTTAAGACAACATTATTGAAATACAGCCATACTTATTAATTTACATATTTTCTATGACTGCATTTACTCTACAACAAAAGAATTGATAGATAATTAGGACATAATATATCGTTTGTGAAGCCTAAACTATTCACTATCTGGACCTAGCCTCAAAAAGTTTGTCCAAATCTGTTATAGATGGCAGTAATGCCAGTATGCTGTGGTTTTACAGTCCCCACCAAAACTTTGGTTGAAATTTAATTACCACTGTGATGGTATTGGCTAATCGGACCTTTAAGTGGTAATTGGGTCTTGAGGGTTCTATCCTCATTAGTGGATTAATGTCTTTGTCAAGGTTAGGTATTTCAGGAGTGAATTTGTTTTAGAAATTGAATTTTCCCTTGCACATTGTCTCTCACTCCTATCTTCTCTCTCTCTTACTTGATCTTTTTTCATGTGATGGTTTCCACCATCTTATAATGTAGCAAGGAAGCTCTCACCAGCATATCCCCTCAACCTTGTACTTCCCAATCTCCAGAATTATGAGCCAAATAAATTTCTATTGTTTATGATTTATTCCAGTTTGTGGTATCCTATTACAGCAGCAAAAGACAGACTAAGACAGTACTGTCAAGAAAGACAATTTGGGTGACTTTTTAATTTATCAATTTTTAAGATAGGAGCAAGAATGGACTACTTTGTAAAATGTGGCCCCTTTCTTTTCTCTCTTTTTTCTACTATCTCTGATTCACTAATATCAGGAAAGAATAAAAATTACATAGGTTACTCAATAGCAGTTAGTCCTGAAGATGACTTGTTCAAATCAGAAAATGTTTGGACACTCTCCAGGTGTGAAGTAGTTTATACTGATAAAACTGAACTTGCCTAATGATACAGATTTAAATATAAATTTTCAAATCTGGTTAAGCCTTATGAATTTTACATGTATTCTATAATTTTATTTTTCTCTCGATGCCTACCAGTTCAATTTAGCTGATAATTGTAGGTGCCATATTTAGAACAGCTTCAGTGTCTTGAGGTGATACAATCTCTCAAAATGAGTTTCCAGCCAACCACTTCTTGTTTGGCTCCTGGAAAAGTCTTAGACTCTCTAGGGGGTAAATGAATATGTAATTGTATAATTAGACTAGCACTGTTCCTGTTTCTCCTATAATATTGTCCGGCTGTGCCACAGGACAAGGTCACTGAAGAGTGAATAGACTAAAAATGGAAATAGGCTGATTGGAGAACCTAAGAGAATGACCTGCTGTGGATTGCTTCCTGTGGGCATGAAACCCCATGAGATCACCTCCTCAATTAAAGATCCACCTGCAGTTTCACCCAACCTTTTCTTAGGGTGGTTTTTCCTGCTCTTCCTCACTTTTTGGCAGCATAGGAAGCCATCTACATAATTTGATTTGAAAGATAGAAGTAAGTTTTCCAGCCCAGAAGAAAATTCATCTTACAGCTTCCTCCAGGAATCTTCACTATTAATGGATTGTCCCTTTAGCACAAAAGAGCCAGTACAGGGGTGGGAAACATGTAGAACTCAATGATAGGTGACCAGGCTTGGGACACCCCACTACCCACTGTCTTCCCTTAAATTGTCTCTTTTTCCTGAGCCATAATTTTCCCACATGTAAAACTGAAATAAGTAGAATAATTAACTTGAAGAATGTTTTAGGAATCAAATTAGATAATGTATGTGAATGGTTCATTATAAATTATGAAGTTATAATTAAGGCATTGTTTCTCTAAGTGTCCCATTTCAAATCCCAGCTGTCTCATGGAGGCAGGCATGAGTTTCACTCTGGTGGTATAATTTTATTAGCTCATTTTCCTTGTGACAGTTAAGGACAGGCCAGTGAGCAATGATCCTCTAAAGGTGGGAAAGGGAATAGAGAGACAAAATTGGGATGTACTTCATTGGGAAAAACAAGAAAATGTGATGTGCATAAATTTTTAGATAAAACAGATTGAGTAACAGGAAGAAAACATAGGCATTGAATGGTGATCCCATAGCCACTGAATATAAATTTTATCTAATTCAAAATTTTACAAAGTGAAATCCTGACTCTAGCTACTGTTCATATTATAGCCACGCAATGGGTATTGAATCTAATTTGTTGCAAGTTTTTAACTAAATGGGAAGATTTCAGTAAAAAAATTAATTTCCTAGGGAATGAATGAGTCCCAGGAACATAACTCTGCCCTTGTATAAATCAAAAGGAAAAAAAAAAAAAAAGAATAGAAGGGCAGACTTGCCAAATGCATATAAATCAAATGTGCCCCCAAATAAGCTGCATTCCTAATAAAGGCATGCAAATAGCCCAGGAAAGAGGCATGCAAATCATTCTGCATGTAAATCATGGTAAGTGGGTGCTAATAAATTTCATCTTGACTGAAATGGCAAAATTTCAGAGGAATTAGTGGAAGGTGGGAATATTTAGAAAGCAGATGGAATGCCGTTAATCACTTGATCAAGTACCACTGGACCCTATAAATTATTTTAACACATTTTCAGTGGTTTCCAGAATTATCAGAGAATCATTTCCACACTAGGTCTATTTTCTAGGTCTAAAGAGAAGTTTATTTTATATGAATTACCTCCATATTAGCAAACTCCCCACCCTTTCTATGAAGTTTCCTGTTTGGGATTGAATCTGTTGTTCTGCACATGCCTATATCTAGACTTGCCTTCCTATTTTTCCCCCTTAACTTTTTTGAATTCCAAATCTAATTTTCTTAGCATGGAAAACATTTTATCTCTCCCCACTCCCCTTAATCACTTTAACCTCCTCACTTCCCCTCAATTTTACAAATAAATTTTATTATTTGAGTTATTGTATGAAGTAAATTTAGGACATGTTGAAGGATTCCTTGTGAGACGTACCATTTGGCTAAAACTTGTTTTCATCCATGTTGGTACTGTTTCTCTGCCTGCATCTAACTAAATGGCTATTGATATCTCCATTCTCTTAAGATTCTGAGAAATTCTATGACATAGTGAAAGTATTTGACATGACCCATGGAAAAGAGAACAACATTCCAAAACATTTTAGTGCTGATTGATTTTATTAGCTTTGCATCACATTGGAGTTTGTCTTTTAAATGTGCTGCTGGTAGTTGGAAACCACTTCTGTTGGTTGAATAGTTATCTGAAAGAAAAGTGGTGTTGGCGCCATCTTTGATCATCAGTGCAATCCACAGATACTACAAATGAGCATCATTGGCCAAACATCCCAAGAAGACTGAACAGCTTAATACGCTATTAAAACTACATTAGAGGGTTGGGTTTGTGGCTCAGTGGTAAAGCGCTCACCTAGCATGTGTGAGGCCTTGACTTCGATCCTCAGCTCCACATAAAAATAAAATAAAGCTTTTGTATCCACCTACAACAAAAAATAATAATAATAATAACAAAATAAAACATTAGAAGAAGTGATTTGAAGAGCTATGTATTTTCAATGATACTCATATATAAAAATCGCTCCTCCTCACAGAAATGTGTAGTGTCCATCAGAGAACTAAAAAGGACAATGATTTTGTAAACAATGGTCACCTTGCATTTTACATATATTCTTAATATCTGAAAGTCAGTTTATTCTCTAGGGTCTAGCAAGAGACAATGAAAAGCATTTAAGATGTGTTCTACTTCAACTTGCACCGTGTAAATTTCTCAATTTGGGGATTATCAAATCCATTAGGAAGGCTTGATGTGGTTGGCAAATGGGACTTTCTTTATAGTTGGAATTTCTGCCTGGGTCTATCAAAGCAGATTGGATGACTCCTCCAGACTTTGAGATGAAGATTTCTAGAACAAACCGATTCTAGTCCCTATCACTTAAAGACCATTCTTTTCAAATAGCAAACACATAGACAAGGTATGGTTCTTCTGATTTTCCATAGTCACACATGCATATTTGAACACCTACAACTGATTCAATCACTTACGTTAAAGGCCCAGGCCGCTACTTCCAAGGGTATAGAGAAAAATCAATAATGTCTCAAAAAACATTTGCAGTCTGGAAAGTTGACTTTGGACTGATAAAAGGGGAGTACAAGCAGCATGGAACATCTGTGCAAAATCAAAAAATAATACAAGGTACACAAGGAGAATAATGGATGGATTAACAGGGTAAATAAGCAGTAACAAAGGAAGTGGAGAGATAGGGAGCAATCTCATTATCAACACTCAAAAGGATCCTTCCCTAATAAGAAATGGAAAGACATAGACATTCTGGGTAAAGTCATTCTCAGTAGTACTATACCTACAACCTAGTGCTATTAGTAAGAGGGCAAAGGTTGGAATTTGAAAAAATTAAAAATAAAACTCTTACTCTGCTCAGAATTGAGAACTTGTCTATTGCTGCTGAGACTTCTGACTCTGCATTGAGTTATAACCCTCTAGATGTGACCTGAAGGTTTTTCCCAGGCTCTCTGAAAAATGTACCCTTATTAGTCTCTGTCCTAAACTAGGACTATATCTGATATGCTATTCAGGGTGTCATTTGCGTTTTTCAGTTTTCAGTTCTGTATGGATTAATTAATTGATTTGCTGGTTAACACCATAAAGATAAAATACTGGATTATTCACACAAGTAGTTTTGTAAAACTAAAAATTGCATATTGTTTGATGTTGTAATCAAGAACAAACAAGATCGCATAGCTCATACATAAGAAGACATTTCTGAACATATGACTTGATGACTTTTGGTGACTGGAGAGAGTAGGAGAACCCTTCCTCAGAGAGTGTATATGTCAAATATCATGGGTTAGCTAGTTGACCTTCAAATAAGTCCTGAAGTACAGTAAGAATAAGAAAGAGAGAAAGAAGGCCAGCTATGCCTTTCTTATATTTCTGGCTGGAGTCTACTCTGCTCAGGTTGACAAATAATTTTTTTCACATCTATTCATTTTTGTATCTGATTCAGTCATGTTCTGCCCCACCTTGAGGGGTTTTCTGAACCTATCTGAAGATTGTTTTTCTTTTTCCTAAAATGTTATAGCACTTTTACTTTTTTACTTTATTTGGCAAATAATGATATAGTCAGCTTCATGTGATATCTCTTCTGTCATTGTATGATTTAAATTTCTTTCTCATTCCAATTTATGCACACTTACCATCTAAGTCCCATTCAAAACTGCATGTTACTTGAGGGCAAAGACAAAACTCGCCACTCTACATTCCCCAAGCACTGGGGCACTAGGCTTAGAGCTGTCACATGAATGGCTGATAACTCAATTTGCTGACCTACTTCAAGCATGAAGGAGAATATGAACCTATTTTTTTTTTTTTTTTTTTTTGGTATGAAGGTGCAAAGCTACGGTATTTAATCTCTATACTGGCTGATATAACTCTGTTCTTGTTGGTTGACCTTCCAGTCCTAGGAAAAGGTGTATTTTTTCAGCTTGAGCAGCTCAGGTGGCCATGAGTGCAGGAGCTGGACCATCAACAGTGCATTGGACAGAAACAACACTGAATCATTTTACCTCATGAGCTGGAGCCAGAGCCGAGAAATCTGCTGTCCCGTGGGAGAGCTAGTCATCCATAGCCAATCTCCTTGAAGAGACTAATGCTCTTCTAAAATAAGTTAGAATTCTAAAGGGATATGGTCCATGTGTTGGCAAATGAAACTTCTGCTTCTAGGAAGGAAGGCACTTAAAGAAAGATGATTTCTGCATTAAATCAACTCATATCAGCAAATATTTATTGAACAGTTTTTATATAGATGGTGTTCTGGCAAAGGAAAAATATTAATATCCAGTCCTTACTTCAGCATAACTGAGAAGGAAGTGACACACATCACAATTAATTGTGTACCCTAGCTGAGCTAAGAGCCAATTTTATGATACACATGTTATCATCATTGAATTTGGGAATAGAGAGAATGGCTATAGTAGTTTCCAATATTAACACCCCTAATGATGGTTAAAGTGCAGATTTCTAAACTACATTTCCCATGTAGCAAAGTAGAATGACTGTTCCAGGTTCCCAGGTTTCTGATTTTTATGGATACATAAGTTGACAGTGTTTGTCTATCAAGTAGAAGGATGAAGGAAATCATTAGAGAAGAGTGGGATGGGAAGATCCAATGGCGAAATTCTGGATCCTTGTGCCTTTTATCTACCCTGTGTCCTGGGTCTCTCATCAGTCAAATGCCACAGTTGGTGACAGACTGAGTGGAGAATATCCTGGTAATTTTCTTAGAGTATTTTTGATTTAATATACAAATTCTGTGTTTGGAATATCAATTATAACTTCTAATTATTCTTCTCTAAAGTTAATTGCATTATTCTACAGAAATGAGTTTTATCAGAGAGAATGCAGTATAATAATAAACATTTTAGTAGCAATAGAACAGTGGTCTTATCTATAAGCACAGCTGCAGTGAAGTTGGGAAAAGGAAAATCAAGTGCACAGGAGCCAACTACCTCACCTTGGCCTATGGTTTTTAAACATCCGGTTTCACATTTGTGGATGGAATGATTCATGAAAAGAATACCTTCCAGACACATTAACAAGGGTACCCATGCACATGCACACACATACACACAGTAGCCACTGCAGAGTAGCCTCAGTGCCCACTCTAGGGATGGAGTCAAGACCACAGTTCTACACGGGCATGTTGCATGCACATGTGTGCACCCATGCACATCCTTTGGTTTCCTTTTAATGGTCAAAAACTTTACTCTAATTTCTTAGGTGAGTGCGATGCTAATCAAGCAGTTGAAGACAGAGAGCCTAGTGAAAATAATCAAATGTGAATTTGTCCAGAGGGACTCTCAACTTTGAAGAGGGAGAGAAGAAATTGTCACGTTGATTCCACTGGAGACAGCCTTCCTGTTACTAAGCGGCCCCTGGGGATTCACTACCTGATTTGCTCTTCGTCAGGTTGGCATCTCAGTGACAAGGCAATTGTAATTAGAATGAATAAAATGAGAGATGTGCCAACTCTCTGCTTATAATTTAGACTGTGACATTAAAGAAACATTGCACTTTTATTATTTAAAAAAAAATTAAGGAATTACAAACAGCTAGTAGGACTTTGCCTACTAGAATATCTTCCATAAAACTCAGAAGTGTCTTGCTAAAGAAAGAAAATATGATGTGCTTGTTGTACTCCAGATGGTTATATCTTACCTTTTGGGATTTTATTCTGTGTTTGGAAATTGTCTTATTTTTTCATGCTTGTTCTTGCAAGGCACTGGTAATAAAGAGTAGGGGTAAAAAGGAGACATAAAAAAAGATATCTGCTATCCTGTTGCCTTTACGCTCATTGTTGTTGAGAAAGAATTGTATGAAAATAATACAGGCTGTAATAAAAAGCTGCAGCTCCTTGAATATGTTGAGGGAGCTTTAAGGGACAGTGTAGAACCCTGCTGATGTTGAGCGGGACCTAGATTCAGCATAGAACATGAAGACTATCCGAGAATCTTCTGACAAGACACATTTAAATTTCTCTTCTCCCACTATTAAAGACCGAGGAATTCTGAGTGGATTTTAGAAGGTGATTTATCCATTAGAATGATGGGAATGCTTGCAATTTTTAAATGATAAAAGTCATTATGCTGAAATGGTGAGCAGCCTGCTCTCATGACTAACCTGATCACTTCAGTTAGCGTTTTTTCCATTCTTTTTATTTCTATCATATTGATAAATGTACTCTTCCCCACTCTGTAAAATAAGATCATCACCTGTCATAATCGTACTACAACTTTCCTTTGTACCCTGGCTCATGTAAGTCAAGCTCTTACACGATTATGTTCTTGTATGTGTTTCTCTTCTTCTCTTTGTTGCCAAATACATTCGGACCAAATACATTCCAGTTTGAAACATGTCTAGTACATTTTTCTAAAAGAAAATGTTGACTAGGTGGTTGGAAACATAAACCTAAAATTCAGACCAAAGTTGTGAGCTTGAGAAACAAGGTGTCCCCTTAAGGATGATAATTGAAATAATGAGACTGAATAAGGTGACTAGACTGAAATAGGCCCTATTCGGCAAAACATGTCTTACCTCTGATCCTTCTATTTCCTGTCTAGACTAGATCATCTCAACCTTTCTACATGCACCACCCTTAAGTGTTTACAAAGAGTATGTTCCCCTTAATGGAGTTAACCCACATTGTGAGAACACATGGGCAATGCAGTTCACATGTGGACCGTGGAGTATGCTAGCAGTTTGAGTCACTGCACATGTCTTCAAGAGATGACTAATAAGTCAAGCATTTTTAGTATTGGTACTTCACTGGGTTTGCCATTTGTAGACAGGTTGACTCACTCTATTGAATGGCTCCTGCATGACACAGCATTTCACCTCAGGCAGAAGTCAATCATAACTCATACAGATCCACCGGTACATTCTCACCAAATGCGGTATCAGAAGTTTCATTTTTGTTTCGCTTTTATCAAATAATGGAGGTTTCAGAGAGCAAAAGTAAACAAATAGAAAGTTTCTTATTTTAAAAAAAAAATCTGTCTACCTTCTTAGATAGGTAATTCTGAGAATAATGTCACATATTTTGCAGTGTGATAGTGATTGTCGAAATAAGACTAAGGTTCTGTGTATTCCAATTCTATAGAACTTTGCTTTTGGTAATGGCCCTGTATTCGTCTTCTACATACTATTACTTCATGTTAGAACTTCCACCTCCTTCTTTTGCTCTCTGCTGTCATCAGACATGTCTCCATGTATTTATCAGTGTCTTATCTGCTTTTAAACTGCTACTTTACTTCATACACAATTGTGAGATCCCAAGGGGGAGTATCTGCCTCTCCCATTCAACAGAGAGCAGATTTAAGAGTATGATTATTTTTCTTGCTACTAAGTCCCTTATTTTTGAGGAAAGAGTCTTGTTGCTTTGTTTTTCTTTGTTTGTTTTATGTTCTACTTTTTATTCTTCAGGAATGGCAACTTAAGAGAGCTAAGGGTAGTGAAAATTATCTTCCTTTAACATAACAACTGCTATAACTGACACAAACACATATTTTCCTAGTCCTCAAACAACTTTCATATTGTATGATGTTGTAGAGGAAGGAACCAAGAAGCAAGAAAATACTTTCTGGAAAGAAGTTCCTATTTAGAATGATGTAAATTAAAAAGATGTTCTAAATATTAACATGTTCACAGAGAATAAGCAATCACATCCGCTTATGATAATTTCCTACATCTAAGGGTTATATTTGAAGAAAAAAATTCCAATGTTTTTATTTATTTCGTTCAGTGTTTATATAGGAATGGATGTCATCTTGGTCTTCAAATTTAGCTATTGATTAATAGTGTCATATTCAGCTATTGATAAATAATAATATCTATACACACACTACAGTGAGAAGAGGCTTCTGAAGTAAGGTACTTACTTCAGGTACTTAGATCCTCCTAGTCAGCTATCTAACTTAGGACACATGAAAGATGTTTTCTGTTTCAGTTTTCAAATTGCTCACATACTAACATTAGAAATATAATTTCCGAGTTAAAATTATGACTCCATGAGTTAGTCTTGAAGCACAATATAGTGATCGACCCATCAAAATGCCTACCATTGTTTAGTTGGACACATTTATTTTATGTTAAAGGTATTTGGATCCTGGATGATCTGTTTCTTAAGTTTCTTAAAGTTAGTTGTATCAAACAGACTATTTATTTTAATTCTTGTAATCTAAATTAGGCTACATTAAAATTTTAAGAATGATGAATGATACAAAGAAAACACATATAATTTACCCTAAAACACACATTATCAGTTACAGACTAGTTTAAAATCCATGTTTTATGCACCATTCAAAGTTAACTATGTTCCAACTACCACCACATACAGAGTCTTTCCTGTTATGTTACTTGATATTCTAAATTAGAGTGGGAAAATATAAATGTATGTGGTAGTATTAAGCATAAGAGGGAGGAAAATTTTACTTTGGACCATTTCTTAGCAAAGGATCTTCAAAATGAAAAAGTAAGGTTTTTAAGTACCCAGAAGAAAATCAAGACTCTAAGATTTAGCCATTATCAGATGAAATCTCTCACATTTTCACCATTAAGTGGAAAAGTACCACTGCTTGCTTCCTAAAGTATTTGTGCCTCCTCCTACCACCAGCTATATCCCACCTGTCTAACAGGATTAGAAAGTATAGGGGCATACAGCCATTGTGTAAGGACAAAAAGAGGCTTTTAGGTAAAAACAAGAAAGTTAAGCATCATCTCTGTTGTGTATATTTCCAAACATAAGCACAGATTGTGACTCTGAGCCCAACATGTCATTCCTTCCATTATGGGGACCAGTAATACTCCTGTCTGGATTCTTAGAACTCAAACTTTTATGTACTTCCCAGAAATAAATTAAGAGAGGACAGAGGTAAAACACATAACCAGGATGTACAAATTAATCCAAACCCTATTTGCCACAAAATAAACACTATTTTCCGATATTATATGCATTTAACTGAGACATGGAAAATGGAGGAGGCCATGTCAGATCACAATCTGAAAGACACGGTGATGGGGCATTTTAGTGGGTTTCAATAGAGATTCCAGGTACTTTTGTTTTGAAAATAGCAGAGCAATGTGAAGGGTTTCATCCTTCTTGATGTATTTCCATAAAAATCCAGCTACATGCATCTGCATTTACTATTCTAGATGTAGACTGCTCTCACTTTGTGGTGGATGCAGTTGCCAACTCTATTCATAAAGGGAAAACAAGCAGACAAAAAGAACTGGGTAGGTTGTGTATTAGAACTGTATCATCAGGCCCTGCTCCTCTATGCCTTCCTGGATGACATTAAGTGTAAGAGCACAAGGAACATAAATAAGCAAAACAGAGAACAATACCTCCAACGATCTATATTCTATTTAAATCTTGCTTCCCTTAATTATGAACTTTCTCATCAGTATTTCTGAATAATTGTAATTGTTTCCCCCCTAAGCTATCAACATGTAAACTTACAGATGGCACTAACCTCTCCAGCGCCTTTTTCATTGCTCTGAACTTCTGGTGCCTCTGGAGGAGTCTGGCTTATGGCTTTGTTTTGCCACTAATGAGTCTCCTTTTTTCTTCTTCCTTGCAGTAAAAATTTCTTCCTTCATCCCTTTCCTCCACCTCCCTGCTATGGTGTGTTAGTTTTCAATAGTAGGTACCACATCTTATGAATGCTCCCCATGTCCCCCAGCAACATCATCCTTGTCAAATCCATATGATGCTCCAGAGGTTTCAGGATCACCTGAAGGAAAAGCACCTTCTCATGCACCTTGTTTATCCCTGTCACCCATCTCCTATCACAAACCCAGCAATCAATTCAAGCATTGGTTACTTGATTAACTATTTAGCACCAAATGAATACTCTGCCTTACCTGGTACTTTGCAGAGTTTGAAAATGTTAAAGAAGTGATCTCTGTAGTGAAGCACTGTGTCCATTGAGGAGTTAAGACCAACATACATGAAAGAGCAAAAACAAGATTATATGAGATTAATTATAATATGCCAATGATACAAATAATAAATGTAGTTGAGTTAGTGGAGGAATTGGTAACTAGTTCATAGAAAAAAATTGTCACAGTCAGCTAGTTGAAGATGAATTAAGTTGAAGTTGATGTTTTGTTTAAACCACATATATAATTATTTCCTCCAGGGCTTCAAAAGCTGTCTTCAAATCACTTTAGGATCCTTTGTGACTTGTTGCACTTATAATTGCTGTTTTTTTCCTTTCTTTTCTATAGGTAGCATTCATTGTAATTTTTTTTTGAAAAGTAGCATTTTAAACACAAATGATGAGCAAAATGAACTAATATATTATTTTATATATTCAAAGTTCCAAAAAACAAAGAGTTACTCTGTTGGTATTCTCTATGTTTTAGAATAATGTAACATCTTATATTCCTTCCCCATTCTGCAAAGGAGACATGTAAATTTATGGGATCAGTGAATAGAGGTCAGTCATCTCCAAATATAAAAGTGATAATATCTAATGTATGAGAAAGAAACTGGATGAAAATAACAGCTTCCCAATGCTCAAGTCGGTGAAATTACTTGTGAGATCACAATACTCAATGCAAATTTAGCTTCCATCTTTCAATTCATTCAAAATAATTCTTATCTAAGGGCCTACTTTTCCAAATTCACAGAAAGTACACAAACTAAAGGTAAACACACACACACACACACACACACACACACACACACACAAATATGCAGGTAGAGTAACCAACTTATCTTTGATGATTGATGATTGAGCTCAATAAAGAAGTAACACCTGCCATCTTCCTTTTCTGTACAAATCAACTATATCTAATTTGCCTAAAGTGACGCCATGTAGTCAGCTTCATTTCAGTTTCATTCTGGAAATTCTAAATTCATAGGTCTGAAGTCTCTTGAACTTTCTTCATTTGTAGAACAAATTGCACTATAAACGTAGCTCTTTTCAGTACCCCACCAGTCCCTAGCAGAGAGGTAGGAACTGGAAACCAAGAGAGCAAATCAAACCTGCATTCTCTGTGTGCCCAGTGGGTCAGAGGGATCTAAGGGCTTATTGGTGATTCCATCACTCCCATCCATTATTTTGTGTGCACCATGGCATGTACACCCACCAAGAGAACTTTAAAATAAGAAATAAAACTCAATGAACTCACATTCAATTAATATTAGTCATATTATTAATCTGTTCCTGTGCAGGGCTTATCAGGAAATAATTGACCTTGTCAGTGTTCTGAACCTGCTCCATTGCTGTAGGATCTCTCTCTCCCATCATGCTTAATTATATTGCAATAAAACAAAAAGAAGGGGGGGTATTTTTCCTGCTTAACCATGGAATGTCCACTTCCATCCTGCATCCCTTCTCTACAAAGAGAAAAAGTGGTTATCATGGATGTACCAATTAATAAAGTGAAACTAACATCTCTGCCTCCGAGGGCATTACAAATGCACCTGTCTGCTGAACAGAGGACTGATGTCCCTTACGTGCCCAGACACTCCCTTATTTTCCTGAGTCTTTAAAGAAAACATGATTTTAATTGGACTGTGATGTAGGCACAGGTGGAGAGGAGGGGGTTTTGTAGATTTAATTTCATGTAAAAAAAATGATGCTTGATGTTACTTGATCACATTGATATCAATCTTGGTATTATTTCTCTTCTCGTATTTTCTTAAAGTCAACTGTTCTGGGTGCAGGACTCTTTGTTTTTGTTGCTACCTCACTGTGAAGACACAGGCCTTCAATTCCTATTTAAATTTTTTTTTTCTCATCCTAGAATTTTTTAGATGACCACCATGAGCGCTGGGTGAGTGAATTTCATGTGTCAAATCTGAGGACTGACAAAATGATTCCTATGAACATTTTCAGATGACAGGATCTGTGATTAATTTTGTGAATCACAGTTTATCTCTTGGAATAGATGAAAAATAGATCTTCCTGTTCAAATTAGAGATCTTAAGCACAGATCTTCAAACAACAAACTAACAACCCAGAGATGTGTCTTGGCACCTGCTACTGTATAGGTACTATGAGGTATTTTATCCCAAACAACTTACATTGACAGAAAGGTCAACCTCAGTGAAAAAAAAAAAAAAAATAGCACAAGTGTGCACACGCACACACATATTTAATATTGGAATATAGGAATAAATATTTGCCTTTAGGTCTGTGAACTTGCTCCTTTTGGATTGTAATGTCAACAACACAAAACTAATCTCTTAAATTTTGTTTGATCATACATGTTATTATTAAAATTCCCCAGTCACATAGACATTCAGCAAAAGCTGAAAATAAGTGCCTGGGAAATCTTAATACTCTTAATTCACCAACATTTGCATAGCTCTTATTTACTATCTACAGCTATAACTGAAAGCTCACTAAAAATGTATAATTCACTTCCTATGCGTATTAACTGAAAACAAAGATTATTGAATGATAATAATTATCACTATAAGTCCACTAAACTTTTGTCTTTACACACAAGAATTTCTTTCTGGTTAGTGTGCACATAAGTATCTCATTTAACACAGAAGATATTTGGTGAAGAGTCCCTTCATGATCAATGCTATGATTTTTCTTTTCTGTTATTTTGGGTTTAATAAGCTTAAAATTGACATCTTCGATCACAAAGTGTATTGAAAGAAAAGGAATTAGTGTGATCTGTTACAGTTTTGTTTCACGAAGGAGTCTAGTGAAGGTCCCAAACTGGGAAAGTAGTGAGTTTAGTAGTTTTCTGACTGTATGGGGAAAATTGTGTCTTCAGGCTGAGTTTTCTAAGTCAGCCTGTTCCACACCAGGAGGTCTGACCAACTCATGATGTAGAAGACCTTTTTCGAGAGTCAAAGAAAACAATGTATAAAACTTTTAATGTGATGTGGTTTCTGGGAGGGTACCTTCAGCAAATATCATTTTGTTTCACTGAAAAACATTTATTGAATATTCCCTTTGTTTTAGATGCTTTTTCAGTTGCCCAGATTATATTACGAAAGAAATAAAACTGTGCCCTCATACAGCTTATGTCTCTGTGAAGAAAAAGTCAATAATAGAATAAATAAAAAAGTGCTAATCAGTTTCTGCGTCCTTTTGTCTATCTAGCTATTGCTTTCTAGATGTGGGCCAGAGCTATGCATCTAGGAGCTCCAACTTTCTCAAGTTACTTCATGGGAAGGCTCAAAAAAAAAAAAAAAGAAAAGAAAAGGAAAGAAAAAACAAACAAACAAATGATTCTACAGTTTAGACAATTCACAAAGAAGATATATATGAAGGGTAGTGCATAAATACTTCCACAATACAAAATAAAATGTACAGATATCTGATTGCATGTAAAAGATGATGAGTATTTTATGAAGAGCAAAAATGGAAATGGAGGGCTAGGGTTAGGATGATTAGGATTAGATTCCTTAGAATGTGATTTAATGGAAATATAAATGTGATTTAATGAAACACGTTCACAGTAGGTGTACCCAATTGCTATGACCAAGTTCATGACATTTTCTGATCTTTCAAACTGCATTTTTCATATACAAGTCAGAGAAAAATTGGAAATGGGAAGCTTCTTCCAGTTCTCCTTATGCTATTGATCAGTCCCCTTCCTGAAGCTGCAAACTGACGTACTGCAGCCCATATGTGTGCATACTAGAAATTGGTTCTGCTTCACAAGTTGTTCTGGAAGGTCTACCATGCTGAACACCATGGCCTTCCTTGTTCTACTTGCAACTTGCTTTCCTACAGGGAGCTCATAAAGAGCTACTGCATCAGTGCTACTGAATCTAGTTATTTTTTATTGCCTCATTATTAGTATTATTGATTATTATGGCTTAAAATTTATTGAGTGCAAACAATATGCTGTGTGCTATTAGAATCAGCATCAGATGACCATGTATTTAACATTTCTACACAAGGTTTCTTGCACAGATTTTCAGGTCATGGTATCTTTAATATGTCCTCCTGACAAGAAAAGGCATGTGATCACTCCAAATTATGGCATTTCCAAAGATTTATCCAAATGGTTGCAACAAAAATGTCACTGCTTCCTGGAAGATCCAGAGAAAGACATTTTTAGGATCCCATCCATTTTCTCAGGTGATCAGACATACAAAAGAAAGAAGAGGGAAATTGCTCATGAAATTGGACATACGTTATTAAATGCATTATTTCAATATATTTTCTTTTCTGATTTTAAAAGCACTGCTTATTTGTGAAATTTAGAAAAAAAACAAGCTTTATTATTATGTTAGGAAAAATAAGTTCATATCTACATATATATTTTTTGAAGTGTAAATATGTATACATATACACATACACATTGAACAAGGTTTCATACTTGTGTTTATATATATCGTATCTTTTTATATTATACCTACTATTTTATTGATAACTTTTTCTATTCGATTAACTATTCCTTGAAAACATGACATTAATAAGAAGGCAATCATGTATCAAAATATAAATAATCAATCTCTTCCTATTAGATACTGAAATTGTTCCCAAATTACATGCTATAATAGATAAATCTCAGTTAAGCAGCCTCATCTATCACACCTTGCCTTTATGTATCACACATCCTAGACTGAATTTCTAGAACTGGAATAATGCAAAGACAATTTTTTTTTTTCTGTAAGAGAAGCTATATTTAGTTCCTTTGAGAAGATAATGGAGTATTACTGGACATCCTTACCAGAATATGTCATAGAATTTCAACAGTTGGAAGGACCTTACAATTCCACTGCCTTCCCATTCATTTCATAGACATTCCAAAGAGAGTCAAGAGACTGTGGGAAAATTGAGCCAAAGCCAAAGAGTTTCTATGTCCTGTAATAAGGCTCTTGCCCTCATGCCTGGATTTAGAACTCTGTCCAATAATTGCTCCCATGTAAGCTTGAGTAAATTAACTCACTTTTGGTTCAGTTTTCTTATCATTCATTCATAGGTTGTTTTGAGAACTAAATAATGAGTTTAAAGTTAAAAACATTGTATACGTTGTGAGCATTAGTTTATAGGAGGAGGAAATTGGTAAAAAGATGCCATATGAAGATGCCATTAGTTATTATTATTTAGAAGTTGAGAGTGACTTTCTATCATGCAATCTCTTAAGTCAGATTGAAGCACTGGACTCTGCATCTAGTCTCCCACTTTTGGTCACCATCAATGGTGAACTTTCAATGTGTTCACTGTCCTGACATTTTTATGCAAGTCTGAAAAACTTTTATGCATATGAAAAGCTTAGAAGAGGCTTGACACATGGGTAAGTGTTCAAAATATTTATCAATTTTGAATATTGAGCAAGTCTTCTGACATGCGCTCAGGTCCACTACCACAAGAACTAAGATTTACTACCGAGAAAGAACAGTTCTCTGAGGATATTGCAAGGAAAGGACAAAAGGGATAGCCAGATTCCCCTCGAATGGCCAAGTCAGCTGCACTTCCAGTCTCCTCTTTCACCCTTCCCTGTGGTATCTTCATCTTTGTGTGTTCTCATTTTGTGTTCTGACTGCTGCATAAACAGCATCATTATTGTTATTAATCAGTGTTCTGTTTCACTTAGCTTTCTTGGATCTTTCATAGGTACAACCATTTACCCAAAATTGTGGCCTTGTTGTTGGCTCAAATTTAGACATTATCCATATTCAGAGGGAGTCATGAATTCTGTCTGAAATCTTTCCTACAAAGGAAATCAAAATGATCAAAATTCATGTCCAGGTAAGCCAAATAGATATGAATCTTCCCTTTTCCCCAGTGCCCACACACAATGCAGGTCAGGTCAATGGCTCAGTTAGTGTATGTGATTACCCAAGTATGGAGATATATCTGAAAGAGTCAATGCCCCAAGACATTATTTGCCTTACTTTAATCCCTCCTCTGTGCTGCCTCACCTGAACCTTCCTCCTCTCAATGCCCCATGGTTCCAGCCTTTGCTGATCTTTCACCTCATAAATATTCTTGCCTGACCTCTATCTCCCATTGTTTCCTGGTCTTTCATTTTGTCAGAGTAAAATTGATTAACTAATTAGTAATGAGAAACTAATGCCTAATAATATATTTACATTTTAATAAGGAACATGAATGACTTAACTAAAAGGGGTGTCTGATGATAGAGGGCAGACAGGTAGGAGAGAGATACTTGAATAGAGAACCATGTTACAGCTTTCAAATTATGACCCTACCTGATTAAGCATGTGTTGCATAAAGCCAGAAGAAAAAAAAATTAAATTTAAGTTAGGATCTGTTAGAGACACCAGGCTCCAGGTAACACATAATTAGTGAGGAAGAGCTGTATATTCTACCCTTTTCTGGCCACATATACAGCAGGCACAAGACAGCAGCTGCTGGAATATAGTTGTTCCTCATTTTAAGAGTATGGTCTTCCCATCATCTCTGGAGGAAAGGATTTTTGGAAATCAAGTTTTAGAAACTGCCCACCTGTAATTCACATTATTTAAGGTCTGTTATCAATAGTTTGAATGCTTAGGACTTCTTTATTATGACAATTCTTGAGAATTTTTAGTGTGTTTGAAAGAAAATAGATTTTTTTTTTAAAAAAGAACCAACTACTTTTGTACTGCAAAGAATACTTTCCTGCTTTTATTTGCCTTCCACTATCACATAGATCTAAGAGCACTCAAATGAACGTTTCCTGACTTTAAAAATATAAAACATATTCCATTGTGGTTCAGTGAAATAAATTTCTTAGGGTTCTCTTCATATTCCCATTCCCTTGTTCAGCTTGCTCCATCTTAAGGTAAAATTATAGTAAGAAGCTAATTATCTACCAAATGGTAAAAAGTGGATAACAAGATATAGGCAAAAATACATGAAGTAGGTAAGGGATCTACACAGCTTGGGAAATGCATTTTGGTGCTGTTGCAAAGTATTCAGTTCAAACATTATTTTCTGAAGTGATATAATTGTAAATGAAAACAATTGTGAGGAAATGAAATCAAACAAGGGTTATTTATACATGCTCCTTTCTTTGTGAAGAATAGGCAGAGAAGAGATTCACCAAGGGCTTATTACAGGAGTCATCTCTGAGCATAGCCACTCAGGTTGGTCTCCACCCAGGTTACTGGTGGTATTCCAGCATGTGTTACTTAACTATCCCATGGAAAAATGGGCCACAGTATAGATTCCACCTCTCTACAGGGCTTACTTAGATCAGTTCTAAAAACAGAGGCACTGTGAATAATTTATTCACTAAGATTTCAGTTCCATAATACTTTCAACTACATTTGTGTGTGTGTGTGTGTGTGTGTGTGTGTGTGTGTGTTTTTCTTGTACTGACTAAGAACACAGAGAAATTGATCCCCTGGGAAGATGAAGGTTTTATTTTAAAAAAATTGAGTAAGTATTAGATACAGTTGTTTAATCAGTTCATTCATCCATTTTCCTTCCATCATTTGTTAATATTTTTTGGCCAAAGAACCCAAATCTCCAATATCCTTCCCGTAAAGAGATAAGGGAAATAATTTATCAATCCTAATCAGGGTGAATTTGGGAAGAGGATACATTAAGTGATTAGAAATATGGACTTCTTTATTCACAGGTGTTGTGATATACTCCTGTAAATCCAGAGGTTCAGAATTGTCTGTGTATTTCAATTTTAATGTTCATCATCAGTTTCATTGTATTCTAGAAAACACAGCACATGAAAGAGAAACCACTTGTCTATGAAAGCTGTGTCTGCGTATGTGTGTATTACTCCAAATTTGTGTTTGATAGGGAACATGGAATATATTTTTAATAATGGAATTTTAAATATGTAACTCAATTTGAAACATTTTGTGTTCTTTTCCTTTGATGTGTAAATGTATTTAATGCAGCAGAAACCAATATGTGTGCTTTGTTTCTCTTAAGTCAAACCTGCTTTTGATAATAGGATTTGTACTGTTGCTCTTGAATGTGTGTGTGTCTTCATCTGTACACAAACAGGAGGTGCTGACTTCTAGAACAATGCTCTCTGCAGATTATAGCCTCCAATTTCATGAAGATTGTCTCCCCCAACACGTATTAATATGGAAGAACCTGAAAAAACATTTTAGTCTGTAGTCTTCAGATTTCAAAAAGTTATTTACAGATATATGTATACACCCCCATACACACACGTGCACACACACACACAAATCCTATTGTTTTATATATATATATATATATATATATCTTACATATATTTTTGATAATAATTTATATATATATGGATAGATATAGCTATATATTATGTATCTAATATTAGGAGAACAGAGATTTACGTTTTCACTAGTTAAAGTCAATAGAATATGTGGCAATTGAAATTGCATAATTTAGTTGATCTTAATACAACTCCTCCTCAAATAAAACTCTTGTTAAATTAATCTCTATGTGCTTCATTTTATTTAACCTATAGGTTCTTAACCTGAGTTGATTTTGCCAACACCTTTTTTAGTGGCAGTTGGCAATGCCTGGAGACATGTTTATTTGAAATAACTTGGGGGAATTGTAAAACTGGCATCTGGTGAATATTATTAGGGATTATGTTAAGATTCTACAACAATGTACTAAATACCATGTCCCCCACACTAACAAGCCCTTATGCAGTACAGAGTCAATAGTACTAAGGTCAAGAAACCCTTGTTCCAATGTTTGATCAGGGAAGTTCCAGCTCCAGGAGGACATTGTTTGGTCTCTGTTCAGTCTATACTTCCTTCACCTTTTCATTCAATTATGAAACAAACATTGTATGAACAATGATTAGGGCTCAGACACTAACCCATGGGTATGGAGTGTGTACATGTGCACATGCACACACATGAAAGAGACAGAGAGATCAAGAGACAGAGACTGTTAGAGAGAGACATTGAGCTTCCATTTCTGTTTTGGTTCATAGACAAAATCTGTTTTCAGTTTTCCATTTTTACACATTACTCCAGATTGTCAAGATGTGTTCTGGTCTATCAGTAGTCGAAAATCCCCTCCCACACATATTATCACATGTGTGTACTTACATATCCTTGTATCCCTTACTTTTCAACCCCAACAACTTAAAAAAATGCATAGAAAGCCGCCACATTGAAAAGATTCTTGGAAGATGGTAGAGATTCCTAACATCATTTTTTTATTTCCAGAATTCTGTCTCTCTACCTAGATAATAATTGTGCTGACCTGATATTTATAATGTAACTACTCTGGATCTTAAAGTCTATTGAATATTTCAGCTTCCACAGAAAAGTCTGTACAGAAACTTGTGGAAAGTTTCAGATAAACCAAGCCCTTAACACAGCAGTAGCTACTTATCCATCACATAAGGAAGCAGGGGACCATTGCTATGACACATTCTCCCATGGATACAAGGCTTCCATCCTGGGCTGAGGAGATAGCTCAGTCAATAGGGTCACCCTGGGTTCAATCCCCAGCACTGCAAAAAAAAAAAAAAAAAAAAAAAAAAAAAAAAGGCTTTCATTTCTTTGGCTGAAGTGACTTCCAGGGGGATTTAAAAGAATGACACCCTTTCCACCCACCCTTCCTTTTTCTCATTTCCTTCCTTTGGGAGTCAGATATTAATATTAATGACTAGGACACAAAAGAGTATCTCATTATAAGGTGAAAATTATAGTGGCAATGAACATGCAGAGAAAGGTTCAGGCAGAGAACGCTTGAGAAAATGAAATTTCATCCTTCTGGTTTATTCTTGGCACAGAGGCAGTGAACAACAATTTATAGTAAATAAGCAAATATAACAACAACAACAACAAGAAGCAATCCCTGGGAAAGAGGAAGAATCTAATTTTCAGAGTTACCACTATATTTGGTTCAAATGTCAATTTTTTTCAACAAAACAGCCACAATTTATGAAGCAGAAGGAAAATGTGACCCATTTAGAGGGAAAAAAAAAATCAATAGAAACTGTCCCTTGAAAACAGCTTGTGGCAAATCTACTAGACAAAGACTTTTAAACAATTGTCATGAAGATGCTCAAAAAACCAAAAATATAGAGAAAGTCAAGAAAATAATGTAAAGGTAAAATGTACATATTTTAAAAACAGAAAATGTAAAATAAAAACAAAAATATTCTGGAACTTAAACACTTTTAGCAAGTGATATAAAATCACTAAACAAACTCAAACATATTTGAGCAGGAAAAAACAACAATTAGCAAATTTGAATAAAACACAATGAAAATAATCGAGTCTGAGAAACAAAAGATGAAACATTGAAAAAAAGTAAACAGAATCTAAGGGACCTTGGAGATACTATCAAGGAAAGAAATTTATGCATTAGGGAAATGCCAGAAAGGGATGAAAGAGGCAGTTAGATTATGTGAAAAAAAATAATGTTTCCAAATTTGATGAAATAGATAACATAAAAATCTAAGTACCACAACAAATTCCATATAAAATAAATACAGAGAGCTGTGCAATGGGACATATTATGTGTAAACTTCTGGAAGACAGAGAATTTTCAATGCAGGAAGAGAGTAATGGCTTATTACATGTATGGTGTCCTCAATAAGATTAGGAGTGTTTTCTCATCAGAAAATTTTAAAAACAAACTAAAGTAGACCAATATATTACACACGCTAAAAGGAAAAAAACAAGAAATAAATTTGTCAGACAAGAATTTAATATCAAACAATTCATCCTTCAAGAGTGAGGGAGATAATAAGACATTTCAGATAAAGAAAAGCTGAAGGGTTCAATTTGATTAGATTTTTCCCACAAGATTTCTTTAAGAAATTCCAGAAATCCTAATGAAAGGGAAAGGATATAAGATGACAAATTGAAACTGTATGAAGATAGAAATATCTCAAAAAGATAAATACTTAAGCAAATATAAAAGCTATTGTTATTATAATCTTGGATTTTAATTCCACACTATTTCTATGTAATTTGAGAAATTAATGTGTGGAAAATAAATTTTAGTTTATTTGCAGGGAAGATAATATATAAAAATATAATTTTATCACAATAATGGAAAGGGGTGGGATAGATATAAAGAAGCATACATTTTTATGTTATTGAAATTAAGTTGGTGTAAATCCAAATGGAAGTGTTATAACTTAGGATATTAAATGTGACTCCTATGATAACCACAAAGAAAAATCACTCTAAAATATTTTTAAAAGTAAATAAGAATAATTTTATCATTTCACTACAGGTTATATATGAATCTCAAAAACAATAATTCAGCAAATTAGGACAAGAGGCTATATAAATTATAGAAAATAGTAGAAAAATGACATAACTCTTTGCTTAGTAATAATGAAATGTACATGGATTAAACTTTTCAATGAGAATTTTTTTAAAAGTGATCCAATTTGATGCTGTCCATTAAAGACTCACTTTAGAAATAAAGATACAAATATTTTAGAATAAAATATTTGGAAAGAAGGTATTCTAGGTAAAGAGTAATCAAAAGAGAGCAGTGGTGGCTACACCAATATCAAATTGAATAGACTTAATTAATAAAAGTTTATAAGACATAAAGACTACCTTATTTATTAATAAATCTCCATACAACATGAATATATCACAATTACGAATATTTATGTGCATAAAGACAGATCATTGAGATATATCAAGAAAAACTTACAAAACTAAACAAAGAAATTGTTGTACAATAATAATTAGAGACTTAAATATCTTACAATTATTAATGTATAAACCAACCAAACAGAAGAAAAGTAAAGAGTGGACAGTACAATAAACCAACTCAGCCTAACAAACAAATTTAAAACACTCTTCCCCAAATACATTACACACCTTCTCAAGTGCTCATGGAATATTTTGCAGAATATACCATATATTTGGCCAAAATTGATTTAGAAAGGTAGTTAGCATACAAAATAGCTACTATAATCAAAACAGAAGGAAATGAGAAATCACTTGCAAAAGCAAAAAAAGTAAGTCATATGGTATAGCTTGATGGTAGAGCATTTGCTTAGCATGAGCAAGGCCCTTGATTGGACCCCTGGCATAGGAAGAAGGAGAAGAAAGAAGAGGAGGAGAAGCTAATGTTGTTTCAAATGTGTGGGGAAAAGATAAAGCACACTCTTTAGCAGCAAATAGACTAAGAAAGGATCACACCAAAACAAAACAAAACAAAAGGCAAAACACAACATAATAATCTTTTAAAATTTTTAAAAAGTGATTTTGACAAGGTAGCAGAACAGTCAACATAAAATAATTAGTTCAATTTCAATATATTAACAGTGAACAATATGAAAAGGAAGTTATGAAAATAGTACTATTTATAATAGCATAAATAAACTTCACCAAAGAGTTGAAACACTCACAAAGCAATAACTGCAAATGTTACTAACAGAAATTAAAGACATTGATCAATAGAAACACATATGATGTTCATGGATTATAAGATTTAGTATCGTTAATGTAACAATATTACCAAAATTCATCTATAGATTTTATACAATTCCTATCAAAATCACAATGACAATTTTTTGCAGAAGTTGAAAATATATCCTCAGATTTTGAAATCTCAAGAGTCCTGAATAGCCAAAACGATACTGAAAATAAAGAACAAAGATAGAAGATTTGAATTTCCATATTTCAAAACCTTACTGTAAAGATGCTATAATCTCAACAATGTGGTCTCGCTATTAAGAGACATGTATAGTCCTATGAAAAACATAGCCCAGAAATAAATTCTAACACATACAAGATATGGAGAAAAAGGTACACTCATACATTGTTGCTGGAACTGAAAATTAATACAACCACTTTGGAAAACAGTTTGGAAATTCCTCAAAAGATTAGGAATGGAACTACCATATGTCCTAGTTATTCCACTTCTTGGTATTTATTCTAAAGAATTAGCATGGTATAGTGATAAAAGCACACCAATGTTTAAAACAGTGTAATTCACAATAGCGATTTAGGAAACCAGCCAAGGAACCCATTATCAGATGAATGGATAAAGAAAATGTGGTATAAATAAACAATGGATTTTACTCAACTATATAAAAGAATGGAATTATGGCATTTGCCAGTAAATGGATTGAACTGGGGAACATCATGCTAAATGAAATAAGTCAGACTCAGAAAATAAAGTCAAACACTTCCTCTCATATGTCAAAACTAGAACAAAATAACAGCAAAAAGGAGGTAGATGAGGCTCATATGAAAACAGAGGGAAGAGCAGTGGAGTAAAGGAAGAGGGTTGATGGGGAGGGAAAAGTGATGTAAAAAGAGAAGAACTGTAGAATTAAAATGACAAAATTATGCTACATACATAGATGTATATACCACAGTGAATTACACCTTTAGGTATATCTGTAAACCTCCTAAAAACAATAAATAAATAGAAGGAAGACCAGTAGAGCAGACGAAGGGGCCAAGAAGGAGGGAGAAAGAGAGGAAAAGAGGAAGCACTCGGAAACGAATTGAAGCAAATTGTATTCCATGCATGCGTGATTATGTAAAAATGAACCCTACTATTATGTATAACTTTAATACACTAATAAAAACACTTTTGAAAAAGAAAATCATTCTTTGCTGTGCATGAAAAAATGGAAATTACAGAGTATAAATATAATCAAAAGAATAGGAGAATTATTTGCAAAGCATATAGCTGAAAAAACATTAACATCCAGACTATGTGAAGAACTCCTACAACTCAACAACAAAAGGCGATATGATTCAAAAAGGAACAAAGGATTTGAGTAGATCCTGCTCCAAGGAAGATCTACATATGGTTAATAATCACATGAAAGAAAATGCCCAACATCACTAATTATTAGGGAAATCAAATCCAAACTACAATATCATCTCATAGCTATCAGCATGGCTGCAATTAACCATGAAATAACACATGTTGGCAAGGATGTGAAGAAATTGCAACACTTGTACAATTTTGTTGGGATGGTAACATGGTATAATTACTGTGGCAATAGTATGTGAGTTCTCAGAAACTTAAGCATAGAATTACTGCATAATTTAGCAATTCTGCTTTTCATGTACCCATATTCATACCAGCATTAATTGTATCAGCTAAAATGTGGATCCATTAATTGCTGGGGGCAGGGAAATAAAAGTAAAGTGTGACACACACACGCACACACACACTCACTCACACATGCAATGGAATGCTTAAAAGTGACAGGAAGTTCTGACATGTGTGACAACATAGACAATTATATTATTATCACAGACAATTATGGTGAATCAAGAAAAAAACACAAAAAGACAAATACTCTGTAATTTACTTACAAAGTAACTTAGAGTAATCAAGTTGTAAAGACAGAAAGTGAAATAGGATTTCCCAGTGGGCAGGGAGAACAGAAATGCAGAAATATCGTTTGACGAGTGTAGAGCTTCAATTTTACCAAATGTAGAGTTACCGATATGGATGGTGGTGATGATTGCACAATATTATGAATACATTTTCTGCCACTGAACAGTACATGTAAACTATTCTAACTCAAAAATGGAAAAGATTGGCATGCCCTTGATTAAAATTTATTTTGAACAACTGCAGTACTCATTATTTCCCACATGCATTTCTTGCTTTTTTGATATTCTTTTATACATGTGAATTTTATCTCATCAATTAGATTGTAAGCTTGTGAAAATAACTGTCGAGCTTTATCAGATTTATAACCTTCAGGTTAACTAACATGTTGTTTTGAAAATATAGTAGGTTTATTAATTTCATAAAAATAATGATATTTAAAATTTATGAAGAATTTACTAAATCCAAATGCTGAAATATTTTATATACACTCTCCTATTTAATGGTATAAAATATTGTGAGATATTAATCATGCATTTAACAGATGCAGAAACTGAAATAAAGAGGAGTGCATAGTTTTGTCAATTTGACTGGTATGGGATGTGGATTCAACTCTGTCCAATGGCAGAGTCAAATTCTAAACCATGATGCTACTTTTAATAGTAGCAATTGCAATGACAGTGGTTATGGTAGGCTGATAATTATAAAAATTTTGAGGTTGTAATCTCTGGGACCTGCAAATATTCCAATCTTATTTGGAAAAAAAGAATCTATGCATGCAATTAAGTGAAAAATCTTGACATCAAAGGAAGATTCTGCATTATCTGGATGTGCTCTAAATACAATCAAGTGTCCACAAAACGATAGGGAATAGTGAGTTTGGACATGTAGATTGAAGAGGAGCAGGCAATACAACTACAGTGTGAGAACTGGAATTTTGCAGGCATGAATTTTGTTAAAATACTTAGTTGTAGGCCAGAAAGGCCTGACTCTGGGGGTCCACCAGACTATATTCAGTCATCTACCATCCTGAAAACCAGGAAGAGAGAAATGAGGGTGATGAAGTGAGAAGGGAATGTGTTATTCAGTGTGGCCACACTGTCAAGAAACAGGGAGACCAGACTCCTAGGTCCTGTCTTCGGGTACTGATAAGAGCTCTGGGGTTATATGTAGAAGAAACAGGATAATGACTTGGGGCTTGCATAACTCGTGATCATGGTCAGGACATGCTCTGATTGACCATTACTTCAGGATCAGTCATGCACAGTTTTGCTGGTGATAAGAAAGTTGCTGCTGTGTGGGAATCACAAGGTATTTGTGAATCAGAACTTTTGTTCCTGGAATCCAAGGTGACTGCAAGAATAAGTTTGATAAAGAACTAGTAAGAAAGACAGGATGGAGTTAGATCAACAATTTTGCCTTCCTTTATGTTTGTTAGGGAAATAATTGATAACGTTTAGGCACCACTCCAGTGGTCTATAACAAAAGTGGACAATCTGTTGATTAAGATGTGCCTGTAAACCTTGGAAATACCATAGTTATTCTTACATTGGTATTTTCATCCTCAAACTGGGAGGATTACTGGTTTTAGAACATATGATTAACATGTTTACATTCAGAATTGGACAGGAATTCAACCCCAAGTTTAATGAATCAAAAGGAGTCAGATGCAGTTTGAAGGCAGAATTACCAAGCTTTTATATTTCTTTTAGATATTCACTGGACATTTGCAGGCCCAAGCAAAGAGAAGCGACCTCTCCATATTTGCTACTAGATCATGAAATTCTGTTCCTGCCATGAGTTGAAAGAAGCAAAAACAGAATGTACCACTAGAATTTTCAGAGTCCATGTGTCCTTTATGACACCTTGATTTTGGACCAGTGATACAGATTTTGAGTTCATGGATGCTAGAATAGCAAGAGAACACATTTATTTTAGTATTTTGGTATTTTCTTTTTTACATTGGCCACAAAATTTAGTTATAGCTGTCACCTATTAAATGTCTGCTTTGTATTTCATAACAAATCAAAAGAATGATTAAGAATTCAATGCCCAGGTTGTAAATTCTCAGATGGTCTAGAAAAGTCAGTAAAATCCATGGATTTTTAATTTTTGTGGTTAGTATTACATGTGTTTAACTTCAAAATGTGAAATGCTTCCTAAATGTAGAGTGTACCTGATCATCCATTCATATTTAATTATTTCTACCTCTGTACATTCAAATCCATTCAACATCCACAGAAGAGGATTCATGCCTTTCTACATTTGACCTTTAAGTAATACCTCTTTTTATGTGCTTCACTTTTTTTCAAAATTTTATAATATTCTTTTTAATTCTAGTATTTTTATTTATCATAAGATCCACATTCACTCTAAAATTTTCAGTAACATTTCAAATATGAACATGCATATTTGGCACACACTACAAAGGAGGTACTGTGCAACCTCCCCTCATAAGCCAAGAATACACAGACTTTGTCCCTGGGAATTTATAATATGCAGATAAAATATAGGAAAAGCAGACAGTAATATTAAGTTGCACTTCATAGCCACTATGTGATAATTAGCAAATTTCTTATAGGCATCAGATAGAATAACATTTAAAGAAAGGGAAGACCACTGAAATAAAATACCCTGTATCTCCTCCTCTGAGCCTTTCCTTAAGAGGAATTCTGTAAACTCTGTCTTCAAATGGCAATATCCCCACTGTCTTCAAAATTATGTTCCTATGATGACTTTGATGCTTGTATATGTCCACTGATTCTTAGAAGTACTCAGTTTCTATATGTATTTTCAATTTGAAGTTATATAACCAAAGCTATTCCAGAACTTAACCTTTCTTTAAAAATTGCCTAGCAGAGTTCAATGCAGAAAACTGGATATAGCTTTTTTTTTTTCATATTTCTTATATCCAGTATGTATATTCACGTAACTTAAAGAAGCCTCTCAAACATTGAAACTTTTGCATAATTAAATGATGGCAACATATCTTGCCAATAATAGCAACAGAACAATTTGGTGACCCATTTGCTTTCCATATAGAATTAAAAGTAGCAAATCCTGCTCACAAGAGCTGAGTCTTGCTGATAAAGGAGGATTCATTAAGAATTATTTAGCCACACTCATAATGGAAGCCATGCAGAGGAAAGCTTAAGAGAAAAAGGTTTTAACAGGCCAGCAAACATCTTAAGGGGAAAAATTCCTCTGCATAGCAAAAGAAAGAAAGAAAAAAAAAGCTACACTTCAGTGAAATCTTCAAGCAACCAGCTAGAATTTCAATAGCATTTTCCTGAATAGAAATCAGTGGTCTCCTTCAATGGTGTTTACCCCATCGTTTAGGTATGAAAGCCACCTTTCTGAGGTAGCCATGTCAAGGAGAAATAGAGATGGCAGAAGCCAGGTAAAGCACAAAGAAGCAATAGGAAACTCTTTAAGGAATAAAAGCACTCAATTGACCAGGTAAAAGAGAAATAAGTGCCAGGTGAGTAGAAAGGGCAGGAGATGTATGTCTAGGTATGTGTATCTATATGGTGGAAGGACTGGAACCATTATTACCTTCTTCAAATGTGCCTCCTTCCCCCATCCCATTGGGACTTTGTAACTGTACTAATTGTATCCTGTATTGTTTTGCACCCTCCCTGCTCCAGGCTCTTGATTTAGGTTATTCTTTTCCTGTTATCCACATATGGTGAGAGTTTTTATAGCTTTTACATAATTGTAGAGAGAATTATATCTTATCTTCTTCAGTAAACATCTATATCCTTCAATCAAGACATCATTCATTCATTCTTTTAAAATTACATTTTGAAAGATGGTTATGGGTCAGAATTTTACTAAAAAAGTTTAGTAAGATACTCAGAGATCACAGTCTACTGAAGGAGAGGGAAACACACTCATGATTTTAATACAGTATAGTCACATGTTGAGAACTTGTGTAATTTCCATTTTTTTAGTCCATTGATATGGATTAACAGTTTAAAAAATTTCTTTATCTATCCTTATTTCATAAGAGGTATAACTTTTCAGAGCAAGAGAAAGGTTGGAAAATTTGCAAAGCAGAGTAGATTTTATGGTTAAATAAGAAAAAAAGAATAAAAGAAGTAAAAGATATGGAAGATTTTTAGTTTATAAATGAGTTATAATTGACATATCCTAAAATGTACATACTTAAATATATAATTGGATTATTTTGATTTACATACATACCTGTAAAATGTCACCCCAATTAAAATAATAAACATCTGTCATCCCCCAAAGATTCCTTTCAATCTTTATAATGCTTCCCTCCTATTTATCTCCATCATTGATTTTTTTCTATTTACTATATTATTTTGCATTTAGATCTTTCCTTAAAACTCTGGAATCTTTATTAAAAAGAGCATATACATTTTGATATTTACCCATGTTTTAAGTGTCGATAGTTCTTTCCATTTTATTGCTGAATTATATCAGCATTTTCCTTTACACAATTCAAATTTAAAAAATCTGTTTACATATTGAGATTGTCTCCAGATTTTGCCTATTACAAGTAAACTTACTAGGACCATCCCTCTACAAGGCTTTGTATGTCCATATGCTATCCTTCAACTTTGTATGGGTGAATAAATATCTAGGGATTTGGACTGTTTTGATAATTTCATATATCGTTTTCACTTTCATTTTTCTTTTTCTTTCTCTCTCTTTCTCTCTTTCTTTTTTTTCAAATTAATTTTTCTTTCTTCCCATCACTGGATATTAAACCCAGGACTTTATGCATGCATGTAAGTGCTCTACAACTGAACTACATACTCGGCCTATGTTTGTCAGATTTGTAACAACTTAAATATTGTTATCGTAAATCATATTTTTAAATTAGTAATTTCTAATTGTTTTTGCTTGTGTATAGACATGTCATTGATTTGTATATATTGATCTTAAATACTGTAACCTTGTTAAGTTAACTTACTAGCCTAGTACACCTCTCCGGACTCTGAAAACAGTCACATTATCTATGAATAAAGGCAGTACACTTCCTCCTTTCCAGTTGGCATGACTTTCATTTTCTCCATTTCACTGAGTAGAAAGTTTAGTAAAATGTGGAAGAAAAGTGGAGAGGACAGGTGCCTTTATATCCCTATAATATTAGGGAAAGTCATTCAGTGTATCAATCATTAATTATAATTTAACTTTATTTTTTTTCTAAATATTATTTTTTAAATTGAGGATGCTCCTTTTGTTCCTAACTTGCCAAGAACTTTTAATAGGAATAGATATTAGGTTTTTTAAAATGCTTTTCCTGTGTCTAGTCATGTGATCTCAGATTTTTAGACTCTTAGTAATAATTAATTGCAAATTGGACATCTGCTTTCCTAGAATAAAACCCCACCTATATGTCATATAGAGTAGATCTTCCATATCTGTGGTTTCTACATTCACATGTTCCATCAACAATGGATCAAAAATATTTCAAATAAAATTGCATGTAAACATAATAGACCTTTTCCCTTATCTTTATTTCCTAAACACTACAATATGACAACTGTATACTTAGAATTTATGCTGTTGTAGGTATTATAAATAATCTAGAGAAAATTTAATGTACATGAGAGGACGTTCATAGGTTGTATGCAGATAACATGACATTTTATATGAAGGACTTGGGCTTCCACAGATTTGGGTATCTTAAGGATTCCTTAAGCTAACCCCCATGAAACTAATGCCAGAAAACTGTATTATTTTTTCTTTGAATGCATAAAATTTTGTTTAGAATCAGGATTCATATCTTCTACATTTTTTCTGCAAAGTTATTGCCTTGTTTTAGTATCCATAATTCTTGTTTCAAAAGTTAGTTGGGAAAATTTTCCTCTTTTTAACTTACTGTAGGAATTTATATAAAATGTACATTATCTCATCTTTAAATATTGGCTGTAATTTGCCAGTGAAGCACTTGTGCCTGGGATTTTCTGCAAGTATTGAATACTTTTAAAAAGTTATAAGATGAAAACTTTTAAAAATAAAGAATATATATACACATATATACCATCATCATATACTTTATTAAAATTTACACTTTCAAAAGAAAAATAAATAAATCTGTATCAGCTATTCAATCCCTATAGATACTGCTATTGTCTGAATGTTTGTAACCACCCCAAAATTCATAAGTTGTGATTTTAATCCCCCAGAATGACATCAGGAGGTGTGAACTTTGGGCAGGTGAAAAATTCATGAAATTTATGCTCTTATACTAGGTAATGAAACTGGAGCCCCGATGCACAGAATTAGTGCTCTCATGAAAGAATCCCCAGATTGCCGCCTTATTCCTTCCACCACTTGAGGACACAGCTAAAAGGCATCATCTAGGAGGAATTGACCTCACCTGACACTTAATCTGATGGGACCTTGAACCTGGACTGCCCAGTCACAGGAATTGTGAGAAGGAAATCTCTTTTGTTTGTAAAGCCAACAGTATGTGATATTTTGTCATCACAGACCAAAGTGACTAAGACAGATACACTTTTATTCTTGTTATAGGATAGTTGAATAGACTTATAAATGGTTCATTAGTCAAATATTTTTCTCATGATTTTTCTCTTAAAATTTTCGAGTTGTATTAATTAAAGAACATGGCAACATGCAGTTTCTCCTATCTTTATTACATTCACATATGATCCTATTTCCATTTTTTAATCCATAGCACTACACTTCATGCTTATGTATTGTAGTATAATATTTATCCTCTCATATATCTTCTTGCCATCCTTTAAAGCTGAACTTAATGGCTACCTTCATTAAGGTTTCTGTACTAGAGTATCACACACGTATTATTTCAACGGGTTCTGTTTAGGTTAGAATCATAGAGTCAAACAGAATCATCTCCTTTGCCTGTATGTTTTGCAGACAGTGTAAGGCTATTGAGGAAAAATATTATGCCTTTTACTTCTTTTGTAGAACAGCTCTGGGCTTCTGTTGAAGTGAATTCGATTCAATTTCTGAATGGAGTATATGCCTGTGCAGAGTTATAAAACCTGATTCTTATTTCAATTCTTTTACTAAATAACTGTATGATCTTGGGTAACTCATTTTCAAAGCTTTCTATGAAATGAACTCATTAAATCAGATTATCTCCAAGGTCTCTTTTAGCTCTGCAATGGTATAATTTTCACTGTAAATATTAGGTACTAACAGAGAAGTAAAATCATATGACATCCTTTCTATATTGAACTCCTCTCTTACTCTGAAATTCTAAAAGAATATTCATCAGCATACTCAAAGCTGAAAACCCATGTTTTTTATGCTGAATATTTAGAAGTTTATTATAGATAAATAGCCCCAAACTGGTAAGCTTATTTGAAACTCTAGGAACTACTAGTAGCTAAACCTCCTGGGTTTGCAAAATTGGGCAGTAAATTGTATGACAAGGGGTTTTCTCCAGAGATTTCCTATGTTTGCTGCTTCTGGCAGGTTGGAATTAGAGTGAGAAAAGCCAGTTTTGTGATATCTTGTTACTGTTGCTCCCAGGTGGAGTTCATAAGTGTAGACACGATGACAAAGGTGATGAAAACATAATAACAACAAAAGAAGAATTTAATCAAATTTTATCAGCTCTGTAAAAGCTTCCAAGCCTAACTCCTCTGTTGGCTATATTTATTTGTATATTGCATTTACGAAATGAACTTTCTCCTTGGGGAGAAAGAGGGAATTACATAATTACAAGTTGGAAATGACTAGATCTATAACAGAAAAGCAAAGTATGATCTTGGATTCTAAGTGTAGGCAAAATGTAGTATTAAAGGGTATGTAATCAGCCTCTTTTGTTAAAATCCTGAATATAGGGCACCAAAATTATCTGAAGTCTTCATTTCTCATTCTGCCATTTCTATTAATGTCAATTTTTATTATTTTCTCTCAATTTAGTCTTTTTCTGATGCCCTCAGCTCAACCTGCTTGTAATTTCCATTCAAGACTTCACATTTATTCTCTAACCTGGTGAAACAAAAAGCTGTTCCCTTTTCTGGAAGGGGTTCTACAGTGATCGCTCTAGGCTTCTCCAAATGCTCATTCCTCAGATGATGCTATATCTGTCTTTATGTTGACCAATAAAAAAAATGAGCCCTTCATGTTAATCTGTATACGTGTGCCCATCAGTTCATAGGAATAAGCCAGTTTGTCTTTATTTTCCCCCAGAAATGATGCCTCATTCTACATCACAGTGCTAAAACTTTTAGCAGCAAGCTTTTCTCAATACTGTCTTTAGCTTGCTGGGCTAAATATCACTAGCACAAATCTCCTGCCTGTGCAATCTGTTTACCTGGGAAACCTACCTTGCCCCTCCCTCCTATGTCTAACCTGAAATAACTTAGTTACTCAGCTATTTCCTCCTGCCCCTTCCTTTTCTGACTGACAAATTTTGTTCTTGGTCCTTTAATGAACACTCCTTTTCTTTATGGACTTCCCTGTGTTGATTTATGTATTCATTGTGCTTTTGATCCAAGAAAGAAATTGCAATTTTTATCATTTCTACGTATTATTCCCCTGTTGTGGTCTCTGTTCACTGGGAAATCATTTCCTATGGTACAGCTATCTCAGTCATTTCATTTCTGCAAGTTCAAGTATGTACTTTATAATATATCAATTTTAGAACTTTAAGTATATGTATATTTTACTTTGGTTCATGTTTATAAACTTTCCAATGAAAATCAGTAACTCTTGAGAGCTGGGGTTATGTTTGCTACCTTTTCTATCATTCTATTATATCTAGAATGCCAACAGTGCTTAGTAAAAAGTCCCCATGTAAGTTTTCAACATGAAACATATGAATGATTTAATGTAAGTTATAGATTTTAGTTTGAATATATAGTGCAGTATATTTATCCTCACTTCAGATCAACAAATATTTATTGAGCAACTAACATAGTGTCTTATACATCGTAAACTTTCAATAAATATTTAGGCAGAGAATATTAGCAATTTATCTGTACAGTGAATGAAGCCCTCACAGGAGAGAAGGAAATAAATAACTTTGAAACATTTTCTGGTTTATTAACTTCAATATTCTATATTTTGGTTTTTGAGTGAATTATATTAATATATGGCAGAACCTCATTTAAGAAGCTGATACAATTTTCTATTGCCAGAGTAGGCACTCCATTGAACTTGAAATCACCAGAGAAAATAGGAAGTAAGGCATCTAACTTTGTGAGGCTTACCTGCCTTTTTTCACCCTCTTTTACCCATTTATAGGACACTTCTTGAGAAAAGTCTCCAGGTCTCAGTGAATCCAAATTCACAGGCAGTTGATACAGTTCCATGGTGAAGTAGGTATGAAAGATATGGGTAGTGGTTATTTCATCATGCAGAACATGTATATATTTTTTTTAAAAAGTGAAGATGAAGAGAAGCCCTTGAAGAAAATACACTGATGGCAAATAATATAAGGAAAGAGGTTCAGTCTAATTAGTCATTAGGGTAATTCAAAATAAAATCAAAGTGACATACCACTATGACATACCAGTGTAAGGCATATAGAATTTATACTGTAAAAGGAAAGAAAACCAAACAATAGAAAAGGCTGGCAAGGATGCAGAACAACAGGACCCTGCTAGTAGGGATACAGAATGGTACAATCATTTAGGAAGATGATTTTTTTAAAAGTTGAATTACAATTACATATGATCTGAAAATCTTACTCCTAAATATTTACCCAAGACACACAACTTATGATTACACAAAAATCTGTTTCATAAATGATTATAGCAAATTTATTCCTAACTGTTCAAAACTGGTAACAGCAAAAATGTCCTCTGCTGGTAAATACATAATGGAATGGAATGATACTCCGACAAAAAGAAACTGCCTACTTATAAACTCAGAATTATGACTGCATCACAAATGCACTATATTAAAAAAGAAGCCTGACTCCAAATGCTAAACACTTGTGTATGATACCATTTATATTATATGATGTAAATGTCAAAGTTATAGACCAAAAACAGTCCAGGGGTTGCTATAGAGAAGGCTAGAGAGAAGGGTTGACTACAGGGTCACACATGTAGAAAATCATTTAGGTCGATGCATCTCTCTTCAGTTTCTCAATTGTTTGGTTTTATGACTAAATGTATTAGTGAAAACTCAGAAATATAGTAGTACCCCTTTACCTGTGATTTCTCTTTCCATTATTTCTGTTACCCACAGTCAACTACAATCCAAACATTTTAAATAGAAAAACTAGAAATAAAGAATTAATATATTCAAATAATTTTCACAGTATGTTATTTAATTACTGCATTTAATTACTAATCACTATTAATCTCTTTCTGTGCTTAATTTATGTTAAATTTTGTCATTGGTATATGTACAGGAAAAAACTGTACAGAGTTTATTGCTATCTGTTATTTTAGATATTGACTGGGGTTCCTTGTAGATAAAATGAGATTACTGTAAATACTAAAAAAGTTGCATATTGGTGTGTGTGCACGAGTGTGTGTGTGTGTGTGTGTGTGTTTATGATATGACCACTTGGAGTTGTAAGTAAGAAAAATCATGAAATATCATCAATGAAACCAAGTCAACCTTGAATCCAGAGTCAGGTAAGCATAAGCTCAAGCATAAGCTGAAACTACTTTAAAATGTATTTATGTATACACAAATATAATACATAAATAATTATAAGCATAATTACTTATATATTACAAATATTTATATAGTATTAATATGTATGTTCTTATCATATTGAGTATATATAAATATATATATACATACACACACATACACACACACACAAAGAAGGTCTATTGTACTGTGGAAGTCTACTTTGTCAGTCAAAACAGTGAGTATTAGGGGATTGGAGGTGAAGCATATATCATGTTTTCTTGTGTCAGGCATAGGACGTACAGTGTTTCTCACTCAAAGTATCCTCTTAGGATATTGAACTCATTTTTTCAGTAGTTGCTTTCTTTCTCTTAAAACAGTTCTAAGCTCTTATATACAGAAGAACTGTTCCATCCTATTTGGATACATATTTACTAGATGTTGTATTTTGGTGCAGGAATAATATTTTTAAGTTGGTAGTATTATTTCCATTTTAAAGATGAGGAAGGTAGGTCTCAAATAAATATATTAACTTTTTCAAAGGACTTAACCTTAGTTATCAGAACTATACAAAAAAAGGGAAGGTTTTTGAGAAAAATGTTGAAGAATAATTTTCTCATTTTAAAGAATCCAATTCATAAAACTGTTACTTACAATTAAGTACTGAGCATATCTTTCCTATTTTCAATTTATAACAATAGTGAAGGAAGTGACAAAACTTAAATTACCCTTAATCATCTAATTTTTATATTATTTTCTTCCTTCATTTTACACCTTGACTCCTGCTCTCATAATCAATACACTTAAATATTTTACTGTATTACAAAAATTCTTTTTTTGACTTTTTTTATTATCCAAGGAAATAAAATCATTTTTTTCAATCTTAAGCACCCAGTTCATACTTATTAATAGTTTACAATATCCTAGAGTACAAGAATACATTGAAACCTAAATCTTATCCACAAAGAGTTTATGGTCTATTGAAAAAAATTAGTGAAGTCATCCACATAAAAGAGTTGGAAGTTTGATATCATGGGCAAATTCTTTGTGGTACTGCATCATCAAGGATACTGGCACAATGCAAAGAAAGAGTTAAAAGGGAGAATGAAGAAGTGAGGTCACAGAAATAGAAAATAACAGAGAATTGCATATCTTTTACTGTTTCATACTATTTAATCAATCTGAAGTAATATATGTGTTTAGCCATTTTCATTGGAAATTACATATAACCAACTTTAGCTGTTAAATACTGTTGCAATGGATATTTTTGTGCTTTTATCTTATTTTGAATTATTTCCTTAAAATGCATTCCCAAGTGTAGAATTACTGGGAAGGATGTGTGTGTGTGTGTGTGTGTGTGTGTGTGTGTGTGTGTGTGTGTGCTTTTGATATATAATCCAAAACTGCTTTCAAAAGTGCTTATACCTATTTGCTGTGTCATGAGCAATGGATTATGCCAGTTTGGTTAATATTCTCTATTTTTTGTGATCTTTAATTTTTTTCTGACCTAATTGTTGTAGAGAAATGGAAGTACTTTCTGAGAGGATGAAATATGTGACCAAAAAAAAAAATAAGGAAGAAAGGAACACAACACATTTGGGGTATAATGATGAGTATGATATGACAGAAATGTTCAAAATGAAGCACTTTAATCATACAAATCATAAAATTTTAGAACATAATTTTGTGGTTTGAAACCAGAAATAAACTATGATAGAGCACTGTTCTTTAATGGGGTTTCAGATTTATGCATATGATATTGATAAGATCCAGCCTTCAGGAGAAATTCACCACTGGTGTATTTTATTTCTGCAGATATTTCTGAACATTATACAGCAACCTACAGTTGACCCAAGTCCCTGCTCTTCTATGTTCATTTATCTCTTGGTAACATGGACAGTCCTTTCAGATGAGCCATGGACCTAATGGGAGAACTTGGAATGAGATTTTTCCTAGAGTGAGTCCCACCAAGTCCTTAGTCACTTAGAAGTGTCAGAGAGAAGGGTCTCTGACAGGCAGCTCTGTCAACATGAACAGAGAGTTTTAGATCAAGCCCAGGAACATTACTGTCAAAAATTACAACCTCAGCGTTGACATAAATGTTGACAGCACCATTTTCACTGATAGTGGTATCAGAGCAGATTATGATTCACAAAGGACTGTCCAACATAAAATGATTTAGATGAAAGGCTCCCAAATAAGTAAAGAGAGAGGAAAGAGAGAAGCAAAAATGAAGTCTGCTGGTTAGAAAATTTTATCAAGACAGTATCAGACTAAGGCTATATATATCACTTTTCCCTAGTAATGAGGGTTTGTATAAGTTTATATGAAGAGAAACATAAAAATGGAAATTCAGACAGTCCCTCCTTTGATCCTGGTCTACCTGCTATTTCAGTCCTGTTATAAACAGGGTTCTATAAAATACTTTGAAAAAACGATGATGGTGTATAATTTTAGAGCAGATGGCAAACCTTTGCTGGGTATCAGTAAAATATTTCCAAAATCAAACCTATGTAATAAAGCAAAATGGCATTTTGGTAAAGGAAGGTACACAGACATGACACATGACACATTACCTTTCTTCCCATATAGAAATATTATTAATTTGCCAAAACTCCTCTCATTTTTCTTGAGTAAAAATGACTCTTCATAACCCAGATAAAATTACTGATTTTGTGACTTTCAAAGATATGCTAATAAGTAACATCATATAATGTTTCTCAAAACTGCTTCTATGTATTGTTGAAAACGCATTCAAATTTTAAATACTCTCCTACTAATTTTTCCCTTACAGCACAGAGCAGAGTTTGGGGTATTAAGGTGTTGGGAAATATATTGAAATAAATGAATTAAGATGAATTGAATTATCATGTGGAAACCAAGATATACTTGTAAATCATTCAAATACCTTGTGCAAATATGTCTCCCATTCTATTCTCTTTCAGAAAAAAAATCACTTCACCTAAATATTTCATACAAAACAAATTATTTGAGGAAGTATTGAATGACTCATAAATTATGTTCTAAGCCCTTTGGGCAAATTGTCTAAAGTGCAAAATGAAGTTAAATGAATCTAAATCTAAAGAATGTGACTAGAGTGAGTTTAAATCTCAAATGCATTTTTTTCCTTCTCAATGTCATGGACAATATTGTGAATGATATTCTGGAGATCATTGTGTTTTGCACCATGATGATGCTTGTGCTGAATTACAATAACCTTATTACTTACTTTTTTAGTCTTTGCTATTAAATTTTTGAATTAAGAGAATGCATTTTTATGTCACTGTGTTCTTCAACTTCTGGATATGGTAATGAAATAGGAGAAGTATTTAATACATATTTTGATAATCAAAATATCACTGTTGCTTCCTTAATTTTTTTTTCAGGAAAAGGAAGGGTATTATTATGGTTCGGATGTGAGGTATTCCAAAAAAGCTCACATGTGAGACAATGCAAGAAGAATCAGAGGAGAAATGATTGGGTTATGAGAGTCATCACCCAGTTATCACAGGAACATAATTATCAGGACAGTGGGGATATTATCATTTGAAGAAAAGTTTTCAGAATTTGCATTAAGGAAAGGTTCAGAGGAGGAGATATAGGGTATTTTATTTCAGTGGTCTTCTCTTTCTTTGAATGTTATTCCATTTGATGCCTATAAGTCATTTGCTTATTATCACGGAGTGGCTGTGAAGTATAACTTAAATTAATATTACTGTCTGCTTATTCGATATTTTTATAGGGTATGATTGGAGGGGGATGGGCATTAGGGCCATGGCTTTGTGGTATATATTTTGTATCTGGTGAGAGGAGTCTCTTTCTCTGCTTTCTGATCATCATATGAAATGTTTCCCTCTGCCACACTCTTCTGCCATGATGTTCTGCCTCACCTCAAGCCCCAAGGAATGCAGCCTGCTGTCTATAGACTGAGCCCTGTGAAAAGGTGAGCCTCGAAATAAACCCATCTTCCTCTACATTTGTTCTGGTCAGATCTTTCAGTAGCAGCAGAGAAAAAGCTGACTAAAACAGGTATTGATAAAACAACCTAAAATATATATGTATATACAAATAAAAATTTAAAATAATATCAAATAAAATTAAAATGATGCATGAACAACTAATAGAGTCAGGTCTTAAGCATTTACAAGAAAACAAAATTTTCTGACTTATAATTATGACAAAGTTGAATATCAATTGCATGGAAGAATTTTGTATACACTTTCCAGAGGAAAACCACGAAACATAGAGACTTACATTCAATAACAGATTAGACATGCTATTAAACTTTGAGAACCTTCTTTCAATTTCTCTCTCAAAATTTGGCTTAATATATATTTGCTTCCTAAATAAAAATAGCCATTGGATTGACCTCCTTTTATCAACAGTTATCAGTTCTGCCTAGTGGGGTGTGTTTCAATGAAATTAACACAATTAAAAAACATTCCTGAATTTCTTACGGGTATTTGCCTACTTGGAAAATATAACTCCTTCCATAAAATCAATTGGATTATGTTACCATGCTAAATACTATATTTATTTACACCTACAAATATAATTTTTGCCCATTTTTCTAAAAAATAAAATTGCTAGAAAAATTATGTGAATTATAGGAAAATAGAATGAAATAAATTAAAAGGCATCAAAATCTGCTAGACCAAGATAATAGCTATCAACATCTTGTCACATGTCCAGTCATTTCCCTATTCATAAAATATCCTTTGGAAATGTATTTTTTAATAGCTTCTAGTAGTCTCTAGTAAAGACATTTTTTAAACTTAGGATTACTTAACTTATTAATTAACCATCATAAATTGGTGTTACTTTAGTGATTTAACTCATACAGTGTGTTGGGCCCTACTAAGCACATTCAACATAATTATGCTCCAACAATCTGATTATGTGAATTTTCTTGAAGAACATCAGGGAAAGAGAGAGTGGGTTGGTAAAGGTATGACATGCAGAATGGAGATCTGGGCTAATTAATAATTCTGCAAAGATAATAATAATGATTAATTTATATTATCATTACAATTACTAAATCTATATGTGCCATGCCTTCCTCTAAGTGACATACATTGAGCCACTTCTATACTATTTCCAAACCTGTATTATAGTTGAAAGAAACCAAAACTGAGGTCTTAGGGAAATTTGGACAATATAACAGCTTGGTAATTAGGAACACACATTCACACACACACACATCCACACACACATATATCCTTCCAGAAACAAATACATGTTTATAATAACATGATTCAAGTAATTTTGCTGATTATTGCAACCTCATTTATTGCAAACCAATGAACTAGAAAAGAAAATTATAATAAATTAAAAGTTACCAGGGACCAGGGTTATCAAAATGAAGCAATGAATTTGGTGTATATCAATGTGAATTCACTATTTTGGAAATTCTGATGATTTAAAAATAATTTCTCAGCCTGTGTGCCTTGGTTAGAAGTGATGGCTGAGACAGAACTTCATGTCCATAGAGCATAACCACAACTAACCACTATTATGAATTCAATTTAAAAATGTTTTAAAAATTGTCCTACTTTTCATATGACTTTATATATGATTAGGGGAGCTTCACTGTAAAATCTGTCACCTTGACATAAAGAGCTTTTGAGCTTATCTGAGTATGAAAAGAGACCTGGATTGGCAGAGCTGTAAAATGGTTAAGATGTTCTGGCTTCAATGACCTTCAGTTCTAGACTTTAAAAAGGCAGTCTGGATAAAACATACTTCTCCAACAGGAGTTCTCTGTCACCCAGTCATGGTCCTGCCAGGTACAGAAAGACTGCACCTTCTCTCTCACCTCCTTCTTTCATTATTCAAATCCAGCTTTCCCAAATTCACAGCTCACATGTTTTATTCTGTTCCTGTTCAGCTGCTCATTGTTTGGTAGGGGACATAGCTCTTCTACCTAGTGCCGCATTAATGAATTATTTGTCTGAGCCCACAAGGTTGCCCTGCTAACCCCAATAACAGGAAGGTAAATGCACTTCTGCAAAATGCTATTTTTTCCCCCTTCATAAAGACTCTTAGAGGCAACTGCCATGTTGATTTTCTGATCACAGAAGTTTCTCTCCAATGTGGAGAGGGTTAAAGGCAGAAATTGAGCAGGGTAGAAGTTTGGCCGCTGCAGGTGTAGGCCTTAATTGGGGGATCAGGTGCTCATAAAGAATGTGCACAGAGGGTGAGTAAGTCAACTGGCACAGAGAATAGAGCCACAGGGAGGCCACACTCAGGAACCCAAATAAAGACCCCTTTAAACCCTTCTCAGTAGCTTTGTTCTGTCCCAGCTGTACCTAATGAGGTTATAAATAATTCTGTTCTGGGCATTCCAGGATGACCAGTCAGCCACATCATCTGAAATTCTTTTCTTCAATATATGTTGCATTGTTATTAGTACTCTTCTCTATATTATCAGCAATAATATGTAATTTTAATTGTAATCATTAGTTTTTAAAGATCTCAATGAAATATACATGTTTACATGCAAATATTCATGTTTGCATACGAATATGTGGAAATAGTTATCAGCATTTTCAGAAAAGGAAGATCTAACAAGAGGAAATAAAGATGTGAAAGGAAGGTGAGAGAGATCTTGTGTACATATTTGTGCAGTTGTAAATAGATTTGGGTGCATTTCTCTCAAACAGAATAACTTCTTTCTGTGTTTGACTTCTCTTCATGTACAAGCAAAAATATAAAATAAAATAAAGTTGGACACACATAAACTAAATAATTGGTAAATTCCTACTACTCTTCTGTGAGCATCAATTGTGGTCAATATCCTTATAGAAAAATACACTGAGAAAATTATTTTACAACCTTGTTAGGGGATTAAAAATTTTATTGTAAAGCAAATAACATTCAATAACAGTATTTTAAGACTTGAAAGAATTGTATATGTTCTGCTTTCTTCATGTCCTGTATATTTTTCTATTCTCTTTCTCAAACCATGTAAAATTTTCAAATCTGCACACAATAAAAGTGGAAAAGAGATCAATGTTCTAAGTAAAGTTCTCTTTCACTAAGTTTTCATCCACACACTTATCTAATATTTGTAGCACATTAAACTTGTTTAACCTTCAAAACAACCACTTAAGTATTTATATTGAATTCAAAATAAAACAGAGAGTCACATTAATGTGCCCATTGCTATGTAGCTGGTAAGGATCATAGGAAGAATTCATAGCCAAAGGAGAAACCAGAGCTGTAATTTGAGGACAGCTATTTTTCCTAAAGTATCTAGCTTTAGGCAATTATATAAAATTCTCTATTTTGTCTTTCACATTTCTTTAAATAAAAAGGTTTCATATTCAGGAATAGAACATTTATAGATAAGCGCACTAAATGAAATATTCATCAGTAAATTTCCTCATTGTTGTTGTCATTTGAATAACTCTCATTACTGATATAATTGAGCATCTTTGTCCAGTTGGTTATTCGTTTTATTTTGTGAAATGTATGTTTAATTATCTTTCTTATTATTTTTTACTTGGTTTCTCCTTATTTACATGTGGAAGGATATTATATATTTCAATAGGAATTCTTTGTGATTAACACAAGTAGTAGTCCAAACAATATTTTAACATTTTCTTGTTTGCCTTTTTGTTTTCTTAATGGTGTCCTTTGACAAATAACTTCTCTGTATATATGTTCCAAAATATCAGTCTCTCTGTGTGTGTTAGTATTTCTTTTTCTCAATTTTAAAAGCCTTTCCCTATACCAAAATCTTAGAGATTATCTCTAGTGTTAGCTTTCAAGACATTTCAAAAATTTATCTTTTAAGCTAAATCAATCATATTGATAAATTAATATGTTCAAATGTAGTGTCATGACAGTTTTTTTTAATGTGGATGTCTAATTAATTAATCCAGCATCCATCAATCAAAATCTTGTACTTTTCTACTGTTCTAAAGTATCATTTCCCTAAGTTAGGCATTAGATAATTTTAAGCACATTTGTAAGATCTCTATTCTATTCATCTATTATTGTGCTAAACCATATTTTAATGTAGTACTATAATAATTCTTGATATTTAAAAGAACATGTTTTCTTTCTTTGTTTTTCTCCTTTGAGTTTTTCCGTAATTCTTACTTCTTTGAATTTCCATGTATGTTTCAGTAGTACAAATATAATAAATTTCACATATTCCCAAAGACAGAAAAAAAAAATCACCTCTGAGTCAAAGGAGATATTAAATCTTTGAAAGTTTTGAGATCTGATTTATGTTCTCAAAAAGTGGGTTTATTCTGTATTGGCTGGCTACAGTGTTATGTCAAATATATTAATTGTGCTCTTCAAAATCTCTCTTTGTCATTTTCTTTAATCACTCTATCAGTTACTACATAAAGTTATTTTTAATTCTGTGTTGATAAATTTTTCCCTCTATTTTTGAGGCTATATTATTTGTTAGAAGTTTGCAGTTGTTAGTTTTCTCTTAGCATATCTCATTATTCTTATTCACTCATCAGGAGTTCTATATGCAAACTTATTTAGAAAAATAATTCGAGAACTTGGACTATGTCATTTTCTTACAGGCAAAGTGTTTATTTGCTTCTTTCAGATATCTGATAGCACCAGCATGCTGGAGTCATATTAATGCTCCATGAATTGAGTAATTAGTAACTGCAGTCAAGTGTTGCTGTTCAGGAAAAACAGAATGAAGCAAATAAATAATCAGATAACTCACCACCACCACAATAACAAAACCTCAGCATGTTCCCTTTAGTTTTCATGAAGTGAATTTTCTAAATCAAGCTATAAAATTTCCTCTGACAATTGGCACTCAGAAACAAAAAATTTGTAAATTTCTGGCAATTAGGAGTCCCAGATGATAAATGCTAATTCTCATCCTTTGCATCCTAAAACAAAGCTGATAGGTAAATAAACTTTGAGCTCTAAATCATGGGATTTCTACAGTTCCTTTTTTTATTTTTAAATATGTCTGGGCAAAACTCAGAAGACATTTGAAGGAAAAGGAATGAATAAAACAATAGAAAAACAACCCTGAAGGAAAAGTAAATCTATGAAGGAAAATAAGACAATTTAAATCAATATAAAAGATACATATTTTAAGTATTCTCAGGTAGACTTCAGAGTGTATAATATTTCATAAAAATAAGAGCAGGATGTAAGGAAAAAATAATCAGAGAACAATAAAGATACCTCTCAAGTAAGATTATAATTGCTAATTTTAAAGTACAATAAACTGTTAGAAAAATATTGAGGAAATATCATTATTGTTAAGAAAAGACAAAGTGTTGTAAAATATAATTGAAAAGTTGACAAAAAAGACACTTAATGTAATTTTATATTATAAACAGTATAAAAAAAGAGAAAAGTTTTATGGAACCAGTAGAAAACCATTTTTCATAACTTGTAACAGTATTCGATTTTAATAAACTCTTATTAGCACAATAGAATGAATGGAAAAATAATTACTATCTAGACATGTCATTATAAAATTTACAATAGAAAATAATATAAAGATACTACTTAAGTCACATTTATTGTATATAAAACAAGGCAACATATAAATTGGTGAAAATAATTCTGCTTTTAAATTTTTATCAGCAAGATATGTTCCATAAAGTAGTGACAAAATAATTTCAGAGAACTGAGAGAGATTAATTTTTAAATTTGTTTTATATACCCAGCTAAACTATTCACCAACTTTATAAGTAGAATAAAGACATGTTAAAAAAAAAAAAAGAACTTATAAAGTTTGTTTCCCTTGCATTATTTCTTAACAATTTACTGCTGCATGAACTGCAGCAAAAGTGAGATTTGATCCACAAAGAGGTAAACATCAAATATCTGCGACAAAGGATTTAACTATGAACAAATGAAAGGAAACCCCAGGGAGGCATGTTCATAACAGTGTTCATAATCAATCTGATTTTTATAAGCAAATAAAAGGCTATAGGAGAAAAGTCTCTAAGAATAAAAGTTAATACAATAAATTAAATACAAAAGTTTTGGGGGAACTAAATCAAATAGTGCAAATATTGAAATTTCATCTTAAAAATACTGGACCTGTGAGATTATACCAGTATTTAACAACAGCCACATTTGATATGGACAATATTTATGTAGTTATAATTATGAAAAATCAACTTACTAATTTTTAATTTATAGAATCACCTTCTTGACAGTGTTTCTTTTTTTTAATTTTTTTTTTATTGTAAACAAATGGGATACATTTTGATTCTCTGTACATGGAGTAAAGGCATACCATTCGTGTAATCATAAATTTACACAGGGCAATGTTGTTTGATTCATTCTGCCATTTTCCCCCCTTCCCCCCGACCCCCCCAACCCTCTTTTCCCTCTACACAGTCCTTCCTTCCTCATTCTCGCCTCCCTCCCTAACCCTAACCCTAAACCTAACCCTAAACCTAACGCTAACCTTTCCCACCCCCCATTATATGTCATCATCCACTTATCAGTGAGATCATTAGTCCTTTGGTTTTTTGAGATTGGCTTATTCACTTAGCATGATATTCTCCAATTTCATCCATTTGCCTGCAAATGCCATAATTTTATCATTCTTTATGGAAGAGTAATATTCCATTGTATATATATATGCCACAGTTTCTTTATCCATTCATCAATTGAAGGACATCTAGGTTGGTTCCACAATCTGGCTATTGTGAATTGAGCAGCAATGAACATTGATGTGGCTGTATCTCTATAGTATGCTGATTTTAAGTCCTTTGGGTATAGGCCAAGGAGTGGGATAGCTGGGTCAAATGGTGGTTCCACTCCAAGCTTTCTGAGGAATCTCCATACTGCTTTCCAGAGTGGTTGCACTAATTTGCAACCTCACCAGCAATGTATGAGTGTACCTTTTCCCCCACATCCTCACCAACAGTGTTTCTGAATCACCTCTTCAGAGTGTTTCTATATCCTGGCTGGACAGTAGAACTTTGGAGAATAATAATATCTAAACTCCTTAAGATCTATTAAATCAAACATCTGGAGTAAGACCTGGGCATAAGTATTTTCAACATCCCCAAATGACTGATTTGTAATTGGATTTGTGATTGCTGTAGTTCAAACATAAAACAATTACGGTTACAAAAGACTAAGCAAATGGTATTGGTGATAATTATGGATGAAAAGAGTGAATGAACATAAAGGAACCTGAGATGATAATGTCCTCTGTTTAAGAAGTGTGGAATTAAGAAATACCATCCATTCATCTATTGGAGGGCATCTAGGTTGGTTCCATAACTTAGCTATTATGTATTAGTTGAGCTGCTATAACCATTGATGTGACTGTGTCATTGTGGTATGCTGATTTTAACTATTTGGGGGGTCGAGAGGTAGAGAAGAATGAAGGAACTTCGGATGGTGTACAGGAAACTGTGGTGAGAGGAGTTGGGGGAGGGAAAGAGAGTAGAATGAAACAGTATTACCCTATGTATATTTATGATTACATGAATGGTGTGAATCTACATTGTGTACAATCATAGAAATGAAAAGTTGTACCCCATTTGTGTACAGTGAATCAAAATGCAGTCTGTATAAAAAAATATTTGGGGTATAAATCAAGGAATGGAATAGTTGGGTCAAATGGTGGTTCCATTCACACACTTCAATCACTGTCAATTAGTCTGTACCATTTACTGAGTGAAATGTCTAACATTATCAGAGAATTGGATGACATAAAAGCACAAATAAAAACAATCATTCTTAAAAAGAGAAGGAAATACCATCCCTCATAGTAGAATAATGATTAGCAATTAAGGACCACAAAAATTGGAGACTGAAGGAAGGAGGTGTGTATAATAAAATAACAAATTCCCATCATTCACAACCCAATTATTACATAATGTCTAATTGTCCTAAATCAAGGAGTAGTGATCTGAGAGCATGTCTTAAAGGTATGGAGGTAGCTTACAGAAGAAACCATTATAACTTTTAATTGTTATTATTATTTTATATTGGTTCTTTTTAGTTATACATGACAATAAAATTCATTTTGTCATAATTATAAAAGCATGGAATATAATTTGTTCTAGTTCAGTCCTCAGTACTTCACATTGTCCTCCCTTCCTCCCACCCCCTGTTCCTCTCCTTCTATTCTAATGATCTTTCTGCTGTTTACTTGTTTTTTTTTTTTTTTTAATTAGTATCTCGTGGATGAACATGATGGTGATATTCCCTGTGGTATAACATGTATGTTCATAGGAATGTGTGGTCACGATTTATTCTACTATCTTTCCCCATCCTATCCCTCTTCCCATTCCTTCATTCCCCTTCATCCAATTCACTGATCTTTCTTTTGTAATTTTTATCCCCCCGCCACACCTTATTTTGAATTACCTTTCAGAGGGTGATTTCTGGAAGCAATTATTTTGTTCAGCAGGGATAAGTCAGAAGCTTGTGACTTTCCCTCATGAAGTAATGCAGTGCTTCATTTTTAAATCATTCCATTGTGATTTTCAAATGCATTTATGCAAATTGTTAAAAATGTAATATCTTGGAAGATAATATGAAGAGGGCTTCTGCTGTGTTAATAATGTTCTCTATCTTGGGAATTAGTAATGTGGATCCATTCATTTCTGAAAAAGTATATATATTACATATATATAATATATACACAAACATATGTGTGACATTTACATTTATACTTATATTTATTTGACCTTAATGAACATTTCAAACTAAAAGTAAACTAAAATAGGAGGTTCTATGAAGACTGTGCTAGGTGCCCTGCTAATTAAACCAGTAAGCTATTTTGAACTCAGTGTTTTGTGGGTGATAATGAATTCAACTGAGAAAATTAGTTATATGTGAAATAATTTAAATTCAAAAAATATATAAACCAATAAAATTGCTATTTGTGAGTGTACTGAATCCAGTGCATTCAGTCAGAGAGAAAAATTTTCAATATATATTGGTTAGATCCATTGAAAGTAAGATGAATTAATTCATCACCATGTTCAATTTCCTATACATGATGAGGAAGGACGATGACATTTCTATGCATAAGAAAAGAGATATGAATGTTTGGCTAAATTGTGCATCTGTGTGGGGTTTTCTGTTATAAATGGAGCCATAGAGAAGAGTGTGTAGTGCTAGGAAACCACACAGAATAAGATTATGTTATTCCCTGATTTTGATGGGCATGGTTTTGATGCAAAGAAACTTGCACCTTGTTATGGAAGCAATGATCAGATACTGACAAGAACAGGATGATAATATGAGGCAATTGGCATTTTAGGGCTATCAGATAGAAAATTGTGTGTCATAGGAAATAAAACGTGAGAAACTTGCAGTTATGTAGCTGTCTCCCTAGAGCCTCTTACTAACACTCAACCCAGAAATGCCCATTTCATCTCCAATTGTTCTTCAAATGTAGAAACTAGATTGCTACTTGGCAGGCGTATGAGTCTGTGGGGTTGAGTTATAGCTGCATGTAATGATGTGTGGGAAGATTATTACTCCTTTAGTTTATAGATAATTTTACTAGAAAAATAAAGGCATTCCAACTGGGTTTTTAGATATCCGAATTATAAAGAGACTCTAGAAGCTCCTTAATTTTCAAGGTAGTAAAATCCGAATAGATCTTACTTGAAATATTATAAAAAAATTAAGATGATGATGAAATAAATATTTCAACAAGTAACTCCTACTTCAAGAGAAACAACAAGAAGTTACTTGTTATTGGAGAGTAGTGAAGACAACTTTTTCTGAAATTTGTCATTTTCCCATGAGAAGTCTAAAGACAAATGAAATATAGTTTATAATAAGGAAAACATTAAAACTCATAAGATGAACTTTAATTGAGCAGTTATATTTTGCTAAGCAATATTATAACTACTCCTTCCCAAACCCTAAGATAAAGATAAAATCATCCCTGCTTCACTTACAAAGAAACTTTGGCCTAGAAAATGTAAAGACCATGCCTAAACTTTCACAAGTAATAAAAGTTACTGACGGAATTATACTTCATGAGGACCTAAAAAACCTGAACTCTTAACTACTTCCAAAAGGTGCTTCAGACTTAGAGGATTAGGTTAAGACACAACCATAAGCGAGGGGATATTTGCCCTCTCACTCTCTTTCTCTCCCAGGGAATTTTCAGTGTCTATTTGAAGATCAGATATAACAGTGTGTAATAATAACTGATTGTGATGTGTATTAAAGCAGAGGCTCATAGAGGACCATAGATGAATGGAAATACTTCCTGACAAAGAGAGATGCTCATTAAGAAGCATGCCACTTCTTATTTAAAGATATGAAATGAAAATGAAAGTAAAGATTGCAATTAAAGAAAGTAGATTTGCTGATTTCTTAAAATACATTTTGCAAAGGAAACAATTTCTAGAATAGTCTTCTGGAAAGAGGGAAAGTCCTTGTCAAGGAAAGTCTGAAATTCCACATCAGATTTTGCAATGTGTCCTGTAGGGAATGAGAATGGCACAAATGGACTGAATGAGTGATACTAATCTCAATGGTCACATTTCTAGTACCTTATATGATGCTCACCACACTTCTGTAACAGTGGAAAATATCTGTAACGGTCACCATTCCCTAGCATAATACACCAAGTCCCAATTTTAATTAGTGTATTAGAGAGGTCCAATGTGTAGGATAGAGAGAAGCACTCTAACTTAGATAAAGCAGGATTTCAAATGTGTACAGAATGTATCAAATTGCAAGGAACAAATTCTTGGAGTTTGAGGTTCAGTTATTTTCATCTCTGGGACTTGGAATATAATGCACATACAGTATTTCTTAACATTAGTGTTTTTCTCCATTTTATATGGTCATAATGATGCATCTTCATAAACCACAAAGATTATTTGGAGCATCAAGTGAAATATTGAATATACATGTAGAAAAAAATTCAAACAGAAGTTTGGAGTTTTGTAAATACAAAATATTAATTTATATGCTAAGGGTGCCCCTTATTAATGTAGAATGATATTGAGTCTGCTGTGGCCCATATCAATTTACATATAAAAGTGTGATAGTTATTTTCTTTTCCTGGGACTATAAGTGATTCATGATTAGAATTTTACATTGGCTTATGGAAAAGAAATTCTTCATGGATCTCTCGTATTTATGAGGACACTGTCTGACTTTTTCCAGACTCTCTTCCAAGGAAGTTTGTATAGCAGATAGCCTTAGAAGATGGATGGTGACTCCCTGCAGAGCAAAGAACTCTGCCTTGGAAGGTGTACTTTGTCCCTCAGAACCAAACTTTCCAGTACAATAAATAAAATGTTTCCCTTTAGGAAAAAATAGGCAAACATGCTCACCGTCTGTTATAAGAGGTTTGGGTTCCCTAAGCTCAGTTTCTCTACTATAATGCAATATGCTGCTTGTGAAGGTGTCAACTTCCTCTCATTGATGTCCTGTAGATACTGGGGCTTGGAAAAATAGTTCAGGAAATATCAATATTTTAACTTCAATGGCCATGAATAATTGCCTTGAAACCAAAAGTTCTATGTCTCTTGCTAGCAAAGATAAAGTATTGACAGGCTAAATTGTTAGCCTACAAATAGTGTAAAATCTCAGATCCTTCATAGTTCTTCACATTACTGAACCCTAGATAACTGCATTCAAGTTTCTGTTGTGAAAACATGGCATATATCAGTAAAGTGCAAAACTACCTGTTCAATGTGTTCATTGTATACCTAAGTGTAAAAATATTTAGGAATAAGAATTGTGAAGAATAGTTGATGAGATATCACTTTATAATAATAGACTTTTTTTTTCCTGCTTTCCTATTATTTTATTCCAAATCCCCCAAACTGGAGTATTTTTCTTCCTTCTTTCCTGTTATATAAATAATAATTAATTAAAGTAGTGTGCTCACAATCCCAGCTGGCACACTTTTGTTTTCCAGAGTGCTTCAACTGTTTATATCTTCTAGCTATCAACCTAATGGTCACTTTCCACTCTTCAATGCTTTCAGTGCTTTGTAGCTTATTTTTTGCATGTTGCCTCCCTTACATTGATCTGACTTTTTCCTTTTCTTTCCACCCATCCCCTGCCAGGTTTTCTTCTCTTCTGATATCTTTGCAACATTTTCACATTCATTTACATAATCACTTGTCTTCAACATAATTTTTAATCATCAGGGTTTAAAAAGCTTCTATCTTCAAGCTCAATTCTCTACCAACTTTCATCTATTTGCAAGATATCAATGACTGTTTATACCTACATATATCTATACCTATTTCTCTCTTGCTCTTTCTCTATATAGATCTGTAGTTCTTTCTTTATCTATCACCTGATTTAAACTTAATATGTGAATTTCTGAATAAGAAGAACAGATGGACTTTGTAGTCATAAAACTTAGTCATTTACTCTGTGATTGTTTAGGTAACTTAATGCCATTGAACCCTGGTACATTTGTTAATATAATGTGCATAGTAACACTAAAATTTTAAGTAATTGTAAAATCTATACTTAAGGTCTTTGCAAAAACTATAAGGGCACAATAATAAATAATGACTATTTTACACTTCCTATGCTATTCTTTATCTTTAGTGGGAAAATTGCTTCCTCCGACTTTACATGTGTGTCTTAGTGAAGGGCACTATCATTTACTGAATTTCTCAGAATAGAAACCTGATTCCCATCTTAGCCTTTTCTTTTATTCTCATCTCTCTCATTTGGCGATTACCAACTTTTCCTTGTTATGCTTGAAATGTTTCTAGACTCCAGTAGTATTGGCCATTTGTTCTTTTAGAATTTTAATGTTAGATAGTCTCTATTTGTCTCCCTTATCTAGAAACCTCAAGTATTTCTATTCAGTCGATTGTTCACACAACCAAGACTTTTGACCTGTGGTGTAAAGCCCCAGTGCTTTCAGGATGTGTTCTAATATCCAAAGAAAATGTACAGATCACTTCAAAATTAATTCCCACCTTCTGTGTGGTCCTGTCTCACACCATCACTCATATCACTTATGCCTGATGAAATTCTTCCTTCTGAAAAGAGTGTTACAAGAGTGCAGAAGAGATAAGGCTGAGTGTTTGTGGAGTGGAAGGCCATAGAAGGAAAACAGCCCAACAGGAGTTGGACCACATAAAATGCAACAAATTTTATAGCCACAGTGATGTTAGTATGAAACTAGGGGGAAAATGTCTTTCCTCATGCTCCTTCTGTCCTTTGATATTATGGTAGCATTCTATATTGGATGATTCCAACACATGTCATGAGACCAATGAAATCCAGGCAATAGTCGGCTGGTTCACCTTCTTCAGTAAAGAGCAAGGCATGAAATGGAGAATGTGGAAAAGAAGTTGACAAGAGAGGACAAGAAGAAATTCATTGTTACTGCTGCTAGTATTTTCTTCTTTTTGTTGTTGTTATTATCACTATTATAATTTTCACTTAACCTCTCTTCATATGAGAATTGGAGTACATTTTTGAAAAATCTTTTCAACTCATTTTAATTTCTAGATAACTGAACTCCAGTTAGCTGAGGTTGCATTTGTTTGACCTGAGCACATATTATTTTATATGTACTTAGAGAGCAATTGAGGTCATTTTCCTCCATATGCCTCATTTCCTTGTCTCTCTGTTCCCATTTTCTCCCTTCTTATTTGTTCATCAGAGGATCTTGTGATTCACAAAAGCTGATTCAGAAGGAAATTCTCATAATTAAAAATTGGTTGAATATCCACACACATGCCTCTCAAGCAGAATGGTGGACAGAAAATCTTTTTAGCTTTTTATATATAAAGAACTTCAGCAGCATCCCAAATATGGCTTTCTGGGTTTAGTCTAATCAAAGCATACACAAGAAAGGAAAATGATATAAAGCTTCTTTTTCTCCCACTGTGATTTTTATTCTGGGTCACCATATTTTTCTTACATACCATTTTATACTTTAAACATTTCTGTCAAATTAACTACCAAAATTAGAACAGACGATGTCCTAGAACAACCTCAAGAGGTACAATTTTTCACAGGTTGGTGTCTTTAATTTCAATTTCTAATTAATGAAATCCATCATGGTGATTCATGTTGCCTTACTGTTTTGGCCCATCTTATCCTCTTTTCTTCCATTCACTGCTCTGTGGCATTCATTAAGGGAGACATAAACAAAATTGGAAGCTGATGTGGAGGGGCGGGCAGTGTAATAAATGGAATAAAATAATATTGCCGTGGAGAAGCCTCAAACCATTCTGCTTTCTTCCAATGAATGTAATGATATTGATGATGTCCCTAATGCAGTCACCAGTCTCCATCCTTTAAGTGAAATATCACAGAAATACTCTCACTTTTGGAGTTTTGGGTTACTAAAGGTCTCCACACACATTGTTTCATTTTAGAATTCCCATGGTTGCTCCATCTAAGTTTCCTCTTGTCTCCCATCTAGAATTAATTTTGTAAAACTATATAAATGGTCCATGTCTCCATAGGGAAATTGATGCCCAAGAAGAAGCAATCAACGTGTTAAAATAGATCATCTTGGAGACACAAAACGTTCCTGCATAAGTCAGCACAGCCTCCCATAAAATTCCAGACTGACTCAGCATTCACAGGCAGCCATTAGTTCTCCAAAGCATCTTTCTACTTCTTTTATGACTTAGTAGCAAGATTTTAGGAAGTTCATAATCAGAGGAATCAAACTGTCTTCTTAATTAGCAAGATCACAAAAAGCATTGATGGCCCCATTAGGAATAAATGAAGCCTTGACATATAAACCCATACAATTGAGCTCCTTGGTTCTTAGGCTTCCTGAGTTTGTGACCAGAAATAAAATGCATTTTAATACATTTTCATACAGTTCTATCTCATTTTCTAGGAACATATAGATGATCTGTGATTTAAGGGGAAAATATGAGTGTCATATCAAACACTTTCTCAAAAGTCAGAACATATTAATGTAATTTACATAGATATGATAATAAAAATTCTTTTTGAAAGTCTGGGCTTCATACATATTCGTATATATGAAAAGAATTTTATAATTACAAAGCAATGCAAATTAAAGTATGAATATGTCAACATTTATCCTCTTATTTCCTTTTCAGTCTAGAATCCAGGATTAATCTAAATCTCACCTCCAAAAGGCTTCATATTCTTTCAAAACCACTCCAATATTTGAATTCACAGAGCCAAACTCTGTCCTTACTACTTACTTATCTTAGAAATGAAATATGATACCATACTGTTCTCATTTATCAAGGTGTAACATAAATTTTATTTTCTCAGTTGCACTCTAAACCTGCTAAGTTCAGTGATGTAAGAATTTCCCTCCTGTGCTCTACACTACTGTGAGGCACTGTATATATTATTTCTTTTAAATATTTTCTTTCATCTGAAAATTGAAAAAAAGAAAAATGAACGAAGCAGTAGCTTATATTCAAAAAACTAACAACTACCTGATTAATTTTCAATGAAATGACTATTATAATATTACTGAACCTGTGAAATGTGAAGCCAAGCTTTGAAGATAGAAGGCACTCTTTGTTCCCTTTTAACCTTGTATTACTGGTTTAAGTTATTTTTGTACATGACTCAAACTTTGTTAGGGTTTTGTTACCTACTATCCTTGTTTTGTAGAAACTAAATATTATGAATATTTTTCATTTTTTAAGGAACTCAATTCAAAGTATTCTTAGATATCAGTAATACAAACAGATGAAAATCAAGCTCTTCTACTTGAAGAAGGATTGTGCCCATCACTCTCTACAACTTCCCAGCCTCAGCAAAGACCTGCAAATGTAATATTACCACAACTTAAAAACTGTTTCTCTGTGTCATGCAAGGACTGATGATATAACCGGTTACCTGAATATTGCCCACTGAAACAAGAGGACTTCTGACCTGGACTTTTATAGTCCCTAGACTTACCAGTTAAATTTCTTTTCTTTCTTTTGTAGGAGGGATTGAACTTGGGGGCACTTTACTACTGAGCCATATTCCTAGCCCCAGAACCGTTTCCCAACTTTTTAAAATTTTGAAACAGGGTCTCACTAACTTGCTTAGGGCCTTGATAAATTGCTGAATCTGGCTTTGAACTTGAAATCTGCCTCAGCTTGCTCAGCTGCTGGGATTATAGGCATGTGTCATTGCACCTGGCACAGTTAAATTTCTTATATAGCATAGTCATGCAATAGTTTCTTTGACTGACTTGCTTTAATTTTTTTTCTTCTGGGTCACACCCGTTCCTCAGCTTCTACCCCTGGATCTGCCCATCTTTCAACCCACATGCACATACACATACTTGAGACCTAGCACACACATACTCATGCATGAACACATAAAAGCACCAGGAATTCATCATGACTATTTACCAATCAGCTGTATTATTTGGTCTGTGATAAAACTTAGTAGTTTGCAAAGAAACTCAAAACTACTTAAGTACATTGCTTTAAAATCTGGTCATTTGAGTTATTTCATCCACAGAAAATCACCTTAGCCTTTGGATTCCCATTTTAAGTCTGCCTATAATGGCCAATTTTGTAATCTGTACCAATGGTTAAGGCTGAGAATGTCCATCATGGAGCACACTGAGAATCAAAAGAAGAGATGTAAGAGAAAAAACACAGAGGGAAATGGAAAGCACTTAATATTAAATGAGCTAGCCAAAAATTCAAAACAAAACAAAGCTAAGAAAACTGTTTTTATTTACAATTCTCAATGAAGATTCACTAAAATCAGATTTAGTAATACATCAGTAAAATGTGGGAACAATGAAACTTTGTCTATCTGAAATGACCAAGAAATAGTGTGTTAGAAATGACTGAATTGTTCATCACAGAAACATTTTTTGAATAATTAATGTATATGTTAATTCCCAACCTTAGCTAACATATTATATTGAATATATTTTAAATTGTTTTAGGACCAAATGGCATCACTTTGAATTAAATCAAGCAAACCAATCAAATTGACCCCTGATGCTTTCATGAATGGAAACAAAGCAAAATAGGTATATGGACAGACCCATAGGTAACCATTATAAAAATATGTATCAAATAATTATATAAATTATTAAAGTTATTGGAAAGCATTCTGAGCAGAGAAATGCAAAAGAAGAGTCCACTCTCAAAAAAATAAAAGTGAAAGATAAAATACCTACACATTTTTGTTTTCTGGTTTAAATATATTGTTTATCATCCATCCATCTTTACTTGGTGTTACTGGAAAACCTGAAAGAGTAACAGTATTTTAGAGAGACTCAATTTATCTCCCACAATTATGTATCTATTACTGTAGTTGTTTTAGTGTATGTTTCCCAATATTTTGATGCTTTTTCTTATTGATGTTCCATGGTTATGTTAACTTTTGGAGAGGTTGGCTGGCTTTATATAAGGTGAAGCTTTGGTACAATTATTGCAACTCTCGGGTCAGTATGAAACCTCAAAATAAAAATTTAAAAACAAATGATATTGTCTCTTATCTCACATCATTCACTATGAATTAGACAAAAACCAATTTCTATCACTCATTATTCCACTGGATACAACCAAAATAAATCCATAATTCTGTCTCCACATCTGCAGAGGGAGCTGCCTCTAAAGCTAATATTTGAAAGCCTAAAGATATATTGTTGACCGATAGACTGGACTGTTTTTTCTAGCTTTACAGATAGCCTAACACCTTGATTGTATCAGAAGAGCTCAAGATATAAAACTGGCAAAGGGATGGTGAAAAACAGCGCTATTTTCTGATTGGCAGAAGTATCACCAAACCAGGGTAAGAGTGAGCAAAAGGACAGTTAAGATTAAGTTGACCTAAAGGAGGATCCAAAGAAGAAGAGCCAGAATTCTCCCTTATATCCTGGATGGCTGTGTTCTTTCATCCTTATTTTTATGTCATGGAACCCAGGGCTGTGTTCCCTGAATACAGCCAGGCTCTTAACTTTGCATAGTTCAAAGAGTAAAGGTGTCTGCATTTGAAGGTTTGGAAACTGAAAAGTCAAACACAATGCAGAAGGTGATTTTTTACTGTAAACAGTCACTGTAAAGAAACAGTCTTACTGAACTTTACAACAACCACATGAACATATCCATACATAGAAATTACAAGACTGAGGATGTAGCTTAGTGGTAAAGCACTCATGAAGTTCGTGTGAGGCCTGAGTTCAATCCCCCAATATCACAAGAAAAATAAAATATTCATTCTTAGAATTGATATATAAATTTATGAGCATAGGAAAAAATAGATTTATCTTGAAAGAGGACAGAATAATTGAGGCAAGAATAAAAAAAATAAAGGAAATTAATAATTTGATAACTGTTTAAGAAACAAACTCAAGTCATGGAAATTTTGAGCTTGATTTTATCATGAAAGTAGCTTAGCCTCATCTCTGATATAGATGTTTTTGTATTATAGGACATAAAAAAGAGATAAAATAAATTCAAGTCTAGCTAGCTCATTTGGGAGATGAAATTGACAGTTGTGACTTCTCTTACATCTTGCAATCAGTAAACTATGGAGAAAGTTATATACTCTCTGTTTCATAATGAAGACCATGCTATATAATGTTGCCTAGTTTTTGCATTAAAAGACAGTGAAAAATGATTCTTAATGAGCACAACAAAGTGCCATTTATTCTGTTACCACTGTATATTTTTGGTATGAAAAGAGCTACTTCTAAAGTTTTCAAAAATGTTTGTTCTTTTAAGCAAATATTGCATCCTACAAACATTTTTTTCTTGCAAAATAAATTCTACTTCAGCCCATTTCTGAAATAGTATATTTTCTAAATAAATCTGAACTCTTAATAAGAAGAAATGGAGAAGAGAGAGGAAAGGAATAAAGATATGAAGGTAAAGAAGGAGGGATAAATGATAGGAGTAAAAAATAGGGGAGTGTGTGGGGAGCCATCCATGACTTGTATGAGAATCAAGCTTGGTTGAACTATTAGCCAGGAGGATCTGGCTTCAGGAACTCACAAAAATTGCTCCAGAATGCCTGAATCATGTGGATATCTTGTGTTGGTTCACGAATAAAGTTCAAATACAAGCCCTGGATGTGGGAGTGATATGCTAGAGACAAATGACTTGCTTACCTTCACCCTCTATCTTGTTTTTCTTGAAGAAGGTACTAAGGGTCCCCTATTGATCTGTACTGCTATAAAAGAAGCAAGCACAGGCTCCTTCCTTTGTTAGAGTCAGACCCTAATGGATGACTTCATTGGTCATGCCCCCGCTTTAAGATAATTCTGTCTTCGGTCATTATTTTTCATAAATAAATTTCATAGCTTATGTTTCACAGCCAGCCCATACCTCCTATAGGAACCCTTTCCCTCACCCACTAGGAACACGCTGTGAAAAGGAGAGGAAGGAAGGAAGGCAGTGTACACACAAAGGGGCCAGTCTGGGTTCTTCAGGGACCAGTATGCATGCTTTATGCACATATATATTGTGTCATTTTTTACACTCGTTTTTATTTGAAATTTAAATGTCCAAATAGGAGGAAAAAGTTATAGTCTCAATACCTCCCTAGATGATGATAGAACGCAAAATGAATCAAAATGCACAATTGATGGAACTTCATAGAGTCCTAATACATATAATGTTCTAGATGAAACTTAGAAGGTGATTCTCATTTGGAAGATGAGGAAACAGATGAAATTCCTGGGCTTTAAGTATTAGAACATGTTAACATAAGATTTTCTTCCACTGTGTTTCCTATGATAACTATAGGTTACATAACTAGAATTTAAATATTGCTGAATTTCTCAAAACCTTCTGACTGCTTTTTCTCTTTAATATTTTTATCATATATATTTAAGATGTAAACATGATTCTCAATATAAATATACATAGTGAGATGATTACTACAGGCAAATAAGTTAGCACATCTTTCATGATTTATAGTTATTTTTCTTACTATGATAAGAGCACTTCAAATCTATTCTTTTAGCAGGTTTTCATTGTACAATACAATATTACTAACTATAGTCTTTGGAAATATATGTGTGCATATGCTATATATATATGTATATGTATATGCATACACATGAATATATCTATAAAACAAAATGTCTTTATTCATTAACATAACAATGGGCATTTAGGTTGTTTCCATTTGTTGGTTATTTGGAAGAATACAAGAGTGAGCATAGGAAATAAAATAACTATGTGGCACTGAATTCTTTGACTTGGGGTACATAAAAGAGGATTACTGGGTTGTTCTATTTGTAATATTTTGTGAAATTTCCATTTTTTTTCCATAATGACTATACTAATTTACATGCCAAAGAATAGTGTAGAGGGGTTCCCTTTTTTCTACAACTGCATCAGTATTAATTTGGGAGAAGTTTAGAGCTTATTCTTATTTTTATAATATATATTTTGTCAGGTGTGAGATGGGATTATCAGTGTGATTTTGATTTGTATTTTTTGATGATTAGTGATAGTGAGAGGCTTCTCATATGCCCATGAATCATTAGTAGCTTTCTTTGGAAAAATGTCTATAGAAACCATTTCCCCATTTTTTAATCCGGTTATTTCTTTACTGTTTATTTACTATTGGGATATATGAGTTCTTAATATAGTATGAGTATTTATCTCTTAACAAATATGACTTGCAATTTTTATTTTAATGTGAAAATTTCCTTTTCATTTGATGATTGTTTCTTTTTTATGCAGAAATCTTAGTTTGTTGTAGTAAAACTTGGTTATTTTAGTTTTTGTTCACTGAAATTTTGGTATAACAGCCAAAAAGCTTCACAAATGCCAGTACCAAGCAGTTTTTCCTCTCTGTTGTGGAGTTTTGTGGTTTCATGTCTTAAAATTAGATTTCAAACCATTTTAAGTTGATTTTTGAGTATGACATAAAACAGTTTAGTTTCATATTTTTTGCATTAGGATATCCAGCTTTTTCATTAAAAATATTCGCAATGTCTATATTTGAGTCAATTGTATATTACTTTTTCCTTTTTATTGTCATATAATAATTTTTAAGTATTTATGGAATAGAGGCAGATCATTAGATATATGTACTCAAAGTGTAATAATTAAATTAGAGTAGTTAGCACTTCCATCTCCTTAAACATTTATAATTTATTTATATTGGAATCTTTCAAACTCCTCTCTTCTACTTCTTTATAAAATATAAATGAACTGTTGTGAACCAAGTTTTTCCTCTGTGCTGTAGAACATTAGGACTTATTTCTCCTATGTAATCATACTTGGGTAACCATTATTCAACTTCTATATTCCTTCTCTCCTTTCCTTCCCAATACCTGGTGTCCATAATCCTGCTCTCTCTTTTTGTGAAATTAAAATTAAAAATATGTATATATTCTGAATGAGAGTAAGAACATGCAGCATTTGCCCAACACTATTGAACAGAATATCTTTTGTCCATTGTATCTTATTGAAGATTTGTAGAAAATTAACTTGCCACATATGCATGGGTTTTATCTTATGTATTCTCTTTTTCTCCAATGATCTATGTTTATATTTATGCCAATGCCACACTGTTTTACTTACTATTAATTTATACTATACTTTGAAACCAGAAATTGTGGTGTCTCCAGTTTTGATTTTTGTTTCTCAATATTATTTTGGCTACACTGGGTCTTTTATTGTTCCACATAGATCTGGAAATTGTCTTTTCTATTTCAGTGAGAAATGTCCTTGGAATTTTGATAGGGATTGCATTGGATATATTTATTGCTTTGGGTAGCATGGTTATTTTAACAATATTAAGTCTTCTAATCCATGAACACAGGATATATTTCCATTTATTTGTGTTTTCTTCAATATCTTTCATCAATGTGTTATAATTCCCAACATGTAGCTTTTTTGCATTCTTGATTAAATTTGTTCCTAAATATTTTATTATTTTAGTGCTATCATAAATGGGATCTGCTTTTTCAGATGGAGTATTATTAATGTAAATATATACAACTGATTTTTTATGTTTTGTTTCTTGTTGCTTTTATAAATTCATTTAATAGTTCTAACGGGGTTTTTTTTGTGTGTTGAATTCAAGATTTTCTACATATAGAATCATGTTAGCTGCAAACATGAATAGCTTGCTTCCTTTCTGATTCCATATTCCATTTAATTTAAGTTGGTTTTTGTATATGGTATAAGACAGGGTTCAATGATTGTCTTAAATTTGTTGACTTTTTATAACCCAGCATGATCTACTCTTGAGAATGTTCATATACAGTTGAGAGGAATGTGTTTGTTACCACTGATAATGGAAATTTATTTGTACACTAAGTCCTTTTATCTATAGTATTTCCAAAATCTGCTGTTAACTTACTGGTTTTCCATTTTAGTGTTCTATCCATTACAGAAAGTTGAAGGTTGAAGTCTTTAGTATTGTGTGACTTCCAATTTCTTCTTTAACTTTTGCCAATATTTGCTTTACATACTTAGTTGCACTGACATTTTGTGTCTATATACTTGTAATTGTTATATCTTCCTTTTGTATTGACCCTTTTATTATTAAGTAAAATTCTGTTTCCAATGAAATATTTTAATTTCAAGTTTACTTTGTCTGATATAAATTTAGATGCTTCTTCTTCTTTTGCTTACTATAAAACCAGTTAGCAAAAGGTTGCATTTGCTTGCCAAATCTTTCCAACATAAAATTTTTGAATAGATATTTATCTACTAATTAATTAAATAACCATGGGTTATAATCAACTCTGATTTGTAGTTTCAGTTCACTGTGTGAATATAGTCCCCAAGATCATTATTTTTTCATCTATTTCCTTGTAATTCTTTCTTTTTTGTGGTATTTGGAATTCAACTCAGGGCCTTATACGTGCTATACAAGTACTTTATCACTGAGCTACCTCTGTGGAGCCTCTGTGTTCATTACCTTCAGAGATATGATTGGTTAAGAGAGATAAAGAACCAACAGTTATTAAACTGTTCTCTTTCATTGCTGTGAAGCATTTATTTATATTAATTGCACACCCATACCTGAGTCCCTCCCATCCCCCACTTTCTTTACTTGATTAGTTATTCTATGAAGTTTGTCTATTAAGAGAAGTAAAAATATCATTATTTTGTTAGTCCTAGGTCCATGACTGATGTCTGCATAACAATAGTCATATCAAAAAGAAAAAAGAAACATGGTAGCCTTAATATGGAAGTAAACATCTAAAGAAATAGGTAAATCTGAATAATTTTATACTAAGTTTAATGGTTTAATGAAGCGTGGATAGTTGTGTTAGTCAGTTTTGACCAGTAGACCTAACAAGAACAACTTTGAGGAACAAAATTTTACTTTGGTCCACAGTGGTTAACTCTGTAGCACTGAGTCTGAGGTGAGACACAACAGGTTTGGAGGAGGAAATTAAGTCAGGACGTGAAAGTCTGCTTGTCACGAACAAAATATAAACCCAAGAATACCACCAATGATCTACTTCCACCAGCCACACCCTATACTCCTTCAGTAACCAACTAGTTAACCCACATGAGTGGATTAATCCACTGATTAGATTATCATAATCTAATCTAATCATCATAATCTAATCATCTCACCTCAGAAAATTCTTTCATAGTCTCACCTCTGAGCTTTCTGTGGGACACCACATATCCAAACCATAATTGTTTTGGAGAAATATGAAAGAACAAAGAATATGAATGAATAGAAATAAAATGGGGAGAATCAGTGGTGCATATTTGTTCAAATTTTTGTCTGGTCTAAACAAATATGCATCACTGATCTTCTCTGGTATTTTCTGGTCTCAGGGGAAAATCAGAAAATCCTTTCCAGGATTTTGTGAACCCTTTTGTGGAAGAAGAGGAGAGAAAGCTCAGAGAGAGACCTCTCTGCTTTTGCTGTTTTCTGAAATACCTTCATCGTAGGATATCTAATATATCAAAGTGCCATATTTTGGGGTGCCATGCCCTGAAACTCATCACCTTACCACCCAGAGCAAATTATACGTCCTCAAAACATCTTACTGTGCTCTAAGTCTGTATAGTTCATAGGTCAGTCTTAACGTTGGATTATGTCCAATCTTATATGAAAATGTAGTATATACATTGCCAACTGATGTTAGACTGATTTTTATTTAACTATATGTGAAACATTTCAAGAAATATTTGAGAAATATTTATATAAATATTTATATTTATTTACAAATAAAGTCAGTGGTCATTACCTGCCATCAAGGCCTAAAGTTAAAACAAAGATCAGCTTAATTTTTCAATGAAGTGTGGTTAAAATCATGAACATAACTGAAGGTAAGAGTGGTGGAAGTGAAGAAAATAAAGATGAGTGAAATTCATTTGATCGTTTTAGCCATGAAATTGTGTTTCTTTTTGAACAATTAAAACACAATTTCCTAGCAAAAATTCAGTTTGTTTCAATTTTCACAACTGAACAGATAAAAAACTATTTGCTAGTTTTTCTGATACAATGGACAAAGAAGGAACTGCTCCCTCAGCTACAATGAAGCACATCATTGATGCCACACATCAGGCCTGGGACCGTCTTTTCTCATTTAATCTGCCTTGCTCTTTCTTTCAATATCTCCTCATATTTCCTATTTGAGATGATATTTTATGTTGTTCCAGTTCAAGACGAAAAGTTAACTTGGTAGGGAAAAAGTTCATTTTTTTAAATGAAAGTATTTCACTTGGAAGGATGGCTTGAAAAGGTTTGAGATGGATTCAGCAAGTGGATATGATTTGATATATTGAAAGAAATGTGCTTCACAAATAAGAGAAAATGTTTTTGAAAAATGCAAAAGACCTCTTGCTGTTATGTGTTGCAGTGAGTATACTTTTGGATCCTTTTTAAAATAATTTTAGCATGAAAAGAGAAATTTTGATGGTAACAGAGAATCAATGAATCACACAGTTCTAATAATTCTCAGTCTCAAAAAAACTGGGATTATGCTCCAGAAATAGAGTATCATTTCTAGAAGTAAATAACAAACAAACATTTCTTTCAATTGCTTCATATTATCTATAGAGAAAAAGAGGGCTAAGGCCAGTTCTGCCTTTCCTCACTCAAGGAAACATGGCTGATAGAATCCAGTTTCTTAGTGCTCATGTGCAGCTAACTTTGCAGGTATAGGCAACACCCATCTTCTCTCTGTATACATGAATAAGCATTTTCATTGCATTTCGGAAAAATAAAGTTATGCAATATGTGGCCTTCTGTCACAGGCTTCTTTCAGGTTGCATAATGATCTTGAAGTCTGTCCCTGTTGTAATACATGCCAATTCTTTGTGCTTTATTACTGAATCATATACAGTTGCATGAATATAAAACATTTTGTTTATACATTCATCATTTGATGAATATTGGGATTGGTTCTAATTTGGATCTATTATGAATAATGCTCCTATTAATATATTTGTGTAGCCATAAATTTATTTTCTCTTGAGTAGATTCCCAGGTGTAGGTTTACTGAACCTTATATTTATGTTTAAGACTATTGTACAGTTTTCCAAGGTGCCTGTGCCACTTAACATTTTCATTTAACCATTTAATCAACAGTGTTCGAGAGTTGTGATTTCTTCTCCTCTTCCATAATTCTTGTTGTTGTCTATCATTTTTGGAATAACCCCTCTCATTATGATTTTAATCTACATTTTCCTAATTAATAATTATGTGAGTCAGTTTTAATGTGTTGAATTTATAGTTATTTCTATAACTTCTTTGGTGAAATGACTGTGCAACTGTTAACCCAGTTTTAATGTGGGTTTTATTCCGCTTCTTGACTAAAAAGCACTTTTGTGAATTTTTAACAAAAGTCCATTATTAGATATAGGATTTATAAATTATTTCCCCTTGAGAACAGCTTGTGTTTTTCTTCTTAATGTATCTTTGATAAAATTCAGGTTACTAAATTTTTGTTTTTTGATTGAGTTTTGATATTAAGTCTAAGAACTCTTTCAAAATCAAGTTCCTGAAGATTTTCTCCTTCATACTCTTTCAAATATTTTATAGTTTTAACTTTTCATTTAGATCTGTGTTCAGTTTGATTTGATTTGATGCATAGTAAAAGGTAAGGATTTCAATTAATATTTTTGCTTGTTGATGTTCAATTGTCCAAGCATTTGTTATTAAAAAGACTACCTTTGTATCTCAAACCTTAATTAAATCAATCAATCTTAAATCTATACTTTATTTCTAGTTTCACCATTTCTTTCACCATTGATTTATATATCCACCTTTATGCCAATACCACACTGTCTTTTGCTATTTGTGTTGCTATATTAAGCTTTCAAATTAAATCTTATTTAGTCTTCACTTTTTAAAAATATTTTTGAACACTCTATAACTTTGCTTTTCCATATACATTTGTAAGATCGGTTTGTCCATTTCTACAAGAAAAACCACATTCAATTTTGATACAAATTCTGTTTACTCTTGATAAATTTGAGGAGAAAGGTCATTTTCACAAAACTTTGTGTTCCAATCCATAGAATTAACTCTCAATCTATTTAGATAATTTAAAAAATTTTCCTCAGTAAAGTTTATAGTTTGCATTGTACAAACCATATTTTGCTCCTATTAAAGTTTATAGTTTGCATTGTACAAACTATATTATGCTCCTATTAAATTTAAACATATATTTTGTTTTTATTGAATTATTTTATTCTTGTTTATAGAAATAAATTTATTTTTATTTTGGCTTATTTTCTGCAATTTTTCAGAGTTTCTATGGCTTCTTCTTTGACTATTGGGTCATTTTGAAAAATGTTTCAATAGCCAGATGCTTTGGGATTTCCCAGATTTCTTTCTGTTTTCAATTTCTGATTAAGGCTTTGTTATTGGAAAACACTTTTATATGATTGCAATCCTCTTGAATTTAGCAATATTTGGGTTTTGACTGGGGATGTGGTATCTTGTATGGAATTTATTCCTTTAGTACCCATGAAAGTTGTATATGATTCAGATGTTGAGCAGTTTTTTTATTATGTCAGTTACATTGACTATGTTTTATTAAAATTAAGTTTTTGAAGTTCCAACTATTACTTTTGAGAAGCCTATTTCCCCTTTTAAATATTGTGACTTTTTATCTCTCACTTATTTTCAGACTTTATTATTACATGTGAAGTGTGTATATTTATAACTTTTTAAATATTTCTGGTGTATTAATCTGCTTTTCATTATCACTAATTATATTAGCATCATTATTATCCTTGGTCATATTTTCTGAAATAAAATGATTTCATGTGGGGTTAATCTAGAATTTCCAAATTTCTTATAGTTACTATTTTACATAATATAATTTTTTCCATTCTCATATTGTCAATCTCTATGTTTTGAATTTAAATTAGTCTCTTTTAAATAGCACATATTAAGATCTTGCTTTTTCATCAAATCTAACAAGCTCTACCCTTTCATTGGAATGTTTTAACCATTCACAACTAATGTAACAGATAATATTGTTGGATGCACATTTATTGTCTTACTAGCTCAGCATGGCTTTTTTTTCCTTCCTTCCCTTCTCTCCTCCCTTCCTTACAAGTTTCCTTTCATTCCTCTGTCCTTTCTTTCCTCTCTTCCCTCGTTTTTTCCTCCCTCACCTTCTTTCCCTCCTTTCCTGTTTCCAAATTTACTTCCCAACTTTTCTTGGAGGAGTGCAAAGTATGAGCATGTGAAAGGAGGGACAGCTATGAATCCAAATGATTAGAAAGCAGCATGGTTTCTGAAATGGAAGTTTTATGAGGAATTGAATACAATAATAAAATTTGGGAAATTATGACATTCTTAACAATGGGGGAGAGATCAGTTGGTATAGGAGTATCAAATAATCCTTAAGTCTCAGTAACTTTGATCAAAAGGCTCAAAACTAAGTCACTATCAATCTTTAAGTTGGTTATTCTCCAATATTCTAGTATCTCAGTGAATGACTCTACAATGCACATAATTGACTAGGTAGATATGTAAATGATATTCTTAATATCTTTCTCTTCCTTTCCATTTTAATTTAGTTACTATTTGCTATTCACTACATCTATCTAGAACATATTCCCCTCTCCCTGCCAGTTCTGTAATGCTACCATGGGGGCAATCCAAGATGGCGGACTAGAGGGGGACTGCATCCCCAGTCACTCCAGAACCCAGGAGTTAAGAAGGGGAGGCATTGAGAGACTCGGACCAAAATAGAACCACGGGTGAGTCTGCCCACTGGGTAAAGCTCTGCCCGGGTGGCAGGCCCAGATAGAGGTGGCTTATCAGAGCAGGGCAGGGCAGCTACAGTCTTCCACAGGCAGCCCTGCGCACTCCGGTGCTGGGCCCCTCCCACACAGCCAGCTTCTCCAGGTTCTCGGAGCAGGGCCCCTACTGAAAGTCTTTCTGATCAGAACAAGCTCCAAGTCCCGGAGCCAGCGCGGCATACTCTGGCCCGCAAGCGGCTCCAGGGACCAGGACAGGGCAGCCAGCGACCTCCCCAAGCAGCCTGGACCCCTGCGGTGGGAGGTGCCTTTCAAGGCTAGCTTCTTGGAACAAACCGCCCAGTGAGAGCCTTTCTACATAGAGACAGCCACAAGTCCCTGAGTCAACGGAGAGCTTCAATCCACAAGCAGCCTCTGGGATCAGGGCAGGGCAGCCAGAGACTTCTTCAGGAGGCTCTGCCCACTCCGGCCGCAGGCTCTTTCCACGGGGCTATCCAAGATGGCGACCTAGAGGGTGACTGCATCTCCAGTCGCTCCAGAACCCAGGACTCAAGAAGGGGAGGCATTGAGAGACTTGGACAAAAATAGAGTCATGGGGTGAGTCTCCCCCACTGGGCGAAACTTGCCCTGGGTGCCAGGCACAGATAGGGGTGGCTTATAATAACAGGGTAGGGCACCGAGAGTCTTCCCAAGGTAGCCTTCCATACTCTGGCGGTGGGTGGGCTCCCCCCACACGGCCAGCTGCACGGTGCAGGCCCCCAGTGAGAGCCTTTCCGCACAGAGCCAGCTCCAAGCCCTGGAACCAGTAGCGGGCTAGGGGCAACTTTCTTCGGAAGCACTGCATTATCAAGTTCCTCCAAGACTTCAGGCTGCTGAAGGCTGGGAGGTGATACACTGGAAATCTACCGGGACACTATAAAGCAATAGAGGAAATCTGTAATATCTCAGATTCCCACTGACATCTGACCAATATGAGAAAACAAGGGAAGAAAATGTCCCAAACAAACCTAGATACTACATCAATAAAACCCAATGACAGCACAGCAGAAGAAATGTCAGAAAGGGAGTTCAGAATGTACATAATTAAAACAATCAGAGAAGCAAATGAGGAGATGAAAGAGCAAATACAGGCATTAAATGATTGCACCAATCAACAGTTAAAAGACCAAATACGGGAAGCAAGAGATCATTTCAATAAACAGTTAGAGATACTGAAAAAAAAAAAAAAAAACGGAAATACTTGAAATGAAGGAAACAATAAACCAAGTTAAAAACTCCATAGAAAGCATAACCAATAGGGTAGAACACCTGGAAGACAGAACCTCAGACATTGAAGACAAATTATTTAATCTTGAAAACAAAGTTGGCCAAACAGAGAAGATGGTAAGAAATCATGAACAGAATCTACAAGAATTATGGGATATCATGAAAAGGCCAAATTTGAGAATTATTGGGATTGAGGAAGGCTTAGAGAAACAAACCAAAGGAATGAACAATCTATCAATGAAATAATATCAGAAAATTTCCCAAATCTGAAGAATGAAATGGAAAACCAAGTACAAGAGGCTTATAGAACTCCAAACATACAAAATTACAACAGACCCACACCAAGGCACATTATTATGAAAATACCTAACATACAACATAAAGACAGAATTTTAAAGGCCGCAAGAGAAAAGAATCAAATTACATTCAGAGGGAAACCATAAGAATATCAGCAGATTTTTCAATCCAGACCCTAAAAGCTAGAAGGGCCTGGAACAACATATACCAAGCCCTGAAAGAAAACGGATGCCAACCAAGAATCTTATACCCAGCCAAACTTACCTTCAAATTTGACGATGAAATAAGATCCTTCCATGATAAACAAAAGCTAAAGGAATTTACAAAAAGAAAGCCAGCATTACAGAACATTCTCAGCAAAATATTCCATGAGGAAGAGATGAAAAACAACGATGCAAATCAGCAACAGGAGGCGCTAGCCTAAAGGAATAGCCAATAAAGGAGAAACCAAATCATGTCAAAAACAATATGTCAATTGACTGGGAATACAATCATATCACAATAATAACCCTGAATGTCAATGGCCTGAATTCATCAATCAAAGACACAGACTGGCAGATTGGATTAAAAAGAAAAATCCAACAATATGCTGCCTGCAAGAGACTCATCTCATAGAAAGAGACACCCATAGACTAAAGGTGAAAGGATGGGGAAAAACATACCATGCACATGGACACAGCAAAAAAGCTGGAGTATCCATCCTCATTTCAGATAATGTGGACTTCAAACCAAAACTAGTCAGAAGAGATAAAGAAGGACATTACATGCTGCTTAAGGGAAGCATAAATCAGCAAGACTTAACAATCATAAATATCTATGCCCGAACATTGGCTCATCCACGTACGTCAAACAAATCCTTCTCAATTCCAGAAATCAAATAGACCACAACACAAGAATACTAGGCGATTTTAACACACCTCTCTCACCACTGGATAGATCGTCCAAACAAAAATTGAATAAAGAAACTATAGATCTCAACAACACAATCAACAACTTAGACTTAACGGACATATATAGAATATACCATCCAACAAAGAACGAATACACTTTCTTCTCAGCAGCACATGGATCCTTCTCTAAAATAGACCATATTTTATGCCACAAAGCTACGTTAGCAAATACAAGAAGATAGAGATACTACCTTGTACTCTATCAGATCATAATGGATTGAAATTAGAAATAAATGACAGAATAAAAACAGAAACTTCTCCAATACCTGGAGATAAATAATACACTATTATATGATGAATGGATAACAGAAGACATCATGAGGGAAATAAAAAAATTCTTAGAAGTAAATGAGAACAAAGACACACCATATCAAAATCTCTGGACACTATGAAAGCAGTACTTAGAGGAAGATTTATTTCATGGGGTGCATTCAAAAAAGAAGTAGAAATCAACAAATAAACGACTTAACACTACAGCTCAAAGCACTAGAAAAAGAAGAGCAGACCAATACCAAAAGTAGTAGAAAACAGGAAATAGTTAAAATCAGAGCCGAAATCAACAAATTGAAACAAAAGAAACAATTGGAAAAATTAACAAAATAAATAGTTGGTTCTTTGAAAAAAATAAACAAATTGATAAACCCTTAGCCACACTAACAAAGAGAAAGAGGGAGAAAACTCAAATTACTAAAATTGGGAATGAACAAGGAAACATCACAACAGACACGAGTGAAATACAAAACATAATTAGAAGCTATTTCGAAAATCTATACTCCAACAAAACAGAAAACCTCGAAGACATCAACAAATTTCTAGAGACATATGAATTACCTAAACTGAACGAGGAGGACATACACAACTTAAATAAACCAATTTCAAGCAATGAAATAGAAGAGGTCATCAAAAGCCTACCAACAAAGAAAAGTCCAGGACCAGATGGGTTCTCAGCTGAGTTCTACAAAACCTTTTAAAGAAGAGCTCATTCCAATACTCCTCAAACTATTCCAGGAAATAGAAGAGGAGGGAACCCTCCCAAACTCGTTCTATGAAGCCAATATCACCCTGATACCTAAACCAGACAGAGACACATCGAGGAAAGAAATTTCAGACCAATATCCTTAATGAACATTGATGCAAAAATTCTCAACAAAATTTTAGCAAATCGCATACAAATATATATTAAAAAGATAGTGCACCACGATCAAGTGGGTTTTATCCCAGGGATGCAAGGTTGGTTCAACATTTGGAAATCAATAAATGTCATTCACCATATCAACAGACTTAAAGTTAAGAATCACATGATTATTTCAATAGATGCAGAAAAAGCATTCGATAAAATACAGCATCCATTCATGCTCAAAACACTAGAAAAAATTGGGGTAGTGGGAACATTCCTAAACATTATAAAGGCAATCTACGCTAAGCCCATGGCTAATATCATTCTAAATGGTGAAAAACTGAAAGCATTCCCCTAAAAACTGGAACAAGGCAGGGATGCCCTCTTTCACCGCTTCTATTCAACATCGTCCTTGAGACTCTAGCCAGAGCAATCAGACAAACCAAAGAAATTAAAGGGATACGAATAGGAAAAGAAGAACTCAACTATCCCTGGAAAACCATATGCAATAGAATGAAATTAAACCCCTATCTCTCACCCTACACAAAACTCAACTCAAAATGGATCAAGGACCTCGGAATCAGACCAGAGACCCTGTATCTTATAGAAGAAAAGTAGGTCCAAATCTTCAACTTGTTGACTTAGGATCAGACTTCCTTAACAGGACTCCCATAGCACAAGAAATAAAAGCAAGAATCAACAACTGGGATAGATTCAAACTTAAAAGCTTTCTCTCAGCAAAGGAAACTATCAGCAATGTGAAGAGAGAGCCTACAGAGTAGGAGAATATCTTTGCCAACCATACTTCAGATAGAGTGCTAATTTCCAGAATCTATAAAGAACTCAAAAAATTCTACACGAAGAATACAAATAATCCAATCAACAAATGGGCTAAGGAAATGAACAGACACTTCACAGAAGAAGATGTACAAGCAATCAACAGATATATGAAAAAAATGTTCAACATTCCTAGTAATAAGGGAAATGCAAATCAAACTACCCTAGATTTCATCTCACCCCAATTAGAATGGCGATTATCAAGAACACAAGCAACAATAGGTGTTGGCGAGGATGTGGTGAAAAAGGAACACTCATACATTGCTGGTGGGGTTGCAAATTAGTGCAGCCACTCTGGAAAGCAGTATGGAGATTCCTCAGAAAGCTTGGAATGGAAACGCCATTTGACCCAGCTATCCCACTCCTTGGCCTATACCCAAAGGACTTAAAATCAGCATACTACAGAGATATAGCCACATCAATTTTCATTGTTGCTCAATTCACCATAGCCAGATTGTGGAACCAACCTAGATGCCCATCAGTTGATGAATGGATAAAGAAACTGTGGCATATATATACAATGGAATATTACTCCGCAATGAAGAATGACAAAATTATGGCATTTGCAGGCAAATGGATGAAATTGGAGAATATCATGCTAAGTGAGATAAGCCAATCTCAAAAAACTAAAGGACGAATGATCTTGCTGATAAGTGGATGAGGACATATATTGGGGGGTGGGAAGGGTTAGCATTAGGTTTAGGGTTAGGTTTAGGGTTAGGGATAAGGAGTGTGGTAAGAATGAAGGAAAGAAGGACTGTATAGAGGGAAAAGAGGGGTGGGAGGGGTGGGGGGAAGGGAAAAAAATAATGAATCAAACATCATTGCCCTATGTAAACGTATGATTACACAAATGGTATGCCTTGACTCCATGTACAAATAGAGAAACAACATGTATCCCATTTGTATACAACAATAATTAAAAAAAAAGTTTCTGTGAAAAAAATATTGCTTAAAAATGTGCATTTTTACACAGCTCAGAATCAGCATAATGCCTATTTTCCTTAGCTGTATGTGGGTTGGTAAGAAGAAAATCACAGACCCATGGCTTCTAGGAACTGAAATTAAAAAAAAAAAAAAAAAAAAAAAAACTCAAAAAAAAAAAAAAAATGTTACCATGACAGCATTAACTATTGCCCATGGTCTATCATCTAACAGATTTTCTTACCTCTAGTCATACTCCCCTCTAATATAGTTTACAAAATTTAAGGAGGACTTAACTTACAACTGGCACGCCATTTACTCACTTTCCAAGAACTGGACTGATAAGATGAACAAACACAAAAATAGAGAAGAGTGGGACCTGGTGGTTCAACCTGCCTCCTGGAAGGTGAGAGACTGACCAGGAACAGGCTCCACATGTTTCTTATATAGGTTTTTGCATCAAAGGAATTCATTGTGAGAAAGTTACTTTAAAACAGGAACCGAGGTAAAAAGTTTTGAACAGCCCAATTACAGTCATCAGCTTGTGCCCACAATTCTCCACCGCTGGGTAGCTAGCATTTGAACCTTTGTCAAGAATTGATAAACCCCGTGGTAACCATGGAATTTACCTTGGAACAGAGCATCACCATACCCATGAGCAGTTTTCTTGGCCCCTTTGTACCAAGAGGTTCCCAAGGGAGATATCATCTTCTGTCTCTGGGCCATTCATAGACCCATAACTCATTCACTACTCCAGACACTTCACTTCTCAGAAAACACTTTATCGTATGAATCTTTGAAAACTTCCTGTGGTTCTTAAATAATCACTGGCCTCTTGCCTATTACCCTTGCCTGTCAGCCTTGTGTGAGACAGTCTTCCACTTGGTCTTGGTAATTCAGCCATGAACAGTTCTGTGCTCATCTTTGCATTCTTGGCTAACTTCTGCCACCCCAGTATTTTCAGGCTAGTCCTCCTCCTTTTTTCATCTCAAGGTGGACATTTCTTTTCAAGGGAAGCTTTCTCTGATAACCTCTATCATTCTCAGTTAGGCCAAGGCTAACATTTGGTATTTCTCCATACCAAATACAATCACATTGAAAGTAAATTATTGAAACTGAAATTTTTAATTCATTGGATCACTTTAGTCTCTTTGTGAAAGAAAAGTTCACGTCCCATTTATAAACAGAGTTTCCTAGCATCAAGTACAGTACCCTAACTACCAGACTTTGACTTATTGTATGCTCTATTAAGAATTATTTTGGTAAAGAATAGACTGTATTTGACTTTACTTATTACTTTCCCCACAGTTTTTCTCCTATAGACCAATAAACAGTCCTACAGATGAGTCTCTGGTAGACACCAGCTGAATACCTTCCAATTTACTTTAGTTCTGACATTCTTTATCTGGAGATAATCAAATCCCACAAATCGAGATTCTGTCCTCAATATAGACCCCCAAGATCCTCAATTTAGATGCCAGTAACAAATCCAGGTTGTGATTGGTTTTCTCACTAGATAAACTGGATTTGATGTGTGTGTGTGTGTGTGTGTGTGTGTGTGTGTGCACGCGCACGTGTGCGCTGAAGCTTGAATCCAGGGATTCAATCCCACTTTTATATTTTATTTTGAGACAGAAATCTTGCCTAGGGTTTCACCAAAATGCTGAGGTTGACTTTGAACTTCCGATACTCCTGCCTCAGTCTCCTAAGCCACTGAGATTATAGGTGTGTGTCACCAAACCCAACTAAATTGAAGTTTTTTGTTAAGTGCCTATAGGACAGTTTCTACTTACTACCTTGTAGAGGTGTGGGCTATGAGAATATCAACTGCTATATTTAATGACAACCTTCGAAAAGTAGTAAGATCTTGGAGTGCAAAGCTCTTTGAATGCTTGAAGAGTGGAGAAGAAAGTGTCAATTAATATTAGCTAATATAATTTTCATCATTCACAAGTTTTAAAATTATGTCCAAAAGCATTATGGTTTCAAGTGCTAGAAGATTTTTAATGCTCTTCCAAATTGTTATGATATCAATGATGATGATAAGGGAACAATGTGGTAACTATGGGGAAGAAAAAGAAAAGGTCAAAAAGATCTACCTAATCATTTGTATATCCCTCCTGAATGATTTTTGCCTCAACAACATAATGCCTACATCCTTCTCATTCATCCTTCCCAATACTGTATCCTGGATTTCTATTGTGAAAATAAGGAAACAATATCAGTCAGTTAACATTTTTCTCTACTTCAAAATCCTTGGCATTAAGATGAAATAGCATTACTATAAATTCTGAGAAAAGCAACAAACTGAATATGTCCGGCTGTACTCTGACAACACAGAGCACTTTTGAGAACTCCGAGGTGTGGGAGTTTTACCCTCACAGACCAAAGAGATGCCCTCCAATTGAATTCATTTTTCACATCTTTACCTCAAGATATCATCAGGGTCCACAGATTGAGGACACTGTCCCACAGGATTGCTCCTGATTTAGATTCCATGCATCAGCCCATGTTGTAGTTTGTGCTCTGACTAAACTGCAATCAGGCAAACTTGACGTGATCCCCACCTTGGATTCCATTAATTTGCTAGAACTTCTCATGTAAATGAGGTAAACGCTTTGAAATGAACTAATGTCTTGATACCCCCAGATGTAATTCTCTAAATAATAAAGTTAAGAGTTTTTTGTTTGTTGTTTGTTTGTTTATCAGGAAAAGCTTCCAGAATTCATTCAAGCACACTTTGGAATCAGTTTCTTAAAAATGAAAACATGGAAGAAAGCTCATCTGGCCAATGACATTTTGATGTCATAAACTCAAAATCCCCTGTGTATCACATGATAATCCCCACAAGAAATACATGACCCGTGAAGAAATGTAATGACTATTTGCACCTTCCCCAAAGAACCTCCAAAATGTGCACATCTCACCATCCAATCAATGAGAAACATCTCTCCTCTTCATATAAATTCATCTGCTAACAACCAAGTGGGGAGGCAAGTTTGAGTTTCTTTTCACAACTTCTGGCGTCCTTGCCAGTTAATTGCTCAATAAAACTTTTCTGGTTTGCAAAACAAAACAAAAGAAAAATACAAGTATAATATTATTGCTTTCTATGTATAATTCATAGGGTTGGACAAAAAAATCATGCTGAATGTCAACTTGACTTATATATGTCCACTTATTACAAAGGACATTACAAAGCATATAGATGGCTATGTTTGGATATGAGTTGTCCCCCAAATGCTCCTAATATTGCAGGAGTATTCATAGATGAAATGGTTAGATTTATGATAACTGTAAACTATTCAATCTTTCCTAGTTTGAATGGACTAACTGTGTGGTAACTGCAGGCAGGTGGGTCATGGTTAGGGGAGGTGGGTCACAGGGGTGTACCCCAGAAGGATTGTTTTTCCTGAAATCCTTTCCACTTTCTCTTGCTCTCTGCTTCATCACCCTTCAGTGAGTTAAGCAGCTTTCCTCCACTAGGCTACCTCCCTTTGGTTCCAAAGCAATGGAGTTGGTCATCTATGGATTTAGAGATTCAAACTCTTGAGTCCCAAATAAACTTTCCCTCCTATAAATTGTTCTATTCCAGTTTTTTGGTTATAACAATAAAGAAAAGTTAACTATAACATAAATGAACATTAAGATAGAAGAAATTCTTAAGATAATGTATAGGAGAGGAGCCTCAAAATTTCCCTGCTCTCTCTGGGTTGTACTACAGTCCAGGAAACTCTGTATGTTCAGCTGTCTCAGAACTCAGTCCTTTGGGTTTTATTGCAGTTTCATTATATTATAGATTAAATCATTGGCCACTGGTGATCAATTTATTCTATAACCCCTCTCATTTCTGGGGAGCTAGCTGGGAAAGAACTAAAAATTCCAACTTTCCAATCACATGTTTGCTTCCCCTAGGAACAAGCCTTCATTCTGAAGCCAATTAGCTCCTCCCACTAGCTGTCAGTTTATTAACATATGAAACACATTCTTATTAGTCTGAAGTATGAAGAATTTTAGGAGTTGTATGTCAGGAAACTAGAGGAAGACCAAATTCAGTCATGCTTGGATTAAGGACTACATTCTGAAAACAAGTGTTGTGGGAATTTGGTGTTATACAGAGTATACTTTAACAAACCTTGATGATAAAACCTACATAGACCTCTACTGTATTGTATAGCTCATTGATGCTAGTCTACGAACCTATACAACTAATTTTTGTACTATATAGTCATTTACTTTATAACATAATGAAATAGTATTTGTGTATTAAAACATCAGAATATACAAAGGGAGAAAGAATAATATGATATAAAATATAAAAATGTTACAGCTCTAAAGGACACTTCCCATGAATGAAACTTGTAGGATTGAAAGTTGCTCTAGGTTAGTCAGAAATGAGTAGTGAGTGAATGTAAAGACCTGGGACATCACTATACACTACTGTGGGTTTTATAAACACTGTACACTTAGGCACCACTAAATTTAAAAATATATATGTATTTTTCTTTCTTCAATAATACATTAACCTTAAGTTGTGATAATTTTTTACTTTATATTTTTTAAAATTTTTAACTTATGACTATTGTAATAATACTGAGCTAAAACACATTGCACAGTTGAATGAAATATTTATTACTCTCATTCTATCTTTTTGTTTTCAATACATTATATGCAACACATAATTATATGTACTATATTTTGTAAATCCGGTATGGAATAGGTTTGTTTATACCTCTAAAAATTTACATGATTTTTGATAGGACTTCATAATGGCTACTCTGTCACTAAGCAATAGGAATCTTTAAGGTCCATGATAATTCATGGGCCCACCATTGAATATGCTTTTCCTCCTTGACCAAAATTTTGTGTGGCTCCTATTTGTATTTGTATGATACCACAATTACATAGGACATCTTTCTCTCTGTCTTCTTAAGAGAAATTGACTCTTTGATATGCAATGAACTATTCTGCTTTGCAATCTGCAATCCTTCTGTTTAACAAATCCACTCAGTGTTTAGTGTTCTATACTCTTAAGGAAAGAGAAATGAAGTTAATATTGAAAATAACATGAAAGTTCTATCACTTGATTTTTTTCTTCTCAAGATTGTGTTTATTTGTTCAGACTCCATTATACCTTTTAAATTTTGGCCACTTTCTATATGAGCTCATTAGCTATTTTTTTTATCTGTTTGAAAACTTTGTTGGTTTAAATGAAAGTGGGTGAATATGAAATGGTACATTTGAAATAAAATTTACATGCAGAAGTAGAATGGTATTGCTTTTCCTACCTCTGTACTTGACTTGGACAATAGGAATCAGAACAATTATTTGAAAATTCAAGTACAATTTTCATGTCTCTGAGCTGGGCTGGGTTAATTTGATTCTATTTTTTTATTTGAAATACAAAAGTCTAACAGCTTTGATATTGCTTTCCCCATTCCAGTTTGGGGTTTTGAGCATTGGCAATTCCTCAAATTAAAATGATATATAAAGTGTTACAAACATTTATATTTCACTTCCTATACTAAATGCATATGTGCTTGTATAAGGGAAAATGCAGGACATAACTACTAGGAAATATAGTAATAGTGAGTACTCTCATTTCACTTCTACTTTAAAGATATTTCTATTATTTTATCACATATTAGCTCCTAATTCCACCTTAGTTTATGAACTTGTATTCAACCATTTTCATGATACTCTCAGTGGCTCAGTGGGTCCTTTAGCTGCTGTAGGATAGAAATCAAACATGGCTAACAAAGAGAGGGTTAGTAAGAATCATTTATTGCATTGATTCTTATAGGAAAGTGGTTACCCCACAGACAGAGCAATGAGGAAATCAAAAGGTAGAAAGCATGCGAGAGTGTGTGTGTGTGTGTGTGTGTGTGTGTGTGTGTAGGGGGGAGGCTTGAAATTAGCATATGTATAAACTATAATGTAATCTCTCTTTGTGCTTGCCTCATTTTGCGCATGATCAAAAATGTCCAAGATTGTGTTAAATCTTCCCCCTGAGTGTATATTTTAGCATATAAGTGGATTTAAATGAGTTAGTTTGGGGCAAGAAGTTGTGGTCAGATCTGCTTGCACCAATTCAAGGAGTTCTCGCTGTTTTCCTTCAACAATGGGTGTAGTTGGGGAAAATTCTCCTTTATCTCAGGCATAGATTTCTTTGCTTTCAACAGTCACCAACTTAAACTCTAACCCTTTACTCCTACCTCAATATTTGCACAACACTTTTCTAGAGTAAAATTCTTCCATTTCAGTCCTATTGAGATCCTTCAACGTGCGTGGGCTGTCATCCACTTCTCAATCTGTCACATGGTAGTAATAGCTGTGAGCATATAAGAATTTATTTTTAGAACTTGAGCCAAAATATTTGCATTTTAAAAAGTTATTTTATTGATATAATGGCATTCATCCTAAAGCAATGCTAGACTATTTCCTGAAAAGGAAAATAAAGATTCAGAAAAATCAAATGATTAACCATGAACTTGCAAGTAACTCATCTATAACTAAGAATTTAGCCCTTTCGAATTCAACAACTGGCTTATTTTTTTCTTATATTATAATTTTCCCACTTCCAGATAATCACTCTTCTTACTGCTAGTATAGTTATAGCTGGTGGGTGTAGATGATTTTAGGAGGTCGAAGGACAAAAGCAATTGATTTCCTGTCACTAAGTCTAGGAAAGCAATGATATTTTGACACACCATTCCTTGGTACTTTTCTAAAATAGAAATAGAAATTACATAATCAACTGGAAAAGAGGAAACCAATGGACGATGAATATGAAGTAAAGTGTTTGGGGACAGAGATAGCAACTAGAGAGGAAGGGAATGCATGATGATGGGGGAAAAAGACTCAAAGATTTTCCTTCCTCACTTTCTTGAAATTGGTAGAAGTTCTAAGTGTTTTTGACTAAATATGTATGCATATATCTACATCTATATCTATAGCTATAGTATATCTACAAATTTTTACTTTATTTTTATTTGTTTGTCTTATTTTGCAATTGTTTTGTTTACTTGTGGCTTAGAGCAGTCTACTGACCATGTGGAGTACAGGATTTCCATGGATTGACTGAGTAACCTAGTTACTTTTGACTCAAAAAGGTTAAGTTAATCCTGGGACCTCCTGAGTGAGAAGACTACCTTCCAAGTTGATTTCTCTCAAACAAGTTGACAGAACATATGAAATCAGGAACATAGCAACACCAAGAGAAGCACCAGAAACATTTGCTGGGTTTCTATAGCAGTCATTGTAATCATGTCAGTCCTATGTATGTGTGTGTGTGTGTGTGTGTGTGTGTGTGTGTGTGTGATTACATTTCTTAATTAAATTCTATATCCATAGTGCCTATAAGATTTTTATAATACTTACCTTCTTCACATAACTCAACAACATGGCTCTTCCCTGGTACAGTACTTATGAACAAATAGGATATATGTAAGATTCTCATTCTGAACACTCAGTGTGATCCTCGAAAAGAACAGAGACTACAGTGACAATTTCACATTTCATGTAGACATTCCAAAAAGGAAAAAAACTCTGAGGGTATTCAGATGTCTTTGCCCCTCATGTCCTTCTCTTGCCCTCATCTTCAGCCTCAATGAAAGTACAAGCTGGACTTTTATTCCACAGAACCGGTTGCCTTGCTCTTGAACAGCAATCGATACACGGAAGAAGAGTTTGGAGAAGAGTTTGTTGTTCCCCACATGAATGAACTAAAATCTACTTTTAGAATCATTTTCCCTATGATACTGTTTCTGATTCCAATGGCCTAAAAATAAAGACTTTCTTTGAATATGACTCATTTGGAGCCAATGTTCTAAAGACATATGAATGTGAATGCCATTGAATAATTTAATGGGACTGTGCAAAGTAAATAGAGCAGTTCAAGTCCTTGCCAGTAGAGTTGAGGAAAACTGCACACACAAAGCTTCATCTGCCCAAGTAAACTGTCCTAATCAAACACGTACAGAAAGAATCAGACGATTAGCCAGAGGCTGCTTTTTATATATAGCAAACAAACCCAATTACATGGGGAGGAATATTCAAGCGCGGCATAAAAAGTTATCAGAGGGCCTGCAGAGATTCCCCCTGGAGCTTCCAAGCACAGATTCAGTAGCCAGTAATTTCTACTTTCTTAGATAATGTGCAAGGACCATGGTGCTGATTAGCTCTTAAATCACTCTCTCTCTCAGGAAAAGTAAAGCCTTTAATTTCGTTCATGGGCAGAGATGTGTCCCTGTTTTCCTCTTTTCACCTTCAACACTTCTCTGGCAGTTTGAAGACACAGGATATGAATGTATATGTGTTTATATGTGTTTGTCTGTTTGTCTGACTGAGTAGGAAATGAGACTGAAGATTTTGCTTTTCTTAGACTTAAACTGTTTTTTAATTAGCAAAAAAAAAAAAAAAAAAACAACAAAAAACAAAAAACAAAAACAGTTTCCCCATTGACAAAGAATATTTGAGTTTGAATGATGGAAAGAACTGTATTGTTTTCTAATATCATCCACAAAAAATAGGCAAAACCTTCTAGTATTTAAGTTTTTTTTTGTTGCGTACATGATAAAAGATAGAGAAATGGAAGGAAAATAAAGTTAATTGGTGTTATATCTATCTTCATCAAACTAACTGGGAGCTTCTTTAAAGAAGTACTAGGACTCAGTCACCCATGTAGAGTCAAGAACTGTTTTGATGGTTAGTACCTTCTAGCTACTCAGTATAATTATATTTTTAGTGTTCTCCATTCAGTAAGAAGGGAGTGTTCAAACCATAAGAAATCAAAATGAGTAAAATTAAGCTTTGACTACCTAAAATTAAAATTTATGAATGTAAGAATTTTAAATAAAACCATAGATAAGAAGAAGCTATAGAAAAAATATACCAAGTAAGAAAAAGATTTGGTCATCTTAATACTTAATGGGTCTATACAAATCAGTAACACCTCAGTGACATGAGCAAATAATTCACAGGGATAATTTAATAAAATGCACACATAAAACATGTTCAGTCTTATCATCAAAGCATCATTTTCATTTTTCAAGTTAGACGTGCCATCAACTGACATGTATCAAGTTGACAGCCCATCAACTGATATAACAAAACTAATAGAGGGACAAACATAAGGGAAAATGTGATATTTATCTACAATTAGCAGAGAAATAACTACGAGCATTGTTAGGTGGTATATAACCACCAGTGGTAGCCATCAAATATTAATGCAATAATGCAATAACTGCTTTTAGATCCTCAGTTCTTAGTCCAACCTGCTTATCAATTTACAAATTCATAGACATTTATTTTCCTGTGGATGAAAGCTGCTCACCTTTCTTATGGACAGAGCATAAGGTTCTCTCTTTAATTCTACCTTCTTTCTTTCTCTCACTCTCATTATAGGAAAATAAATAGATGAATTTAATATATGAATATATTATGTACAAACACACACACACGTTTAACAGATACATCTACTTTCCTTCCCTCACACTGAACATGGTCCAGTTACCTACATCTATGCAGAGCATTACTGAATACTCAGCTCAAGGAAAATAATTGAGGGGAAACATATATCAAGCCAGCCCTCTGGAGTTTTCATGGTCTACTTCTTCGCTGGAAGCAAAGATGGATAAAAGTATTTACCTCTTAAATGTTTACCTAATACTGTATGAAGCAGTGACCTTAAGTGGTCTTTACAGCTCATAGACCACACACACAAAATTATGAATGAGCAATTTTTATTCCCCTGAAACTAATGGTTCTGGCATACTATCTTCCTCTTCTAGAGGATTGCAAGCAATATTCTCTGCTGAAATTACTATAATTCATGGATGGCAGTGACCAGGTTTCTGAATTTAGGCTAAGGTGAGAGACGTAAAGGAATAAGCAGCAAAGAAAAACTGTCAGAACTTTATTAGAAAAGATGGATTCAGTTGACTTGGAACTCTAAACTTGACCTTGAGTAATCAATCAACTAGCAAATATTCACCAAGAGCTTCTTATATGTCAGGGTCTAACCTCAAACTCCTTCAAGTGCCAGGCAGGCGAAGTCAATGAGCTAAAAGGAGGTGGGAGATCTCTCTGTACTGAACTAAATATCTCATCTGTAGACAATAGGAAACTCTCAACTTGTTTTGGGTTTTTTTGTTTGTTTGTTTTGTTTTACTTTGTTTGCCCTTTATGCAGTTATACAAGTCCAGTGATGCCATAATTTGTATTTTTGAAAGAAGTAGGAAATTGAAAGTATATCTAAAACTTCCATTAAAATAAAATTTAGAAATATATCTATTAAAAATATACTGCAATGTAGATTAAACACATGTGTTAATATGCTTAAGCTCTGAGGTTGTCAAATTTTGGTTAAGGTATTGTGGTAAACATTGTGGGGAGACATATTGAATTTTACAATTTAAGAAGTACTCTCAAAAATTTGCTCTCTAAAAGTTCTTAGTAGAAAGTTTGTATGCCATGTACAAAGTCACAAAAAATATAAAGCCATCTCCCTCCCTGCTTCCCTTCCTGCCTGTTAAACTGCCATCAAAGGGGTCCACACAAGGAAGACATAGCAAGATGTAGATATAGTTTGGCATAACTGAGGACAATGCCAGTAAGGGTTTGGAGGCTGTGGATAAAGGGAGTCCCGTTTCTCAATACTAAAATAGAGAGCTAAAAATATGGAAAACAGCACACTCAAAACAAACCTGAAATATTGATTTGGGATTGGAGGCATTGGTATAAAGCCATACCTGTTAACATTGGTGAGAATCAATTTAAATATAAATACTTGTAGATATGGGTAGAAGGTTAGATTTAAATGTATTTGTGTGTGTGTGTGTGTGTGTGTGTGTGTGTTTACGCATATTTCCTAGCTTTCTACAATTAGGAAAATGGGTGTAGTGACCTTCTAGGAGCAAGAAGCACATTGAAAGCCTAGATTCAGATTTCTGTATACTATTCTCAATTCCAGTAAAAGCAATGAAGATCAGTGGAAGGAAATAAGAGATAAATCTGGACCATTTTTTGAGTTAAAAGGTTTAAAAAAAAAATACCTGAAAGAATAATGGGGTTAAGGTAAAAGAAAGAACTAGCTACTCTGAAATTTGAAGTAAGAAAAGTGGGAAAAGGAAGGAAGCATGAAAGGAAGGAAGGAAGACAGAGAAGGAGGGAAGATGGTGAGTGGGTGAGAAGAAAGAAGAAAAGAAAGAAGGAAGAAAGTTCTGTTTTACAATACAGTGATGACTAATAAAAACTTACAGAATTGGAAACCACTTTGAAAGTATCAGAGTAAAATTAATTCATAAAATAGACATAGGCAAATTCTAGAATAAGTGAAGACATATTAGGAGTGTTCTAATTACAGTCTCAAGCTTTCTCACCACAGCATACTTGTGACAAAGAGTAACTTCAGACAAGATCACACTCTCTAGTCACATAACAAAAGTTGGTTTCATAAGTAATCATACAAGGAGACATTATGAAAAATCTGATCAATTACAATACTTCTGCAATATCAATGTCAAATTAAGATCGTAATATAAATCAAGTATAAACACCACATTGTTGCTCCAATAGCATATAATAATGTTCATGAATTTTTTCCTTCATTCCTCTTCTTGTTTTTTAACCTGTTTTTACATAGTAATCTACTGTTGGTTTGTTTGTTTGGCTGGTTTTATTCTCTTATACTCCTTACTAAACTGTCTTCTGATGTTGTCCCCTGAAGCCAGTTCCCTATCTCCAGTATTTTTACAACTGAGTTTCATGAGTTTGATTTATATATCTGATTAACTAGCTTAGAGATGGCTACCCCTGTGTCTAACTTTGTACTGGGCAACTTTTTCTGGACATCTAATAGAAAGCCAAGTATGCAGTTCATCTTCCTCTTGAGGCTGCATGTCCTCTGGCCATCTCTAGTTGAGTAATGGTGTCATTCTGCCAGTTGCCTAAGCCAGAAAGCCCATCCTTCTCATAACTCACACCCTCTTACAACCACATGAAATCATTACTCATTTCTTTTTCCATTTTCTTTGACATCTCTTTTATGTACTAGTTGTGTTGGATCCTCTTAACCACCACATAATTACTCTCCTGGCTTACACTTTTGCACCTCTTTGCCCCATTTCCTATTGTTTAGCCAGGGTATCATTTCTAAAAGGAAAATCCTGCTGTCTATTACTTTAGTTCCTTCTCCTAGAAGTATTAAGTTAAAACTCATAACTGATGCCATAAAGCTTCCAGGAAACCTACCACCCATCTCTGAGATTTTGCACAGGCTAATCTTTGCCACTTTGGGCTCACCTCAACAAACTTTCCTGTCCCAACTTCAGCAACATTTCAGATTATATCAGCTTTCTCTTATTAGCATACCAATAGCACATCTTTCACTTTTTAATTGTGCTTATTTGTCTAATTTATCAAAATTTTCTAGTTCTTCTGACTGTATCAAGAATAAAGCTTCTATTCAGCATTTGGCTTGAAAGTCCAACTCTATGTGTATTTTTAAAGTGTCGTTCAGGAAGAAGCTGTTTATAGGGTCAGCAGCAGACAAAGACCAAGGTGCCTGCTAACTCTGGGGATTGAGAACTGATCACTAAGACAAATGGAGCTCTCTCCACATCAAGGTTCGGATATCCAACATAATGTTTAAAGAGCAATTTGGAACAAAAAATTCTCTTCTTTTCTCTATGAATGACTTTTATGCATCTTTAGTGCCGAGAATTCCCTGAACTCTATAATAAAAATGAAAAACTTTTCCATTCTGAGCAAGCAGAAAATATACAAGATGATATAGTTTTGTTTTCATCAAACGCTGCCTTCTCCAAAGGAATAATTCAACCTTCCTGATAATAGCTTTTCTGGTTGCTTCTAGGACAAATTCAATAGCATGTTAGCATGCACATGTAATTCCAGCTTACTCTATATTGCTCTGTATGTGCTCCATACAGTCTTTATCGGGAGAGCTATGGCCATGTCACTCTCACATTTGTGATTCTGTAAAACTCCAACTAACTTGTAAGTACCAAATTTTAAAAAAGTCATCTTCTCTTTGTGCTTAGCTCTGACTTGAACTTCACTCCAACAAGTTCTAGCTATTCTCAACTTAGTCCATATTTTATAACACAATTAGTAAAGAGGTTCATTTGTCCCCATCATATGTCATTATAAGCACATCAAAGAAGTCATTTAAAATTCATCCTTGCATCACTGGTAGCCAACAATTTCCTGACCTATGGGTAGCAATTTAAAAGACTTTCAAATTCAATTTGATCTTATTTTTATGTATCCAATGATATATTACTCACATTAGGTAAAATTTATATTTATTCATAGCAGCTCTAAGATATCATTGACATATCATAAAACTCACTCTCGAAGCACATATTTCAGTAGTTGTTTGTATTTTCATAGAATTCTTCAATCACCTCCACCAACTAATTGTAGAACAGTTTCAACTTGCCAAAACTCAATTCTTCAACCCTTACCTGGTACTCTCTATTTCCTCTCCATTCAACCCCTAGGATCTAATAATTTGCTTTGTGTCTCTATTTTTTAATTTATTCTGGACTTTTCATATGAGCTGAATTATGTAATAAGTGACACTTTTTGTCTAATTTTTCATTAAACATAGTCTTTTTCAGGTTCACCAAGATGTACCATGTATCATTCCTTTATTCCTTTATATGTTGAAATGCTATTTCATTGTATGGCTAGTATTAATACTGCAGTGAACATTTTTGCAAAAGGTTCTATGTAGATGTGTGTTTTAATTTCTAAGTTTTACAATAATTCTATGCTTAATGTTTTGAGGAACTGTACAATTACTTCCTCAAATGACAACAGGCTTTGCAGCCCAAAACAGAAATATGCAAGAGATATTTTTTACATTCTCACCAACAATCATTACATTTCATTTCAATTCTTTTTTACTATAAATGAGTAATTATGCTCCAGGTGAAAAACCAGTATGAGCCTTTTCAGGTCTGACCACAGATCCAAGTAGGAAAGCCGTCTACCCCAAATCCTCAGCACATTGTGGTACCTATAGGTAGTCCAAAAGACTAAGCCCTCTTTGGCTCCTCATCCTTGATCACATATTTATATTCCTAGCCCCAGTATCTTCATTGCTAGTCCTTTCTATCTTAGACCTTGGGTAGAGATCTTTTCGGTACCTCCGTTGTGAACTTCTTTTTGGGAAAAAGAGTCAGGAGCCTTAAAAATATTTTCCCCCACTCTGACACAATACCTACTACTTTTCTACTCCTACCTTTACCTTGCCTCAGATTCCATAAAGCTGCTGGTTCTCTCAACTGAGTGACTCCCAGATCAGTACTGAGTCACCTGACCTTTGGTACAATATTTATGGGGAATAAAAGAGCAGAAGAGTCTGCACTTTCCCCCATTTTAGCCTATTATTTACACCATCACAGTAACCAATTATAGTCTTAATTCTTTCGTTTTGGTCTTGTTTCAATCAGTTCCTCAGACACCTGGTTTAACTCTCCCCTCTCTCAGCTCAGGTACGCTTCTGAGCAGTAGATAGATTATTAAATGTAAAGTAGCATTCCATTTTGACTCTGACTTACAAATCAAAAACGTTTGTTGATTATATGTTCATGCGATTTTTGGACATTAATTAATATTCTTTGGAGAAACGTACATTCAAATCATTTACCAATTTTGTTTTTTTGAGTTTCAGCTAGGTTTTCTGTTTTTGTTACGGATTTGTATGGGGTCTTTATATGTTCTCGATACACTTCTATTATCAGAGGTGTGATTTGCATATATTTTCTTGGATTCTATGTGTTATCTTTCCACTTTTTTGAGGATATTGTTTTGAAACATAAACAGTTTTCAAATGTAAATATGATGAAATCCTGTTTTGTATTTTTTCCACTACAATGGTTTGTGCTTTTGGTGTCAAAATTTAAAAACCATTCTCTAATCTAAAGTCATGAGGATTTACTTTTATGTTCTTTTATAAAAGTTAGGTATTTTACTACTTCACAGTTTAAAGTCCATGATCCATTTTGAGTCATTTGCTCCTAATAAAGTATGAGATAGAAGTTCTATTTTATTTTTTATATATTAATATCAGTCACACCAGTGCCATTTGTTGAAAGATTATTCCTTTCCTCAATAAATTGCTCTGGAATACTGGTTACAATTTAATTGTGAATGTAAATGGTTTAACACTGGATCACATCCATTTCATTGATCTACATATCTATACCTATGCCAGTAAAAAACATTTTAAATTTTTTAAATGTTTAAAACTTTTTATATTTTTCTAATTTAATGTAATATTTATTGGTTTATCCATCTACTAAAGAAAATCTCTTTTATTATATAACCTGATACATTTGTTTTCTTTTTTTTTTTTTTTGATTCGCTGTACACAAATGGAGTATAATTTTTATTTCTCTGGTTGTACACAAAGTAGAGTCACACCAATTGTGTAATCATACATCTATATAGGGTAATGATATTTGTCTCATTCCATTATCTTTTCTTCCCCCCACCTCCTCTCCACCCCTCATTTCCCCCTACACAACTCATCCTTCCTCCATTCTTCACTAACACCCCTGTCCCCACCCCCAGTTATGTATCATCATCTACTTGTCAGAGAAAACATTCAACCTATGGTTTTTTGGGATTGGCTCCCTTTACTTAGCATGATATTCTCCAACTTCATCCATTACCTGCAAATGCCATAATTTTATTCTTCTTTATGACTGAATAATATTCCATTGTGTATATATACCAGAGTTTGTTTATCCATTCATCTATTGAAGGGCATCTATATTGGTTCCACAATCTAGCTATTTGTGAATTGAGCTTCTATAAACATCAATGTGGCTATGTCACTGTAGTATGCTGATTTTTTTACCCAGTCCTTTGGGTATAGGCCAAGGAGTGGAATAGCTGGGTTAAATCGTGGTTCCATTCCAAGTTTTCTGAGGAATCTCCATACTGCTTTCTAGAGTGGCTGCACCAATGTGCAATCCCACTAGCAATGTATGAGTGTACCTTTTTCTGCACATCCTTGCCAGCACCTGTTGTTCTTGTACTCTTTTTTTTTTCTTAATTAAGCTTCTTTACATATAGAGTTCTTTTTTAATTTTTTTACAGAATTCATTTTGATTCATTGTACACAATGGAGTTTATCTTTTCATTTCTATAGTTGTACATGATGTGGATTCACACCATTTATGTAATTATGGCATTTGCAAGTAAATGGATGGAATTGGAGAATATCATACTAAGTGAAATAAGCCAATCCTAAAAAAGACAAAGGCTGAATGTTTCCTTTGATAAGTGAATGATGATACATAATGAGGGTGGGAGCAAGAAAAGAATGGAGGGACTTCAAATTACGAAGAGGGAAATGAGAGAAGGGAGGGATCGGAGGTATGAAAGATGGTGGATTGAGATAGATCTCATTACTCTATGTACATGTATGATTACATGAATGGTGTGAATCTACATGCCATTCTAATTGGCGTGAGATGAAATATTAGCATAGTTTTGATTTGCATTTATCTTATTACAACAGATGTGGAACATTTTTTCATATTTTTGTTCATTGCTTGTAAATCTTCTATGAAGTGTCAACTCAGTTCCTTAATCCCATTTATTGATTGAGTTATTTGTATTGTTGGTGTAAAGTTTTTTGAGTTCTTCATAAATTCTGGATATTAGTGCCTTATCTAAAGTGCTTGTGGTAAAGATTTTCTCCCACTCTGTAGGTTGTCTCTTCACATTGTTGATTGTTTTCTTTGCTAAGAAAAAACTTTTTAGTTTGAATCCATTTCATTTATTGATTCCTGCTTTTACTTCTTGCACTTTGGGAATCTTGTTAAGGAAATCTGGTTCTAAGAACATGGATGCCAACCAAGAATCTTAAACCCAGCAAAACTTACCTTCGGATTACTTCGGTGACTAAATAAAATCCTTCCATGATAAACAAAAAGTTGAAAGAATTTACTAATAGAAAGTCTGCACTACAGAACATTCTCAGCAAAATATTCCATGAGGGGGAAATAACAAACAACAATGTAAGTCAGCAAAGGGAGGAACTCCCCTAAAGGAAAAGCCAATCAAAGTAGAAACCAAGTCAAGTAGAAAACCAAAAATAAGCCCAAATGACTGGGAATACAAATCATATCTCAATAATAACCCTGAATGTTAATGGCCTAAACTCATCAATCAAAAGACATAGACTGGCGGATTGGATTTTAATAAAAGACCCAGCAATATGTTGCCTTCAAGAGACTCATCTCATAGAAAAAGACACCAACAGATTAAAGGTGAAAGGATGGGGAAAAATGCACCATTCACATGAACTCAGTAAAAACATGGGGGTTTTCCATCCTCATATCAGATAAAGTGGACTTCAAGACAAAGTTAGTCAGCAAGGATAAAGAAGGACATTTCATGCTGCTTAAGGGAAACATAAATCAGCAAGACATAAGAATCGTAAATATTTATACCCCAAACAATGATGCATCCATGTACATCAAACAAATCCTTCTCAATTCCAAGAAACAAATAGACCACAACACAACAATACTGGATGACTTTAACACACCTCTCTCACCACTGGATAGATCTTCCAAACAAAAACTGAACAAAGAAACCATAGAACTCAATAACACAATCAATAATTTAGACTTAACAGACATATATCAAATATTCCATCCATCAATGAGTGAATATACTTTCTTCTCAGCAGCACATGGATCCTTCTCTAAAATTGACCATATGTTGTGCCACAAGGCTACTCTTAGCAAATAAAAAAAAAAAAAAATAGAGATGCTACCTTGTATTCTATCAGATCATAATGGAATGAAATTAGAAATCAATGATAAAATAATAAATAGGAACTACTCCAACACCTGGTTATTTTGGTTCCTTGAGATTTACATATGAATTTTAGGATCACTCTATTCTAGTCTACATAATAAGTAAATGGGATTATAATAGAGATTGCATTGAGATTATAGGTAAAATTTAGGAATACTATCATTTTAACAATATTATATCTTCTAATCTATAAGTAGGAGATGTCTGTTATTAGGTCATCTTTAATTTCTGTCAATGATAATTTGTTTTTTCAGTGTGTAAATTTGCATTTCCTTTTAAAATATGCTGCTATTTTATTATTTTGATGTGATTTATCATAAAGATTATAAAAATATTATGAAAAATTGTATGCAAGCAAATTAGTTATCCTAGATAAAATGAATAAAGTCTGTCCACCTCATGTGAATATCAATATTGAAGAAAGTCCATCTTGTACATACACTAACATTTTCATTCATGATTATTATCTTCATATAGCTGTGGATTCCCTGAGATTATCTGAGGATGTAGCAAGAAGATGTCAGGAGAATAATCAGAGATAGATCTTGACAAGACATTTTGCTCAGAACAGTTGAAGTGATGTGTAATATGAGTAAGGGTCATGCCTTAAAACTTGTCTAAAGTCCCAAGATAGTCACGAGCTTTCCAAATCTGATTGCCATTGACCAATAAATTCAGGCCTCCTGGATTAATTTTCCAAATATTTCAAGGCTGAATTGGATATTTGGGTCAGAGAAAAATATATCAAAAAGAGTCATCAAAATTGAAATTTCAAAAGTAGTATTTTTCTATCAATAATAATATAGCAGTTATGTTGTTTTTTTTTCCTAGATTGCATTAAGTCAAAGTGCATTTATTTTTCGTCTTTTGGAGTGCATCGCTTTAGGTCCGTCAAAAGAATGGAGGAAATTTAGATTACATAGAGGGAAATGAAGTGGGGGGTATGAAAAATGGTGGAAGATACAGACATCATTATGCTATGTACATGTGTGATTACATGAATGGTATGAATCTACATCGTGCACAACCATACAAACAAACAAAAAAAAAAGTACCCCATTTGTATACAGTGAATCAAAATGCAGTCTGTAAAATTTTAAAAATTTTTTTAAAAAAGTGAAAGAGGATTTTCATGACTGTCATATACCAATCCCTTGCTTAGATGATTCATAACCAAATGCCTGCATTTTATTTTTCACATAGGTTCAATATTCTGGTTCTATTTGTAGTTCTTGTTCACCCCCAAGTGATCAGGATGCAGAGTGGATCAAAAAAATTTTACATTGACCTAAATGCATGCCTAAGAATGATATTCTTCTTTTTTGTTAAATATCATTCTTCTGAGTTTCACTTAAAAGTAGTCATTAAAACAATCTTGGGGAATATTTGAGAAAAAAGTAGATCTTTATTTTATTTGGTGTTTGCATTCTTTTTCTTTACTATTTTGCCTCCTTACCTAGATTCATAGTTTTTAATTTTTTTTTTATTTTTAAATAGATGCCTTCCTATTCTAGTGTTAAAGTAAAATGTATTTTACAAAGATTTGAGTATGTATTATTGGAACCATGTAAAATATTTACTATTATTTTTACTATAACAATAAAAAATAATAATTATTACTATTATTGTAGAGAGGCAGGTTTTCAGAAAAAAATTTTCCCAAAACAAATCTGATAAAAATTGACCTCAGATGTTATGCTTTTGGAGACTTTTGGAGTCACTCAAATCATAATTGCTAGATTTTCACCAAATTTACTTTTGCATGGGTAATGCTCTGATCCAGTCAAGGTTACTAATAAATCTGCTGCTAAATTTATTAAGCTTGGCACCTTTTGGCAAATAGTTTATCCAAACCCTTCAGTAAAGAATGTTCCAGGCCCAGGGCCCAGAGCAAACTTCAAGCCATACAAATTACCCTGCAGCTATTTTATTTGAGGGTTGTGACAAGAATCCTTTAAAGGAAGAAAATCTACAGTGCACTTTTTCTCCCTCTTTGCAGCTTTCTGCTGGTCTTTGATCTTTGCTTCTCATGTTTCTACAAATTTTTCCTTCTTTCCCTCTATGGAAACAGTAGTGAATACTTATGAGAGAGAGCTTAAGACTAGCTTAGGGGAGCTCAGGACTTCATTTGCAAGAAATAGGTAAGAGGACACAAGTCTGGTGAGTCCTTGGGAGAACAGGGAGTTGCAATTGTGTAAGGAATCCTCATATTGTGAGCACAGAATAGAGCCTTTAATCCTGAATTATCAATCTCCAAGAAATGACAGGGGATGTCTTACCTAATGATTTGCTACATTTGTTACAAGAGTTACTAAGTTAAACTCTTGACTTTCCTAGTTATTTACCAATAAGTCAGAAGGCTGTGATGCTTAAATCACAGTTAATGGGATAATGTTATCTTTATAAAGTAAATAAGTGAGAATATTCACTACCTGAGAAATAATAAATTAAGTAGATGTATGCAAGATAGATATATACAGTGGGAAGATTTCCATTCTTGAGTATAATTTTTATATATTAAATTACTCGAGAAATTTGGAGACCTGACAAATCATAATTATCAAACTAGTCTTGTAATATTTTATAACAGCTCATGTTCAGTGAACATTTAACTTGTGACATGTATTAAAACAAGCAATATTTAAATAAATTTGATATTCAATCCTTTGAGTTAAATAACATTGTGTTTATTATATACAGCCAACAGTCTCCTTGATTTAATCATTTGTTCAATGTCACAGATTTTGAAATCCAAAGAACCCGAATTCAAAACAATTTAATTCTACTTCTACCATCAATATAACTAGAGTTCATTTTAACTAGATGTGGTGAGGTATGTGTAGATGTAGAAATGACTGTCTTGAATGAGGATTTCAGGGCTTGAATAGTAGTTCACTAGAAACAGAAGCTGTAGCACCACTTGCAAGACAGTCATACAGGGAAACACGGGATCAATTTGAAGTTAGAGGATGTCAGGGACAGGAAACTTTAGTGTGATTTCTGCAGGAAGGAACAGGGGAGTCAAGATGAGCTGATTTAGAAATAGCTGTTTTGAGTAATGTTTGTAAGCTATGGGGCACAGGAACTTACATCTACTAGACTCATTGTAGTCCTGGAGTGATTAGATAGGTGGACAGTGGCCCCAAGTGTAAAACCCTGACAGAAGAGGTGGTGGACTGTGGGCTATAGTTTGGTTGTTTGCCTTTGTAAAGCATGCTCTCAGAGCATAATGTGCACAATCTAAAACAAGTGAATAACCCTGAGGAGGGCAGTCAGTTCCAGAAGGAGTTAAGGTCCTAGATGTCAAAGCATAGTAGGAACATAGAAAAAAAAAGTATACTTAACCTGATTACCATGTCCAAAGTCTATTCCTATAGAAGCTGAAATGTGGAATTAATCAGCAGTATTCCAAAGAATTTTCAGAAAACATTGTCTCAAATACCTTAATCAATAATTTCTTATATAAAACATGTAAGAGAAAAATTATTCTTATTTGCTTTTGAAAACTAAGGGGAAACTTGACCTTCACCTCTATCTTTTTAAAAAAAAATTTATCTTTTTATTTTTTTAATTATAAAAGAACATTTTATTCAGAATGGGAAGAGATTTACAACCAATTACAAATTTGAGAAGCTGACAAGTATCACATACATGAAAAGGTGTCTTCTTCGATTGCCTTTTTAAATTTTTTAAAAATTTGTTTTAATTAGTTATTCATGACAGAAAATGCACTTTGATACATCATATATAATGGAGTATAATTTCTCATTCCTCTGGTTATATGGTTCTATATGTACAGAGGGTAATAGTGCTGATTCATTCTACTATCCTTCCTATCTATCTTTTCTTGATTGTTAGTAGCAAGTTAGAGGAAGAAACAATCTCTGAGAAACCCAGATTGCAAACCACTAGAATAGATCTCTAAAATCTTACCCAATTCTAAATCCTCTGATGTTCTTGACGATAACATTTTCGTATCAATGGTGGTCACCTGAAGGGCATGGACAAAAGAAGTAAAGTTAGAGTTAGAAGAGTTTTGGAGGTCACCAATATATAGTGGGTTTATTCAGCATTTTCCCCAATACTAGTTTATTTTTTTATTAGACAATCTGTGTTCCTAATTTATATCTTGGTACTCTAGATCTTGCACAAATCAAAAATTAATTATAATTAGCACTCTTGGTCAATTATACAGAGAGGTAATAAAATTTCTTATCATCTGTAATCTCCCTTGGTTTTTATAAGATAATGGGTAAAGTAGATGTTATGTAAGTGCTTAAAAATACAGATAGAAGCAGCTTGCCCATTTTGAGTGTATCAATTGTCAGCATGGCATGGTGGTAATATACAGTATTCTAACATAGTTATTACCCTCTCTGAGTTTCAATTTTGGAAGAGTGTCATTTGATCAGCTCTTATTAAATTTACATTATTATTGTCAAGTAACATTCACTAAATTCATATGTACACATGAAACTAATTCAATGGGAATTCTTTCCTTCAGTAATTCACCATGATGACAATGGCATTCATGTCAGTCAACTACAAAGTGAATTGTCTATGCATATTTTTGTGTACTTAGCTCAAGTTAATATACAGATATTACTATTGAACTCAGTAAATTTCAAGCATTGTCTGTGAATCATTCCTTACCAATGAACTGGGGAAAATATTTAGCCAAGGTTAACTCAGTCCTATAGATATTCTCCATTAATCCTAGTTGGGTATCAATGGCAATACTCCCTAAGGTTTTTCTATGTTGATAGGACCTATAAAGACCACAGAGTAAAACTATTGTAGAGAATTGCAGGTCAATTCTATTTACAATTCTGCATTCTTTCTTTACTTAGTGAACTGCCACTTTCTATTTCTCTAACTTTACCAGTAGTGCTCATCTGGGTTCTTAATATTCAAATCAAAAGAACTCTTTCCTTTTTTCTTGTGGAAACAGGTCTTTGTTCTGCATCCACTCTGATAAAATATTCTCAAAATCTTTCTGCATTGATAAATAACTCTGATCCTTCTCCTTGGAATATCTTGCTTCTTCCTCAAACAATACTTCTGGATAAATAGATTTATAAACTGATAGACCAATTTTTATTTTTTCTGCTTTTCTTTCTATTTGTTTTTTCTTCTCTTTCCTCTGTGTTTATGCTTCATGGAACAGTACTAAACTTTAGAAGAGGATGTAAAATCTCTCACTTTTTAGAAAAAGAGTTTTGTTTTAATCTATCCCATTCCTTTGATTGAAAAACAAATCACCATCTAACAAAAGTCATTGAGCTATATCACATGTTTGTTGCATTATTTTCAATGTTCCTCTGCCTATAGCAACCTCAGATTTGCTGTTAAAGTTTCCTGTGTCCCTTCACACATAGATCACCCTTTTCCACTATACTTCTTTCATTGATGCTAACAGCACCTCTCTGGGCATTTTTCTCTTCAAAGGGAATAAAATTCAGAGTAAGAGAAGTTTGTCAATTTTCCAAGGGTTTTATCTTGTCTACCATTAGCTGCATCAAAAGTTTAACACTGTATTATGATGGTTAATATTAGGTTTTTACTTGACTAGATTAACAGATACCTAGGGAACTGGGAAAATATTATTTCTGGGTGTGTCTGTGAGGGTATTGTAACAGGAGTCTGGTGAGTGAATCAGTGAACTCAGTAGGAAAGATGCAACGTCCATGTAAGCAAGTATCATCCAATTGGTTAGGGGCCTGGATAAAACAAAAACAGCAACAACAACAACAAAAACAGAAGAAAGGTAATTTTCATTCTCTCACTTAGATATCATCACACCCAAATTTCAAGTCTTTAGACTCCAAGACTTATACCTCCAGCCTCCATTTTCTTAGGTTTTGAGTCACAGGCCAAAATACACCATTGGCATCCCTGGTGCTTAGGCCTTGGTACTTAGATTGTGTTGCTTTACTAGGATCCCCCAGAATGTCTAGCTTGCAGAGGGTCTGTCATGGAACAACTTGACCTTCACATACTGAAAGTCAAATTTTCTAATAAATTCCTTCTCTTTTATCTACACCTGTGGCTGTAACTATCCTAATGGCTCTTTTTCTCTATAGAACCCTAATGTGGGATTGAAATACTCAGGTGTTTATACTACATATGGATTTCGATTGTAAAATCAACACCTTCCACCATTTCTAGTAGTATTTAACTCAGAGCAAAAGGTTGTCCCAGATTATTATGGGAAGATGAGTATGCATAAAATAGAAAAGTACAAAGAAAGGTCTTCAAATTCATGAAGAGAGAGGAGGTAGGTAGGTGAGCAGAAGGGAAGGCTGAGATCTTCAGTCTCACTGCATGGCAGAGTGAAAGTTTTCTGATCTGAGGTTGTCTCTGAGGGAAGGGCCATGGCTGAAGATGCTTCTTTTCCTGCGGGTCAGTGGCAGAGACTGGAATCATTAGTGAGGCTACTCGATTCACTTGATTATGAGATGGTTTTGTATATACAGATGTTGGAAGAAGGAACATTTTGTTGAGAGAAAACTCAGGAACTCAGAAAGAGAGTAATTAAATAGCCTTCACTGGAGAATTATCTGAATCAAATTACAGGGTTTGGTATAGACATTAAAAGATAGAATGATATTTTTTGTTTAATTTCATACTATTTACAAAAAGCACAAGAAGGTAAATGAGCCCATCTCAAGAAGTGATTAAATCCACCAAGTTTGTGTTTGGTCAAACATTGATCTGCCCCTTCTCTGCTGCTTATAATGACACTATTTAGTTTATCAGGGAGCACTGGTGCTTTATTTTTATGTGGTTACATAAGTGCTTCTACAATTAACACAGTACATTTTATACCCATAGCCACCAAAAGGTTGTTGCCTGGTAGCATTTCTTTTTCATAAGTCATCCAGAATGTCTTATGTATCATTTTGTGACAATTTAGAAGATTTTCTAGGTGACCACAGTTATCCCCTGAAGATATAACTAATGATATTACTTCCTAATCCTCAAATTTCTGTGGATTCACATTATAATGAAACTCATAAAATTCAAATGGTTTTTAATGAATGTAATACTGGTGTTTAAGAGAAAAAAAATTAAAAATTAAAATATCAAGGTAGAGTAGGTGAGGTATTACAGTACAGCTGTACTCAAGTTTCTCCATTTTTCTTGGAGGAAGCTACTATAGAAGAATTCTTAAAATCATAAATTATCATCAGGTGAGTATGGTGATGATACTGGTCAGCAGTGGTTCCTTGGAAAGAGGCAGTGGGTCAAATATTAATCACAGTGTCTGAAATACAAGTAGAAAAACCCTGAAACATGAATTCCTAGGAGATGCACTTTAACTCCCCAATTACTAATTAGTTTACTCAAGAAAAATTCCATGTGACAAGTACGTAATAACATTTATGATTTATTTAGCTCCATGTTAGGCACCATAAGGGATACAAAAATAATTTATAGCTATAAATATAAACCTAACTGGGTTATTATTTAAGATTCAATAATTAGAAGTAGAAACCAAAAGAAGAAAACATTATATTACGGTAAACTGAATACAATTGATGGGAAAAGGTACAGGTGTTGAATAAAGTAAACATGAGTTCTGGTCTCAGATGAGGTAAATTTTTTATATCTTTGATGTATCTCTTTATTTTAATTTTCTCACTTATTAAAAATTAAGATGAGAGATTGGGGTGACATAAAAAAATTAAAATGATCTTTGTGATTCCATTTTTAAGTTTTTAACCTTTCTACATAAAATTATTAATAGAATAGCAAGCATAAACTTTGTTGCCTGCTAACACTAGGCTTCTAGCAAACATGCTTAAGAATACTAACTACAAATGAATAACTTAGTTTCTGACTTTGAAGACCTGGCTATCTAAAATATCCTTAGTTAATAAAAAATGAATATTTAAAAAATGAATATTTCATATTCTTCTTGTTCTTGATGCAATTATATGATTTGATTTCAACTTTTTAAAAACACATCCAACCAATGTGATGATCACTGACAGAATGGATACATAAGATTTGATTTTTTTTTCCTTCAAGTTTAACAGCATCCAATAACTTAGGATCATTCTGTTGAGAACTGACACCAGAGAAGGAAATCTGCTGAGTAACATAAAAGTAACCCATATGGCATTTAATGGGGCATCTTGAGAAGTTTGGATGGATTGTCAAGAAGATTCAAAAACTTCAACATTGCTTTGATTGATTAAGATAGTATATATAACAGCTCAAAGAGAGATACCTTCTGGTAGAACTGAATGAGGTCAACATATGTCCTTGTAATAGCACAATTTTTTTAACAATCATTTAAAATCATTTTTTCTAAAGTAATCAAGTTACTAACATCTTTAGGAAATATCTAATGGCTTCTCTATTAATATACATAGTGAGACACTGAAGAAATACAATGATATTTTGAAATACTTTTCAAGTTTTTAAATTCAAAAAGTATATTTTGTCTCAAATATAGAATAAGTACTGAAGTTAGGTCCAACATTATCCACAAATAAAGAATTATTCTAATAATATATAGTCTGAGAAATACAGAGAAATTTGCAAAGGAATGTCTACAATCTTTAGTCACAATGACTAAAAGTCAGCCTTTAGAGAGTAATTTTTTTTGAGTTATTGATTTGTCATAAGAAATACTAATTAGATTTCACATACCTAGAGGGTTATAACCCACATTTTAACAGCTATGAAAATTTTAGTGATGGTGAAGTGAGTTAAAGAACATTCATTTATCATATGTATTTCTCACTCTGACAGCAAGCATACCACAAGGTCCTGAACAGTCATGGGATAAGTTATCTCAAAGATAGAGCCTGAGACAGAAATGTGTGACAAAGTGGGAGAGAGAGAGATTGCAATGTTCCCGGTATTGTCTTATCCTTATTGAGGTACTACATGGAACAGCCAGGTGTCCTCTTGACACAACATTAATCCTTATGTTAAGACGCATGGAGGACTGGTGAGAGAAGAATGGAGGAACTTTAGATTACATAGAGGGAAATGAGAGGGAGGAGATGGGGTATGAAAAATGGTGGAATGAGACAGACATCATTACCCTATGTACATATATTATTACACAAATGGTATGAATCTACATCATGCAAAACCATAGTAACGAAAAGATGTACCCCATTTATGTACAATGAATCAAAATGCAGTCTGTAAAAATAAAACAAAAATTTTCATTAAAAATTAGAAAATTAAAAGTTAAAAAAAAGAAGCATGTTGTAGAGCTCAGCTTCTGAAATATTCTCTACTGTAAAAGTCCAGTTTTTAATATAATACTGTGTTTTCAGTCCCTTTAGTATGCCATTATAGTGCCTCAGGAAAGGTGGCATGATGGTGCATTGTGAGTAAACTTGTTTCTGCATATCACATACTGTGATCCACTTCTCATCCCAGAGTCATTCAATTTCACTTTAGTGATTATATCCAAACAAGGGAGGAGAGAATATTGGCTAAAATAAATATCAATTATTATCCACATAAATGGCCAGTATTGGTTCAAGTGGTTTTATATATATATATATTGCAAATAAAAAACTATTTTTAATATCTTGTGAGTGATTCAATAAAGTCATTCTATTTGTGTCACTGTATTATGGTACACTTATTTTTACAATATTTTAGTCAAGGGGAAAATAGAAAATGCTGATTTGTTTCTTGATACTCTATGCCGTTTCCAAAGACTTGACTTATCTGGTAAACTAACAACTTGCAAAAATCTGTTGGCTTATTAATTACAATAATATAGCTTTTAGCATTTGACATACCGAAGAGTAAAAGACGCATTGATCTGGTATAGTTTAGGACTCAGGTTCACACCGTGAGATCATGTCATTTAAATTAGTATTATTTTTGCTGTGGTGTTTGAGAAATAATCTAAGCAAAGCTACATTATGAATTGTTTAAAATATAAATGTCTATACGCTTTCATTTTTATGTTATCCTTAAGTTTTATATATATATTTGTATATAATAATGCTGTATATACGATAATTATACAGAGTACAGATTATCAAATTTCAGTATGAAAAATACTACCAAACCTAGAATAACTAAGTACAAAATTTCATTACACGTAAAAATTAGAGATGAACCCCTCAAACCCTGTCTTAATATTTGGTTAATTTAATTTAGAGGAAGAATTTAAGGTGTCCAGGAATCACCCCTCATTTATGCTATCTAGGTAGAGACATAGTTCTTGAATGTGAATTCCAGATAAATTGGAAAGTGGCCTTTTGACATTAGAAACTTCCTTGCATTGGATGCAAAGAGAAACAAGTGTCATTTGATTTTATTCCAGAAACATATTGAATCATACTATAACTGCACTGCAGGGAGACTGAACCAAGTTGGACATGCTAAAAAGAAAAACATCCTTGGACTGGGTGTTTGGTGAGGATTCTTGAAAGGAGGTAGATGTAACTGAAAAGGAGACACTGAGCTGAGTTTTTCCTCCTGAGCTCCTTTGCCAGGGAGAAGGAATTATACTAGTATCTTCTTTAATGAAATTACCTGTTGGTTATGGGCCAGAGAAGTTATGCTGTGGAAAGAGGCTTAACATTTGTTAGTTATCTAGGAGAGTTAGAAAACTAGGCAAGCACCAGTCCTTTTTCTGGTTATTGCTTCAAACAAAGGATTTCATTTCATCATTTGGGTTTGTATATACTGCTTGCACTGGAAATTCTCAAATTCTCATTTAGACCTCCAGACATTCTGTATTTTTATCTCAAACCAAATTCTTTGCTTTTTAAAATTTTTCCCCTTCTTTTTCTGATGCTGGGCCTCAAACCCAACACCCTGTACATTGGACAAGTCTCTATAAATGAGTTAAATCCCCAGTCTTGAAATACACAGTTTGTTTCTTTTCTTTTTTTTTCTTTTTTAATTTGTTTTCTTGGATCCAGGGTTGCTTTACCACTGAGCTACATCAAAAGCCCTTTTTTTTGTTTTGTTTTTGTGTTGTATTTTATTGTTGTATTTGTGGGATTTTCATTTGTTTTGAGTTAAGGTCTCGCTAAATTGCTGAGGTTGTTCTTGAACTTGCAATCTTCCTTTCTCAGCCTCTGGAATGGCTGGAATTACAGACGTGAGTCACCATATTCAGCTCAGTCTTTATTTCTATACTAGTTTTCAGTGTTATAATTTTGTTGCTGTTAATCAATCAGGTTAAAATATGCTAACCACTCACAGATTAGGAGTACTGATGCAGTACTCCTAATACAGATTATGAGTTCCTGATTATATCAGGAACAGAGATCAACGTAACAACCTCATGAGTGATATGAGGACATATGACTCAAAGTGTTATAATAAAGCATCAATTAGGAAAAGAGAAAAAAAAAATTGTAATCCTGCTGTTACCAAGGCTCAAAAGGTTAGTGTTCAATGAAACATACATAACATCTCCCAATTTGCTTATTTTGAATTTATCAACTATGTCACTAAAATTATTTCCACTCATTTCATTTTCAACTTGTGAAAGAACTTCAAGTAAGTCCTATGTATTTTTCCTACTCTCCCCATCACGTCAAACCATTTTAGAAATTACCCTCAGAAATTACAGAGTTAAACTCTACTGCAGTGCAAATTACGTTTTTCATACTGTCTCTTTAAATAGAGTGATACTGACTTTTCTTCGTGGGGGAGGGGAGAATTGTCGTGTTCTTTATTAATACATGTCTTGAAATGAGGAGAGAAAGACAAATTAAATTGATTATAATCCACAAAGGAGTGGCACTAAAGATTGGGTATAATCGAAGAGACTGTTAAATCTTTTCTCAGAGGAAAATGAATAGCCTTAAAACACTTTATCACTAAAATTTAATGAAAATAAATTGATTAAGCTATAAAGACAGAAAGCTAGAAAGATAATAGCATGATAAACCCAAGGAGAGGAAAATAAATAAAAGCAAAAATTAATGAAACAGAGAATAAAAATGTATTAATGGTAAAAAAAAATTAATGTTTTGCAAATTAAGCCATAAAATATAAAACAATGATTAATTTAAAGAGAAAAGAAGGCAAAAGTGAATAGACTATATCAGATATGCCAATAGGGAAATAACCTCAGATATACAAGGCAATTTATTATCAATATAGAGACTATTTTAATCAATTCTAGGCAAAGATTTAAAATCTAAGATAAAATGGATGATTTTTAGTAAGATGTAAAAGATCAAAATAAATCAAAGAAATAGAATCAAAACAAGCTGCTGCATATGAAATTTAAATATTATTTAAAGAGAAATGAAGGTAAGTAGAAGGAAGGATCAAAGGAGCTCCTCCTTCTCTAGAATAAAATAATAATTAAAATAAACTAAACAAAATATATTCTGATAAAACACTCACTCCTAAGTATCAAAAGTCTGAACATCAGAAAAAACAATAAAAAAAGATTTTTAGCATGAAAACATTAACATATGCCATATAAACAATTATGTAGTCCTCTAATTTATAAATACTGATTCAAAAATTTGAAATGGAATATTAAATGAGGGAAATTTAAAGTTCTCAGAATCTAAATAATATATCTAAAATATATCTTGTCCTACTATTAGAAGCACAATATTTCAAAGAATACTTTCTTCTTCAATTATATTTTATTCATTTAAGAGTACTAATTAACAGAAAGAGAGAGGGAAAAAATGAAGAGATCACTATAGGTTTCTATTGATGGACCTGAAGGAACAGTGAGACCCAGAATCCTCCCCCCACCCCTACAATCACTTCTTGGCCTTTTGACTAAGATCAAATAATGAGTTACCCATTCACTGTAAACTACCAAGAAAGTGGATAAAACTGTATAATAGACTTGTGAGTGTTATCCCTGAGAAATAAAAAATAAAGTAAACCTGGAATCTGCTCAGTTCTGAAAGATAATTTTGTCTCAGTGCAGATTTTTGCAGTCTTTTTCAGAATATAGGATTAATATATAGAAATTTGTTTCCTTTCAATATATCCCATGGTTGTATAATTATATCAAAATGGATTTGATTGTCAAGTATGACTAAAAAGAACCAGTAAAAAAGAAGAAATTGATTTTATTTCAACATTCATGGACTACTGGATCTTTAAAACAAACAAACAAAAAACCCTTAAAGATAAATTTAACAAAATACACTGTACACTGATGACTACAAAACACTGACAAAGACAACAAATACTTAAACAGAGTGATACGCCATTTTCCTTATTATTGGGCAACTCTTAAAATTCTCTTGAAATTAAATCATGAAATCAGTGTAATTCCAAGTAAACTACTGCAAGTTTACTTTAGAAACTGATATGCTGATTTTGAAATGTATATGGAAATGGAAATAGTATTGAATAACAAAAGGAATATTTAAAAGAACAAAGTAGGATATATTTTCCTGATTAGAACAATTACTACAACAAGAGAAAATAACATGATGTATGACTAGAGTAAGGATAGGTGACTAGTTCTCTGCAACAGAATAGAGTCCCCAAATAGGGTCACATATACATGGGTAAATTATTTTCAATAAAGGCGTTAAAATAATTCAATTGAGTAAAATATCAATACAACATATGGCTCTGGGATGTCTGGATATTCATTGGGAAAATCAGGAACATCATTTCTTACCTCTCAGCAAAAATGAAAGTTCACTCAAAATAGATTATATGTATGAATATAAAAATTAATAACATGAAACTCTTAAATGAAAGCACAGGACATTTTTGCATCATCAGGGAAGGCAAAAATTTCTTATATGGAGCTCAATAAAAAGTGAATCATAAAAGAAAACTATGATAAATTGAACTTTATAAAAACAGAAAACCCTGCTCTTCTAAAGATATTATTATAAGAGCAGAAAGAGCACAGACAGGGAAAAAAAAATTCTTTATATGACAAAGAATGTATTTCTAGGGTTGAAAAAATATAAATGGCATTTATGTATAATATATATATCCATATTTGTTATATGCAAACATGTAATAAAGTCTTCCAAAAACTCCATAATGACACCTACCCATTTTTAAAATCAATTAAAGAATTAAACAGGTACACCACAAATAAATATATATGGATGGCCAATAAGTTCTTAAAAATAGATGAGACATCACTAGCCTTAACAAGGATAAAGAATGTAACACACTCTTCAGAATGACCAAATTAATGCACAGATGCACTCACACTGATGATATATAGTATTAATGAGAATATGGAGTAATAACAAACTCTCAGAAATTTTTGGTGGATATTAAATGGTTCAACCAATTTGGAAAAGAATTTTAGTTTCTTAAAATGGTAACATGCACTTTCCTGTAGTAGAAGAGTTTCACTGTTAAATGGAAGAAAATGAATATATACCTAAACAAGACTTGCACAGGACTTTAGAGAAGTTCAATTTCCTAATAGTTCCAATTGGGAACCATCCAATTAACACACACCGTTTAATGAATAGATAATCAGATTGTGATATAATGTACAATGAAATGCCACTTCAAAATAAAAAAAGAAAGTGCTGAGACACAATCACATGATCAATCTAAAAACAGGAATGTTGAGTGAAAGAATCCAAACACAAAGGAGCACCTAGGCATTCTTCCATTATGCAAGACACTAGGAAAGGTTCATTTCATCTGAAACAGTAGAGTAGACAGCATCAGCAGCCTGGGACTGAAGGTGGGTGGTGATGGACTGAGAGGGTCCTAGGAATCTTTTGGATGCTCACCCTCTTGCCTGGGCAGGGCTGAAACTCAAGATCCTACAATCAGTCTCACAAGTAGCTGGGGTTACCAGCCTACAAGACTGCATCCAGCCTACAATAATTCCTATCTTAAATATGGTGGTGGTTACACTGGTAAAATAATTGAAGAAACTAATTTAAATGATTATACTTTATATTTATTATAACCCAATAAAGCAAATTTAAAAAAAACAAAGATATATTTTAGAACAACAAAAGAATTTCAATGTAAAGTGAAGAGAATCAGAAAAGCAACTAAAAAAAATGAAGAGGTACTTGGCAACTCAAAATATAGTTCACAGCCATAGTAATTATAACTGTTTAGAATAATATATCAATGGATAGAAGAGAGAGAACTTTAATCAGTCTTATAAATAATTGAATGAGCATGAAAATCTTACAAATAATAATGTATAGACAGAAGTTCAGTATTAGGTTTTGAGTTGCTTCAGTTTGTTCAGGATAAAACAAATTCAAAAACGTGTCTAGTGCCTCAAAAAGATTTTATCACCAAGGCATATATTCGGGGTACATCTGTGCTCACTGAGAAACAAATCCATATAAATCAGGGATTACTTGCACAAACAATCTGCATAATAGTCAAGAAGCATTTTTTAAAAATCTATCTGCATAATGTGCTAAAGCTAAATTGATGCAATTTTTATTTTTGGCCTATTTAAACAATTTCCTTAGCCTGAGAATATAGTACAGTGATAAATATTTCATAAAACAAGTAGAACTCAGATTCCTCTGTTTTCTTTTACAAAGGCTGTGCTTCTTTTTTAGAGGAAGAAATACAATTCCTTTTAACATTAACAAATAGTATATAGTATTTGAAGAGGTCAAAAACCTGTCTAACTATGCAAACTTTCAAGGAAGACTTACACCATAAATATGCTGTAGGGGACAAGTATTGGAGAGAGGTGTCAAGCTACATATATTGGACTTTAAGGTGAAAGGAAGTAAACTAAATTCCAGCTGTTTGAAATATATTCAAATCCTCAATGGAGTTCTGTAGTGTTGAATTTTGTAACTCAAGAAAGTTTCATGGTGAAGACAACTGAGAGCCTGGTTCAGGTGCTGGGCCAAGAATGAGATACTTGACTGCAGAAATTCAGACAAACATCTGTAGGCTTCAAGGGCATTACCTCTGTCTTTGAAGAAACCAGGCACACTCTAGCTATCGGGTCTTTGCACTTGTTCATCCCTCTGTCTGTGAAGCTCTTTCCCACAGTCAAAATTCCCCAGATTGCTTTTGCACAATCTTTACTTATTGAAATATTCACCAGCTTAGAAAGGACTTTTCCTGATCATCCCATCTAAAACTGGAACCTGTCCACCATCACACTCATCCCTCCCACACACTCACACACACAAAAGTCCTATTAACTTTCCCTGCTCTGTTTTCTTCTTGGCATTTTAAATGGTCCGAAAGAATTTAATAGTTGGTTACCTTGTTGACTTTTCATGGATGTCTGTTTGTGTGTGTAAGTTTACATATTGTTTTCTTCTCTTTGTTTCTGTCTCTCCTGATTAAACTTGTGAGAGCACAGATGGTTTCATGGTTTGTCACTGCTCTGTCCCCAGCACCTATGATGATGCATGGCACATCTTATACTTAAACGTTCACCGAATGACTGATTAAACCAATGAATGAATTAGTGACTGAAGAAAAAATGAATATTAGGAATAGGAATTAAACGTTAAAATTGTTGTATGTCTTTGGAAGGAAATACAAATGACAAACAAGCACTGCCCTATCTCTGAACGCTCTCCCAATAGTTTTGAGTGGTTGATATAAAGCTTTATTACATACCAGAATGGAATCTACAAGAAAGTCCCTTACTAAAGTTTAAGATAAATTAAGAGAATGCACGATGGGCTTTAATATAAATTGATATTCATCATAAATAAAGCTATATTCTAAGTTGTTACCACAATAGCTATACCTGCAACTATAAACTGACATCTGATACTATTGATAGCTGCCAGTTCTCAGGTAAATGGAACATGATGCTCTAGTGTGAAAAATCCATTTAATTATTTACACAACAATCTTTATTGTATACTTATTATAAATGACATACCTAGGCAATACTAGGAACTATACTGTCAATCTTTTGCAAGAGGTGTTCTGAAGTGAATTAGATATTCTAATTTCCATATTATAACTTTCGTTGTTATTATTTTCCCCTGAGGGTAAGTAATCTATGGATAGTAAGTAATCTATTGATGTGCTGCACGTTTGTGAAAAAAATAAATGATAATTTAAACTGAAATTAACTGAATCCACTGTTATAAGTCAAATAAAAGATGTGGATTTCTACTTGCTCATTATCTCTTTGCTGCATCAATCTCCTATACCCGCTTTTACTACTGGTTGACCCAAAATTCAGAGTAGTTTGTGTTTGAAAGATTATGGACTGATGGATTTTAGGTTATTTGCTGGGGTTTCTACCACTCTGAAATCATCCAAAGCTCAAGAAATATTTCTCAAAAAAGATATACAAATAGTGAAAAAGTATATGAAAAATATGCCAAAAATCAAAAGCATGCAGGGTTGATTTATAAAACCACAATAAGATATTACCTCACACCTGTCAAAAATGACTATTATCAAAAGGAAAAAAAAATCAAGTATTGGTCAGGATGTAGAGCTTTTTTGCTATGTATTGACCTTGTAACCTATTGGGAATGCAATTTGGTACAAGCATTTTGGAAAATGCTTTTTTATTTAAAGGTGGTCTTGCTATGTTGTCCAGGCTGATCTCAAATACCTACTGACCAGCTGAAACTACATTGTGCAGGAAAAAAAAGGAAACCATGTCATTTTGAGACAAAATGGAGGAACTTACAGGATATTATACCAAATGAAATAAGCCAAACAAAGACAGCCAAATATTGCATGATCTCACTTATATGTGTTATTTGGAAAATTCAAACTCAGAAGCAGATAATAGAATGGTGTTAACCAGGGGCAGCAGTTTGGACAGGTTGGCAAAAAGATAAAAAATATTCAGGTATGTTATGGTTTGAATGTGAGGTGTCTCCCAAAAACTCATGTATGAGAATGCAAGAAGGCTTAGAGGTGAAATGATTGGGGTTATGAGACCCTTAACCCAATCAGTATATTAATCTCCTGCTATGAATTAATTAAGTAGTAACTGAAGACTGATAGGCTGTGGCTAGAGGAGGTGAATCCCTGGGAGCATGCCTTAGGGGTACATATTTTGTCCTGTTGAATGGAGCTCTCTCTGCTTCTTGGTGCAATGCTCTGAGCCACTTTACACACTCTTCCACCATGATGTTCTACCTTGCCTGAGGCCCTTAGAAATGGAGTTGACCATCTGTAGACTGAGACCGCTAAATTGTGAGACCCCAAATAAACTTTTTTTCCTTAAAATTGTTTTTGTCACAGCAGCAAACAAGCTAATTTTAACAGGTACTCAGGATGAATAAGTTCTGGAGATAATTTACAGCATGGTGACTATATTCATTAATGATGTAGAATTGAAATTTTCTAAAGCATTGATGTTAAATATTTGTATTACACCCACAAACCATAACTACTTGAGATAATAAACACTTTTAATTAGTTTGATTGCAGTAATCACTTCACAATGTATGGCTATATCAAAACATTATATCGTGCACCTTAAAGATATACCATTTATAATTGTCAATTATGCCTCAATAAAGCTGTGAAAAGCTCAATCAAAAATCAAAATCCAAACATGAAGTAAGAGATTCCAAGAATTGGGACATAGCTCTAACTAATATTTGCAGTTTCTTAGTGTTTCAACATTTGCAATTAAAAAAAAGAAAAAAATAGAAAAAAAGCATAAATATATAAAATAATGTTTCAGTACCTAGCTATAACCTACAAAGAGATTTTTAATTTTTAAGGTTTGAGAGATTATAGCAAATATCTTTGTTACAACCAGGGCCCTCCTTTAATCCGTGTTTATTTTCACAAGCAACCTACTCCCACATTCCAGCCATTTTAGTATTTCTTACACATGATACAAACTACGTGCATCTTGCTAGAAGACAGAAAAAAAAGAGACTATTATAAGGTTTTATTCAGTCATGTGTGGATTTTATATAATATAGGTAAAAAATGAGGCTATCTAAATAGTAGGATAATTTGTTTATAAGAATATATTTCAAATAAAAGAGATAAAACTTATGAAAAAAAAAACTATCTTTTCTGTTACCAACACATCTCCATGCTTAGAAATGATACTGTTTCTCATTAAATAAAATAATACAGTTGAAAACTAAATTCAGATAATTGTAGAAAGTAATATAAAATTTTTGTAGATGCCCAGAAACATCATAAATATTTTAATGAAGTCACAGGAAATATTTTGCTTAAGAAAGTCATAAATCAGATTCCCCTTCCTCCCTTCCTACAGCAAAATGCTTCCTCAATGGTACTGTGTGTACCAGTGTTTATCCACTAAATAGATAATGTACCCTTAACAATGCAAAGTGTTGATTTAATATTATCAAACATGTATGTAATTGACATTGTATTATTTCTCAACTTTGTCAATAATATGTTTTTAAATATATCCATTTTGACATATGTTGCTTTAATTCATTTAGATATGTATTTATTTAGGTATTCCACAGCAAAAATATATTGCTATTTGTCCTTTCTGTTTATAGACACTTGGGCGGTATAAATTTTTCTCTACAACACAATCATCACTAACATACATTCTTTCCCAATCATAAGCATGGAATTTCCTGGAGCGTATCTTTATGGTCAGAATTTTTTTGGTTTTGGAGACTGATACCTTTAGATTTATTATAAGTTAGCATATGCACTGATTTACATCACAGTCATTTTCCTGAGAGAGTCCTCATTCTCTATGGGTTGCTTGTCACAGAGGTCAGTATCACATGCTAAGAGGCATTTGAAAATTTGTGGCAAATTTTGGGGTTGTTACAGTGATTAGAAAACACTACCAGCATTAAGTGGTGGGGTCAGAGAAATATGAGGTTATGAACAACACATGGGGCACTCCCAATAGGAAGAATCATTTTGCTTCTCAAAGAACTTCTGAAAGTGTGACTGAACATTCATGAAGATTAAAAAAAAATTCTGTGTATACTTATAACAATTATAATGTAATAAGTTTTCATATAATTTAAATTGTTTCTATACAGCTTAAACCTATGTTGAAATGTCAATGCTTGAAACCACCATGACAATTGTAGAAAGATACATTCCTTTGTTTGTGGGGAGAGGTATGAATATGTATGAAAAATTGGTCAGTACATTGAAAAAGTACATTACTAATGACACCAATGGCCATGGTCATCAAATCATCCACTAAAAATGCCAGCATTTGTTAGCATTCATTGCTGTCCCCATGGTGATATAGATGCAAATGCCTGACATGCTGCCATCATGCCCAAGTATTTATGTATTAAACTATATAATCTTATTATAAATTATATGCTTTTATTTCTCCTTTCAAATTTTAATTGATATTATATATTATATTATCATATTATCTTGTTGGGATTTTAAAGTATGTGTACAGGAAGGTAATACAGTCTTGGAATGTTATATTAGCCTACTAATGGAACAAATGAGAATAGCAGACATTTTATTTTTTGTCGATCTGATGCTTGTGACATCTCTTGTTTCAATTTTCATTTCCCTGATAATGTTTAGGTTAAACATCATTTTATATCTTTAGCGGGCGTTTTTGCCTCTTTATGCAATGTGTTTGTAAAAGTTTTTGAGTTGTTTCTCTTTTCCTTACTGATCTTCTAAATTCTTACTCTAAGACAGAAAATAATCATTTGTCACTTACATACACATCAATATTATTTTTTGCCAAGGGTTGTCCATCAATTTTGTTTATTATGGCTTTTCTGGAGAAGTTTGAATTTCATTTTACTCTAATTTAGTATGTTTAAACTATTTTAAGACTTTTTCACAAACTTAATCTTCTCCAAGGTAGATTATTTTTCTAGAAGTTTATATTAAAATAAATGCTATAAAAATGTACATAATATACAGAATATAAAATGTATAAACATATATTATTTTCTATGTATTTTTGCAGTTTTGTTTCAAACACTGATTTTGTTCAACAAGTCAATGTATGTTCCTGCATTGTCTTTCCTTTTCTCTCACTTCAACCTCCCTCTTTCAACCTGACTTTGCCTTGTGGTCATAATTGCTAAGTCTCCTCCCTGGGCCTCCATTCTCATGGTTGTGGTTCAGATCTCTTTCCTCTCAACTAGGGATTTTTGTTCTTTCCTTTTTCCAACCACCATTTCCTACATTTCCTACAACTTCTCCTCACATAGTACCAATCATATCTACAAGCTTCCCTAGATTCTCTAGTTTCTGATTTTTTTCAAACCAGTTTCAACATAGAATGTTCTGACCATTGTCCTCTGCCTTTAGAATGGAACCTCACTATCTGTTCACAATCATGAGGATGAGCAGCCTGACACCAGGGCTGCATTCACAATTTCTGCATTTGTTCCGTTTCTTGGTCCATGAAAGTATATAGTCTGGTTTTAAGCCTGCAAAAAGTGCCTTTGTTGTTACCAGTGTCATTATTTACTCTTAGATTTTCTCTATCATTGCTATATATTTGAAGCATGAGCTTTGCCCCGAGTTGCAAACTTACAGCACCCTCTTAATGGAATTTGAAAACATATTTTGAGAGAGGAGATGGATTGCAGCTTTATTAAATGCCACATGTTAAAACATTTCTACTCCACCTATGAATGGAAAATGCCTATCCTCAGGATGAGGAAGATGTATTCCAGGCTTATATAAGAGCATAACTCTACTCTCTTCCTGAGGCAAGACTGTAATTTCTTAATAACAACCCAAGGTTTCAAGTTAATGGAGCTGCCACAGAGGCAGGAGTATAACTAAGACCCCCTGAGTGTTTATGTGCTCTTGTCCTACCTATTTATTTTCATTTGTGAGTCTAGGTTGAAAGTGATAATTGTTTAATTGTGCATATTGGCTTTTTCATTTTTAAAATTTAATGTTTTTAATCTAAAAGAATACCTCATGCTGTGATAATCAACATGATAAAATGTAAAAATAAATAAATAGCCCACATTTAAATGATTCTTCTTATCTACCAACAAGTCCTATATGTTGAATGGAAGCTTAATTGCAATGTATTTCCTTAATGGTCTCCTCTAATTTGTTACTCTGATATGATATCTTTGGAAACTTGAAGTTCTATAATAAAGCATTAGTGGTTAGTTATTTCAAAAACGTTTGTAATGATAAGAACACATAGAAAAAACATTTTTCAATATTTAGCTATTAAATGAAAATGAATATACTTTGATTTTCTTTGAGTCGAAATTCTTTTTCTAATGATATGGTGGCTTAACAGCACAGAGAATATTATTGACAGAGACTAGAGCTGTTTAAGCAAAATACCAAAAGAAACAGGAAACTTTACTTAAAATTTCTGCTTCCTTCAAGTGTTTTGAATACAGTGGGATTTTGGAATTGAAACTCATTTTAGACAGAAAGGTATCATCCAAAACATAATATCCATCCAACCTACCACTGTGTTCACAGGGGTCAACAAGCAGTTGTATTAATGCATGATGAAATTAGCACAGATTTTCTAGTTCACTCTTAAACAAAATTATATGGCTTCATTTTTTTCTTTGGTTCTTCAAATTTTAAACTACTAATATTCCAAAAATAAAATGATCTAATGGATCTCTAGAACTTACTTAGCTTGAAACAATAACAATTTGAATATTTAAATCATATTTCTTTTTATCAAGTCAAATGTTATAGATCTAGTAGAAATGACCCTTGCTCTCCCTTCTAAGCAGGCTACTCTTTGAAGGGAACCACCACTTGAGTATATTCCATGACCTTTGCATAGCATTGTGCCCTAGCTTTAGTTTTGTTCTGTAATTATTCTGTGACTTTCTCTTCTCACTCAACATTAAAATCTTAACATAAAACATACCTATACAGATAGCACCCTTTATTCCTTAAACAAATTACTTTCTCTTTCCTTTATCAATGTACAAACTATAAATTCTTCTCCCACTGGACATTTTCAAGTATCCAACATTATAAAGAGATTAGATTTTCCAAAATCTTGGAAAGCGGAAATACTGCACCAAAAGTATGTGACAACTCCTAACTCCTCTACCCTCTTTAACCCTTTACACAGCTGTGCTTCTGAAGGTCAATGACAACATTTAGGTTTAAACAACATTTGCGGTCAATGACATTTATGTTCATGGTCAAGTTTCTTCCAAAGTGTGGTCAATAAAACTTTCTTTTGTCTTCTTATCATTTGCTTTTAAACTACACAATGTATTCCTTCCTTTGCTTTGTATCAAATGTCATCATATATTTCATATTCATTGACTTACTCTCCATATACGATTATGATATATTTTTAAAATAATTGGTCATGTATTTAGGATGCATGATGATGGTTCTGTTTTATAATTTTTTCACCATTAAACATTTTTACTTAGATCATTAAATTCTAAAACTTTTCTCTTTCTCCTAAAAGCCGCTATTGGAGATCATTTCCAAATTCCAAATAAGTTATTTATTTATTTATTTTTTATTTATTTTAATTCATCCTAATGTGTGACAAAACCACTTATGGACATTGAATAGCATCACTTTTTAGTGGATTTTTAGTTCGTATAGTTTTTCATGTAGTTTTATTTTTTTAGGAAACTAGTAGCTTAATCTGTGGTCTAAATCACACTTTGCTCACTAAATTGATAAATCTAATGTCTTTTTGATGTCTTGATGAAATAGGCTAAAATTGACAGAATCTGATGTATTTTGAAATGTTGGTAAATATGCTAAATTCACACTATTTTGTATAGAGGTGGCCATGGCATGTCAAACAATCTCTGCTTCCAAATACCTGAAATAATTTAGTTGAAGCCTGCACCTAAATCCATCTACCAGAGCTACATAAAGATGCAAAAATTCCTTCCTGTGATGAGAAGAATGTGTTCAAGATTGTATCCTTAGTAGAAATATAGATTTCCTACTAAGTGACTTTTTTGCTTTCCTAAAAGTTTAATTCTCCAATCTTTATTTTACTTCTCTCATAATGAAAGAGGAACAACCCCTCCCATAGCAAAGAAGAAAGAAAAACAGAAAGTGTCTTTCTGCAAACCATCTGTAAAACAGGTTGTTCTGCAAAACCCCCAATAATTATTACTTATTGTTTCTGGATATTTCTTAGCTATGTCTTACTATGTCTGAAAGCTTGCAAAAATTTCCTAAACCCAACTGTTCTGCCATAGAAATGATTCTATACTGCAATTCATGTTGTGCAGTTATCAGAAGATGTGTAAAGGAATGAAGAAAAACATGTCTTGTCCCTTGTCCTCCCCCAAAGTATCAGTGAACTACTTGTTCTGTGTTCTGATGATGACAGATTCATAGTTTTATGACAAAAAGGATTAAAGTTTTATAGATATTAAAACATGTGAATGGAAAATAACTTCAGCAATGGCATCAACTGATGCTTGCTTGGCTTCATGAAAACCAGTTCAGAACCAAAAAAAAAAAAAAATGTGGTCAGTAGAGGTTTACTTGTTGAAAGTTGCCAAACTGGATGAACTTAATCTTCTAACAAAATACAGCTATTCAGTATTATTCCAAAACAGCTTATCAATAAAATAAAAGAAATACTTAGCAAGATAAGTCAAATCTTTTTCTGAAAAGATTTTACCAATGAGTTCGAAAGAAATGCACTTTCATTTACTTTCTCATGTCTCAAAAGTTTGTTGAGGGCTAAACTGTGCTAAACTCTGAGAATTCAAAAGGGAATAAGACAGATGAGCTCTGGACCACACATAGTTTTTGTTCTAGAAGGATAGATCTTGTTTAGTATCACTCGGTAGAATTTGAAACCAACGTTTTTACCATGACTATATTTTAAAAAGGACTAATTTGTATAATTAAATAATAATATATAACAGATTTAAACCATCTCTAGACACATTGACTTTTTTCTTTGTTTCCCTTTGTAAACAGTTTTATTCATTTTTAAAATCATGCAGGAATCCATAACTACTGCATTTTTGATGTCCCCACTGAAGTATGTCCACACTGAGCCACATCTTCAGACCTATTTTGTATTTTATTTAGAGACAGGGTCTTACTGAGTTACTCAGCACCTCACTTTTGCTGAGGCTGGCTTTGAACTCACAATCCTCCTGCCTCAGCTTCCCTGGCTGCTGGGATTACAGATTGACTTTTTAATCTCAGTTTGTATTTGCAGAAAAATGGAGTCCAGTAATATTCAGCGTATACCCTGACTCAGCAGCATTAGCGTCACATTAAGGTGGGGATGAGGCTTAAGAGTTTGCATTTCTAATAGCCTCCCACACCTGCTCTCAGTGATTCTAATGCAGGTTGAGTTTGAGCAACCACTAGCGTGTATTGAAGTTAAGTCATCTATAGGTCTTACTGCACAGATCACTGGACCATATGCTCAAAGTTTCAGATCCACTAGGTGTGAAGCACAGCCTGATAATCTGCATTTAAAGAAAAAGTTTCCAGGTGATGTTTATTCTGTTGATCTGAAGACTACAGTTGAAGAACCACAGGTCTATTTGATATTCATTCTGAGAGAACATAATAGGGAAATTAAATGGAAGCTTCTAAAAACACCAATTGTTGAGCTTCATCTTAGAATATTTAAATATAATTGCTGCAGGAATGACTCAGATGTTAATTTAAAAAAAAAAAAAAATTCCACATAATTTTGATGTATATCCAAGGTTAAGATACATACTGTACTCCACTTCCCAGAGGTACCCTTTAGCACATAGGTAGAATGCAATTCTTATTTTAAAAACCACCAGGAATTTGAAGTAGAACTCATTTAAAGATGTTTCTACATAATACTCCCCTCAAAGCAATAGTAAGATAAAAAAAATCAATGAAACATATTATCTAGCATTATCTAGGTCAAAATAACATATTAAAACCCTAGGTATTCTGTAGAATTCAACTTAATAAGCATCTCTCAACCATATTGAAACTTTTTCCAACTGGGACATATGTGTAAATACAACTCTAACAGTATTCACTTTTTTTTTTTTTTTTTTTTTTTTTTAGAAAGAAGTGAATATGAATCATGGTATAAACCTTAATCAAAGCTTTACATCTTGGATTGTAGTGAAATAGAAATGCAGAAGTATTCACATTATTGGCATTCTGAAATAAATGATAAACCTTGCCTGACACTGAGGGGTTACTTCCACTAGCTGAGATGAAGTCTGTAACCTGATTTTGGAGTGAAGGGTAAATGGCAATTTATCTAGAGGAGCTAATGCTTGCTGTGTCTGGGAGGCTGTGGGCCTCTCTTATCAGTCTTCCATTCTTCAGGGAGCCTATGGGCTTTGGGGGTCTCTTTGTTTATGATCTTTTGTACTTTTCCATTAGAATGAGAGCCAGGTCTTTAAGTTGCTCTGTTCCCCAGACTAGTCCCCTGTTGCTTTAATGCTTTCCAAATGCCACAAGTTCTCAACACCCCACCTCCCAATGCCCCTGCAGAATTTGTAAGTGACAAGAAGCTGGAAAAATACAGATGGCATAATTATATATTTTGCAGTTGATTAATCACCACAAAACATTAATCACATTTTGTATAACAATACATAATCAAATTCTTTATAGTAGAAATTAAGTTTCTTTCTGATACGGAATGGATTCCTTTAGGATATTGACAGGGTTTTTCAGCATCTGTTTGGCTCCCATTCCACATCTGCATTTGATTTTCCTCTGCTGTAGGGCTTAGTAAAATGTGACTTAAAGGTTGTTTTATGACTATAAATGTACGTGTTAATAGAAGAATTTGTTGAGAGAGAAATATTTGCACAAGTTAGACACTATAAATATATATTTTCCAGGCCATAACTTGTTTTTTTAGTGAAAACCATTGGATTTTGTTTTTCTAAAGAGCACATTCCCTGAAATCAAATAAAAACTGCACATGCATTTTTTCTTAATAGCTATTGAAATAAATACTTAATCTTGCAATTAGTTTTATATTCTTGTGAGACAAAAAAAATCAATGTATAACATGAATATAAATTTTTATAGAATAAGTTGCTAGTATCATGATTATTATAAAATAACTATATGGATTTTATGTATCAATTTGAATATACATATAATTATTATTTATAATGATTTGAAAATAATTATTATGGGTGTTAAAACAAATACACACTTTATGTTGCTACACTGCCATTTTTTATACAACCAAATTATAATCCTTGGTTGTTTCAGTCATTTAAAATGTGTTTGGTGCCGCCTATTTTATGTATTGATTTTTTATTATATTTCTGGAAGGAATTAAGGAACAGAGATGTACATCCTCCACCTCAAATTTTTAAGGACACTTTAATAGTGCATACAAATAGAGAGTATGAATGAAGAAGTTTTCCAGAGCAATATGTAAATAGTAATATGAAATTGTAACGTGTGTGTGTATGTGTTGCTGTAAGCATGACACCATGGTTATACTTCTGATCTGTTGAACTCAAATAGAAACTTACATGATCACATAACACTGGTCCAAAACTAATATGTATGTACATACTTATTAAACATAGCATAGATAACTATTTGCAAATACTAGTTTATCTGTAAAGTGAATTTAGATTGTGTAACTCAGATAAGAAAAAGGATGTATCTCACCAGTATGATCCAGTTACTGGGAAGACAAGGAAAGTGTGTTAGTGCTAAACTGGGAGAAAAACCACAAGAGCAAGGTAAAGCCAAGGGGAAGACAAAGTGCCTACAGAAAAAGCAAGAGGATAGACGTGACCAGAGGGCTTATGTTGTGTAATGGTTTAAGGAAATGATTGCACATTTTGACAATATTGATATTTGTACTTGGTTTTATTTAAAGATACCTTCCTCATTTGAATCTTGGTTGCCAAGTGCAACCTTTAAAATGGTTTGTGCTCCACAGTGATTTTTAGCCCTAAAGTCTATATCTTAAGGGAATGAGTTACCTATGAAAGACTGCTGGAGAATCTGGTTATCTTCTTAACTACAGGCCCATTTGGCCTCTTCAACACCTAGGAACCCATAGCCTGCAGTTCCAAAAGGCTGTTTTTGAGATTTCTACAGCACCTCTGCTTGTCTCAACGTGGGCTCCAGATCTTACCTTTATTTCACATTCAGTCAATACCACTCTGCACATGAAAAGGTAAGGAGTGCAGGTTTGATAAGCTTGCTTTTTGAGCCAATAATTTGTCAGTCTATGCTGGGAACTGGGATGTTACTGTTCAGTGAAGCACTTTTAGTGCTGTGAAAGTGGTATACAAATAAAATGAGTGATGTCCTGTCAATAGGAACTTCATGAAGAGGATCAAACAGAGTAGTTTCTTTTGAAGTAGGGATGGAGGTGGGGTAAAGGTGTTGAATTTTACTTTTCTATCTATCCTAAACCCCAAAGCATCATTCCAGGAAGAATAGAACCTGGTATCTGAACAAGACAGAACACAATTTCTTAGCAGTAGACACATTCCAGTGAAAAACACAAAAGCTAGATTTGCAAAACTCCATTCATGAGGATTTCGTTGTAAATTTTTTCTATCACTGGAATGTTGTTGGCTGGAAGTCTTACAGATCTTCAAGCTTTTTTCTTTTTGCTTTCATTTTTCAAAAGTATTAAGATTTTCTTTTCAAATGGTCAGTTTTATCCTTCACAAAGACATTTGACTGTGAAAAATATTAATAAGCTAATTTAGCAAATTGCTAGATATAAAATTTGTATATGTAATAAATCACATTTCCATAAAATAGGTATAATTGGAACATGTAAAATGTGCACCATATAACTACTAAAATTGAACATGAAATTGTTAAAAGTACAGAATTTGCAAGTACCTTATGGACTAAGTTATAAATGTTAATTGGAAGGCATCAGAAAATATGTGATAAAATAAAGTCACATACAATTTCTGCAGATAAGACGATGTGATATTGAAATGATGTAATTTTCCCCCACATAAACCGGAGTTTCAATACATTTCTAGTAAACCTTCCAACAGCCTTCTTGCTTTGTTTTGTTTTTGTTTTTTCTAATGTTATAACTGCTCCCAAAATTCAGAGAAGAGAACTAAGTGGAAAAATAAACAATACAAATCCAAAAACAAAAAAAATCAAAATGCCACCAAATAGCCAAACATTGTGATAATGCAGCCATTAAGTTGGTAGGGGATGGGGAATGTGGGTAAGAGTATAGGGAAGATGTTCTAAAGATCTGGAAAGAGATCCAAGTCTCTGGGGAATTTGTTTCATGACCAGGTAAACTGATGGCTAGGTGTGGAGAAAAAAAAATATTTCAATAAACTTTGCTAGGAAAATTTCTTGTCTGTAAAATTTAAAAAAGTAAGAAAAATTCTTAAGATATTTTAAAAACTTAAATATGTATCAAAATATATATATCAAAATTATAAAGGCAGTATATAGAAGACTCTCATAAATATGCTAGCAGAGAAGATAGTCTTAAACAAGTTTTAATAAATACATGCCACATAAAGGATTAATAAATATGAATCTATTAAAATAACTTTTCTTTAATTCAAAATCTTTTAAGGCAAACAAAAAGAATCACCACAAATTGCTTGAAGATACTACAAAAAATATAACTAATGGGGATTAACTCTGCAATACGCAAAAAAACTTTACTCAATGAGAAAAAGATTTTGCAACACATACACACACCTCATAAGCAATTAACTGGCATTTCTAAGAAAACAAGAGAGACATCATATAATCATATGAAATGATCTTCAGTTTCTCAATTATTAGTACAGCAAAATGTAAAATGTCTCAGTGTTTTATGTCAAATGCCCTGATAGAACATGCAGAAGTCAGACAACTATTGATGCTGTTTAAAATCAACTAATTTTTATATGCTGCTTGTAGGAGTGAATACTGATACAATCTCTAGCAAATAATTTGGCATTTTCTATTATCAGGTGAATCTCACACCTTGACATACAGCCATGTCATTCTTGTATGCATCTTAGAGAAATTCTTATGCATGTGCCCTTGGGGACATGGGCAAGAATATTCATCGTGGTACCACAGGTAGTAGCAATATCAACAAAAAATAATTGAAATACAACCTTTATCTTTTCACAACGAAAAAGATGAATACGTGGTTCTCCGTGTGTATAATATAGTATTATAAAAGTGAAAATAAATAAACCAAAGCTCCTGGATTGTTTCATCACAGATAGAACATGTGTACCCATACATACAAGTGTCAATACTAGTGTATATTTATGTACTCATTAACATGAGTATTTTTGATGCATGTGTTTTTCTTTCTGTGTGTACAGATTACCATATGATTTAGATATGAACTAATTCAGACTCTTCCTTGTTCATGTTTACAATGTGACTAAGCCAAAGAAGGACAAGCTATTTTCACTTCTGCATATGGCAAGTTCAACCTCCACAACATTCTGGACTTCTTCTCACCCTCAACTCACTTTTCCCTGTGTGTTCAGGACCTCACAGAATATAATTTTCTAATTGTGAATCAGCTGTATTGCAATAAGCAGCAGCTGCATCTTTAATACTCCCATTCCTTATACTTTATGTGTCCATTGTGACTTTAACTTAGTGCTAATTGTATTGGGTTTTTAAATTTTCCATATATGTGAGACTGGTTGTTTGGTCCTCCAAAACTGTATCATCTTTATTCTCTCCTAAATGTTTTCAGTTTTGCTTTTAAAAGAGGAGGTCCAATTTTAAGTTCCATAATTTCAAACAGTTCAACAGCTTCAAAAATAATGGGAAGATTTGGCAAAGACTTTAATCTGATGCTTCTAATAGTCATTATCAATTCATCTATTCGTGTATCCATTCATTGGTTCATTCAGTGATTAGGGCTGTAGATTTAAGATCCAAACTCATTCATTCTGTGTTGATAAGAGCTCACAAGATAGAGTACATACAAGCTTATCAGTGCTTGAGAATGACGAATATTGATATTGTCCAAAATTTTATAACATGTTAACAAAAGAATGCTATTTTAATAATTAAAGAGTCTAAATGCTATTTGCTACAGCAATGTACTGTAGATGACATAATGATGCTGTCCGTCACAGCCAATTTAATAGAAATTTACTCTTGGGGAGGTTTGTCAAATAATATGAAACAGTGCCTTTAAGGGAGTCAGCAAAGCAGGATATGGATGAAGAAGTTAAACTTGATGTGATTTCAACAGAGTCTTCAGTCAACCTCATGGAGAGTTATAAAGCTGAGATGGCTCTTCAGAGCTAATCTTCCTAGAGGTACAAAGATAGATCTCTGTACCTGGCAATTGAGTAGTCACAGGATATGTGCTGACCCTAGGAGGGATGCTAACTTTGGGGAAGAGGCAAATATCAGAGGAGCAAATACTCCAGGAAGCTGGGAATATTAGTGTTGTGGTTCACAACAGTGACCTAAGCATACTATAGAATTGACTTGCTACACTGTAATAATGCTATGCATATAGAAAAAACACAAGGTCAAAATGCACTATCAAAAAATCTTTCTTTAAATTTATTCAAGTTGCTCCATAACAAGTGTAAACATCTTTTATTGCTAAGCAAAACTTTCCATTGTGAATGAAACTTCCAAGTTCAAATCCAGTTCTTTTTTGTTGTTTTACATTATTTCAAAGAATGAGATTACTCTAGATGAATTTATGTGAATGTCCAATGTAAAGGAATAATATTGACTGGGGTTGAGAAAAATATTCAGTCATCTTTTAGTATCCATGGGTGATTGATTTCAGAACACCCCCATAGATATGAAAAATCTGTGGATGCTCAGGTTCCTTATATGCAGTGACTTATTTACATATAACCTGTGTACATCTTCTCATATACTTTAAATCATCTCGAAACTACCCATGATATTCAATACATTGTAAACACCATGTAAGTAGTTGTTATACTATATGATTTAAAAATAATGACAAGGGGAAAAAATTTGCACATGTTCAGTACTGATGTGATTTTTTTTCTGAAATATTTTCAATCCATGGTTAGTTCAATCCATAGACAGAGAGCTCACAGATATGAAGGGCTTACTGAGTTTAGAGTCAGCACAAATTTTATATAGATATTATATACTAATATAATTTCAAAACTCTACTATCTAGTTTTAAGTATTAAATATGTCTCCAAATCTCAGCAACAAAATATATTTCAAAAATAAGCAGTGAATGTTCTAAACCATACTCTTAATTTAGCTAAGTCTTTCATGTCACTCAGGTCAGAGTCAAAATGTCATCTCTTTAAGAAGTCTTTTTTAACCCAGTACCAAATGAGATCACCCTTATATGTTACTGCATCTATAGTAGTCAAGAAAATCTTTATCTCACTTATGGGATTCAGGATACATTTCCCCAATTATGATACTTTGGCATATTTTAAGCAGAAGGGAATGAAAAAAAAAAAAAAAAAAACAAAGTTTTCTCTGACCTCCCTCTACTCTCTCCTGAAACAGATCTTAGAAACTGAAAGTTCCCTCCCTTCATCTTTGTTGACATCAACCTAAAAAACGAGGAAGATCCATATCTGACCCTATCATTTTTCTCTCCCCTATAACAGTTGTCCTACCCAATACCCAAAAGAAGAAATATCACACAGATAGTCAAGAGGAATCTGAACAATCATGCCTTGTCAAATTCTTTTCTTGTGTTTTATTCTTATTAGATCATACCCTGTTCTCCTCTATCATTTTTCTGCAAAACTGTCCATAAAAATATGTAGATTTCCCTATCTCTTGAGTGTTTTGCTTGCTTGTGAGGACTCCTGTGCAACATAAAAATTCTATAAAATAAGTGTGTATTCTTTCTCTTGTTAATCTGCCTTTTGTCATAGGGGTCTCAGCCATGGTCCTAGCAATGGACAAGAAAAGCAAAAGATACCATATTTCCCCTCATACCACCTTATTGGAAAAAAAGATGCTTTTTCTCCCCTTTGAATTGAAAATACCTAAAGCATATATTTATATCTTTTACATTTGTTGGTACACCATGTAGCACATTTTCTGATGTAATATAGGTAATCAGTAAATACTAAAATGGATGAATGAATTTCAAATCCCTGTATCCAAATGTCTATTTAGCATGTCTGATGGTTTTATAGACACACATTTTAAATTTAACATGACCCAAACTGAATTTTCATACCCCCAACCACTTCCCCTCCTCTCTCTCTCTCTCTCTCTCTCTCTCTCTCTCTCTCTCTCTCTCTCTCTCTCTCTCTTTCTCTCTCATTCATCATATATATTTATTACTCAAGCAAATTCTATATGCTATAACTTCATATGTATCTATAGGCTCACACCTTTACAACATATTTATATATACTATTCTGGTCCCAAGCAAGGTCAACCATTTCCGGGACAATTCAATATTTTATACCTTGGTCTCATAACTTCCACCACATCATGCTTTCCCACAAGATATATTCAATCAAAACCAGCATGATGTTTCTAAACAAGAGCCAGATCATGCCATTCCTCTGTTTAGAGTCTCCAACATATTCCCACGTAAATCTCAGAAAGCTAAATGACCTCCTTCAGTTCTGTCCAAATATCACACCCCCTTTTCTATCACCTTTTTAAAGCACATTTAACAAAACTCTCCTTCCAATTGGGACTCACACTCTCTCCTGGCATTATTCTCCATAGCACTTATCACCATCTTACATGCTGTTACTTGTATATTTGTTTATTTTTTTTCTAAACTGCAAAATCTATAAGGACAAAGATTTTGCCTTTTTGCTTACAGTTATTCCCCATGCTTTAAGAAAATGACCAACACATAATAAGTGCTCAGTAAATATTTATTGAATGAATGAATGGTAAAACATGGACAGACAGATGAACAGATAAGTTAATTATTGAAAAACATTGAGAGTTAACTATAGGTTTATAATTACATAAGAGATGAAAATAGAAAATATCACTCTTCTAGTGGATCTTATAATCCAGTAGGGAAGTATGGATAATAAAGAAGTAAACAAATGAATAAGACAATTTATTAATAGGTAGTGATACTCACTACTGGTTCAGCATACATAATCTGAAAATCCAAAATATGAAACTTTTTGTTGGCCAACATAATACTGCAAGTTGAAAATCCAACACCTGACTGCTAGTGATGGATCAGAGTTAAAACTCACTCAAGCACACTACAGATATTGTATAAAATTACCTTTAGGTTATGTGCATTAAGTGTATATGAACCATAAGTGAATTTTATGCTTAGACTTGAGTCCCATTCCCATGACATCTCATCATATATATGTATCTGTGTGTATGTGTGTATGTGTAAAAATAAAAATACAAAATCTAAAACAAGTGTAGTTCCAAGTATTTCAGATCAGGGTTACTCAACTTTTATATTTGGTGATAACCAAAGAAGCCAACAATTCCATAGAGATGAATTCGAGTCTGGGTAGTGGCCAGTGTAGAGGTTCATTAGGAAAGCTCTTTTTACATGGCAATGTTTAAACTAATGCTGAAGGGATGACAGGAAGAACAGCAACCATCCTCCCACACCCCCCACAATAAGGCAAAGAAAAATACAAAGATGGCTAGGAAGGAGAGAACTAGAGAATTATCACATCCAATGTGTCTGTGTAGGATCAGGGAGATGTTACTCAGGAAGGAATCAATGGACCCAGTCTGGGTTAGGGGTGGCAGAATTGTTGAAAAGTAACAGCAGTATTCTCTCCTTCACTATAATTTTTGTGCTTTGTAAACAGCCTCAACGAAGTAGAAGATCCATTATGTAGCAATTTTGTTTGTGTATCATGATGTCTATGATGTCTCCGTTGACCATTTGTTCATGGAAACAGAGCACCCAATTGATTCTACGGGAAGGAAACCTAACAAGTAGGGTCTCACATAGATAAGTTGTTGAGTAAATTTTATGAGCAAAATATTCAAGACAGATGAGAACTGTTTGTATGTGAGACAAATCATTTTAAAAACAGAAGGGTTTTCTGTGAAAGTGAAAAATAGATTATCGAAATGATTAAAAATCTTTCGTTACATAAATTGAAGGGACTCAATTTTATGTTTCATTAAATAAAGTTGATAGTTCACTTATTGCTGTTTTTGTTATTTTCTATGTTGATGACAGCTGATTTGATGGCAAATTTTGTTTCACAGCTATTGAAGACCAGAAAGTAGTAAATGAAGTCATTTTTTACTAAATACATTAAACTAATGTATAATGTAGTATAATTTTAATTGATGTTTCCAAAATTTTTTATAAGTTCAACTAAGATTACTGATGATCAAATTGACTTCTATAAATATCAAATAAATTTAGATAGAAGTTTTTACAAAACTCAAATGAAAAAATATTAAAAACTATAAGATTATTAAACAGATCAGACTACAGTGAAAATTGCATGAAACCTTTAAGATTTTGGCTTTCAGCTGGGTTATGTAAGCTAAGTATTATTGCTTTCAGAACTTTTTAATAGCTTTTAGAATTTTAAAAGGTTAAACACTTTAGATTTATCCTCAATTATTAAAATAGTCTATTAACCTGAATACTGTATTTCTCATTAAGGTTTATATTAAATTATATTTTAATAGTGAAGTAAAGTAGAATGAAATTAACATATACATACAATTATATTCAAAATTTGTATAGGTAAAAGCATTATAAAAAGGAGAATTTTAAATTATGTGAATTTAAAATTTAAAGTTAAAAATTTAGTTGATTACATTGAATTTGAATTTTATCTCACTTTAAATACTAATTATTTTTAAATTCAAAACCTTTTTAAAATTGCCTAAAATTTGCCTAAATTTGTTATATTAGAAATTATTTCATTTTGTAAATTAAAAAAAACTTCTGCACAATAAAGAAAATAATTGAGAGCTTGAATCTACAGCTTACCATGTGGGAGAAATCTTGCTAGCTAGAAATCTTCCAACAAGAGACTAACAATCAGAATACCTATATAGAACTCAAAAACTTAATGTCAAAAAAATAAATAACCCAGTCAATGAAGGAACATTTATCAATAAACAATCAACAAGTCAACATTTCTCAAAAGAAGAAATGCAAATGGTCAAACGGTATATGAAGAAGATATTCAACATCCCTAACAATCAGGGAAATGCAAATGAAGACCACACTGAGATTTTATCTCACTCCACTTAGAATACAAATCATTCAAAAATACAAATAATAATCAATTTTCATGAGGAAACAGGGACAAAAATACCCTTCAACATTGTTGGTGGAACTATTAATTAGTACAACTTCTTTGAAAGCAGTATGGATATTCCTCAAAAGACTAGGAATGGACCCACCATATATCCAGTTATCCCACTCCTTAGTATTTATTCAAAACAACTAAAATCAGCATACTATAGTGATACATGCCTATTAATGTTTATAGGAGCACAATTCACAAAAGCCAAGTTATTTTATCATACTGAATGTCCTCCAAAAGATGATTAAAGAAAAAGTGGTATATATACATGATGGAGATTTACTCAGCCCATAAAGAAGACCAAAATTCTGTCATTGGTTGATAAATGGATGATAGAATTAGAGAACCTCTTGCTGAATGAAATAAATCAGATACAGAAATTCAAAGGTGGACTGTTTTCTCTTGTATGCAGAAGCTAGAGAGAAATAAGAAGTTAAAAATGGAGGGTAATCTCATGAAAATAGAAGAAAAAGAAGCAGAGTACAAGAAAGGGATAGAGGGAGAGGAACAGCAGAATTAAATTAACCAAACTATTGCACGTGCTTATGTAAACACATCACAATGATTGCTACTTTCATGTATAACTATTGTGTACCAATTTAAAATAAATCAATAAGAAAAGAGATCATTTTGCTTTTGAAGTCAGCCAAAGCATTTGGGATAATTCCACTTTGTAGAAATTTGCAAAAAGATCCGATGTAAGTTATTCTAATCATTCAATGCTGAGGAAAGGAAGCAAATATTTACCTACATAATTATAGTCACAAATTTGAAATATATTAAATATAAACAAAAAAAATTCTGGTAGGGATTAAATAGTTCAAAAATCCAAAAAATTAAAAATTATGGTAAAATGCAAACTGATAACACAGAAAATAAATACTAGGCAATTTTTAATGCAAGCAAAAAATGAGAAATGAAAAAACAGAAGAAATGTCAACATTGTTGATACCTATGATAAAATAGACTTTTATGACTTATATTAACTACTGAGTATTCTCAGCAAAATTTGTACAGATTTGTTTTTAAACAGTTGAACATTTGATGAAATGGTCATTTGAAAAATTATCTTTTATTGAATCAACTTTCAGCTAATTATTTCTAGTGAATAGACTCAGAGTTAAGTAATCTAGGCTTTAAAAAGACAATGAGAATTAAATTTCATGGAAAGAAAGAGTCATGAGATACGAATGCCAACAAAGGGAGTAAGAGGCTGTTAAGGGATTTGCCAAAATCTCCTAGACAATTAGGTTCAAGCCAGAACTAGGATTCAGGTAAACAACTGTCTCTTCTGGTATCTTTCAGTTGTATAGTTCTTATTACAGGAATTAGAAAAAAGTGAACACCAACACCACCAATGTTCATTTTGCTATAAATTATTATAAAATGCCTCCAGCTAATGACAGTGGTTATCTTTAGATGTGAGAAAGTAGATTATTTTTATTTTCCTTTGTGTTTTTTGTATCCCATAACTATTTTCAATTCACATGCATTAATTTATAGTAAGAAAAATCAGTAGAATTTATTATTTTTAATATATAAATGTACTTAGAATAATACCTTGCAGCAACACACATTTAGTTCATTGACTTCTTGGATTCTATATTACTGGAATTAACTCCTGCTGGGAGTGTATTTTTGTCTACTTGTGCAGTCTATGATTCCAAACATACTTTAAGTAGCAGAGTATAATTTCATTACATTTAAGTATTACCCAAATAAGACATACTAGTGAGAATAAGTTAGGAACATACAGCTATAACAAGTAACCCCCAAATCTCAGTGACTCCATATAATTGCTATGGTATCAGCATGTGTGTGTGCATGTGCATGTGTGTTGTCAGGCTGTGCTCTGTAGTATCCATTGATGTAGAAGATGTAGAAGATAGAAACTGAATAGTTAAGGTGGGTTTTCCATTCAGGATGTGAATTAAAGGTGTGATATCTATCCCCACACATCATAAGGATCATGAAAGACATACTTATAACAAAAGGTTAACAAGAAAAAGCATAACATATTTGTATAATCATTATTACCTCATGTACATATATGACTGCATGATTGCTGTGATTCTACAATATGTACAAGAAAAATGAGAAATTATACTCCATTTATGTATGATTCATCAAAATGCATACATGCATTCTATTGTCATGTATAACTAATTAGAACAAATTTTTAAAATTTAAAAAAAATTATGTGATACAGGAGTCTTCAGAAATAAAGACCAAAAGATACAGGGGAATATGTCTGTTTTTATGCTTAGGTTCAATAAAGAATGTACATCTACATAGAAATGTGACTGAAAAAAAAAAAAAAAAAAACAGTGCAAGGAGGGATAAAGATCTAATGCATCCAATGGTAAAAGTGAGTGAGGAAAACCAGTAAAACCTGTATATTCACATTTTTCTTGGTCTTTCTGTGGCATTCCTTTCTTCTGGGTACAGGATAGGACACAGCCTGGAATGAAGATATTTCAACCTACTATGTGACCAAAGACAAGGTAAGTCAAAGAATGTTTTTATAGTCAGCTATTACATAGAAAGTCAAAGAAGGATTAGAGTAATATTTCTAAATTTTATGACTGGCTTTTTGGGAGATGACTTATCTAGTTTCTATGACCCACTATGAAAAAGGCAGTTCTAATTTTTATGCCCTGCCTTAAGGGAGAAAGAAGAGCAGAAGGAAAAGAGAAGAAGGTAGTAAAACATTATGCTTCTGAGGCCCTTCCATTTTCCATTGGGTCTTAGTACTCAGCATGTCAAGTGTCATATCGAGGAGTATAGTTTTCTGGACTTCAACAACAATTAGTTTTGCTCATTTTCAGGGAGCCAGAAAAGTTACATGCCTTGCTTCAAGGTAAGAAAAACAAGGGTAGCTTTTTCAGGTAAAGAAGAGAAAGGAGAGGGGACAAATGTTAAATGATAAATTGTAATAGCACACACGAAATAAAGTCTCTCTCTCTCTCTTCTCCCTATTTCTCATTTTGATAAAATCCTAAAACTAGATGCCATCTTGGAAAATTACTCTTCTATTATACTTTCAATCAAGTAGCCCTGATTTTCCTTCAAGTTAAAAAAAAATAATAAAATAAAGGACATTACTTTGACACCTATCAAACTCTGAGGATTAGGGGAGGACAAATGAGAGATAATGTATGTAAAGCACTTTGACTAGCTCAGCAGGAAGGAGCCATTTACAGTCAAGGCACTTTCAAAAAAAATATGCTGATGAAACAGGTCCTAGAAAGATGAAGCAAAAGAGAAAAGTAACAATTGCTACACATACCCCTGTCCCACCCGCTACAGTTCTCCAAGGTCCAAAAAGAACAAGACTTTCTCATGTTGTCATCTCATGGTAATCCATTTCCAGGGATTGAATTCCATGGCATTTGCCCCTGTGGCCAATCCTAGTAGAAAAATAGAACCACAGTAGCCAACTCAGAACTTCACATAACAAATTTGACTCTGTCTCTGGAACCCTTAGGACACTAACAAGGATATTTTCTAACTCTGTAACTTTAAAAGTCATTATGATTAGCATCTCATGTATTTAATCAAAGTCCACTCTGCTGTTGACTGGCCAGATTTGCATATGAAATTCATTATACAAATAGCTAGATCCTATCCTTGTGTTTATGGAAAATGAGCTGTTGGAGAATAAAAGCTAATCCCTAATCTGTTGAGGTGAGATTATGCATATAGAGGGGTGATGAAACCTGGCAGCTGATAACAGTGTGAATAAATCTCTTTACATAGAATTTCTGTAATAAGTGAGAGAACACCACCAACAACAACAAATTCCTCTGTGTGAGAAGAGCTGCATGCTCTACCCAAGTGTTCATGTGACCTTTTAAAGGGTTCCTTTTCTTACATTGTGTTTTTTCTCTTCTTGATTTTTTTTAAGAGGAACTGGAGAATATCATGCCTTTCTAAATTTCTTTAGGACGCATTTTAAAAATTGGTAAAGAAACGATTCTTGTAGATGAGTACCCCCATCTCTTATTAAATTGTGTTTATATATCACAACAGGAAAAAGACAACCTTGTCCCCAAACAGACTTTACTCACTTTTCTACTGATCTACTAAACTTAAATGTCGGATTTATGCTTCAGAGTAGGGTAACTCTTTTGACTGTGGTGACACTAAACTGGTCTAAATTATGTGATTACGTTTGACAATCTTGTCACAGCACCAGAAAACTTATCTTTCTGTCACTATGACTCTCTGACACAAGAATAAACAAAACTCTTTGTAACAAGCAGATTCCTGGGACTGCTTAAGTACTACCTAGCTGTCAGAAAGAATGTTAATGTGACTGGAAAGGGGTATCTCCACTCATGCTACCAAAGAAAACAAAACTTTCTGAGAGAAGTTTATGTAAAAATGAAAAGTCAGGACTCAAAAGACAATATTCCCAAATATGGCACCAAGACAATGGAAAAAAACACATAAACAAGCAGGGGATAGTGACCTCTCCTGCCTTACTATATAAAGAGCATGGTGATAAATTATTGGACCTACTTTATCAGAAAGTAGATCTTAAGACCCTCATTCTAGAAGGATATTGCCCTCTACCCACAGGAAAGCAGTGCTGCACAGAGAATTCAAAAAATACTGCACAAACAGAACTTACTTAGTTCCCTTGGTGTATTTCCATTAGGACATAACATTTTTTGTCCAATCATAATTCTGCATGACTTCCCATTTTCCATCAAAACCACCTATAAAAATATAGTTTTCCCCTGGGTCCTTGAGTCTCTGAAGGCTTCATATCATTTAAAACTTAGATAAATAAAGTTCTTTTGCTTTTCTCCCTTTTACTTGTCTTTTGTTACACAAGTGTCAATCATGGTACTTTTGTTGTTTTTTGTTGTTTTTTGGGGGGTACTGGGGACTGAACTCAGGGGCACTTGACCACTGAGCCACATCCCCATCCCTATTTTGTATTTTATGTGGAGACAGGTTCTCACTGAGTTGCTTATGCCTCGCTTATGCCAAGGCTGGCTTTGAACTCTTGATCCTCCTGCCTCAACCTCCCAAACTTCTAGGATTACAGGCATGTGCCACCCTGCTTGGTCCTTTTGATGCTTCAGGAAGAAAGTATTACTTTTCCTCTCCAACAGAAGGAAAGAAAAAGAGATGGATTTTCGCTCTTCCATAACTATTTCTAGCTTCAGGTACCTTTAACAGTGTATGATTTAAATAACCATCTACGAAATGGTGATTGTGTTACTAACCAAGATAGCAAAATAGCAGTGTTCATCTGATATCATACTATGTGTTCTTTTTGGATTCTTGTAGCATGTGATAATGGAGAAGTTAGAAAACTTGTGCCTCTGTCCCATGTAAAAATAAACCAGATGACTGCCATCCTTCTGTAAAGTGTGCTGTTCTCTTTAATAGAATAAGAAAAGTGGCACTCAAGAGAATCCTAGAGCAGAAATATTATCTACAACACACCAACTGAGTGAGGATCTTAAAATGTTTCATGACTTAGTATAAAGCTATCATTTATTGGTTACATTGATTCCTAATAATTGATTGATTAATGAAGATGATGACTCTCACTTTCACACACAGCCTCCATATATTATATTATATATATATAAACATGCAGGTTTGTGCATGTGTGTTCATTCCTTCTTATTCAACTACAATGATTCTGAAAATATATTCAGTCATAATGAACTTTTCCTTTTTAGTAATTTGCTATAGTGGGAGGAGCAGGGCATTATAGCTAGATATTTTTTTAGTATAAATGTCATTCATTGGATATTAGTTGAAAATAAAGTTTCTATTCTTTTCTAAGTCTTGAAATCTGTAGAAAAGTAGACTCCAGAACATCCAAACAGTGACCCTGTCTTGTGGTAAGTAGTTTCTCCCATTTTCTCTTTCTTTCCTCACTAAAAGAAAGAAGGAGTTGTGAGAGATAGTTCTTAATGGAGAGAAGACAGAGAATACATTGCAAGAAAAATATAATATTAAAAGTCAAATTCCAAGCAACATTCAAGAGAAAGCTAAATTTCAAACCTTGAAATGAATTAACTCTTTCTTTTTCAAAGACAAAGTTCTTACTTTTCTTTCAACCCAGTTTTTTAAATAATATTATTTGTGTAAAATAATTGTTTTATTATTAATGTTTTTCATATCCTCTTCATCTCATATTTCAGTTTTTTTATTGATATATTGACCTCAATTATGTTTTAAAAATTCTGTTTTCCCCTTAGAGAAGGAAATTAAAGTCATGCTTAGAATGTGTCTAACTAAGGTCTGAGGCCTGTTAAAGCAGAGCAGAACACCTTGGCTATGTAGTCAGAAAGAACTTTTGATTGTATGTAGGTATTAAGCAAGAATTACTTTTAGCTTTATTTTCAGTTAATTTTTAGTTGACGGATTTTCCAAATTGCAGTACACTAAGACTTGAGAAAACTAGCTCTCTCATTTGACATACTGTTCATTGGCATTTTGCTGTTATGAAAGTATATTTGTAATTAAACAACAATGATTTCTTTGTACTTTGTGCCCTACAATCTTCTCCAAAGGAAGGGTGTACATACATGGTATAGTCATGAAAGCATTCCCTTCCTCAGGCACAAATGTGCAGAAGGAAATAAAAAAGTCTCATTGACCTGGTGTCTGTCCCTGGCAGTGGAAAACTATTCTTCCCTCTTCAATCTGTGAACTAAGTTGTAGATGGACAAGCTTTAGTCTACTTCTCCCTCTTCAGAGTGAAGTTTCTATAGAGTTTCAGACTGGTCCTTCACTGTACAGGTTAGGTAGTTACTTAGTGCTCCTTTATATCCACTTGGGAATAATTAATCTCTTTTTCTCAAATATCATATCTTTTAACTTTCCTTTGGTTTTAGCACTCTTCTCTTCATGTAATGTTGAAAAAAGTATAGTAGAATATTTTAGGACAGTAACGATTTAGAATGAAATGTTTTGTAGAATGACAGGGAATACAAGAAATTATTCTTCTTAATAATTTGAAAGAATTTCAGGAACTGTGCTAACCTGTAGATTGTAGGACAGGTCTCTGCAGAGTATTCAGGCAGCATAGTTGGAGTGGAAGGAAGCCGGAACCACAAATTGCTCAGCCCTGACCCAATCAGCAGGGCTCTGCTCCATCTTATTAATATGTGAGGGTCTATGAAGAAGATCTTTTTGAAAAGTAATATTCCATTCATAAAAGGATAAGCCATCTAGGCTTATGTATAGAATCCATTTGTTGAACAGTTGAGGAAGTAACTGTTCTAAAGTTGTCTAAATAAACAAATAAGAGCCAGAACAAGAAAGTTGCCCTCCTGAATCCAAATTCTGTTTCCTTTTGTTCCATTGGATGCTACCACTGTCTCCTAGCACAAAGTTTGACATCACGGGCCTGGTGGGTAAGTGTTCCTAAGAACCAAGGGAAATGAAAAGAGGAGGTCACCAGAATCCCAGTACCTCTAGTGTTGGAAGTATGGTAGAATGGCCATGAGACAGATGGGTGTGATTTTTATTTCGCCTAGAAGAGTAAAGGCCATGAGAAAAGAGGCTCATGCTTCAGGAGATGAGTGACACTGTGTATGGAGAGAGTTTCTGCTCCCTTGATGCTATTTTTTGCAAGAGCAAATAGTGTGCAAAGGGAAGAACTTTTGCTCTACCAACCAATAAACAATGACTTTGAACTTGAGTTTTCAGCAGCCCAGCCACTTTCCCTTCACCTGCATCAGGACCACCCATCCACCACATTTGAGTTTAGTACATCTCAGTTTCTTTCCATTCCTGATGTCTGGGGCGCACTGCCAAAACATGCTAATGGGGGGAAACTCCTCAAGAAAGGACAGAATACAGGCATTTTGTCAGTTAATGTTTTGCAAGTGGAAAGTACCATTTTGGTTTTTGATGACTATGTGAAAAAATCAAATTCAAAATAGTATTCCATAGCAATTCTGTATTACAAATGAATATGTTACAAAATTACTGCATGACCAGTGTGATTCTACATCATGTACAACCAGAGAATGACAAATTATACCCAATTTGTGCATGATGTGTCAAAATGCATTCTACTATCATGAATAACTTATGCGAACAAATAAATGTGTGTGTGTGTGTGAGAGACCCATCATAGAGTCAGTGAGAAAGATTATCTGATATATTCCTTCAATGAAATAATTTTGATGAAGAATAAAAACCAGGATTTTGGTAGTACAAACCTGGGTCTGAGAGTTTTCTTATCAAAACAGTAAATATTGTAGGTTTTGATTATTAAACAGTTTTTGTTTCAACTACTGAATTCTGGCATTGAAACACAAAATTAGCAGTAGACTATAGGGAAAACAATGAGCATGGGTATTTTCCAATAAAACTATGTATAAAAACATGTTTGGAGTCACTATGAGGATCACAGAATCTTATGCTGATCCTAAGGGAAGAGGTGATTTTTTTAAATGGTTTTGATACACAATGAAAGGGTAAAAATGTGGATAGTCTAAGGGAATTACAAATTAGGATGGGAAAAAAATTGAAAATCAATATTTGGAGCCAGAACCTTGCATGCAATAAGGAATTTCTGCCAAAGGTTAATGATAAACAAGGGAAGAATAAGGTACTTGATCTTTATAGGATACCTTTAAAGGCAAGTTAAAAAAAATTGATCTTTAATTCATAGGCAGTAGAAACTTAGGGAGATTTTTAGAAAGGGATAAAAAACATAATTTGGAAAGCTTAATAAGAGACAATGAAGAGGAACCATCAGAGCCTGAAGAGAAAAGAAGCAGGTGGATTGCTATTCTGTATGTGGCACTTGTATCTATTCACATCTAGGAACTCTGCAACTGCTCACATGGTAGGATAAAAGCTATGATTCAGGGGTGCTGTGATAATGAAATACCTCTCCTTCTCACTCTCCAGTCATGCAGCACATCAGAGAATACCCTGGATCACACCCACCATACTACCGCAGTGCTTCTGCTTCTAGAATTTTGATGTGGAGGAGGGCCCTCTGGCACCTGGAGAGAGCAAAGTCAGGCAAAGAGAAGCCTCACAGAAGGTAGGTGATGCCAGAGACACCTTGGATCACTTACTAATCAGGTCACTGACTGCCTTTATGGGCACTTGTCTGCGGTGCCTGGTGAGCATTGGTTTGGGAATTAATTCTTTAACTCAGAGCTCTGCAAATCTCAGAAGATCTTGTCCATTGGATGAGTAGGACTGGAGCCGAAAGATCCTATGTGACTGATCCTACGTGAGATCCAACCTGGATCTCAAAGTTCTTGTTTCCTTCACTCATTTTCTTTTGAGGACTGATTGAGTAAAGGAGGGATTCTCTTATCTTGGTCCAGGTTCCTCTACTTTAGCAAATCCTTCTCCTGTCTTTTCAGCACTAATAAACACCTTGTTTTCATTCAATTTATAATACTTGTATCTCCTCTATTTTGAGCAATGTATTTCTTCCGTTCACCCGAGTCCATTCATTAAAAACACGGTTTTGTGAAGGTGAGGAGGCTGCCTTGTATCCCTCGGGTTGTATTCAGTGTTCTGGGCACTCTGAGGCTGCTTAAAGAATGCAGGAAGGTATTTTCATGAATTAATTTCACTGTTGACAAAATTAAAGGCAGACAATGTAAAGAAATAGTTATATTTTCCAAGTGTGAAAAAAGAAGTACAGAATTCTCACAAAGGTGGTGACTTAATGGCCTTGATGACAAAACCAGTTAGATCTTAAAGAAAGTGGAGCTCAGCCATTATCACAGCCAACGGAGCAGGCCTGTCCCTTGTTTTCATAGCAGGCTGTTCCTTGCTGCTACCCCTGTTCTGGTGAACCACTTCCATTTGCAGCAGGCCCTATAACATTACCATGCATAACAATCTGTCACTATTATTCATGGCTTTTCTCCAGTCTCCATACTTTTGACATTGCCATTAAAGAGATTCAGTGTGCTTAGTAGCTCTTTAAAAAATAAATAATTGAAAGCTAAATTATATTAAACCGGGCCAATGCTGACCCCTTCACCTCAGTCCATTGCTATCTCCTTAAATGTATTCCTTCTTAAATCATATTGTAATTTGAAGATGCTGAAGTCTAAGTTTTTTGACTCAAATGCAGTTCCTTGTGATGCATAATTCATTTTCACTTTGTTACTGGTGCTGCACACGCAATCGCTTTTTTGGCAGCTAAATGCAGGATGAAATCAACAACTCTGTAAAGGGTGAGGAATCGGAGTGGACATCTTGGCGGAAGAAATATTAAGCATGTCACAATGTTTTGTACTCTGTCTGGTGAAATGGAGACAAAACCCTCCAACAACCCTCAAGTTAATGAGAGAGAATGGCATTTTATGGCTGAAAATTATCTACCACTGATGTCATGCTGATGTTGCCTTTAATTATTCTACACATCAGTGATGACTTTTGAATGTTTTCAAGTCTCACTATTATTTGGTGAGCATCTTCTCTGTGTCTCACTGTTTTTTAAGAAAGAGAGTGCTCTTTGGTTGCCTGCCACTCCGATACTCCCTAAGGGGAGTGAAATCACATGATCTTAAAACAAAGAGAAAACAGACAGGACTCCCTGAGTGATAAGACTGTCAACACAAACAGGAGTTTGGGTATTTGGAAAATTAGGTAAAATTTAGACCTGCAACTAAAAATTAAATTGATTTTAAATGATGGAGCCCAGTTACCTAATATTGTACACGTCCAGCGAAGTAACAGTTCCCTGCACCTTTAAAAGGCCATGTTGTCCTGCTTCCTCAAATTAGTTGTGAAATCAGAAAATTTATTTTTATTCTAAATATATAACATGTACAAGTTAACAACCATTGTGCTGAATGAATACCAGACAATGTTTGATGTTAGAAAAAAGTATATTCTCATGAAATACATTCAATCAGGAACAAGAAAAAAAGAGTGCTCTGCTCCATTTCCAAATCCCTATTCCCTGTTCTGTTCCTTACACCATGTACAATTCCTCCGCTAATTCTGTTTTCAGTTCCTGCCTCTGCTTTCTTACAAAGCAGTAGATGAGGATTTGGGGTGTGAATGACTCAACGGCATCAGTATCTATCCACTTAGAATTCCCATGCATGAGCTTGAGGAAGACTGTACTACATATGTTTGTACTGTGTGTGTGTGTATGTATAGAGTGCAAGCAGCACAGAGCGAATAGTTTGTATTCTTCATATTTTAACTAAATAATTTCCTTCTCAGTCTACATGCTAGACTTTTCTGCTGCATTGTATTGGCTCTTTCTGAACACCCTGGAAGAAGACAGCTGAAGACAAATTTTCAGAAATAAGGGAAAAGCAACCTGAAAGGTTAACTGGTTAGAGGGACTGCTTGATCAGGGCTGATTAAAAGAAATAAATCTTTGTAACTTGATACAAGGACAATGAATGACCAAGATAGGACATAGAGAGGTACATTGTCCTTTTCCATTCTCCTGTTTTCAGAGTGACAAATTTGAGATAGAAGAGATTTATGAGGTTCAAAGGTAGCTTTGGGATAAAATTTAATCAATTGGTCAACATGAGTCTACTGAAAACTCTAGTGGGAAAGCCCTGTGTTGGGCACCAAAAGAACACCAAAAAAGAAAGACCTAAAGCATAGGATGAATTTTTAAAGTGATTGCAAATACCTGCAAGTCCTCGAAGAGGCACTGGAAGTTCAGTGTCAGAAATCCCATATGAACTCTTTTTTTAAATTATGTCTTCCACTTTGCAAGAATTAGAAACTTTCTTGGTCACACATCACCCCAAATATTTCAGCATGTCCTCTGAGGCTAAGTCATGTCAATCTATAGTTTTTCTGTTTGGAAATGTTTTATCAAGTCAAGGAAGTTGGACCCTTTGCTTAAGTGTATATATTTCTGGCTTACTTACTTAATAAAATAGAAAGAAGAATAGCTCTTAGCAAACCAATCCTTTTTAGTTATTTCTTTTTCTTTTTCTTCTTTTCTGAATTTTATCAAGGACAGCAGAGGCTTCGTAGATATCAGACTGTCTGTAGACCTTAGGCCTACCTATTTCAATAACTGTGAAAGTGCAAAGTGTGTCTTGAACATCATAGCTCTTCGTGGGCTTGACCTCCCTGGATATCTGTATAGATGTCTGATAATGTAGCCAATGATATTGTTACTTAGAAATGAGGTTTCTTGAAGAAGTTCAGTCAAACTAACTGTTAGCAAGTCTTCTGTGGTTGTCAGAGGTGGTTTTTCTGGACTCTCTTTTGGCATCTGTTTTCTCTCTTCTGTTTCTTTTTGTTATGTTATCTCTTTTAATGAAATACTTCTTTAAAAGATCTACCTACCAATATAACTAAGAAAGGCAAACAGACAACACGGTTTACTATGTTAATATCTTTCTTTAAATATGAATTTGTGAAGACAAAAGAAAACCCTTCAGGTTCTAACATGCTAACTTGATAAAGCAAGAGAGTGAAAAGCATTTTGAAAGTTTATTTCATCACATGATTTATTAGACATACAGCTTTATTCATACTCTACCTACTTAGGAAGTCAAGTCCAATTCCACATCAAATCAGGATGGGTTTATTTTCTAAGCAGGACTGATAATCTACTTGATATGAAAGAAAATAACAGATACTTGGAAGGGGTAATTAAATTCTTTGTAGAAACCCAGTGATATAGATTGACTCTTTTTGAAGTATGAAATAAAAGACATGCTTGCAGAAAAGGAAAGTTACAAAGTGGTTACATTCCCTCCATAAAGCAGCATTTTAGTAAAAATGACCAGTTTCAAGATCAACACTTTTATTCCCTTAATTTTTATCTGTAATTGCTTATCATCTCTCCTCGATCCGATTGATCTCTTTACAGAATGCACATATATCCGTGGTCCTCCCTTTGACATGCTAATCAGTAGGATTGTTATAGGACCTGTGAGCTAAGAACTATTTTTCTTTGTGCATTTTTAAAGGGTTACCAAAGCAAATAATACCAAGCAAAATAGACAAGTGATAGGTAAAAGAGATAGTATGTGACCTTTAAAGTCTAAAATATTTACTATTTGTCCTTTTATAGAAAATTCTTGTCAGTCCTAGCAAGTTGGACTGATTGTATAAGTATGAATAAGGATTCTGTGTTAGAAAGCAGTGGTCAAAGTGGGAAAGGGCTGTGGATTATGCCCTAAAGCACACTAATATTTAATCAAAAAATGAGGTGAGAAAAGGCAGTGAGAAAGAATACAGGGGGACTCTGACATTCAAAAGTAGTCATTGAACACGAAAATGCTAGAGGACAAAGGTATCAGATGTGTCATTGATGAACTATGTTCTTGGTACTGAAAACAGTGAGAAAAAATACTAGATGTAATGAGATTATGATATTAAAAGGTCATACCAGCCGATCCTAGACTACCCATCCAAACTGCTAGACTGAGAATAATATTAGACAGACTCATTACCAAAATCAGATAAGAACCAAAGGAACTTGTGAACAAGAACTGTCAAACCAGATGAGCAAACGAATTGGTGACTTTGAAAAACAAAAAGCTCAAATTTAAACACAGGCCATTGGTTACACTTAAAAAAACACTCAAAAGGAAGGATGATACTCCTAATACCATTTTTAAAAGAATTTAAATAGTTGTTATTATGGTTTGGATGTGATGTGTCCCCCAAAAGCTCACATGTGAGACCATGTAAGAAGGATCAGAGGAGGAATGATTGGGTTTTGAGAGTCTTAACCTAATCCCTGAATTTATCCCTAATGGCATTAACTGAGTGGTAACTGGAGGCAGCTAGGGTGTGGCTGGATGAGGTGGGAATTGGGGCATTGCTTGGGGTACATATATTTGTATTTGGCAAGTGGAGTCTCTCTCTGCTTCCTGATCACTGTGATGTAAGCTGCTACCCGCAACACCCGCTCCTGCCATGATGTTCAACCTCACCTTGAACCCGAGGAATTGAGCTGACCTTCTATGGACTAAGACCTCTGAAACCGTGAACCCTCAAATAAATCTTTCCTCCTTGACAGTTTTGCTGGCCAGGTCATTTAGTCACAGCAGCGAAATAGCTAACTAAAACAATAGTGTAGCTCCTAAATGTATATGCCATTTGGATTGTTTCCACCTTAAGTCCCACAACCACACCTACAATACAGCACTACTACAATTTAAATTATAAACTTCCTCAAAAAATTGGCTCCCTTTCTAGACCTGCAGAGCCATGGCTGATTCTGTCCACTGCATGCCATGTGAATTAGTGTGCACTCAACTCACTTGAGAGTCACTTTGGCCCTGACCTGAGTCCAGTGCAGTAGAGAAATCTGTAACTTTACTCAACCTCGCCTTAAATAATTTCTAGGCAAAAATGCCCCATGCCTGTCTATAAAATGAGGAAAGCAAAGAAAGTTGATTTAAAGAGATATGCAGCAAATAAGTCCATGTTTCCTGCCCAGGATTAACAAAATCAAGGCATATTTGGGACAGAATATGGCAAATACATGAAGTGTCATCTATCTTAGATAACTTTTAACTACAATTATTTTATAGATCAAATTAATGTTTTATAAATACGTGCTGGACTCTTCTATTACAGTGATGTCAACTCTCATTTGAAGTTGAACTCTTATCTGTGACTCTGAGGTAGAGCTCTGAGCAAGGCTTTGGAGGGTGATGAAGACTATAACAATGCTATGAGCAGCCAGGTCCTCATGGGAAGAGAAGGAGATGAAAGGAAAAACTAAAAATGCATCAAAGGTGTCTTTTGAAAATAATGTGAACACCAATGTAACACTCAAGGAAATCGTTACATGCTCAAGAAAATGTTTCTCTTTGTTAATGATTGGATTTGAGAGGTTTCCCACCCCAAAGCTCATATGTTAGACAATGCAGGAATGTTCAAAAGTGAAATGAAGAATTATGGGAGACATTACCTAATCAGTGGATTAATCCATTTGAAGGATTAGTAATTTGAATAGATTTCTAGGTGGTAACTGTAGGCAGGTAGGGCATGCAGGAGGAAGGTGTGGGGGTGGGCAGGCCCTAGGGAAATATATTTTGTTACTGGCTTCTTGCTTGCTTTCTTTGTTTACTGGCTGCTCTGAGCCCGGAACCTTTCTTCCACCACACCCTTTGACCCTGATCCGCCTTCCTTTGGGCCGAGAGCAACAGAGTCAGCCAACCACAAACTAAGATCCCTGAAAGATGAGCTTTCCTCCTCTAGTTTGTTCTTGTCAGGTATTTTGGACGCAATGAGGGAAAACTGACTCAAATACCCTTTAAAAAGTCCTCCTTTTCTAAAATTATGATGGAAGGATAAACACTTAACCACTAAACCCTTTCTGATTCTACCAGTCAGGATTGAAAATTAGTCTTCCTATGGACCTCAGTCATACATATTTTACTCAACTCCATCCCAGGGATTGAAACCAGAGTTGTTTAACCACTGAGCAATATTCCCAGTCCTTATTGTATTTTATTTAGAGACAGGGTCTCCCAGAGTTGCTTAGGGCCTCACTCAATTGCTGAGTCTGGGCCTTGAACTCAAGATCCTCCTTCCTCAGCCTCCCCAGTCACTGGGATTACAGGCATGTGCCACAGTGCCCAGCATTGGCAAGATATTATTACTCAGTTTAGTAATCAGCCTGAATCACTTGAATTTAGGTCCTTTTGCTCTTAAATATATCATTAATGCTGGAATTGGGAACTCATATTAAAAAGATTGAAATGCTAAAATTGTTAAAATCATTCTCCTTGCTCATTCCAATGGCACATGCTTGTAATTGCAAAGACTCTGAGGCTGAAGTAGGAGGATTGTTAAATTCCAAAGTCTGCCTCAGCAATTTAGCAAGGCCCTAAGTAACTTAGAGAGACCCTGTCTCAAAATAAAGTGTAAAAACATTTGGGGATGTGGCTCAGTGATTAAGTGCCTCTAGGATCAATCCTCAAACCAAAGAAACAAACAAAAACCCAATAAACAAAAATAAACAACCAAAATAACAAACAAAAAATCCCCTTGACCCTGTCAATCTTGTGTGCAGTCTTGTATACTCATGTAAATGACTAGAGAGAAGAAAATGTAAATTCTGTTATTTCCTTTTACCTTAAAAAGCACTGGAGATGGCTGGAGAAGGAATTTAAGGTAAACTGGATGGAACTCAACACTTGAGATTATCTCTTTCACAACATCTAGGTTCTAAAATTCCATGTTAGAGTGGTGCACCCCTATGATTCTGCAACTGGGGAGGCTGAAGCAGGAGGGTCACAATTTCTAGACCAGACTGTGCAATTTAATAAGACCCTGTCTCAGAAACTGGGGAAGTAGCTCAGTGATAAAATGACCCTGTGTTCATTTACCAACTCCCCCCAAAAAGTTAAAATTCTGCTTTTGAAAATCAATCCTTTTGTGTCATGCCCCCTTCCTGGGGCTATCATTTTTAAAGTTCAAATATCTCCTGCCTACTTACAATATGCAATATGTATGCTTTAGCAGGAATGATTTTATTATTGCTTCTTCTCATTATTATTGCTTCTTCTCATTATTGGGGATATCAGATAAGCGTGAGAACACCATTTGTCTGAGAAAAGATGGATCATGGAAAAAGCATAAAACAGGACACAGATCTCCAAGGGATGAGGAAAAATATGAACTTCAATGATGCTTCAATTTTAGAAGAGCCCATTATGATCACCACTTTTTTTTTTTTTTTGGTGGATCTGCCCTCCATTGCCTGAGGTTAAACCTGACTAATTTTTTTTTTCCCCACTTTTTAAAATAGTGTTCAGCAAACAGCACACATGTGTTGAGTTTGAAAAGAGAAGAATGCTACAAGCTCTCAAAGGGGTGGTGGAAATTATAGGTAGCGAAAATGTAATTATCCAACTTGGAGTTTTTCCAGGCCGGATCCACCTGATCAGAGACATTAGAGCAAATGCATTACACTTTTAAAAAGTCTCCTGCTGGGCTCACTGAATGAGAGTAATATCATATTGCCTATGGTTCTGGTAAATAAAAAGCATCATTAACAATAACACAATGTGAAGAGCCTGCTGAAATGATATACTGTATTTAGCCACGATGGTGCATCAAAATCAGAAGCCTGGCTTCAGAAATGGGCGGATGCACTGGAGGGGCAAACAGAGATGATTAAAAAATGCATTTGGAGCAGGAGCAAAATCTTTCCAGTTTCTTCTAACCGAACTTTTCTCTTTAGAAGAAATTGTACTCGGAAACTTATTCCACTTCAGAATAGGACGAACTATTGTTACCAAATGTGTGAATAAAATTTGTTCTATTCTAGCACAGGGGCACAATCTCTAGATCAATTGTAGATGCATTTGCAGTGGTGGGTCACTGGCTGGTACAGATCTGGCATAGGTGAGAATGAAAAGAGGGCCCCAAATGGCTAGAGTACAACAGAGGCACCGCTCTCCATTGCTAGTGGGCTCATTTCAGTAAAATTCAGCAAGTATTTTGAGGTGTCTTTAAGGGGTAGGATTGCCTATGGTTTGAGTTATGAAAGACATGTGACCTACTTCCATTTCTCAAAGTCTTTACAGTCTACTTGGGGAAGGTACATGGGAATTATAAAAAAATTTAATAATTTTAGTAAAATGGTTTCAATTGTCTAAAGTAAAATAGATGTATAAAAAGATACCATGGAGACCCAGTGAGAAAGTACTCATGGACAGTGAATAATATCAATAAATGATTCAAAGAGAAAGGGTTATTAATGTGGACACTAAACTTAGATAAATATGGGATTGATAACAGCTTGTAGATATGAGTATGGCCACCCCAGCTGCATATGTCAACTATATGTTCTGAGTGCACAGTCTAATAATGGGTTAGATAGTTTGATTATATGCCGGGGCAGTTTACATACTATATCTGACATATTTGATATATTATAGACAGAGAAAGAATCAGATGCCATATATAAAAATTTACATCACTCAATCATATTTATGTAACTGCACTATATATCAAAGTAGCTAATTTTGGTAGCACTCAGTACTCATATTTGTGTCATCTCTATATTTCACAACCATGACTATTATTTTTCCCTCACAGAGTAGAAAACAATATCTCTGAGTGTAGTTGTTCAAGGACTTTGAAAAACATGGTAGGATTCATTTCCACTTCTGTTGAAAGACATTTTCTTACTATCATCCACCTATACATACCCTCCTCACAGGGGATACATTTGGGACAAAAATAGTAAGAGAGATGTGTAAATTATGGTCAAGTAATGTGCTTACATGAATGTCAACTAGACTTTTGTTGGAGAAAGGCAAAGATGAAGTACAAGAACACTCTAGGTACTGTCCTTTGAGAGAATCAGGGCAGGCCCTTGCTGCTTTATAATTCCTTTCTCTTACTTTTTCTGTACCAAGATCACATTTTGAAATGCAGTTTTTTGGGACTGGGGATATAGCTCAGTTGGTAAAGTGTTTGCCTTGCAAGCACAAGGCCCTGGGTTCAATCCCCAGCACCGCAAAAAAAAAAAAAAAAAAAAAGTGAAATGCAGTTTTTTTCCAGGAGAGGCAGAAACCAAAAGTTAAAAGTTAAAAAAAAAAAACAAAACTTTAGAAAATAGAAAAATTAGTAAATAAATGTTAATGGGGATGGATGTGTGAAATCACTTTCTCCATGGCTAGTATAACTTCAGTTGAGTGACAAAGAGGATTGACTACAGACATTCCTTTTTCCCAGTGGGTCTATGACCCATTCTGGTCAAAGTTGATCTGTTTTTCTGACAGCTTCATGTTCTTTTGAGGTGAATAAATCCCAAGCATTTCTAAGTACCCTGAATGAATCCATTGAGTCCATAATCTACCAACTAGTCAGGGGCATCATTACATTATTGACTTTAATTTGTTTTCCTTGAATTAATTTTATCCATGTCTTCAATCTTTAAAGCCACTCCATTCAAACTTTCCACTTTTCCAAAAGTCCATAAGATCTACCAAAAAACAGTAGCACATCTTATAACCTTTCCTTCATTATGACATCACAAGCTCATCCTCTCTATCAAGTCCTCATTGAATTTACTAAGTAATTGATAAATGCTGTATTATGATAGTGATAAAGATAGGACTAAACAGAGCCCAAGTAATAAAAATATTTGACTTTATAAATAAATAATCACATATCATCACAATATATCTGATAGATACCTGTTTGTGGGCGAGGCATAATGCCACAATATGAGGAGGGGCACATGCATGCAGATATAATTTTTTTCTGTCATTAGGTAATTATCTAGTTTGAAAACATTTAAATTTACTCACAAAGACTGTATTGAGGGTATGAACTATAGCAGAATTTTAGAACTTTCTTATTAAAAATAATTAAAATGATATTTAAAATGTGAAATTTAGAATCCATCATGGAACTAATAAGGATATTAGTGATCCTCCGTGCTTGGGAGAAAATAGGAAACCAGACGGTGAAGTGAGCTTTACAGCTGACCAGTCTGAGGATTATCTACCATGTTCAAGAACTTGCTGTGTTCAGTACCTTTTGCTCCCCAGTGTCCTCATTAAATTAACAGTTTTATACAGAGAAGTGAACAGTGCCAAAAATGAGAGAGTGCTATCCTAAACTGATAAGCAATTACGGAGAAAGGGCATTGTCAAGGAAGTGACTTTAGAGGAGACCTCAGAGATGAGAGGATACAAGTCATCCAGGTTGGCACTGAGGGGAATGTTCCTGAAGAAAGATCCAGTGGTTGCAAGGAATTGACTCTTTAGAGGAACAGAGGAAAGGCCATTTTAAATCACATCTCTGAAGTGAAAGAAAGGAGATAAAGAGGATAGTCAGGAAGTCATGAGGCAGAACATTCTGGCAATATAGAGTCGTTGATGGCTTTTGGCACAGGGACAACACATTTTGTTTATAATTTTTAAATTATGACTTAATGTTGTTTTTGATCATGTGTGTTTTATCAATTGACATTTACTGTATTAGAATTTAAAATTGAGAAGAAATTTAAATATTTGTAATTCACCTTATAAACGTAAAAATATCAATTGCATGCTAAGGTCAGAAACATATTTAAATTAAAAATAACCACAACGCAAATTCTAGTGAGAATAGAATCATTATTTTACATTTTTGCAAATCTATTTAATGGTTCGCTGAAGAGAAATTAGCTGAATCCTTACGTGTTTCTTCTGTCAATCTATTGCTATTTAAAAATTATGTAGCCTTTGAATAATTCCCAAGGTATACTCCAAGAGGATGTAGATGTCTTCATTTTATTATGAAAACAGTTTTGATGTTGCTGACCATCTGAAAGGGTCTTGGTGACCCCCACAGGTCCCTAAGTCATTCTCTGAGAACTGCTAATTGAGATGAAGCACTCTTAGGTTTGGCTGGAATTTGAAGGTCTCCAGAATCTGTATTCTTCCAAATGTACCTTCTGCTTGTCAGAATTTCCCTCCAAGGAAAACCCAAGGCTATTGTACCCACAGGGAATACAGGGTTTAAAACAGGACTTACCCTAAGGCTGCAGAATGTAAGAGTTGAAGCTAATTTGAAGTATAGTGCTTCGGGATAAAACAAAAATAAGCAACAGTTGACAATCCAAAGAGGAATCTGTCTGCATAAGACAACAGGATGCAAACAATAATTAAGAGGCTAGGGGTTTGGGGTTCATACAGGTAATCTGAAGCCTGACCATTCCCTGGATGATTTTCAGAAGGAAAGATGGAAGACTCTTCCCAAGCTAGTACTTCTATAAATATTTGTCACACACATAAGACAAATAGCGGGGGAAATATTTTAAGAACGTCTATATGTCAATGTATGTATTCTTAAAAATTAAAAACACCAACATTTCCAACAAATGATAACCACAATAACAATAGCAAAGTACAAAAGAAAGGAAAGCAAACCAATAAAAATATGAAATACACTTACAATCTCATTAATAAACATGCTCCATGAAATAAAATACCAGTCAGGTTCAATATTTCATTCACTATATTGACAAATCCCAAGTACATGAAAACATAGATCAATGATAAACTGAACATTTTCATACAATGATGGTAGGAATCTCAAATTTTGCATTTCTGAAAAGCAATTTAGCTCAATTTCATTTACTCATTTCAAGAATCTCTATTCCCAAAAAAGTCTTCAAAAGAAGATATAAAATACATTGTGAAAAATCTCTATTAAGTAAAAATTGATTAGGCCTTATGGAGAAGAAATATATAAATGCACAATTAAATAAATGGGGTGAAAGGAAAGGTTTTTTATTACAGTGGAAAGTCCTCTAAGAAATATAAAGGAAAAGATGTGGTTAGAAAATCACTTTATGTTAATCATGACTAATGATTCAGAGGGGAATTAGTGATAATGCAAACATTGGATGAAGAACAGAATAGCCAGGTGGACTCAGAATATCTCCTCATTAAAGCATGTATTCAGAAAAAAAAAGTAGTAACTAAAATGGGAAAAAAAAAAAAAAAAACACCTTGATATACCTTATCCAAGTAGTCAAAGTTAATGATATTAATGATATTAATAGGACATACTCACATTTCATCAGTGATGAGCTGAGAAAACACAACCTGACCTTATAGAATATTCTTGCCAGGAACAAATGACCTGAATCTAAGGGTGAGAATATGAATGAAGGAGAGGCTACAAATTAAGTAAGCTGTTTATACTGCTCACAACTATTTTGTGAAAAAGAAGAATTAAGAAGTTGTTTTAGGTTAGAAGACTTGGTGAGTCATAGCGTGATAGCTAAACTCAGTGCATAATATACATTAGATCCTGGGTAAAAAGCTGGCATAAAGAAAAATGCTGAGATGATTGTGAAATTTGAATACAGACTACAGATTAGCTCATATAATTTTATCACTGTTAAAATTCCTGAATGCACTTATTGTAATCCAGTCTTTTCCTTGTTTGTAGAGAAAGCACTCAGAAGGCATTTAGGGTTAAAATCATAATGTCTGCAATCTTCTCTTAAATGCTGCAAAAATTATAAGTACAAGTATAAGAATGAAAAAACAAATGTGAGAAAAATTTTAAAAAGTGAATCTGGGAAAAGATACTCAAGAGTTCTTTGTACTCTGCTTGAAACTATTCTAGATATTTATCTTTACATTTGAAAATATCCAAATATGTTTGAAAAAATCATAAAAACAGCTGTTCATTGAAACACTACTTGCTATGTACAGTAAAACCCACAAATTCTCTTCAAGCACTGTTTTATCTAGATTCCAAATATTCTGAAATGTAGCATTTCCATTTTATCTAAATAATTGAAATTTCCATTTCAATTTCATCCTTCTTTGAAGAGTGTTAATTACTTTCTGAAAGTGTGGAGCATTTGTAGCTGCTGCTATGGATGCTTTTAAAAAAGTTATATTCTAAAATTTTTATTTTTGACACAAACTTATTTTACACAGTCTTACTTTCCTCTGCATTCTTTGTCCTTATCTTTGCTATTTTACTTAAATTTCATGTTGACTTCTAATTTAATACCATGGGATTACTTGGTGTCTGTGTAATAACAATGAAAATTTTTGAGACTTTTATGATGGCCTAGAAAGTAACTAATTTTTTTAATGCCTCATATGTATTTGAAGAACCTGAAAATAGTGTGTATATCCTCAATACACAACCAATAGCCAGATCATATGCATAAATAGAAAGCTCATTCACAGAAGCAACCTGTTCAGGAATCCAAAGTCTTATCTACAGATACCAAACTGGAAGCCCATCTGACAAGCAGAAGTTTAGACTGCCAAACAATAACTTCTACATCCAATATTCTGAAATTGTCAGGTCTTGATTAATAACTGAAACTTTCCCAAATTTTTATCTCTACCTCCAACTTAAGATCAATCAGAGAAAGTTAAATATGAACCCCTAAGTCATCATACGAGATGTCATACTACTAGTTTGATACCTACAGCTTATGCATACCAAGAACTTCCATCGGGGGCACATCTGAAGTTTCTCTTTGTGCACCGCAAACCCCTCATGCTCATTCTGTTAGCCTCTGCCAAGCACAGTGATGGTGGCTGGTTCTCTTGCTATATGACAAGCTCTCAGTAGATAGCCTCTTGATTTTTATTCATTTGATTGGTCTTTTCTTAGTTCCACAATATGTCCTTTGATGTTTCTCTGCCTCTGTCTCTTATTCTGACTGCATCTCTGTCATTCTATGTGTGTTTGTGTGTGTGTGTATGTATGTATATACACACATATATGTACACACATGCATCCATATATGAACAAACATACACAGTGAAAAACACCAAGAATCCACTCATAAACAGAAAGTGGTTCAATAAATCATGAACCATCTAAAGAATAAATAATTAAATATTTACACTGAAAATCGCATGGTCCAATCATGGTATAAGGAAAAGGATCCTTTCAAAGATAATGGAAAACTTTTTTTTTTAAAAAAAGAAGGCCATATATCTTTTTAAAACTTAGAATACAAAATTAGATAGTGGAAGCCCAAATTTCTAATATAGCAATAATGAGCTGTCTACTATGAGAAAAAAGGCCAACAAATAAAATATTCATTGTAAAGTGCTTGATGAAATCTCAATCATCTCTGTGGCAATTTTGGGAGGAGGAAAACTTAAGAACATATATGACATAACTGTACATAATAGCATGTGATGAATTTAGTTGCAGGAATTCAATTCATCCATTTAAATGTATAAACTATTGCTAGTACATAATAGAATGCATATTCAAAGGGTTAATGACCTAAGATCAAGCAAAATTTGTGGTTTCTTCAGTTAAAGTAGAAGGGAATAGATGGGATCAGAAAAGATGAAGTATACTTGAACTGTCAAAAGGTTAAAAATGTCACAAACACATATCCTGTGTATTGAGCTACCCAGGAGGGGTGTGCTGGGTAAGGAAATCTGTTAGAAAACATCATTGAGGAATGTGTGTGTGTGTGTGTGTGTGTGTGTGTGTGTGTGTGTGTGCATGTACACGTGTGTAGGTGTATATAAATGTGTGTGTATATATGTATACGTATACATACACACACACACATCTGTTCTGTTAGCAAAACCAGCAATACAAATTTGAAAATCCCATTTCAATCCCCCTATCTCAGAGCTCAAGGCAGTACATTCCCTATAGTGAATTCCTTCTTATTTGTTTACTCTGTTTTTAAATAACAATGCTAACAATAATCCTCCCCTGGGATCCCACTGCCTCCAGCCCCCACCAAGGACAAATCCAGGGATTATTATAGAGAACATTTGAACACACGTGGAGCATGGTGCTCTCAACCCTCAGGGGAGACCCTGGAATCAGAATCTGGAAGTTAAAGTGTGACTATTAACTCTTTAGAGTCTGAATGATTTGTTTCAACCACTCATCCCCATGATTCTGAAAGCAACGTCCTAACCCTGAAGCTTATAAAAACCTTAAAAGAAATGAAATAAACCTCATAATACCCAAATCTGTAATTTAACAATTCTGATTTATATTATTTAAGCAACTCATTCCCAATACATTTTGTTCCATAATACATCATTTGGTAAGAATTGTCTCAATGTTTTCAAATTAAAACCTTACTTTAAATTTTTATATAAAAATTCAAGCAATTAATTTTGCTATATTTCAGATATTTTATTTTCTTAAATCATGATAAAATTCACTTGATATAAATTGTAACATATTAATCATTTTTAAATGTATGTTTCAGGTGTATAAACTTCATTCATAATGTTCAGCCATAAGCCCCATCCATCTCTATAACTCTTTTCTTCTGATAAAACAGAATCTCTAACCATTAAACAATAACTCTCCAACCTACCCACTCCTCAGTCATTGGCAATTCCTCTTTTACTTTCTGTCACTGTGATCCTGGATATTCTAAATAGTTCTATAAGTGGAATCATAGTATTCGTGATTGGTTTATTTTACTTAGCCTAGTGTTCTCAATGCTTCTTAATGCTGAGAATGTGCCTCAAATTCCTTCATTTTAAAGGCTCATATTTCCTTGTATGTATATATCACTTTATATTTTTTCCATTTATCCATCTGTGCACACTTGTTGGTTCTGTGTTTTAGATATCGTGGATAATGTAGCTATGGAGTTGAGTGCAGAAACGTCTTTGAGACCATATTTTCCATTTCTTCTGGGAATATATTCAAAAGTAAAATTGCAAAATCATGTGATCATAATATTTTTAAGTTTTTGAGGACCTTCAATATGTTTTTCCCTTAACCACTGTTTATTCTGTTGGGTAGTGTCTTTATATGTCTTTTAGGTTTAGTTGGTTTATGATATTGGGGTTTTTTTTTATTTGTTATTTTTTTTTAGTTGTTGATAGACCTTTATTTTATTAATTTATATGTGGTGCTGAAAATTGAACCCAGTGCCTTACACATGCTAGGCAAGCATTATACCACTGAGCCACAACCCCAGCTCCATAATATGGTTTTAGTTTTCTAATCTCTTACTAATTCTCTTTTGACTATTTTTTTTTCCATTTTTAAGAGTGCAGAATGGAATTCACAATTTTTGTGGACTATTTATCCATGTCACATTTGGCTTTATATGTTCTGATGATCTCTTAGAGATGTGTAAATGTGCATAATTGCTCTATCTTTTGCTGTACTTAACTTTTATTAATGCATAAATTATTTCTGTCTCTTGTAATCTTGACTTAATGGCTATTTTGTCTGATATTAGTATAGCTGCCCTTGCTCTCTGGGGTTACTATTGGCATGGGATATCTATTCCTCTCCTTTCATTTTCTGCTTCTCATAATTTCAAGTGCTTTGGATCTAAAGTGAATCTCTTGTAGACAGTATATAACTGTGTCAGATGGATTTTTTTCTTTCCTTTTCAACCATTCTTTCTATAAATATTCTCTTTACCCCTTCTCTCTCTTCTCCTGGGAGTCCAAAATGTTAATGTTGGATGGCCTGATGCTGATGTTGTTCCACAGGTTCCTGAGACTCTTCTTTCCCTCTCATCAATCATTTTCTCTGTGTTCCTCAGAGTCAATACTTTTCATTGTCCAGTCTTCAGGGTTGCTAACTTTATTTTTTTCATCAATCTGCTCAAATTAATTGAGTTTTTCATTTGTTATTGTTCAAGTCCACAATTTCACTATTGGTTTGCTTTTAGGTTTTCTCTTTATTTTTTGTCCAGTTTATTCAAACATTTTTTTTTTCACTTAAATCACATTTTCTTTAACATTCTTCAAACATTGTTAAGGCAGTTGTCCTAAGGTTACTTGGTCTAGATTTTTCATCAATTCTTTTCTCCAGGACAGTTTTTTAAGTGGGTTGCAGTGGTTGGAGGAGGTGCTATAACACATGACCTCCCTTCTCCTTATAGAATGTCTGACCTCAGGAGCAATTCATGATCAGAGCACAGTGCCCCATATTTAGAAGGCAAAAAAGATATTTATTTATTTATTAAATTTTCTCTGGTTCCACAAACAGGATAATGGGGGATGAATATCTGCTACTGTGATAAGATCTAAAATTGACTGAAATCAACAGCAATTATAGTACAAAATTTCTTCGGGGTGTTACAAATCTTCAATAGACTCTAGACTTCCAAAATAATTACTTTAAATTAATTCTGTCAGTAAGTCATTGTCTAGGTGGAAGACAGAGTCCTCATTCTTTCTTTTCTGACATTTTATCAGAATCCTCTAGATATTTTCTTTTAATTACTAACACGTATGTACAACAAAAATATGAAAATCATTTGGTTATTTCATCTAGAGGTTATTATTATGAAAATAGCACATTTATGACATTTGTCATATTTAAAGATAGGGAAAAGGAAATATCACCATAAATAAATTCTCCTGAACAAAGAGACATGCACTATTAGGAGCTCTCCCTGTTTACCTATCCTTTCCATGCTTTTAATATTTAGAAGTTTAAAGTGTATCTCTGGTTAAATATGTGCCACTATGTAATTAAAAGAACAAAAGTTAAAAGATATTTGAAATTTTTAAAAAAGAGAGTTCTGTTTTAACTTGTTGGTTAAAATGTCTACATCTGTTTCTTTCTAAACGCACACCATAATAAATTAAAGGTATAAATAAGAAGCACAAGATGAGAAATGACTCAAGAAAAATTTTAACAAAATATTTGAAAATGAAAAACAGATGGATGAGTAGTAATTAATTAAGCAGAATAGGAATTTTAAAAGGTCCATATTTTTTAGAGTTAAAAACAATTTAGAAGAAAGCGTATTTAGATCACCCAGCAGTAACCAGTATATAGTTGCTACCATTCTGCAACAGTCTCTGTAGAAACTAATGAAAAGATGTTCTAGAATTTGGACACCAGCAAGTCTATGACATTCCTAGAACAACTCTAATATATTATGAAACTTGTCATGTTTGGAATTAACTGAATATATCTTAAGGATTATTAAAATCTATTAATTGAACAAAACCCTTAATAGTGGTTGAAAGATTTTTTTTTTGTTTATTTTAAGAACAATATACTCTAAGGCATCATTAAGATAAGAGGAATGAGTTTATATATTTGGTTGAGCAAACTAATAAAGAGGTAAAATGTGGCTTGATTGAGATGCTAGGCTCACTTGATATTGAATTTGAGCTCTAGGATGATAACATCCATAGATCAAGGCAAGAGAAATTGAAGAAACCATTTCTACTTAATAACTGCTCATCTCTAGTGGTTATAGAATAATAATTCAAGAGAAAACATTCATCTGAAGTCATGTGTTCAGAAGCAACTATCTCTATTACATAGTCTCATTGACTTAGATTTTAGAAAACTGGAAGGGATCTTAGTTATCATTTAGGTCAAAATCTTAAGTGAGAAGTCATTTCTATCATATTACTGACAGCGTACCTTTCAGAATGTACTTGGTCATTTTTAGTATCCACCATACTAAATATCATCCCTTATCTTCTTCTACATTGGTATCATTGCAATTTGCCAGTACTTCATCTCAGTTTCTGAGAATCTAGTTAGAACAATTATATCACCTGCATAGTAAATTGTGCCACTGTTATTTTCAAATCTAACTTTTCTTATCATTTAGCTACTTGTCTGATAACAGAATTTCCAAACACTTTATTATGATTTATCTTCCCTGAAGTAATTCTAATCTATTATTATTCTTTAGAAAAAATGAAACCATAAAAAAATAAAAACTATCAAGTTTATCTAACTGACATATTAATTCTCCCTTCTTTTAGACACTAAACTTTGGCTCTACTTATGCAATTGAGAATTTGATTAGCTATTTTGAAAATGAAATCATATCCTTGCCTCCTCTTTTATTGGAATCATTCAAAACTTCAAGTGATATTAGTGATTTGGGTTTTAAAATAAAATTTCAAATTTATATTTATCCTTATTAACTAACTTTGCTGTCATGTACAATACCTCACTTTTATCTTTCTAAAATTTCTGATGTGATTTAGTTATTCATTCAACTTTTTAAAAATCTAAAGCACAATAATAACCTTCTATTTCTTCACCTATTTTTTAAGGAATAAACAAAACACAATCTCCAAGAGGGTATGAGGGTCCTTGCCAATCTGGATCTTGCACAGTGCTGTTTCCCTCAAATACTAGCAATAAAACAAGCATTTGGCATAAGTGTTTAAAATAGCAATACAATCTTGAAAATTCTCTTTGGATGTATATTTATTCCTAAAGAAACATGGCTCAACTAACCTTAACTTTATTCCAATGTTCAAAATATTTTCATTCATCTTTTTGAAAGGTATCTTAGTATAAAAACATTGCTGATATCAGGCAATTTTTTATTTTTATTGAAAGGTGAAAGTTTTTAAATTTCCAATCTGGTATCAGATTCAGAAGGAGAAAAACAAACAAACACATACACATTCTGCTTTAGCATGAGTTATTTTTTGGTGAAAAATCAATTACTCCTTTTCTTTTTTTTATATTCGGACAAATGGATTATTTAATAATTAATCGACAACTTAAAGTCATAATCAATGTCAAAGCCTAGATTCATAATCTTAAGAATCTTCTCTCCTTTTTGAAAATGGATATATTATTTTCTAGTCTCTTTTTACCCCTGATTATTCCATCATCACTGCATGACTGGATATTTGCAAGATTTTCTTACTTAAAATATCCCATTTTAGTTTAAAAATTTCTTGGCCTTTATTCGTTCACAATGCTTTAAAATAATCTGTTGATTTTTCCTTTTATAGTTTAATTTTTTTTTCCTTTTTTTACTAATGAAGATGGTAAGATAAATACTTGTCAGCTCATGTGTCCAAAGTGTGTTAAAAAGGGAGGTTATCTAATGTCATTTTATTTTTGAATGATGTGGAGACAAAGAAAGGGGGGGTAGGGGATGGATACTATGGTCTAGTTTTTTTTTTTTTTCATTGTAAACAAATGGGATACATGTTGTTTCTCTGTTTGTACATGGCGTAAAGGCATACCATTTGTGTAATCATAAATTTACATAGGGTCATGTTGTTTGATTCATTCTGTTATTTTTTTCCCTTCCCCCCACCCCTCCCACCCCTCTTTTCCCTCTATACAGTCCTTCCTTCCTCCATTCTTGTATGGTCTAGTTTTTTAAGTCAGAATTCTGCCTGTGAGCAGACACCTGGTTGAATGGCCAACTGGTACTCCTGAAAGTGCCTGTCCTCCTGAGCTCTCAGTTCTCTAAACTTCCTCCTACACAACCTCCTGTTCTTCCCAAAAGCACGTGTCCTTTCCAAGCTTTGGGAATTCACTAGAATTTAGCAGCTGCGAAAAAGTCTTCAGTATAACACCAAGTTATCCTTCCTTGGCTCATCCTTCTCTTCCAGCTCCCCAGGAGGGTTTCTTTTTGTAGGGGGTTGCTCTGGATGGTTTAATGAGACAGCTGTTTTCCTATCTTTCTTTTGACTGAAATCTCTGGAAATCCTGCTTCAGTCATTCTCTGTGTTGCTCTGTTACTTGATTACCTGGACGAATTGTGCCTGCCTTCCTAGTGCCCCAGCAGCTTTCACAGGCAGGGGAGTTTGATCTATTCCTGAGTTTGCAGGTACATTAGATGAGATGTCCCTGTAAGCTAATTACTTTGGTAAGCAAAGGGGCACCAACAATTCTGTCAGGCGTCCATAGGAGCACCTTAATGGTGTTTTAAACAATGTATACAGAAGGGGTTAAAAGCTACATAGACAGGAGCAGAGCCTGAGGGGAAAGACACTGCAGGTGTGTGGTTAACAAGGAACTAATTGGGTAACCAGGCAGGAGGAGAAGCAGGCATAAAGCTGGTCAGCAGGCATGTGTAGAATTCCAGCAGTTATCTGGTACTGAGCCCTTGAGGAGTTGAAATAAAGACAAGTTGAATCTGGAGTCTATTTTTTGCTGTGATCTTTGCTAGAAACTGCAAATTGGGACTTGACAGCTTTTCTCACCGCCTGTTGCTTTATTTCAGGTGGTATTGTTTTGAATGAGCTAAGAACTGACATTCTGAATGCCTGGCCTGGGTGTCTTGCATTGTAGACCAGACTGCTTCAACCCTTGAAGGCATGAAACTCTTTCTTCTCTCCTTAATGATCTCCGGGTGTTGTGAGTGGGGCCCTGGAGAGTGAAGAGAATGTTGGTCTATTATTCAGGATGCTGGATTCAAATCCCAAGTGAGTACACGATTCCGTCAATTTGAGACAGTTTTCCCATCTATCTGGCCCTGCTATTTTCCAGACTATAAGATGAGTTTGCATGTTAGATTATCTCTTCTAAATCTCTTTCAGTCCAGAGTTTTTTTGTTGTTTTTTATTTTAAAGATTGATTAGTTTTCTTTATTGATCTTTGACCAAATGTCTAAAAATTGTCTAGGTAGTATGAAAATTACACAGAGAGCAGAAGACATATTTTCTGTTTTCAAGAATTCTTCCAAGTGAAAACCAAAAATCAGGCTCAACACTGCAGTATGGAGGGGTGGGAAAGCTATTGTGGAGGAAGCTAGCGTGAGGCTGGATCAGTCCAGAGAGCAGCTGCAGGTTTCACAAGGAACACATTATGATAGGTGTGTTTGTGTCCCCTAAAATACACATGTAAAAATCATGAACCCAAAGGTGTTGGTATTACCAGGCATGGTCCTGGATTAGGTCATAAGAATCTTTGAAATCATTGTGAATAAAAGAAGCCCAGGAAAGACTCCTTGCCTCCTCTACCTGTGTTAAAAGAGGTGTCATTTCCGAGCAAGAAATAGGTTTTTACCATATGCAGAATGTACCTTGACACTGGGTTTGCCAGCCTCTAAAGCTGGAAAAAATGAATTTCTGCTGTTCATAAGATATCTAGCCTAGGATATTTTGTTTTAGCAACCTCAACATATTAAGATAGAACAGATCCTGGCTTCAACCTTCATAAAGAAGTAGGCTGAGAGGTTGCTCTTCAAGTTGGAAAAAATGGGCAAAATTTGACTCAGAATTGATCTTACACCCATGGGGCAGGGCCATGCGGTAAGAGACTGAGGTAATGACAAGCAATTATTCTGACTGTACACTTAACTCTAGTTCAAATATTATTTATTTCTAAACAACAATAAAAGGTAAAATCAAAAGAAAAATAATTTTCTAGAAAAACCAAAGACTAAATGAAAATTTCTACTCACTAACATCTTTAAATGTTTTACTTCAGTTCAAGATATTGAGGTATTTTCTCTGAGCCAAAAGGAGTTGGCAAAAAGGAAATATGAATCAATAATTTGGCAATGGCTTAATGCAAATACCTTCAATTTTTTTATCGACATACATAAATGCCAAGGGAGCTAAAATAGAGTCCATGTGGTATAGAATGCTCATAGGTCTTGAAATTGACACCCCTTTATTTACAAATGCTATTTTTTTTTCTTCTATTGGACAAACCACAGATGTGGGCATGCAATGCACATTGGTTCCAACTCTCAAGATTGTCTTATGTCCTCTCTACTGTATTAATTACTGCTAATAACTCTGTGGCCTCATGGGTGATTTTTGGATAGGACCCTTGACTAGACTTAACATTCTATTGTGTGAGCTGGATACTTGCAACTCAGGTCAACTCTGAATTCCTACATTTACATTTGTAAAATGAGTGTTTGACTAAAGTAACTCTAATTTTTCTTCTAATTCTTAATATAAAATAACATTTTTCTAACCTGATGGTGTGATATGACAGTTTGGAAAGTGAAAAGAAGGTAGCTTCTAAAGACCAGATTAATGGAATGGAAATTGCACCATGTAACTTTTATTTTAAAGGAATTACCTCATTTGTGCTGATTTTTCTGAAGAACCAAATCACAATTCTGAAAAGAATTTGCAAAATCAGAATCTTAATTCCTGGCACGTCTTTCTCCACCCACCTCCAATTCAAGTTTCAACCTAGGGTGAAGGAACATTTTTAAAAGAACTTAGAATTAGACTCACACAGCAAGTTCTATAGTTTGAAGACATTTTCCCAATTTTAACAATAGCTGTACTAATGCTTTAGTAATTCATTGAGATCACTGATTCCTTTAGATTAGCTTCAGAAAAATTCAGCTTCAGAATAAAACTGGCTGGTTGAAATTTTCACACAAAAATAGTGCTATTCCACAGGATTTATAATACAGTATTTCCAATTTCCAATTTCTATTTCTGAATAGACAGAGCTGTAAAATCAAATAGATATTTATGTAAGTTAAGCACACATTCATTCTTCACATCCATTCTTATTTATATAACATCCTTTATTGTTTTCTGTTCTTATTTTTTACTTTAAGATTTTGTGTTTTAATAGTATATTTTAATTGTACAGTAAATGGGTTTATCATGGCATATTCAAACATGCAAATAACACCCTTTGATCATGTACATAAGCTATGATAAATAGCTTTTAGAGGTCACCAAAGATTCGTTTTTCTGCCCTTTAATCTTGCCAGATTCTTAAAGCTGGGTTTTTCATTTCTCTAAATTTTGTTTAGATAACAAACATTGAACTCTTTTCTTTGCTTTTTTAAAAAAAATATTGATGCGATACAATTACACATAATGGCGGGGATGCATTGTTACATATTTGTGCATGCACACAATATAACAATATAATTTGGTCAATTTCATCTTATTTCATACTACTTTCATTTTTCTCTCAGAGAGACAAAGAAAATGTTTATGACTTAAAAAGAAGGAGCTCAGAAATAAATTATTATCAATCAAATTATGAGATGTTTCTACAGTGATATAGGAGTAGGTTAAAATGAGGTACTTACATTTTCCTTTACATCCTTATCTGATGACCTGAAGTCTTAATGGCAATTGTCAATGATAGTGTATTTGAGCATTCATTATTGAAGACATATATTTCCAATATATATATATATATATATATATATATATATATGTTCTGTATCTATCTACTCATCCACTTGACCAGACTTTCTCTACTTCTTTGAACATACTTATGACAAATGCAAATTGATCAGTATTTCCTCCATATTTTCTACAATTCCAGAGAGGATTTAAAATATGACATCCAACAAATTTCACAAATAATTTTAAAACTTGCATGAATATGACAAAATAAATTCCTAGAAGCAAATAGGTATCTGCAGAATCATTTAGCTCATTTTTATCAAGTACTTTTCATGTGACAAGTGTTATGTTTTGACCAGGAAACCATGATCTACAAGACAGAATGATTGTTGACATTTTAGATCTAATATTATGCAGAAAGGGTGTAATATAATGAACAAGTAAACAAAACTAAAATCATTTATAAGAAATAATGAAAAAGAAAAGTCTAACACTGCAGTGGTAGAATGATCTTAGACAGGGTGATGAGCACTAGAAAACTTATTAGAGTAGATGACCTTCAAGCAAAGCCTCAAGGTTGTAAAGAAGCTGATTCTGCTAGGTGTGGTGACTCAGCCCTATAATCTCAGCTACTCAGGGAAGCTGAGGCAGGAGGATCACAAGTTGGGGGCCAGACTAGGATACCTTGTCTCAAAGACAAAGATAAAAGTAAAAAAAAAGTTAGGGATGCAGCTCAGTGCTAGGGTGAGCACCCCTCCATTCAACCTCCGGTACCACAAAGAAAAAAAAAAAAAAATTCAGTACTGCAAAAACTAAAGCAAGGCCTAGAAAGCAGCAGGATTAAAAACACAAAGGCAGGAAAGAGCTTGGTGATTTGGATTTGAGCATGAGCTAGTGACTTACTTCTAGAAGAGGACCAGAGCAGTGTGTGTGCAAGGCAAGAAGTAGATGAGACAGGATTGGATAGGCCAGGTAGTGACACATCATGAGGAGTCAACTATGCCACGTTCAGGAGACTCTGCTTAATTTTAGTTAAGTTAAACACTTCTAGCCGGGATTAGGCTGTAGATCATCTGTTTTCTCTGCTGACTGTGAGGAATAAATTGGAAGGCAACAAGGGTAAGAACCGCAAGTCTAGTTCAGAAATGGTCTCCAGACACTATTGCTTGATGAAAATGATTCTTATAGAAATGGAGATGGATGATCAGGTCAGAAATTCATTTCAGACTAGTGTGAATAATTAATACTTCTAACTATCAGTGTAAAAAGAAATCAAGGAAAACTGTTAGTTTTCTCATCTGAGAAGAGGGCAAACAAGTCTTCTGTTTCTACATAAGTGAGCTCAAATGTGTATCAAGGATTCTAGTTACATTCAAGATGAAGGAAATATCCTTCAGGTAAATATATCCAGTATAAAGCCAAGCAGGGTAGTCTCAAAGTACATGAAGACATGAAGAGTTATTGCCTGAAGATTTTACTTTGGAGGTCCTGATCATGAAGGCTGTTAAAGTTAAGGGAACAGAAACTATCTCCTGGAGGAGTATCTTTGGTGCCCAGAGAAGTAAAAACTAGGAAAAATGTCCAACATGTACCACATTGTTAGACCTAAGAGGAATCAGAAGATTTGCCAAAATTTTTCAGGAAGGTCATGAGAGATATTTTCTACCAAAAGTAAACAAAAAGCAACCCAAAAAATGAACAAATAAAATTTTAAAGGTGCATGTATCCTTTAAAATATTCTAGTGAGCACATTAAGAAAGCAAAATAAACTAATAGAATTAGTTTTATTAACAGGTGTTACTAAACGTGTTTATTCAAAATACTATAATTTTAAATGTTACAATACAAAATATTTATTAATGCAATAGTTTCCTTTTTGGGGGTACTAAGTCTTTGGTTTCCATTTTGTAAAGGCACTTCAGTATATCTTGATTTATACCAGCCATGTTTTGAATGTTCAATTACCCAAGTGTGTTTAGGGGCTGTGGTGCTAAAAGTTTGGAGCAAATGATCTAAGAAAGAGAAAAACATAGGTGAAAGATACATTTTTATCTATAAAATTATAAGAGGAAAGATTTATAAGCAAACATACTTAGGAAGTTTGGATCTAGCACACAAAGTGGACCCGTCTATGGAAAAATGGTACTCTCTCAAATACAGCAGAATGGAGAGAAGGAGAGAGAGGGAGAAAGAGAGAAATGCAGATAAGGGTAGAATAGATTTGTTCATGAGAAAACAATCCTGTAATTTAGAAGAATTCTACTTCCTTTCTGAAATAAAAGACATTAACTCAGTGGGAAGAAAATGTGGTCTCGTCGGCAGGAAACTTTCTAGAACCTCCTGCATCTTGTTTAGTACATGTTATGTGATCAGGGTAAGTTGGATTGACTGTCTTAGTTCCTGTGGGTAATCCTGCACCTGAAATGTTCAGTGGTATCAAGGTGTGCATTTTATGTTCTCCTTCCTCACTGTTCTTCTTCTGGCAAATATGTTTGCTATATGTGTTCTTAGAATTCCAAAACTGACTTTTCAAAAATGTTTAAATTTCAACTGAAGAAAATGTTTTGCTTTATTATTGGAAGTTCCTTTTTGTTTTCTTTTTTCTCTCCCTGTTTGTGCACATGTGTGTGTTGAAACCAATATTACAGTAGGTCCTTCAGAAGTGTGGTAGCTGGCTTCCTATCAGATCATTTTATAAGCATAAATTATGGTCCTGAACAATTGGTGGCACTGCAGGATTTAAGTTTTCCTTTTCAGCCCAGGTCTCTGCTTCTCCAGCCCCAATATCTGATATTCAATCTGAGTAGAAAAGAAAGAAGCCTGAGAAACAGGAAAGGTAGGGACAGGGGGCAGGTCATATGGAGCAAGTACAGGATGGATGTCACCCTGTTGTGTTGAGAAAATAAGATGGGAGTTGAGAAGTCAGATCATATAGAAGCGTGGCTTTGTGCTGCTGCAATGGGGAAGGGAGCGACGCCCCTTGCACGGTGCCACAGAACTGTTCCATTCCCAAGAATGTCAAGGCTTTTAAATACAGGTCACTCTAAATCAATCCATACCACGCTCCTCCAAAATAAAGAAAGCGCTAAAACAGCTCTTGATGTAATTTATTCTTTCAGAGCTTGTGGCAGAGAGTTTTCTAAACCTTTAAGCTGTGAGTAGTTTTCTTTCTTTTCTTTTTTTTTTCCCCTCCCAAAGGCCATATATCCCACTCACTTAACCCACTCTATTTTTAGTTTTTTCTTTCTGATGAAACCTTGCAGATCACGAAGATAGCATTCTGTGACTAAGATTAGGCGACATGATTCCCAAGATTTACTTCCTATTCGATGTTCTCTCTCTCTCTCTCTCTCTCTCTCTCTCTCTCTCTCTCTCTCTCTCTCTCTCTCTCTCTCTCTCCTTTCTCTCTCTCTCGTTTTCCTCTGTATTTCAGTGTTACCATTTGAATCTAGAAATATTACAGAAACTCTAGCTCTCATTTTCAACATGCATATAATCTTAGGTCTGGAGAAGAATATTGTGGCATTCTTTATGGTAAGTGCTTTGAACATGAGAAAGAGGAAAGAAAAAAATACAGGATGAAAATCTCATACTTAGCCTGTTAGTGTTGGCTTATCCTCTTTCTTCTTGTAGTGTACACTTGTGAAATTTGCTTTTGCACATGTTAGACCTTGTTCTTGCAAATAAGCTGTTGTTCAAAGTATTTTTCCTTGTTTTTTTTATCCTGGTTAAGGAAACAACTTATCATTGAGGAGCGATTCAATTTCTACTCCACTATGAGTCCTCCAGCATGTTCTGAGTCTACTTCCTCTTCTAAACTTCAGCTTTCCTAGAATTCCTAGAATTGGTTGGGGAAAGAAAGGAAAGTAAGAATATGGCTATTGTAGTCAGATAAACTTGTTTGAAACCTGGTTCTACAAATCAGTGTTACCTTATATAGATACATATTATAATATCAAATTCCTGTCTATAAAATTCACATTTCCTCAAAGTAATTTTGTGCTGATGAAATGAGATGCTATTTGTAAATCTATTCACAATATTACCTCACTTTTAATTAATATAAATTACCTTGGTTCATTTGAGCTGCTACAAATAAAAATGCCATATATTGGGTAAATTCAATAAACACCCATTTCTTTTCATTGTAGAGGTAGGGGTGTCAACAAACAAGGCAGATTTAGTGTCTAGGAGGGTCTTCCTGGTTTACACATGGCAGTCTTCTTACAAAATCTTCACCTGACAGAAGGAGCAAGAGAGCTTTCCAGTGTCTCCTTGAATAAAAACACTAATCCATTCATGAGGGTGGAACCTAATTACCTCCCAAAGTTCCTTACCTCCTACTACAATCATTGAAGTGTAGGATCCTAACATATGGTTTTACATTCAGTCCACAGCACAGGTAAATAGTTATGCGGTGATTCGTGGTGAAGTCAGCAATAGGAAGAAATGGAAGAAAGATAAACATTATTGGACACAACTGATAATTACAAATCTTGAGGCTGATGAGATCAGATCCTACCAACAGAACCACAGAGCTGAAGCCAGAATTAACATATCCTACCCTCTAATTTCTGGTGCACTACTCATTAATTTGAGAAGCACTGTCACGTAACACAGGAAGCCCAACCTTTACAATTTTTAATTTATGGATTTAAATCCATATTCTAAAATGTCTAAATGATGTGACCAAGTAAAATTTACTTGGTATCTCTTATCTATTTCTTTCAAGTATGCACCTTGTAGGGTTTTATGCAATATATTTTACATAATACAAGTGTCAAATCATGGCATGTGAAAGAAGTCAGTCAAAGGTCATGAGGGAAAAAGGAGACAGCTCTTCAGATTCACAGATTCAGAGAAAGCTGTGGGAGGAATGAACCTAAGTTGGGAGTGGATGTGAGTTGACTATCCACATAATTACTACTTGGCCTGAGTGGAAGCAAGAGACTGCTTTAAACTGAGCAGCAACAAGTTCAGAAAGAAGAAAAGGAGGGAACTCTCAGAAAATATCAGCAAGGGAAATTTTCAGAGCAAGATTTTATTTCTTCTATTATACTAAGATTAAAATATGTTCTTTTTGTTAAAGGTTTACATTTATATTTAGAAAATTATATATAGTAATTACATTTATAAATTTGCTCTGCCAAAACAACATAGAATCTGTTAAAAATAGCTACTAAAATTTTAGATTGTTTTGAATTCAGGAACAAAACAGTAGGCATCAACTATTATGTGTGTATGTGTGTGTGTGTAGTATTTGGAACAATTCCACTATCTTCCAACTGTATGCTACAATCTTTGTCTAAATTAAAAAAAGTTTGAACTCTGTGGTGTCATGTTTCTGTTTTTCTCCAAGTTGAGCACTATTGTGTTTTTACTTTCTTATTGGCATTATGCACTAGAATCAAGGGTTTTGAGTTTTACCCACTTATATCTCCATTTTATTTATTTCTATTTTCTGTTTTTTAGAAGTCCAGCACAGCTGATTGTTACTACCTCTATGAAAGACATTGGAAGATGTCTTCCATAATTAATAGTGTAAGACAGGTTTACAAAATGTCAGGCTTTAAAGTAAAAATTAGAGTGTCAGCCTTTCTGAAAGAATAGAACATAGATCTGACTACTCCATTATCAGACTCTCTCCAGAAAAAAAAAATATTTTTTACATGAGGGGACAAAAATTTAACAAATACATTTTTTTTCTCCACCTCACTTCCCAAGTTCTAATAATACATTTATATTCACACACCTACCCAACTTTGGGAGGATCTTCTAGCAGAAAATTAATTCAAAGAAATCAACAGCCATGGGAATTATATAGTGGTATATCTTGAAATTCTACTAAAAAATATCCATAGTTATTCTTCAGTGTCCACAAGAGTTTTTTCCATGGTCTCTCTTCAATACCAAAATTAGCAGTTGCTTGACTCGCTCATGTAAAATGTCATAGTATTTGTGTGTAAAATACATACATCCTTGGGATCACAGGAAGGGAAAATAGTCCACCCACAGTTGGTTGAATTTGCAGATGCAGAACTCACAGGAATGAAGGATGACTACATTGACTAGCATAACTGGAGATGGTCAGGGGGAAGAAATTTGGAGATAATGTGCTTATCATATAACTTCTTAAAGTTAAAAAAAAGTATATTGTTTGTAATGGTTAGGTTGGGAAAGAAACCTAAGAAAAGTGAGCTAATTTTGAGTCCAGGATTAGTTTTATGGTCAGGCTAACATTCTAGTATCACTAATAATTTTACCTCAACTAGTATCTTTGAGTCTTAGAATGTTAGTGCCATAGATTTGTCAAAAACTATGACCTATGTACTCTTCATTTTTACAATGGCAGAAGACTTGGGATACTTAAAACAGTATTAGAGAGGCAGCTTTGGTTTGTGTTTCAGGCTTTATCTTCTCTTTTTAAAGAAACTGAACAATTTACCACTGTGACCCCCAGTTTTACATATCTGTACCCTGTATAAAAGAATCACCATCACAAATTTGCTGGAACAATTCAATTGCACGATAGATATAGAGAATGTAGAATGTAAATGTGGCTCTATAATAGGAGATGTGTCTATACTGCAATGAGGAAATCAATTGTGGAATTAGAATTTATTATTGGGAGCCAACAATTTCAGGGAATACATACTATAGCATATTATCCTATAAAAACTATATACTTGGTGATCTGCAAATATATTTTCTGAAATACACTTTCTTATTCCTCAAAATATCTGAATCCAGTTCTCCTTTATCTTCTCTGTTCTCCAAATTTTACCCCACCAGAAAATGATCCTCTTCACATTTCATTGACTTTATCTTCATTCTTTTCATCTACCATCTATCTTTATCATCTATCAATTATCATTTAATTTATTCAGCTGAACTAAAATTTAGTAAGATGTGAGAGGGAGATATGTATGAACACCTTTTTTTAAATTTTAAAATAAAAGTTAGATGTGTTCCAGACAAAAATGGTATGATTGGATTGACTATTTTGACATCAATGCTTAATTTTCCATACATGTGAGTCCCACATTTCACTTCAGGCTATGTAGTACTCTTACCTCTTTAAAAATGTACAAAAGAAAATCTATCATCTTACAGTAGTGATGATAATATTCATTCCTGAGCTCATGAACAAACAAGGGAGTTAGGTAATTTTGTATCATCAAGAGATACACACCCAATAAACTTTTGCATTTTACACATAAAAGCACTTGTAAATTTTTTGGTCTATCTACAATATTTTGATTTATTGTGTACTAGTGATAATTATGACAAATCAATAGAGAAGAAATTCGCAAAAGTTTTACAGTAAAAGAAATAAAATCTTAACTTATATTTCACATATTTTTTTGCAGAGAAAGATGATAGCATCATCAATAAAATACTTTTAAGCATAAAAATATATGAAAGGATAAAATTCTGTGGAAATGTACATTGGATATATGAGTTCATGGAGGAGAAGAAAACATGAATTGTAAATTATTAGGGAAATTCATTTAATTTCCTGTTTTAAGAATGGCAGTTTTGAAATCATCACATTTAGATTCCACCAGATACACTTAATGGAATGAATCAGTTGTTTTATAATTAAACATCAATATTTATCAATACATTTATTTTGCATAATTGAAACACATGTATAAGTTCACAAGGAAATTTTTAGATGTTAACTTAAAACAGCATGAGAGAATAAGGAGTTTTTCAAGGGTCTTTTAGTAGTGCATAAACAAACATGTCTGAAGACACCTGCCATAGATTATTTCCTAAGAATCCTAAAAGAGCACAGAAAATTCCTGGAACTATTCCCTGTTTCTTTGTTTTATATAATCAAACATGGTTTATGCACTTACTTATGTGACATCAACACATGTTTTCATAATAAGAAAAGAGAGTTGGTAAAATTGAATACATAGTGAAATTATGATAGTAAAATAGTAAACAGAGAAGTTATGAGGAATTGTATTTTTCTATAGTTGCCCTGATAAGGGACCTATACCTATAAATTAGTTTTAAAAGGTTGTATTCTGTGGCATAACAAAAAGTGACTCCACCATTTGACCCAGCAATCCCACTCATCAGTTTATACCTAAAGGACTTAAGATCACCATACTACAGTGATACAGTCACATAAATGTTTATAGGAGCTCAACTCACAATAGTTAAACTGTGGAACCAACCTAGATGTCCTTCAACAGATAAATGGATAAAGAAAACGTGGTATATAAACACAATGAATATTACTCAGCCTTAAAGAATGAAATGATGGCATTTGGCAGTGAATGAATGGAGTTTGAGAATATCAGGTTAAGTGAAATAGCCAATCCCAAAAAACCAAAGTCCAAATGTTTTCTCTGATATGATATGATAATATATGATAATTCACAATAAAGGTGGGGAGTTAAGGAAGAATAGAGTTATTTTGGATTAGGCAAGTGAGAGTTAAGGGAGGGGAGTGGGTCTGGAGGTAGAAAGGCTAGTAGAATGAATCAGATATTATGACCCCATGTGAATGTATGACTATATGACCAGGGTTATTCTACATCATGTACAACCAGAAGAATGAGAAGTTATTCTCCACTTATATATAATGAGTCAAAGTGCATTCTACTGTCAAGTAGGAAAAGTTTTTTAAAAAGTGAATCCATAGTGATGTATATGGGAACAAAAAAGTCCAGTGGTTTGGGTGTCTTGATAGATCTTCCATTCTTATTGAGCTATAAATTGAGGGCTCGTTGGCAACTCTTGCTATCAATTCTTCCAAAATATGTTGGAATCCTTTATGATTACCAGTTGTGTCATGGAGTTGTTCTATACATGTGTATTGTCACTGAAGGCACAATCAAGAGACTGTCTTAAACATTTCAATGAATTCTAACAGAGTGCCATATCAATCCTCCTTGCCTAAAATGAGCAATTCCTTCTTTTTTCTTCATTTTTAATTTTTCCCTTTTATATTAGTGCATTATCCTGCCATATTCATACAAGTACATAACATGATGTGACCAATCTCAATCCCCAGTACCTTGACTTTCCCTTCCTTTGATGTACTAGCCGTACTCTACTGATCTCTCATCTATTATTATTATTATTATTATTTTAATTAGTGCATTGTAATTATATACATAAGTGGAATTCATTATGATATGTTCATAATCACATATACCAAAATTTAATTTCATTCCCCAGCCCTTCCCCATGCTTATCTTCACTTTAATATTGCAGATCATTCTAAAACTTTTCCAAGACACCCCCATTCCCTGAGACTTCTTTATTTATATTATTTTCTGAAATTCCATTGCATTTTCTTTACAGAACTATAGTGTTTGCCATGTCATTTGCAACTTCATTCATATATTTTTATGAAGGATTATACTTGGCCCTCCCCCTAAAGAGGAGGCTGCTGAAGGAACTGACCATTACAAATATTTTGAAATATTTTCTCTGTCTCACAATATTTAAAGCAGTAGATTTTCCTTAAACTCTGATGATAAATTGCTTGATCCCATTTCTGAACCTACTCCTAAGTAACTATAGCATCTCCCCTTTACATTTACCAAAATCTTGTGAAAAATGAATTATTTGAAATAAAGCTATTATGGATAATAATTTATTTCTACTGTACATTTGTAGGCTGGTTTTCAGAAATATACTTGAAGTCAAAATAAAGTAATTAGAATTGCTTCAACTAGAAGTGACATTCTACAAAACCAAGTGCAATGCCTCATTTTATAGAAGACTTGTGATTAAGTGTGGTGGTATAATAATAGACCGCTTCTCAGACTGTAAACCAGAGCTTCTATTTTGAAAAACACACTCCTAAATGTATACTTTTCAATCATTCACTTACCTACTGCTTCCTTTATCTTCTCTGTGAGTAACGAAATGTAGACTATGAATTTGAGTTTGAAGACAGCAATTCAATAATTCAACAATTCAACCTGATAGCACTCCAACCGGTTATTAGTAAAATACATGCAGAGCAATTTTACCGTCACACCTTGCGGGGCTTGTGGTAGTCTTCTCTTTACTTCCTTTCCTCTTCTCTTTATATTGTGGAAGACCTGTAAGCACAAATTGAGACACTGTCCTATTATGTAATGTCTTTATTAAGAAAGATATGTGTCTTTCTTAAAGAAAACTCCATGCTTTCGAGAAAGAGAACATTATTAAAGCAAAGAGACAAATCCCATATTTTAATGGTTATAGCAGCAGAATTGATAGTTGAAATTATGGAATGGATTTTATTATTGATTACAATATACACAGAAGGAAAGAATGACAACTTTAAAAGAAAAGCTAATGTCAAAAGACTGGAAGGGAACTGTACTTGAAAGAGGAAGATAAAATTCTAGACCAATTTTTGTCTAAATGTGACCAGGCAGAGCCTTCGTAGTCATGGTAAACCAAGAAGAAAAGGACTCTGGGTACAGCCACAAGGTGAGTAGGAGTAGATTGGTTGGTGGTGGGTGCAGAGTGTCTCAGAGCTTGGGTGATTCTGTGGAGGCGTGTTAGTTTCTCAGGTTGATTTCATTGCCTGATCCAAAGTGGAGGTCATGCTGCTTTTCTCTCATTCCCCTTCCCAGCAGCCTCAGATGAACTCAGAGGGGTCTGGGACAGTTCTCACCTGGTGCTGGTCAGAACAGATCCAAAAAAATCAGAGGGTTGTATGCTCCCTCCTAATACATTTTCCAAAACATGTGTCTTCTTAAAATGTTTTGAGTGCTATGCTGAAGAGATATTTGTTCGGCTATGGAACTTTCTGAGGAGAAATGAATTAAAAGCAAGACCAAGAGACATGGTAGGAAGATAATCAAACTGTGGCACACTTTATTTATTTTTTAATCTTCTCGCTCCCCCTCAACTGATGGCACAGGTTTCACACCTAGACTTGCTCTGCTCCCTGTCTTTTCGCAAATGTTGACGCTCAGCGAAGCTTCCTGTGCTACTAGAGAGGAAAGTGGAAACATCTTCCAAGGCAATGATTTCAATAGCAGGTTTTTACAACCTGTTCATGTTATCACCTGCCCACTATCTAGAATTCCCTAGGGACAGAGGAAAAGCTGTTTTATTAACAGTGTACAAGTCTTATTAGAGAAAATAAATGGAAACACTAAAAAAGAAAAATAAGAGGCAGAAAATATGGAAATAGTTAATCAAACTCAGGTTTGGGCAAATAAGCAAAAGAATAGCTTTAATCTAATAATAAAAAGGAATCTTTCTTTTATGAGCTGCCAACATAAGGTCACAGGAAAAGAAACACACTTTGCTGGCTTTTCTTAAGGGTAACTTCTCCCTCATTTTCCTTTTCAGTTTTCCCTAGGGACTCTCTTTCTCAATGCTCTTCTTTAGTGTCAACAATTTTCACCATAAAAAAAAAAAAGACTCAGAGAACACAGTGCTCTATTTTGGGACACATTGTTTTGTCTTTTGAGAAAATTAGAGCTTATGAAGACCAGGGGAAACAATCCAAACCCAGGTACAAAGGCAAAGGTTTACAAAGAAAATACACATTCTGTACACAGGGAACTAATTTAATAAACAGCCTTTCCCTGTTAGCTTGCGATTAAACTAAATTGCCAGCCTCAACTTTTCTGTGCAGAATTTCAAATGTCAACACATTATATTGTGATTCCTCTTAATTTCTCACAAAGAAAATGCAAAATGAATTCATTATGCTGGAGTAAGTGGAAAAAATGATGAGTTTTTCCAGAAGAGTATGCAATGGGGAGAGATTGGGCAAGGCGATTATATTGAGATATTTGAATAGCTGGCCATTAGCAAGAGCATCCCCATTACTCTGCTGATAATTATATCTCTTCTGCTATGACTTCCCAGTGGAATAATAGAATGTTCCCAGTGCAGGAGATAATGAAAAATACCATTCAGGTGGTACATATATGCCAGGAATAGAATGCAGTATTTCTTTCCTTCCTGGCTTTTGCTCCGCCTTAGCCCCATCAGCCCCAACCCCCTGTTTCTTGTCACTCTAATGGCGCACACCTACGTAATATATGTTAATCTGTGTTTGGTTGTTCTATGATGTGTACAGGAGGAATAAATGTATCTTGAAAATGGAAATGGCAATGGAATATCATTCTTCCAACGTAATTATCTTCTGTGTTTAGAAAGCCCGGTGTTTTCCTGAGTACATTTTTGTTAGCTATTATGTAAATGACTTTCAAAACCCACTGTATTTCAGAAAGAAGGCTATGGATGGGATCTTATAAAGATAAAACTCTTTTATTTTCATTGTGAGAAAAAGAGTGTTTGCCTTTCCTTCTAATTTATCCATCATTTTGCAGATGCTTTTCATTGTAGCAATCAAGTAAAATTAAACAAAAAAAGAAAAAAAAATGAGATTGAGCAATAACACACACTCATTTTCAATAATATTTTCCCACACTTTTACTCTTATTTTTTAATTTATCTTTCTCATCCAAACCTTTCATAAAACCTCTCATGAGTTATTGTCACCTTATCATACTGTGGCATTTTTGTTGCTGTTTATTTTCAGTTGAAGGAATCTTGCTGGGTACTATACGACTCTACAATTTCATTAATTTTATACAAAACTTAATTTGCATCACCCTTTTGCTGTGCAAACATTGTTTTAAATTCTGTATCCTTCCTTGCCAGTTTCATTTTTAAATTATATGCAAGATTTCCACCCAAATAACTTATATTTGCATCCTGTAGAGGGCAGTGAAATGTTACAATGGTTTTACCCTCCATAAGGGCTAAATTGAAAACTGTTCATGTTTCCCAGGTATGTCACTCGCTGGAGAACAGGACAAAAGAGAGGCTAAATTATGCAAGAATATTATTTTTTGTATTAAAATTGTGATTACATTTAGAGTCAGAGAGGTGTACTTCATCATATGAGTGTTTACCAGTTAAAATACTTACCAGAGAATTTATTCAGAATTCATGAAGTTGCAATGCATATTGACAAGTGGCTGTGGCTCAAACTATGGGAAATGAAATACCCATGTTCATGGTGTCAGGATTCACACTCAATATTCAGTTAATATCTAATCATAGTCGAATGACTTGTTCAAATAGTCAATGATTAACGCCAATCTAACAAGAAAGTGGAGTACTTCTATTATGGAAGGTTTAATTTACAATTTCCATCTTTAAAAATCTGGTCACATGGAGAAAATTTAGGTTCCATTCACTGACAAATTACATGTTTTATCAATAATGAATATTACTTAGTAGTTTAGTGCAATGACAACCATTATTGTTGAAATTTTATTAATAAAATTATTTGTATGTGTTTTAAGAAATGACTACACCCAAAATTAATTTATGGTATATTCACTCATTTATCACCAAAATAAACCACATTAAAATTTAGTGTAAGGCAAATGACATTAATGTATAAATTATGTATGTAGGTATATGTAGTGCAAGTTCTTCTAATAATATAATACTAATGTATTGCATATTCTAAGTATCCTAATATTCATAAATGTTTTGTTAATCTTGTATTCAATACACAGTGGAATACATTGATATATCTAAATGCTCTTTCAAGTCTACATGATCAAATTAGCACCTTTAGTAATTCATTGATAGGTATTATATCAAGATATTATACCTAGTATTTATTTGGACATAATCCCTAAGTTTTAAAAATGCTTTGTGTAACATCATACTGTTACTGAGCTTTACTGTAAAATAAACTTTCTTAGTTTCTTCCTGTTTCAATCTCCTTTCATTCTCCCAATTATATTCAGTAGATTTCATACTATTTTCTTTACTTGCTAAGATGTCAGACTCATATGATCAAGTTCTCAATTCTTTGCACCTAAATTCTTCGTAGTTTCCTCTCCATGTATGTGTTTTTCTTTCTTTATCTTTTATTCTTTATTATTATTTTTTGACTATTCATACAAGTCCCTTTCCAGACACTCAACAGGTAAGCCAGGTGTTGCTTTTCCAAAATCTGAGTGGACTAAGTTCAGTTTCTTTTGTCCAGGGTGCATTTGCTCATAGCTTGAAGTGTACTCTTTGCCTTTTCAGAGTTAGTCTTTGTTCAGGATATTTTCTTTCTTATTTTAATTTCAATTTCTTGTAAAGGCTTTCTAATTTTATTAGTGTAAGATATGTAACATTGGTTTTCATCTATTAATTTTATAAAAATGCTTTTCACAGATTTTGAGTCAAACTTTATTTTGACATAAAATTAGATACACCATTACCTTTCTTGCCCCACCTCTGATTTTAACTGTAGCTGCCAACTTGAATGCATACCCTGCTGTGGCTACTTAGGACCATGGGTACTTCTGCCTCTGAATCTTCCTACAACCTGGGAATCCACTTGGTTTGCATGCTGGTACACTCTAGTTGTATGAAAACTCCTCTTCTAATGTAACCTTCACCAGCAGGTACACACAGGGTCTCACTTCTGAGCATCCTTTAAGGGGTAAACATTTGAGAGGCATTTTCTATGTGGTTCCTGTGATCCCAGTCCCTGTATTTCACAATGACCATCTCAAAGGTACACATAGTGGCTTTCCTACTTCCTTGAACAACAGTCTCTGATTCCTTAGTCTTCCCGGATAACTTCTTAACTACTTGTAGAAAAGTCCTTATCTCAGACTCCGATTCATGGGAAACATAAATTAAGATACTCTTCTTAAAATAAAAACAACATAACATGTGAATGTTATGGAATAGGTGAAAAGTTTATATCAGTCTCAATAAAAATTTGACTTCATGAAACATGCATTTATTGGCAAGATTATTTGAGACACAATATAGCATTGAATACCTTCATTTTCTATTTACAAATAGGCTCAGTAATTGTAATAAGAATTTTAAAATGCTGGTTTATATAATTATTATTTTCATTTATATATACAATGACAAAATGTATAAATGTCATTTTGTAGAATAGCAACAAAAGAAACCATATCTCAAACATAAAAAAAAAAAAAAGAACTGGGCACACATTTATAATTTCCAGAAACTCCAGAAGCTTGGTCAGAAGGATCTCAAGTTACAGGAGAGCTTGGGCAACTAAACAAGATCCTGTCTCAAAAGAAAACATAAATGGGCTGGGGATATTGCTCAGTAATAAAGCACCTCTGGGTTTAATCTTTAGGACCACAAGAAAAAAATCCATCAAATCCCACTATTGAGAAGAATGTTAAAATCTTTACTTATATCCTGTAATAATTATTAGAAGAAAGTAATATTTTTGCAATGATTTATGTCATGAAAATTTTGTATTTCTTATATTGTTATCAATTAAATACTTCAAAGTGTATTTGATGAAGAAATACCTAGAATAAATTGTCTTTTGGGAAGAGAATATCTGTAGAATGGCTACCATACTTATCAAAAATCACTATTTCATTTCAATGATACTTATGATTTTTCACTATTATTTAAAAATAAAGCTGAAAGCATGGATAGGAGAAAAAAGTATGATGTGATGAACATCTGTGAAGTTCCATTCAGAGAACAGTTGCGTACTTGCTAACCCACTAGTTAGAATAAAGTCGATAGAGAGTCAAAATACATACATGCAATATAACTACATTATTAACAAGTTTCTTCCATTTATTTACCCATAACATTGAAGTTTTTTTCAAAGATTTTTTGATTAAGTAAATCAACAGATTCCATTATAGATTTCTTATCTGTGACATTGAGAATTTTCATAGGGCATAAAATCTAATGAGCAAAATTATAAGGGTACAAAGAAAACAATAAGAGTTGATAGATTTTAAAGAGTCATATCAATGATTACATGAAATTAATTAAGTTAAATGTTGAAACAAAAGAATGAGATTTTCAAACAGAATGAAACAATAAGACTGAAATAAATACCATTTTCAGAAGCCATGTACTTTAATTTGAAAAATAGCTAGCTTGAGATAAAAATATAAAATAATAGATCAGATGTAAATCTTAATCATGAGAAAGCTAGAATGGTTCCATTTTTAAAAAGATAAAGTAATATTCAGAAGAAGGATATGACCATGAAGAAAAATGTATCAATAATAAAAGTATTAATTAATCAAGATAATATAAAAACACTAAATATGTATCTAACAGAATTTCAAAGTAAATGAATTTAAAACACTGAAAAGAAAAACACAAAACTGCACAATTATCTTTCGAAATTTTAACATTCACCTCTGAGTAATTGGTAGGAAAATTGACAAAAAAATCAATAAAAATGCAGAATAATTGAACAACATTTTTACCAATGACAGGCAGAATAAATAAGTGATGTGATACCCTATATTAAGAAACCAGAAAAAGAAGATAAAATAAAATCCAGAGTAAATAAAATAGAAAAATTTACTATAGAAACAAAATGTATGATATAGAAAACAAATTTTGAAAATGAATAAAATTATACAATCTAGATTGACTAGAAAAAATAGAAATAGAATTATAATAGAATGAAAAGATTCTACATTTTATTGACATAACATATGTAAATACTAAAACCACTACCAGATACTAGTATACACCCAACTAGAATGTCTAATAATTAAATGAGATTGCAATGCTAGATAAGACAAAGCAACTGGAACTGTCATCACTGGCAGGTCAGAGTGTGAAATATGGTAACCATTTTCATAATGGTCAGGCATTTTCTGATGAAGGTAAATATACATTGATTTTTTTGATCATTTTCCTTTCTAGACATTTACCCATGAAAAATGGAAACATACACCAAAGGATGTATGCAAGTATGTTTATTACAACCTTATCATAACATCTTCACAACGGAAACCACGTAAATGTTCCTTGGCCATAGAATGGCCAAATCAACTATAGTATAATTACATAATGGAAGACTGCTTTTAAAGATAATGGGAGAACCCCTTGCAACATGTATGACAAAACTGATGAACTTCAAGTTATTATGCTGAAGGGAGAGGAAATGGTTTTGCAATGGCTTCTACCTGACAAACATTATTTCAGGCAGGCAATCAAGGTCATCATCAACTGTGATAAACCATTTGATAATTTGTACGCTGATAGAATATGATGAAAATTATAGGTTACCTTTGTGATCTTCTTGCCCCAAACCCACAACTCTAGTCTAAGCATGAGAAAAACATTGGAAAAACTGTAATTGAGGATCACTCTACAAAATATTGCATCAGTCATCTGCAGAACTATCAAGATCATCAGAAGCAAGGAAAGTCTGAGAAACCATCATAACCAAGAGGAGTCTAACAAGGTTAATGACATAAAAACTAAATGTAATGTAGCATCCAGGGTGGGATCCTAGAATAGCAAAGGAACATCAGGCAATTAAAATCAAGTCTTTACTCAATAATAGCAAGACATAAGTATTGCCCCATACATTGTAGAATGTGTGACATACTAATGTTATTGTTAAGGGACTAATAAACTTGGGTTAATAAGGGAAACTGAGTGTGGGAATTCTCAGAACTGTCTGTGTTAACTCGAACTTTTTTCTCTGAAAGTAATGATGATTACAAAAATATTATAGTGAATGAAAAACACAGAAACATGAATGTACACACCACATAATTTACCTTAAAGAAAGTTCTAGCATAGACTATACCAATTCATGATGAAAGGACAAATCCCAGCAGCAGTTGCCTCTTGGGAAGAAGGGTGTAGATTGACAATAGTCAAGGAACATTTGGGGCTAAGAACAGTGTTCTATATCTTCATACCAGTGAGCCTGTATGGGTGTGATCATTTTTTTTCCCCAAGCTCATTGAATCATGAACTTCAAATCTGTGCATTTAATGGTATGTAGAAAAAGTTACAGTGACATAATAATGAAGTATTCAAAAACCTACCTCTATTCTGTTTGATTTAGTTGTCGTCCATCTGAAATGAGAACAGCCATTCTTTTCAGCTCTTTGCCTTGTGAGATCTTTGTATAAAAGCCACTTGGTAAGTACAAAGGCTCATTGTGACTGTGCAGGATGACTCACTGCCAAGTGAACTTTTAAATAGAGAACTTTCCTCCAAAATCTTCCCTCCCTTTGTTTTTTGATCTGAATAAATGCAGGCATTCTCCCCTTGTCTCTTCTATTTTAAATTCTAAAATAAGAGAGGAACTCTTTCTATAGCCAGGATAAAATTTTCTTTTTGCTATCACCCTCCAAATCATATTCTTTGCCCAATTCTATTTATGTTTTCATATCATTCTATTTGTTCTTCAAATGTCCCTACAATTGGTCACATTTTGTTCATAAAAACCTGTCTTGATGTTGCATTCAAAAGCTCTTATCTTTACATAGGTTCTATGGATATATACTCTTAATTCGTCTCTATTTTAATGGAAAGCAAAAAAAAAAAAAAAAGAATGCAAGAGAGAAAGAGGAAGAGAAAGAGTGTGGGGAAGTGTCAGGAATGAAGAGATGATAAGGCACTGAAAAGAGAATATCTGACTCAATAGAAGGCACCTGAACAGCTTAATAGTGCCACAAATAAAGTATGCATATCATCATATTCATTAACTAAACTATTCCTACTCTTCTTCATGAAGGCTTCTCCCCTAAAGTGAACTTTATTTGGAAACGTCGAAAACATACTTACATAAATTTATGGCAAAGAAAATATGGTAAAAATACTGAAGATGTTGGTATATGTTTTGAACTTCAATGACTTACACAATTTCTTTTTTTTTTTTCATCATGTTCTTTACTTCCCTTATTTTCTATAAATGTTTTAATGTAATATAAGGACTTTGAGAATCAAAAATCCAAGGGAATTTACAAATATATATCACATGGATCTGAACAGAGCTTGTCAACCAGGATTTTAGTTTTATAATATTTATAATAAGACTTTAATATAATACATGCAAGGAATAGTAATTCAATGAAAGTAGTATGCAACAATAACTAAAATTATTCTGAAAATAATTGCTTCCCTTTACTGATTTTGAATGCATTTATTGCTATGTCAATGAGAAGTTTCCTAGGAACTTTAAATAGAATTTTCTAGAGGAGTACAAAATGCCATTTAATAAACAGGTTTAGTTAATAGAATGTCCAGCGACTGAGAATACACTGCATTTATTTTCTCACCAAAGACATTATGAGTGTTCAAGGAACTTATAGACTTGTGTTAAATGACATTAGTTCTAGGGGAGGAAGAGAATCCTTAGCTATGTAGAAATGACCACACAGCAAAAGGAACTGAGTTAAAGGGGGATTCACATTTCAGGAAATTAGAGCAAGTAAGTATGAGGAGCAAAAGGACCAAACTCAAGGAGAAATAAGTTAACATTGACCAAGTTAAATGAACAAACACCCAAATACAAAGAAGGGTCCACCTGCAGAGACCAATAAAGTCAATAATCTAGTATCTGAGAATCATGGAGGCAAACAGAGCCATACAAGGTGATCTTAGGGAATTCTGTCCAACACAATGTGGGAAAGAAATGAAATATGAATTGGTCTCATAAATGGACTGATGACAATGATTTAGGTCACAGTCTCTAGTCAGTCAGTCATTGAGATGAAAATAATGGAATCAATATGCCAAATACATATGTCAATTTGCCAGGGGTAGAAAAAGAACAAGTAAAGAAGTAACATTGAAAATATATACCCTGGTTTTCTCCATGATTATAACATAGGTTGAGTATGTAATCCCTAGGATTGTTGCCCTCACACAATTTCTAATATTCATAACCAAATAGAGATGACCTTCTGATATTTTTGCCCCATATGGTTGCAGATAAGAACACTCCATCCTGAATATATCTGGATGAACATTGAAAACTTCTTTACAGATCTGATTTCAAGCACACACTAATGATGTTAGCTAATGGAGCAGATATAGAAAGAAGTTTTAAAATTTCACTTTGGCACATGAATGTAATAGATGATAGCTGGCTGAAAGAAGAAGAGAAAAAAGTGAACAAGGAGAGATTCAAAAGAGAAAAATATCTATCCAGTTTTAGGCCGAAAATGCTGTTTGAGAAAAAGTCAAAGGGAAGTGTATAAACAGAACAGAGGTTTACATTCCAAAGTAAGTATATTCCAAACTTGAACTCTTAGAAAGTTTAAGAGTAGACCTCACTGATGTGTAATAACACTGATGTGTTAAGAAATAGAAAAATTTAACAAATAACTCAGTCAATGTTTTAATAATTTTCTAGCCCATTTTATAGATGAAGCAAAAAAAAAGAATTTAAATAACTTGATTCATTTAGAGAATAAGTAATGAAGCTTAACATTTACTGCAAATGAACTGACTCTAAAATTCCTTTCTTGGAATCACTACATATTCACATTCTACCTATAATGAGTTTTTCTTACCAATGCAAATATGGCAGAACTTATTTGTGACCAGATACATGAATATCCCTTCTATGATCAATTCTTGCTGTCCTGTCAGTCTGTCTTGAGATAAAGATCAAGCTATAGTGAATCTTCTGTAAGATAAAGAAAGCAAACTTAACACATTTAATACCCTGGGACATTCCATCTCCAAAATAGTCATGAAACTTGATCAAGTACTCTACTGGAAAATCTCACTAATCATCTCTGTCTGGTTACCTATCACTAAGTTGTAATCGTAAAGATAAGAATGACCAGTGAGGAATGGTCCTTCACATAATCTCAGCTTACAGGGTAGAGAGGCAATTTTAAACAAACAAGGAAATAAACAAAATTCTATTATTTTTGTCACATTGACTTAGCTCCAAAAGCTGTGGCAGTAAGGCTCATAAAAGCATCTAATTCAACCCACAAATTATATCATGTGACTTGTCACACCGGGAATTCACATGCAAAGAGGAGGTGTCAAATCAACTCAAGCTGCCAGGGAGAACCTTTAAGTGTAATTTCTTCTAGGTTTCTATTGGGGTATTTAACCTGCTTTGGGAAAATGTCACTCATGCTTATTACTGCAGTCTTTCTTGCCAAAGAGGCCCCAGCTAATGCCCCAGCAGGGATTGCACCATGAGCCCCATTTTTCAAGGGCTTTCTAACTCAGTCATAAAAATTGGATCTGGGCACAAGCCCGTCCCAATTGAGGTGCACTTTCTAGCTTGTTTGTTATAACCAGATGTATTTAAATTTTGTTCAGCTGCTTTTGAAGGTGGAAGGAAAATGACATTTTCTGCTTTTCAGATGAATTTTGGCAATACTAAGAATCTAAAGGGAGTTTGATTTTAAAATTAAACATGAACTTTTAGATTCTATTAGGCCCATACTTTTGATCCAGGGCCACTGCCGATGGGCATTTCTATTAACAAGCAAACAGAAAATAAAACCCAGTGGAAATCATCCAGTTAAAAAGGAGCTGATAATTCAGTTCCATTCCAGGCCATATGCTAATAGTCAGCCAAATGAGGATGCTGCGACCTCAGTGGGAGAGGCATTCTGGATCTCTGGAACATCAGACTGGGAATTTGGGCCCAGATAACAATTTTGGTTAGGAATTGAGAAGGAGGCAAAAAGAAAAGAGGGAAATATACACATGCATGAGCACGAGCACATACACACGCGCACACACACACACACACACACACATATATATGTCACGTAGGAAATTTATAGAAGGAAATAGTATCAAGCTAAATTCAACCCACATATTTTTGAGAGCCTACTAATGTTTCTAAGTGGCTGATGAGAGCTTCTTCAGAACAAGCCATATATAGTGTGAAACACCATGTAGTTTCATGTAGTGATGAAACATGATAGACATAGCAGGAAACCACAACGTATTGATGTATATTACAGATAATTGCCCAGGGGCAGAAGGACTTCTATTACTGTGGAAGAGATGCAGGGTCTCACTGACATCATTCTTTATGAATAGGGGGATTAGAACTAAGCTTTGGAGGATTTGCAAGGAGAGGAAGAGGAACCACATAAGAGGCACAGAGTGAGGAAGCTAGTCGCTTTAGAGAGCCATAGTGGCAAGATCAGAAAGACTGGATCAGAGATGTTCTCATGAGCCAGAGAAAAGTTTATTTATTTATTTTTTTATTTAACTAGTACTTTAAACCTTAACAAGGGATTTTTTTTTTTTAATGGACAGACGTATAAAATGATTCTTTTAAAGATAAATCTGACTTTAGTAGCTAGGTAGATTCAAATTTAAGACTAGAGAAGGGAAGTTATAAAATTATGTCAATTTATTAGATCTAAACTTTTGTGGTTATCAGAGGAAGAGAAACAAAAAAAAAAAATACCTTGGTCTCAATGTCATAATTTGCATGAGACATGGAAACAAAGCCAAAATATGAGAGGTGAGACTTACAAGCACTAAAGACCATGGTGCTCTAAGCACCCTGGCTTCAGGCTGAGTTCTTCTGTCCTGAACCTAAGGCAGTGGGTTCTTCCCATATGACAGCCTTACGGTAGGCATGAGAGGTTATGGGCAGCGTATTCATGGTCTTTATTCCTTATATTTTATAGAACAGGGTAATTGGAAAATTGCCTACTAGATAATTATGCAATCTATGGTTTTGGAAGAAACAATTACATAATTTCTATTCTCTTCTTCTCTACTACCAAAATACACAAGTGAAGAAAAAGGAAAAACAGTAAAAATAGTAACATCAACGATAACAACTCAGTTCCATCAATTCCATTGTTAATAAAGAGGCCAGTCAGATTAAAATGCAACCCATTGGGAGGGATGTTCAGAAATATCCTCAAAAGGAGCTACTTTCTTGAAATCAGGTGATTATTTCCTCATACCTGCTTTTTCCTACTTACTTTGTGGGACTCAGGTATAATGGCTTGAGATCTAGCAACTATATTATGAAAATAAGAGTAATTGAAAACGGAAGCCATGCATGAGGATGGAAAAGAAGTACGTAGAAGAAGTCACCTTAACTCAAAATCCATCATAGCAAGCTCTGTAATCTGCCTCTGGGCTTTTCGTGACAATCTATCCATGAGAAAATAAATCTCTGCATTTGTTTTGGGTTGTTATCAGCATCCTGATGCATTCCAAATAGACACGATGAGAAAACCACGTCAGTTAACCATAATGATAATACTTTCTATGATTAAGATTAGAAAAGGGGAAGTAGAAAATTATATCAATTTATAAGGTCTAAACTTTTGTTGTTATCAGAGAAAGAGAAAGAAAAAACATAGCTGGGTCCCCATGTCTTAATTTGCATAAGATACGAAAGCAAAGTCAACATTTGAAAGATGAAACAAGCAAGCACTAAAGACCATGGTGCTCTAAGGATACTAGCTTCATAATACATTCTGTGATTAAGAACTGCTTAGAAATACATTAAATATGTTTAAGATAAAACGACTTTGTCCCTAAACCTTACGAACTGACATGCAGCAAAGATTCAGAAAATCCATGTTGAAAGAACCTGTGGATAGGAGAAAAAATTAATAAACTTACAATTTATTTATTCTCTCCTAGAGTGATTAATTTCATCTTTCATTTCCTGGACATTTGGTGCAGACCCCTTAGCACCTCATCTCTACCAGATAATTGATGGCAAGGAAAAGACCTGAACTATCCAAGTGTGATTATTTTTAATTCTTTGAAATCATAGGAGTGGGAGATTTAATTTAATGTATATAATTACATTAAAAGATCTGAGAGATACACAAATAAAAATTAGTGCCTGAAAAGGCCAAGTGAGAACTAATATGCTAAATATTTAAAGAACACTTAAATATTCATGAGAAGTTTTTACCAAGTAGAAAAAAAAATGAAATATGTAAAGGGTGAAAAGAAATGGCTTTAGATATTCCAAATTGTGGTCAGACTCACACAGTATTAAACATCAACAAAATAGAAAAGTAATTACCTTTAATTTTCACTAACAAGAATAACAAATATCAAAAAGTGGATCTGAAGGTAGAGAGACATGCATTTTAAATTATTAGTGGGAGTGTAACTTGTAAGCACTCTGCTGGACAATTTGGCAACATCTCTCACTATAGAAAACACACATAAACTTCAACCTAGTTATTCTATGCAAATGAATTTATTACATGACTGTACATATGTACAAGAAATATACATATAAGAGTGTTTGCTCTCAGTGGTTTAGAAAGAACACAAATGCTCTTTATTTCTACTGAGAAACTTACAGTTACATAGTTTCACAATACAAACATTTTATTTATATTATGAAATACTAAGCAGATTAAAAATATGGTTCTTTATGCTTTCAAATTGAAGAATCCACATGGCACACTAAGTAATGAAAATGATGAACATCCTCTATATACATATTTACATGCTTTTTAGTAAATGACATAATCATTTTGGTTAGTGGTCTTCATCTTCCTAAGGTTACATATTGTAATCTTACCCTTGAGCCAGTTATTTAGTAAATTTTGTTAACTAGAAGAGGATATTGGGCTACTCCAATGCAATTTACCCCCAATACTGGAGATTAAAATTAAACTTATCTTTTACCCCGACACCATTCTATCACTTTCCTGTGGGGCCCATTGCAAAGTAATGTTTAATACCTGAGCTAGGCACTCAGTCTAAAAGTAGGTCCTCGTAATATGGTAAAGTGAGCTCTAGTTACTCTGATGAATACTTTATCTGGTTCATGGGGAAATTAAATTCTCCTTGCCCTTGGGCTGATCAGATCAGGCCTATGAGATGTTGTGTATCTTCTTCAGCCAAAACACCAGCAAGGTTATTGGTCATTAAATTATCCACTCTATAGTCCAACATTATTATTTGATTTAAAGATGTCCTACAGTAGTGAATCCCACAGACCTATTATCACTATATTTAAGGTTATTGCTTTTAATTTGTTTCAAATTTGTCAGCCCTTATGCATTGCCCCTAGTTCCTTATTTTTCCCTGCTGCATCAAAGTAGGATAGAATTGAATAGATGTGGATTTTCTTTCCTCTGAGCTGTCAGTCTGTTTATGTTACTTTGCTAGGGTGCTAATGATTCTCTATTTCATTACCTTTAGTGCTCTCTCTCCCTGCCCCTGGTTCCTTTATTTTAACCCAGGATATCTATCTTTTGGACGATAACTTTAAGTTTTAGTCCTGGACCTACTCCAGGTTAAATAGTTCATGACAATGACAAATATCTACAATGATGGGTGACCTTGAAAATGACTGACATTTTAATTTTGTTTGGATGAGATCTAAAATGCCAAAAGGCACAAATATGATCTGAAAATTTCACATGACCCTGGCAATATTTTTGCTATTTTTTCTATAGATATGTTTTAAGAAATAAAAGGGCATAAAGGAGAGAGTAAAAGGAGGGGAAAAAAATAGAAAAAGATACAAGTTTCAGAAAAGGGCATTTTTGGTTTTGAAATCTAGTGCTGATATTAACTAATTGTATTACCTTGGACAAGTTATATAAATTTTCACTTAGAGAGCTCATTCCATAAATTGGGTGTAATGATGTTTATCCCCCAAGTTGTTCAACTTAACTCATAAAAGGTAGTCAATACATTTAGATATTATTAAAATAGGAAGTCAATATTTTCTTATTGATATAAATTGTTATTGCACAGACAGAAAATTGTGAGAAAGAGTTGAGAAAGTCAAATGATATAAACTACATACATAGTAAATTCTTGGGGAATAGTCATGTACTAAATGATAATTCTAAAATATAACAAATCATTTGATCAAATACTTAATCTGACTAACTTTTGCTTTTCCAAAACGATTTTGGTAAATAATTATAGATGAAGGGGAAAAATGATCTTCTGAATGAACCCTCTTGTAGAAAAAGAAAGCACATTGGCAGTATTAAAATTACAATTTTGTGTTGATCAACCTTTGAGCCACTAGGAAAACATCTGTTTTCTCATTGTTAATTGAACATTGGGCAAGACATTCATGAAATTCTCTGTAGTCTCCTAATTCATAACTTAGTAATAAATAACCTTTCCAGTTATGGCTTTACTTCTTTCCTTGCTGGTGTATCAATGAAAATAATGTGGTTTGTTCATATACGGACTTAGGAAATCTTTCTCTCTTTAACTAAATTGTGAAATTGCTTTTTAGTTCCTGGTTTGGGGCTTCATTAAGGAGGGGCTTAATCAGTAATATAGAGTTGGTAACTATTTAGTATCTAGCTTTCCGCCCAAAAACTTTAATAAAAGAAAGTCTTGACTTTAAGCATTTGCTAATATCTATGAGGTAAATACCAGCAGCATGATTTATTTCATGCCATCAATGTGACATTTATAAAAGAAGAGATGTAAGACTAGTGCATTAGCTTACCATTGTGTAATATTTTCACAGATAGATATAATGCAGCATCAATAATATAAAATGTAGCAAGGTAATTACAAAATGCTAAATTTTGAGTATTTGTTACCTATGCTTCAGGATAGTTTGTTTCAGATTATATTTATATAATTTGGTTTTTAACTTTAGATGTGTTACATTTCTGAACATTTGACAGTTGGTTCTTGTGAACTAACTTGAGCTAACTCTATTTATCACCAGCATTTAGTTCTGAAGTTTGTTTTTCAAAAATCTTGTCATTAGAAGATGCAGAATGCCATACCTTCCAGCTCCTGGATAAGTTTGCTCAGCCTTTGAAGGGCTGGCTGAAATTTCAGTGCCCAGGACTAACACTAGGAAAGAAAATAGAATTAATAAATTATCTCGATTGATGTGAACTATTTGCAATCATATTTATGCTAGATATTCTCAATGAGTATCTTTATAAATATATTTTACTATAAATGTATGTGTCTATATGTGTCCATTTATATTTTTTGTCAATTGGGACTTTATGAAATTTCAAAAACTTTCTTATTGCCCATGTTTTGTTGCTTGCAAAGTGAAAAAACAAATTATTATAGTAATGGGAGCTCTCTATCGATTAAGTGGAAACATCTACATGCCATTCCCAAAGAAACTGGCAACTGCAGAAATAAATTATGATTTTTTTCAAATCCCTATAAACTGTAAGAAAAATTATAATTAGGGAATGACTGAGATGATCAAGTTCTGTGTGATAAATTATTTGTTATAAATGCCTAATTGTGAGGACATTGCCTCACCTGTTATGAAAAACCTGCACAGGTACAGATGGGCATTTTGAAGAACAAAAACAGGCCATAAAACATTCAAACTCTCAGTGTCAGATCTAAAGGCAATAATAAAATTAACATATAATTTGCATAGCCATAGTAGGTTAAAAAAAGCAATGTTAGTCTGAAGTAAATCAAAGGAATAATACCAATATTATCATAAAAGTTGGTTTTGGCAAACGTACAATAGCTGTATCCTTAGTTTGATAAATTTGTTGCTCAAAGTTGCCTCATAAATGAAATTGAGGCATAACCCAGTGGTCATGCTGTTCCTAAGGAAAAAATTCTAGATCGATATGGGCATAAGCCATATGAAGAACAAGGTTTATTGTAAGGAACAGGTAGTGAGGAAATAGGGAAGTTTCTGATCAGCAAAATTTCCATAGTTCCTTAATAGGAGCAAGTTGAACAGATTACTAAGAGGACTATTTCTCAATCTACACAAATAAGAAATATAAAAGTGTATCATTAGGTAGCTGAGGGCAACTCCACAATAAAATAATCATAATTCTCTATCTATTTCTGAACTTGATTTAATTTTTAATCTTAGAATATTGTAAATGAGAGTCTGGATTCCCAGGATCCTGTGATACCATAGTGTTTACAATAATGATTCTATTAGTTTCTAACAAATGTGGCCATTTACACAAAAAACTTACATTGATCAAAGGGGAGAATCCAAACATTTTCAAGATTGTTGTATATTTGTCATTAATATCAAGACACTCAAAACCTTAACATGATCTAGTGGACCATTATAATTTGGTCATTTGGGGACCACATGATAGAAGGTTGGACCACTGAACTCACAATGGGGTTTATTGGGTTTATAGACCCACCCATTATTTTGCTTCTCTTTAAGTCTTTAGCTGCAATATACATGGTTGTTGGAAGATCATTCATGTTAATTCTTTACCTTGTGGAATAAAAGCTACTTTAGTAGTGAGGTCCACATGAAAGCTTATAATATTGTCTCTCCCTCGACCAGGATAGTTAGTAAAAGCTAATATTACATCATTTTGGAAAAGTTTAGTGTCACTGTTAAAGATCTAAGTATGCAGGGCTATAGTTCCTATAAGTCTGTAAATTGTACAAACTGGCTTCTCTAGAAGGTAGATGTATCCTAGAGGAGGATAGTAGGCTACCCTGAACTCAGTAAAGTAATATTTTCAGATGCTGTTACCATGCCTGTGTGACATCTTTGGTGTGAATGTGTGTGTACAATGTATAAGCATTTATACATTTGTTATTGAATTGGTGGATGCATTCTTTTCTCTTTCTACAAGAAAGGCAGATCAGAAAAATTACATTCATATATGTCAAAGAACAGTTAGCATTAAAATTTCAGTAAGAATTCCCTTTACAAAACTATATCAGGCTACATAGAGCCCACTAGCTACTATTTTCTGATATATGTTTTAGTGACCAGGAGGGGAAGGAGGTAAATCCTAAGGGTTTGTGTGTTTCATATGTTATTTTCCAAAGAGAAAAAAATGGAGGTGAGAAAATGGGATGCTAACTGTTAACAGGGAGGGCTCGGTCACTGTCACTACCCACAGGATTCAGGGGAATCTGGAGATTTATAAATTTATAAATGTGTCAACTCTGACACACAGATGTTCTTTTTCATGTCTTCTTCACAGTCAGGGCCCTGACTCTGGCCTATCAGACTGATATGGGTTGCAAAACTTCCCTTCTTTGGAGCTCTGTAGTAATTCTACTTAAGATCTGGGTCTGATTCTCACTTTCTTTTTTGTAGGAGACGAGAGTCCTTTTATATCTTATTAAGAAAGTCCTCTTTTACACTTAGCCTTTAAGGGACAATAAATCACCTTCTACTTATCATTAATTTTATCATTCATTGTTCAACTATGAACTCTATTGAACTTACAATGGTCATCTCCCAAATTATCTGAAGCATTTAGTTTCACCATTATGTCATTTGTTCTTAGGACTGATGAAACATTAAACAACTGTACTGTTGCTATAGAGACTGCCAGTGCTCTTCCTCTCATCAGTGATCAGTCAGGTCCTTATTGGCAGCCAGTCTGTGGGCAATTCTACTATAAAATTCTACTTCCTATTCTATTTTCTTAAGTCATTCTTCTACCAACTATTGCATGTGGGGATTCCTTAAGGAAGTAGACTTTGAGATGGAAATTTGCATGTTGGATTGTATTTGTGATCAGTCTTCTAATCTACATCTGTAGGAAAGTGAAAAAGGATTCTGTTGACGACATAAGTTTCAGATTGCAGAGAAAGTCTGAAGAAGGGTAGGCTTTCTGAGATTACTTATTTAGTGCAAGAGGTCTAGAGTCTTCTACTTCTATATTGACCATTGTGTGCAGAATATTCTTTGAAAGAGAATGAGACTTTGAGTAAGATGATTGTTTTGGGTCAGGGATAATTTCTGGAAAGACACCTTCTGTTATAAGCAATCAGATATCAACTCTCCCAGTAGCTGGGAAAATATGCACTAAAAGTCAAAGTGAAGTGTGGAAACTGGGGATACAATGTAATTTCTGTTACAGGAGAGTGATAATGGAAGAAATAGAATTGTGGAGGAGTTTGCTTTCTGAACAGAAAGGGTTTCAAACATCAAGAAGGAAAGGCTTCACAAAAAAAAAAAAATTCAAGGGACAAGAAACTAAAAAATATAAAAAATAATAGCAAGTCACCCATTTATTTGATTAAACTACAATAAGCAAAAACATATTACACTTGTGAAAGTGGAGAATACTCATATCCCCGTATGGAGATCCCTGAGAAAACAGGCTATGCAGTTTGAAATATTTAGTCTGCCCCTTTCTTGCAGAGATCTTTTTCTCCTAGTTAGGTGGTTTCTTTAGATCAAAACTTGATCCACAATTAGGAAAGGACATCATCTAAGATACAACACATAGAGGTACTCAAATTTAGGTACAACAAATCAATCCAAAAAGTAGTAAATATCCCTCATTCTTTTGGAATGTCATTGAGGAGTCCAACCTTTTTACTAATGCTATGATACCTTGCTTTCAAGTTCCACTTGGCTAAAACATTCACTCTTCAAGTGACACTTTCCACTGAAGGTGGAAGGGGATCATTACAGCTTCTATCTAAAAAGGTTAGTACAACCTAGATTACATAGGAGGAAGTCCATCATCATTAATAATCAGTTATCATCTTTGACTCCTCTTGTTCCCATTTTTTTTGTTTCTGATAGCCATTCAACATGACATTCTTAGAATACCACTAAGGCCAGGAGAGTAATGCTACTTATTTGCATATTAATTAAGGGTGTTAAAATAATTTATATAAATGGCTTTAAGCAATCTGCTGATATAAAACAATTTCCTCCCATTTTTTCTCCAATACCTCATCAATTAAAAATATTGAAATATTAAAACTGGTGACAGTGATGGAATTGTTTTTCCCAATTATAAGACTTCAGTGATTTGAATAGAGGATCTCTCTGAAGAAAATAACAAGAGGCAAATAAAAGAAAACATTATGAGACCACTGATTCCAATTTTAGCTACTTAATAAAATACATTAACTAAAATAGACATTAGATCCTAACAACAATCTATTCACCCTATCACAAGTTTCCAATAAAACACAGCACATAATAAATATAAAGGACATCAGAGAAAGTATGGACTGGGGTTAGGATTTGTTGACACAATCATGTTATTCTGATCCATTGCATTATATATGTAGACTTATTAACCATATTAAAGATACTTTATTAGTAATTTGATTTGAAGACTAAGAACCAGCCTATGCCTGAAATGAACAGAGAAAATGAAGTTCAAGTGGCAATAACATCAAGACAGTCTTCCGCAGTGTCAACTAATTAACCAAGAAATTCTTAAATGAACTTTTTGATGTGTGTGTCTTTATATCACATGGCAAGGTGTTTGGAGAGGGTAGCAGGCAGAGGCTGGAAAGGTTAGGCACATGTCCTGAGTCTCCTGTAAGAAAGAGTTGATGATTCCTATTAAGTTTAAACTTTGCAAACTTGTTTAAGCACATATGTCTGAGTGAATTCATGAACCAATAGGGTAAACATAAGCTGATTTCCTGGGGCTTTCAATTTATAGCATAAAAATTTAAGAAAGTGAGCTGAGAGGTAATTTTAAACATTCTTATTTTTTTATATTACAACAAACATCAATGTATTATGGAGTAAAATGCAAGATATGCATGAATTTATGAGATAAAACAGGGACTTCAAAGGAATTTCACACTTGCTATGGGCCACTTCAGTCTAGATCCCAAGCCCTGGGCACACACTTCATTTTCTCTGTGCTGATAGGGGGGAAAAAATCATTGAAAACATTGAAGTGCTTCCCTGAAATAGGTTTGTTCAACAGATTCTTTCTGAATGCATTGGCACTTGGAGAGGAAAATGAACTTCTACCATTGACATGCACATCCTAATAAGATGTCTAGTAAATTGAAGCTGAGAGGTTACTAGACATTTAAGGTATGACATTTTAACAACGCCCAGAATGTATAGTAAAGCAAACCCTAACTTTGGTGTGATACGATAAATCATTAAGAAAACTAAAGTGAAAGAGTAAACAGGTGCTCCTTCTCAATCTGCCTCTAAAGTGTGGGAAATCCCAACTTTAGGGTGGGAGAATCAGGTTGGGATTGTTAATTAAAGCATTATATCTTCAGATATAGCATAAGTCCTAGTTGCAGACCAAGCTTCGGTCTAGATCAGGTATGGCCCAACTTAGCTTTCAATGGCCCCATTTTATACAGCTCTCAATCTGAGCATTGTTTATATTTTTAAACTGTTAGAAAAAAACTCATTATTTATAGACATGAAAATTAATGAAATTCAAATCACAGGGTTAATGTTTTTCTGACATACAGACACACATACTTTTGTTTATGTGTTTTCCACAAATTGCTTCATGCTACAGCAGAATAGTTCAGTTCTTACAAACAAGCCTAAAATATTTATTGTCTTGTCATTTACAGAGAAAGTTTGCTATCCTCTGATTTGGATTCTTATAATGTGTGGCCTAAGACCAGGAACTTGGTACTACTGGAGACATGGTTAGAAATGCAGAGTCTCAGGGGATTCCAAGATGGTGGACTAGAGGGAGGCTGCATTCCTTGTCGCTCCGTAACTCCGGTTTCAAGCAGAGGATATCTGTTTCTTGGTAAGGCAGTTTTGGCTGCTTATCGATCCCTTGCTGTTTACACCATTTGTCTGCTGTGATCACCTGCAGTCTGCCAGCATATCGACGCCTTTTTTGATTGCAGATTGCTCACTGTCAGGTGCCTATCATCCGCCATTTGCCTGCCTCTTGCCTGTCCATCGCCTGCCTTACACCTATCCATCACCCAATGCACAAGGTTCACCTCCCGATCATCTGGACAACAGTCAGCAAACTGATCGCTGACCGCCAGTGAAGCACCAGCTGCCTGCTGTTGCCTGGAAGTTCACTGTTACAGTACCTGCAGGTTTGATTACATGTGGCTGCCGCCATTTTGAGACAACAGCTAGGCCCCATAGGACCCCTGACCGGACTGACTGAGTCCCATCTCCAGGATCCCTCACTCCCTGCCTCTGGGGCCCTCACATTGACTGACTGCTCCCTGCCGCCAGGACCCCCAGACCAACTGACTGCGCCCTATCACCGGGACCCAGACTGACTGATTGCACCCGGCCTCCAGGATCCCACAACCACACCAAACACACCCGAACTCCAGGACCCCTGTCTGACCAACCACATCCTGCCTCCAGGACCTCCTGTTGACCATGGCCACACCCTGAGCTGCAGCTCCCCATTTGCCAACACATTTCGAAGCCAGAGCGGCCATCTTGGATAATCCTTGAAGCCATAACTCCGATCTTTAGATGGGGCAAAACCCATCCTGAGACACCTGCTGGAGGTTTGAAGCTCATTGTCAGGTACCTCTCATGCATCAGGCTACTGAACTCTGGGAGGTTTCATGACTATATGACTGTTATACTGTAGATTTTCTTTTTTCTCCTTATTGAAAAAATATAAGATTTTATTTCTTTACTTTTCTTGCACTCTTTTCCTTTTGTTTACCTGTTCCCTCAGAGTCTCTTTCTCCCTTTTTTGCATGCTAACATCCAATTTCTTTTGATTACATTCTCACCTTTTCTATTATCTAGAACTTCTGTATATTCTTTTCTTATCCCATTAACAGCCACATTCTACATCCCTCTGCATTCTCTTTGTCCTCCATTAGAAACTTCAGGCCTTATTGCAAATTTGTTTGTTTTACTGAAGATAATATTTGAATTCATTCTGTTTATTATGACAAATTTGTTATTCTCCTCATAGGGGCTATTTGGTCTAGGATTGCATAGTGTCTGAATTGGGCACATCTAATATTGATCTCCCCTTAAAGTAAAGGTTTTGGAAACCTATAAGGCCACTATAAGCCTGTAGGGGGAAATCTGCAATACCCCAGATCTGCACTGCAGGAGGGGAAGATACATGAACAACATGAAAAGACAAGGGAAGAAAATGATCCAACAAATCTAGATTCTATATTAATAGAATCCAATGGCAGTATGTTAGAAGAAATGTCAGAAAAGGACTTCAGATTATACATGATTAAGATGATTCACGAAGCAAAGGATGAGATAACAGAGCAAATGCAGGCAATGATTGATAATACCAATAAATTGAAAGAGCAACTGCAGGAAGCAAAAGATCATTTCAACAAAGAGATAGAGATTCTCAAAAAAAAAAAAAAAATGGAAATTCTTGAAATGAAGGAAACAATAAACCAAATAAAAAAATTCAATGGAAAGCATCACTAAAAGACTAAACCACTTAGAAGACAGAACCTCAGACAATGAAGACAAAATATTTAATCTTGAAAATAAAGTCACCCAAACAGAGAAGATGGTGAGAAATCATGAACAGAATCTCCAAGAACTATGGGGCATCATGAAAAGACCAAATTTAAGAATTATTGGGATTGAGGAAGGCACAGAGATACAAACCAGAGTGAACAATCTAATCAATGAAATAATATCAGAAAATTTTCCAAACCTGAAGAATGAAATGGAAAATCAAATACAAGAGGCTTACAGAACACCAAATGCATAAAATCACAACAGATCCACACCAAGGCACATTATAATGAAAATGCCTAACATTCAAAATAAAGGTAGGATTTTAAAGGCCGCAAGAGAAAAGCTTCAGATTACATATAGGGGGAGACCAATACGGATAGCAGCTGACTTCTCAACCCAGACTCTAAAAGCTAGAAGGGCCTGGAACAACATATTTCAAGCTCTGAAAGAACATGGTTGCCAACCAAGAATCCTATACCCAGCAAAACTTACCTTCATATTTGAAGATGAAATAAAATCCTTGCATGATAAACAAAAGTTAAAAGAATTTACAAATAGATAGCCTGCACTACAGAATGTTCTCAACAAAATATTCCATGAGGAGGAAATGAAAAACAACAATGGAGGTCAGCAAAGGGAGGAACTACCTTAGAGAAAAACCACTCAAAGGAGAAACCAAGCCAACTTAAAAACCAAAAATTAGCCAAATGACTGGGAATACAAATACTTTCTCAATAATAACCCTGAACATTAATGGCCTAAACTCATCAATCAAAAGACATAGACTGGCAGAATGGATTAAAAAGAAAGACCCAAGAATATGTTGCCTGCAAGAGACTCATCTCATAGAAAAAGACATCCACAAACTAAAGGTGAAAGGATGGAAAAAAACCTACCATGCACATGGACTCAGTAAAAAAGCAGGGGTTTCCATCCTTATATCAGATAAAGTGGACTTCAAGCCAACATTAGTCAAAAGGGATAAAGAAGGACATTTCATACTGCTTAAGGAACTATAAATCAGGAAGACATAACGATAGTAAATATTTATGCCCCAAACAATGGTGCATCCCTGTACATCAAACAAATCCTTCTCAATTTCAAGAATCACATAGACCACAACACAATAATTTTGGGCGACTTTAACGTACCGCTGTCACCACTAGATAGATCTTCCAAACAAAATCCAACCAAAGAAACCATAGAACTCAATAACACAATCAATAATCCAGACTTAATAGACATATACAGAATATTCCATCCATCAACGAGCATATACACTTTCTTCTCAGCAGCACATGGAACCTTTTGAAAACAGACCATGTGTTATGCCACAAAGCAGTCCTTAGGAAATGCAAAAAAATAGAGATACTGCCTTGTTTTCTACCAGATCATAATGGACTAAGAGTAGAAATCAATGACAAAATAAAAAAAGGAAATTACTCCAACACTTGGAGACTAAATAATATGCTATTGAATGAAACATGGATAACAAAAAACATCAGGGAGGAGATTAAAAAATTCTTAGAGGTCAATGAGAACGATGATACAACATATCAAAATCTCTGGGACACTATGAAAGCGGTACTAAGAGGAAAATTCATTGCATGGAGCGCATTTCAGAAAAGAACGAAAAGTCAACAACGAAATGACCTAACATTACAGCTCAAAACCCTAGAAAAAGAAGAACAGAATAACAGCAAAAGTAGTAGAAGACAGGAAATAATTAAAATCAGAACTGAAATCAATGAAATTGAAACAAAAGAAACAATTCAAAAAATTGACAAAACAAAAAGTTGGTTCCTTGAGAAAGTAAACAAAATAGACAAACCCTTAGCCACACTAACAAAGAGAAGGAGAGAGAAAATTCAAATTACTAAAATTTGTGATGAAAAAGGAAATATCACAACAGACACCACTGAGATACAGAACATAATGAGAAGCTACTTTGAAAATCTGTATTCCAACAAAATAGAAACTACCGAAGACATTGACAAATTTCTAGAGACATATGCTCCTCCCAAACTGAACCAGGAGGACATACACAATTTAAACAGATCAATATCAAGCAATGAAATAGAAGAAGCCATTAAAAACCTACCATCCAAGAAAAGCCCAGGACCAGACGGATTCTCAGCCGAGTTCTACAAGACCTTCAAAGAAGAACTCATTCCAATACTTCTCAAAGTATTCCAGGAAATAGAAAAGGAGGGTACCCTACCGAACTCATTCTATGAAGCTAATATCACCCTCATAACCAAACCAGGCAAAGACACATTAAGGAAAGAAAATTTTAGACCAATATCCTTGATGAATATAGATGCAAAACCCTTAACAAAATATTGGCAAACCGAATCTAAAAACATAGTAAGAAAATTGTGCACCACAATCAAGTGGGGTTCATCCCTGGAATGCAAGGATGGTTTAACATCCATAAATCAATAAACCTAATCCATCATGTCAATAGACTTAAGGATAAGAATCATATGGTTATTTCAATTGACATAGATAAAGAGTTCAACAAAATACAACACCTCTTCATGCTCAAAACACTAGAAAAAATAGGGATAGTAGGAACATACCTGAACATTATTAAGGCTGTTTATGCTAAGCCCATGGCCAACATCATTCTTAATGAGAAAAACTGAAACCATTCCCTTTAAAAATGGGAACAAGACAGGGATGTCCTCTTTGACCACTTCTATTCAACATTGTCCTCAAACCTCTAGCCAGAGCAATTAGGCAGACCAAAGAAATTAAAGGGATACGAATAGGAAAAGAGGAGCTTGAGCTGTCATTAATTGCTGATGACATGATTCTATATTTAGAGGATCCAAAAACCTCCTCCAGAAAACTTCTAGACCTCATCAATGAATTCAGCAAAATAGCAGGGTATAAAATCAACAAGCATAAATCTAAAGCATTTTTATATGCAAGCGATGAAACAGCTGAAAGGGAAATGAGGAAAATAATTCCATTTGCAATAGCCTCAAAAAAAAATAAAATACTTGGGAATCTTTCTAACCAAAGAGGTAAATGATATCTACAATGAAAACTACAAAACATTGAAGAAAGAAATTGAGGAAGACCTTAGAAGATGGAAAGATCTCCCATGTTCTTGGATAGAAAGAATTAATATTGTCAAAATGGCCATACTACCAAAAGTGCTATACAGATTCAATGCAATTCCAATTAAAATCCCAATGATGTACCTTACAGAAATAGAGCAAGCAATCGTGAAATTCATCTGGAAGAATAAGAAACCCAGAATAGCTAAAGCAATCCTTAGCAGGAAGAATGAAACAGGGGATATCGCAATACCAGAACTTCAACTCTACTACAAAGCAATAGTAACAAAAATGGCATGGTATTGGCACCAAAACAGACAGGTAGATCAATGGTACAGAATAAGGACACGGACACAAACCCAAATAAATACAATTTTCTAATACTAGACAAAGGTGCCAAAAATATGCAATGGTGAAAAGACAGCCTGTTCAACAAATGGTGCTGGGAAAACTGGAAATCCATATGCAACAGAATGAAATTAAACCCCTATTTCTCACCCTGCACAAAAATAAACTTACAATGGAAGAAGGACCTTGAAATCAGACCAGAGACTCTGCATCTTACAGAAGAAAAAGTAGGTCCAAATCTTCAACTTCTTGGCTTAGGATCAGACTTCCTTAACAGGACTCCCATAGCACAAGAAATAAAAGCAAGAATCGATAACTGGGATAGATTCAAACTAAAAAGCTTTCTCTCAGCAAAGGAAACTATCAGCAATGTGAAGAGAGAGCCTACAGAGTGGGAGAAAATCTTTGCCACTCATACTTCAGATAGAGCACTAATTTCCAGAATATATAAAGAACTCAAAAATCTCTACACCAAGAATACAAGTAATCCAATCAACAAATGGGCTAAGGAAATGGACAGACACTTCACAGAAGAAGAGCTAAAAGCAATCAACAGATATATGAAAAAATGTTCAACATCTCTAGTAATAAGAGAAATGCAAATCAAAACTACCCTAAGATTCCATCTCACCCTAATTAGAATGGTGATTATCAAGAACACAAGCAACAATAGGTGTTGGCGAGGATGTGGGGGGAAAGGTACACTCATACATTGCTGGTGGGGCTGCAAATTAGTGCAGCCACTCTGGAAAGCAGTATGGAGATTCCTTAGAAAACTTGGAATTGACCCACCATTTGACCCAGCTATCCCACTCCTTGGCCTATACCCAAAGGACTTAAAATCAGCATACTACAGAGATACAGCCACATCAATGTTCATAACTGCTCAATTCACAATAGCCAATCTGTGGAACCAACCTAGATGTCCTTCAATTGATGAATGGATAAAGAAACTGTGGTATATATATATATACAATGGAATATTACTCAGCTATAAATAATAATAAAATTATGGCATTTGCAGGCAAATGGATGAAATTGGAGAATATCATGCTAAGTGAGATAAGCCAATCTCAAAAATCCAAAAGATGAATGATCTCACTGATAAGAGCGGATGATGACACATAATGCGGGGTGAGAGGGGGGCAAGAATGGAGGAAGGAGGGACTGTATAGAGGGAAAAGAGGGGTGGGGGGGGAGAACGGAAAAAGTAATAGAATGAATCAAACATCATTACCATATGTAAATGTATGATTACACAAATGGGATGCTGTTACTCCATGTACAAACAGAAACAACATGTATCCCATTTGTTTACAATAAAAATAAATTAAAAAAAAAAGAAATGCAGAATCTCAGTTGTTACACTGTCTTCGGAATCAGATTTTGCATCTTAGTGTGTTTCACCACTGATTCTCATGTGCCACATGTGATCATGTAAAATATTTAAATCATGAGAGACACTACTGTTTTCTTTAACTGCACCTTTAGAAATGAGTGGTGAGGAAACAGCAGAACCCCTAAGGGGGACAGTTACCAACATGCATGAACTGAGATCCAATATGGAAGGAAAGGAATTTACACACTGGTGTTGAGAGTGCAGATGACACTAGACACTAATTCATGTCTCTGTGGCTGGGGGTGAAGAAATCCATGCCGTGGAACATATGTGAACTGCTTAGTTTAGCAGAACCACAAATCTCACCTCAATTCCATGGGATCTTCAGAATCATGGCAATGTTTTCTGGTAATTAGGATTTCTGAGTTCTCCCCAGGTTTATTGGCGCTTTATAAAGGATCTAGTAATATCTTGCTATTGATTTTTAAATGCAGACCCACTTAAACTCACTCTTACATTGGGTACTGTGCTTCACGTATTACAGACATTATTTCTACAACTTGATGTGAGGTAAGGTGTGTATCATTTTCCCTTTTAAAGAGAGGAAGCAACTAAGCCTCATAAAGATTCAATAACTTGCTTAAGACACATGAATTTTATGAAATATATCAGACTTAAACTCCACACTGTTTCCACTTTATTTTATTGCCAAACTTTGGGCCTTTAGAGATACCACTTTAAACATCAAGAAGCATGACGTCCATACTCTCCCCATCTTTATTATCAGTTTGCACAAAGACTTGGTGAGCCTTAGGATCTCCCTAGGAGCAGTATTATCATTTTAATCAGGTGATTGGAACAGGAACTTAAGTCCAAATTAACAGTGGAAGGAAGTTCTCTTCTGCACTACTTGTGCGCACTAAATATGTATCATTTTTATCCTCCACAAGCAAAAACTCTTTCTTACAGTTTTTGCACACGCATACACACGTGCACACATATATATAAAGTCTAAAAATAAAGATTATTAAATTGATTAAGTATTAGCTGAAAGTACAAAGAAACCATTCATGAAACATAAGGGTTAATGCATTGGAGTTTTTCACTAATATAAGGTACATCTAGATGTGATGCCAACCTGTCTGGGACACACAAAAACCTGAAAAGCAACAACGAAGTTTTTTCAAAACTAGACACATTGCAAATTTCAACTATCTAATATCTTTTCTATTACATGGATTAACATGAAGGATTCTCTTACCATTTCATCTTTTACCTGGATGGTGAAAATTAGTACATCAATAACTGAGAAGCTTTGATTCTCCTGTGATTCTTAGAGTTAAAACTGAGAAGTCTTTCTTGTCCACTCATCTTGGACAGTAAACGTATGTCTTTTGTAAAACACGGTATTTTAATACCAGCATAAGGGAAAAAGTCATCAGTGTTCTATTGAAGCTCACTTGCAAAGGGCCATATAGACTTCCTTTTGGAAACATGGATAGTGGTTCCATGACCTGTGATCTGTACTCAGTATAATCATAGGTCCCTATAAACTCTTTCTGAATTCCACAGAATACCAATAAGTATTCCTTTAAGAAACAATAACATGAAATGTTTGGAGGAAAAAAATCAACACTAAGGTAGTAGATTAAATCACACTTTAAACTTACAAGGGTTCTGAATATCCTTTAAGATAAAAATGTGTACAAGATTTAACAAAATTTGTTAACAACTTAAAAACATTAAATTGACAAACACAAATTGTGTTTCAGTTTCCTGATAGAGTTGTTGTGAAGACCAAATAAGATAATACAAATAAAGAATTTAGAGTGTCTTGCACACAGTAAGTGCTCAGTAAATATTATTAATGGTTTAATAATATTAGTTGTATTCAAAGATTCACTACACTTTTTCCAATAGTTTTTCATCAAATATTAATGACCTTTAGTATAATACAGTGGCTTTAAAAAATGGTAATTGGACTGCTGTAGGCTGACTAACTTGGAAATGACAGGCAAATAAATATATTCATACCACTCAGATGTGAAAGTCATGTTCCTTCTTGTGGCCTTTTATGGGACACCTACCCTGAGGGCACACAGTCAGTTTGAATGTCCTTCATTCCCAGCGGGAGTCCCATTGCTAGGAGCAGTGGCCTGTCATTGCTTTCAGAGGAACCACAACAGGAAGCCTGATTTGGTCTTAATGAACAGCCTTTGGGGAATTTCACATAAGTGGTCATTAATGGTTAACATATTTGCAAAGTGAATCCATCCCCATTCTTCAATAGGTCTTCGCCATAATGGCTGGCCTTCATTTGTCTCACAGTGCAAAGATGAAGAGTGAAAGTAAACTGTAAAGGTTCTTTCTACATAGCATGTAGAGGATCAAATAGACGTTCAGAACCCAGATTGAATTATAGGATGATATCGACTACAGTTTGTGTGTGAATGTGTTTGAATTAGGTACATGATGGCTTCCCTGATTCATACAGATTTATAAGTTAATATTTCAGAAAAAATAATCTAAGAAATAATAATCGCCCTTGAGTTTATTTCCATCTTTGCTTAATAAGATCTTTCTTAACCATGTCAACCTGTTATCATTCTACTGCATCTTTGCATCTAAGTTTTCAAATATATTGAATAAAGCTATATAATAGAGTCCCTTGTGATTTTTAAAATCCCTTTTTTCTAGGTCTATTTCTCTCCTCATGCCAAATATTTTTGTTCTCTCCTTTTATTGCTTAATTCAGTTAGCTACTCATTTGTGTATTTTGTTAAAAATTTCCCAGAAAAAGGTAGAATTTTGACTTGTTCATTAGATTTATTTCTCTTTTCTCCTCTTTAATGTATTCTCTTGCCTATTCTTTTCCTCTTTGTGCTTTCTTTACCTGTTTCTACATTTCTGAGTTGGAAACTTGACATTTTTTATTTCTTTCACATTTATTGATGAAAGGGTTTAATGTTATGAATTTTCTTCTTATCACTGATCTAAATGCATCCCATATAAAGTTTTTCTGGGAATTTTCATTCTTTTTCGTAAAGGTTTGAAATTTCCCTTGACATTTCTCTTTTTGTTAAAAAGTTAATAGAAATCTTTAAAATGTTCCACATGTAGTGACTGTTTTTGGTTTGTTCATTATCGTTGTTGATAAATTTCTAATTTTGTTGTGTTTTGATCAGAATTTTTTTTTCAATTTCTACCTCACTAAAATTACTGATGTTTTCTTTTCTTTTAACATACTAACAATGTCTTTAATTTCTATATGAATCAGTGAGGCAGGTATTACCTCCATTTGCTGAGGAGGAAAGTGAGGTTTAGAGAGAAAAAGCAACATGTACACGATCACACAGAGGATTGTTGGTGGTAAGATGCCATTGAACTTCTAATTCTACATGAAAATGGGTCACGAAGCTATAATGTATGAACTTGGTCTATATAGTCAATCATCATTTGTGGATTTGGGGCAAATCGTTCTGAAATGTTAATGATGATGTTTTCTTTTTTAATGCAGTTTATAATCATTTGGGGGAATGTGCCATGGATGCTTGGGAAGGAGCTGTATTTCCTATTAATAAGGTGTAAATTTCAGTATGCATCCTTAACATCTATCCTACTAATGGCATTGTTTTGATCTTCTATCTTCTTATTTACATTTTATTCAGTTGATCTGTCTTATTCTAAACTGATGAAAAGTATCCTATTATAAGTGTTCCTTTATGTCATCTTATAGCTCTTAATGTATTTTATTTCATTAAGGTGGTCATTGTGTTACAGGTCACTTCATTATGCATAATTTTATATATTCATCATGAATTGTGGCTTGTAACATTAAAACATGTTCTGTATTACATTTAATGCTTTCTGGTTTGAAATCTTTATCTCATATCAGGATTATTCTCTTTTTGCTTCAACCTTCATCATAGACTTCTATGTAATCCTTTATTTTTAGTGTTCGTAGATCTCTTTAATCTAGATGTCTTTCTCTTGTAAAGCATATAATTAGGTCTTATTTTGTGAAACAACAGTTTTTATATTTCATTAAATATTTTGAAACCTCCCACATTGATATGAATGATATATTGAATCAAGTCTGCATATTTCATCATTATAATTTTTATATTCGCTATGCTTTCTTTACATGATGTATGTTTTTTCTTTTATTTTAAAAATATTTTCATCTACTGTCTAGAAAGGTTGGTACTTTTCTTTTAGTCTTACCATTGCATTTCTATCTTAAACATTTTCTTATTTAAGTTTTTCAGTAGGATTTATGATTTACCTTAGTGTCATTTAATGCCTTCTTTGCATATAATATTTTTTATTCCTCTCCCATATTTTCTCATTATTTAGTAACATTATTTTTACATTGTCAAAACACATTTTTTAGTATATAACATATATTCATTTTATACCATTATTCCCTTTTGTGTTTAAGTCTTAAGTGTGAATGTATATTTTCAAATGTTCATCATCAGTCTTTGTGTTGAAATTTTGTCATTCATTACTTTGTTGGATGAATCTCATCCTTCAGAAGATTTCGTAAGCAGGGTGATGGCTGCAGAATTCCTAATGTCCTTGCAAGTTCAAAATTCTGCCTCTGGCTTTGACATTTAAGTGACAACCTCATTGGTTAGTAAGATTCTTGCTGCACAATCTTTTTTATCCAATACATTTAAAAAATATTGCTCCATTTTTGCCTTGTTGTGTATGTTAGCTTTAAAATGTTTGATACCAGTCTAATTCTTTTTCCAGTGTAAGTTCTTTGATCATTTTGTTTGTAGTTCTTGAGGATTTTATCTTTATCTTTGAAACTTAATTATTCTACTAGGATTAGTCTCAGAGTTTCCTATTCTAGTTTTATTATCTTCCAAGTATTCAAAGTAGGTTCAATCATTTTCTATTTATAGGAAGTTTTCCTGAATTACAGTTATAAATATTAGCTCTGTTCCATTGTTCTAGTTTTTCTTCTTTAGGGAAATTAATAATATAAATATAAGTCCACTATTTACACTCTGGCTCTTTTGTATCAGTGCATAATAATTATACAGAATAACAAGTCTCATTGTACCCTATTCATAAATGCACATAACATACTTTGATCAATCTAATTTTCTAGTACCTCCCCTTTTTCCCTCCCCTTCTCCCTCTCCCTATCTTGAGTCCTCTACCCTATTGATCTCCCTTCTATTTTCGTGAGATTCTTATTTTTTCCTTTTTTCTCTCTAGCTTCGATATATGAGAGAAAGCCTACAACACTTGACTTTCTGAATCTGGCTTGTTTTGTAGGGAATGTTCTTTAATTCCCTACATTTTCCTGCAGAGCTCATAATTTTGTTCTTTGTGGCTTAATGAAACACAATTGTATGTATCTACCACATTTTCTTTTTCCATACATCTCTTGATTGGTAACTAAACCATAGCTCAGATATTGTGAATTGTGATGCTATAAACATGGGTACTCATATATCAATATGGCATGGAGGCTTTAGTTCTTTGGGGTAAATCCTGACTGATATAACTGGTTTATATAGTGGTTCCTTTCCTGATCTTTTGAGGAGTCTCCATATTGATTTCCATAGTGGTTGCAGTAATTTAAATTCTCACCAGCAGTGTGTAAGAATTCCCTTTTCCCCACATCCTTGCCAGCATTTATTGTTATTTACATTCCTGATGATCAGCATTCTAACTGGAGTTAGATAACATCTCAGTATAGTTTCGTTTTGCATTCCCCTGATGTCTAATGATATTGAATATTTTTATTGTAATGTTTGGCCATTCATATCTGTTCTTTTCAGAAGTGTCTCTTTATGATTTGCCCATATATTAAATGGGTTATTTGTCTTCTTGGTGTTGAAATTTTTAAGTTTTTCTATAGTCTATATATTAATACTCAGTTAAAAGATGAGCTTACAAAGATTTTTTTTTTCCCCATTCTGTGAGTTCTTTATTCATACTATAGCTCTTTGCTGTGCAGAAACTTTTTAGTTTGATGCCATCCCACTTTTTGATATTTGGGGTAAATCCTGACTGGTATTATTCCTGAACTTTAGGAGCAAGATTGAGGAAGTAGCTATCTATACTTATACATCGAAGAGATTCTTCTATGTTTTCTTCTATCAATTGCAAATTTTTGGACATATTTCAAGGTTTTTGATCTATTTTGAGTTGACTTTTGTGAAAGGTGAGTGAAAGAGATCTATTTTTCAATCTGTCACATATGGATATCCAGTTTTCATGGCACCATTTGTTAAAGAGGCTGTTTTTTCTGCAACGTAAGTTTTTGGTAGCTTTGTCACCAATCAGATGACTATTGCTGTGTGGCATTGTTTCTGTGTCTTCTATTCTGTTTCTTTGGTCCATGTACCTATTTTTCTGCTAGTAAGAAGTTGTTTTTGTTACTATGGTTCCATTGCATAATTTGAAGTTGCATTTCATAATATCTCCAGCTTTACAATTTTTGTTCAAGAAAGCTTTCGCAATTCTGAGTCTTTTGTTCTTCCATGTAAAATTCAGGATTTTTCTCTAGTTCTGAAAAGAACATAATTAGTATTTTGATGTGGATATGGTTGAATCTATAGATTGATTTTGGTAGTAGGGTCATTTTAATAATATTAATTCTGTTTATCAAAGCACTTGGAAGGTCTTTCCATCTTCTGGTATCTTCTTCATCTTTTCTCAGTGTTCTGTAATTTGGTAGAGTTCTTTCACCTGTTTGGTTTGTTTCTCTCCAAATATTTTATTTTGTGAATCTATTGTAAATGGAATTATTTTCCTGATTTCTTTCTCAGTAAATTCATTATTGGTATTAAAAAACTTGATTTTTGAATGTTAATTTTGTATCCTGCTCCTTTGCAGATTTTTTTTTTTTTAATCAACTTTAGAAGTGTTCTGATGGAGTTGTAGGATCTTTCAAGAAAGGGATTACATCATCTACAAACAGGAAATATTTGAATTCTTCCTTCCCTAATTGTATCCCTTTTATTTCCTTCTCTGACCTAATTATTTGCTAAAGTTTCAAGTACCATACTGAACAGGAATAGAGAGAATAGATATCCTGTCTTGCTGCTGATTTTAGAAAAAATAATTCCATTTTTCCCCATTTATTATAATATTGGCTTTGAATTTGTCATGTGTAGCCTCTGATATTAAAGTAAGTTCCTAGTCTCCTAGTTTCTTCATGTTTTTTGTACTGAGTAGGTATTCAATTTTGTTTAACACATTTTCTGCATCTGTTGAGATGATCATGTGATTATTGTTCTAATTCTATTACATGATTATTACTTTTATTGATTTGCATATGTTGAACCATATGCATCCCTGGAAAGAAACCAACTTGATCATGATGTACAATCTATTTAATGTGATGTTGAATATGATTTGCTAGCATTTTATTAAGGATTATGATATCTATGCCTTGAAGTATCCTTATCTAATTTTGGTTATCAGTGTTACACTGCTTAGCAGAATGATTCTTGAAATGTTCCCTCACTTTCTTTTTCATAGAAAAATTTGAGGAACTTTGGCATTAATTCTTTTTTAAAGGTTTGGAAGAATTCAGCTATGAAGCCATCTGGTCTTGGACTTTTCTTTGTTGGAAAACTTTTCAGTATGGTTTCAGTCTCATTTCTTATTATTTTTCTGTTTAGAATTTCCATATAATCCAGATTCAGTTTTAGTAGGTTATATGCGTACTTTTATTCATTTCTTCTAGATTTTCCAATATAAGTTTTCAAAATAGTCCCTAATCACACCTTAGATTCCAGTGGTATCTGTTGTAATACCTTTTTTGGTTTCAAATTTTATTAATTTGTTTCTTTTCTTTTGGTTAATTTGGTAAAGGGTTTATCAATGTTGTCCATCTTCTCATAAAACACAACTCTTTGTTTGAGTGATTCTTTCAATTGTCCCTTTATTCTCTATCTCATTAATTTCAGTTATTATTATTTCTTCTTATTTCTTTCCTTCAACTAGTTTTGGGAGTGGGTTGTTTTTGTTTTTTTTTTTTGTTTTGTTTTGTTTTTTTTCCCCTAAGACCTTGAGGCACTTCATTTCATTATTTATTTGGCATCTTTTGGGTTTTTTAGGTAAATGTTCATGCCTATAAAATTTTCTCAGAACTTTATTTATTGTGTCCCAGAAATTTTGGTATGTCATATTTCTAATTTCACTTAATTCTTAAAAATTTTAAGGTATTCCTCTGATTTCTTCAATGACCTATTCATCATTCAAAAGTTTATTGTTAGATTAATGTATTCACTTACTGTAGTTTTCTTGCTATTAATTTCTATTTTTATTCCATGATTACCTGATAAAATGTGAGGAACTATTTCAACCTCTTTTTGTTTTTGTGATGATTTAATTTTTGTCCTAAAATATGATCTATTTTAGAGAAAGTTCTGTGATGGGATTAAGAGAAAGTCTGTTTAGCTGTTGCTGGATGAAGTATTCTGTAGATGTATGTTAAGTCCATTTGATTCATAGTGTGATTTAGTACTGAATTTTTCATAATAATTTTTCATAATAATCAGTCTCCAAATTTTAGACATTTTGTATTAAGTTTCTAGTGTGGGAATCTATCTTCCTCATCTACAAATCTTTCTTATTTAATTTTCTTTATTAATATCTACCTTTATACTTTAAATAGGATTATTCTTCAATTAATTTGATTCTACCTCCTGACTACATAACTTTTTCTTTTCCCAACTTGTACTATCTTTGAAATGTCTGTATGCTCAGACATACCACTACGCATTCTGTTCCATCACATGGTCATTGTATTTGTTCTAGTCACAGGATTACAGTTAAATACAAACATCGCCTCTTGCCAATGCTTCTGCGGGAGTGCCCTGCTCATATGTTGATTGACTCTGATCTTCAATGAGAGTTTTTAACAAATTCACATAAGAGAACCTTTCCTGAGGTCCTGCATGTTGAAAACCTTTTGTCAGCTGGTGTTATAATTGATTGACCTTTGACCTGGATATAAAACACCTAGTTTCCTATCCTCAAGGGATGGTCGGCATTCCCTTCATTGTCGTCTGGTGTTCACAGTTGCTATGGGGAAGGTGCAGCCAGCCTTGCTTGTTTCTTTTTATTTTTCTCCCATTGTAAGTGAATTAATTGGGGCTCATGGCCAACCTAAGAATTTATTTTTATTCATTAAATACAGTTCATGTATCATGAAGCATTTCAGACTTGATAAGAGTACACCCTGGCACAAGTTAATATGTAAAATAATTTATTTTTTAATTAAATGAAAATCTTGAGTTATATCTTTAAATATTTGACTTATATATACTTTTTTTAAAGGTCTCTGATTATATGTAGAATAAACATATCTCTTTTATTCATCTATATCCTTTATTTCTGTTTCATTTTACTTTTTTGTTTTTCCGTCCTATAGACCTTTCTATAATTTATTCATGATCATTTCTATTTCACCTACATTTCTGCAATTTTGTTTTATTCAGTTTGCTTCCTGAGCTATTTAATCTAATGAAACACCTCTACTCTTACTCTTTGACCACATACTTTTAAAGCATTTTTGTTTATATTATCACTGCAGAGAAGAGTTGAACTTATTATTTCTCTTCAGTGTTGGTGAAATATTCAGACTCCATTTTCATCTATATCTTGGGAGTATTTTATTTCCTCATAGAAGTCCTTTGCCTCTTTGCCTTCTGTCTTTCTGAGATTATTGTATTGGTGACTTTTTATTATTTTTAGGGAAGGACATGAATTTGTTCTGGGCTAGACAGTTCCAGGAAACATTTGTGAAAGATAAGGGTTCAAAGCCTTTTTTCTGATACACTTGTGATTTTCACATAATCTAGATTTTGCATATAAATAATTCTCCCAAGCAGTGGAGACAGGCTAATGGAGACAGGCTAATAGAGACAGTGCAACGTTTTTTATGTTGTAAGAATTTGTTCTTCCTCAGCACCTCATAAGTTATTTTATAAAAACATGAAGCATTCGTATGTTCCTTCGTTTTGCCTCATCTCTGCTTCCTAGCTAACTTCATGATGTCTGCTGCACTCTAACACAAAAAGCAATGCCACTTCTTTTAATTATGGCATCTTCAAATGCTAGCTGTTACTTCATGTATGTAATTCATAAGTTGATAAACTCTTTTATCTGAAAGAGTTCATAATCTCTCTGGTGCTAAAAGACAAATTAAGAAAAATGAATTAAACATCTAAAAATAGAAAAGAATGACATACGCAACAAGATTTCAAAATATGTGAAGATCTTCCTAACATCCCATGCATGGAGGAAGGAAATGAGAGTATATTTAAGACAACAAAGAAAGAAAGAAGAAAAAAGGTAATAAAACTATAAACAATGGTTCCTTAGTGGGTCATTCTTTGTTGCATATTTACTGAGATCATCTAACACAAAAATCATAAATGATTGTAGTTTCAGGTTGATACTTTGTGGTCAATGCACATTCAGATTTAGCAATATATTATATTGATTTCTTTGCTCATGATTGTTTCTTAAATTCCATTTCCTTATCTAGCATTCATTTATTTTACATCTTGGAATGTATGCTTCAGTGTTTCTTTCAGACTTCAGTTGTAGGTGATATAATATTTTTGTCCAAAATTTTTAAATTTCTTTATTTTTCCCTGAAAAATCAGTAGCATTTGAAATAATTTCCCACAAAGAACTTGAGAGGAAGTGATCCTTCTGCCTCCCGTGTTACCGATGAGAATATGAGAACAACTAAGTTGCTTTATGGACTATTCTTTTACATCCTTTCATTTCTGGAGACACTCTAAGAAGGTTCTCTTTATCTTTGGAGTTTAAACATTTCATCATGATACTTCTGTGTCTCTTTCTTTTTTAATCTTATATTTAACATTTTGGTGAGCATTTCACTTAGAAACTCATAACATCTTTTAGTCCTTGGAAATTTGGAAATTTTGAAATTTTGACATTTTCCCTTCCATAGTCCTATGATTTCTTCCTAGAAAACTACTTGGTATATATCCAAATTTCTGCACATATAAAATCATGTTTTGTTCTTTTATACTCCAGGGGATGGGAACAACTCTTCACTTTCATCTCAGTGTTGAAGCATTTTCATTCTTTAGCATTTGTAGAGTTCTTTTCGGTTTCATTGAACAGCAGAAATTTCAGATTCTGAGTATTTGAATTGAATCTTTTCTTAAAATATTGTTTTAATGCCTTTATTTTATTTATTCACTTTTATATGGTGCTGAGGATCTAGCCCAGTGCCTCATGCATTCCAGGCAAATGTTCTAACACTGAGCCCCAACCCCAGACCCAAAATTGAAATTTTTAAACAATTATTTGGAAAAACAAGAGATCCAAGCCAAAGTAATCCTGAGCAGGAAGAGTGAAGCAGGAGGTATCACAATACTAGACCTTAAACTATATTGCAGAGCAATAGTAACAAAAATGGTGTGGTCTTGGCACCAAAATAGACAGGTAGACCAACGGTACAGAATAGAAGACACTGAGACAAACCTACATAAATACAATTATCTCAACAAAGGTGCCAAAAAACATACAATGGAGAAAAGATAGCCTCTTCAACAAGTGGTACTGGGAAAACTGAAAATCCATATGCAGCAAAATTAAATTAAACCCCTATCCCTCACCCTGCACAAAATTCAACTCAAAATGGATCAAGGACCTAGGAATTAGATCAGAGACCTTGCACCAAATAGAAGACGAAGTAGACCAGAAGTTTCATCATGTTGGCTTAGGACCAGACTTCCTTACCAAGACTTTAAGAGTGCAAGAAATAAAAACAAAAATCAATAAATGGGATGCATTCAAACCAAAAGGCTTGTTCTCAGCAAAGGAAACAATAAATAATGTGAAGAGAGAGCCTACAGACTGGGAGAAAATCTTTACCACACACAATTCAGATAGAGCCTTGATCTCCAGAATTTATAAAGAACTCAAAAAACTTTACACCAAGAATACAAATAACCCAATATATAAATGGTCTAAGGAACTGGACAGACACTTCAAAGAAGAAGATATACAAATAATGAAAAAAATGTTCAACATCTCTCATAATTAGAGAAATGGAAATCAAAACTACCTTAAGTTTTCATCTCACTCCAATTAAAATGGCTATTATCAAGAATATAAGCAACAATAGATGTTGGCAAGGATGTGGGGGAAAAGGTACAGTCATACATTGCTGGTGGGATTGCAAATTGGTGTAACCATTATGGAGAGTGGTATAGAAATTCCTAAGAAAACTTGTAATGGAACCACCATTTGACCCAGCTATCCCACTCCTCAGTTTATATCCAAAGGACTTAAAATCTGCATACTACTGTGATGCAGCCACAACAATGTTTACAGCAGCTCAACTCACAATATCTAAACTATGGAACCAACCTAGATGCCCTTCAATAGATGAATGGATAAAGAAACTGGAAAAAATACGTAATGGAATATTACTCAGCCATAAAGAAGAATAAAATTATGGCATTTGCAGGTAAATGCATGGAACTGGAAAATTTCATGCTAAGTGAGATAAGCCAATCCCAAAAAACTAAAAGCAGAATGTTTTCCCTGATAAGTGGATGCTGATACATAATAGGAATGGGGTTGGGGTATAAGGGAAGAATAGAGGAACTCTGGATTGTGAGGAGGGAAATGAGGGTAAGGGAGGGGACAGGGGGAAGGAAAGATGGTGAAATGAGACAAACCTCATTACCCTATGTACATGTATGATTACACAAATAGTGTGACTTTACATGGTGTACAGCCAGAGAAATGAAAAATTATACTCCATTTGGATGTGTGCATTCTGCTATCATGTATATCTAAATAGAACAAACAATGAAAAATTTTTAAAGAAAGAATATTCCCTTTTGTCTTTCAGGGATATAGATGACATTCTTGCTTGTTCCATTTACTCTTTCTGTGAACACATGTTCTGTTTGCAGACATGTTACCTCTCCGGTGCCTTGTTTCTTTCTATAGATATTTGGCTATGCTTGGTTGTGTGTTATCATTCTATGTGGGATCCACTGTTACCTTTCTGGTAATGGTGTTTCTGTTTTCACAGACTCCATGGGCCAGGTCACACCATGTGGTTTATTATTGATGTCTAGGTAGTTACAATGAAGATGAGGTAGAATATCAGGTTCCTGTAGTGCTGGCTACTTTATCTTCTGGGCATGCAGTACCCCCATTCCCCTAAGTTTTGTCAGTCATTCAAGTGTTTACCTTGCTCTTAACTCTAAGTGTCATATTCATTGTGACTGCCTGGGTCCAAAGCATCATTTCTTCCCCACTTGACAAAAGGTTTGAAGGAATGGTGAGATGCAGAAGTTTCCACATGTGCCATTCAAACTAACTCAACTGTGATGGCCACACCTCCCCAACTCCCCTGCTACTGACACCATAACTCTTTGATGTTCTGAAGAAACATGTGATCTAGCTCAGGTTATTTTTCAGAACACTTTAGATATCAGTGATATTTTATCATCCAGTGGAGGTGCCCTTCCCACATGATGGTGAATTCATTTTCTTGAGAACATACAGAGAGTTCCCTTCCTTATGATGGTGCATCTTATAAGTTTTATTTTTTTGATGGTGAAAAAGTGATATGTATTTAGTAAAATCAAAAGTTGAATTTTGAATGCTGATCTTTTCCCATACTGCTGATATACAATGAGATCCTCTCAACCTCTCAAATGATATAGCAGTGAGCGATGGCTCCCAGTCAGCTTCATGATCATGAGGGGAAATAACAGATGCTCAATAGCACTTGTTGCTAAACTAGGGTAATCTTTAGGTTACCTGTAGCAAATGTATTTCCATCTTACAATATTTTCAATTCATGATGGATTTTGGTGGATTTAACCCACTGTATGTTGACATATCTATACTTTCTGTGGATACTATGTATTAAGGATGGAAAGTGGGTGGTGGGGGGCTATTTTGTGCATTCTTGAACTTGTAGAATGGGAATTAGACAAGCACTCTACCTACTGCTGTGTACAGCAGTACATATCATATCCACATCACTTGTTGATATTTGGTTCCCCATCTCATTGCTGGTTGAGAACAACCATCAATCATTGAAAGTTTTAATGTCTCTACCCTCCAAACTGAGAGGTGTGAGACTTTTGATGTTGCCATTCCTACTGCTAATTCCAGTTGGAAAATGCTTGACAAATCCATGAGACATGCCCAGCTGGAGCAATCATCTTCCTTCTTATTTAAATCCTCAGTTACTGATCCAAATCCTTTTATAATTACATTATACAGGATGAGTAAATAATGTGAAATTCGCCCTAAATCCCCTGTCCTTTAGTCCTTTCCTCTTCATAAAGCTTTCTCTGAGCCATGAGCCCACACTTAACCAATACATTCCCTCCATCAGGGTTTCAGACTCAGGAATAAGGATGTCTCCTGTAGAAAGGGAAGGCCACCAAGAAGGCTGTCTCTTACCTTTTAGTTGACAATTTAACTTGAAGTTTTCTTTTAAAATTGACATAATTACCTGAAAATAAAGGCTTTATAATAAATACTGGCAAAATTGTATTACTGGGGAAAATATCTGCAGCAAGCAGGGCACTGCTTGTCCCCTATTCTGCCCTCTTAGAACATCTATCCTGCTAATGCTTGACCCAACTTACTTCTTGAATAGCATCCCCAACACTTAGAAGCCTAATTCTCTAACATGCTTAATGCTATAATTTCTTTCTTATTATATGGTTCGGTTCAGGTTTATTTTTTTGTCCATTGCCAACCTCTGAAACAGTTTCACTTCCACACTTTGTTTATAGTTCTACTTTTAAGGTAGGATCTTGTTTCTTTTAAACCTTCCATTTATACGCCTCCCTCTTGCCCCAAACTCTGCTGCTGATCTGTAGAGATTTGTTTTCATTCTTTATATATCTCTCTAGTTTTCTTACTTCCTTCCAAAGAAAGTCAGATACTGCAGGTGCTGTGGTGTGCAGTAGGAGAGGCAGGCGACCATTATCCCTCCTCACTGTGTCTCCTCCTTAGAGTAGAGCCTCAGAACTGATAATGGTTCTGCACATAAAAATAAGCATAATCTCAGTCAACTAGCCCTGTTAATAAATCAGAGAAACCCGCCATTCACCGGCTGCTTCCACTGCTCCCAGGGTCTCTGCAATATAATAGGGCATAATTCACTCCTCACAAACACTTAATACCGCATTTCCGCCATTTACAATCTGATAATATTCAAATACTATTGCTGTATTATGCAGCTCACAATTGCAGATGCAATTCTATAACAGCCTCACACTTTGGCATGCATTATGTAAGTTGGTATAAAATTGCCTGTCTTAAAACTCTTCTTCAATTGCAACCCAATATCATCGTTTCACACACAGAGCTTCAGGAACATTAAAAATTTAGCTTCTTCCCTATTTAGCAGGTTTAGCAAAAGGGAGCAAAACAGACAAACAGATGTTCCCTCTTCTGAGTCCCCAGGAGGTCTGAGGCAAAATAGAGAGACCCCAAAATGGAGACAACAGCAATGACACTGAAGAGACATTCATTCAGATTTTAAAAGAAAAGACTGGAAGACTTTTATTGTCTTCTCTGGAGAAGTGGGAATGGTCTGCATTTATTCTGGTGAATGCCCTTCTGCACTGGAGGAATTTTTCCAGGAGGCAACCACCTTAGGAAACTGAACTTACTCATGTTATAATTATTCACCAACTCCCCACACAGCTTTCTGGAAGATAAGAGGACATGTGCATTTTGTATCACTAATAGTAGATAGTACTTCAGAGACTAGAGTGTCAAAAACTGTCCCACTCCTACCCCCAATTTGCCCTGACACCAAATGCTTTAACAGGGGCACACGTCTTCCATTTCACAATTCAGAATATATGGCTGAACATGAACGCACCCTCAGGGAAGGTGGTGCCGGGCTTCTCATTCATCTTAAGTGGTAAAAGACAGATATAAAACATTTTCCAATTGCAAGTTTTGATAGAAGAGGATAAAAACTAAGGCTCCTGGTCTCAAGACAGGAAGATGGGAAAGGCAGCTATCAAAGGCTTAAAATAGCACACTGTAAAAGAAAGATAATTTTTTAAGTAAGGTATTATCCTCACAAGATGCTGAATGAGGAATGAGTCAGAATAGCGAGTTTGTAGTCCTGGTGCTATTTCTAGGGTGCCACATGATCCTGCCTGAACTTGTGAGCCTCAGTTTCCTTCATTGATAAACTGAGAGTATGGGCTACAGACGGATCCAGGCCTGATGCACAAGGATGGCTTTACTGAGGAGCAGATAAAAATATATTACACACTTTAATGTCTTCGGGCTTAGATCAATGAAAACTTAAAAAGGACAGTAGTGAAGGTAACGTAGGGAGATAACACATATAGACAGATGGTTTGCCAATTAGTCATTAAGATCTTTTTTTTTGCACCCCCCCCATGCCCACTCCCCGCCCCCACGCCTTGCTGTCCTTTGCTTTGAAGATGACTGCACTAATGCTCTGACTTGCGACGTGTGGGTGTGGCTAAGAAGATGAAAGAAGGCTGCGAGCAGAGCTCCCTCTCCTGCGGAGGCCGGTTGGGAAGAATCTGTCTTTTCTACTCCCACTTTGATTTATGTTCCTGGTTATTTGGAGACCAGTTAATCCTTAGTGACAGCAGCTGACCACTTCCACAAAACTTCAGAGCAATACACCCAGTTACCATTTCTGGGAGGAGGTCTCTTTCAGAGAGTCTGGGGATGATCACTTCCCTGGGACTGCAACTGGATGGAGGGGAGTCGCCGCTGCTGCATTCCGGGCTTGTGTCTGAAGATCAAGTGAGGCCAGGGGAAGAGAACGGTCTAAGGCAAATGAAAATAAAAGTACAGCAAAACAAAATAAAAGAACCGACGAAAGACTAGAAACAAAAACAAAGAATCAACAAAGAACACAAGTGGAATGAAATTTTTAGTTTAGCGTTTTTTTTTTTTTTTTTTTTTTTTCTTTCTGAGTTTGCAGGAAAGTATCTAGGAGCATTATCCAGAGACTTTTATAATTGGATATTTTCTCATTTTTGGTCTTTAGTTTGTTTATATGTGTACATTTGTTAAATTGACAACTTCGTGGAATTTGAGTAACCACATTCAAATAGTCCATTTTGACCTATAATCTATTTAGACTTTAGGATAATCAATTCTTAAGTAGATGTGAAGAGCCCTGTAAGTCCCAGTCTTGCTTCTTCTCCCATTGGTTCTGAGCTGTGTATCAATCGTATTACACTGGGGATCTTGGGTCTCTGCTTGGTATAAGTGGACTGAGGTACTTGGTCTTTGAGAATTTCCTCAATAGTAAGGTTTGGCTCTTTACCATGAACAAAAATTTAAAACGTGGTTATGGGATTAGTATACAAAGCAGGGAAATTTGATAGGACAGTGGGAAGACAGGAAGGGCTATGTCATTGTGATGGGGGCCACATGGAAGATGGCAAGGCGCTGCCAGCACTGCTTTCGGTATAAACATGCTAGGGTCAGTGTCCTCTGTGACATCATTATTTTAAATTGGAAGCAATTAGAAAAATGAACATTTGTACATAGAAAGTAAAAACAGAGCAAGCATATTTATAAAGAAATCTTAAAACATAATATTTTTCTTAGTGACTATGATGGTGATGGCCTTGCAAATTGTCCCAAGTAGACCACTTAAGAGGGGACTTTATAAAGTGATAAATTTAAGATTTGGAGCACCAGGAGTTAAAAACAATATTTCATCTCTAACTTTTACTTCATAGATGGTGAAATTTGAAATTATGTGAAAAATCACTTCTTGCTGAATTTTAAAACGAACATTTTCACTACCCTTCCTATGCCCAGTATAGAATTAAGGTATAGTGACAATCTTAAACAAACTCTGACATGGATAGAAACCAAGACTAGGCAGGCGAATCAATAGAGGTATAGAGGGATAGAGTCAATGAGGTTCTTGATAGCCCCAAGGGCAGATTCAAATGAAAGGTTGAACAATCATTTGCTAAATCTAATGAAAACTAATGACAGTATTTTCATTCCCTGTACATTTATCAATTCACTTAATAAATAAGGAACTGTTAGGAAAATGCATTAGGTACTAAGAGTATATCAATGAACTAGATTCATCCATGAGATTGACTCCTGTCCTCAAGAACCATATAATTGAACAGTGAACACAGTCAGTGAGCAAGTAATTTCAATTACAATGAGAGTTATGAAAGGCCAAAGGGGCAAGCTAACTTAATCAAAAAGACAGAGAAGCACCTAAAGACATGTACTTTATAAAATGTCTTTTAACCTGAAAACTTACCAATAGCCAGGAGTACATTGGGCATTGGTCAATAACCCCTAGATATTTATTAGCCCCTCACCCTGTCTGCTGGTGGAGGTTTAGAGTAAAGTTAAATGGTGATAGTCATGGGTAGATGTTCCTGGGAAGAGTATAGGTCAGTAGAGAGACCTTGGAATAAGGAAAGGCACTATAAATATGAGCACATTTTTAGAAAATACCTGTTCTTTCCTCTGAACGTGAAGAGGGATAAGAAGGATAACTAAAGGGGCATTCCCTAGAGAAAGTGGGTGGAGTCTTTCAACTTTGCAATGTTTTATAGCAAACTTCTCTGACTTTGTGGGATTTGGATTAGTGAAGAAGCAAGAAGTATTAGATGGGAGAATTCAAAGAACGTATATCAGGTAAACTTTACACATCCGAAAACCAAAAAGTATGAAGAACCTACAATCTAAAGAAAGCCACTCCTACAATCTAAAGAAAGCCTAGAGAGGATACTCTCTAGGGTTTATCAAAATGTATCACTACTGAATGCAGTAACATGGGTATATGCTCCACTGCTTCATCCCACCAACGTTATCAAGTGAGCACTATGATGGGGGAGAGTCACTGATTTGCAAGGAGTGGTTTGTTCCTATGGAGACACAGATGCCCAAAGAAATCTCTAGTGAAGATGAGAGGTGCCAATAAGAAGCAGGGTCTGAACTTTATTTCCAGGTGGATGTCAGCCTAGGTAGTCAGATTAATGATCTGCCTCCCCCAGTGGTATGCAAGCAAAACTGATGTGAGGAGGCAGGTGGAGAAAGAAAGGAACTGTTATTATTCAGACCAGATGGCTGGACAAGGAGGAACTGCCTCTAGGTCAAGTGGACACTAGACTTGGGTAACTTGCCCAAAGTCCTCACAACAGAACTGCCCACTACTACGCTGCTAAGTTGCAAGAGGCAAAGAAAAGGTTTAAAATTATACCCACATAAGGAAAAGGGGAATTTGCTCTTTTCCTTCATCTCTCTGTTCTGTTCCTAATTCTCGAGGAGCTTGGGTTTAAGAGAAGGACAACTACAGGGGAGTGAACAATGCCAGCCTATCCGTAAGCCCACAGCAACAGAGAGGGATTAGAATTAAATACAAAATGTCGCTTTTCATGCAGACTCACCAGTTTTAATATCTGAAATAGCTGGGAGGTTATAGAATCTTCCCAAGAATATTGTCTAAAAGGTAAGAAAGAGAAGGAAGGGATTTGGTAAAGCACAGTTTGAGACAGTATTTAGAAGAAATAAAATCATCTCTTCACATATCTCAGTAGCATGAAATTCCTTGGTAAACAGGTGGGATTTAATGGTATGTGGCTGCTTCTGGGTCCCCAATCCAGACTCCATCCTACCTCCTGCAGGTCTCTTGCTATAGTTGTGAAGTCAATTACTTTCCTCAAGACAGGTGGGTTTTTGAGCACATCTTCCCTGCATAACATCTGGGACCAGGGAGTAAGCAATCTTAAGGAAAAAAAAAGCAAATATTCAGCAATACAACTCAACCCAAAACAAAGGCACTACTTTAAAATAAATGCAGAACAAATTTTGTTTCATTCTTCATTGAAGAGTAGGATGTTTGCTTTACCTTAATGTAACCAAAAGTCTCCTTACCCCACTCCAACCCCTATGAATTAGATTATCTTGAAAGGTGCTGTCAACCCTTTGCCTCTAGAAAATAATAAAATAAAATAAAGTGAACAAAAGTACAATACAATAAAATGCCACTTAATGTTTACAATGATAACTTTCCCCCATCTAACTATTACCATGTGTGGGAAGTCCAGAGGCCTGGCAGGTTTAAAGAGTTGGGTAAGGACAGTGCTGAGGAACTGATATGAGATCCAGAGGATGCATGTGTGCAAAGAGAGGCCTGACTTGGGAAGATCTCAGGGATTCTAAGTCTATCAGTGGTAGCTGAGCCTATGAACATGAATGACTTTGTGAGAAGCAGATGTGAGATAAGCAAGGAATTCAAATTATGTATAAGTAAATTTCACATCAAACAACATGTCTCTGCTTTCTCTAAAAACTTTACTTTCCTCTTTTTATTTGTGTTATTTGGATACCCATGTGTAAAGTGAATATTATTAGTCTTCTCTTTATATATTAGGGAATGAAGGTAGATAATGTTTAAACCTTAGGGGCAGATACAGGAGGATAAATGAATCATTGCATTTTCTACTTCTATCTGTCTATTATAATCTGGCCAATTTTTCATTCCTGTCCTACATGCATCAAGAATTTTTAACTTTTATTCTCTGAATAATAATCTCAACTCTCTAACTGAATCTGGAAAAATATTTCTAAGAAGTAGACTGTTAAAGGGAGAAATTTAAAAAATCTAGAAACCTGTATATACTGAAGATAACCTCAAATGTGCTATCATTATGTATTTAATAAAATTAAAGGCAGCGTCATCTTTTCTCATTGATGCATAGCCCAGGTGGTAATTTTAAAGATATTTTAGGATGTATTTTCCGATGCACTAAAAAAAAAAATCATAGGCATTCCAAAGATTACCCTCCATCCACTCTTCTCATGAAAGTAGATGGAGTATAAACACTGCTCCTAATGAGTCTGAACTCTGTGTATTCCATTAAGCTCTAGTTATTACTGGCAGATAGGGCACCCTCTGGGTGACTGTTCTAGTTTGCTCCCCTTCACCTCAGTGGAAATCAGCTGACAGGAATTTGCACTTAGGCTCATGGGAGAGCCCTGCATTCATCTTAGGATCCCTGTTTCCGTTTAGAATTAAGAGTGGAACGCCTCTTTCTCCATCAACTGTCAACTTGTCAAAACACACTGAGATTGCTTGAAGTGGGGTGTTGAATGGTGGGGAGACCATCTGCTCTCTCTGACATGATGACTCCCCATATTTTGCAAGATGTAATTATTCAGCCCTTGTACCCAGGCTGTTTCCGAGTTGAAACATTCAAAACGTCCACCATTAAATGCTTTTCAAATAGAAAACAGGAATTTATGACCCTGCAACTGCAGGATCAGTGGTTTTAGTGCTTCGCCTTCGTGGTCATGTGCAAGTGCTTCCCTGATGCAGCTATGCTGTGCTTAATGTTGACTCAGGAAACAGGTTCTTTTTTCTTCTCCATAGATATTGTGACTGGAAGACACATTTTTCCTGATAAATACTCTTGGTCTTAAAGCACACTTCAGTAATCCTAGCTCTCATTTGTTATTTTCAGTATAAAAATAAAGTAACTGATTATAAAAGAATCAGAGATAAAAAGAGGAGGAGTTGAATAGAAGGGGTTGTATATAGAAATCAACTGAGAAATGGAAGCTTTCAAACAACTATGCATCTTATATTATTTAGATATCACAAAACTATCTGTATATGTAAATATATACATATATACACAAACACACATAGATATATACATACACATATAAAGATAGAGAATTTTATCTTTCTCTCATAGACAATGGCTTAGCTTATTGCACAGGCTTTTAATGGAATATACTATTACAAAAGCCAACTTTCTAGGAGATAGAAACTTGTAAATTTCTGCTCACCCAGAGTTTTACAGTTAAAAGACTCACATAACCTTTTTTGACCTTTAGAAAGAGCTGTCAGCCTGGTGGGCCTGATTGTTTGTAGTGCTTTGTATAAGGCCACCTATCTTTAAAAGCAGTACCTTGTCCTCTGAATCTCTGTAACACAGATCCTGGTTATAATGAGGATGCCTTGAAATTGCTCATCTGTGCCATTGTTGGGTCAGGCCCATTAAACCCTGAGCTCATGAAAGAAAAGAGTTCCATCTAGTCTCTACTAGGTCGGGGGCATATAGTTCCCAAAGAAAAGTGCTGGCTGGAAAGAAGTGATTGATTGGGTGTTTCGAAGTGTTTATACAAACACGTGAACTGGTTACATAGATATATTGTACCTGTGGCCTGAAGAGACAGTAATGGAAGTGGCCGTCTGGCAGCTTGTACCCTGTCTCAAATTTTGCTTTTTTGTAGGGACAGTGATGGAGATGATAGAAGTAGAGGTGACTTTCTTCCTAAATAAGGTTCAAATGTTCAAGATTACATGTATTTAAGGTAAAGCAACCAAAGGGCAATTTGCAAAGTATTTACCATTTGTTCATCTATTATTCTTTTCTGTCATTTACCCAGTGATGTTAAAATGCAGCTTCTAAAAATGAAAATGATTGATTGATCACATGATGATTTAAAAATGGTTGAATGGAACTTCTAAATGCAACTGAAACCTTTGTAGTCTCCACTGTGGGGAAGCAGAATACTACTTCTAGAGATACAGAGGTTATTTTTACCAATTAAGTGATATGGTTTATGACTTGGGGGGAATCAATGTTCAGATGGGTTGGAATAAGGGGATGTTCTTTCAAACAAATATACCTCTTCTCATGATCATAAAACAACAGAAAATATCAGACATGACAAAGAGCATTCACATAGGACTCCAAAGTTAGAGATAGTAGTTATACTTTGATATAGAAATTAGGAAGTTGTTTTAAGATGCATATGCAGATCTGGAAGCTTAGACTTATTCACTAGAGGACTAATGATATTGAAGCAAAATCTAGCTGCAGAAGGAAAACAGAAGCTGTGTAAGACATCAGAAGAAATAGAAGACACTGGAAAAACAAAATATCCAGATTTTACCAGGCAGCTTCTCTTTTATACCATGTGGGCTGATTTTTTCTTAATTCCTTAGTGAGTGAGAAAAACAAAATTATATTAGAGATCTCTTCTAAATCATATGCTGCTTGCATAATTGCAAATATGAGATAAGTATGTAGAAAAATGTAAGTATTCTATAGAACACTGCTTTGGAAATAGGTGGTTTGGTGTTCATTACTAAAATATTTCTCAGGCTACGGAGGATGATCTGTAATTCTATTTCTTCAGGAGAAAATGATTCGTGCCATGATCTCTGATGTAGAACTTGGGATGTTGTTCATTCATTTTTTTCATATATTGAGATGGTCACAGATGAGAATGTTAACAAAAAATTATGACCTTCTTTAAGTCCCCACTTGGTCTATTTCTGCATAAACAAAAGGACCCATTTATTCCTTAAAGACTAGTATTATAGGACCTTATTTTCTTAGAAAATATTATTCCCCTTTCTATTCTTATTCTTTAAGTTACAGTACACCAATTTCCCACAAATTTGACAATTTCAGATTTTATATTTGATAAGTAACTGTGCAGATGAATCTATGTGTGTTAGTCAACTTTTCATTGCTGTGACCAAAATATCTAACAAGAACAACTTAGCAAAGAAAAAGTTTTGACTTAAAGTTTCAGAAATTCAGTCCATGGGCAGACAAATCGATTGCTCTTGGTAAGAGACAAGGCAGAGCATCATGGCAGAGGGCTTGCTATTCAGTGCATGGCAGCAAGAAAGCAGAAAGAGATCAAGGCACCATCCCCTAGTGACCTATTTCTTCCAGTCACCAAATGAATGCTTATAGTTACCACCTACTACATTACTTTTTTTCAAATTACTAATTCATGAAAGGGATTAAGCCATCAATTACGGTATACCTCTCACAATTGAATCTTTTCACCTCTGAATTGTTTGACATATGAGCTTTTGGGGACCACTTCCTATTCAAACCATAATACAATGACTATGACTATCACCCCTGATTCTTTCACACATATTAGAATCGTCTGTATATGAAGCACCTGTCATCTCTCTCTCTCTCTCTCTCACATGCACACACACACAAACACACACACACACACACACACACTTACTATAAAATTTTAAAAATCTGAATTTGTACCACAGGTAGAGGACTGCACATCGGTATTTAAAATTAGCTCCCAATGGAATTCTAATTTGCAGCTGGGGTTGCAACCCACTGGTCTATAGCATGTAGTAATCTGCAGTTTTGCTGAGGCACAAAATTGAATCACTTGTGCTTGGAGTGAGTGATTCTGCTGGTGAAGAAGTCCAGCCTGCCACTCAGCTTCTAAACCTCTGGACAGCCTACTTTTACTCTATCTGGGCTTACACACACACACACACAGTCTCTTATGAAGCAAACAACAAATTCAGAGAAAGCAAACAAACAAAAGCAAGCCAAAACAACATTTTGTTGCTCCTTCTTTGTGAAAAGTGGCTGAAGAAAACCAGTCATTCATGTCTCAGATGTAAGTGTTAAGAATTGTAAGTAGGCCTGGTAGTAGAGGATTGGATAAATGGATTCTAATTAAGCGATCTTATGTTAGCTTTTTTCTCCTTATTTATAGTGTTGATCCTTTTGGGGTTCTAAGTTAAAACAAGGAAGAGAAGGGTTCATCTGATAAGCTTGATGTCAGATTTTGTGTCCAGGCTACATCAACACAGAACCAAAGACTGGTTCCATACTAGCTCAATAATGAACATTCCAAACAAAGATAGGATCTCCTGGGATTTAATACCATGAAAGTGCATGTGTGCATTTATATGTGTCCACACAAGCAAAGTGCAAGGAAACAAATGGAATGATTTCTTGTGTATTGAAACTGTTCTTGTCAAGATGGTAGAGACTCATAACCAGAACAGTCACCGATTTTCTTCTCATTTGAAATTAGATGTTTGTCTAACAAATCTCTCCTTTTCTTATTATGGTTAGCCCATGGCACCTGAGATGTTCACTACTCATGGACTCTAAAGGATCTGAATCACAGTATCTGTTTTAATAGCTATCGGTGAGATACTATTTGAGTAGATATTAAGAGATATTAGAATTAGTAACAATATATAATAACCAGAGATCTAGGAGAGTGAGCTGCTTCAAGGAGAAGGATTTTATTTTCAAGGAGAAGGATGTTCATTTCTTTTTAACAACTCCAAGTTCTTTATTTTATACACCAAAAAAGGCCTGTTTTTAAATATTTGCTTCACATTTTGTATGAGCTCCCATTCAACTTAAGGCATCATCTTTCCTGTTACCATCATTTTTTGAATATATTGGAATGGTTCTTGATATTTGCACCATGGGAAGACTGTAGAAATAAAGATAAACTAATCCAACATTCATATTTTCTTATTTCTTCTTATATTCTAGACATGGTTCTATGCCATAAAGCTTTATACCCCTCAGAAAGAAAACTAAGTAGGCATCTGATCCAACATACAGCTTTTCACAGATGCACTAGTTTTTGGAAAAGTCCTTTCCCTATACCCATGATTTTTAGATTCAAACCATCATTTCTCCCATTAAATTTCATATGATAATATGATGGACAAATGACAGAGGAGTCAAGGTTTTGCTTTTAAAAATCCTACTGTGGTATATATATATATACCACAGTAGGATTTTTATATATATACACACACAATGGAATATTATTCATCCATAGAGAAGAATAATATTATGGCATTTGCAAATAAATGGATGGAATTGGAGAATATCATGCTAAGTGAAATAAGTCAATCCCAAAAAACCAAAGGCCGAATGTTTTCCCTGATAAGAGGAGAATGATATACAATGGGGGTGGGGGGGGTGGGGAGTGAAAGAAGAATGGAGGAACTTTAGATTATAGAAGGAAGTGAGGGGGATATGAAAAATGGTGGAATGAGACAGATATCATTACCCTATGTACATGTATGATTACATGAATGGTAGGAATCTACATTCCCTACAACCATAGAAATTAAATGATGTACTCCATTTGTGTACAATGAATCAAAATTCAGTCTGTAAAAAATTAAAAAATGAAAAAATAATTTTTAAAAATTCTACTTGGTTAACCCTTTCACCCAATATTTGCATAGTACCCTTTAATGTTAGTACGCCTGTCTTTGGAATGCCATTCACACATAGAGTCTTCATGTTCAGGAACTCTACAAACAGTAACTTGGCACACAGAGATAAGGCCTTAGGTGCTTTACACTTAAGAAATAGCACCAAATCAAAGTCTCTTGGCATCCCCTCACTTATTTGTCCAGAATTGACAAATTGTGAGCAGCAATCCTGGAAAATTCTTGTATAACACTCCTATTAAAGACAATTTTCTTTTGACTCTGCTTTGGTAATATCGAACCTCTATGTCACATTCGAGTTGTCTGGTCAACAAGACCAATGAAACCCTGACACTTTCATATCTTTCCCCACTAAATATCATTGATTTTTCTACTATCAGACCCAAAAAAGATATGCTATTGGCTGTGGTTATAAACATGGCCCATGCATAAAATTTGTATCTGAGTTAGGAACCTCCCATGGGAGCACTTCATCATCCCAAATACATTTCCACACTCAGCATGTCACCACATGCATTATTGCACTTGTGTCAGGATTATCTCCCAATTAAATTTCTTTGAGTAAATGAATCATGTCTTATTAATACTTGTGTATTCTCTTAATGATTTGCATATCTTTTCTTTGTTGGTGGTGTGAGCAGGGAGTGGGTACTGGGAATTGAACTCAGAGATGCTTAACCACTAAGCCACTTTCCAGCCCTTTTTATTTTTAATTTGAGACAGGGTCTTGCTAAGTTGCTTATGGTCTCACTAAGATACTGAGGCTTGTCACAAACTTGTGATCATCCTGCCTCAGCCTCCTGAGTTCCTGGGATTATAGGATTGTGCCACTCTTTTTGGTCATATGCTTTACATAATGTAGAAAATTCCTTTTTACCATAATTCACTTAATAACTAAATTTACAACATGAAATTATAGTTTATTAAAATGTGTAGTTATTCCTGACTGCATTAAAAAAAAAAAAAAGAAAGACTTATGTCTTCCCTTCTTACTTTTGTTCCTAGACTCAGGTTAGTCATATCTCATTAAAATATTCTGGAAAGATTCTTTTTTATTTTAAGTTCCTCTGAGTTAGAAAATCAGATAACTAAAGATTGTTAGAATTGTGTTACGTTAAAAGAACTACTTGGATTTTGTGGGATTTTCTCTGTTATATTAACGTAAAAACTATTTTATCATTGACCTTGTACATAAGGCTTTGGGAATTTATGAGACATCACTTAGCTGCTTCTTTTGTTGTTTTCCTACTTTCTTTCTTTATTGTCAATTCCCTATTTCTTCCCCTACTTCTTTTTCTCAATCTCTTCCTCTTCTTCTTCCTCCTCTTTGAATTAGACTATTAGTGACATGAATCTGATTGAAATTTATGCAACTAGAAATACATGCCTTTATGATATCCATTATAAAACATAATAAGAACAACAGCATTATTTCCAAACTGGAACAGAGTGAATTGGCAGCCTGGAAATGCAGCCCAGTGATAGAAAAGGTGTGTAACATGCTCAAGGGTCCTAGGTTCAATCCACAGCACCACAAAAAGAAACAAACAAAAAAGAGTCAGATATTGCATAGGTGTGTAGGGGTTGCATATCCATAAGCATTTAAGCCTTTGCAATCAGTATAACCAAGAAAAGTAAAAGGTTTTGGCCTAATATATTTCCTTTTATAGCCCTGGTCCCTACTCCCTCATATAGGAATGAGTGAAAAAGATAAAATATCCTACAATGATATTCAGCTAAGTTATCTTAATAGTGGTTTCATTATATCCAGCCATTGCAAAAGGCAGAAACTGGACCCAGGGGAAATGTAATGACTTTACAAAGGTCATTTTAGCAGTAAATGACATAGAAAAGAGTGGTTCCCAGAGACCTGACCTCCAACCCTGTCTTACCACACTACCATTCAACTTTCCCCTGATACTTCCATAAATGCTTGTGTTATTTTCATGACAACACAATAGCTATGCTTTTTACTTTATGTTTTTAAAGATAACTGGTTTTTTCTCAAATGGAAAGATTGGCAATACCTAAGAAACACGAATATTAATGAAATAATCTTTTTCTTACAGATACATACATCAAAGCCTAAAAAGTGAAATCCTTGGTTTACTTTACTAAACCTGTGTTTCGCTTCTTTGATCTTAGTGTGGAGACTCCAGGTTCAAAACTCAAAACTCAAAAAAAAAAAAAAAAAAAAAACCAACCCCTCCCCCAGAAAAGAAAAGAAAGAAGAATAAAAGAAAGAGAAAAACAAGAAACACAAGGAGAGGAAAGGAACAGAGGGAAGGAAGGAAAGGCATATATTTCCTGTCTTCAGTTAGAATCACTGCATAAATACAATTCTATATAAAAACTCTGACCACTCACTGCCACACAGAAAACATCAAGATAAAAAGCATTTCAACTTTATCTTACTACATAGTGAGTCTGTGAGGTGCTCAAAGCATATTCTATAAGGGAAATGAAAGGCCAACTGTTACCTAGATACATGAAAGATGACAGTCACGTGGTATGATGCAAGAACAAAGTGCACACAAATCTGCCTGCCTCTCTGTTAATCATTTTTGGATTATACTTTCATTTTTTAAAATCTCAAAATCTCCATTGAACAACAAGTGTCATTTTTCTCTAAAACGCACACTACTTTAAAATTTAAAGTGTCACTTTTATTTAACTAGGAAATCTTTGGGCAATTAAAAGTCAGACTTTGGGGCTGGGGTTGTAGCTCAATGGTAGAGCACTTGCCTAGCATGTGTCTACCTACAACTAAAGAAAAAATTTTTAAGTTCAGATTTGGCTTGAATTAGCTCCTAAGGAAAGGTGCCTGCCTGTCATTGGTTAGGTGGAAAGGACTGTAGGGGTGGGAATAGAACTGACATGTTTCATTGGGTGGACACAGTCAATGAGAGTTCTGGCACACATATCAGCAAATGGAGGTGTAGAGTGCCTGAAAGAGATTGGCAAGATTTCTATCAGCCCCATCGTCCATTCTCCGAAGTGCCTCATTCTGGAGGGGTCACGGCTTTCTGACCAGTCTCTGTGCCTGAATAGTAAGAAGACGTCCTTGCTCCTACTTGCAGGTTTCCATCTAAGATTTCTCCATCATGTGGGGTTGAGCTGAAAACATAGCAGAATAAAAGAGAATTTAAAAAACGAAATTAGTATGTTCTTCAGTAAAACACTGTTCATAGACAGATTAAAAATGCCAATCACAACACCTTTTTTGCTTCTTTTTATTTCCTCTTGCATCTCCATAATGTTATTTCTGTTTTTAGAAACACATCTAATTTTCTCATATTTTTCTAAGTAACTATAATTGCAAAAATTCCAAATGTGAACTAATAAATGTAGATAATGGAAAAAAAATACCACTTTTATTACTTGTACCTCGCATTTCTTTAAGATTCACAGAATTTTTGTTGATATTTCTCATAATTGCACTCTATTAACTAATATAATTCATCTCAAGGGCAGCTAGAATGTCAAGACAAATGTACAATAAAAACTATCTTATCCAGAAATTTAAAATACGCTTCTTGATTAATCAGTTTGACAAATAAAAGTCATCAATCCTTCAACCAATAAAATTTATTTCATACCACACTATTCCATGGTATGGAAATTTGAGGAGGTGAAAAAGATAGTCTCAGAACTGCAAAGCACCTTGTCATAACCATGTGTATTATTTTCCAGGATTTTCTTGGTCTCTCCCCAGGGGCTTGCATGGGATTGTTCATGGACTTCGGTCACTTGGGTAATATGTCCAGATAATTCAAAAGGCTGTCAATGAAAGTAAGATATCTAAACCTTTAAGAACTCTTTTCCTTTTCTTCTGTAATAACACTGGTAATTTTATAGATACCAGCTGATCTTCTAGACAAGGCTCCAGGGTGAGAACAAAGCAGAGAAACTACTCTGTTTCCACAGAATGATTACAGATCAAGAGCCGGAACCTAACTTTCCCTGATTCAAAACACTGAGATTATTGTTATTGTAGCATAACCTAGCATTTGTTAATAGATAAGATCAATATGTAAATAACTCTAAGCAGAAAGAAACCAATTATACTTATCATGCATTTATGATATATGGATAAACATAATTGCACTTATGCTCATTATAAAGTAGACTTAAACTAACAAGTTATACACCCCAAGTGTCTGTTTCAGCTATTTGATAGGCAATAGTAGACATTCTTCATTTATCAAATACAATCAAACATGTCAATTGTATTAATTTCTTAGGGCTGCCATAACATTTCATGGCAGAATGAATGGCTTTAGACAGGACAACTTTATTCTATCATAATTTTAGAGAGTGTATGTCAAACAGCTGTCAGTAAGGCCATAATCCCTATGAAGGTTCTAAGAAAGATCTTTTCTTGCCACTTTCTATCTGCTATTGTTTCCTGACATCCTTGGTGCTTCTTGGCTACAACTGTATCAATCTAATTTCCACCTACATTTTCAATAACCATCTTTTCTTTGTATATTTCTATGGCCTTGTCATAACAGTTATTAAATTCAGAGTCAACTGCACTCTGGAGTTCTGAGTGTACCTGAATTTTGGGGATGAGATCACTCAACCCAATAAACCAGCACTGCTCAGACTCCATTTTTAATTTCAAATATTCTTTATACAGTTATGGAATCAGTGTCACAAACACAAGACAATGATGCCACCAAGTTTAGCTTCTGTTCATTTTTGTTGTTGATATTCTGTCTAGCTGGGAAAAAAATAATTGAAGAAAAAGATAGATTTTTATTCATCCTTGTTTTTTCCATAGTGAGATAAATATTTGTCAAATGATCAAACTGATTTGATATATAACATTATCCTTTATCAAATGGCAACTAGATTTTTCTAGACTGAATCCAAACAACTGCAGTTTGTATAATTCTGTTGCTGTTTTGGTAATTGGCAAGTCTGGAAGGAAAACCCAGAGTAATTTTTTATTTTTTATTTTTCCCTGTATGTTATAGTGTTTTTTTTTCTTTAAGTGGCAAGTAGTCAGAGAGTTTGAAAGAGCCTATAGAAAGCAATTTGAGGATTTATCAATGTCTGATGTATTTGCATCATTATTAGATAGGAATTATAGATCTCCTCAAAGTCAGAATGATAAATAGCAACGTGGCCAATTTGAAATGGTCTGGGGAAATTATCTGCTGGTTTGCTTTAGGTCATTTCAAATTACAAAAGTCCTTGTTTTGAAATTGATTAATATACAGAATACAGCCCTACTATTGTAAATTTGCTGAAAACTAATTTCAGATTTTAGGTTACCAAATCACTATATTACAGATAACTTTAATCAGGACCTGGGTTAAGATATTGAACTATCTGAGGAAGGTAAGTCTTTAAGGAATTAATGATCTAGCTCATTTGACTCAATCTGCCATTAGGCCTTGTAGTAGTGAAACACAATAGTGAAGAATTTTGGAGAAAAGAAAGCTGAGAACATAATGCACTTTTTGGTTATCAGAACTCTGCAATTTAGAACTTTTGGTTGACAGCAGATGATAGTCTAGAGACAAAAGGAGCTTAGTCAGGGTACCTGAAAGGAGGAACTGTATGTCCCTGAATAAAATTTCCTTTTCATTGCAGTTTTGCTAAGAATGTCCTTAAAAGCCTCATAAGTCTTGGGCTCTTGGATCTTTCATATTGCCTAGAATAGTCCCATGTTGCACTCTTATTTAGCATGGCACATCAGAGTATATGATAAATTTTTTTTTCCACCTTAAATCCCCGCAGAGCACAATGATAGAGACATAATGTATCCGGATACACATACAAGGTAGTTTGAATTTAATGCATTTCATATCATTAAAGTTAACATTTCATGTATTATATTTCCTTTTAGAATACACTTGCATACATCCATATCCATATAGATATATGCATGCACACACACAAAATCCCATTATGTAGATCAATTTACATGATCACAATGTTCATATCCATAAAGCAGTGAACTTCCCAAATCAGATGCATGCATAAAAGCATTGATGCATAAAATTTCCATCTTGCAAGTACAGAGAAAGTTCTAGTAGGCATTTAGTGCCATGACAGGTCACTTAGGTTACAACTAGCTATATAGGACATGCTAATAAGATTTAACCTTCTTTGTCTGTTGCTGAAGAGGGGGAAAAAGGGGAGGGGTGAGCCTTTCTTATCTTTGAAGATATCAAAGAAAATTAAAAACAACCACTTTCCTTCTGATCCTTGTGGCTGAATGTTTCTGAGCTGCATAAATGAGGTATACACAAAAAGAATATGTTTTTAGGAAGACAATGCAAGGTCCTAATCCCTCTCTACTGATCATAGCATAAGTAAAATTGACAAAATGATTTGATGGAGTCTGTGTACAGACTTACTTCCATCTCCATACTTAATATGACTCTTCATCTAAAGTAAACTCCACTGGAATTAATATTTAAAATGGAAAGCAAAAATTTCAAAGTGCTATTTGACAATACTGTAGTGAAAATTTATTAGACTTGTCATTTCTGTTAATTATTGTCATTTCAGCTAATTACTAGTCATTCCTGTTGGTTATTAGAAGTGTCGTGTCATTCCCCCTTCAAGCTGCCAGCTAGTACCATCACCAATTCTGGTGTCACTGCAGATTCTTAGGCAATGGGTCAGTGGAAACCCAGTGGTTCCTGCACATCCACATCAGTAGAACAATTCTGCATATTGCTGAAAGGCAGAGTGATTAGTGAAGAAGTCATCAATAATTCTTGTCCTTGCTTGCTAGGATGAGAAGAAAGGAGGTGGAATTATTTTGTTATAAATAAAAAAGAAAAGCAAAAGGAATTTTCTATGGGCTAAAGGTAATCTATAAAGAGTTTGTCTACAGCTTAACCCAACTCCAGAAATCTTATGAACTCAGTAATAGTCCTTTCCCCAGGGTCTTGCAATCTATATTGGACGACAGATAGGTGTTGGCTGAAGGGTAGGGAGAGGAGCATGAGTCTGATATTCTTTTAAAAATTCCCTCTGTTTGAAATTCTATCAGTGCATGTTGGAGTACTGTTTGGATGTGTTGTATGCATGTGTTTATTTTTCCCTTGGGGGGTCTTAAAGTAAAATTTGATAAAGGTACTAGAGAGATTAATCTAGAAGTTGCATCAATAAAGTGCAGTTCAGGTATCATGAGAAAGAAAACAAGGAATGCAGACATTCTATTTAAAAGAAATGTCAGTAATCTTAAGCATTCCTAAGCAAGCAGTATGGCCACCTTATTTTGTTTCTTGAGGGTGTAACTGGGAATCATGGTATGGTCTGCACGAATAAGATAGACCATGCTAATCATGAAAAATATGCATGGCAAGTATATTGAATACTGAATAAATGCCCTCTCATTATATTTTGATTTTATATGAAATCAAAATAAAATAGAAAATTGAAAGATTATTTTGGAATCTATTCAGTGAAATTAACCAAATTCATCAAAAAAAAATTACTTTTGCTGTGGAGGATTTTTCCAAGATAATCTGAATATCCTATTATTCACTTACTTAAATTTGCCTCTTTAGCCTCAAATATCTACCCTTCCTCTCAAGACTTTGTCTAAGTTTAGAACTTAGTAATTTTCAAATAAGGGCATGCATATTAATATTATATCATAGTTTTCCCTTTCCATGTTGGGTTCAAGCAATTATTTCTCACCCTTTTGGACTGCTCCTTCAGTGTTAGTGAAGTTTCCACTCTGGTCAAGAGCACTATTACTAGTCAGGGTTCAAGGTCATCTGCTATGAATATTGAAAAAGGGGAAAGAAAAGAAAGAGAGTGCCTACAATTTGACATAGTCTAAGACACACCTGAATATTCTGACTACAGATATAATATTCTTAGACTTTGTAATATGCTTCTAAGGAAGCAATGGTACTATAATCAAAATGAAGTTCTTTTAACCTGAAAAACAAATTTAGCTATTTACTGAACTAAGGTCAGATGCTTTAGAAATGTTGACGATAGATGTAAAAGGCAAAGAAGAATTTATGTAGAAGGCACAACCTACAAAATTAGTGGTGAAATAAACATTTTACACCTTAATTATAGGGTTAATATGGTCATGATGTTGCACAAATTTTCTGTTCTGCTTAGTACAGACAAAACAAAGTGAACAGAAAAGGACAGGAAATGATCCAGGAAAACTCTAACATGATTCTCATATTCTGTGAAGGATTCCTTTCTAATTTGTCTCAAGAAACCAGAATAAACAACACAAAAAAGAAAAAAAAAAAAAAGAAGAGAAATTCCTCACTATGTGAAAATAGCCACTGGGCACCACTGGGTAGTTTGCTACCTATGCAGTTTCCCCCTGAAGCTTGAGAACTTTGTTTATCTTCCTACCAAAAACCAGCAATAGGATACAGGTATTTGCCTGGAGCAACACTGGGACAAATTGAGAAGGGAATAGAAAAATAACTTACTGCACGTGAGTGTGCGTGCGCGTTTCACCACAATCAATCACATTTTCCCTGACATTGCTTCATTTATGGATTATTGCAAAAACACAGGAAGAATGTGAAAAGATAATGTTGTAAAGCCACCGGAATGAAATTGGTGGGAGGAACCCATTTCTCACTATGTTCCCAAGCACCTCTGCACTCAGAATCCCAGCATTGTTTAAACCTCCTTTCTATATAAGAAAGCTAATCAAATGACACTCAGGAAAATTGACTTGGGTTTTCAATCTAGTTTCAGATCTCTAGTGTACTTATTTCAAATGGCATTTGTTATTCTCTGCATATCCTTAGGAACAGGCCCTGTCAAGAAATGCCATACAACTTCAAACCATGTTTTTTCCCACCTCTATAACTTTTTATGTATTCCCTTTTTACATTTTATTACAGCATAACATCTAAAAATGAAATAAAGATTATAGGCAATGCTTCAGGACCTAGAGTTCTATGCCTTGCCCTGAATATAAAACCATGTTGATAGAAACCACTGTTATACTTCTGTAAATTGCTCAAATCTCCCCACTGACCATCACTGTAATTATTTCTGCTTGAAAATGAAAGGTTTGATCAGGAGAGAGGTTATTTTTTTATGTCTACCTTTTCTTTCATTCACTTGAACTACACATTTCCCCTTGGTGGTGGATTCTGGAGATTAGATTGATATTTATTTATAATATTTATCTCTAGGAGGGGGATAATCAAAGAGAAGTAAAAAAGAAAACAACAAATTTATGTATCATTTCCAAGATAATACAAAGAACTTCTTCATCCTTATCATGCTTTTAGGTAAATTAGAATAGTTAGAATAAGTGCTCAGATTGTGCACTGTGGGGAATGGTGGGGCAGGATAAAGGAAGGAGGAAAGAAGGAAGAGAAAGGGAGTAGGAAAAGGATCAAAAGATAATTTGAAGTAGAAATGAGATTTTTTTTAGAGACAGAAGAGTTTCACCCAAAAATCCCAGCATTAACCAAAACTCGTATAGCCAAATGACCTTAAAGTCATTTGATTTGTAAAACCTTTGCAGGAAAAAACTTTATGGAAGCTCATTTTCTACAGGATCCAAAGGTTCGTGTCACATCCCTTCTCCAGTTAACTCTTTTTAATATGCCTCTCCTTCTTCTCCCCTGATTCAAAGCTAATAATGTAGGGCAGATCCATTTCTCCTTCCACCCAGACAGCATTCTTTCCCTCTGAACATACCCTATGACTCAAGTTTCTCTATAGTTTATAAGAAGTCAGGAAGCATTCGAAGATGGAACAGTGGCTATTGGTGTGGGGTTGGTGCTACAGTTTAGAAATGAGGTATTGCCCTAAAGATTATGTGTGAGACAATGCAAGGAAGTTTAGAGGTGAAGTGATTAGGCAATGAGAGACTAAACCTAATCAGTGCCTTGATCCATTGAGAAGGATTAACTGGGCAGTAATTCTAGGCAGGTAAGGTGTGGCTGGAGGAGAATGGCCAGTAGAAGGATGCTTTTGCGGATTATGTTTTGTTCCTGATGAGTGGAGCTCTCTCTCTGCTTCCTGATCGCCATGTTCTGAGTTGCTTTCCTCTATCATGATGTTCTGTCACACCTCTGATTATGGATGTTCCAGACTGATGAGACCTAGTCTGCCGTGTTACATTTTCTCTAGTATCCAAATCCCAAGGGCTGGGAAGAATAAAAGTTTATTCATACCTTTGCTATTTTTTAAAGAAAACATGAATGGAAAGACTCTAACTCTTGTTTCTTAGGATGTGTTTGCCCTGGAACTGAAAATGTACTGTTTTCATCTACCTATTGGTAGAGTTCCTAAGGAAATCACAAAATCATATATGTTATACATGCATCTGACTTTGATGTATGACTTTTGGTTCTTTAGACTATAACCACATAGAACAGTTAACTGGAATACAAATTTTTTAAAAAATAAGAAAACTTAACTGCTTCTTAGGATCACTAGACTCCATTCTGTTCCATTTTTCAGATGAGGCTATGAGCAAGAAGACAAAGCCACAAACCTAGTTGGAAACGGAACTGACATTGGAATCTTCTTGCTTACAGAGTAGAATGAGTAACACAGTAGTCAGGAAAGTAGAACTGATCTCACTGGATGCACGCTTCAAGTGGATCATTTAATAGGCATTTATGAAAGGTCATTAATCACCAGTGAGAGGACTGTAGGCTAATTAGTCCAACCCAATGCCCCAGTTTAATCTTCAATGGTCACACAAAGCCACCCTCAGTTTCATGAAACCAAAAAATGTTCTAGCAATGACCATAGCCCTAAGAGCATCAGAGATGAAAGTAAAGTGTTGCTTGAAATGGGGAAAGGGGTGCCATGGAATTGCTAGTGTGGAATTCAAAAAGAATACCTGCCAGCTCTGATTTCCCCACGCTTTAGTTGATTTCAGGTTTAAGAATTGTTTTTGATATGCATATCACTTCTTCTTGTTCGAGTTAATTTGTTTAAACATTCATGAAGGGAAAGGTTTTTTAATAGAAATGTGCCAAATGTTTTTTTTCAATTACAGACAAACTGGGGTGTTTGCTGATCCATGAACAACGTGAATATTCGATTGTGGAGAGTTTTACTGCCTAGTAACAAAGTTTTGTTTTTATTTTCTGTTTTTTTTTTTTTTTTTTTTTTTCATTTTTATCCTCTCAGTGAAATGGCAAAACTTGTAAGGAAAATTATAGAAAATGCTTTAGCATCAGCTTCCTCAAAAGTGACTTGTTCTGAATAAGGTAGGGGTTTGTCTGTGGTTTTGTCAGGTTAGAAAACAAAACCAACCAAATTTGAGGCAGTGGAAGAAATGAATGTAGATGACAAAATCAGCAAGGATGTAGTCAGATCCATGTAGTTGGGATTATGTTAATTTTATAACCCAATAGATTGAGGGCAGTGCTGGGGGAAACTGGATCAGAGACTCCAAGGAAGATTGTCATGGGGGCATCTTGATCGATCTACCAAGTACAGTCTAGTCTATAGGTGGGAGGGGGTGAAGGTCAGGAAAGGGTGAGGAGAGAGTAGTGCATTATAAATATGAAAAATGGATCATTTTCAGTTTGCTCTTATCTTCTCCCCAGCTGCAACAGAATGTCTGGCAAGTACTAGCTGCTCAATAGATATTTTTGAATGAATGAATACAGGCAGAGGACAATAGAGGATGTCTCAGCAGACTGGCATTTACAAATATGAAAGGTCAGTTGCAAATAACCTGTTCCCAATTAAGAAGGCTGTGGTTCACAAACAGAATTCCTTTCTAAAGAATCGAGTGATGAAACTAGGATATCATGTCACAAGTCAGTTATAATTATATTATAAGAATTTAGTTCTTAGAGATAGGAAAGGTCATTAATGAGGTATACTTGGTTGTGAACTGCTAAATTCAAAAGCTACTGACTTTAGTCTTCTTAAATTCTCTTGGCCTTAGGACTGGATCAATTTCAGAGCCTGGGATGAAACAGAAGTGGAAAATTGACCCCACTGCAAAACTACAGAAGAACTGAGAGTCAAAAAATAATGAAAAAAAAAAAAACAAAAAAACGATTTCAATCCCTTCTTTATGGAACTTTGAGACACAAAGGAGTATCACTGGAGAGATGATTCCAAATTACAACCAATGAAAGGGAACTCACTCAAAAGTCTTCCATTTTGAACTCTCCATGGACTCATTAACTAGAAAAATTATTGTCAGGTTAAGCCTAATGACCACAACCTGTATCTCCATTTTACATTTCTCCTCACAGCCCTGGCCATTCTTTGAATCTGCTTTCCCCAAGACCAGTAGCATTTCAGTCATTGTCACCCAAGTCTCTGTAACCAGCAAGAAGACTTAACTTTTCCCATTTGCCATTTCTAATGAGACACCATTATTGCTTCCCTTATTAAGTTTTCATTGGCAGAACCTTCAAGAGATCCCCTTTCTTTCTGTTCCCCAAAGAAAGACTCTCTGTGGTATTTGCTCTATTTACACAGTTCAGACAAGTGTCCCTTTTCTCCTTCTGAAGGTGTTTCTTAAAGTAGCCTCAGATTTTCAGTCTTTCTCTGAAGTTTAGATTAGAAGAAGTGATATTAGCTTTGTGTTTTCTGATACAAGATGGTCCAGATTAGGACAGGGTTTCAGGAAAGAAGCAGATATAAGAAATTCACAAGGAAGCCAGGTCAATGTCCTGAGGAGTTTGAGGATTGATGAAGTCAGAAGGAGCCCAATTAGTTGTTTATTCTCAGATCTTTCTGGGAAATATTGATACTTGGGTTCGTAACACAAATTGGCTCAGGTGCCAGAATTGACAGTAAAAGCAGGACCCATGGCTTGTCCAGCTTGGTGAGAATTAATGTTGAATGGATTGAACAGCATGCATAGCAGATAATAGCAATTTTTGATTTCCAATATGTAAGCTGTAATCAAGTCTATAAAGCTAATCTTATTTTACACTATCTTATATTATGTTGGTTCTCTGACTAAGCAAACAAATTTGTTTATTCTTTAGCTCTGTTTCATTTCAAATTTTGCTCATTGGCGCACTAGTGTTCAAACGAAGTGCCTTGGTCCAATATAGAGGTAAAGAGAACTCTAATGATCATCTACGAGTGTGGGACTGTCTTGGACTTTACCTCCCTCATTCAAAGTAGTTTAACTTCTTCCATTTATTTTAGATAATGGCATGTTTCATAATATTTTTCTTCCTTTAAAATTCTATTGTGTTCCCAATATGAAAGTGACATTTAAAGAAAAAGATGCAGAGGTATACATACATTGAAACATTTTTAATGTTCTTTGTAAAAAGAGAGGAAGACTTGGTGACTCTGAAGACCTCTTACCAGCTTATCAGTGTTAGCTCAAGACTTCTGAGGTTTAAACACGTTTGAATGAGAAGTCTTATAGGGTGAATACACCTTTTCTCTAAGGTCAGAGGACACTAGGATTCAGGCCAACATATGCTATTCACATATTTTCATTACTTGCTCTGGAAACTTCCAAACTAAATCAATCATTGAGTCCATTTCTGGACTCTTCCATTCTAACTGCTGTACGGCTTCTGAGAAATCCCACCACTGAAACACTCAGAACCACCAAAAAACAAGAGTCCTCAATAGAACCTTCATCAACTCTACCAGGTTTTTGGTAAGCTTCTTTCCTTCCTCTCTATAATTTTCCTGAAAAAAAAAAGAGCTCTACAACATTCTTGAAAAACGAACTGGAATCACCAGAACATTGAACATTCAAGTAAGTTTATATCAATCAAGTATTCTTATCTATAGTAACCAAACCCAAATTAAACCTAGAATAGACACATGAATTTTTTTTTTATCTTGAATGCCAAGAATTCTAGGAATCTTGAAGTTGGAAGTTTTGAGATTTACATCACCAAAGTTTCATAATCTTTCTTCCATTTTCTGGATGCCCATTTGCATATTTAGGTTTGCCCCACAATTGCCTTAGACAAGTATGTCTAAGAGCTATAAGTGGAGAAAAGGACATGACCCTTTTTGTACCTTATTAAAATTTTTTACCACAGCTCAATAGCATGTTTGTCCTCATGTTTTGTCCAACATTGCCAGACATAGGAAAAGACCCAGATCCCCTATAGCACATGACATTAGACGCCCAAAGAAATTCTACTTCTGTCAGAAAGAAAGAAGAGAAGGTGAAGGGGTGCCAAATGCTCCTTAAACTACAAATCCAATTAATCAGAGTCCCAGGCCTGCACATCTTTGTTGGTTACAGTTTTGCTCTGCTGCTTACACGGCTTTGGGTTCATCAAGGTCTCCACTAGGATATTTTGTTATTATTTTTGTTAATTGACCCTAGGATTAAAGAGAAAATAAATAGGTATTGGTGTGTGTATATTAAGGAAGGTGGGAGGGAAGTGTGAAGAGCATGGAAAATCCAATAAAAGTTATAAATTCATGACTAGGTTACTGAACAGAACTCTTAATCATTTATAACACTTGACTGATTTTTATACATGTTGGGAAATCTACCGTTTAAATAGCCATAGGTCTATTGGCCCAGAAATAGAAGAAATTAGAACAAAGGATCAGGCTGGAATTCAGGCTTGAGTAAGCATTTTGCATTACTTTAAATCCTAGTCCTGTTGCATTACATACTGCTGTGGCTGGAAGAAAAGATTTTTGACCAAGTCCACTGATGGATCTTAGTATGGCCTGTGCTGCCTCAGGCTAAGGACTAATTTGGGTGTTTCCATCATAATATGGACTATTAGAAAATTGAGGAGGAATCTCCCAGTGAGCCACACTCTCTGCTATTATTAAACTGGAATATACATCAAGTTCAAGGGTCAAAAGTATTCTGAGAGTATTTTTATACAGGACTGCTGAATCAATTTCTCATTTGTCTCTCACTCTTTATTCTCTGTTCTCATTCCTGAATACCCTATTTTCCTTCTCACTCTTGGACTCTCCTTCTGTTTCCTCTTCTTTCCTCTTTATTCCTATATCAGAACTTCTTTATTCTCTTCCATCTCTTCCTTTTGGACTCCTTTGCTTCTCTTCTCCTGTCTTCATTTACTTTAAGTGTTCCCTGGAGTGGACACTTGACCCTACTGGGCACAATCAGAGTCCATTCCTGTTTGGTCTGTGTCTTAGTTCCAGGAAGTATCAGATAATCTGCAATAAGCAGAGTCCTTGTTTGAACAGGTTTGACTATGTAGACAATCTGGATAAAAAATTTCCAACCTCCACTCACGAAAACACCCTTTTACTCCTTTGTAGTATGTTTTCAGGCCTTAAATTTTTTATGTTCCTGCTTTAACACTTCACTTCACAATACCTCCATAAAAAAGTAATGTCTTTTCTCTTTTGTTAAAAGAGGAAATCCTCCCAAGAAGCTATCTCAAGATGTGTTTAAATCCCAAGAGGGATAGTGTTTTACATTTTTTAAAAATATGCTTTCCTTTGTGTTATCTTGTGATACTCCCCCAAATCATGTGAAGTAGACAAGGAGGTAAAACTGCTTGGAAGAAATTCTTGCAATGATAATATACACTAATTAAGGGGAGAACCTAGATCTCTCTTCGTCTTTATAATACAGCCAGCTGTGAGTTTGCATTAGGGTAATTTTATATAAAACGCACAGATATAAAGACAGTGAAAATACAATAGATAAACACATATGCTTTTCCTCCTCTTTATTTTCAAGAGGAAGTGACATTTGCAATTGTTGACTCCATGGAAAATAGAATTGCTTCTTCTGGTGACAGACACACCCTTATCTCCACAAGCCCAGCTGTATGTCTCTTTTCTTTAGTCCACGTGGCTCAGATGTGTGTCATGGCATTAGTTCCCACCCAAAAAGGAAAAAATGGTTTTGTTTTTTTTTTTAATTTTTTCTGCTTTCTTTCTTTACTTTCCTTCCTCCCCGTGTCTTTCCATTCCCCTTTCTCAACCCCTCCTCCCTCCCAACTCTGTCCCCCTCATTCTATTTATTCTCCTCATACCTTTAATTTCTTCCTTCGCTTCCACCCCTGTAGCTGAGATGAGAAATACTTGATTCCCTGTTTTCACATTCTTTTTGCTTTCATCCTTCTTCCCCCCTCGGTCTTATAATGTAATGCCAATTATTAAAAAATATAATTCACTGTGTCTCACACTATTATTTATAATCTACTCGAGCATTTTCTTCACATTCTTAATATCCCCGGTGTCGGGGAGAATTACGGCTGGGAGTCTGGCTGCAGGCCTCTGGGCGAGGAGAGGAGAGAAGAGCATTGTTTTCACAGGCAAATGCTCTGTTGTGTGGTGAGGTTTCATGATTGTTTTAGGACAGTTAGAATTTTTATGCATTTAAAATTATTTTAAAAAAAAAAAGCCGAGACATTTGTGATTAAGATTTTTTTCTCCTTACTTCCATAAAAATAAGAACTAAAAATCTTTCAGTAGTTCAATTTAAAGGAGGGAACCTCTCCATATGCATTCAGAAAGGTATCTGCTAAATGGTGATTCCTGAGCAGTTGCCATCTGCATAGGGCTCTGAGCATGAGTGACTTGTGCTGTCCCTTTGAATCTACCATTGCTCAGTACTTGAATCCTCTCTCTCCCTCTCTGTCTTTGTCCCTATCTACACACACACACACACACAGCACATCAAGATGAAATTTTGAAGATAAACTAAAGAAGGGTGGATCTTTCCTTCAAATTAAAATTTAGCAATCAACTTAGTCTCTGTCCTGGCCAATCTGATGTAACTTCCTTTCTACCTTCTCTTTCCCTTCCATTCTATTTCCTTCCTCTCTCCATCCTCCCTTCCTTTCTTCCTTCCTTCCTTTATCATGGACAGGATTCATGAACCTACCTGCAGTTAAAATCAACCTACCAAGTAATGAGAAATATTTAAAAAAAAAAAAGTATGCATCTTGGCAAAAAAGATGGCGACCAGAAAAGGAAGGGAAGAGAGAATAGGAGTTGTAGACAAAATGGAGAGAAAAAATAATTCCTCCTAGGCTATAACTGTGCCATCAGGTTCTCTGGATTTGAGAGAAAAAAGAAAACATTAGAATTTAATGTTGAGACCCTGGGTTCTTTGTCAGGCCAACAGTTCTTTCTCTCTTTCTCTCTCTCTCTCTCTCTCACACACACACACACACACATACAAAACATTCCTTTATGTGTCATTAGTCCAGGGACTGTTCCTCTTCCTCCCTAGTACAAGTACTCATGTACCCTGTTGTGCTCCTTTCCTTGAATACCACAGTGTGACAATGCTCACTCTAGCCCTCCCCTGATGCTGCTTCTTTGTTCTCTTCTTCCTGAAACAAGCATACAGATGTTTTACACTGGATACTTGCACTGCTGATCATGATATGAATATAGACATAATAATGATAATAATAAACTAGAAAGAATTACAAGCATTTTAGGATTTATTGTATGATCAAACTCTCTAGTGTACATTTTATAAAATCCTCTAACATCCATCTATCCATGCAGCTAAGTGATACTCTTACATACCATTTGTACAAAATAGGCCAGAGTTCTACATTTTGACATTCTTATATATTTTTTCTTATTGTTAGACTCTAGTTCAGTGAATGAACCAGTCTTTCATTTAGAATTTTGTTTTGCTTTACTTTGTTTCCTTGTCTTTTAATTTCTAACTACACACACACACACACACTATATATATATATATATATATATAGATAGATAGATAGATAGATATAGATATAGATAGAGATAGAGATATATAGATATAGATATAGATATATTTCCTCTGTAAAATAAAGCAAAGATTATGACACAGTCACTGATCTCATGAAACATAGTTCATTTAGTCAGGGAGACAAAGACAAATTCAATTATACTTAACAATCATCCATCTCCAATGCCCAGTGATGACCAAATAAGAAATGGTGTTTTGATACCCTGGGACTACCTCAACAAATCACCACAAAGTAGGTGACTTAATGAAAACAATGGATATTTTTTTCCTGACATATGTGGAGATTGGAAGTTGAAAAAGGTTGTCATTAGGTTTCATTCTTTCTTAGGGACTGAAATGGAGAACCTGTTCCATTCTTCTCCCCCTGAATTTGGTTGCTGACAATTGTAAGCATTCCTTGGCTTATAGATACAACAATTCAGTTTCAGTCTTCATCTTCACATGTGTACTGCTTTCTGTGTATACATTTCCCTCTTCTTATAAACCCTGTAATCCAGTACAATCTCATAATAACTAAATATAACAACTAAGGGTCTATTTCCAAATAAAGTCATATTCTGAGGTTTGAGGTGAAGTGGACCAGAATTTTCCTGGAAACCATTTATCCCTCAACACATGGTAAACATCTTTCCACTTACCTGAAAAGTAAACTGAAACAACAAGGTATCCTCAAATATTTTATTTCCTTATCCACTTAGTACATATTTTGCTTTTCTAAAGAAAAATAGAGACCTGTGTGTACTTTCAGGGAACAGCAGGTCACATGAGTGACAGTTACTTTATCTCCATCCTCACTTGAAAACCAGCACAACTAGTCAGTTACATGAATGGTGTCTGGAATACTGAAAATGAAGTGTAGTCTTTGATTTAAAACTATAACTGTATAATTAATGTAAATAGAACATTTCTGAAGTCATCTTAAAAGAACTAAATAGTTCTTAACCTAATCTACTTGCAAAGTTACTAGAAAAGAACTAGAAGTTAAAAATAAGACAAATCAATGAAAAATAGTATGAAAAATTGCTGCACTTTGTGGTAAAGTTTACAGACATAGATACTAATGCACACACACACAGACACACATATACACACAAGGAAAGAAGGACACACAGCGTTCTCATTGTCTTTATCATTTTAACTTGGTCAAGAGACAATGTTTAATGTTCAAATTGTATAGTGTTATATCCGTGCATAAAACAGAATGATCACTCCCTAGTGAGTCATTTGCCTCATAGATTTTTGTCAGAGCAGGCTTTTAGTCAATCTAGTTAAATTTTCTGTCAAACTTCTCCCTCAACCTGCACTTACAATTTCACTTTGTCCTTTAATAAAAATATTTGCCAATATGGCTTAGAGAGAGTCAAGATTAGCAATTAAGACTCACTTTGGAAACATGATTTGGATTCAAATACAGGATGTTGAGGAAATTAAAGTATAATGTATAGAAAGTGGCTCATATCATATAGCCAGGCACAAATCGAGAATTCAGTAAATGTTAGAAATGACTCTGAGCTGGCTTCATGGGCTTGTAACATATGTAGTTGAATAGTGCTCTATCTTGAGAGTTACATAATTGTTTTAATGTTCTACTCTCACCATTTTGAATTCTTAATGATTCTAACTTTGAACCTGTGTTCATAAACCACATTGGAAAGAACAATGAAAAATGTCATGTGATCAGGGGAGATATTATTAACGTCCATTATTATCAAAGTCCCTTGCCAATCATTGCATTTAACTTCACAAGATACTGAGACCAAAGAATTTCACTTAAAGTCAGTTGGAATTCAGTAAGACCTCAAAGTACAAATGTGTCACAGCTGTGACTCAGTGAGGGGGTTCATATTTTCTCCAAGAAGTCATGCTTGCCATTTGAACTGGAATTTACTTTGAATGTAAAATGAAGTCAATTTCAGGAACATTGAGAATCCCTAACATATCCATTCACACTCAAGGTACTTCCTGTATATCAGTTAAGAAGTTACTTTCAAAATAAAATCTTAGAAAGAATGAAAGGGTAACAAAGAACCAAATTTATGTGGATATGAGCTTGAAATAAAGTGATACCATTTTGGAGATTCCACATGCAATTTAAATATTCTTACATTTGAATTTAAACCTGATGTTGTACAATATAGAGATGAACATTAAAATTCATGCTAATAATTTAAGTTTACTTTTCTAAGAGTGACCTTAAATAGCAAATTAAAAAATATATGACCAATCCAAAAGCTTTATATTTCAATACCTTTAGTGTGTATATTGTCAATGCAGTTTGTACTGGGATCTTGACATTCCATTTTGTACAGAGTCCCACTGATTGTGTAGCCAGTCCTACTATTAGTATTATAATCTATTATAATCATTATTCACAGGTATGGGCAGGGCCTCTATGGTTAAAAATCACTAGTAAAACTAGAAATAATTTTGCAAAATTACTATTCAGATCAGGAAATCGTACCTTATCTATTGAACACAATTCTTACCCTGTAATTTATTGCTGAAACTAAGAATATTTTTGCATTGCACATATATTGGATTCTGAGAAATGCCAGATTAATTATTTCATATTTTGCTTATAATCTCCTTCAGGAAGAAAATAACAGCAGAGTGTTTGTTCCCTCTCATCCCAGCTAGAACTGACCTCTCACTCATCTGGATGCATGCATTATTTCAGTTGGCCCATACTTGGAACATAGATTATTCTCACCTGCATTATGACTACTGAAGGTGCCTCAACTCCCCATCTATACTGAACTGTAGGGAGTCATCCTTGTGTCTCCCTTCATTCAATACAATCAAGTATTTTTCTAATGAGGGAAAGAGTGAACAGGTTCAAGAATTGAACAGAGTATAATAATCACCATGGCAAAGGGGGTCAGACTCTGAGGTATTACGTTAAATTCTGATTCTGACTACATTTATGCTTTCACCAGACAGAATGCAGCAATATGTCAGTTATCATACAATGCTGTCTTCATCTTGCAGGAATGGGGCTGTTTGATGCCACTATTTCAATTTATTATTGTGAGATAAATAATAGTTCTTATAATTGAAAGTGAGCAGGAAGACATTGGACACAGTTTCCAAAGGTAAGAATTGCCTAAATCTGTCTTCAACTGATGTAGTCGCTGCTTTATTTAGACATCTTCAAATCCCGATTCCATTCATATAGTCCCATCCTGAGCAGTGAAGGCTTTCACCCCATATATCGCACTGCACAATTGACTCGCTGCCTTGTGGGGATGGGGAAAGTCTGCTCTCCTCTGGTGCTTCATGTATCATCTGGTGCCAGAGGCAGTGAGAATACAACATTGATGGACCAATGGACTGATCCAACATGGCAAATCCTATATTCCTGTTTGGGTACAAATGAATAACCTCATATAGTTCTGCACACATTGAACAAAATGATGAAAGGAAGGGGGAAAAAAAAAAAAACAAATGGAATTTCCTGATCATTGCATTCCACTTTATTTCTCTGTTTTAACTTTGTAAGTGAATTCAATGTCTGTAGAAGGCAATTGATGGCTCCAAAAGAGAATGAAAGAAAAATGTTAAAGCCCCAAACCACAATTTGAGCACTTGTAGACTTGATTCTTTTCCCTTGCTGAAATTGTCAGCTGGGCTTCTCACCTCATAGCCTTCAAATGCTATCTTGTCCTTTCAGGGCCAAGGGATGGACTCCACAGGACAGAGTTGCAGTTCTAGGTCTACAGCCTTTTATTTAGTGGGGTGGGGACAGGGTATAAGGACAAAGGTGCATGAGAAAGAAAAAAAAAGTGGTACCTCAGATTGGCTGGAAATCTCTCAAATGTCTCATCCCTTACCTAAGGGATTATCTTCCATGCCAATCATTTCACCTTCCTCCCAGTCCACATATTTTCAACTTGTACCTTTCTAGAGAGTCCTTCCATTTGCTTCGCCTGCTTCTTTCATTCCCACATTAAATGTTTTTGTGTGTCTTGTAAGAGTCTTCCCTTACTAACCCAGACATTGTGGATTAGATATGAGGTGTCCCCCAAAAGCTCACATGAGAGGCAATGCAAGGAAGTTTAGAGTTGAAAGGATTGGGTTATGATAGCCTCAACCTAATCAGTGCATTAATACACTGATATGGATTAACTGGGTAGTAACTGTAGGCAGGTGGGAAGTGACATGAGGAGGTAGGTAACTGGGACCATGTCATTGGGATTTATTTTCTCCCTGGTGAGTGGAGCTTTCTCTCTCTTGCTCTCTGCTTTCTGATTGCCTTATTCTGAGTCACTTTCCTCCTCCACACCCTTCAGCCATGATATTCTGGTCATGTTGCACCTTAGGTCAGAGCAACAAAGTTGGCCATCAGAACTCTGAAACTGCAAGTGCCAAATACACTTTTTTGTCTCTAAAATTGCACTTGTCAGGGCTTCTGGTCACAGAAATGAAAAAGCTGAATAAAACTCATTATGAGTTTTAAAAGAGTGTATTATATAATTCTTGATTATCATCATGTTACTCTACACCTTAATTTTGTTTTGCACAAATGGTTTTTTTTCTATTGAATAAGTTCACTAAGGAATGGTCTAGATTTTTTTTTTCCAACTACAGTTTTCAGCAGTGCCTTTTACAAAGGTTTATAATTAATATTTGTTAATAAAAATAACTGTTATCCTCAAAGTAAGTATATACAGCCCATATGTTTAAAACTATGTGTTTGAATGTTTCCAAGTAATTTGCTCTTCATATTTATATTTTAAATGTTCAATAAAAGGAATAAAAAAATAAGTTGATTATCCTAATACTTCTACAATGTCTAGAATATCTAAAGGGCAGAGTCTTCATTTCCAAGTGCCATCATTCACTACCCTATCCTTCTAGTCTTTTTTTTTTTTTTTTCCTGGTGAGCATCAAGGGCCAGGAAGTCTGATTTCAACTTGATTATATCCAGGTAGAGAAAGAAGGAAGGAGGATAAACCTATCTATCATAACCCAATCAGCCAATTTAAAAGATTAGAGCATATGAGCTACGAAAGCAGGCAAGAAAGTGCAGGACAAATGTGCAAAAAGGCCCAGTGGGCATAAACAATATGTGCAATACAAGGAGGCAGTACTGAGAAAGAAGCTCAGAAATAATTGAATGTGAGCACTATACATAAATCTAGATGAGATTTGAGCTGTGACCTTGAGGTGAAAAGTCTCCTTAAATGACAACCAAAGCTTTCTATTCTAAAGGGATTAAATCTCTGAAAATCATTCTCTTTCTTTGCATTCATGTTTTGCACTTTGTAAGGCTCACATTAAAAGGGCAGATATACCAGCAGTTTGGTGTTTACTCGCTTGTGTTTCTTTTCTTCCCAGATAGCGAGTATCGGTTTTACGGCAGATCAGAGTGGGTAGGTCCTTTTCACCTTCTGATTGTGGTTTGTAATCATCAATACCAGGTTAGCAAGCTTTCTAATGGAAATTACCAGCGCATGGAGGAATAATAAAGCAATCTGCTCAAGTGGGAGACATATAGACTCTGGAGCCTAAGTCATCTTTTCCAGGGCTCACAATAATTATGAGAGCAAATTAAACTTTGCATGAAACTTGTAACAGAATACCTCTCAATCCTATTGTTACCATTGCATCGCAAACTAGACAATAACAGCAGAGAACTAAAATATTCAATGACAGACTGGGTAAGGCTTAGTCTCACTGCTCTTCTGAGGTCTCAGAGTTAAGTTTGAATCCAACTTCAGAAATAGGGTTGCTTGTGGCATTCATCAATTTGATTCTTTCTTTTTTACCAGACAAATGGCACTGATCACAGAGCCCAAACTTATTTAGAATAGCAGCTACCACAACATACAGTGGTTTCTTAGTTCAGAGCTTGAAAGGATTAAAACTGGATTAGGAGAAGGAAAGATGTTTTCCCAACGGGCAATATTTATAGCTAGGAGAAAGCATTTTTCCACCCCCTTTACAAAAATAACAAGGAGGAAAAATGAATCTGAGCAATGAGTCTCTACATGGCAAGATGTGGAAAGGACTTAAGAAATATACCTTTCTAATTCTCAGTCAATTTATGTGTGTATGCCTAAGTATCCAATTAGCAGACACAGATGCCATTTTGCATTAAAAAATATAGGGTTTTACAACTGCAAACCAGCTGTGCCCATAAATTTCACCAATCACTTTACAGAGGTCTACCAAGAATTTGGACCTGAATATTATGGAATCTGTTATCCTCAGAATTGAATAATCACAGACTTATTGGCATATTTTGTTTAGTAAAATATTTTTCTCAAAGAAGAGTAGAAAATCATAACAAATGTACAATGGGGAGTATCAGAAAAATCAATTGAAATAGATTAATTCTAACCCATAAAAAGCCTACCTTCTACAATAGTTCTGTTCAATAGAATATTTTGCAACAATAGGAATGTTCTATACCCCCCTTTCCATTTTGGTAGTCATGTGCCAAATGTGGTAATCAAACACTTAAAACATGGCTAAGGCAACTAGGGGACATTATTCTTGATTTTATTTAATTTTAACTATTTTAAATGTTAGTAGTAGTCCTACTGATGATAATACAAAATAGCACAATTCAAATCATCCATACCATTAATATATCAACAAATCAGCAATGAAAGTCTTAAAACAAATAGATAACTACTGCTTACTAGTCACTTTTTTCCATTTTACAAGTGCCAATATTAATGTTTTTTTGTTTTTTGGGTTTTTTGTTTCTGTTTTTTTTTTTTTTTTTTTTTTTTAATGAATGGTTACATGTACAATATATTTAACTTATTAGGCCTCTTGCCTGAACAAAGTAGGTCTTTCAACCAATGTTGCTACTTCTTCCATTTCTCCCTTTTCTCTATTCATTTTTTCCTTACTTTTTTCCCTTTTTTTTCCTTCCCCTATTAGATAGGGAAGAAGAATCTCCCACCCCCAACGTAGCATATCAACAATATTTCAAAAGGGATTTTGCCATATCTGTCTCTTCATCAGATGGATGCATTGTTCTAAATCTGAATTTTACATAAAAGTTCTCACAAGCCAACTTAATCTATAGGCAACATTAGGAAACACTATGAAACACTGGCAATGTAAAGTGTACCTATTTTTTTTGGCTGTTCATTTCATATGTATTGAAATACAATAAAAAGAAAGTTTTTAAAGTTTTCATGAGAGAAAAATGACTGCCAATGATCAGGAAGAATAGGTATGGATACAGAGGTAGGATTAAATAAAAAGAAGAGGGGGATACAGGCATAAAGGAACAACATGGAGGATAATTCAAAGTAGTAAATTAAAATGCAGTTACATATTTCACATGTATAGTCTTGTTATACTTAGCAAATGTAGGAAAAGTTTAGTACTCAATGTTTAGAAACTTATTTGTTCTAAAGAAATAATGAAGCCCTTTTGAAGATGTGATTACATGAAAAAATAAAAACTGCCCAATTCACCCTTCCTTCTCTGCACCCCTCTTCCTGCTTCTTGACAACTAGGAAGGAGATGTTTCAAAGGGGGCTGGTTTTTATCAGATTCCTTCTTTGTATTCATCTGCATCCCCAGGTGTTCCTTCTTTTCCTTTGTGTTTTTACTGCTTATTCTCTTTTCATTTCAATATCATTCTTGTTTGTTTACCTGTTGACTGCTCTATTTTCTCATGCATTTCCCCTGTGTATAAATAATATAATTTAGTGGCATGGTATAAAAGTACTACTTAGCTTTTGGGTATTTGGAAAGAAGCTTAAGTAGTTGGTTTATACCTGAAGTTCACACTTTCAGTATGAATCCACAGGGAAGGTAATCATAGAAATTACCCATATAACTAAAAGCTACCAGAAAAATCATTGATTTGTTTTGGATGCAAATGACTCTTCACAATGTAAGAATATTCATTTTTGCTCCCTTTGAGGACCTGAATTATCTTAATGAACAATTTAGGTCGTGTACCTGTAGAGAGAAAAGGAACTCCAACATGAAAAATAAAACAAGTCATCCTAATAAATACATTTGGTACACTCACATATAAATGTAGGAGCTTCAAAGAAATGGGAACTGGTAACAATTTAAATGATAAGGTGTTTTTCTGGAAATGAGCAAAGAAAACCCTGGTGAACGTAGAGAAGGTTTCACTGTGTAGATTGACATGAGGTAGAAGTTGTGTAATAGACAAAAAAGGGTAAGATGCTGAACAACAAGAAAACCTTGGCTGGACCATAAAAAGTAGTGTTTTCATACTCCCAAGTTTAAAGATTCTCCCAAAGATCCTAATAAAGCATAACTAGCACCCTCCACAGAACTATTCTGCAGTGTTTTTACATTTAGACTCACAGAATGCTTCAGACCTTCCACATAGTTCACACAGCACCTCAGACTTAGTTCTCAGCTGTTGGGTTCCATTTGTCAATCAACTTTTTTGTATTGTCTTCATAAATTTCAGGTTTAGAGAAATTTATATGGATTGAGAGGATCTTGTTCGACCATGATTATCAAGACCTTGGGATTAAATACAAATCTGGGTGAAGAGCTTCTCTCCAGGATGTGGATGGGATCAGTGTGTTCTTTTCCTGCCTTGACTTGTTACTTATTAAACATGACTTTAGGGCATATGTGGACAACCCTCTAGCAAAATATTGACTGAGATCAGATAGGGAAATTAAACAAACAACAGGATACTAAGAACAATTTTTTTTTTATTAATGTTCCTGATACTTGCAAAACAATTTTGACCTATTCAGATGATTTTTATATTTCTTAGATTGCCAATTCCTTTCACCAGCTTTTGGAATGGGATTATGCTAAGGTTATTTTCCCTTTTTAATGGATGCATAAAATAATACAAAGAAAAATTAAGTAGGGTGGTCAGCATCCTTTTAGTAGATTTTTACCAAATGCTGACTCCCTCCCCCAAGTGACTTTGTATTTAATTGTGCAGGTAATGCAAAGGAGCAGAATCCTATTAGACTTTAGGTAGGTTTGGAACTCTGCTAGGATCACATCTAAGGATGCCTTTATACTGTAAGGCAAGCTCTTGTTTGTGTGGTTATTTTTTTTTAAGTTTGGCATTTTTTTCCTTTTGCAGCAGTTATTAAAATATGCCACTGGTATCCTGTGTGCTGACAGGAGGTTTCTTAGAAAAGCATTGTTATTTGTTATGTTCAGAGGGTTTGTGGAGGAATAAATTGCATGCACATAGTGTGATGGCAGCTGGCAGTCAACTGCGACTGCTGTTGTGCACTTCACAACATGCTTTATGTAGCTGGAAACATTTACATTAAGGTCAATTAGGTTGCCAAAATGGAGAATCACAGCTGAGGGATGCTTAGTGAAGTGCACTGGTGTTTGGCAGGGGAAATAGAACCGATAAACCTACAAGTGCTTGGTCCGCCAGCTGGTGGGTGGTCCCAGCAATGCTGCTGTAACACTATTCAATTCAATTCAACAAATATTTATTGAGTAAATAGATTGTGCAGAACACTGAGCAAAGTGCTGATGGGGTGGGAACACAGGACAAACTATGATTCAGGTCTTAGAAAGGTTTCCAATAGCAGTAGACTCACTACTATGTCACAATGATTTCATCAGCCCCATATGCTGCACACTGTCCTGAAGGTTCTCTATGCATTAACCATTATATGTTCACAATAAAACTTATGAGATATGTGCAATTATTTCCCCATTTTATCAATGAGGAAATTCCACTGGTGAGGCAGGTGTCTTGGTCATGCTTTTGATAGCTCATACAATATCTTCTTTCTAAGCATTTGACTGAATTGAATTTCACTGCCACAAAATAATTGGGTGTGGCCATAAATCTTGCTTTGGTCAAGGGTATGTGATGTGTGCCACTTCTTGTGGAAATATTTGAGAAATGGTATAAAATTTTCTTCTGTCATGGTATCCATTGATCTTCCAAATAATGGAGTCTCTATTAGCCTGGATCCTGGAATAAGAATGTATTAATTAGAACAGAGGGTTCCCTAATACAAAGACACATGGTATCACTTAAACTCCTGAGGTTTTAAACTTGTTTTTTATGGCAATGTAATTTCCTACTTCTCAAAATCTACAAAATTATAATCTACATTTTATTGACAAGAAATAGAAACTCATAAAGGTTAACTGAACTACTTAATATCATATAAGAAGAAACAGAACTATTAAGAAAATGAGGTTTTGTTTTTTTTTTTGACTCCAGAATTCACACTGCTTACAAAATAGGCTGCAAAGAACCTCAGAAAAGTGGAGAACTGAACCCTGCACTTACAGAGCTGAAATAATTACAAGGCTCTTTCCTTTCTTCTCTCTTCCCTTCTTTCCTTCCCCACACATTTTCTTCCCCATTTGCACTTTCTCTTCATCTCTACCTCACTGTGCTTTTATTTTCCATTCCCTCTTCCCCTTCTCTGTTCTATTTTCTTGCTTCTCATCTTCTCTAGATACTTATAATGTTCATGGAATTTTCTTTATGTATGCCTCTCCTCTGCTACTCTTTGATCTCCTTCAATCTTTTGACCTCCCTTTTCTAACCCAATTAATGTATATTTGCTTTATTTCTGTTCTAGCTACCACCATCTGACAGAGCTGGACACCTACTATCAGTAAAAGAATATTTTTTTTATTTAGTTTCTTTTTACACGTGGTAATTGTGAAGTTAAACATAATCTCCTTGTTAAAACCTACAACTAGTAAAACACAAAAATGAAAATTAGTAAAATATTTACCAAAACCAAATTAGTGTTGGAAGATATAATAAAAGTAGTAACAGTAATTTCCATGGTTTCTTCTCACTGTCTTCCAGTATTTTCTCACTATTCATCTCGGATATGTTCCATGAGAAATTTTACCTCCCTCATTAAAATCAGTTCTTCCTACACCAAACTGGCAAAACTCTAAATTAAGATGTCCAGAGTTAAGACCAAATTTGAGTTTAAATATGTAACATTATAGTCCTTTACAGAATTCATTTTCTTCTTGGGAAATTTTTGACTAGGAATTTTCTCCATCCTTACAGTATCCCATATTTACACTCTAAAACTTGATAAATATTGTGAGACCATTATGAAAACCCTGAGCTAAGTTGGTTAAAAAGAGATAGCTAGGTTTTAAGTCCATGGTGTGTCATAGCATTTGTAATTTAATGCTGAAATAGTGTGCCTTCATTTTTCCCATTAAAAGATGAATATATTGATAGGAGGTCCCAAAGTTTATTTATCTTTGTGTCTGCACACATTAGTCATTTACTTTCCTTCAGTATGAAGTCAATCATAATGAGCCAATATAACAAGCTTTCCCTTGATATCAGTCCATCCCACTGCTGCCTTCTTTTCCTTAGGGAGAATTTCAAAAATTATCCAGTTTACTACTCTAGCCCCTACAAAATTCTCCCTTTTTTCCAGATAATTTCTCCCTGTAAGTCCAGAGTTCACCATATATAACACACTTATTCAATGGTCATTAATGGACTCTTCCAATTCTAGCATTTGCAATACCTTTTCTTAATATTCTTAACACAACTGATTTCTATTTTTCAAAATGAATGTCTTACAATAAATAGTAGTATCTACAAGACTATTGACCACTTCTACCAGTGGACTTTTTAGCAGGATATCTTTCTTTCTGTACTCTGAAAAGGACCCAGTGCTTTCATTCAGAAGCAAAATAAAAGAGAGTGAGAGAGAGAGAGAGATATTCTGGGCCCAATGTTGACAACTCTTTCTGCCTTCCATCCTGTCCTGTGATTCATCCATTTACCACATCTTCAGATTCTTGTTCTTTCAAACCACCCTTTGAATGAAAAAAAAAAGATGTATTTTCTATAATCCATCATTGTAGTTTGACAATACAGTAATATCCAAACTATTAATAACAAGTATGATGAAAATGCAAAATAATTATTTTCTAGAGTGATCGTATAGTCTAACTGACACATATTTTGGAAATGATGTCTTAGGTTAAAATCCTGGCAGAGCCATCTGTTAGATGTATGCTCAAGTTACTTTATTTCTCTCAGTCTCCAGTTTTTCATCTATAAAATGGTGATAATAAAACACAGCCCACAGGACTCCTATTATGATTAAAGGCAATAACACCTGGCATGTAGAACTTGTAGAATAAATAATAGCTCTTGCTATTACAATATCATTCCTGTAAGCAAGGGTTGAAGGGTGAGAGACAGAGTGAAAAATAACTGGTATCTAAGGGAAGTGAAAGACTCGAGGTAAGGAAGTTTCTTTAGACCTTTCTCAAGAGTCTTCTCTTTTGTTTTTCTTGCTTGGCAGACACAGAAAGATTCACTTCAGAGAATGTGGTCTGACATCAAAGAATGCCCCTTTGTCTCCTCTTCTCTGTGGGTGGATTTTGATAAGCGTTAAGTCAATTAGAGGTTGATAACATGTATACTCTCAAAGAAATTTCTCCACACAAGATGCCTCTGACAATTCTATACCACAGTTCATCTGAATGACTAGGCACCTTGCAGCACTGGATGAGCAAAAGAAAATGGAGTCAGCAGCTCTGTCCTTGGCCCAAGTACACTATCTAAATAACTTCTTTCACAATAAAGTCCTGCAATGTGGTAGGAAGCCCTTTCCTAACAGCTTAACCCCAGCCTCAGAAACACATTACAGCATGGGAGTAATCAAGTTTGAGTTCTTCCTACTGCAACAAAGATAGATACTTCTTAATGCCCTCTAGAAGTGTATGCTCCAGTATCAAATGGGAAAATTTACCCCAGGAATATTTGAATGATATCTCGAGAAATGTGGTTGTCATAGGGAGAAGATGCTACTCACATCTAGTAGGTAGAAACCAGGAATGCTACTATATACCCCACAATGCACAGGACAGTCTCCCCATCACAGAGGATGATCTAGCCTCAAATGTCAATAGTGCTGTGGTTGAGAAACCCTGCTTCAAATGACCTACATACTTATCACAATTACTTCCACATCAAGTTGGAACCTGGTAATCTCTATCTCAGGCAGATTCATGGTTCAGCTGAACTTGATTTCATTTCTTCTACAGCAGAAAGTCACTCTGTTTTGCTTCTTCCTCCTCTCACTTTCCAAGTGTTTCTACTTATTTCTGTCCACTGTCTCTGGCTCAGTGTGGATACTGGTGTCATTTATGAGCAGAAATGAAAATGAGGTCTCGAATTCTCATTAGATCAAACTAAAAACACCATGTTATACATTAGCACTCTAGAAATTTATGGATCTAAATGTCTCACGCATTTCCAAACTTTAGATCCATATAAAACAATATTTATCCTCTGTGGAACAACAAAGTTAAAATATCTTAAATTTCAAAATGCTATGATGGAATTAAGTGATTTCTTTACTTACTAGACTTTTCTGTGTTTTCAGTGTGCCATTATGATTTGAGAATTCACATGGTGAAGATGATGTATGAGTGCTCATTTATTAAGATGTGCTATATTTGTATTTTTTCCCAAAAGAATCATTCTGAACTCCATGTAGTACCTTATTGTGTCTTGTCAACTTGTTCATCAAACAGGTCCAAAAAGTGAAAAGACTCATTCTGCTTTACATGGTTAACTGGAATCTGACTCACAAATATTTATTGATCTCAATTCACTGTTATTTTCATTACATATGGAATAACAAAATGACAAAATGATTTCATTTTACTATTTACACTATTACCATTTATACTATTAACATGTATTTCCATTTCCTTCGATTACTTCTTTAAAATTTAAATACGCACAGGCTGACATAAGAATAACTATGTACTAGTATGGTATATGCTATTCTCTTGAATTTTTTCCTCATCTAATACTTAGATTTATAACTAATGCTTTAGTATATATACATGTCCAAAATAGCTATATTTTTGTTAAGACTTCGATATATATATCATTAACTAAGGAAGAGTTTTACTTATGTTTATGGAATAACTTAGTTTTATGGATTGACAGTAGTTTATGTTGCTATAAGAATTTTTTGGTTTTTTTTTATAGGGGCATATAACTTCATACTCTGGTTGCATAGTTTTTCCTGTATGATGTTCTGAATCATTAAATATAGTCTACTGCTGTCTTACTTATCTTGGATCCACTAAAAGCAGAATTTAAGGAATAAAAACAGAGAAAAGAAGAAGAGAGGCAAGGAAAGATGTGCCATGTGCAGAAAAGTAGCCATGTGCTACTCTATGGCCACCACTTTAAAATGAGTTGTGAAGCATCATAATCATATTTTTATATACTTCTATTTTTCTATATTTGCTGCTGCTTAATTTTTGAAAATTTTTTTTAAATCTGAAGGAAATCCACTTTATTTCCAAACTCCGATACAAAATTATTTAAATTCCCTGACCTATCCAGACAAATTTGACTTGATGCTTTTCTGAAATTTTTAAGTGTGCTATGCTTATCTATCTCTTAAACCATTCATTATATTTCATGTCTCATAAGAGGGATTCTTTTGGACATATCTGATGCTCCTGTTAGATTATGGAAACTCTATTTGGGCAAATACTTTATTTTGTTACAAAAATTTTTTTATTAGTTCTAATTAGTTGTACATGACAGTATAGTGCATTTATACATTTTGATAGATCATACATAAATGGAGTGTAATCTCTTTGATTATACCTATTGTAGAATCACGTCAGTTTAAAATCTCCATTTCTCCCTCAGTTTTTAGAAGGACGCCTTGCACATTGTCCATCCTCAACATGAATTTGCTAAAAATTGTTTAACTTTGTGTACATTTTTTTCAATTTACAAATATACAGTTTTCTCTTTTTTCCAACTCTGACTTATCTTCTCTTTTCTTCATAAGTTTTAATCCCTATTGATATAAAGCAACTGAAGAAAAGGTACATAAGAAAATGTTTTTCTTATATAAAGATTTAAACAAATTTTGCCAAAAGGAATAAGGTGATATAGTTACAAGCACAGCAGTCAGACCCATGTTTCTAGTCTTTGCTTGGATACTAATTAACTAAACAACCTTGAGAAAGTCATCTTACCTTTCTAGGCCTTCATTTTCTTATCTTTAAAATGAGCTATAGTGCTTTCTATATGAGCTACCTCACAGGATTATTTGAAAGAACAAACATTATCACGTAAATACATTTTGGAGGTGCAGAACACCATATAATTGGGAACACTATCATGAATAGAAAATAATAGTGTCTCTCAGTAGGGCAGTACTTTGAAAGTATTTAGTCCAGTCCTCCTATGTTAGTGATGAGGAGACTGGATGCTGGAAGGTTATGTAACTTATTCAAAGTCACAGAAGCATTGGAGGGCAGAACCAAGGAAAGAACAGAATGATGGAATCACCCAGTTCTAAAATTCTACCCCCAGTCCTCCTGTTCACCTCATCTGTCCAGATTATTAAATTATTTCCATTCTTTCATACCAGAGGCACTACTTTCTAAATCACTTTCTATGGCTCATGTGTATCATTCTCTGATTACTTGAAGAGGTCACCATATGGTCATTGGCATTTGTGTGGATTCTTTCTTTACCCTTTGGTGACAGTGTGCTTTTAGAGCATGACTTTAAAATAGTGTCCTACACAGGTAGCCAAGTGACTCTGTATCTATGTTGACTGGCATCTTCTTTCTCTCGACTGGCTGTGCAAAGCCAACCCACTTTGAATATCATAAACAGGCTCCTTGACTTTTCAGATCTGATAACTTTCCCTCCCACTCCATGTGAGTTATTCTTTCTAGTTAAAAGGTGCCTCCCAGCTGTTTGCAGCACAGGGGTGACTTGCGCCTTGCAGTTAACAACTACCTAATTTGGTCCGTGTCATCAGCCCTGCCCACTTCTCTGTATCTTCTCTGTTAATTTATAATTAAGATAGTCCCACAGATGGAGTACGAGTCCCAATTTCTCTAGATTGCATACTCAAAGTACATGGTATATTTAGCAATAAAATTAAGAGCAGATGTTAGCAACAAATTCTGGCCTTCTGACTTCCTGAAAAGAAAATTTTTCCCCTTTTTTGTACATAATACTATCCTTCATTATTTAATATTATCATTAGTGTAATTATTATTTTCAAGAACATGAAAAATAAAGATGTCTTATTATCACAACTCAATTTGTATTTTCTCATGCTTAAAGAGGATGTTATATTAGTTGCTTGAGGCTCATCAACCTATTATTTCTTTTAACAGTGAAAAAAAAAAAAAAAAAGCCAGAAAATGCAAGCAATTTCCTTTGGCAGTAGTCAGATGAAACTCATATATACAAAATGGAATGAAAAACTGTTTGATGAGCGGGACTTGAGGCAGGAGGACAGGCATCATATATCTCATTGTTTTATTTGCCTTCCTTGGTCCTCCAATAACTATTCCCAATTTTGTTTTGCATCATCTATTCCCCCAAAATATACTCCTTAGGCTTTTATATTTATAGGCCCTGCTTTCCTTTTCATTCCTTTTATGTTCTTTTTTTTTCTCCCTTTTTCTTCCATTCCCAATTATTCTATGGAGGTTTTTATTGACTTTAGCCTTTGATAGCTCTATGTATTTGAAAGCAGCCATTCACCACCTCCTCTGGAGAAGTACCAATAAAGTGCAAAACCATTATCACAAAACTGTTTCTCAAAGTTTTGTCACATCCCAGACAGTTTCATGAAGATATGCTGAAAGGATTTGTTTTGTTTGTCTTTGCTTTAGGGATTGCTAAGGGCAACAGGCAGTCCTGAAAGGAACTGTAAATCATGAGTTATTGTGACGCATCTTATTTGTTTCTGGGGGTGTTTCTCTGGGCCAAAAAATTCAAAGTTTGATTCAGAACCATTTTCTAATGTCCCAAGCCATCCCAGAAAAAAAAGTATGTTTTTTTGTTTGAAATCTAAAAAACACTCTCAACTGGTTTTAAATTATTCCCAAGTCTAATGGTACTCCATTAAATAGAAAGAGAGAAAGAGGCAGAGAGAGAGAGAGAGAAAGAGAGTGAGAGAGAGCACCAGAGAGGGAAAAATAGACCTTATATTTTCAAGACAGCAATTTGCAGAAACCCATGATGAAATGGAGGGAAGAAGTTAGAATTGGTCAAGGTAGACCTTTTAAATGTACGAACCCTAAAAGGAAAGCTAGGTGTGTTGGGTCTCCTTTCAGAAAACTCTGCAGTGTGAAGACAGGCCCTGGAAATCCTGTTGCATGATTGTTCTCTGAGGAGCTGGATCTCTGATCAGAAAGTATTAACAGTCCAGAGGCTAAATTACCATTGCTGGGAAGGAAGATGTCGGGATTTCTTTTGAGTGTAAGATGATTTACTTTTGTTTGTTTATTCGTCTGTCTGTAGTTTAGAAATTCTGATTGAGAAGCCTGAAGATATCCATTCTAAGCATTAATCTATTCATCAGCAAGGCTGGAACTCAAGAGGAAGATCAGGACTACAGATGCAATTTTCCACACATTTAACAAAAATAGCTCTGTGCTGCTTCTTTGTGAGGGCCACCTTTGGGGTGGGGGGTTCTGAAAACATGGGGATGAAAAAAGGAAGACAGTTTTTGATCTCAGGAAGTTTAGAATTAATAAGGTTGGTGAGGCAATTTTGAGGGATAAACATAGAGAAAAATCAGAGAGACTTAAAACACAAGAACAATATGGAGTTAATAAAAAGGATATGATTAGAAAGCAATTTTTTAAACTGCATTCACCTTTTGTAGAATATTTTAGGAAGATAAAAAGTAAAAGGAAGATACTGAAGTTGGAGTAATTAAGATGACATACTTTATTTTGTGGAACTACAATTCTTTGTAAATGCTAGGATACTGCCAGTATCAAAAATAGTTGTCCCTAAGATAACAAAATTCTCTGAATTATACAGATTCTTTTGACTTTACAGATTATTTTTTTCTCAATTCTGTTAATGTTTAAGCATGAGTATGTTTTATCTCATATTCTCTTATTTTTTCACTCATTGAACATTCAACAAGTTTACTGATTAAGAAAATAAATCCCCACTTTTTCTTTGTTGGCAGATACCTTCTGAAAGTGCAAACTCATAAGAAGGACCAAGAACTTTTTAATTGACTCCCCCACACAAAGCATGAACCAAACACTGAGAGGAGGTTACTGATGTGTTAACTATTATACATAAAAATCAAATAACAATTCAAGACAGAAATTGTAAGTTTACATTCAGTAGCATTCTTATTAGATCCATTGATCCTTTTATTCCATGTATATTTGTTGAGATGGGCCGTCAGAATCCAAATCCAGGATTATCTGTTTATGTAATTTGATGACTTCTAATCCATTCAGAGGTCTAGATTTGACTGAATTTTTTTTTTCTAAGTGTGATCTCTCTCTCTGAGCAACCTTAAAGAAAGGGACAGAGAACACAATTTTTCTTTGTATAGTCCCTACTTCTGGCAGCATGCTACAAAAGTAAATAATTTTCTTTCCATAGCTTCCTTACAAATGAAGCTAATAATTGATATATATATATATATGAACATACAAACAAATAGCAATAAATAAATACATGTCCTCTACTGTGTGGTCAGTATCTCATCAATATGTTGTATTTTGATCTCTATGCAGCTACTTATCTGAAGCAGTTTGCTGCTAAACTATAGAAGGAAGTTTCACTCCTAATTGATAAACCAAATCGAATATAGCTCTTTTAATGTGACCATTTTTATTTTGCAGGTTGTTTGATGAACCTATTTTTTATTTTGTCATTTCAAAATATAAATCCATTGTTTTGTATATTATTGTTTTCATTTGTCAGGTGGAAACTTAAGTGAAGTCTCTTGACTAGCAGCCCATTCTCTCTCTAAAACAATTTCTATTCCAGGAAAAGGTAGGTAAAGGAACTTTCTCATCGTACATTCATGTTTGTGCTCATTCCCGGCTTATTTGATACTGTCTCCTTATTTTCAGTCCAAATGACAGAAGAAGCTATATGATTGGTCTATTTAATTATCAATAGCACTGCTGAGTAGAGTAAATTATGATGGAACATACTATTTTCCCCATGGTGAATCTGGTCCAGTTGCATTTGGATCACAAGGACATCTAATCTGATCCAGTTAGTGGCTACTTTCACTGGAAGAACACTCTACTACTTATTTCAATAAGCACTGATTTATGGATAGGGCAAATTCTTATAAAAGAAGATATTGGGAATAGCTTGGCTAACCATAGGTACTAATTTGCTGGAAAAAAGACCCAGTTTGCATCAGCTTTCTCAAGAATGGCAATATAGATACACAGCCCTTTGCCACTGGCTGCCATCTTCCTACATATACAGTTTCAAGGATACACCTGTCTAAAATGATCCATGAGAACAAACTTAAACACGATTTTTGTCTTCCAACAGGGAGGCAATTCAAAGCCTTCTCTGGTTACCGTATCCACAGAGAATATCGCAGGCTCCTTTAAATGCCGTTTGTCTTGGAATTCACAGTCTCCATATGTTGTATATTTCTTTGCTAATTCTATCATAATCCCACCCAGATGTTACCAGATCATTTATAAACTATGGACTGCACAGTAAATTTAGCTACCAATACAACACCTTTTGTGTAGAGAAGGAAGAGCAATCAGAACACATATGAACAACAGTAAAAAAAAAACTAAGCACAGTTGAAAACAGCGGCCCAGATTTCTACTTCATATCACAACAGTTTAGCTGATATTTATCACTTATGTTCTCCAAGGAAAATTCTATAATCTTGGGCCTTCAGCCAGAGCCTCAGTTGTGCAGAAATCGTTGTATATAATGATGTGAGACAAACCCCTGGTTGCCAGGAATTCAAGGCCTTTGGGTTATTATCTGTGCAACGTGGTTGTAGAATGCTGACAACTTTTATCATTGAATATAACTACATAAGTATTTGAATGAGGAATTCCCTAAGTCCCAAATTCACCTGGTACCAAAGTCACTCTAAAGGTTACTACCTAGCACTTTATTACCTCTTTTCATCTCTTTGTGGAAAACAAAGGTGTTTTGAGATGACTAACATGGAGTTCAAGTTTACACCCTAATGAAGCATGTCTTTTCTGTGAGTTGAATTATCCTTCTTTTTTCCTTTTATCACTGCAGGAGAATGAAAATTCACAATTTTGAGTTATCCATTAGGAAAAATCATGAGAGAGTCAATATAATAGTTCCAAACTACGGTCTCAAGATTCAAATACAGGACTGGGGTTGTAGCTCACTGGAAAGTACTTCCCTAGCACATGTGAGGCAGTGGGTTTGATGTTCAGCAGCACATTTAAAAAAAGATTTTAAATAAAACCTTAATTTAATAAAAAGGTTTTGTGTCCATCTACAATTTAAAAAAAGAAAAAGATTCAAATACTGTTGTGGTTTCATAGTGTAGACCATGTCTTGAAAGACACGTTCACCTGGAAAGTCCTGAATTCCATTGGGATGAGTCTACTGCACTTCCAGAGCAGATGCTGTTGATTGCCAATTGTAATTCTCATTTTTCTCTTCAGCTTTTTCAAAACAATTTCACTTTTGTTCAGCTACCTGCTGATAACACTGTTCCAAGTTGTTATACCAAGTAGGGAAATTCCATTACATTTGCTAGTGATTCATCTAAGATAAGCATATGAACAAATAGATCTGTTGAGGAACTTCTAAGGAAAAATGAATACATTCCTTACTCATAAAAACAGTCATAAAACTAATAACTTTTACTTTTGCTTTATATTGTTTTGTTGTCATGGGATGTATCTAATTTCAATAAGTCTTTCGAAATTTAAAGGGAGGTTGAGTTTCTCTTAAAGGAAAATATTGAAGGTTGACAGATCTACCTACAGGAAATTTCAGTTGATCTCCCAAGGATGTGTCCAAATGTAGAAAAACAGGCTAAGAGAAAACTGACTTTTCCTTGGAGAGTTGTGAAACATTCAAGTGATTATTTTTTTTTAAATTGAGAAATAAATAGAAGTTGATCAAGAGCAAGAATGGCAGGAAAAAGGGATTCAAATAGAAGGAATTGAACATTCAGAAGTGCAGAGACTTCACAGAGCATGTTAGAGGAATCATGTCATTGGATTATTTGGTTGGAGGCACATGACACTGAAGAAGTTGATGGAGGAAAGATCCAGGGGTTCATTGTGTAAGTTGGTTTGAAGAGTGTGAAATTCAAAAGCATCTGATGAACAGCTAGAAAAGCTTCAAAATTGCATATAGAGATTCTTTTCTGGAAAGTTTTTTAAGAGAACAGATAGGAAAGTGCACAGTGAAGAAGCAAGAAAAACAGCTACCATGGTAAAATAGATGGAAGAAGTGAGAAAAAACTAACAAAAGACTGGGGTTTCACTTAATTCACTGACCATTTTTTCTTTTTTTTTAAGGAAAAGTTTTCATCTTGAAGCTGATCCAAGGTGGATTTGAAACCTTCTTTCACTCCACCAATTTTTATTTGGCAGGTCTTCATAAAATTTTCACAATTAGTTTATGATTTCAACCTAGTATCACTATCAAATCTAATTTTGGGTGTCCTTTCCATATTCTTAAAGAACAACATGAATTGTCTTTATTCTGTTTTTCCTCTCTCCTAAATTACATTGAAAAGCTTCTGCCAAAAGCATAAAATCATCATTTAAAAAAAATCCAGTAGGCCCATCTGTTGCAGAAGTGTTCCCTTCCCTGAAGACCGCTAACACATTTTTCTCCCTCTCCAGCAATCAATGTTGCTTCTAAATTCCCCCAATAGAATCTTTGAGAAAATTTCAAATTCTTCCCCAATCTTTTCCTTTTCATTCTCTAAAACATGGACAAGATTTAGGTTTGGAGGATGGAAGTGACTTCCCATCACATCAGTATTTCTTTCAAGTTTGATATAACTTTGTCTTTCACACTCAAAGTATTCATCATTTCTTTCCCTGAACGTGGCCTAAAATTTGCTTTCTGCACAGGCTAATCAAACAGATGTTTGTGAACAATAGCAACTGCTCTGGCATGAAAAGCCCTGCTCCTGGTCCTCACCTTTAGAGAGCACCTTTCCAACCACTTTGCCACATGGCTCTGACAGTGGGAAGGTGGACAAATAAGCTCAGTTGGAGCCCTCTTCCTCTTTTAGACCATGCTATAGTTGTCTAGTACCTTAGGATTTTCTCCCCCCAAAATCCGAATCTTGCTTCTAACAACTGAGCAGCCCTCCTTACTATGTCTTGCTTCTGAGTAAGTGACCAGTATGCACATCTCTTGGGTGAAGGGGTGGCCAAAGGGCAGCTAGTCATTTACAACAGGTGTAGAGGAATTCGATGTTCAGGTTCCCCACCTACTGTCACATTCCTGGAACAGAATATTGAAGAGTCAGAGAACTCTAAATTTCAATTTGTTCTTTCAGATTATTTTGAAGGTCTATTTTTCAAGTTAGAAGGTCAGATATAATTTAGTAATTTATTAGCTTGATTCATAAAAAAATATATATATTTAAACTTATGTGAGTCTTCATGTGTACACTTTCTCCCAGATCACATAATGCAGGAAAAGCAGATGATGGAGTATGACTTGATTGATTGTAGATAACTTCCTTGTTATAAGGTTGTGTGTGCATGTGTGTGTGTGTGTGTGTGTGTGTGTGTGTGTGTAAGAGAGAGAGAGAGAGAGACTAGGAATTGAATTTAGAGGTACTCAACCACTGAGATACCTCCATAACTCTTTTCCTTCCTTCCTTCCTTCCTTCCTTCCTTCCTTCCTTCCTTCCTTCCTTCCTTCCTTCCATTCCCTTCCTTTCTTCCTTTCTTTCTTTCTCTTTCTTTCTTTCTTTCTTTCTTTCTTTCTTTCTTTCTTTCTTTCTTTCTTTCTTTCTTTCTTTCTTTCAATTTAACACAGGGTCTTTCTAAGCTTCCTAGACTGGCCTTGAATTTGTCATCCTCCTGCCTCAACCTCCCATCTGAGTAGCTGGGATTACAGGAGTGTGCTACTATCCTGGTTCTCAGATATTTTTCTATAAACAGTTTCAGTGACTGAAATCCCACCACTATAATTCCCTTTTCAAATGCAAAGTCACCTGGGATATCACTTGTGTAGAATTGGCATGTCCAAATCATTTCCAGATGGTAGTTTTGGAGAACAACTTGTAATAAATGAAAGATGGAAAATCTGTGAAAATAGACCATGACTGTATGGGCCTTAAAGTACACCCAGAGAAACCTAAGAGGAAGGAATGGTGGAGGAAACACAAACAGTGACTGTGAACACTTTATTGAGCTACATAAGCTGTTTCCCAAAAGCTCATTAAATTCAGTTGCATCAAATCATCATCCCTGACCTTCGAATCCCATGGTTATTTTGTGTACCACTGCCCTTATTCAGAGCTGCTGCTTTCCTCAGATTCATAGTGAAGTCAAACAGATGGGACAAGAAGTATTACTGGCTAGTCCATCTTTGCCTCTGCAGGTTTCATGGCTTTAAGACCCCCTACCAATTTCTTCCTTTTTAAAGAGGAGATAAAGTTTCCTGATAAATCTCTATTTGTAGTGTATTCTCTGATAATTTCACCTATATTTTTTCCCTTTCTTAAAGTTTTTTCTTTTGAATTTGATCAGGATGAATTTGAAAGGGCTCAACAAATTAAATAGGTTGCTTAGAGTATGTATGTGTGTGTATGTGAGTCTGCCCTGAAGTTCTAATCATGTTAGAAGCAATGTAAAACAAAAAGATACACCATAAACCAAAGTGTTGAGACACTGCAATTACTATTATTTAACATAAGAAGGAACTACCGCCACCACTCCCAAGAGAACAGTACCTGGAAGTAAAAGTAGTTCATCAAAAGTCAAGTCCCATACAGGAATGGAGGCATAACTCTGAAATCTCAACTATTTGGTAGGTAGAGATAGGAGGATCACTTGAACCCAGGAGACCAGTCTGGACAACATAACAAGACTCTGCCTTCAAACAAACAAACAAACAAATTAAAAGCCAAGTCCCTGATAAGGCTGAACAGGACTCTGAAGTAAAGAATAGTTTCAGGACTACTGGAACACTCAGAGTAGACTTTAGGGTAGAATTTCCCTTTGAATGGTTGAGAGATGAAGAACATTACCACAGGATGATTTTTTAAAGGCTATGCCTCTTGTAATGCAAAATGATTCTAAAATCAGATATTAATCCAAACACTGCTTATAATCAATATCTTGGCCAAATATTTATTGTGTACATAATATTGGATAGTATACACTGGAGGCTTACCATGTACTAGATTTGTACTGAATACAACATTAAATCATTTTCGTCCCACAGCTATTTTCCAAGGGATGGGCGAAATTTCTAGTCTCCTGTGTCACAAGGATCAGGAAAGAAAACAGAACTCTAGAAAGTGATCCTGAAGTGGAGTAAGGAAATGGAGTGAGAAGTCGTGGCTGCAGGAGGGATAAGTGTCTGGAGAAGCTATATGGTAAGATGTCAGTGAAGCAAACTACTAAAGGTAAATTTTGTTTCAATTTCCAACCATGAGTCACACATTCTAGTGAATAAAACAGACAAAAACATAGGATGCTCGACTGTTAAATCTGGTAGAAACTCGAAAGGAAATCAAATTATGAAATTAATACAATTCAAACTTTTAAGTGAGAGGCAGTTATTCAAACAGATATTACAATATAGTGTGATAAATGATCAATAGTTGTGTATGCAGCAACAAGAGGCAGGACCAAATAATTCAATACATGGGGATCAGGGAAGACTTCATCATGGAAAAGGAGGTGTTTCTGAAGAAGTTTCCAATGAGTTCCAAAACAGAAAAGGGAACATGACTCAGAACCAGTAGGTCTTTAGCTTATATAATGGAACAGTATTTCAGCACATGCCGATCAGAAGCATAGACAGAGGTCTATTTAGGAAAGTAGGGTAAACATTCAAGGAAGAATGGAGGCAATTTCAATAAAAAGATGACTCAGGATAAAGAAAGAATTTGCATTCAAGGGAGAATGAAGACTATCTCAAGAGTGAGCAACATGCTTTTGAGGTTCTTGGCTCTTCTTTTAAAGAAACTTGGTGAGGGGTGTATATGTGAAAATATGTGGGAAAAATAATCACAAGACAGGTTCTGGTGGTCTGGTCTTTCTCAGAATCCTCAGGCTGTTCCTTAGGATCCTCATTATCTGACTGTTAGATAATTCTGGAAAGTTCCCCAAGTGGAAACTTTCTTACGATATCTTATCTCAGTTGCTGGGGTTGTAGCTCAGTGGTAGAGCACTTGCCTAACTTGTGTGAGGTACTGGGTTTGATTCTCAGCACTGGCACTGCTTATAAATAAAGAAAATAAGGGTTCATCGACAACTAAAAAAAAAAATGTTTTTTAAAAAAGTTATCATATCTCTCTTTCCTTAACCTAATTATTGGGGTCGGGGGTAATTAACAGTACACAGGTAGATAGACATATTGTTTTCTCAGGAATTTGGATTCAACAGACCTGGAAAAGATACTGGCTAAGGAAGTGACAGGACTGAAAATGTATGCAGAGCTTCTGAACCAAAATCTTGTTTCCCTAAATTACTTTTTTTGTCTCTTTTCTCTTTCTTATTCTATCTTAGTCAAGCTTTATAGGAGAGATAATAATGAGTCTGGATTTTGGGGGGTATACAGGGTAATCAATATATATCATAGGACATCTGCAGAAATCATTGGTGAAGAAGCCACAAATGGAAACTTGTAGCAATACTTTAACAAGGAAGAAAAACTTCTGTGAGAAAATGATCAGACAGAATTGAGATGATTTCACATACCATATTAGCAAGATAACTTTTTAATAGGATAATATATTGTTCTTGAACCCATCAGCTACAAATTTCACCAGTTGAATGCAATTAGACTTAACAAACAAACAAAAAAAAGTAAAAGAAAAATTAAGACACAGAAGGAGCTTGATTTTGTTTTCTTCCGGTGACCCTTCATGGGTCCTTCTTGTTCTTTATAAACCACTCTACTCAGATTACACAACCCCAAGGAAGATGATACAATTTTCAGATAAATGCATCCTTCCAAGCATTGAATAATATTTAATATTTCTCCTCAGGTGGTAGGGGAAAAAAAAAAAGTCAGGGTGCTGCTTGTCACTATTCAGATCTGAAGAGTCAGGGAAGCTGTTTACACCCGGTAAAGACAAATGAGGTCAAAACAGCAGCTGAAAATAGCCAGGAGTTAAGAAGTCCCATAATAGGAAGCTGTAAAGTGCTACCCAAACAGATGAACAAGAGAAATCAAGCAGAGAGAGAAGCCGAAATGCTGCTGATTACTTTGCCCTAATATAAATCATTCTGTGTGGGGCTTTGTTGGTATTATGGTCTCCAGTGTGTGCTATGCTGGGGACCTGCGGTAGCATCTGATTAGAAAGGTGCAGTTGTCAGTGCTTTTCTACTCTTTGGAAATGTGAAGTGATGAAATATCAAAGTCAATATTTTTGCCAATCTTCCCTGCCCTTTGCAAATCTCGCATCTCTCCAGGGGCCTGAAATCTGCCGGTCCTGGAGCAGATCCATGTGTGACTGCCAACAAAGCCTCTCTGAGGAGAAGCCGAGTGTTTGATTCCACATTGGGCAGACAAACATGCTCCCCTGTGTTCTCCCCAGTGAGCAGAGGAAACTCCAAAGGCAGAGGCCCGGATGGTCTGCAGCAACAAAGCAAAAGATTCGGTTGTGATTTTATTTCCTTAATTTGGTTTGTTTTGCCTTCTTCACATTTGTTTTCTTTATGAGAAATGTTAATATAAATATGTGTTCAAAAATGATAGAAGAATAAGTTTGTGCTTGGAAGAATGTTGGGGAAGAAATTCTGGAAAATTCAAGGGGGCAAAATGTGGCCTTCTTAATAAACCCTCTCCTAGTTTTCTCCCCTTAGCTTTTTGCTAATAATGATACTAAATCCTGCAGTGATCATTGACCAGGCATACTCAAAATTTTAAGTTTTCTTCTATTGGTCTGATGTCTTTTAAATATTTTTTTCAATAATGCTATCCCCTTAGTGTCAACTCTTTTCCAAAATATTTAAAATATTAAGTGTTTTAAAAAATGTCATGAAACTTGCCATTTTCTGCACTACGGGGCTCCTTACATGACCTATAGAGAAGTTGGACTCAAGCTTTCCAAAGTAATTGAGACAGATGTTGAGCACAGGCTCAACAAGGATGGGTAAACAGCATGATTATCATTCAAAAGTGTCATTAAGTATACATGCTCCCAGGACAAATCCCTAATATTCTGATCAAATATGCCTGTTTCAGAGCACATGAATCTGATTTTTAACATTTACTCTAATTAATTCTGATGCAGGTGATCCATGGATCCTAATCAAGAAGGCTGATCTGCAATGCCCAAATACCCTAGTGAGTCATTCAAGGCATTTCATGATTGGCTTTCAAAGGTATGAATAGTTCTGAATTTGAAGACACTGGGGTCAGTGGCTCAGAGTCTGCCCACCCTCTGATCCTTCTCTACATCTTCCTTACTTTGTGTCTTTTATTTTATCATATGATATGGGGTTTAGAATGCAAATTTTAACATCAGGGATTATTAGAGTCAGACTTTTTTCCACTCCAGCTTCAAACTTTACTTTCACAAATTTACACAAGTCACTATAAACTTTTTTTTCCTCAGTCTCCTCATTTGTAATATGGGGATAATTTAGGTGGCCATATGTATCCAGAGCCTGATTCTGCACATGAAACCAGTACAGTCACATGAAGACCTATACTAAGAAGAGCCCACACTTGACTTAATATTCTATATTTACTGTCATGAAACTCTTAATATTTTTTAAAAGTCATGTCTTTTCACTTTGAACAGGACCTTAAACATGCAGTAATTGGCTCTGTATGAATTAAAAGAGATAACTCAGTGACACTGAAATATCCCTGATGCATATTTAGTTGTTCTTATCATTATTCTTATATGTCTCTACATTTTAACTTGGATCATGTTGTAGCTAGTCTGGCTTTGAGAACATTGCTTTATGGATGGTCAAGAAAGAAAATACTGAAATAGTCAACACAAATATTCTTCAATATTGCTTCAAAAGACAAAAAAAATTAAAAGTGGCAACTTTCTTTTTTTTGAGAATAGATTAACCAAAAGTCCTATAAAATAGACTTTAAAAAGATAAAACATCCTAATCTAACTATTGACTTAATTTGGATGTTAATTCCATCAAGCATTAAAGACAAGGTAATTGATGTAAAAAAATATATATAGAACAACAAAAACAGAATGGATAATATAAAGTAGACCAAAGCACACATGGCCAAATAATTTTATGACAAAGTTGACACAATAATTTAATTACAAATGAATGTTTTTGTCATTAAATGATACTGTAATACTTATTTTTAAAGAAACAGCTAAGCCTTAATGGCTACCAGATAAAATATCTACATGTGAAAATTAAAACTGTAACATTTCCATAGTATACTTATCTCCACTTATTCATGGGGACTATGTTCCAAGACCCTCTGTTGATTCTTGAACCCAGTGATAGTTCCGAACCCTATGTATCTAATAACCAGAATGACTACTAAGTTAACAAATGGGCAAGTCATGTCTATTCTGCAAGTACATCATGCAAGGGGTGATTCACATCACAGGAAGTCTAGACAACATGCTTTGAGATATCATCAGGATACTCAGAATGGCACATAGTTTGAAACTCACGAACTGTTTATTTCTAGAATTTATGTTTAATATTTTTAGACCACAGTTGACTCTGAGTAACTGAAACTGTGGAAACAATAGTTGTGGAAAGCAGAGCTCTGAGTGACGGGGAGTACTATAAAACGTTAGAGAAAAAGGTGCTTTGGTCACAGAAACTGAGAACCATAAAAGAAAAAGTAACTAAATTAGACTCCATCCATTCAATTAAAGACTTCTGTTCTTTGAAAAACCCCACTTAAACTGAAAAAGTGAGCTGAAAAACTGTATCAGTAACAATCTTTAACCCCCAAACAAGAAGACAAACCTATAAAACATTGGGCAAAATGTGTGAATAAATAAATGCTTCATAACAATGTGTTCAACTGGTCAATAAGAACTAAGATCTCATCATCATTAGTAATGAGAGAAATGCAAATTAAAACAACAGTGGATAGTACTATACAACTACTAGAATGGTTTAAATCCCAATGATTAACCTTATGGTGGCAGGGTGTGGGGTAAATAGACCTTTTATGTTTGTTGGTGGGAAAGTAAAATGGTAAAACCATTTAGGAAAACTCCTAAAAATATTCCATAAAGTTAATCATACACTCAGCATATAATATGAATATTTGTCTTAGGAATGTAGCTAGAGAAATAAAAGCTTCAAAGACTTGTTTTTCAAATGTTTATAGTAGTTTTATCTATAGTAAGCTCCCACCTCAAATATCCATCAACAGGTTAATTAGATAAAATATTGTATATCTATCAAGTGGAATACTACTCAACAATAACACACCAAGCCACTGATACATGATAAAATATGTCTGCATCTTTAAAATATAGTAGGGAGTTAAAGATGCCAGATACTAAAATGTATGTATAATACAATTACAATTCCATGAAAATTTTGAGAACATAATCACACTGCAATTAGATCAGTATTTGCTTTGTGGCAAGTGCCCAGGTGAAGGGAATAATTTGAAGATGTACAAAGACAATTTTGGAGTTGATGAAAATGTTCAATAAATTAATTATCATGACTATTAAATATATGTATGCAGTTGTCTAAATTCACTGAACGTATACTTCATGTACGTAAATTTTATTTCTGCTTTTACTTCAATTAAAATGAATTTCCTGTTATTGAGTAGAATTCAAATGAACTGAATTAATTGACTGTTACTCCAAATGGAACATTTTTATGTAACACATAGATTGTGTTAGTCTAGTCTTTTACACAGGGATAACTATGTTAAAGACTTTAAGGGAAGTTTGAAATCATTTCTAAATATAATTAACAACAAGCAGTTTGGTAAGTTTTAAGGCTAGGTAACAGTACAATAAACTTTTCTTTGGGAGTCTGGTGTGCCTGTGTTTGTGTGTGTACAAACATGTGTATTCATTGACTAGGTATTTTAGAAATTGGGTAATGGAGCAAGTTTATGGGAATTATAGACTAGAAAAGGACTAGTACTAAGAAATAAGGTGTCAAAACAATGACAAAGCATGTATACTCTACCAATTAAAGGTTGATTTGGATTAAGGAGCACAACTTGAAGGTACCAATTTTACCCATCTGCAACCACTCACACTGCATTACAACTATAACTAATGGAATCCAAGTCTGTGGATGTTGTGTGACTTAGTGAATAAAAATTCTGATAATGGTAGCAGATAATTTTGTGGCTGTGGTTTTGGGTACAGATATGAACAGAATGGTACATAGTTTGAAACTCAGGAATTCTTGTGAGCAAAAGTAAAAGAGAATTATAGGTTGTACTGGATGAAACTGGATCATCAACTTATGGGCGTTTAATTTTGCTGATTGAGAATTTCTTTTACATACTCACACTTTTCTATTTAATTGACCTCCAACTAATTTTTCTCAAAATGTGCTTCGTACAGCACCTGCAGAGAATCACATGCCTGTTAAAAATGGGATTCCAGAGATTCCCCCAAGCACATTGAATTGAAATCATGAATTTTCTATTGGGGAATCCACAAGCATCCCAGTTAACTGATTTTTGAGTACCCTAAGGTTTGAAAACCTCAGCTAAGAATACATTCATTTAAATACTGAGGGCATTCTGTCAAGTTCTGTGGCCTGTATTATACAAGTTAAGTCCTAGTTTTGGTCATTTAATTCATCCAATTTCCTGCAAAAGAAGTGTGAAAACGAGATGAAGGAACCCCAGGAAGAACACCTGAGGAGTCCTTACGGTTAGAGAATGACATTGCAATTGTTTAATCTTGAGGCATGAAATGGCCTCAGAAAAGGGGTAGCAGATGAATTATAGTTTCTGAAACTGCAAAACAACATGAAAGGGAAACTAGAGGTTTATAACATATATATTCATTAAAAATTAAAAATAAAACTCTTCCAAATATTACCTGCAGTAAAGCACTATGGATTAATTCATTCTTTGTTTCGACCATGCCTTATACATTTGCTACCTATGCTGAAATTAGTATGCTGAGAATTAAACTACATTATATTTCATGACTGGTAGAGGCTATACTCCTTTTGATGATACTGGCTAATACACAGTTTCTAGAAGTTTGTAGAAGTCTATATAAATCGTATAAATATGGAGATCAGTGGGAGTCAAAACACTGGAGAACGTTTCATAGAGAAAATTAAGAATGGCTGATTCTTCAAGACTGATTTAAGGTTGGGTGGAATTCAGATCAAGCTCGGTATGACGACTAATACTTGGAAAGGAATGTATGAGCAAGGCTTAGAATGAAAGTTAAGAAACTTGCTCTGTGGGTTTATAGGAGCAAAATGTGGAAGGACACTGGCAAACTGTGGTTAAAATAAGACACCAACCTCAACTGCTCCAAGTTTTAACTTACTGGTGAAGCAAGTGGATAATAAATGTGAACAGTGAGTAGCCATTTTCTGAAGGAAGAAAGTCATCTTGGAGGAGAAATCTTCAAAATAATGAGGCTAGAGCTAAGTTTACAAGAAAGAAAGATTTTTGTGAGTGGGGAGTGGGAACAATCAAAAATTAAAAAAAAAAAAAAAAAAAAAAAAAACGGAGGGCAAACCAAACAGAGACATTGAAATAAACCAAGTCCTGGAGATCTGAGCAGGTCCCCAACATAAGTGGTCACAGGGCTCATCCTGAAGAGTCTTCCCTTATCTGGAAAACCTGAACAAGTCTGAAATTGTTTCATCAGACACCGTAAGAGACAGATTATGGAAAGACAGTTCTCAATGAAGCCCAGGTGGAGAAACTAATGTGGCATCCTAATTCCTATCAGGAATGCAGTGATTTCGCTATGGTGGGAATAAATTTAAGGGGGAGGGAAGATTGTAAAGATGTATGGATGAAAAGGGAGCCATGAGAAACAGCAGCAGCAATGACTAGAATTTCCTATCGTCCCTCTACCTCCACCACGCCAGACTCTCACAATCCTCATTCTTCCTTTTTAGTGTAGTACCCCTATAAAAACAGGTGAATGGTCTCATTTGTTTAATTTGTGGTACTTTTAATTTCCTGGTGCTCGTATTTAGGGGTATGCCTGTGTGTGTGTGTGTGTGTGTGAGAGAGAGAGAGAGAGAGAGAGACAGACAGACAGACAGACAGACAGAGATGGGGTAGGGTGGGGATGTCTCTTCCAAATGCAGGGGCATCCTTGGACTGGTGTAACATCTTGTTGGCTAAATGGAGATGCTGTCATCCTTCATTAATAAAAATTAACTGTAAATCTCCCTGCTTCCCACAGGAGGGCCTTTTAAACATTCCATCAGGGGCCTGCCGAGGACGTCTGGCGGCGAGTCAATCAAGAAGCAGCAGGAACTGGCAGCAGAAGCTATGAGGATGTTTTAAAAATATATATTTATATATACATTTGTATACTCGTTTCTGTCTGTCTGCGAGTCCTAGGCAGCCCTCCTCTGAATGTATTTCTGTGATGCCTCCACAGACAGCCGCTGTTTCTCCCCTCCCACCTCTACACCCTAATTCTTCCCTCACCACCCTTGTACCCCCACACCCGCCATCCCCCTAGTGCTGGAGACCTGTGCAATATCATTTTCCGCATAATGAAATCTGGAGTGACATTAATATAAGTGTAATTTTATAGAAGGGAATGGGCCTGGCTGATAGTTTCTACCTGCTGTGTTTTGATGATAGACATCGGGATGTCACCATCTGTGTAATGAAATTTCACCTCCGTAATGGTTCAGATTATCAAACGTTCCTCCAAGCTGGCTCTGGGAATCACTTATTTATTTATTTATTTATTTATTTATTTATTTATTTATCTGAAACAGGGGCTGTAGACCTGCTTATCATAGAAGGTACTGGTGAAGAGGGTATTGAGTGCACCAGGCAGAAAGTAAAGAAAAAGTGAATCTAAGAATTTGCTATTGTATCACAGATATATTGATCAGGAGAAATTACTATTTTCAGTCTTGGAAAAAAGTTTTTCCTCTCTGTTAACCCCATAGCTCTCTAATTGAAATAAATCATACTAATGAGTTAATTCCAGGTGAGTATAAAATTAAGGTAATAAACATGCATGAAATGTCTGCTATATAGATGTTTATGTATCATCTCATTGAACTTCTAAGCTATGTTGTCAGGATGCAATATGGTGGGTAAGTCTAAAGTTCCAGTAACAAGCACAAGGGAAACATGTCATAATCACAAAAGGTGGGTTTGCTTTCTTAAGTAAAGAATGAGACTCAGAGATGATAATTAACCCAGGAATAAAATATATTTTAACTCAGAACTATCTGCCTCACAAATTCATGGTTCTTCCATTACTCTAAGCTGTATTCTAGGCACTGATGCCATACTGGGCCAGTAGGGTAGATTCAGCAAAGAAAATTTCAAATATGCCCAGCTGTTTCTGTAAGGCTCAATATATTCAAGTTGGGATACTATTTGTGTGTACACTTGCTAGTAGTAACCTAGAATTTTCTTTTTTCTGTTTTCTGAATGCCCAGCTAAGATAATGTTAGTAAGAAGATAAAGAAGAAAGGACAGAGAATAAATATTGATATGTCAGTTAGATTGCATACTGCTTCTTCCATTATATAACAAATTCATTTATGTGTGAATACTTAGAACTACATTTCAGATTATATCAAGACACCAAATAGACAGTTTTGATGAAATTTTATGAAACCATAAAATTTCCAAATTTTATGGTTGATTTTATCTTCTATTATTTTCATAACTGCTAGTAATATCAAATCATGATTACTCAGTATTTACCATCTTTATTTATGATCTTTATTTCTAAATTAAGAAAAACTCCAGAAATTCAAAACTCTGTCTCAATTTTGTTCAAGTAGTGGGATTCTTTAATTTTGAGGTGTGTCACAAATGACATATGATCAAAATTGTAAATCATCTACCCCTATTGCAAATATGTTAGTACAGACTCAAGGGACACCTCTTATAATATAGTTTTCCTTAATTTGGACTTCTTGATTATGAAAGAAAAAGAGTCAGTATTGTGTGCCATGTAAAATACAAAGTCTCTCTTGTGTGTCATGCCCTGTGAGGCTCTGAAATCCACTTGAAAGTTATATACTAAACTCTCACTAAAGCTTGAGAATCACGTCTACTTAGTTAAATGTAACTGACACTCCGTCCTCTCCTCAATAATGTCAAATTTTCTGTCTTTTTCCTCCCGTATAGTTCTCTCTTTAGGTTGACTTTATTTATATCCCAGAAGGTATATTGGTCTCACACTCTAGATGCTATTGAACCTTCCCCTCAAAGTGAAGAACCAATTTTACTCAGCTTTGTCTCTTATAACTCCTAGCATAGTGCATTGGAAACTCAGGGACTCCACTTACATGTGTTCAGGCACCCTCTTTGAAACATTAAAGCTAAGATTACATATTTAAGAAACACATTTCAACTTAAACTTAATTTTTCTGGCTTTAGTTTAGTGTAACTCCCACATGATCCTACTGTTTTACATTATTCCTGTTTTTCAGATTCTTTGGTGTTAAAGCAATGGGTCTTTCTTCTCCACCTTAGTTAAGAGTCTCTGTGGTTGGAGATTCCAAAAGATCACCCTTGGTCACCATTTCATGTGGGTTGAAGGAAAAATCAAAATACTAATACCTGGACAGATGGCCTGAGAGTCACTGGAGTGTGACACTGGCAATGTTTCATTGGTGGTGAGCACATGCTTATCCATTTCAGAATAAACAAACCCAGTGGTATAGGTTTGTTTCACAACAGGGGGCAGGGATAGAGGTGGGGGACAAGTTTATTTTCTTGACATCTTCCATCTGGGTCTTGGGCAAAACCCCCTGCTTATTCAAGATTAGCATATTTCCCATAAAATATGTTTTTCATGGCTCTAAAACCTTAGCTTGGACCATTGAGCAGAGGTTGGGGCACTTATTCTGAGTTAAATATAGCTCTTTAATAATTTTGCCTTTAAAATCCCTCCTTATCCTTTATATTACCCTGTTTGTTCTCCTCTCCAAATAACATCAAACTTAACCCAGTGTGATGCAACCATTAATAGGAGGATGACAGACAGACATTTGATTGTCATTTACATTAAACAAGATGAATTTATCTTGATGGAGATTTGTTGGCAGGAGCTTAATCTTACCTACCATCCTTTGTCTTAGTTTCCCAATTCTCCAGAACCTTTCATCTTTACTTTTTGGGAAGATTCCACTTTTCCAGATTGAAGAAAAATTATTTACCAATAATTCACCATAAAGGCTATAACAGTTATGCTCAGTGAGCTTCTAATCCAGAATATTCAATTTAAACACTTACATGTACATAAACACAATAGAGAGTCCCACGAAATCTATCCTTTACTTCTGGCTACTTTTTATGAAGTCACTCTCAATAAAACTTCCTTGGTTTTGTTGACATTGTTGTCTCTTTAGAGGCTAGGGTAGGAAAGATAAGCAGTTCAGGTGCAGGTAATTTCTCTCACACTGAATCAAAAGTCACATCAGCAAGAGAATTGCAGAAAAGGATTGAACTTCAGTTAATTAGAACTCTGCTCTATTTATTGAGGGTTATAAAATTCAATTTTACTAGAGATTATGAACAGGCACAATCAGGGTAAGATGGGAGCAGTTAGGAGAAACAGAACGGATCTGTGACCACAAACTATATGAACAGATGGGCTTCTAAGGAGTAAGAGGCCTCAGGGTTCAAAATAAGCAAGAGTCTAGTCAGTAACCAAGGTGCTACCTATGACAATGAAGGTGAGGTAAAGGGGTCAGAGAGGGAGCCTCTTTAAGTTGCTGGAAAGTGGAGCAAGGACTAGCATCACGAATGTCAAATCTCTGAGAGTTTCTTAGTTTATACAAAAGGTGTTCCCTTTGGATGATCCAGTCAGTTTTTCCAATGCTCTGTATCTCCAAGTCAGGCAGAGGAATGTCTTCAGGTGTGGCATATCCTGTTCTTGCTACTTTATTGAGTATGGAATCTGCTCAGCTACCCCTTTGATGCTCTTTTCCTATTTTTTCAAAGGGAAGCCAGCAACCTAGTTACAACCATAATGATGTGATTTCTGTGTATCTGTGAGTTACAATAAAGAAAAAAATTCAGACTCAACAGGAAAATAAAGAAAAGGGTAATGATACATATATTCTTTCAAATTCTACCCTGTACATTAAATCTTGATTAGAAGAAACCCCACATTTAAGACTTTAATTGGTCTCTGTTTTCCATACGGTTTGGAATTAAGAAGGCATAGACAACATAGGTACAACAATAGGGGTTCCTAAGAGCTTCAAAATCATCCTTCCAAACTCTTAGAACTATGGGGCTCCTCATACTGAAATCACCTAGTGATCTGAAAGGAATAATGCTGTGTTCAACCAGAATATAGAAATGAACAGACCAGATTTATAGAACTTAGCAATCTATAGCTTATGCACTGAAACCTGTCAGCAGCCTGCTTTTATAAATGAAGTATTATTAGGATTAGGACAGAGTTGGACTTATTTTTTATGTATTAACTCTGCCTGTTTCTGTGTTAAAGTTGCAGAATTGAGTAGTTGTGACCTTTGCCCTACAAAGCCTAACTTATTTGCTGTTTTTGGACTTTGGCAGAAAACAATCTGCTAAAGCCCAGGTTGGAGAAAATGGACATTAAAAAATGATGTCATGTAAATATACTATAAGTGACTGTACAACATAAGGATAATATCTAAATAAAACCAAGTAAACAAAAATTGCATATATTTTTGTCTTTCAACTTTTATTTACTTATTCATTCATTTGTTTTAATTTTATTGTGCACTATAATTATACATAATGCAATTTTTTGTCACATATTCATCTATATGCTCAATGAATATAATTTGGTCAGTTTGGTTCCCATGTGTATTATTTTACATAATAACTAACTAACAAAACTTCGTGTCATCTGACAAATAAATTGACATTAGTCCTGAAGAGGAAAGGAAGTGAAACTAAAAATCTTTAGTTTCAAAGTATTCCATAAAGATAGAATTTTGACCATTTTTATTAATTTATAGATATAAAATAAAAGGCAACTGAATTTTTTAAAACAGGAAGAATAACAATTTTGACCTATTTTAAAGGAATAAGAAAGTACTAAAATAAAGACTTGTTATTTTCATACTGACCAAAAATTCGTTCATGAGGAATGGAACATAAATGTTACATACACAGAAAGAAAAGGAAAAATGAAATAGGAAAAGGATTGAAATCAAAGGTATTTGCACTATTAGATGGTCATAATATAGCTATAAATGACTGTAAAACCACTCCTGGCTCCCTCTACTACAGTAAACAAATAAATGATGAGCTATAAATAGCTGCAGAAATTATTACAGAAAGCACAGGCACCATATTACTAGAGGGATGATCACTAAGATGGTTCACATGTTAAACCATGAACAAATGGCTGCTAGAGTCACTCATACAAAAGGCAGGTGCAAGTTTGGGCAAATGGTACTCTCTCCACCAGTCACATATTATAGACTGAATTAATAATCTATATATATGGTGTGTGTGTGTGTGTGTGTGTGTGTGTGTGTGTGTGTGTGCCTGTGTGTGTAGTGGGGACTTTAACCACTAAGCCACATTCCCAGCAGGCCTTATTATTTTTTCTTTTGAGACAGGGTCTTGCTAAGTTGATTAGGGCCTCACAAAGTTGCTGAGGCTGGCTTTGAACTTGAGATTCTCCTGACTCAGGCTATGGAGATCACTGGGACTGCAGGCATTACTGAGCTGGGCTGTGTTTTTAATAAGTGACTTTGCTTCCCACCTCCCTTTCCTTTGAAAGAGCAAGAAAAACTATCCCAGAAGTGTTCCTGGGATATCACCTTCCATTTCAACTGCCAGGTCTGTCACCCTCCTATTTTTGAACAGCTCACCACTAAGGGAATGGAAATACCATTCTTAAAATAATCCGAATATAAAAATAATAATAATCCAAATTCGGAATCCAGCCCCTGGTCCAGGATCTGGTGAGGAACCCATCTAGTCTGAATCACAGAATAGAAAGATACCTGGTTTGCAAAAATGGAATAAGGGCAAGGAGTGCTGCTAGGTGAGAAATGTCCTTATAGCCTTCAGTAGTTCTTACATATTTGAAGGTGCTGCAAGCAACAGTGTCAAGTTCACAGAGATTACTTGCTCTGGTTATGACATCTGCCTGTTTTTCTCATTCTGTAGATAAATAAAAACGTTAACCTATGACCATTTTAGATTGATATGTGGACTGTAATTTTACTTTTTTAAAATTAACTTTTAACAGGCATCATGGTTCAGAAAGAAAAAGGAAAAGGAAAAAGTTGAAAAATGAAATGGAGGAGCATGTATTAACAAAATAACCATAAAATATTTGAAAGCTAGAATTCTCTGGATTTTTTAAAATTATTTTTCCCATTTATTGACTTCACGTGCATACTGTGCTTGAACCTCAACAATATTAATTATAAACCTGTATGTCAGGAACTGGGATAGAAACCCTATAGGCTTAATTTCCTTTGAACTTCAAGATTAATCCTGTAGAGATTATAAAATTGTTTTCATTTTGAGATTTAATAGGGTTAATTTATGTGTCCCAGTCAGAGTTCATAATTGTCAGAGGTAAGATTTGATTCCACAAGTGCTTAATTCTAGTTCTCATGCTTTCTTATGACTTTAATAAGATGTAATATAGAAGCTCCACATACATTTTTGAATGAGTGAATTTTTTTTCAGCTGAGATCTGATGATTTTACAAGAGGGTAAAATTTCAGAAATGGATTTCAGTGTCAGAATACCTACTATTAAGATTTTATGTACAATGGTTATTGACTTTAAACACCCCACTCTTATCTCATGTAAATAGGTCTAAATCATAATTCATTATTTTCAAGCTATTCTTGCTCCTTTTCCTGTGCTTTCTGGGTCACTCAAACGTATTACTAGCCACCTGCTTGTCTGTGTCACATTCCAGGAATCCATCCTCTGTCTCATCCTGTACCCATGATCCATTTTCAAATCACATAAATTCCTCTGTGAGGAATCTCAAACCCACTCACATTTCTCCACCACCCATTGGTTTGGATCATCACTATCTTTCAGCTGGATTATCATAACAGATTCACAACTACTGTTGCCTATTTATGTTTATCCCCCACAGTGTTGACAGAGGGTCCCTTCTATGCTTATTTGATTGCATCCTAGTTTTGCTTAAAATTGTTAAAAACCTTCAACTGCACTGAGAGCAGAAGTTAAAATCCTTAGCCTGACTTAAAAGCGCCTTCCTCATTTTTCCTTCCTTAGTTCATATCCTGGGTATAAACACATGTCACATCACCATTCATCCTCATCGTGGAAATAATTAACTACACTTTTATAAATGTTCTGGTCTAAGGTCTCAATGCCTACATAGCATCTGCCTTTACATGTTCTTCTGCCTGGATTTCCCTTTCCCTCATCTGGCCTAATTCCTAAATAGTAGAACTGAGCTGTATGTGCATCTTCCAATAAACTTTATTTATAGACTATAACTCAGTTTTCCATGAGCTCCTGAAGATCTCCCTGTTATAATACTATTATCCTGCTCTGTTAATTGTTCACTCTTCTCCCAGTAAGTGGAATCAATTGAGAACATCAATCAAGCATCTTTTTTTATCTGATTAGCAATCAGTATGCCTGACACAAATTTGATACTCAATAAACTATTTACAATAAAATAATAAATGAATAGATAAATGAAATAAAAGAAAGAAGGGATGGAAGGAGAAAATTTAAAGAAGAAAAAGTTTAGGTCCTTTTATTCAAAAAGAATGTATAAATAACAGTTGGTTTTGGAGTTTTGGGGATGGAATCAGAAGCACATGCTACTGTAAGATGCAAGTGTATTTTTAGAGAAAATAAATTATAGTGTGTTTCTTGTATAGAAAACTGTAAACCTATCACCTCCTGCTGTAAATCTGACCCTCCATGGAATAAATCTGTCCTGTAATCTCAGTGTTTTTCATAAAATAGCATTCTATTCTTTAAAAGAGTAAAATGATCTAATCTGCAGTTCCGAAATTTCACTTTGCAAAAAAAAAAGGGAGGGATTATTGAAATTTACAGATTTGGCTATGACAAAATGGCATTTATGTTTTTCAGAGTTAAAATGAAATAAAATATATAACTTGTTGGGTTTTGCTTTCATGACAAATAGGCACTGACAAATACATACCACATTACCATCCTTGATTGCTCTGATGGAACTCATTTTCATCTTGTGTTCCTCTAATTACATGAAAATTGCATACTTTTTATGCATGACACATTTTGCACAGCTTTAGCAAAAGGTTGTGAAGAGAGGGGGAAAAAAAACATTTATCAGTTTTTTCCCCGTTCACAGCAGCAATTGATCATCTTCCCAGCAATCAATCTTGCTTTATGGGCCCACTTTTCTCCACTATTGTTGTAACCAAGTGGCAGCAGAAAGGCACTGTACACAAAAAATATGGTGGGGGGTTTAGGTGTTTTCCTCTACTCTTAGTAGATGAGATTTAGGAGATTTAGGATGTCCTGACTTTCCAATGATTGTTCCAACGTTTTCTTTACTTTTCATGCCCCTTTCTATCTCGATTTCAAGCTTTTCAACTTAGACATCTCATTCAAGTAATTTTACATTTACAGGAAATATTTAAATACTTTAAACACTCTCTTATTCTTTTTTTCGTTTTAGTTTCATAATTAAATGGGATATATTTAGAGAAGGTAACTTTAATCCACATTTTAAGGACAGAAACATTGAATGACTATCTGACTGGTGATTTGCCTACACTGATGTCATTTATTTGTTTTGAATCCTGAAGTTGATTCAGAAGTCCTAGCCCCCTGTCCCAGCTTTTCCCAAGCAGAGTGGCTTTTCTTTACTGAAGACCTGTGAAAACAGTTTTTCTGCTACCTATCCCTAAAACAAACAAAGAATGCATCAATAACAAATAGGGAGCAAATTACAGGCAATCAATTGGGTGTTTCTTTTTCCCATTCTTTATTTCTATTCTTTGAGAGAAAGAAGACATTGGCATTCACAGGAAGCTCAGCGTCATTGTATTTAACTCGAAAGGGATTGTAGAAGGCACATCTCATTCCTTGAAAATAATGACAAATTATGCAATTTTTGTTTTACCCAACTAGATTGAAAACGCCTGGGGAATAGCCAAGCTGCCTGGCAAAGGGAGGCATTTGATGTTCGGGGCTTTGGAGCTGAGGGAGCGACATTGCTTTTTAAACAGGTGTGGGCTCCTAAAGCTGTGCTTGCTTCCCTTTTTTGGACAGGCACAGCACCTGACCAACTTCAGGAGAACAAAGCCTCCATCTGGACGGAAGGGAAAGAGAGCTGGTTGCCTGTGGAGCAGCAAAGAACAAGGCTTTGCTTCCCTTTGAAGCTCTGGCGTTCTTGTTAATCACCTGGCAAAGTCTTAATTTAAAGAGGGACTTTTAGAGAAAGGGGAATCTCAAGTATATTTGACTTTCATATCATATCTACTTACCTTTCATCAGGTTTATTAAAATTGGTGGTGCCTCATGTATTAATTGTGAACCCCATTTTTATGGGAATATAAAGTATTGCCTTTAGGGCCTCCCTCATTTAGTCCTGGGATACACTTGTGTTGCTACCTTTGCTGTGGAATAATCGTTTCCAGGAATAAATACTGTAACATCAGACACCAGGACTACAATTGTTTCAGGATAAACATAAGGGAACTCCACTTTTCAAAATTCTTAATTAGACAATAAAGAATGCATTGTGGGGTGATTGAAAGTTCCAACCTTGAAAAGTACTGCATTCTTCACCACTGGGGACTGGAGGCACCAAAGCAATTGATATCTTCCTCCTAAGAAGTCAATATTCTAAAGGAATTCTATCAGCTTTTAAAAAAATATCTTCACTGGTCAACTTAAAGAAATATATAAAATCCAGAAAGCCATGTTTTTGAGAAGAGAGGTCAGCTCCGTGGTGTATGTGTAATATTTGAGTGATTTCACTGTATCTCATCCAACTTTTGTATCTGAGTACTCACAAAATGCATAATTAAAACATGCATTTAATATGTATGTCTCTACGTATTGGGATATATTTATCCAAAATGTAGGGAGTGATTAACTACATGCTGATGCAGTCATGTGATAGGAATACAATACACACAGTATAGTCACTGCCTCAAAAGAGATTGTAATTCATTTAAGAGAAACAAAATCCACTGTGAACTTAACTACAAAAATAGAATTAAGCATCAATATGTGGTTAATAGGAAATCAGGGTAAGGTACTTTTAGTCACAGAAATGGGTAAAGAGGTTCATGGAGGTACAATGCAATAAAATATTTAAAAGATGTGTATCACCAGGAAGGGATGGGACTGGACAATGTTTTTTTTTTTTTTTGCCAGAGGTGGGGGAGCATACTGGGGATTGAACTCAGGGGCACTCAAACACTGAGCCACATCCCTAGTCCTAATTTATATATTATTTAGAGACAGGGTCTCACTGAGTTGCTTAGTGACTCACCATTGCTGAGGCTAAATTTGAACTCGCCATTCCCTTGTCTCAGCCTCCTGAGCCCCTGGGATTAGAGGCATGCGCCACTGTGTCTGGTTTGGACAGTATGTTCTCAGAGTTGATGAACTGAAGAAAAGAAGGTATGCAGGAATAAACCTACATAGTGTCCAGCACAGATTCTTGCCATGCCATAACAAGAGTTTGAAATTATTTTTGTACAGATGGAGATGTGACTTCAGCCAATTATCAGATTGGGAATTAAGTTAAAGATAAAAGTTGACTTTTGATGACTGCCTTTTCTGTATGAGCATGCTTCCAGTAAACCCCTTGCTTTCTTTCCTTCTTTATCTATAAGATGTCATACCCAAATCCAGCCCACTGATTTGTGGTCTGTATTCCAAAACCTCCCTCTCTTTACCCACCAAAGCAATCTTTCCTTTTACATTGTGTTGACCACTGACAGTCCGTGTAGGAGAGTGACAAACAAAATAAATTTACACTAAGTTGTGTATTTGTGACTGCAGGAGTGGATGCCACTTCTTCCAAGAGTCTCTATATTTTCAAAGACTGCATTTAAATCCAAGAAGTAGTGGAATATCTCTCCAAGGAGCAGACAAATGAGGAGCATGTTTGGGACAAGAAGGACACACTAGGGTCCCTCAAATACCTCCACGTAATTTGCAGTCCCCTCACTGAAATGTACTCTAGGACAGAAAAGGAATTGTTCTTCAGGCCTATAGACATTCACAGACCTGTAAACAACTGTGCCTGTCACATTGGGGGTTGGGAGTGGAAAGATGGGTGGGGAGGTAGCACTCGCAAAATCCCATTTAGAGAATTATTTATTATTCTAGTTTGTAGTTTATGCTTATAGCATCTGTAATAAATAAACACGCTCCAGAAGAAGCACAACTTAACAAGGAATAGATGAGATTGAATGTGACGACTCTAGCCCTGTACAAGAGGCACTGGCCCATTAAATGAATGTGCACAGCTACTTCTTAATGCTCTCCCCAAGTAATCAATTTCTGAAAATACCAAATAATTTTAAAACAGCCCCGTCTGACCTCACTCTCCAGTCATGCTGGACCAGCCCTTGCTGATTTGCCTACCTAGTTTTTAATCAATCAGATTTGACATTTTTGTTTTTTTGTTTCTTTCCTTTGTCTACCCCTGCACCGCTTTCTCTTCCCTTGGCAATATTAAATGGTAGCTGCCCTCCCTCAAGGTTAGGGCCCCACAATGTAGCTTAATATTTATAGGTTTGGGCATCTTTTGAAATAACAACAGAGGAATCTAAATGTCCTTGCAAGGGGCTAGAACACTCTGATGCTGCAGCAGGATTTGATTTCTATCCAGATAAAAAGACCTGGGATGCCCAGAGCCTGAACACAAATGGGACTTGTGAAAGAGAAGCTGTCAGACTGAAATATCTCCTATCAGACTTTCAAACAGGGCGTGATTCAGGCAAAAGGGTTAAAAAATCCAATTTGAGTTTTCTTTGCTTTTTTGACTGATTAAACTCTCCAGGTCATCCTTTAAGTAATTTTTCCAGTTTCCCCTCTAATATCAGATAATATTTGTGAAAGGGTTTGATAGATTCTAATTTTTAGTACACATTAAATAGAATAGCTCTCCCCCACTCCATTCATTTGTTCATTTCTTTATGGTCTGAGCTCTCTATTTGTTTTTCTTCTTTATTTATTCTCTACCTTCTCTTATTTCCCTTCCTCTCCATCCTTCTTTTAGTCATCATTCTTACTTTGAACATAATTAAATGTCATGATGTATCTTGGTTAAGTATAGAATTCTGGCTATGTAAGGGAATTACCACAGAAAATCATGGTCGTTCATGATTTCATATGGGGAGAGGAAGCAGAAATGTTAGTAAGAGTGATTTTAAAAGTTTGGTAAGATTAAAAGCCATGCTCCATTAAAAAATTAAAGAGCTTTAGATAAGGATAGAAATTGCTTTGACAGATGAGAAGATGGCAATTGAGAAAAAAAAATTGATTCTCAGGAAGTGATTTGATAGTTAGAGAAATATTCACTATGATGATAGAGGATTTGCCCAAGGAGTAAATGCTTGTCAAACAGTGGATCCCACAGAAGCTCTGTGATTTTTCTAAAGCTGATAGGAAGACTAGACCAAAATCTTTGCATGCTCAGTATAAATCACTTTAATAAGAGTTGGTAATCAATAGGCTAACTCACTAGGTATATCTAAACATGTGAACTGGGAGAGTTTTGCCTGTTAGAATAATACAATGTCATTGAGAAGTATTATGGTAAATGATAAATACACTAGTCAAAATGTAGTAGATAAAATTCCAAATGTGGGACACATAAAAATAATCAAAAGAGAAGATGCAGCAGGTGATGAGCTATATAAAAGAATAAACAAAGTATACCCAATGTGCAAACCCTAAAAGGCTGAGTGTATTTTTATAGTTCTTGAGCTAATTATTTCATCACTTTTAAATGTAGAAAACATAATCGAAAGAAGAAAACTATTTTGTGACCACGAAAATGTAAATAAAATTCATATTTCAATGTTTACAAATAAAGCTTTATTGGAATGCAGCTACCTAATTTTTTCTGACTGCTTTCCGGCTAAGTGGAAAAGGAAAATTGTTGCAAAAGAGAACATTATTGTCTGCAAAGTCTGAAAAATGCACTGGTTCTTCATAGAACCCAATCAGTAGGTTCTGATTTGGGGGAAACTGGATCCTTGTCCATATGTTTATTTCAATCAAACTGGTATTCTGTTATTTCCAGTGACACTCCCAATGACTGAGATTCCATTTAATGTCTTTTCGTTTAGGATTTCTTTAGTAAGCAAAAATTACCATGGAACTTTACCAAAGCCCAACATTAAAAGGGATATGAAGAAACAAACATCAAGACTCCAGGAGAGTTACTCAGATTCAGAAAAATGGATGGTCATTCAGAAAGGAGAGCTTTGAAAAAGATGAAAAAGAGGTATTGTAAGGGATCCCACGAAAACTACGCTGGACACAGGAAATCACATAAGGGAGTTTATTAAGCAAAGTGTCTCCCTTCAGGGTAAGAGAGAGAAGGAGAAGAAAAGAAAGGGAACGAGAAAGGGCATGCACTAGAGAAAGTGGAAAAGCAAGGAGGATAGAGAAAGTGAATAGGAGAGAGAGAAGCATGAGAAAAGATGGTGGGGTAGCTTCCCTGAAGCAGTTGAATTCTGCCAGGCTAACAGGGGACCAATAACGGGGAAGGATACTTGCAAGCTGACTGATGAACCAATAGCTAGCTAGGATGTTCACAGATTGACAAGTGGTTGGGAGGCAGGGAAAATGGCTGCACCAGAAAGGGCTGGGAGAGCAGCTTTGTATTACAGATATCACCAAGCACAGCATGTTCCAGGAATAAGGATAGGTTTAATGACTGTACAAATCACAAGTGGCAGAATCGAGGTTAGAAGAAAAAATTTATTTGATCAGATTATGAAGATCCCTCATATAATGCTAATATTTTTTTTATTTTTTTCATAAGGAGTGTTCATGAAATTTCGATCTCAGGTTGATTGTGAAGAAGACTGAGTTTGTTAAGACTGAAAGAACTTAGATACCAACTGGATGTGGGTGGAGATAGAAATAGTGAGATTCCATGAAAGGGTGCTTGTATGCATGATGATTGTCCTAAGGTGGTCAATGGAGGGGTGAGTAAGCAGTTAAGGAGGCTGAGATGCGAGGGTGCCTTTGAGTAGCTTGTGAAGGAATCACATATAGCACCACAGGAAAGAGATTTCTGAGTGGTAAGAAGGATTGAGAATTACCAGTATCCAGGGGGAATGGAGACCATGGGGTGAATGGTAGTACCCAGAGAAGGCAGTTCAAATGCAAATAAGGGGACCAGGAGGAAAGACTGGAAAAAATAATGCTCTTTTAAAAGGTTATGGAAGGGATGCAATATTAAATCTTCCTTTAGCCTCCTCCAAACTTAAATACTTTGTGGATTAAGAACTAGACTGTAAACCCAAGTGCATGAGAGAAAGGGTAAAAGATTTATAAAGTGCTACATACATATTACCAAAGGTGACCCTGATCACATTCATGGTTTTGTAAGTCTTCCTTGTGCCTCCAATTCCTAATTATAAAACTAATTTTATAAAGTTAACAACAACAAAAATCTTTCATGAAGAAGGGTGACGTCAACTTGCTCACTGCTCCAGGAACAGCAATTCCTCCTCCATCCCCAATTAGTTACATTGTCATTCTGTGATTCCTCCCCCTTCTCAGAGGCTGATCCTATTTTGTTTTCCACCATCTCCCTTTATTTCTTCCTTTGCCAGTTGCTAAGCACTCCCTTGTTGCTAAGTGGGATATGAGCACTTAATTTACTCCATTCTTTTTTCTCGTACCAGATTTTAGAAATTGCAGATCCTGTTTAATCAATGTGTAAATGCAATGCTTTTGATGTATTTTTCCTAAGAGCAATATTTTGATCATTCTTAATGATACTTAATGAAGTCACCGCATGATTTCTGATTGTACCTAATTGAAGCTTGTGACTTGCATTTCAATATTATCATCTTACAGCTTTAGGTCTATGAGATGAAATTTTTCTAGGGCCCAAAAATATTAGAAAACTTGAAGAACTGATGTTTTATTTTAAATCAGAAATTATTCTGGAATATGTGTGTGCACACGTGAATGTATACATATGAAATTAACTGAAAACTGAAACAAATTTTCTAAAATGTGTTTCATATGCTGATGATAGAGGAAGCAATCTCAATGATGGTAAAGTTTAACCACTGGTTTTAAGTTTTGCAACAGAATCTAAAGGACCTTAATATTAATAAATTTTATTAAAACCCTGCGCTGAACTACATATGGAATCCAACATGCAAGCAAAGTCTGACCCCTTGCAAAAGATAATAACCTGGGTATTTATTTTTCTTGAAACATCTTTTAGAGATCCAATCCCAATGATTTAGTGGCTAAAAACCAGGGTATCACAATTTTAACTGTAACAAAACTTGGTCTCATTCTCTTCATTTTGCCTGCTTTTTTTATCAAAATGTGTCCATCATATGCCCCATTCCCCTAGGGTCCCTTTCTTTGTTATAAGACAGTGGGTAGTAATGGCTTAATCAGAGACAACAACCCCTGCTACTATGTTAACTAGTTAATATATGAACCCTCCTAGGATAACACATTAGCCTTGACCCAGATCAGGGAAAAAAAAAAATATATATATATATATAGAACTATAGCTCCACTAGAAGCCCCAAGGGAATAATGCCATTACAGCAACTTAACCCCGTAGGAGGCCAGTAGGGGAGCTACTTAAGGGCAGCTTTTAACATCCTTGGTATCATGTAGCAGTCTTCATGTTGAGTCAATGGTGGAAATAAATAGCAATTGTAGTGCTGACAGAAATCAATTTCACTAGTTACTTCAAATGCCTCTCTTAGGATTTCCATGAAAAATCATAAAGCATAGCCAAGCATAGATTTTGCATAATATTTTTATAAGAGTAGAGAAGACGCTAAAGTGAAAGGGGGGAAATACTTTTATTATTGATAACACTTTAATTTCTTCATGATTTTCATGGCTATTAAATGAGTTTACAAAGCCATTTCTAATAAAGTGTTTATTTTTATAGTCACCTGGTGAGTGTTGATACTTCTTTCAATTTTATAATAAGGAAATGAAGATCCAAATGATTTAAATTAAATGAGGATGAAACTTTATTTGCTATGAAAGGTAAAACTCACATCTACAACTTTTTATTTCCAAGGTTGGGGCTTCTGTCTATAGTTATTCACCACCCTACTCTTCAGAGAGGTTGGGGGAGGTAAGATATAACCAGTTGTTATGGTTTGGATCTGAAATGCTTCCCAAAATCTCATGTGTTGAAGTCTTGGTCCTCAATGCAGCCATGTTCAGAGATGGGGCTATTGGGACGTGATTGGATGATGAAGGCTCTGTTGTCATCAGTGGATTCACCATTGATAGTGGCAGGGACTACTGGGAGGCAGTGAAAACTACAGGTAGTGGGCCATTGTTGGTAGAAGTAGATAACTGGGGGCATGGCCTGGAAAGACACGTCTTGGCTGTGGCCACTTCCTCTCTCTTTCTTGCTGCATCTTGGCTTCTGTGAGCTGACGGCTTTCTTCTACCATGCCCTTCTGCCTTGACTGCCTCAGTTCCAAAGCAGTGGAGCCAGATGACCATGGACTGAAACCATCAACCAAAATAAATGTTTTCTCCTGTAAGTTGTTTTGTCAGTTATTTGTCACAAGGATAAAAGGCTGACCTCTTTCACCAGGGCATATGTGAAATCATATCATCAGGATGTCACTGATTTCTGGGACATTGAGCACCAATACCAGCCCCTTCCCTCTTCTGACCTCACAATTTGCTAGAGAAAGACACCAATTCTGTTAAAATAGAGAGATTTCCAATGCCAAATGAGATGAATAGCAACATGTTTTGCAAGACATATTATCATAAAGTTTGTGATTCACTGTACTATGATTTCCAGTAGTAGTACAAACTGTACAATGACTAGTACAAGTCTCATTATTACTTGGGTGTTCATCTGTGAATTAAATTATGGTTCTACTGAAAAATGCATTCCAAATGCCAAAGTTTCTCAGTTATGGACATTAGACAAGCACTCCCTTCATGGTTGAAAGAATACCTACATAAACAGAACTCTTTCACCAAGGCATTTATATATTTTTAATATATAAAGAGTCGATTAAACCAAAGCAAACTCTTACAATAGCATGCATACTAAGAATTCAGAAAAAGGAAGGGAAACATTTTGCTAACTTATTCACAATAAATCATTTTGTCTGATTATCTCAACAAAACTTAGATACAGGTAATCTTATTATTCTCATTTTAATATTATCATTTTACAAATGAGGAAACTGAGAGGTAGTGAGGTAAGTCAATCGCTCAGTTCACCCTGGGAGTAAGTACACAAGGCAAAGTTTGGATTCAACCACTGACCTTCTGATCATAAACTATATTTGGCTTCCTTTGCCTTGGCCCACATTTACTTATATTAAGAACCGCAAACAAATAAGGAAGAAATAAAGGAGGGCATTTATTTAATATTTAATCAATTCTGGGGAAGTAATTTAATATGGCTTAAATTATAATAGTGGTAGGTATGTTGTTATTTTTTGACCCTTTGTTTATAAAGAGTTTATTAACTGGTAATTACTGACTTAGAAGCAATCTTCTAATATGGTATATTGGTTAATATATTTCTCAACCTTGTGGGTATAAAGACTAAAAAAGCATATTCTGATTCAGCACATATGAGGGATAAGATCCTGAGAGTGTGCATTTCTTATTATCTTCCAGTTGTTGTATTAAGAACTCTTTTAATATCCAGAATGGAGAATATAGGCAAATGATGAAAAACTGTTAGAAGAGTGAATGCTGTGAACCATTTTGATATTTAAAACATGGAATGGTTTAACTAAGATTTTAAAGAATCAAAAGTATCCACAATAAAATACCCCAACTGGTAAGATAGCATTTAATTGAGAAGAATTCCTAAAGGAGCTTTTAATGCATTAAAACACACACATATGCACACACACATAAACACACACACACACACACACACACAAATGGAAAAACTAATGGTGACAGGTAAATAAACTTCCTTAAAGTCCCTTAGCTGAGAATGGTCAAGCTACGATCCAAACACACTTAGACTGGGCTCCAAAGTTAATTATCATACTGACTATGCAGTCTGATTCTGCAAGGGTAGAAAGTAGAACATATGTACAAGGTTCATTTTAGGACACTGAAGGTTTTTGACCAAAGCTGATAAAATGTGAGAAAAGAAATGAAGTAGAATGCCGAGAAAAATAAAATATTGAATAAAATAATAGTTCTGTTGAAGATTTCAACTCATACTTTGATTACACAGGAAGGGTTATATTGAGTTTGGGGGTCACAGTTTAGATGTGATATTGGCAACTTAAAATACATTCAAATAAAATGAAAATACAGGTTCTAAGAAATCTGTCTTAGGAGCTATTAAAAGAACTAGTGATACTCAGAGTGAAGGAGATATACTCTGAAGATAATGTCATTAAGTGGAAGACAATAAAGAGGGAATAGGATTGTTCTCTGTATCTTAAGAGAACACTGTTAGAACAAATAGAGGCAAGTTACAGTGAAGCAATATTTTCCAGTTAAATATGAAATATTGGCATTGTACATTATAATGGAATCACATCAAATATATTCCAGGAATCATGCAGCTGAGATCCCAGTCCTGTGTGCAACACAGGAGTAGATGCTCTACCCTGAAGTCTCTGCGACCTTAATAGTAATATGGTTGTTTCTTTGCATTGTTGTATTCAAGAAGTAGTTCAGAAACCAGAAGGAAATAAATAAGTAATTCTATTATTGAGTTACATGTTTCAAAGGACTGAAAGACAATCTAATTTATGACCCACTGAAAAATTTAAAAATCACCCCTCCCTGTAATGTTTCCATACCCCGTAGATGTTTCAACAAGCCCAGAATCAGAGAAATGTTTGTTCCAGATCCCAGTCACATATGCATTCTTTCCCCCTTTACTATTTTCCATTTTTCCAAGAATGAAGAGGAAAAAGGAAAGAGAATCTTCTTGAGAAGGTAAAGAAAAGTTTTCCTTTCATGGATTGAAGGCAGAAACCAACACCAGTTTTTAACTATTTTTACACATGTCCGGAGTTGGAACACTCAAAGTCTTGACTTTGCTTCACTCTGATTGAAGTCCGGCTTGAACTCCAGTGTGTGTATGTTTAGGTGGAGGTCTAGTATCGCAGGAGATATCAGTAGGAGGCTTGTGAGAGAAAGTTAGTTTTTTTCCTTTCAGATTTATGGGACAGAAACACAATTATCACTAAGGAAATAGAATCTCCAACCCCTTCAACTATACCACCTTATACACTATATGGGGAAAAAAAGACAAAATAGCAATCTAAAACCCAGTAACTGCCAAATCACCTTCTTTTCTTTTAGGATCTAACTCACTTCCTTGAAGAAATTGATCATTGTTTGATGACCATAGAATTCTGCTGGCTATAAAACAGAATCTGCAGAGTTGTTGACAGTTTAAAAAAAAAATCAATACTTCAGTCAATTTGCTGAGCACCAACTATGTGTTTGGTCATTTGATTGGTATTCTGAGAGGATGGAAGAGAAAAGAGGGTTGTATTCTGTGTTCCATACTAGCTAGCAGTCTTAAATTCTATTTTTAAACCTTTGAGAATGACTGTTTCTATGTGTGTTTATATGTACTTAGGTCTTACGTGTGAATATGTTTGTGTATGTGAACAGTGTTATTTTATCAGATAGAAACATTATTTATTAATTATTTGGTGCAATATATCAGTTTAAGGGTTTGCATTACAGACACTGGTTCTAGAAAATCTACTTTTCCCTTTAGCAAGAAGGTTCTAGTGTTTCCTGTAGGTACAGTGATGTCTAGTAAACTGTTGCAGATTCTGACATCACATATAACTAGTTGGTAATGTACCAGAGTATGCCTCTCAGCAGGAGATGGGAGAGTGTCTTTTATAATGGGTCTATTGATAATGGCTAATGCTCTATCACCAAAGCATCATATAGACCTTGATGGATACACCTACTGTATACATAATGCTTATTGGGTACTGCACACTATAGAGAAAATGGCTCATAAAAATCCCAGATGTCTTTTTTGTCCTCTCCTCTTTCTTTTTTTCTCGTCATGTTTGCTCAGCGTCACTATGCTATGTAAATACCTGCACTGGGGTATGTGATGGATGAATGAGCAGATGGATAGATATCCCTGTCATTTTTGTTGATAGTTCTAGAGACAATTCCCTTGAACAATGAAAAGTAAAAGTTTAGATGGTCCAATGAACAAAAATTTTGTGCCAAATTTAAAAGAAAAATGAAGACAATAGAAAACACATAGTATTCCTAAAGTCTAATTTGTTAGATGCTGTGAGACAGCTCATGATATAATGGAGGATACTGAATTGGGAGTGAGAACACCTGAGTTCTTGTCCTGAATGTCTCCCAACTACTTGTGTGACTTTGAGCAAGTTGCTTAACTTTTCAGAATGTGTGTGTGTGTGTGTGTGTGTATGCATATGCAAGTGAACACATTGTGTCTGCAGAGAAGTCGGGTCAGTTTCTCAGCCCACTTCTGGTTTTCTCATTATTTGTTTCAGTTTATTCATTCTATCAGAAAATCATTCATTACTGACTTTTAAAGAAAACTGTTTTACTTAATGCATGGAGAATATGAAAAGATAGGAGGCATTGTCCCTCTTTCACTTGAGATCTAATTAATTAGAAAAATAAATAAATCCATTAATTTCAAAGTATACAAACAAAAGTTTATTCATGAGCTCAGATAGTATGATGAGAGACATGGACATAGTGGGATTCCATGGGAAACCTGATTGATGAGAATTACTCAGATGTGCAATCTCACTTTTTCACAAAGTCAGTCTCTTTCTCTCTCTCTCTCTCTCTCTCTCCCTACCTCCCTGTAGCTTGCTGACCAAAACAGAAGCCCTGATACTAGTCACTAAATGTTTGAAAAAAAATATTTCTAGTCTTATATTAAGATACAAAAATAAAGATATTAGCAAAGAATTAAGATTGTGAATGAATCAATGAAGGTCTAGGAATCACACCAGGAAATTAACAAAATATTCCTTTTAATCATCATGATTTATTGTTTACTAGATTATAACATTAAATTTATGAGTGCAAAAACAAATTTTGTCCAGGATTTCAGTTCTCTCCCACGTTCAATAGCTAATCAACAGTCTTCCAAGTTAGAGAAATCTTATCATGAGCTGGAGTTCCAGAAGGCTCACTCTGCTGACCCAGACCCATTGCAAGACCTCCAGCATAGCCCTAGAAGACATATTGTGAGGACATTTTGGTCAGAGACTGGTGGAATTTCCCTCTCAGGACCTGACAGAACGTTAGGCAACTGTGAAAATCTTTTTAACAGTTAGTTAATAAAACTGTATTGTTCATGACAACTCTTTTCTCCTACTGGCTAGGGAGGTCACTTAAATCTCATCCCTTTTATTGTCATAGTCCTGTTTGAATCAACAAGGAGCTGTGAAAAAAACCCTCAGTGTTCCCACAGTAGGAATTCTAATGTCTAATATGAATTAGGGTCTTTTTCCTTGCTAGGCAATCCCATAAGCAGAAGATAGTGGTCACGTACAAGATCTCTGGCATTAGCCCAACTTCAAATCTTGACTCTTACCCTTACTAGCCATGGATCTTGGGGAAGTTATATTTTCTACATCTCGATCTATTAATTAGTAGTAACAATTACACATAAACAACTGTGATGAGGATTTAAAGAGACTATGTAAATAATTTATTACAGTGTCACAAATATAACTTTGCAGTAAACACTTTGGAGGGGGCTGTAATGGATTTCTAATCTACTCTGAGATGAGGGAATGATGGATCAAAACAAAGTTTCTTTGCATATAGCAAAAGACAGTAGATCATATTCATCTGGTCATTACTGCTAAACCTTCTTTGTTTTTATAAATGCTACAGCATAATGATGTCTTGAGAAGGATGGGTAACTTAAGGAAGATGCTGAGAAGGGGGAAACTATCATAAAGGGCTTAAAAATAGATATGGAAAATAAACAGATTACAGGTTAAACAAATACTAAGAATCAGATCAATAGAATGTGCATATATCACAGGCTTATAGTACTCAATATATTAAAATAAGTGATTAATAGGGGATAATTTTATTTTCTAATTTCTGAGTGATGCTAAATACATTTTAAAGCAAGAGATAGTAAACAAATATTCAGTTGCGGAAACTGAAAAATTGGGGACATGCAAAAAATGTCCCTGCAAAGACTGTTTAGGAGATTTCTCCTAAAAGCAAATAACCCAGTGACTTCCATGAAGGTCCCTAACTGGACATTTCTTCAAGATATTAAAATATATTCTTATGGATTATACACACACACACACACACACACACACATTTGATTGCAACTGTGATCACCACCACATAGATTCCAGCTACTATTATTATAACATTATACAACTTTGTTTGCCAAAGAAGTAAAAAAGAGGAAGTTGTTGTTATTCTGTTATGACTTCACAGGTTTTGTTTGTTTGTTTGTTTGCACGCTATGCTGACATACAACAAAATAAAGGGGAGGATATGACTCATCATCTCCATTCCTATGTGGATAGTCCAGGAATGGAAACTTGAAGGATATGGCTAGAGTAAATGAAACGCCACACAATATTATGACCTTTTAAGTAAAATCACAATTTTATGGCACAATTTTACTCATTAAAACCCTGAGGCAAGATGATAGAACTGATTGTAATAAAATAGACCTAGTGAAGAGTAAGTGGTTTCCCCACATAGCTGTTGTTCCACTCTGAATCAAGTGATAAGTTTTCTGTTCTTGAAGTTATCCAAGATAAGATGTTCTGAGGATGTTGGTAAAAAAGCAAATTTTATTCCAATATAGGCTGTACTGAATGACATTTTATTTGGAGAAAAAAACTGGGCGGTGGTCCTGAAGAAACCCTTCCTTTTTCTGATCACCTTGGACTGACCCTAAATGGGAGATTTTGTGATAACTATTCACTTCAGGCAGCATGAATATAGCACTGGAAATAACCCACAAAATTTAACCAAAAATAAAATTCTTAAGAATTCCTAAGGAAAATCTCAGATCAAGTTGCTTACATTTTGGTTTGATTTATCTATATCAGCTGATAGATTTGAATTTACCAAGTGATAATTCAAGATCCCTCCTTTGGAAAAAGTAGACTTTAATCAGTCTTATTTGAGGAAGCAAGTAGGGGCATTGAACATAGCCCCTCACAAATATTTTCCCTGCCATCTTGAATCCACCTTCCTACTTCTCTTTCTTTCTATTCTTTGAAATCCTGCTGTTTCCTGCTGACCCTCATGGTCTCAGCAAGGGTCTTACACACATCCAAGTTATGGCACAAAGTATTTTCATTGGTTCTTAGTTCTGAGATGGTTATTTTCAATAGAGACAGTACAGTTCTTTGGGGGTCATTTTGGGAATTAGGCTTGTTAGGGGAACTTTTGTTGCTAAAAGTATTGGCAGGTCACTATTACAATTTATTGATTGGAAAATAAGAGACTTATTATTTGCCATGTGTGAGAAACCTCACACTGAAAAAAATCATCCCACTCCCTATATAATTTTTCATTGCCTAACCAGTCATTCATTGATAAAAGATGCTGTTGGTTGATTATGTCCCCCAAAGTTCATAAACTGGAACATCAACAACAGTGCAACAGTCAGAGATAAGACCTAAAAGACGTGATTGGTGCTTTTTCCACAAAAGTGAATTAGTTGTTGCAGGAGTGGGTTCCTGATTAAAGGATGACCTTGCTTCCTTCTCTCCTCTCTCACCTGTATGTTTTCTTGTCTTTTCACCTTCCCAGGTACGGAACCCTCAACCTTGGACTTTCCATTTCCAGAACTGTCAGAAATAAACCTCTGTTCTTATATATTACTGAGTCACAAGTATTATATTACAGCAGCATAAAACATAATAAGAAATAAGGCTGGACTATAATTATTTTATACACAAAGCTGGTTTTAATATATGCTTCTTTTTCCATAAATACAAATGTATTAAAGTTAAAATGCTAGGTTTCTCTTTTGAAAAAAAATATATTTATGACAAGTTATTCATGAATTTCAACATTCAGAATGCTACATTTGAGGCCTGCAAGTGTTAGTTATGAACAGGGGACAATTTTTATTCTTAGCTTTGAGCATAACCACTCCAAAGGAATCCTTGTTCCAGGTACAGGGCTTACTGCAATCTTCCCAATATCTAACTTCTAAGCCTGGGTTTCTTTGTCTATGATAATGGGAATTATGATTCTTATCCCTAAGAAACAAAACCATGGAAAGGCTGCCTACACTAACATCCTGTCCAAATGAGCAGTCCTTGGAAAATCATATGGTATAGTTAGGCAAAGTCCATCCTGTACATACCCTCTGCACATTAAAAAAAAAAAAGGTGCTTTGTGTTGGCATGTCATGCTTGGGCCCCGGTTATGTTACAGAATCAGTTTCAGAAGAATCAGCTTCACTCTTGGTGATTAGGAAAACAAACAAACAAACAAACAATGTCTGATGTGGAAAAAATGATTCAGATCCACCCGGATCTGAAGCACCATCTAATCACTTTCTCCATCACTTGGGCAAGGTTCAAGTTATTTAGCAGTTAGTAAATAAAATGAAAAAGAGAAAAAAGGTGAGAAGGAAAGGAGAAACCTTCTTCACTGTGGAAATTTAAATTGCACGAAAGCCTTTGTTTTCATTAGTATGGTGGTCCAGTGGCTGAGAGTGGTTCTATTTGAAGTCTTCTCTTTGAGTTTTGCCTGAAGTGCCCACAAGAAAACATTGACTCTCAGCACCCTTCTCTCATGGTGAATCTTAGGAGACATTCTTTTGTATCTTTTTGAAGTCAAATTTTTCTCCTAGTTTTATTTCTCTCTCTCTCTCTCTGCCTCCCTCCCTCCCTCCTTCCTCTCATTCGTCTATACGCATACACATACTAGATATTTACATACTTCCACTTTCGAACAAGCTTTGATCCCTTTCTTTGAGAAGACTTCAACAAACTCATTTCCCTTGGCCACTGTATATTTCTTATGCTTCTCATCCATGACATGCAACCTCATTCAACATGCATCTGTGCTCATTAAAGTATGTGAACAATAAGTCAACAGCAATCAGTAAATATCATTTAAGGATCTATTATGTACAAAACATTCTGGGAGATGCTAAAAGACTGAAAGATAGAATTTATTTCTTAGAGACATTATGTTTAATTTGAATAGAGCTGAACCTATCTAAGAGAAGGAAATCAATTTTGCTGGTGATTAGAACATTCACAGATCTTCCTTCTGTACATACTCACAACTGGTAGGCAATGTTATTACTATGGTATTCCCCTACTGGGTAATATAATGAAGCTCAGAGAGGTTAAGTGAGTTTCTCAAGGGTGATGGAATAAACAGCTCAATCCCCTGTCATCTGATTCCAAGCTTTAAGTTAATCCCTCTTTTGAGGCCACTTCCTAGAAAATAATGAACTACAACAAAAATCACACCAAAATGCACTCTGTATTAAACTCCAACTGTGGGATCATCAATAAGTACTTTAAGAGCTCTGAGAGAAGAGGCATCACTGTAAATTCAATGGGTCAGGGAAAGTCTCATGAACCCAAAGGAAATCAAATAAAACATTACTTCCAAGTGTATGAGAAAGAGAATTTTCCAAAAATGAGAAGAGAGTGTAATAAAAAATATTGAGGCAGGAATACCTGAGATTTACTTGAGGAAGAACGAATATCTAAAGGCAATTGAATCTTTACCATGTCCAGGCAATGTACCAAATGCTTTACCTGAAATTATTTGTTGAATCCTCCCAGTATGATCGCCTTTCTACAAATAAAACCTCAAAGGTAAAACATTTTATTCAATGTTCCAAAAAAGAGAGTTTGAATTTCAGAAATCTGTCCCCAGGAGCCTGGTCATTTGTTAAATTTGGACAAGCCAGATCATAGTGCCTCTGTACCAGTTTGGTGAGGAGGAAAGTATATACGTGTTAAAAAAAAAAAAAAAAAAGCAAATTAAGTTTACATATTTTTCTTATGCCTTTTAAATTTATTTGTTTTGCCTTTTAGTTATTTGGACTTTCTTTTTTAGGATGTACAGAGTGATTGATTTGTTTGCTATTGCAATCACCTACCCGGAACATGCACATATGATGCTATGGTTGTTTCCTACTAGAACGTTATGATACAGACATACCAGGTATATTTCTATTTTAAAAACAAAGTAAACAGATACAACCAGGGTGTCCTGCAGTCTGTCCAATATTAGTGACTTTTCTGCTTTTTCACACACTGCAAGTTGGATCTACTGGGAGATGTCACCATCCCTAGTATGTTTCATTGTCTTTTCATTCTGTACAGCTGGCTTCTACAAGTTCCTCAAAATGTATGGTGTGTCTAAAGAAATATAGGTAATATATTCACTTAAATTCTAACTCTGATCAGGACATAACAGGTGATGATGGGGGAAAATTAAGCTCCACCTTCCAGAATCTGTTTGCCAACACTTAAGTGATTCAATGGTCCTAAGATCCTCATGAATACCACTACATCCCAAGACAGTAATCTCACTGGGGAGGAGAAAGACTGATCGTGAGGGATTCTACAGACAAGAAAGAAAAGGAGGAGGAGGAGGAGGAAGAAGTTGAAGAAAATGCATTACTCAAGACCAAAATAAAGTGGATGGATGCCTGAGTTTTAGACTTATGGATTCAATAGGTTATATTCTCTACAGAAGTTCACATTTCAATTAAAAACTGAGAGTAAGATAGACAAGGGAGGAAAGTAAGAAACCTTAGGAGATTTCAATTAGTATTAGGCTTTTACCCTAGGAGCTGATCTAAATTTCAGGAACTTTATCACCTCCAGAATCTGTCAGGGCTGTTTTTCTTTCCTACACTGTCTTTAAACAATTACAGAAAGGCAGTCTGGAAGGGTAGTCAGGCCTGGTGGAATTGCACCAGGAGAATGAGGCTCCTTGTTCGGGGCTAAGCCCTGGGCAATCAGCACCGGGCAAAGGTTTTCACCTTCACATCATAATGGCATGAGACTCTTTAAAGCAAAAATGCCCGCCAAGCCCAAGTACACACGTCCCCTAATGAAGACAAATGTCCCCTTGAAGCAAGTTCAAACTGTGGAATTCATTTTGCTATGGAACTTTATTGCCTTCTAATTAGGGTGACATTTGGTCAGTCCAGTTATGTCTGAACTCAAGTCAGAAATTTGTAGGTGAAAGCCCCTCTACACACTTCCTCTTCCTTCTAGAACTAAACTGAGTCTTTATGTAGGGGTGGACAATTTTTGTTTTGTTTTGATTTTATTAATTCTGGTTCCAGAAGCCTGATTATTTAGGGGTTGTTTTTAGACAATGGTGGCAGCACTGAAAGTGTTTGCAATATTCTGATTAATCTTTTAAAATATGGTAAGTCTTGACTTGCTGCATCCTATTTATTAAGCAAACTTAGGGGTGAACTCCAGGGTGAGCAGTTTCCTTGTTTTCTTCCCTGAAGAAATAAAGCTGTGTGTTATGGTTTGGATGTGAGTTGTCCTCCAAAAGCTCACTAGTGAGACAATGCAAGAAGGTTTAGAGAAAAAATGATTGGGTTGTGGGAACCTTAACCCAATCATTGAATTAACCCCCCTGACTGGATTAACCATATGGTAACTGGAGGAAGTGGGGCACTGGGGATGTGGACTCAGGGTATATATTTGTATCTAGTGAGTGGAGTCTCTCTGCTTCTTGATCATCATGTGAGCTGCTTCCTTCTGCCACACTCTTCTGCCATGATGTTCAACCTCACCTAAAGCCCTGAGAAATGGAGTCTGCTGTCTATGGTTTGAGACCTCTGAAACCATGAGCCTCAAACTAAACTTTTTGTCCTTTACAGTTATTCTGGTTGGGTCCTTTATTTACCGCAGTGAAAAAGCTCACTAAAACCCTGAGAGCACAGATACGACAGATAATGGGCAGTGCCTGGTCTTCTGAGAGGTGGATAGCAGGGTCATGGCAACACCATAAACATTTAATTGGGTGAACTCAAATCTGTAGGACTCAAATCACAGTGCAAAGGTTTCTTGACTTATGACTTAGGATGGGGCTATGTCCCAAGAAACCCTGTATAATTTGCAATTGCCCTAATTTGGAAATACATTTAACATCACCTCCCTACCAAACATCATAATAGCAACACTTTGCATAGTACAGTATAAGTCCTTCACCCTCATGAGCCTGTCATTGACAGGGAGTTGCAGCTCACTGCACTGCCAGCATCATGAGCGGATTGATTGATTATACTGCCTATTGCCGTTTGAGTAAATGATCAAAATTCAAAGCCTGTGGGGCACGCCTGTAATCCCAATGGCTCAGGAGGCTGAGACAGGAGGATCATGAGTTCAAAGCCAGTCTCAGCAATGACGAGGCACTAAGCAACTTTGTAAGGCCCTGTCTCTAAATTAAATACAAAATAGTGCTGGGAATGAGGCTCAGTGGTTGAGTGCTCTTGAGTTCAATCCCTGGTACCACCCCGTCAAAAAAAAAATCAAAGTGTGAAGGATGGTTTCCTCTGAATCTATATTGCTTTCACACTATGCTGATGTGAAAAAGAAAACCAGAAATCAAGTTGTCATAAGTAGGGAACTGTCACTATTCTGTGGTATCCCAAGGACAGTGCGATCCAAGTGGTAGATCCTTACTTACCTGGACCTAGTAAGCTCAAGTCATGGAAAGGGAAGGAAACTTTCAGAGGATAGAGGTGGAATGCACCTCACAATTCCTGTGACTGTGAACCTGAACTCATGCTCCGAGATCCTCCCTTCATGGCTATCAGGTGGCAGGTGTCACCTCTAGACCCTCCTGTATTTAACAGGGTAATTTTGTCAGCAGATCTCTGGTATATGAAGTCTGCCCTATCTTGGTACCCTCATAATCTGGGAGGATTTTGTCTCTGCCCAGAGTTAAGTAACTCTTCTCCTTCCTTATTCTTATATCTTCCTTTCCCTCCATAATGAGTAAGATATTTTGGTATCCATGGTCTACCAAAAATACGTATTGTAAAATGACAATAGATTCAGATTACCTAACCAATTCTTAGTATGAAGTATCAGGTTATTAAGCAACATTTCCTTTTCATTAGACTCCTTGTCATGATAATTTTAGTGAGTTTAAATTTGTGTTTTATTGATTTCTGCCATATCTGTTTCTGATGTTTTTTCTTTTACAACTGTGTTTTCTTTCCTACTAACATACTTTGTAACTTTTTTCATGACATACTGGAAGAAAAGTAATATGGTAATTAGGCCTTTAGTGATGTGCTGATGGGGTACACATCCTGGATACCTATATCTAAGACTCAAAGTTTAAAAGAGTTCATGTCCCTAGACTATCAACTTCAGAAATATTCTCAATGTTTTTGTTAATTTGAATTAATTCCCTCCCACCACAGGTGGGTGAGATAACTAATCTGGGTTGGAATTGGTCTCCAGGTGGTCTCCCAGGCAGGTTAGATGCAGATAAAACCATAGTAGGTCAGGCTCTGGTACATAGTTTCTCTTGAGGAGAGAACTTATTAAGAAGATGCTATAGTTTGGATATGAGATATCCTCCCAAAGCAATTCATCCTCGTTTGAATGGACTGGGTCATAAACATAGGCAGGTGGGGTCAAGCCCTGGGAGGGTATATCTTCTTTGTGGCTCCTTTGTCCCCTTAACCCTGCCCTCTCTGCTTCCTGGCCTCTATGAATGGAACAGTGCTCCTCCTCCATGCCCTTCCACCATGATGTTCTGTTTCACCTTGGGCCCAGAGCAATGGATTTAGCTATTGATGAACTAAGACTTCTGAAACCATAAGCTTAATAAGCTTTTCCTCCTCAAAGTTGTTCTTGTCAGATATTTTTGTATAGTGATGAAAAGCAGCCTAACGGAAGAGCAGAATGCTCTGGCATATTTCAAAATGGTTACTTTTTCCCTTCTGCAGGAAAAATAAGGGACTTTTACTCAAATTTTTTCTATGAGAAACTTTGTACAGACCTTAGATGTAAAACTTGAAAACATAGATCCTTTCACCGATGTTGGACTTTCACCCTAAAGTTTTTAAGTCTCAAATTGTCTATACTGAGCTTCCATTGATCTGTCAATTACAGTTTAGATTTTTCTATCCTGGTACTGGCTCCTGTGAAAGTTTCTACTTATTGGTTTCTGCTCTCCTGAGTCATGACTCTATAACTACCTGTATGTCCAATTTGACAGAAAAGGCAGTGGTTTACCCTGTGACCTAAATTCTCTAACTGATATAAGTTGTTGATTTTCAGCTTGTTCAGCTTTTCACTTATTATTAAGAGGGTGTGACAACTTCCAACTTCCTTACAAGCTGGTCCAAAAATGCAAGTACAATATTATCTTTGGACACTCTAGTTAGATTAATCCTAAAGATCCTCCATGATTCCTACATGAGTTTCTCTACTTGGTTACACTTTTTCATCTTATATGTGTATCAACAGACTCACCCTAGTGGTGAATTTTATTTGCTTTTCACTTATTTCTATATTAGCAAAACCAGAATTCTTCTGATGAACAGAATAACTTGCCAAAATCAAACACATTTGATGATGTTGGGAGGAGAGAAGATGTGAGAGATACATATTCTCTAGGTGCATCCCGGTATTCTCATCATTATTCGAGCACTCATCCTACGTGGTATTAAGTATAGACCTTTGACTCAAAGGCTTTCTGTGAGTTTGTACCCTTGAGCCCAGCTATGGCGAATTTCAATTCCTGGGTTCAGTCAGGTAATGAGTTATTTTGTCCAGGGGAGATCAGGGAGAATCGTGGCACTCATACTCTTGTCTAAAGATGGCAGTTCTACTCAGCTCCCAGGACTATCTTTTGGCCTGAAGACAGGCAGGCCATCTTTGGCTAGATTGCCCGACTTTCAACAGAAGTTACATATATACATTTTTGTACACATTAAATTTACATTAAATAGATTAACATTAAATCTCTAATTTAATTAATAATACCAGCTGTTTTCACAACATTTTAGTCAATGAAAACCAAACATGTCTGCAGGCCAGTGTGGCCTGGAGTGCTTTCTATCTTAAGGTACCATAGCAATTATGGAGAGAATTTTACCCAGTTTGTCCATTGTCAATGCTATGGAAGAAAACACACTCCAACTTTAACATGTCTGTTCATGTTGAAAATAATTAAATTGGTCATTTTTTACTCTGAAACACACAGTACTTAAGAATTCACCATCTGAATATGAGCATCAACTCACACTGCCAAAGAACCCTGTCACTAGATCATTAGATTGGTTGCCTATTACAATGGGTCCCCTATTCTGTGTGGATCAGCAAATATTTACTGAAAAAGAAGTTTTAGGCAATTATATACAGCTGATTATGAGGACAAATTAAACACAACTTCTTACTAAATATTTTATATAAACTCGTGCAGTGGAATACTACACAGGTGCAGAAAAAAATGAGTGAATTCGTTATACCTCGATGTGGGACAGTTTCCAAGATACAATGTCAAAGGGGAACAAATAGATTACAGGGCAATAAATATACTGAAGTTTACATTAAGAGAGAAAGAAATTTATATGTTAGTTTTTATAGATAAGCAATATTTCTTACAGTACACAAGTCAATTAATAAAGTCACAGTACAAGTGGGAATTAAGAGGAAAAGAGAGCATAGAAGAAAGAGTTTTAATCTCTGTGATTATCCTAATAAAATGCCAAAGATGAGATATCCTTTAAAAAAGTATTGATGGGGGTGTTATGGTTGTGCAATGAGTCACATATAATGCTTCAGACAAAGAAAGAAAGAATAGGATTATATACCCCCAGTCAAATTCACATTTTTTAGTCAATAAATAAATAGAAAATTAACACTATGCAAATGTATTTCAAAAATAAAGCTCTCCCAGGGTCAGGCAGCTTTTGTTTGCAAGGAGCCAGCATTGTAAACTATGAAGCAAATCCCAAATTGAATTTTCCTGGTCCCCCAAAATGTATTCTGGCTGCCCTGCTGGTGAGAGACTAGGGAAGCCACAGCAGAAATCTCTTAGTTATTCATAAATTCTTTCTCCTTAAAAAAAAAAGTTGTTGTTGTTTTAAACACAAGAGTGGAGATGAACTCCAGAGCCCAGAAACCATTTTCATGCAAAACCAGGCATCTCAGTATACAAATAAAGACCTAGCTGGGAACCCTGAACAGAGCAACATAAATACTCACATCTGGTATAAATAAACAACAAGATACATTGTTTTACGATTAATGCCCAGCTCATGAATAAGTACACACAATGGAGATAGAAATATTTAATTTTGTGTTGTAGAACATAATTAGAAATTATTAAACAAAGTCAGAACACAGAAGAGATTTCTCAAAATGCACAGAACCTGGTACATTCATGGTGTGTTTGGAACCAGTTTTGTCCAACCTAAGATTTTTTTTTAAAGACAAATAATCAAGAAGAACTGCAACTGTAGTGTTTCATTAAATAGTTCATGAGAGTCTCATTCACTCTTTTTTTCCTACTTCCTTCTGGGAGTTTAATGCACTGTGATAAGATAAATATCTGCCTTTTAATGATGATCACACCCTATTAAAATGTCTCACCCTGTTACCAATAATGCATGAGATTATGAAAGATGAAAAAAGTAAAAGTCCCATTTGCTCCTCCCTGCTGATGCCATTTGTTTACCTTTAGCACTTCCCTGACTTAGACGGGGAAACAACAGCAGCTAATTGTACTAGACTTCTGTTTATTTCACTTTGATTTTTTGTTCAGATGAAATCCCTGCCAGTTGTATTTATTATTTTCTTCTTAGATCAAGAGTAGTAATTTGGTTTCATTAAACTTAAGTGGGTATATCACCACAGCTTGCTCTCATCAGCCAGGACAGAACTTAGTAGAACTAAGACAAATTGCCCAGGTTCATTAAGATATGAGAGAATGTCCAATCTTGCAACTGAGCTCCCAATTCCATATAATTATACAAAGTTACCGACATACATAGATATCGTGCTTCAAAGAATGAATGGGCTGATTTTCTTCTGATTCTAATTTTGCAGGACTTCTCTGAATCCAAAGAGGGTAGAAAATTTATGCAGACTGTATTTTTAAGTTTTAGGAGTAAGTCAAGAAGAGGCAAAGCAAAAGAATGAACAGTACAAAGAGTTCTATACCGAGATAAAATAGGATCAAACCGGCGTGATTCTTGGCTTTGCTTTGTCCTATTATAGAAAGCAAAGACAGGCAGGGCTTTTGTCCTCAGAGAGTATTGTCCCCTGCTCTGACTTTCTGTCTGAATAACCTTTCTAGCTGATTTATCTCCTTCTTAGAGACCAAAATGATAGGGATGCTGAATCTCTTCATTCTGGTCTTTTCCTCCATTCCCCTGCCAACAACTTAACTCTTATTTGTTTTGAAAATTAGCCATTTAACAGAGCATTGCCTTTCCTGGCTATTTGTTAGTTTGACCTGTGGGGGAAGCTGGAATTGTCGCTGCAAATGTGCTCCTCTAACAGGTCTCTTATTGCATTATTCCTTTATGGGGGCATCGACGTAATTACACCAAATGTTGTTATAAATCCCACCGGAAGCCACCTCTCGGCTGACGTCTAGAGGACACTTGCAGTGTATATCTCCCTCGTTTGCCATTAGCACATCTCCATGTTCTTCCCAGTATGTTAGAGGACACACCGAACAGGGACAAGGACTCCATGATCCAAATGGAGAGTGAATGATTTGACAAGAAGCCAACCAGCACTTAGAGTAAAACTAACTACCATCAGAACACTTCCTTCACAACAAAGGTTGAATCGAAACCTTATTCCCTTAGCATATGAATTAGAAGAACAATTGTCTGATTATGATTAAAAAAAGAGCATTACATTTTATGTTCAGCCATAATTGGTATTTATGACAATTTATGTAAACAGTAATGAAGCCTATGTGATTTTTGCGGGGAAATTGCATTATGACACCAATGATCGTTACTGTTAATTTTCCTGAAGATGATGGCAATCAGCAGGCATAGTTTCATTGTAAATAGGTTAATTTAAAATTCAAACACTGCTGGTATTTCAAAATGAGTTCACATTTGATTTCCGAAAGCTTTGGCCCAGTCTTTTTACATGTCAAGTTAAAAATGCACAAATGACGTATGTTATTACATAAAACCTTGTTATTAAGGGTTGTGTGTATATAAACATGCATATGACATATATCTAAATGGGTGGATTATACATTATGCATCCTTTTACTTCTTGTCCTGTTTTGCGTTATAGAAAAGAGTTTCAAGAATTTACCACTTATGTAATCACAAAATATAGTTATCACAATCTAATGTACTAGCTTTGTTGAATAAGTGAGGAGTGACATATCAGCATATTCTATTATTTCTAATGTGTATTTGAAAATTACCTAATCAAAATTTTAACAAGAAATAAAAACATAAATGTATCTCTTTTTATTGACCTTGGGTTTCTGGATGGTTTTTGAGTTAAATTGATGTTCTGCCAGAACATATTTTTGGTTCAGGCTAACCAGTTAATAATTTCTTTTTCCTTTTAAGATATATGTTTCCTGGGTTGTAGATCAATTTCTGCCAACTTGTCCAAGTCAAGTGAAAATGTCTAATTTTCACCTTTTGATGCTTTAAAAATGATAACAAGTTTAATATTCTTTTATGTATTTAACAAATGTCTGAGTAATAATACATTTGGAATTTCAGAAAAAGTTGGTCAGTAGTCTACTTATTTTTAAAAAATGTTTAAATAATCTCATATTTTTGTAACTCTTCTAACTATAATAATATGAAGACTATACTAGCATAAGCAACTAATTTTTCTTAAAAAATATTAGGGAATATGATTGTACATTACTGAACCAGTTTATTGACAACAGAAATGAGTCAAGCTTATACGTAGCTCTCTATCTCTCTCTCATTTTCTTTATGTCTCTGATTCTCTATGTCTCTTTATGGCTGATTTCTGGGAGGTCAATCAACTGTTCAGGGTTGGTTATTTTGATGGGAGAAAATAATAGTATAAAAATTCAAAATGTATTAAAATTTTACTATAAATTGTACTAACCTGATCATGAACAATGTATTATTTTTTAAAAAGTTTTAAAAGTTCTGTGATTATGCGTATTTTATATGTAACACTTTTAACTAAATCTCATTTTCAAAATTGTGTATTTGGAGAGTTTTAACCTAACCCACTCATTTGAAAGGACAGTGATTGGAAGACGTTTCTTCAATAACTAAATATGCAGAAGTCTTTCAAAGCCTTGCATTCAAAGATTTTTGTACTAAATAATTTTTTAAATTCAATAATTTTACATGAAATTATATTTACTTGAAAAAAATACACATATTACTATATGTTAAGTAATACACTTTGTAATCTCAACCAGGTGTTCATTCTTCCCTCAAGAGAGAGAATTGTAAGAGGTTATTCAGACTTTTTCAGGTGTGTTCTAGTTTTACTTTCAATATTCATTTCAATTTTGTTCTTTCACTCAAATAACTGTAGTAGCATACTACTAGAACCCAATGCTGATGTTTTAAGAAAGAAATTAAGAAATGAATTCTAAAAATTAAGGAAACTATGTATATTTATTAAGTGTCCTGGAAATTAGAAGAAGGCTATTATTTGATTTGCCTCCTTTAGTAGGTATCAAATCTATAAAAGTTATTTTGAAAATCATTGCCCTAAAAATAATCAGAGGGATGTAAGTTTGCTGCTGAATGGATTTCTCTCTCTCTCTCTTTTTAAAATTTTTTTTTACTGCTTTAAATTTGATCAGCAGTGATTTGCTATGAGACCAAATACTGGTTTGATTTCTAGAAGATTCCATTTATTTTTCTTCCACTCTCCATCAGACAGAATAAATCTTAAAGGTAGACAATTCCTTTAGTTAGAGAGAATGAATTACTTAATAGAATCCTGTCCTATATTTTGGAGACAAAATCAATACATGAAAACAAAACATACTAAAGCATATATCATATTACTGAGAATTTGATAGCATTAAATATTTTCAAATGAAAAACAGGGATTTCAATTATCTAGTTTCCTCTCCACTGAGATGCATTGCAATAAAATCTCATAGTGTTCTTCAAATTTCAAATCTTTTGAAATTGTACATCTCATCCAGGATTTTTCTGGGTATTTCTGTGACTAATGAGTTGGACTGGTTATAGTGCAGCAGGCATGGGTTCTGATTTTTTAGTTTAATATCAGCTTAGGTTACAGTAATTATTTTTAAACTATATCTCTGTTTAAGCTAAAGAGATTTCTAAGCTTATACACCATGCTCATAAAGCTAGTTTCTTGCCAAGTCTGAAAGGTCACAGAGGGATCAACAAGAGAAGAAAGGGTGGCTTAATCAGTTCACAACAATAGAAAAGAAATAAGTAAGTTATTTGTAAACAAATTAATGAAAAGAAGTAAAAAAAAACCATAAAATTAAAAAAATAAGACAAAATGAAAAGTAAACCCTACTACTTGTGTTGTATAGGATGTAACTAGATTGCTTCTGCTAGATGTCACCTCTGATGCTCTTTAGTTCTTGTCAGTACTTAACCAGAATTCCACAGGATACAAACAGATTTGTTTATACTAAATTCACAGTTCTTAACATAGAATTCCGGCACTATGACAGAGAGTACAATCAAAGGAATGCATCTGCATATCTCACAATGATTTGTCCATAATTAGTATTCAGAAATGACCCCTGAATAAGGCTGACGAATTACACAGGTGCTACAGGATTTGCCTCATGATAGATCTCTTAAAATCCTCTACGTTTGGTCAGGTGCACTAAAACATGCCTGCAATCCCAGGGACAGAGGCTGAGGCAGGAGGACTTTAAGTTTGAGGCCAGCTCAGCAACTAAGTAAGACCCTGTCTCAAAAAGAAAACCCAAACAAAATAGACAACGACATACATAGTTCAATGGAAAAGCATCCTTGGATTCAACCTCTAGTCACAAAAAAAAAAGAAAAAAGAAAAAAAAAATCTATTTGTTAGAAAGAGTTTAATGTGCCAGCACTTTTCCATATCCTTACTTTTTTCAAGATGAGTACATAATCATTAGATGTAGCATGTAGAGAGGATTACTGACAGCTTCTACTGATCACGTCCATGCAGTAGAGCTGATCAGCTGGTAATTCAGACTCCTGATTATCTTGGGGTAGGAGCTTACTAACAATTACACAAACCTTATGCTCTGTGTCCTGATGGGGGAAAATGGCTGGCAAATTGATTTACCTCTAGAGTTTTTGATCTGAAGATAGGCAGGAAACTCTAATTCTGTTTGTTAGTATCCACCTTTCATCACTCATGGCTGATGACAAAGAAAGAAAATCGTACTCAAAAGAGCATCCTTTTATTTCTGAGAGGAAAAGGAATTTGACCACAAAGATGACAGAGGTACAATTCTTTACTTTTAAGGGGCAACCTTTGGAGGATCGCTCTCTCATTCTAAAAATGCAGGCATTGCTTTTTTCTTTTGTACCCTATTAAGAATTGTGCATGAAACCACTCAGAGTAGATGGGGCTACAGGTCAACAGAACAGTTAGAAAGGTGACAAATCGCAATTCATTTCACTGTTTGTTTTCTTGATGATGGCTGCCTCTTTCTCCTGGTGTTCCCATGTTTCTGGGGTGCTACACAATGAGTTCTCTGTCCTTTTAAATGGGGGCAGAACTGCCACAGTGTAAACTAATAAATAGCACAATTGAAGTTTTCTTGGTCATGAAATACAATGGATTCCTCTCAGTTACTTTATTCATCCTTACAATTCTCTTTCCTAAAGAAAAAAAAAAGTAATTTTGTGACTTTATTGTGACATTTATGGATTAATGTTTTTTAAAACTAGCACTGTTCCCTTATATATTTCATGCTGTACAAATTTAGACCAAATTTAGGCTTGTATTGTTTGCTTTGATTTATAACCTGCTATTGTGAAGTTAGTTCTTTATTTAGTAACTGGATCATTCTTGGTGCATTAACCTAATATTTTACTTTTATTAAATATTAAAAAGCAAACTTTGATAGTGAGAAAGAAATGGAGAATGTATAATCTAAACATATTCTAGCAATTTCTGTAGGATCAACTTAATCAGGATACCAAATTTCCATCAAAGATGAAAAAGAACTCTGCCTGATCAATACACTAATTTCAGTTGTCTTTACAATTAATATCCATCAATCCACTCAAAGAGATATTCAGTGATCTGTATTGATCTCGAAGATTTCTTGAAAACCACTTGGGGAAAACAACAGCATGCCAATAGGTGTTAATTACACTCACATTGACATTTTCTAAGTGCCAGAATTTCTATGATAGTGACAAGTCAGATATTAGAATGCCAAACCCAAGAAAAGTGATAGTGTGATATTGACTTAATCAGAGAAAATTTCCTTCCAAAATGCTAATCATCTTTTTCTCTAATCAAATTCTCATACATTTTCCAACTCCGTTGCTCAAATAGCCCTATCACAACACCTGCTGATTTTAAGTTCCCCTGTAGTTCACAAATACATTGGTTTAAGAATTCTCTGTCTGCTCACATTACATCTTTTCTTACCTAGCTTAAATTTCATCATCTGTCATTAAAGTCATAAGATGTTCTCTCTTTCCAAAATGCTCTGAAGTAGAATGCATAATAGTTCAAAAGATTTGCTTATGTCCCATGAGATTGATTATATTTTTCATCCTCCTTGATGTCCAGTTAAATTATGTGATTTCCTGCAGCCAATGAAATGGAGACTGAAATGGCCTATAGCACTTAGTGAAACCTTAAAATTAAAAAAAATACAAACATGCTTTGTAGTTGTACTCTTGCTACAATCTCAACTCTGGCAATGTCATCGACAGAGTTGGCCCTGTCAACTGAATAGAGAACTTGTGATAAAAAGTACCTGCACCCACAGTTAAGTATGTACACCAAGCAAGAACTAAACCTTTCTCATTGTAGACTTTAGGAATGGTTGGTTGCTGAAGCATAACTTAGCCTGTACTTAGTGATATGTACACTGATTCCAGGAGAGGTATCTTCCTGGGCTACAACAAATACCCTAAAAGATCAGATATTTCTTTTAGGACAGAGTAACAAGGTCAGGGAACAATTATTGAAGGCATACTTGGGAAGTAATACAATTTTTGAATAAAACTCTCATCTGTTGTTTTAGTCAGCTATTTCTCTGCTGTGACTAAATGATCTGACCAGAACAATTTTAAAAGAGGAGTTTATTTGAAGACTCCCAGTATCAGAGGTCTCAATCCATAGATGGTCGGCTCCATTCCTCAGGATCAAGGTGAGGCTGAGAATCATGGTGGAAATGTGTAGCAGAGGGAAGCAGCTCCTATCACAAGAAAGCAGAGAGACTCCGCTCTCCAGATACAAAGTATATACCCCAAAGCCACATCTCAATTACAATCTCCTCCAGCCACACCCTACCATTTCAATTACCACTCAGTCAATCCCTATCAGAGTATTAAATCACTGATTGGGTTAAGACTTTTACAACCCAATCATTTCTCTTCTGAAACTTCTTGCATTGTCTCATATGTGAGCTTTATGGGTACACCTCATATCTAAAACATAACACCAATAATAACTTCAAAGGCAAAATGTCCAAATGAGCCTAAGCTTGAACCTAACTTATTTTGGAATTGGGATTTTATTAGCAGGATTTTATTGATATGGGTTTGTACTAGGATTCTCTAGAGGGACAGAATCAACAGGAAGTATGATTATAAAAAGGAGATTTATTAGATTGGTTTACACAACCGGAAGCTGGATAGTCCACAATGGCCTTCTGCAGCTGGAGACCTTGAAGAACCAGCAGCTGCACAGTCCAAGATGCAGAAACCCCAGAAAAAGAAGGATCAACAGCGCTACCCTAGTCCAAGACCAAGGCTTCTAGAAACTCCCTGGAGAATCACCGGCAGAGAATCACTGGAAGAGTGAAGAAGCAAGAGTCCGATATCCTCAGACAATAGAAGAAGCAATCAAGAACTCGTTCAAGAAGAGCTGAGCTTGCATCTGCCTCTGCTTCCTTGTTCTTCCAGCTTGTATTCCATCCTATTGGGTGGTGCTGCGCACGCTTAGGGAGAGGCTCCACTTCAGTTCACTTTCCCGTATTCCAATCATTCCTAGACACACCCTCATGGGCACACCCAGAAACCTCTTAATCTTTGGCATCTCTTAATCCAATGAAGTTGATAATACAAATTAACCATTGACAGGGCTACATTTGACAAGTAACCATAATAAAGAGATCACTTAAAAACAAACACGCTTACATATAAATTAGAAAAGGGGAAGAAAAAGAAAGACCTAGAAGGCAGCTAGAACTCAGGATCTTATAGTATTAAAGGACAAAACTGGTCATCAACTCCCACCATTATTAGAAAAAGCTAAGCAACTCTTTGAAAAGCAAAATGCACTCATGATTAAATGTAAAAAGAGAAATATCACAAAAATATCATAGGTACAATTGTTGATAAGCAAAATTGTCTACAATTGAAGTGTTAAGAAATAGAACAAAACTTTGAAAGGAGCAACCACTTAAAGAAACCTTGATTATTTGAGGTTGAAAATGACCATTGACCCTATGACTTTTTAAATAAAAAATCAGGGTAGTACCACATAACATCCAAAATAAGGACATATTCCCAAAGAACAGTGTATTCTCAGTTATTTTTCATGCCATAAAATCAACTATTTAAGGATGCTGTCAAAGTCCAGGTTAGAGTTCATCATAATTCTGCTCAGAATGTCTGGAATAGGTGGATTAGTGACCACCACATGCCTCCTACTGTTCCCTTTTTGAATGGGAGTATTTATTGCAGTCATCATATCCCTGTCCCAAGAAGGCCTATGCTGTATTTGTGGACCAGATAATTTGACTTTTGGGGATAGAAATCTCTGGAGTCAAAGACTATACTTGGATCTGATATAGAGATCATTATAAAATCCTTGCTTGAGTCTGATATTGTTTTGGGGTGGAACTCTTCTCCTTTGTTCCTTGAGTTAAGTTTAGTAGAGTGTTGAGCTTTGGATCTAGAATATTCCCCCCAAAGCTCATGTTTTGAATGCATGATCCCACATGCAACAGGATTTCAGAGGTGGGGCTTTAAGGCAATGATAAGATTGTGGGGATTGTAAGCTCATCAGTGGATTAATCCTTTTGGTGGAATAATAATTTGAATGGACCCCAGACTGCAACTGTAGGCACATGGGAATGACTAGAGGAAGTAGTGGCCTTGGGAACTATACCTTGTTCATGGCTCCCCTCTCCCTCCTTCTACATCTCAGATGTCCCAAGCTGAACAGATTTCCCCTGCCATGTTCTGTTCTTCTATCATGATGTGTTGCTTCACCTCAGAACCAGAGCAATGCAGTTGGTTGACATAGAGTGAATGACTGAAATTCTCAATCCCAAATAACCTTTCCCTACTTTAAGTTGTTCTTGTCAGGTATTTTGATCACACTGATTCAAAACTGACTAAAACATAGAATTTTTATTGGAAGGTAAGACTAGTAAGACTGTGGTGAACTCTGAGTGACTCCATCTCTCTATCACATAGGGTTTGCGGAACATCTTCTGGTATCCTACTGTTAAGAGTGCAGTTATCTTTCCCCTTGACGTAAGGTGTATATGATCTGCTGTAGTAAATAACATGAAAATAAAAGTAACATTAGCAGAGTTTATCATATGGTGTTTTTACCTCCGTTGAATGATGGGAAATCTCTCCAATGGAACTTCTTCATTACCATGATATTAGAATAATACCAATTGCTATTATAAGCCACTGATTTAGATCCACCACCTATTCTTGCAGATTTTTATTGATGCCATCTATTTTCACATAATGATGAGATTCATTATTACATAGTCACACATGCACACAACTTAACAGTATAATTTGGCCAAAATAATCCCCCAGTATTTTTTTTTCCCTCCCCTCCTCCATCCCCATGGTGCCCTTTTTGCTAATCTCTCTTTGATTTTCAGGAGAACCTCCACCACTCTTTTTCCAACATCTTTTTAAAAATCTTACCTTTTTTTTTTTTTTTTTTCTTTTTCTCTTTCGAACTTTTGTGTCTGTTTGCATGTGTGTGTGTGTTACATTGAGATTCCATATAGATCTTCACAGTTCAACTATGGGGAGACTTCTCCACTTTTAAACTCTGAATACATTGCCCTTTCTTTCATTCCCCCTTTTCCTTTCGTTAATCTATACTAGAAAAAAGTCAGCAACTATCTAATTTGTTATCACTACAAAATTCATGAACACCCATCTAAATCTCACTGTGGAATTATAATAGTTTCCTTCTTCTGTTTTTCTTAGAAACTGTTATTCTGTGTATCTCTGTTTTATTTTTTTCCAAAATGGCTTTATGGGGGTATAATTGACATACACTAAACTATTCACAGTTAACTGGTACAATGTAACAAATTTTGACTTATTTATACATCCTTGAAATCATCACACCACCAAAAAAAAACAATGAACACATTCATCATTCACAAAAATTTAAAATTCTTTCCCTTTGCCCCTTTCCCAGGGCAACATTGTTCTGTAATCTATATTCTGCCAATAGATAAAGGTTGCATTCTCTTGGCTATGAAAACAGAATCATGAAAAAAGGATTTTTGTGTAGTTCATTTTGCTCATAATTATCTTCAGATTCAGTCATGTTGTAGTACCTATAAATCCTTAATTATTTTTATTGTGGAATAGTATCACATTGTATGGATATTTCATATTCTGTTTACCATTCATCTGCTGGTCAACATTTGTTGTGTTTTTTTCACCTTCATTTATTAAAAATTAAGCAACTTTGAATGAACCCACCCTTTGACCCAGTTATCCCACTCCTTGGTTTATACCCAAAAGACTTAAAATTAGTATACTACAGTAACACAGCCACATCAATGTTTATAGCAACTCAATTCACAATAGCTAGATTGTGGAACCAACCTAGATGCCCTTCAACAGAATAATGGATAAAGAAAGTGTAAGATGGACTAGGGTTGTGGCTCAGTGGTAGAGCACTTGTCTAGCATGTGTGAGGCATTGGGTTCAATTCTCAGCCCCACATCTGAATAAAAATAAAAATACATCAACAAATAAATATATATAAAAATAATTTTTTAAAAAAGAAAAAGAAACTGTGGTATATACACACAATGGACTATTATTCAGCCATGAAGATGAATAATATTACGGCATTTGCAGATAAATGGATGGAATTGGAGAATATCATGCTAAGTGAAATAAGCCAATTCCAAAAAATCAAAGGTCAAATGTTTTCCCTAATAAGTGGATGATGATATATAATGGGGGTTGGAGGATGGGGGTGAAAGAAGAATGGAGGAACTTTAGATTACATACAGGGAAATGAAAGGGAGGGGCAGTATTAAAAATAGTGGAATGAGACAGACATCATTACTCTATGTACCTGTATGATTACATGAATGGTATGAATCTTCATCGTGCACAACCATAGAAAGGAAAAGATGTGTACAATGAATCAAAATGCATTCTGTAAAAATAAAAATAAATAAAAAATAAAATAAAATAAAGCAACTATAAGAATTCATGTACAATACTTTGTAACAATTTTTATTCTCATGAATGGAATTGCTGAATCATACATGTTTACTTTTTTCAGAAACTAAAACATCTTTACAGTCATTGTAGTAGCTTTACCAATTTGCATTCTCACAAGCAGTGTTTGAGAGTTCTGGTTCTTTCTCCATTCTCATCAGCCCCTGGCATGGTCAGACTTCATTTCAGGAATTTTATTGTGTGTGTAGCAACATCTCATTGTGTAATTAATTGCATTTTCCTGTTGATTTTGCCCATGTATTTTCTTTGCAGTAGGGGCTATTAAAACCATCTGAGTATTTATTTATTGGATTATTTATTTTCTTTTTATTGAGTTTTTAGAGATCTTAATGTGTTATAAATACTTTTGACATATATGCTTTGCAAATCGTTTCTCTCTGAGTCTTGTATTTTCATTTTCCTAATAGTGTCTTCAAAGAGTAGAAGTCATTAATTTTATGAAATCTAATCATTTGGTAGTTTTTAAAATGAGTGATGATTTTTGTGTTATATCTAAGAAATTTTTCCATGACCCTTTGGTACAAAGATATTTTCTTATTTCTTTCTAGGAATTTCATCTTTCATTTTTATGTTTAGGTCTATAATGTACCTTAAGTTAATTTTTAGTATGTTGTGCAAAGTATGAGTTAAAATTCATGAGTTAATATATTAATAACCAATTATTCCAACATCATTTGTTAGAAAAACTATTTATTCTCCATGGAATTTTTCTTGAAGCATGGCTAAAATTCAATCTTCTTATATTTGTAGGTATATTACTTAACTCTGTGTTATGCTACTATCAATGAACACTATTATGGTAACTTTATAATAAGCCTTGAAATCAAGTAATGTGAACCTTCAAATCTTTCTTTATTTCATTTTCGTTTTTACTGTTTTATGCCTTTTTAAGTTCTATATGTATTTTAGAAATCACTGAAAATTTTCTAAAACCAATGACTGCTGGACATTTAATTGGTATTATTTTCAGTTGAGAGATAATTTTGAACAGACTGAATTCAAAACAATATTAAGACTTGCAATCCATGAACAAGATATTGCTTGCATTAGTTGAGAAATTATTTTATTCCTCTCAGCAAAATTTTGATCTTTACCAAATAGTTGTGCACATTTTTTAGATTTATCAATTTTATTTCATATTTTGATGGGATTATAAATGATATTTTAACTTTATTTTGTTCCTATATTACCAGTATATAGATATGGAAATTAATTTTTATAGTAATATTAATTCCTATAATTATATTTATTTCACTTATTAGTTCTGGTAACTTTCTTGTACTAGTATCAGATTTTCTACACATATAACACATTTTCTGAAAATAAAAATAGTTTTACTTAATCTTTTCCTGTCTGGCTATCTTTTCTTTCTTTTTCTTCCTTTATTGCAATGGACAGAGCTTCTGCTCCATATTGAATAGTGTGATGAGAGCAGACATTTTCTGGTTTTCATCATAACAGGAGGAAAAAATTAATGTTTAAATGCTAAGTACGAATTTCCTGTAGACTTTCTAGATACTCATCATTAAATTGAGGAACATTTTTTTCTAGATCTAGGATGTTGAGATTTTTTTATTATTTATGGACATTGACCTTTACCAAATGTTTTTCTACATCTAATAAAATGAATCATATTTCAATATTTTAGTTTTTAATTTTACATTTATTCAATTAAGTTTTCAAATATTAAACAAACTCAGAATTCTGGTAGTGAACCGAACTCAATTATGCTGTATTATAAATTTTGTATATATTTATGTATTTTTCAATTTGCTAAAATTTAGTTTGGAAATTATTGCCAAGGTTCATGAGGGATGTTTTTCAAATTTTACTTTTCTGGTAATGTCTTGGTGACATTTTGCTAATAATAATAGTAATGAAAGCCTCATAAAATAAATTAGGAAAACTTCCTTTCATTTCATTTTTTCTGGAAGTCTTGTGTAGCATTGGTATTATATCTTTCTTTAAAAATTTTGTAGATGACAGTAGTGAAATCCCAGTCTGGAGTATTATTTCTAATATAATTTTAAAATAAAATTAAATTGCTTAAATAGAGATGGGGTTAACACATCACTGCCCTCTCCTTTTGGTTATAAGTGAGATTTAGTAATTAGTTCTTTAAAAGAATCCATTTCTTTCTTCTAGATTGTTATATATATTGACTTAAAGTTCCTTATTGTGCTTGGTAACATTTAATAGCTATAAAATCCTTAATGGTTGGTGGTCACTCATACTACTCTCTTTAGAAAATATAATTGATGTATTTTCTTTTTTTTTTTGTGATACTGGGGATCAAACCTAGGGCCTCCTGCTTACAAGGCAAGCACTCTACTGACTGAGTTATCTCCCCAGCCCAATTGATGTATTTTCTAAAAAATTCCTGATTTGTCTGGCTAGGTTAATATCACTTTTTTGACACTTTTAGACTTATCAGGTTTTAGTTTCATCATTATTTTCTCTCCTTTTTTTCCTGTTTTTATAATTTTGTTTTTGTTCTGGTTTGTTATTTTCTTTCATCTGTTTTTCTTTAAATTTTTCTTTTTCTTATTACTTAAAAGGAAAGTAAGACCATTTATTGGAAATCATTATATTTCTCAATACTGAATAGTCATTTAGTGCTATAAGTTTTCTCATTTTAAAAGAGTTTTTGTTGATTAGATAACTCTTAATTGAACAGTTTTCTTCCAATATTTCAAAGATGCTTATTTTTGTTTTCTCATTTCCATTGCTTCTTCAGAAAAAATCTCTCACATTCTTTTATTTATTTTTTTCTCTGTGCAAAATTTGACATTTGTTTGGTGGATTTTCAGATTGCTCTTGTAATTAATTTTTAACAATTTGATGATCATGTGTCTTGATAACATTTCTTCACATTTCTTTTGTTACAGTTTAAAGAAATTCTTGAATTTGAGGCTTTATAATTTTCAAAAAATTGAAAAAAATCTCGGCCAACATTCAAATGTTTCTTTTATTTCCCTCTCACTTTTACTTCCTTGAAGAATTCAAATTACATGTATATTTATACACTTACTCTTTTTACCACTCTTGACTCTGTGTATTTAATTTTTGAATTTTTATCATTATTTATTTAATCATTAAGTTCTTTTCACCCCATTCTTCTTACTCATTCCTACTTACCTTTCACATATTTTTTAAGGTCAATTATCACAGAAACTTTATTTCATTTTCTATACTCAGACTCCTAAATTATAATCTTTTATTTTGGCTTCTACTTATAATATTATATTTATCATGGCTTATGTATAAAAGTAGTAGTTTATAATAAAATATAATATATCAAAAGATAGAAATTTTAAAAAATGACCTCTTAGAATTAATTCTTTTTTTTAAATTATGATTATTAGTACATAAAAATCATACAAATAAATGGGTTTCATTGTGACATGTCCATATACACATAACATGATTAATTCATTTCTATCTTGGCTTTTTCATGGATGCAACTGAAAGACCCGACCAGAGCAACTGCAGAGGGAGAAAACTTTATTTAAGGGCTCACAATTTCAGAGCTCTAATTCCATAGAAGACCAGGCTGGAGGTGAGGCAGAACATCATGGCAGAAGTAGCTAACATGATGATCAGAAAGCAGAGAGAGAGAGACTCTACTAACCAGATCCAAACTATATACCCCAAAGGCACACCCTATTTGCTTTCAGTTACCACACTGTTAATTCCATTAGGGGATTAATTCATTGATTGGTTTAAGACTCTGATAACTCAATCATTTCTCCTCTAAACTTTCTTACATTGTTTCACACACCTCGCTTCCAAAGCATAACAATATCCAACTCCTTACTCCCTTTTTTATTCCCTGAGGCCATTTTCCCCTTTTCCAAGAAATCCTCTTCCACTTTGATGTCATAATTTTTTTCTAGATTTCACATATGAGAGAAAACATGTAATACTTGACTGAATCTGGATTATTTTCAATTTTCCTATAAATGATATAATTTTAGTATTCTACGTGTCTCAGTATTACTACATTGTGCATATTTGCCTCATTTCTGTTAACCTTTCATCATTGATGGACATCTAGGATGATTCCATAATTGGCTGTGGTGAATAGTGCCACTTTAAACATGAATATGCAGATATCCCTTTTCTATGCTGACTTTGACTCCTTCGTGTATATAACCTGGAGAAACCTCCATGCTGTTTTTCATAGTGTCTATACTAAATTAAATTCCCAACAGTGTAAATGGGTTTCATTTTCCTGGTATTATGACTAGCATTTTTTCCCCCTGATAATAGCCACGGCACAATTCTTCATACTTTATTTTGGGTCTCCTATGACTACTCTAGGAAATAATTCTTTGTTAATTAACTTCCATAGTCATATCAGAAAGCATTTTGTAAAAAGTCCTCCTTCAGGTTGCTGTTTTTGTACCCTACAAGTCTGATGGTCTAAGGTTTATGGTTGATTATATTCAATTGGTTTTTGTATTTTGAGAGTGTGTGTGTGTGTGGTGTGTGTGTGTGTTATTGTTGTTTTGGCTTTTTCTTAATGCCTTGAAATTAAAAAAAAAAAAAAATAATGTTCACCCTGAATCGTGGCTTCTTTATTAGTACAATTCTCTCAAGAAAAGTAAAATGAAGGCTTCAAATCTATTGATTTTCAAAGAATTTTATGTCCTTATATCTTGGGAAATAGATTTTCATGATATCCTCACAACCATGCACATCTTACCACCATTGACACTGGCTTCCTCTGCATCTTCAAGGAAATTTATATGGCAAAGTGCCTTAGATATTAGGGATAGTGTGTCACTCTGGATCAAAAATTGCTTTACATAGAGCCTTAAGATAAAGCTACACCTCCTGTCAGGCAAAGATTTAGCAGGCTTACTGTGTATTATAAAATACTTTGAATCCCAAGATTCAGTGTTCTCTACTGTGTAGTGGGTGTGAAGATGTCTCCAGTTTCCTCTGTGGGAATTAAAAATAGGAAACTGGTGCAAAACAAAGCATATCACAAGCCAACTGCTCATCTATTGCTATTTCTGTGAATAAACACTTTTGTCTCAGACCCAGGATTCTTGTGCCTTTTTCAGTGTTCATAAAACTGTGGCAGGCCAATATTATAGCTTGAAAGTAAAGTAAAACCCCAGAACACTTAAGAGTTTTAATAGCACCTATAGTTAATATTTTTCTTTAAAGTATTTACCAAGTTTGATTCGTTTGTTTCCTTATACTTTACCTTTGCCTCTTCATTTAACTGTGACTTCGACCATCTGATACAAAAGATTGATTGTGAAAGAAATATCCCTTTTTGATCTTTGATCTTTATTTTGATCTTTGATATAGAACTGACTCATTTACTTCAACCAAAACTACTAACTGTGCCATGTTGACTTTCAGTCCTTATTTTTTATCTTGTGGTCCAGAAATAGTGGCTTTTCTACCTTTTTTAAGGATCGAAATCTGTGTTTTTACTTCCAAACTCTGATTGGAAATCATAATTTTTCCCTTGAACTCATCTTTTTAATAACATCTTCTGAAAGATAGACAATAATTACCATGTCATCATAAATTTCTGATTCTTTTTGACCATTTGTCCTGCAGGTAGAGCTTCAACTTGTATTGTCTTCCAAGTTTTGCAAAGTCAATTCTGTCAAATACTGTGGCCCTGCACAGTGTGGTACTCTGTCTTTCTAGTCTGTGATACATATTCTCTCACTGCTAATTACAATTCAACTGCTCAAGTAGAGCCAAAAAGTTATATATGATTTAATTCTTTTTTCCCTTTCATGGAAACCCCTCACTTGAAGGTATAAACTTTTGTATTTGCTAGGTAATCATAATTACTTTATCAAACCAACTCCAAATTATAGAATTAACACTCTCTCAAAAATGTAAAGTTCAAAGTGGATGATTCTATTCCCAGATGGATTTTCCACAGGTAGTGATGGTGACCCAGACTCATTCTACTTTGTAACCCCATTATCATGACTCATGACTTCCAACATAACTCTGACTGTCTGTATCTAGATAAATATTAAGAGATCGCAAGAAATTACAATAATTCATGGAAGTCTTGTAATGGGTCAGACCTGAAAATTGTATGCATTGCTTTCAATTATATTATATATTACATTGCCATCTAAGGCCAATAGAATATGGAAGGCATAGTCACTCTAGCTGTTGGTGCAGGAAAATTTGACATTACTTGGTCAATAACGTATCACTGTAATAGCAAATATATATATATATATTTATTGAAATAGTTGCTAAACGTCTTCATCACTAGATAATGAGCTTCATAAAGAAAATGTTATTTACATTTGTGTAATAATTATTTACAGTGCTTAGAATTTCACCAAACATTTGTTATAAATGAGGAGATTGAATATGATCACACAGTTTTATAGATAAACCTGGGACCATAGTATATTTTACTTTCCCATTTTATATAGTTTTAAAGGTAGAACGATACCAAAACCCATTTCTGAAGACTACTCATTGTGTTTGAAAATATTCTCAATATTTATCATGATGTTTTTATGGCTAACATTATAAATCTACTCATATGTATATTAGTCTTTTGAAATAAAGCAACAGAAAAATAGCATACTTAAAAGCACTCACTAGTTCTATTTACAAAGGATGTGGTCTTCAACTTGGTATATCATGCTTTAGATTATGCCTCATCTAAGACATATTAAAGCGATCTTCGACCAAATGCTTGAATGACAGTTATGGGGAGTCAATATATACTTGGTTTCTTCTTTACATCTAATGTTTGTTCAACTCGTGTGATGACCTCCTTAAAATGTTTTTAGTCTAATAAACTCTTTTCTTTATCATTAGGCTAATTCTGTGTGTAAATTTAAGGGTTATTTGCTTTCATAATATAATCCTGCATTAAATAGTTAGCAGTCCTCATCTTACCTACAATTTTGGTTCTCATAAAGTTACTGAATTCAACTATGGTTCACAAATATTAAATGAAAAATTCCAGAAATAAACAAGTCATAAGTTTTATTTTGCATGTCATTCTAAATAATGTGATGAGATAATGTATCATCCTGTTCCATACTCTGAGTCTTTCTTTTATCCAGTATATATAAAACTATAGCATTAGTCACTTGGCAGTATGGTATAAAAAATGCATGTGTTCAAGTCACACCTAAATGTTGTCCCAAGGCTATAACATAATGCCTATGCTATTTACATCATTTCATCTAATTATGTAGGTACTTTGTCATCTCACATCATCACAAGAAGGATAATTATGGGACAGTAACATATTTTGACATGGGAGAGAAAGTTCACATTGGTATACCTTACATTAGAGTATATGGTTATTGTTCTATTTTACTACTAGTTATTGTTGATAATCTCTTGTGTCTAATTTGTAAATCAAACTTTATCAGATTACATATGTACTGTGTAAACAGCATATGTAGTGCTCCATACTACATCCTCGGAGACCATCCTCGGAGGGTCTTGGAATGTATCTTTCATGGATTAGGGATGTTGTGTTTCAAGAGTTTTCTGCATCAGAAGAAAGTGTGATTATTTTGACCACTAAGAAGAATATTCCTCCAAAGAGAATGTCACTTCCTTGCCATTTTATCCAGTGGGGTTGTCTTGGTAGAAAAGAGGTATGCAGTTGAAATCCTTATCCGTAGCTAAACAAAGTGATATATTTCAACTATTGGAGGATGATGAGAAAGTGTGAAAGAAGGTTCAAACTAAAGATTGTGGAGCACTGTCTACATTTCTTTATGACATATCAACTTCAAGGGCACCATTACCAATTTGTTCTCATTCTAATGAAATATTTAGATTAGAGTGCAATGTATGCATTCTCAGTTTTTTTTCCTTTTGCTCATTGTCATGTAAGATGCTTGATATGTATCTCCACCATAACTTTTCAGAATTCATTTATTTGGAGAAATGAAAATAATGAAATGCCAAATGAATTAAGAATGATTTTTGTATCAGTTGAAAATAATTTAAATAATCTGTACGCATAAGCTCAGTGACATGAGTGATCTTTTCATGGTTTAAAATGTGAAGAAATTGTTAGTTAATATTGCTGTACTTTTGTGTCTGGTAGGAGAAAGAAGTGACTGCAAACTGGGAAACCACAGTTACCTTTTCCCTAGGAATCTCATTAGACCTAGCATAACCAGTAAATTTAATAAGAATATATACCTGGAAAATTTATTTACATCTCTAAAGTTTAAAAGGAAAATTAAAGAAAGCTTTTGCTTTCTTTCCTTTTGAAATTTTTCAGCTTGAATTTCAGGAAAATGTTAAGTAAAACCAAGATCACTGGTTCTAAATTCTTTCTCTATTTTTGATTATCACAAAACTAAGGTATCATTATGTGCATGTTTTCCTTTCTACCCTGTTCTTCCTCAGTACTTTTTCCCTAAAGAATTCTATTTGCCTAGATTCTAATGTAACTCAGTAACTTCCTGCTACAAGATTTCTGTCACAGGGTCCTCTTCTGTGCAAGCTCTGGCAAATATATTCTGCATGAACCACACTCTTTTTGGTGAAGTTTCAGTGAGTGTATCATGGATTCAGGCATCTTGTGCGTTCCACAAATGATTTCACATGTATGTATCTTTAAAACCACACATATATTTCTTAGGAAGGAATTATGTGATATCTTTCTTTTACATGCATATAGCATTTTAATATAATGTTGCACACATGGTAAGCATTCAATAAAGAAGTACTGAATTGGATCAGTTAAATAGAATTGCTTCTTGTGACCCTGGAATTGCGGATCTTACTGACAGGAAGACACTGGTACGAGTGAAGCCTGGTATTTGTAGAGAGGTCGCTGAATATTTTGTCTGACTTCCCATTTATTCAAGATGGCTCCCAGCCTTCTCCCGTGTTCGGTGGCTAGCTAACGTGGGACTACAACAGAGAAGTGTGGGCAGATGAAATGCCATACTCATTATCATGTGTAAATGTCAACAGAGTTCATGTTTAAAAAAACACCTTTTAATGTGAGAATAGGCATTGGGCCATGCTTCCTCATGTACCATCTGTCACATCACCTTTGAAGTCCTACCGCATCCTCATCCTTTGAAGTCAGACACTCATCCTTCTACACAAAGGAAGCTGCTACATGCAGCAGCAGCAAAGAGATGAAAGAGCATGCCTCAGCTATCCTGAATACACTGTCGGTGTTTTAATTAAAGAGCTAATATTCACCTTTGACATAGAAAATTAGCCTCTGGTTATAGTTCTTCTAAAAGTGTATTTGGAGCACATAGATGCAACCTTGACAGATATTTTCTTCCCATGTAATAGTTTTAGCTGTAAACTTTTTTTTTAATAGATGTTCATTATAATGTGATAGCTGCATGAAAAACAATGATAAAAAAATTCAGCAAAGGTGAGAAAGGCTGTGTCTGAACACACTTTGGAGAGGCTCCTCTGAGCATGTATTGGACTGGGCCTCATTCCTGGGTCCTGTCTTCAACCTGCTGAAGCCAGTGTAAATGAGAATTTAGCTGAGTTAGTTTAGCTAAAATATTTCACTCTTGATATCTGATCACCAAGGCCTGTCTTCAGTAAGAACTACAAGTTAGTTTAGCAAGAATTCTCCTGCCCTGATTTCTCTCTTTAGAAGTTTTCCATCCGCTGTCTCTTCTCATTCTGCTGCCTGACTATGAATTCCCATGTGTTCTTGCTGTACTTGGGATTGGTTCAGTTCTCTACTGTGCTCTCTTTCCCCCTATTATAACAGCTCCTAAATAATATGCTTTTAATGTCTGGTTTTAGCCTTTAAATTGCTATCTGACTTTGTTTTTTTGCTTTTGTTTTTGTTTTTTGGTCTGGTTTGCTCTAAGAAAGGAAGTTTCCCATCGTATAGGTCAGATGACAAAGAAAGATACAATGCAAACGATTATGATCAACTTCCTAACTGGTGTCTGTGGTATCAAAATTACTTCAGTTTGGTAGGAGAGAAATTAGGTTATCAAAGAAAGGTGTTCTATGTGTTTTATTTTTCTATCAGAACAGTTATTGCTAATCAGAATATTTTTATTGAATGCCTGCTATATATCATGCAACGAGTTCAGCCCTAGGTGTAAGAAATTGAACACAAGGAAATTCACTCTTTTTTCACTTGGCCTGGTGCTGAAGCAAATTGATAAACATAAATAAAATACAAATGATAGTAGAGTGAAACAGACATTATTACCTCATGTACATGCATGACTGCATGACCTATGTGGTCCTGCAATATGTATAATCAGGAAAATGAGAGATTATACTCTATTTACGTATGATCTATCAAAATTTATAAATGCAGTCTATTGTCATGTACAACTAATTAGAACAAATAAAATTATAAAATAAAATACATAATTCTTTGAAAAAGAAACAATAGGGTGATGCAAAATTTAATACTATTTTTTGGAAGGAGTTGAGTTTCCTGGAGGTATTAGAAATTGAGTTCAGGTGTCAGATAAGCAAACTTAACAACTAAAACTGGACTAGTTGTGAGTTATAACAGAAGGGTAAATGGGAGGGAACTGAAAGTGTTGTAGTCACAAGAGAAGGCAAGAGATAGGCAAGCATATCCTGGTGGTTCCTAAGCACACTTTGGATTACCATCACCTAAAATGGTAGAAAAAGCACACATTTACAGTACCCTTGAAATTACAAAATATGCCTCCTAAACGTAAAATCATTTTCTACTTTATTATTATATAAATAAAAAACACTGAATTTTTATCTTAAGACATGGAATGTTCACAGTTTTTCCTCAATGTACTTCAAAATAACACCAGAGTTTCCCCAAGTCATCTCTAATTAGACAAACAAAGTGATTCATATTTCAAAGACCAGGTGATTAAAACTATTATTTAGGGAATGGTGGGGAGGGGAAGCTTCCTTGTTTTAGAAAAAACAATGAGCCTGCATAACAGTATGGCAGAAATATGGAAGACAAGAATTTAGGAGGAACATGCTTGAAATAATTCAGTAAACATAACTCTCAAAGCACTGCTGAGCTCACAAGAAAGCAAAAGGAATCTCTAAGGAAAAATAAATTTTAAAAATAACTTACATAAATAAATGATAGCGACTTGAAGCAAGAAGGAATTTTAGACAAGAGCCTGTAACCCTAGGATAATGGCACTGGTGCTGGGATCCACAGAAAAATATTTGAATTTGAAATAAAAAATTAAGGGAATAAAAATAGTGTTAGGTCAATGAGAAACCCTGGATCCCTACCGAAATAAGAGTTAAAAAATAATAATAAAATAAAATTAAAATAAAATACACCTCCCAACTGCAAATCACCAAACATTCAAGTAAACAGGTCACCAATTCTAGGAGTCAGAATGACAGTAATTCAAAAAGAAACAGTTTTGAACCTAATATCTTCATGAATTGACATTGTAAGATCAGATTACAAAGTAATTTTGTGTAACATGATAATGAAAATAATATATAAAATAAAATGTTTTATGAATATTTTATCTATTCTACATTGTGCTCCAGTAGCAAATCCTAGACGACTGGAAAAAATAAGTAAAATAATTAACTATAAGAATTAGCAAAGGAAAAAAATTTTCCATATATTAAAATAATAACTACATAAAATACTACAAATGATCTATATAGAAAATGACACTAGTAAGATAATTTAGCAAAATGCCTGGGTAAAAGATCAATTGCACAATGTATCTGCATTTTAATAAATAGTAACAATGTAATTGTTAATGATGTCATTAACAGTAGAATTTTTTAAAAAATAGAGACAAACGTGCAGAAATACTTTATAAGAAGTGTATGACCTTTACACGGATTTGAAATTTGATGCAAATTCTTCAACAAAGACCTAAATAGAGAGGCATACTATTGTTATGAGAAAAATGTCAAAAAATGTCAGTTCTCAATCTGAGTTAACTATGCCAAGTGAAATAGCAGAGGGCTGTCACATGCTTTCTGAGCTATTACTAACTTACGTGTAGAGGAACAAAGACCCAAAACAGTCAAGTCAGAGGAAACAGAGAGACATAGTTCTTATGGCAATGTATTTGTGCTGGGATAGACAAATTGATGAGTGGGCACAATATCCCACGCAACAGGGCTGAGGGGTCAGAAACCCAGACAGAAATGGAAGCTTCACTTGTATTAGACAATAGCATCCATAACAGGTGAGAAAAAGTCAAACTCTAAAAACATGGGTTGTTATATTTTCTTGTTGTTTGGAAAAAAATTAAATTTTTACCTCATGCTATATTTATTTTTATATATAATAAAATGTTAAAATGTTAACATAAAAATTATAGGTTCCAGAAGAAAACATAGAAGTATAGCTTTATGACTTCAGATGACCAAAACATTTTTTTCAATGAGATACAAATTCCACAAAATACAGTATAAATGACTCAATAGACTATTTTAAAAATGAGAAAATTTTGTTGATTCAAAAACCACCTTAAAGAAAGTAGAAAGCCAAGAATTGCAGAAAATAATTCTAACATATAAATCACAATGTATTTGTGTTTAGAATATAAAATAATTTCAGATTACTCAGGACAAAATAAATAGGTATTCCAGAAAAGATAAAAATAAAAGTGGAATACAGAAAGACACCATATTTTTGCCCATAAAAATCAACCAAAAATTTGTTTGAAACTTTCAAAAATGTATGAAAGTAGTGAGAAATAAAAATCTTTTACCATTGGTAGTATTGGTGTTTAATAAGTACAACACCTGCAGAGAGCCACTGGATACTCTCCTGTAATATCAGACATGTGCTAGTGTATTTATTACCCTTCACTTCTCTAATGTGTATACAGCAGACTTGCTAGCCAGTGGTGCACGCAAGAGATATACAAAGGAACATTTTGTTCTGTAATATGCAACATCAACATATGAATAAAAAAATGAGTACACTATTCATAAGCAAAATAAAAATAAATGTGGCATATTTAATCGGTACATATTATGGAGCAAATCAAAATAACTAATGAATACAAAGATAAAATTTAGAAACATAACGTTTAATGAAAAGAAAATCACATACCATATAGGATCAACAGGTTTAATCTCATGGCATAGGGTTTATTACTGTTGAGAGACCTTCCTAGTCTCTATTTAATTGAATTCATAAAACAGTTGTAAAGTATGGGCTTTGTATGAAGCTTAATTCTTGATTCTTAAGCACACTGGTGTTTGATCCTCTGTCAGTGGTCTACTGAGACCTGGTTAACACAGACTTCTGACAAATAATTTCCTTTAAAACTGAAGACCAGAATAGCTTGTGTAACATGGACAGAACTGAATGCTCCGACCAGATAATGATCTCCTATGGTTATCGAAAATAAGTATCATGGCAAAGCGGACACATTTATTTTCAAGGCGGGAGACTATTTTTCAATCACAATGTTCAATTTCATTTTCATTAATGCTATTAGAATGAAACAATTGAGTACAAGAAATGAAAAGTAAATAAACAAAATTAATGAGAGCCCAGTGTTGTTGAGCTCGGTGAGCTGATTTTGATTTAGGCTTTAAGCATTCCTAGTTGATTACCATCCTAGTTAGTAAAAATAGAATTTTAGAGGTCAATAGTTTGCAAGAAATTTTGCATTTAGATATTTTTTTATAAATATTGTGTTTTGAGCCTCCCTTTCTCTCAGACTTATTGTAATAGTTTTCAATGTCTTTGTGTTTCCACTGGTTTGTGGTAGCCAATTTTATTTTACTTCACTTTATTTATATTTTATTTTATTTTATTTTGAGACAAGGTCTTACTATATTGCCCTGCTGATCTCAAACTCCTGGGTTCCACCAATCCTCCTGCCTCAGTCTCCTGTGGGTGCCACAGTTCTCAGTTACGATGGTAAAGTTTAGCTTGTACTCATATGGGGAGAGAGATTTTACTTCTCCATTGAGGAAATATGTAAACTATGCATGCTGATAAGACAGCCTTAAAATTGTTGTTTCCAACTCTATTTTTGCTTTGCTGATTTTTCCTTTGTTTTGTCTCAAACACTGGACAATTGATTCATTTTTTTCCTGCATAGATATGGCCTTAGATAACAGAATCCCAGAAATGCTGAACATTCTGAGTTAGAGATACAACAGAACAATGAAAAGTGTATTTTTCCTCTGACACAGGTAGGTATTGTACTGAAAGGCATTTTTATTGTAATATCTATATCTCACTAGTGTTTATCCATTGTTAGCAGAAGCTGTGGGATTTGGAAATTATTACTAAGTTTCTAAAAATCTAATTCAAAATGCCATAGTTCTGAATGGCTTATTGTGTTGGCATGCAAAGCTAAAAACAGGAAATACTTCTCATTCTTGGAGAAGATTCCACCTGTCATCAGCCCCCATTTGAAAAGATATAATTATCTGACTCTCATACTCCATGTTTAATTGCAGAATTCTAAGGAACAATTCACTATATTCTTAACTTATGAATTTCTTTTCAGGTCTTGTGTGTGTGTGTGTGTGTGTGTGTGTGTGTGTGTGTCTTTTAAATGTTTAGTTTAGCTTTCAGTGACATGTGGAATCCTGCAATGCCACAGTGTTTAAACTCACTTTAATATGCCCCTACTCATTTATCATATCACATGCTCATTCCTGCTTCTTATTCATACAAGTTGGTCATACTGTCCTCACTATCCAGAATGATCTTTATTGATCTTTCAAATCAAATCTGCCCTTCAGAGACAGCTTGAGGTCCACCTTCTCTGTGGTTTTCATTTTAGTTCCCTGCTGCTGGACCTCTTTCTTCATTTTACAGTTTTGACTTGGCATTGTCAGGGTGCTACTTAGTATGTCTGGGCTTATTTATTTAGTCAGTTTATTTATTAAATTAGCTGAATTCTGTGTAACATAGATATTGTCACACATAGTGGGACATATGTAATTAAGCGATTGAATTGAACTAAAATGAATGGAATATAATAGAAACAAATAGAATCATATTTGTTTTCAAAGAATGGAAAATTTTTCTAATAGCATATATTTGGTTGTGTTTTCCAGATTTTATTTTCTATAGTAATAGTGCTTCTTCATAGGCAACAATATATTCTTACCAGTTGATATTCTGAGGGATTTTTAAATTGATTCCTTCACCATGGGATCAAAGTCCCCAGAGAAATCCATACAAGTGAATATAGCAAAGCAAGAAAATATTTATGTCAAATGGAAAATCTTACTAAGCTCAAACATCTGTGCATTATGTGAGATTTAGAAGTCAGCTGGTCTGTCCCTTCATTCCTCTGATACTGATTTCAGATGACCTTTTATAGGATGACAGTTTCTTAATGCCTCTTTGATGATCTCCATCTCCCCAATATGTGGCCTCTGATCTTTCAACCTTGAATGCAGCTGAAAGCCAAAGGGGAGGCTCACACTCTTAAAAGCTTTCAGTAGTTGGTTTCTAATACCATGATCATAGGGTGTTTATACAGAGTTCCTTTCATCTGAGGCTCTTTTAAATACATTATAAACTAATTACTAATTATAATGTCATCATGCATTATTTTTCAGACCCTCTCTTTCTGTTTACCATTTCTCATCTTTGCATTGTGCTAAATTGTTATTTCTCTTTCTCTCTATTCCTTTCCATACTTGTGTTGGAAGTCTAAAAGGAGAAACAAATTTGAGAAAAAAGGACTCCTAATTATATTAATGGACAGACATGGGTAGAAGGACCTTGAGTAGCAGAGTCCCCTTTCTCTGGACTCTAGCTGAATCTCAGCTCTGTGCAGTTAACATACCTTATGAAAGTATCAGGTTCTTCCTCTGTAGTTATAACTGAGTTTTATGATCTCTACTGTCATATTTATCTTTTTTTTCTTTAATGATCCATGAGTCGACCTGTGTTTTTGTTCTAGTATAGTTTTTAGAAAGAGTTTGCCCTTAGGAAAACCTGCAACTGGTGGGATTTATTTTAGGGACAGCATCTTTCTTTTCTGTTTCTGGATCTTGTTCCAAAATCATTGTCATGAAAGGAATGCCTCCTTCCTTTTTAAACCTGCCCTAGTTCCCATATTTTAGCACCAGAACAGGGCTAACTATCTCTGAGCAATTTCCATATCCCCCCACTATTTTGATAGTCATCATAATATTTCCATCTTTCATTTTGTGACATCAGTTAGTTCTAGTACCTCGCTAATCTGAATCCTAATGTATGCTAGAGCCATGCAATGTGAATTCCCATGGGAGAGCTTATAATCAGTATTGCCAACCAAGCAGAGGAGAAGTCTGCAGATAGCATGTACTTCTCTAAGAGCCTAATCCCAGCTGGTGAATTTTTAAGCATTGAGTCAAAACAGTGGGGGAGATGGTTTTGCTAGCAAGTGTCTTCCTCTGAGATCACTGACCCCTTCTACCAACAGATCAAATCACAAGGGTACATTTTTGCTACAGTCACTACCTAAAATGCTTTAGGATCTTTAATGCATGCAGGGAAGACCTAAGGGCACAGGTGCTCTCAGAAACCTGAGAATCTCTGAAAGGCAATATTGGAGTCAACTTCACCCAGTGAAGAGATGTGCTTTTATCAGAGACATTTTGCAGTAGTTAAGTGCACGAACTTTATAGACAGATCTGGATATAAACTAGACAGCAATAGCTCAGGGGGTGGCTTATGGCTTTGAAAATCGAAATATCTACCAGTTTTTACTTATAACCAAACGGATTTTTATTAAAAAATACAATGAAGGAAAATCAGTATAAATATTCTTCAAAGGCAGCTTAAAGGCATGTGCACAAATACACTTCTCCAACCAAATTATCTCTGTCCTATATAGAACCACAGAGTCATAATTAAACCTACATTTTGATTGTTTCCAATGTCCTATTTATATACGCAAAGTCTTGCCATTTTGTTACCTGTGGGCTGAATGCCAACTTCCAGGATGTATATAATTTAGTGGGGGTTCTGTCTAAAACCTAAAAAGTTTACTCTGTCTATGGCTATGGAAATTTCCTACTCCTTCCAGTAACCCTCAGTTACTACTGAGCAGAATTGATATATACATATCCCAGTTCCCACTGTTCTTGATTAGGAGATATATATGTATATATACCATGAGTAGCAGAATCCCCATACATAGTCCATTATTTGGGAGAGTGTCTGCATGAGATAACGCTGAAGTGAACCATAGTGATAACCTTTGATATTAATGCTGGCCACCTAAGCTCCAAACTGTCATTTCCCTTCTCTTCTACCGTTTTCTGCACTTCCTACTTGACTACTTTCACTCAAATCTTTAACACAGATCTCCTCCAATTGTAACCCCTAAAGTAAGACACACTGAATTTGCCAGTTAACTGGAGTGAGGCTTTGGGATGGTTATTTACTCTTTATTGTCTTCCATTTCCTCATTTTTAAAATGGGAGCAAAAATAATACCTGCTTCGGAGATGTTTTGTAAAAATTCAGTGGAATTAAATTTTAAATCTCAATATAATGAATGGCAAATAAATGGTAATGGCTCAGTGAATATTAACTGGGCAGAAATTATTATTGTTTCATTTTGTGATTAAAAATGCACATAGAAAACTTACTGAAGACATGCAGAAGTACTTGTAAAATAGCCACAAATGTGAATGTGCATGTCTATGTCTACAGGTTTTTGTGAGGTTTAGTTATTATCCATAATTTCCATACTCATTGTTTAATGAATATGTTTGTGATGACAATTTTTCTTCATGCTTCCATTTCCACTGATCAAGGTATCAGAAGGCAGTCTCCTTAACCAAGGTTTTCAGGAAATCTGCAAGTATTTTGTTATACCCTGACTCCAAGGTGCATGTTTCCAATACTCTTCTACAGAAGTAGGATACTATGCTGTTTTTGACAAGAACAAACAAAAAACAGTGATAGATTTGTTAGCAATGTTTGTGCTCTGGAGAGTACAATCTCCCAGATTCACAGGTTGTAGTATGCTCAAAATGGTTATACTTCCTGGAAATCAGGAGAATGAAGGAAGAATCTCATTTCTGGTAAGTTTATCCTGTTTACTAGTCTATTGTGCATGTATAGACTACCCAATGAAGTAACACAGCAATGGAAACAATATTGGATTGCTATTTTTTTTTTAATCATAAAAATTTTGAGCCAGTATGGATAATCCAATGATATGTGTACATGTCTGTGTGTCTGTCTCTTAAAATTCCATAATATGTTTACAAAAAATGACATTTAATTCCTCATGAAAAGTACTTCTGCCTAAAATACTGGTTATTAGTGTTGTGATAGGTGTAATTCACTTGAATTAATGATATAAGAGCTCTGATTTTCCAGAATCATCCTCTATGTAGATGCTCCTATTTAAAATGTCCAGAGTATTTTTAGTTGCACACAATTGAATTTATGTGGCAGTAGATGACTGTTGTGAGAAGATCAATGCTGTGAAATAAAATTTTGGAACATAATTTCATTCAAAAATAGTGAGTACTTATTCAGAAACAAGTTTTTGGGTAAAATGGATTATCATTTTGAATCAAGTATTAATTTAGTTGGTGGATTTTTTTGTCAGTGTGATTTAAATCCTTTTTTTTTTTAGTGGTGCTGGGGATCGAACCCTGGGCCTTACACAGGAAATTTTTCCTAAAAATGAAATAGAAAATTTCAATATTTACTTTTGTTATAAATGTAAATCATTACAAATTGCTTTTTAGAAGACAGCACCAATTTACACTGAAATATCTGCTACTTTTATCACCACCACTTCCTATGTCCTAATTTCATCATTTTAGAGCTACAGTTGAGAATATTGGCCCATCATTCTTTAAAATGAAATACCAGATTACTAGTGTGTACGCACAGACAAACATAATTTCTGCGAAGCTTATTATAATTTAGTGTTTGTGCATGTATTTGACAGATATGGACACCTTAACCAGATAATGTGAGCTTATATCACAGATAGCAAAAAAAGAAACATGAAAAGAAAATTATAGTTGAGTATTGTGGATTCGTAGTTGATGGTTCTTCTTTGTAGCCATATGCAAAATCAAAGAGAGCAATGAAGACCACTTCCAGTTTGAAATTCACTTTGACCTGATATATTCAGGTAAATCATGGAGGCAAAAGGTGTAGTTTCATCTGAAAGATAGAAAAAAGTGTGGACTTCATACAAGGTCTTAAACTTGGTGTGTGGGATTGAAAGGAATGCATTGGAATTATATGCATAAAGCAAGAATGTGAAGTAGGTTTTTGTATGTCTGCAGAACAGCCTGTTCCTTCCGTTAACATTGTCTTCACTATTGTGTTTTCATTTGCATAAGTTGGCTTATGTGTGTGCGGGTGTGTGTATGTTTTATGGGGATGAGGGCAACAGAGTCGTTACAAAAGAAACACATGTGTTTGTGGGTGATTAGATGAATAATAGTTTTATTACTATCCGTTAGAGAGAGTTCTCTGCCTTGTCCCCCCAAGGTGTGAGTGGGAATTAAAGCGAGTTGGCAATTACAAAGCTCCTGCTGCTGAATGTGAGAATAGGCACTGCAGTTATTGGCAGAGATTTTCCCCCCTTCTTTCTTTCTTGAGGCTTAAGACAAGTTTGGAGGCCAGTCGTTTCTCCTCTGCACTCTACTGGCTGTTGCAGCCTGAAGCTAGCTTGTTATAACCTACTTAGGCGGTGGGGAACTGTCACTCACCACTTCAGAATCAATGGTTGCAGATGGAAGCTTGGATGCAGTGCCTTTTCCCCCTGCAGTAACAAGCAGTTAATAGATTTTATTATAATTATTTTAACTGCACAAGCTCAGAAGGAAACTTAGGGAGGTGTGCAGTTTTTGCTAATCAAAATCACACACTCGCACACAACAAAGGGCCGTGGAATCTTTTGAAGGCATACTTCTCAGAGCTGAGTGCAATATTAATAATGATACAAATAATAAATTCATTCTACAGGGAATTTGTTTGCATGAACCTGAAATGTCAGTTCATCAGAATTTTGCTAAAGGAAAGAAATATTCACCAAGCTGTCATCAAGGGAGTGACGTTTTGTTGGTGTGTATATATGTACACAGGCTATGTCTCTGTGGATCTATTCACATATACTTAGATTGCATTCATGTAGTCGAACTTTCTCTTGTTTTTCTCAGGGAAAATAGAATGCTTAAATATTTTCAATAACTGAAGGTCATATCTCAACTCAAAGCCAGAGAATTCATAAATTCTGTTTCTTTTTGTTAAATATAGCAGTTATACTTTCTGACCTGAAATTTGCCTTACTCCAGAGATTGGTTGGGGAAGAGGAGAGTGAACTTTGCCACCTATTATAATCTGTGCCTACCTATATCTTCCTGCAATATATTGGTAATTACATTATCACATTGAATCTCTTCTGCTTTTTAATGTGTATGGTGGGGATTAAGAAAAATTCTTAACAATACATAGAAGTCAGTATTAGAAATAATAGTCTAATATATACTTTAAAGTTATTGGGAAGTCCTTTTTTTTGACTTAGTTTCATTATGTTGTCTCGACTAGGGGTCCCAAACTTCTTCTTTTTTTTTTTTATTGTAAACAAATGGGATACATGTTGTTTCTCTGTTTGTACATGGAGTAAAGGCATACCATTTGTGTAATCATAAATTTACATAGGGTAATGTTGTTTGATTCATTCTGTTAATTTTTCCCTTCCCCCCACCCCTCCCACTTCTCTTTTCCCTCTGTACAGTCCTTCCTTACTCCATTCTTGCTGCCCTCCCTAACCCTAACTCTAACCCTAACACTAACCCCTCCCACCCTCCATTATGTGTCATCATCCACTTATTAGTGATATCATTCGTCCTTTGGGTTTTTGAGATTGGCTTATCTCACTTAGCATGATATTCTCCAATTTCATCCATTTGCCTGCAAATGCCATAATTTTATCATTCTTTATGGCTGAGTAATATTCCATTGTATATATATATACCACAGTTTCTTTATCCATTCATCAATTGAAGGACATCTAGGTTGGTTCCACAATCTGGCTATTGTGAATTGAGCAGCTATGAACATTGATGTGGCTGTATCTCTGTAATATGCTGATTTTAAGTCCTTTGGGTATAGGCCAAGGAGTGGGACAGCTGGGTCAAATGGTGGTTCCATTCCAAGTTTTCTAAGGAGTCTCCACACTGCTTTCCAGAGTGGCTGCACTAATTTGCAACCCCACCAGCAATGTATGAGTGTACCTTTTTCCCCACATCCTCGCCAACACCTGTTGTTGCTTGTATTCTTGATAATCGCCATTCTAATTGGGGTGAGATGGAATCTTAGGGTGGTTTTGATTTGCATTTCTCTTATTACTAGAGATGTTGAACATTTTTCCATATGTTTGTTGATTGCTTGTAGATCTTCTTCTGTGAAGTGTCTATTCATTTCCTTAGCCCATTTGTCAATTGGATTATTTGCATTCTTGCTGTAGAGTTTTTTGAGTTCTTTATAGATGGTCCCAAACTTCTGAGCTCAGGGAATCCTCCTTCTTCAGCCTCACCAATAGCTAGGAATACAGGCTTGGTAGGAAGTATATTTTATTTAAAACAAAATTATCTTAGTCATAGAACTTTAAATCCTGTCAGTAACTGATTCATTTTTCATTAGGCTCTTATGTGTTTTAAAGAACTATACACATATTTCAACTATGGTTAGAGTTACAGACATTGTTCCTTTCCATCTTCTCCTCGAAGTCAGTGTCCTCAGATGGAGGCTGAAAACTCCAGATGTGTTCCCAGTGATGATGATGATGATGTGACCCAATTCTGGCCAGGAAGAAGGGAGCTTCTGGCCCTCTACTGCTTGCTTTGTATTTTCAGGAAGCTCCCATGTGGTTGCTACAGAATCCACCTAGCTGCTCAGGTGCATAGTGACCAAGAGAAGATGTCACCCACTTGCTAATTATGACAAATGGAAAGATGGGAAAAGAGCTTAGCAGGGATACAGCTTAGCCAGTCAACAAGCTCTTGGAGACTTCTTTGCAGAAAAAAACCCTCTGGGAAGCTTTTACAGAATTTTTGAAAATCAACAATTTAGAAACATAACAACAACCATAACTCTTAATAGATATCAGTCAAAAATATGATAGTACAAACTCTTGATAAAATATAGTTTAGTTAAAAATTAATTGAGTTTATATGACGTCAGTGACTGTTTATTAAATAGCAATTTTGTCTGGCTATTTTTTAATGATATTATTCCATTCGCCCTTCCACTCTTTTTTTTTTTTTTGATTTAAGATGATAAGATGATGTTAACAAGTTCATAATCAACATGTCTGAAAAATTTGGGAAAAGAAAAATTCAATTGAGGAGCAGTAAACTTAGTGTTTATTACCATAATTTCATTAAATGTTACGTCTGTCATAAAATGCCCCAACTCCTATCTTCTTTTGTGTTTGAAAAAGAGAAGAGACTGTTGACAGCAGGATCCAACTACGATTTGATTGGAGGGCATAAGGTGATCTTTTCCCTTCCTTATAGAACCTGACAAGTCAATTAGTTTCCTTCCGACAGTGGAAAGAAAGAACCACGGTATGGACAGATTAGGATAATAATATAATAATTTGATTGGGAAATCAAATTTTTCTTAGTAATATTTCTTTTTATCTTGCCTTTCAAGAAAAAGTATCATAATAAAATTGAATATATTGTGTTTTAAGCCCCAATAGATATTGTTTTATTGGAAGCATGCATTTGATTTTTAAAATGGAGCTTCAACTCTATAATGAAAGTTATATTAAATAATGCACTTAAATTTCACATTACTGAGAGGAAGTTATACAGAGCTTCATTCTTGACAAACAGTCCTGTAGAAATGTGGCTGTATTGGGTGTCATTTTCCCTCTCTGAGATTTCTTATGTCATGCTTCCTCTCATGCTAGTGACACACAATCAGGACAGGGGGACAGGAGTAGAAGCCCAATATATATGCTTTCTGATTTATCATCAGGAGAAGAAAACTCTTAGGCTAACAGTGACAATTTTCATGCATTTATTCAAAATTTATCTAGCTTCAAATATTGTCATGAATAGACCACCAACTCCAGTCGATGGGAGATGTTTTCTTCACTTCCCAAGAAAGCGATGAGTTCAGAAGGAATTTGTCACGTATGTGCAGAATTACTCACACAATCATTCATTAATTCATTTAATTATTTATTTGATATGTATAAGTGACCTGTGACTTTTATAACATGAAGAACGCAATGATTCAGAAACAGCCTCTGTTGTCAAACAGCTTATCTTTTAAAAGCAGAAAATAATCTCTGAAAGTATGATTGGATTAAAATCCTGAGAGTGATATCAATTAAGAAGAAAGTTAAAAGGGACCAGAGAAGTTACACTGGACGAAGTCTTACTAATTTACTTTGCAGTCATTTTCTTGCAGAGCTAGATAGTTCTCCCCTGGTAAATGTAAACAGTTCTGAATGACATAAAAAATCAGAATACAGAACACTTCTACTGAATTCTCACATATCAGGGGTTCTCAAAAATTAGTGTGTACCAGAACCTTCCAAGTTTATACACAGAGTGCTATGAAGTTCCACTTTCCCCACACCCTCAAAATTTCTATTTCAGCAGGTCTAAGGTGAGCCCAAGTTTAATTTCTAACAAATTCCAAGAAGCTGCTGATGGTGATTGGGGACCACATTTTGAGGACCTTGTTTTGCTACTGCCTGCTGTTGGTCTCCTGATGATCTTAGGATATTAGAGACAAATTGGTATATGTGAGGTTAATAAGCCCTGTATAATGACTTTTCCTGGATACTCAATCCAGGTTATACCTGTATTCTCATTCTGTTTTAAGTAAACCTCCCAGGTGCTCGGTTGGTATACTAGAGACCCAGCATGATAGTGAAATGGGTTAGTTGCTGGGTGGTGTCCCTACAAAGATGGCTATCTAAATATGCCAAAGGATGTCTATATTTTAGAATTAATGTTATTGCTATAAACTATACTGCCTGCATTTTCCATATCATTATGTCTTCAGAGGGATGCATAACCACTCCTACGCTTCTCTTGAAATGTAAAAGAAACAGAAATCCACTTTTTCTAAAAAAACTAAGCACCTTAATAGTTATTGTTCAATATTTGTATGAGTGATTCCTTTTGAGTTTACATGTGCATCTAAAGAAATCTTAATTGTGCATTAACTGGGTTATGATGAATTCATCCATTCCCAGGCAATTTCTGCCTCTGTCTTCACCCCATCTTCAACTCCATAAGGTCAGGCTGTTCCACAGTTTTCATAGACATTTAGAGATATTTCTTTAACATCAGCACATAGGTACTGATGATATGCAATTATGGTTTTAATTTTAATTTCTTCGATTGCAAATCATGTTGATCACTTTTCCCTTAACCTATTTGCCATTAACATATTTTCTTTGGTTAAAATTCTGCTGAAATATTTTGCCTTTTAAAATATTTATGTTATACTTTGGGCATGGTGGTGCACAATTGTAATCCCAGCAACTCGGGAGGCTGAGACAGGAGAATCTCGAGTTCAAAGTCAGCCTCAGCAAAAGCGAGGCACTAAGCAACTCAAGTGAGACTCTGTCTCTAAATAAAACACAAAATAGGGCTGGGGATGTATCTCAATGGTCAAGTGCCCCCGAGTTCAATCCCTGTTACCCCCCTCAAAAATAAAATTAAGTGGTCCTTTTATTTTGATCTGTGCAAATTCTTTACCTATTCTCGATATCAGTAGTTTATAAGAGATCTGTCTAGTGCATATTGTTCCTCCACTTGTGACTTTTTGATTTATTTTTAACTTTTCTGCTAAGTGTATTTGGATGAGTCATACTTCTAAACTGTGACAAAAATGTAGTTTATCATTTTCCTTATGTTTATCTTCTAGTTGTTACTGTATGTACTGCTTGAGAAATTTTTGCCTACTTCTAAGTCAGGAAAATAGTATCTTCTATTTCCTTCTGATTGTCAGCTTTATGTTTAGATCTAAGATCAATTTTCCACTAATTGTTGCATAAGGTTTTAGGTAGGGATTGATACATGCACACACATACACACATACATTATGTATATTTTTCTTTTTTCTTTTTCCTTTGAGGATACTAGTTATTTCAGCATCATTTTTTACAAATTTATTTTTATTATGTCTTTGGCACATCAGTTGCAAAGGAAATGGCCATTTAAATGTGAAACATTTAGTGGATTCACTCCTATGTTACTGTTGTCTATTTATCAATGCTTATGCAGTTCCTCACTGTTTTAGCTGCTGTATCTTTGCATAAATTCTTGGAACCAGGCAGTACATATTCCTCTACTTTTCTCCTTCACCACACACACACCCCTAAGATTGTTTTGGGACCTAGGTTTCTTGTATTTCTATGTCAATTTTGGAATAACTTGCCAATTTGTACAAATTTTATGACTGTGACTGTGATGAGGATTGCATTGAATGTATAATTTAATTTGGGCAGAATTGGCATTTGGAAAATATTTAATCTTCAGATCCTTAAATGTAGTTTATTTCACCATTTATTTAGGGTATCTTGATTTATTACAGCAACATATTACATTTATCAGTTTAGAGGTTTTACATAGTTTTTGTAAAATTTACTCATACATGTTTGATGTATTTTGATGTTAAATATGTGATTATTTTGTAATTGTATCTATTATGATTTTACTATTTACAAACATTTTAACTTGACTTTTGCATATTGAGCTTATATCCTATGACATTGATAAATTAGTTAGTTCTAGTAATTGTTTAGTAGAATCCCTTCTTATTATCTACATAAATAAGTTTATCATCTATAAAAGAAACAGTTTGAGTTCTTCCTTTGAAATCTTTATACCTTTGTGCTTTTATATCTTTTTCTTGTCTTACTGTAATCTCTAGTACCTCTAATATATTGAAGAACACAAGCAATGAGAGCACTTGTCTTGTTCCAGATCTTATAAGAACAACTTCCAATATTTCGGCCTTGATATATCAGTCAAATATTGTTCTAATATACTTTTCATCAGCATCATGGAGCTGTGCTTTACTCCTAGACTACTCATTGTTTTTCTTTAGTTTGGTTCTGAAAAATCAATCCCAGATATGCTTTTCAACTGAACTATATTGGCAGTTTGTTGTCATTGTTGTTACTTTTTTTTTTTTTTTTTTTTAGATATGTTCTTGCTAAGTTGCTGAGGACCTCCTCACTAAGTTGCTGAGGCTTGCCTCAAACTGGTCATTCTCCTGCCTCAACCTCTGGAGTCACTGGGCATACTGGCGTGAGCCACCATATTCAACTAGATTACTCATTTTTTATTAAGATTTGGTGTTGAATTTAATCAAATTTTGATAACGAAATTAATTTTTAAATAGATATAGTCATATTTAGCCTTTTGTATTGGTGCATTTTCACATACATGTCACCTATTTATTTTTCAATTGAAAAAAATCTGTCGGGATTGCAGTTCTGATTAAATGAACTAGGAGAAAAGAGAAGGAACTTCATAATTCAAAGTTCCTTGGTGGTAAAAGGTCTTACATAAGAAAGGGTAGATCATCCCCATTCTTGTAAAATTCATAGGAGAAATCAGCTCCCAAACAAAATAGAAGCGGCTGCTGATTTTCCCAATTATGATAATGGCCATTAGAATCATGAAATAAGATGGGATTGATATTACACCTAGCATATTTAGAAGTTTGATTATGGAGAGTAATATCTTCTTTTCAATAAGTGTAAAATGGTTACTAACTGCAATTAATGATTTCATACATTTCTGTGTTAAGGTTTATTTTATAACAGTGTCTTTTTTTTATTTTTTTATTTTTTATTTTTTTTTGTGGTACTGTGGATTTCTTCCAGGGTCTCACACATACTTAATAAGAACTCTACCCCTGAGCTATATCCTCAGTTCTTTTTAAATTTTATTTTGGGGACGAGGTCTGACTAATCTGCCCAGGTTGACCTTAAACTTGTGATCCTAGTATCTCTGATTCCCGAGTAGCTGGTATTAGAGGAACACACCATGACTGGATTTTTAACATTGTCTTTTTTAAAAATCTGTTATTCCTATGTTGGGGCTGTTGTTCAGCAGTAGAATGTTTTTATCTAGCATGTGTAAGGCCCTGGGTTTAATCCCGAGAACTGTAAAACAAAAGGAAAGGGAAAAAAAAAAAAAAAAGAATTAGTTCCTGTATTTTATTTATAGACAATTTCTTTCCTTTTTTTGTTGCCCTGGATCCATGCTGGGGTTGTGCTTGACCTAAGTACGTCTAATTCTCTGCATAATTGTTTTCCAGATTATGCTTTACCTAAAGTGGAAGATAAGCAAATCATAGTGGGATGGCCTGTGTTATATAAGTAGAGATTCCATTCATGTCTATTTTCACGGAATAGTAACACTAGAAAGTTAATATCTATTTTTTGAGGTGTTTTAAGTTTTGTCTGCATGATTAGTGTGTTTCAGGACATCATTTTTTAAGCCAAATTTGTATTTTTAAATTATTATGTATCTTCTCTATTTGCAGGAACAGATGTTTTGATAGTCATTAGGATGTTTTCCAAATGCCCGCAATTCTCCTTCTTCTATACAAAGTAGGGTTTTACATTTGACATTCTGGAGCAGTTGGGACATGTGGCTGGTAAGGTAGGGAAGTCCAGAGCACACAGTGATACAGCCTTTACCCTACAGAGCTTTCTTTCATGGACCATACTATAAGAATGGCAATGTTTCTTTCAAACAGTGACTTCACCATTAGTCTCTATTCCAAATGGGGACAGAACCACTAGCAGAAATACTAGCCATTCATGAGGAACATGGATAAAAAATATAAATAGATCTGTGTTGTTTTAAGCCCCATGATTTGAGGATTGCTTGTTGTCACATCGTAATGTAGATGATTCTGATTAGTACAGATGGAAGCTTAGCTTATAATTAGCTTATAATTGAGAAAGGGAAAGTGCCCTATATATTTAGCCAAAATAAATAAATGTTTATTTGCCACTTCTACACGGGCAAAATTAATGAGATAATCACAAATTTTTCTCCTAATTTCTGTAAACACTCAAGAACTTTCTAAACCTATTGTGTATAGACACAATATTAGAATTTTGAGACAGTGTACTGAACAAAAATCAGTCATGGTACCTTGCCCTAGGGAAATTATACTCTAACTGGAAAACAGATATTAAATTGTATCATATAATCATAATTTTGAATGTCCACCTAAACTTGGACTGTGCTCTAGCTGGATTAGATCAAGGAGAGGACATAAATGTCTCCACATTTGCTCTATTGAGATAGGTACGACAAAAGGCTGGCAATTCAAATTCTTGTGGAAAAATATAAAATGGAGCAATCTTCAAGTGAATAAGTAAACTTCTAGTTTTAGATGATAAGTCTACATTTAAATTATGAACAGGAGTTTTAGGAAGCCAGTTCAGATGTCAGGAGGTAAGTCGAATTCACTGTGTTCCAACATGGGGAAGCAAGTCCAGATAGTGGGTATCCACCTGTGAAGTCCGGAGAAAATTGAGAAAGGAATCAGCACGGCAAAGCCTACAGAACTCAAGCAAACCTCATGCTCAAGATCAACACAGGAGATCTTTCCATCTTCTAAGATTTTCTTAAATTTCTTTCTTTAGTGTTCGGTAGTTCTCATTGTAGAGGTCTTTCACCTCTTTTGTGAGATTGATTCCCAAGTATTTTATTTTCTTCGAGGCTATTGTGAATGGGGTAGTTTTCCTAATTTCTCTTTCTGAAGATTCATCACTTATGTATAAAAATGCATTGGATTTATGAGCATTGATCTTGTAACCTGCTACTTTGCTGAATTCACTTATGAGTTCTAAAAGTTTTCTGGTGGAATCTCCGGGTTCCTCTGAATATACAATTATGTCATCAGCGAACAGGGATAGTTTGAGTTCCTCCTTTCCTATTCGTATGGCTTTAATTTCTTTGGTCTGTCTAATTGCTCTGGCTAGAGTTTCAAGGACGATGTTGAATAAAAATGGTGAAAGAGGGCATCCCTGCCTTGTTCCAGTTTTTAGGGGGAATGCTTTCAGTTTTTCACCATTTAGAATGATATTGGCCATGGGCTTAGCATAGATGACCTTTACAATGTTAAGAAATGGTCCAACTATCCCTATTTTTTCTAGTGTTTTGAGCATGAAGGGATGCTGTATTTTATCAAATGCTTTTTCTGCACCTATTGAAATAATCATGTGATTCTTAACTTTAAGTCTGTTGATATGGTGAATGACATTTATTGATTTCCGCATGTTGAACCAACCTTGCATCCCTGGGATAAAACCCACTTGATCATGGTGCACTATCTTTTTAATATATTTTTGTATGCGGTTTGCTAAAATTTTCTTGAGAATTTTTGCGTTGATGTTCATTAAGAATATTGGTCTGCAATTTTCTTTCCTCGAGGTGTCTCTGTCTGGTTTAGGTATCAGGGTGATATTGGCTTCATAGAATGAGTTTGGGAGAGTTCCCTCCTCTTTTATTTCATGGAATACTTTGAGGAGTATTGGAATGAGCTCTTCTTTAAAGGTTTTGTAGAACTTGGCTGAGAACCCATCTGGTCCTGGACTTTTCTTTGTTGGTAGGCTTTTGATGACCTCTTCTATTTCATTGCTTGAAATTGATTTATTTAAGTTGTGTGTGTCCTCCTGGTTCAGTTTAGGTAATTCATATGTCTCTAGAAACTTGTTGATGTCTTTGAGATTTTCTGTTTTGTTGGAGTATAGATTTTCAAAATAGCTTCTAATTGTATTTCACTCGAGTCTGTAGTGATATTTCCTTGTTCATTCCAAATTTTAGTAATTTGAGTTTTCTTACTCTTTCTCTTTGTTAGTGTGGCTAAGGGTTTATCAATTTTGTTTATTTTTTCAAAGAACCAACTGTTTATTTTGTTAATTTTTCCGATTGTTTCTTTTGTTTCAATTTTGTTGATTTTGGCTCTGATTTTAACTATTTCCTATCTTCTACTACTTTTGGTGTTGGTCTGCTCTTCTTTTTCTAGGGCTTTGAGCTGTAGTGTTAAGTCATTTATTTGTTGATTTTTACTTCTTTTGTTGAATGTGCTCTATGAAATAAATCTTCCTCTAAGTACTGCTTTCATAGTGTCCCAGAGATTTTGATAAGATGTTTCTTTGTTCTCATTTACCTCTAAGAATTTTTAAATTTCCTTCCTAATATCTTCTGTTATCCATTCATCATATAATAGTGTATTATATGATATAGCATATTGGAGAAGTTTCTGTTTTTTATTCTGTCATTTATTTCTAATTTCAATTCATTATGATCTGATAGAAGACAAGGTAGTATCTCTATCTTCTTGAATTTGCTAACAGTAGCTTTGTGGCATAAAATATGGTCTATTTTAGAGAAGGATCCATGTACTGTTGAGAAGAAAGTGTATTCATTCTTTATTGGATGGTATATTCTATATATGTCCATTAAGTCTAAATTGTTGATTGTGTTATTGGGATCTATGGTTTCTTTATTCAATTTTTGTCTGGAAGATCTATCCAGACCTCTACAATGAGAACTACAGAACACTAAAGGAAGAAATTAAAGAGAATCTTAGAAGATGGAAAGATCTCCCATGTTCTTGGATAGGAAGAATTAATATTATCAAAATGACCATACTACCAAAAGTGCTATACAGATTCAATGCAATTCCAATTAAAATCCCAACGACGTACCTTACAGAAATAGACCAAGCAATTATGAAATTCATCTGGAAGAATAAGAAACCCAGAATAGCTAAAGCAATCCTTAGCAGAAAGAACGAAGCAGGGGGTATCGCAATACCAGATCTTCAACTCTACTACAAAGCAATAGTAACAAAAACGGCATGGTATTGGTACCAAAATAGACAGGTAGATCAATGGTACAGAATAGAGGACATGGACACAAACCCAAATAAATACAATTTTCTTATATTAGACAAAGGTGCCAAAAATATGCAATGGAGAAAAGATAGCCTCTTCAACAAATGGTGCTGGGAAAACTGGAAATCCATATGCAACACAATGAAATTAAACCCCTATCTCTCAGCCTGCACAAAACTCAACTCAAAATGGATCAAGGACCTTGGAATTAGAGCAGAGACCCTGCATGTTATAGAAGAAAAAGTAGGTCCAAATCTTCAAATTGTTGGCTTAGGATCAGACTTCCTTAACAGGACTCCCATAGTACAAGAAATAAAAGCAAGAATCAACAACTGGGATAGATTCAAACTAAAAAGCTTTCTCTCAGCAAAGGAAACTATCAGCAATGTGAAGACAGAGCCTACAGAGTGGGAGAATATCTTTGCCAACCATACCTCAGATAGAGCACTAATTTCCAGAATATATAAAGAACTCAAAAAACTCTACACGAAGAATACAAATAATCCAATCAACAAATGGTCTAAGGAAATGAACAGACACTTCACAGAAGAAGATGTATAAGCAATCAACAGATATATGAAAAAATGTTCAACATCCCTAGTAATAAGGGAAATGCAAATCAAAACTACCCTAAGATTTCATCTCATCCCAATTAGAATGGCGATTATCAAGAATACAAGCAACAATAGGTGTTGGCGAGGATGTGGTGAAAAAGGAACACTCATACATTGCTGGTGGGGTTGCAAATTAGTGCAGCCACTCTGGAAAGCAGTGTGGAGATTCCTCAGAAAGCTTGGAATGGAAACACCATTTGACCCAGCTATCTCACTCCTTGGCCTATACCCAAAGGACTTAAAATCAGCATACTACAGAGATACAGCCACATCAATGTTCATAGCTGCTCAATTCACAATAGCCAGATTGTGGAACCAACCTAGATGTCCTTCATTGAATGGATAAAGAAACTGTGGTATATATACAATGGAATATTACTCAGCCTTGAAGAATGATAAAATCATGGCATTTGCAGGCAAATGGATGAAATTGGAGAATATCATGCTAAGTGAGATAAGCCAATCTCAAAAAACTAAAGGATGAATGAACTCGCTGATAAGTGGATGATGGCACATAATGGGGGGTGGGAAGGGTTAGAGTTAGGGTTAGGGTTAGGTTTAGGGTTAGGATTAAGGAGGGTGGCAAGAATGGAGGAAGGAAGGAGTGTATAGAGGGAAAAGAGGGGTAGGAGAGGTGGGGGAAGGGAAAAAATAACAGAATGAATCAATCAACATAACCCTATGTAAATTTATGATTACACAAATGGTATGCCTTTACTCCATGTACAAACAGAGAAACTACATGTATCCCATTTGTTTACAATAAAAAAAAAAAGATCAACATAGGTTCTAGGTTTCATTAGGCAGCACTCATCCAGTTCACATAGCATTTGTTATTGTGTTTCCTAAAATGACTTCAAGTGTTCTCAGATTTTTTAAAAGGCAGGACAGCTTGGGGTTTCTTAATGTGCATCAGGAACTACACTCAACAAGATGGAGAGCTGAGATTTATTTGACCAGTGGAAGTCTTCTGCTGCAACTACTGTATAGATCCACTCTTCATCAAAAGTTGCAGTTCCTTATATGTTCATGGGAAGAGTAAATAACAATCAGAAATACAGAACCAAGTTTTTCCAAAAACTTGGAAACTCATTGTTTGGTGAACTAATACACTATTTTAACTTGTTTTAATATTTCAAGTACAAATACAGTACTGAGGATAGCCAACATTTGCAAACTCACACTGAATTTTTCATCTCCAGGAAAGAAGCTTATTTTTTTTAGTTATCTCCAGGGAACTTGGAAACTTGGATAGGAGAAAAATCATTAAACCACAAGAAAATGAGGCAAGATTTATGTTGTTTAAAAGGACTTTTTCTTAAGAAATATATTTATTTTAATGTATATTTAGATGAAGTTGATAGCACCAGGTGGCAGGGAATTTCAGTCAATTTGTAAGAAATGTGAGGCATTTTAGCCAAATTCAATATCACCTGTTTTTCTCTTTACCTTTATGGACAAACAGGTGAGGAAAAAAAAAAAAATAAACCACTAAGGATTTCCAGGCCATATCTTAAAAATATCCCTCATATTTCAATGGAAAATGTTCAGACAGTTTCAAAGAAACAATTTAAGTAGATAAGACTGATATCTCTAAAGGAGCAGGTAATAACTAGAATGGCTATTATTTCACCTGCATTGTAAACATTATAATTTTTATTACAAAAATATTTATTAATTATGAAAATGTTCATAAGTATACCTATCTTTGAGTTTATCTCCATAAATGATACTTTATAATGATTTTCTGAGATTGTATTATTGTTTATCTAACGTAAAAGATGTTTTATCTATAAAATGATATAAAAATCAAGATAAGTATATGTAGAATTGCTTTGATTTCTATAAGAATTTTAGATTTGTATTTCCTTATAATTACAGTTTCACAAAATGAAAAATTTTGTCTTAAGGTCTTAAATATCATGAAGAAATGTTATTAAAAGAACCACATTTAATATTTATCAAATTGATGAAATTGTTGGGCTACCAAACATTAAAATTTAAAACATTAGCCAGAGTACAGTAATAATATCAAAATAGTTTCTTTAATTCAAATAATTATAGTTGTAGATCAGGTGATTATCTCAACCATAGCAAATTTGATTTTAATAAAGATTTGTCACGATATCTCATAATGTTTAAGAAATATTGACATATAGGCTTGTAATTTGTTTAAAAGTGGATAGTAATTAGTTATAAGCAATATCAATTGTGTTCCCTGTAGTGGAGGAATATTAGAATATGAAAACTACTGGTAGGATATAACTTCTTTATCAGAGATATATGAGAAGAAACAGACATGAATTGGGAGGGTGGGTAAATTGCTGCAGATCCTCATAAATGCATGGTGTCCTCACCCAAACTACTAGTTTGACTTTATAACAGCATGACGAAAGACTTTTGAAGGTTCAGGTGTCCAACATCTTAGATAAACCCCTTATGATGCAATTTCTTGATCTTACTTCTAGAGATTTGGCCAAGAGAAAAGAACTCTTCAATGCTAATAGTTCAGGTGATTTGAAATGCAGTAATATTTAAGACTAGCAAAATAGTATGATTCTCTATTTTCCATTTAAGGAAAAGTAAATTAATTGTCAATGGCTGACACTTAAGTATCAAGTGAGCTTGGATTCAAACTCATAACTTTTTCTTAAAAGAAGTAGCATATTATTAACATGTTTACTGATCTTCTTTTACTAGAAAAGGATCATATGGTTAGCATTAGCCAAATTTTATGTAGCCAGATTTAAGTTTATCTAAAAAGGTCCCTAATCTTACTAACAGCCATAGGAACTTTCTTGATTATCATTTAGTTCATAAACCATTCTAACAAAAAGACTCTTAGTACCTTAAGAAGTCACTATTTCAAATTGGAATACCATTGATGGGGTAGAGATGAGATCATATCTTACATATTTATTATATGAAGATTTTAGTTATCTACTAATAATTTGGTGCAAGGGGTTGGGGCAAAGGTTTAACCTCAGATTTATCTTCCTTTCTTAGAAAATTCTTTGTGTGTGCGCAGATATGTACATTTATCACCAACTTACTTATTTGCTATACATTTTCAACAATAGAAAATAGTAATGGCACACTGTTCTACTATAATAAAATAGACCACACTCTTTGCAAATTTGACACAGCCAATTGATACTCTCAGAGTTTTGCTATTTTGTGTTGAATGCATATATCTGAAGTCAATCTATGATTATAATTGACTAATAAGTATACTTTGGATATGAATGATAAGTAAATATTATTTTTTACAAGTGTGAAGAAAAAAAACATGAAGATATACACATTTTACTCACTTAAAAATGACAATATTTGTTGAATTATCTAATATTTTTCAAATACCAGAGAGTTATTTTCTCAGTGTTTATGCTATTAAGAACTACTGGCACATTTTAAAATTTAATCTGCATTAATAACAGATTTACCATAACTTTTCTTTAGTCAAGATAATCAACAAAACAACAAATAAAACCCTAATTTGTAGAATTTTGGGAATTTCCAAAGATTTCTAACTATCAAGGTGAAGTAAATATGGTGTTGGGAAGAGATATTCAGTAGCCACCACTATGTCATATTTCCATGAGATAGACTGAATGAACAGAAGTAGCTTCAAAACAAAAGTAGTATTGTATACATAGCAAAATAGGAAGATATATGTTGAGTATCCATTGTTTTTTCAATATGATATATTTCATAAGGGGTTGCAATTTAAATTTTAATTGTGGAAAATACTTCGTTTGCAAAATTCTTAAAAATTGGTGCTCATGAACCAGTGTGCCGACATACCACTGATTAGGTTAAAGGCTGAATGTAAAAAGAAAGGGGAGAACACTAATTGGAAAGGTGAAACTACCAGAGGAGAAAAATGATGCTCCAATTAAAGTTCACAAAATTTAACATGATGCAGTGAAACTCAGGAGAAAGAATTTCTACATAAAAATTTCTCTTTTAATCCTTTCCTCTTTATATTTGGTATTAAAGTGGGGTCATTGACTAAATTTAGAAAATCACATCTCCTTTCTGGAAGAATGATTTCACAGCAAGTTGAGAAGAGAAAAGTGCTGTTTTTAATAAAGTCAGAGATAAACCTGATACAAATAAGGACCAGCAGGGACCATAGACTTAATAAGGTGACCCCCATCCCCACTCTGTCCCCCAAAATGTTTTATTGTTGGGATCCTTTTACCTTTGAAAGTAAAACACTTTGTGAAGTTCAATTACTGATGAATTTTACCAACACCGACCACTCCCTTGAATTTTTTTCTGGGCTAAATCTTGGCAAAAATGGGCCCAGCTTATTAGGTGGCATTTGTTGTAAGTGATATAGAATTTCTTGTGAGCTTATATTCCATAAACAGAACGTTAAAAAGAACCACAATGTAAAGATCAAAAATTTTAAAGTCTGCTATCAATACTTTGTCTCTATATTGAAAAATTATTTTAATCTATAAAGTTTACTTAGCAACTATGTACATTATTCCAGAAAATTCATGGTAAACTTTAAATTAATTAAATCCTAAATATTTAATCCAGACAAAAGAGTGAATTCCTTTAATACAGAGAAACTTTGAATGTAATGCTCTTTATAAAGGTAAGGACAGTTTGCTTTTGTCTTTGTTTTCTACATAGCCATAGTTATATAATTATTCACTCGAGAATTTTAGGTATGCATTGCCAGAAATGTCAGTGGTCTTTGGAGGTTTCTAAAGATGACACAAAAGAAGGGAATATCGTATTTTCTTCCATGGATGAGATAATAATTTTATTAGTGTACTCAACTAATGCATGTGAAACTACTAGAAATATTTTAGGATAAGATATAACCACACCCTAAATTAAATTCTGTAAACTAGAAATTATTTGGTACAAATTATATGGTTTGAAATATATCAGCATTATGGATCCTCATAAAAAGAGAAAATATGTGCAAGTGTGTGGAAGATAGCATTACATTTCTATATTTTATTATTTTTAGATAGTGTATAATCCTGGTAAAAATTCATAGGAGGGTTTAAAACCCAAGACATGTTCTTTGTCTTTTGGGATGTTACAAGAGGGTTGAGAGAGAGAGAGAGAGAGAGAGAGAGAGAGAGAGAGAGAGAAAGGAATAGTTAAGCAGTTGCACTTTGCCCTTATACAATAAGAAAGTGGTCACTAAGTATGTCATGAAGAGGAGTACTTTTTCACTGAGATTGAATGTGGAGTCTAACAAAGAAGTTAAGGTTTCAGTTGTAGAATTGTAGTTAGCACTCTGGTTGATTTTTTTTTTTTTTCTGCTCAATACCAAAAAATGATTCCTACAATTTAGAATAAGGGAATCATGAACTTGAAGTCTGAATGCAGGTAAAATATCGAAGCAGAAGTAATGAATGGAGCAGAAGTAATTGAATGGAGATCAACTGGGGATATAAGAATTAATAATAATGGGGCAGCAGAGGAGGAAGTGATTTTGGCAGACAGGGCAAAGACTTGTACTATACCCTAACAAATGAGAGGCCAAGGGAGGTAGCCATTCCTCCCAGACAAGGGCACTGGGTTAACAATGGAAAAGGATAAATATTTCTTTCTGAATGCCTTTGGATGCCAGGGTACTTTCTAAGCCAGTCAAGATATTCAGTTGAGTCAGTAGGTCTCTTCAACTCTCCTTTCCCTGCTGTACCTGGTTAGTTAAAGTCTTTTACTCCTGTACTGTCATATGATGCCTGCCTAGTCTAAGGAAAGTCCGAGGTTGGTGAGACAATCATTTCAAAAGCAAAAGTGAAGAAATATATTTGAAAATCAAAATCAATGCAAAATTCCCTAAGAATAAAATACCAAAAAAAGTAAATGAAGACATTATCAGAATACTCCATGTGTATTTGCATGTTCTGTCTCATTGGAACCTAACACTCATCAGTTGAGGACCACGAGACTCTGATTGTTCTTCCCACTTAATACTCATGAATAATTAAAATTCAGAGAAGTTTACTGACTACCTTAAAACATGGAGAATTAAAACTCAAATTTAGATATTCTTTATCAAATGTGGTACATTTCCTGTTCTGGGATATTAGCATGTTCTTTTATGCAGATTTAAGGAAGGAATAACTTTAAGAGCTCACAACATTGATGATTGTCACTAATTTAAACCTCAATTTGGTGAGTGAGTGGGCCATTTTACCCCTTATTTCTATTAAGGCTAAAAATGAAAAAAAAGAAAAAAATTTAGTTTGGGGCTGGGGTTGTGTCTCAGTGGTTGCACGCTCAGCTAGCATGAACGAGGCCCTGGGTTTGATCCTCAGCACCACATAAAAATAAAGGCATTTTGTCCATCTACTAAAAAACTTTAAAAACAAACAAACAAAATGCAGAAGAAAAAACAAGTTTGGCAGGAGATAAACAAGAACATCTCCCCCCAAAAAATAAAATTAAACATTTTCACATGAAAAGAGACTGAGAACAAACTGCAGAGTCTAGGTAAAAGAGTGTAAATCAAATGCTAATCATATGCAAATAATGTAGGGCCCTACTATTTGATATACCTGCATATGACCCTCAGGGATTAAAACTAGCTTTGAATTCTTTGCATTTTAGTGCAGTCTTTGAATTGAATTTATTTGCAAAACCAACTCATAAATTTTTATTGATTATTTAGCCAAGGAATATGGTTCCAAGGTCACTAATTAGCAGTTTTAATCTCTCTAAACCCCCATCACATTTGGATCCAGGGTTCTGGTCTACATCTTGTGTTCCCATCTGCATTCACTTTGATTTGTCACTTGGACAATTCATACTGACCCCATCTGTACAATGGTCTCTGCCAGCCCAAAAACTGGTCATTTGCATTAGGGGTCTGGATGCTGGGCCTGAGGATGGCAATGAGGACAGTAGGCAGCAGTATTAGGGTGTAGGAGGCCAAGGCCTGAAGCCAGAGCAGATATTCAGTTGATTGGACCTAGGAGTTGGGACTCAAGTGCTAGGTGCACGGCAGGTGGACTGATGAGATGGCCAGGCAGCAGCAGTTTGGAGTTGGCAAGTTTCTGCTCACAGTTTGAGTGCAGCAGCCTTATTAACAGGGTTGAAACAGTGGCTTAATCCACTGAAGTTTCCTGACAAAAACATTGTCCCACTTTCAAAACTCAAATAAAATCTCAACAGGAAAGAAATCTCCTGCTTGTGGAATGGCCTTGCTCTTTGACCAAGCACTTTGTTTCTAGTGGGAGAGAGAAGGAAAGAGAGGGCATTAATCTGCCCACCAGATTAGCAACGACCCTGTTTATCTAGGTTACCTAACCCATGAAATGGAAATAATAGCCATCTTACCTGTAGCACAGATGTATTATGAAAACTAAATGAAATAAAGTGCATGAAAGAGCTCTGAAAAGAACTAAGCCTCATATTCTAGAATCTGTTTCTTATTCAAAACTAGCATTGGCTTTGAAAACAATATATATATATGCATATATATGTATATATGCATATATATACTTTCAATTTACCTGAAAAGGAATTTAGAATCATCTGAACTACTATCAATAATTTTTTTTGCTCCTAAATTCAAGCTAAGATGGACTTTGTATATTCTCTAATGAGAATTCTTTGTATATTTTCCTGTTTAGAGAAACATGCAACTGCTGCAACTCATGTTATTTTTTTCCTGACTAGAAAATGCCTTTTATTCTATTTGACTAAGTCAGATGTTTACCTATCATTTCAAATCCTACTTTAAATATTGTTTTCTCCAGGAAAAATTTCTGTTGTTTTCTGGCTATCTTAGACTTGGAAACACAATCTTGGAATTTTATTACACTACAAACTGTTTCTTCTTTACAATAGTCATTTCTATCCTTGAGTTATTCCTTCTCACAGATTCTAATCTACTTTTGGGCAAAGGAGATTCACAAGGCACAGGGAAGTACTTCACCCATATAACTCTTCAATAAGAATTGGTCAATATGAACCAAAGACTCACTCTGGATACTTGCTCTACAAATTTCCTGTGGTAAAATATAGCTGAGCAAACCAGATTGTGTCTACACTGTTCTGAAGAAGGAAGGCTGAAGTATAGCAGGAATTTCATTTTTTGCTTCCTTTTTTTGTGAGCAAAGATACTAATAGAAGAGTTTTCCTCTCTTGTCCTCTTTTCTGTTGTTATAACAAAATACCTTAGAATGGACAATTTATAAAGAACTGACATTTCTTTTGGTTCATGATTTTGGGATCTGAGAAGTCCAAGAGCACAACATCTGGCTGGTGTTTGGTGAGGGCCTTCATGCTGTATCATAACATGGTGGAAAACAATACCAGGTGAGATAGAACATGCATGTTAGTTGGGGCCTCTCTTCCTCTTAGGAGGTCTTAATGCCATTATGGAGACCCCACACTAATTACCTCTTAGATTCCATCTCTGAGTAATCGTTTAAAAAATATTTTTAGTTGTAGATGGACACAATACCTTTATTTTATTTATTTATTTTTCATTTAATGTGGTGCTGTGTATCAAACCCAGTGCCTCACACATGCTAGGCGATTTCTCTGCCACTGAGCAACAATCACAGCCCCTTAAGTAGTCATTGATATATTAATTTGAGGATTAAGTTTCCAACACATGGACTTTGGAAGGCACATTCAAACCACAGTACTTGCAATATCAGTAAACCTTTCATCCACCATGAGAATATTGGCAGCACGTGCCCTGCTGAGGGCTTACTAATGCAACCTAGGACCCACAGTGAAGCAAGCAACCTATAAATGTAGAAACAATTTCATCTAAATCATCTGGTACCAAGAGAAATTATTCAAATCTCAACATATAACAAATCACAGTGATGTATGTGAAGTCCCCCAACATGTTTCCAGTATGCAATAGATGTTCAGTATATGCTAAAGACCAAATAAACAAGAATAACGAGCATTGTTTGCAGATACTCTAGTTCTAAATAAAGCAATCACAATAATAATTGGCAAAACCACTTCGGTCGGTCACTTGTCCCTGGATCAAACTCAAGACACACCTGATTCCACCCAGGAAGTTGGTGAAATGAGTACATATGTGCAGAAGGACACATTGAGCCTCTCATTGACAAGTTGCCCAAATCAGAGAGGATCATGTCAGCCTGGTTTTGTTTGCCTGAGGGGAAGTCATGCTGTCAGAATCCTTTACCATCTCAAGTCCAGTGAGAGTTAGGAGAATGCAGTTGCAACATTAATTCCATTTATCTTAGGTCAGCTGTTTGATGTGACTCATTGTCAGACCTTGGGCAAAATGATCAATGCATATTTCATCATGAAAGACCTTTATCTGCTAACTCATCTTTACAGTGCATTCTTAATGAGACTGGTTTCTGCTGTTATGTAGCACTTAATAGACATGTGACCAAGACACTTTAACTACTCTTTGCCTTGACACTAGGGTGACTGTTTGCCCTCAGTGCCTGCCATATGCTTGTTGCCCCTGTCTTTTTAAAAATAACTTTCCTTTTCATTCTCAAAAGTTATCTTTGTTTGGACCATCAATTATATCACCATCTTATAATCCAGCAAGGATTCTGGGTAGTGATCTTTAAGATCTTCTGCTGCTGTATATTTCTGTAATCATAATTGATTTTAAAAATCACATATGAAATGAGACATAGTTACATTTGTGTATGTGTATATTTGAGCATCATATTGCACCTATGTTTTCATATTATACTCCATCCACAATACATTCATTATATCACAAACACCATTTCAGAGTCAGACACAATTCAGAGACCTCATTGATATCCCTAATCCTCTACCAATGCTGTTCAATAGAGAGATAAAAATAAATACAATGACTTCCTAGAGTGATGTACAACATTATCTTATTTATTCTTATGTTTATTTATTTTCATCTTTACTAGTCTATAAAGGAAAGGAGTGATTTTGTTTTCCTTCTGAAAGTCTTGTCGTTGGGAGTTCTTTGGGTTTCAGTCTTCTTGAAGTAATGTTTCTCAACAAATAATAAAATTTATAACAGCAAGAAATGCAAATTTAGTTTGAGGATAACAGTAAGAACATTAAAATAGGAAAGGTTGCTGTGGATGGAGGCAAGATGACAAATGCTGTTGAATGGAGGAGAGATAAATGTGAAAATATGACAAAAATGAGGGAGTGCATTCAGACTTGCTAGGTCATATCCTTGGCTATGGACATTTGTCAGATGCTGTGACAGCTGTGCTTCATAGTATGGCTTTTGGAAATACGCTATATTGTTTGTTTAAAGAGGAATTCATATCTCAGTCAATATGCTGAAGGTAGATATATTGGGGAAGATTTAAGGTAAAACAAGGAAATAGAGATGCAGAAGTCAAAGGTTCCCTTCCCCCAGAAAGGCCCATCATGATCACAGGCACCCCTGTGTATCAAGAGCATGCTCCTAGGACATGTGTTTGAATGGGTAAAGGGTGATATAGCCTTTAGTAAGTTGGGTGGAAATGTAATAGCAAAGACAATGATGTATGATGTCTTCAAAATTGCTTTGACTTTAGCCTGTGTCTTTGTCTCTTAGATTGCTCAATTTAATGATGTTAAATAATTTCAAGTACACTTTGATGTTGGGTAACCCACAAAGCTCTTCTGAATGGCTTTGAAGTGAGATTCTGTAAAGCCTCAAATTGGAGTGCAATTCAGGAATGTTGGGAATGTGGTATACATCTTTAGGAACTGTGATGTGAAAGAGTCAGAGAGGCTGCATCTGGAAAGCACAATGTCAAACCAGAAAGTGAAAAGTTTACTTGTTCATATGACCACTTTTTTATGTCAATTAAGTATTTTTCACATTGTTATTAAACATGTAAAAAAAAACTCCTATTAAATTTGATTTTTTTGTTGATATTCTTTCTATTTTTTCAGACTTATACATGTAAATTACAGCATGCCTCTTCGTTGGCCCGAAGAGGACAAGAACTGAAGGTAGAAAAGTAAGCAGAGAAGTGATAGGAAAAATGACAAGGGCTTAATTCATTGTGATGATATGTTCACGACTTCAAGTTCCTAAAGAGAAGGAATTAATAAAGTGTATTTATCATTGTTTTGTATCCAGGAAAGCACCATATAAACTTTAAATCTTTCCTATTGGCTTTCCAGTTGAGGAGACACAGGAAAATTTAGAACCCATTCATCTTATGGAGGAAACTGCTGCTGGCAAAAGATGTTTATGGATACTATTTGGGAGAATCCGAAAAAAAAAAAAAAAAAAAAGTGGAAAAGATTTTCTGTGCCCCAGCTGAATGTACTAAGATAGAGCACTAGGCCTAAAAACAATCTGGCACACCCATTAAAAATAAATTCATGTGAGGAAGCACATATGGTCATTAAATATATGAAGAGTTTCCCAAACTCTTTGGTTTTGAGGGTGATGTGAATATATCCAAAGTAGGGATATATGTAATTTGGTAAAATTTAACAAGTCTTTAATACCAGCTGTTGAAATAGCAACAGGCAATTTTTAACATTGTTAGTGGGAGTATATTCTGGCATGATCACATTGGAAAGTAGTTTGATATTGTATAAAAGTGAATATTCCTATAACCTATAACTGCAGAAGTTTGGTTCCTTGATACATGCTCTGAAGAAACTAGTTGTGCATGTTCACCAGAAGTTGTACAACAGAATTCATACCACATCATTTATAATAGTGGAAACCCATAAGAGAAAAACAGTATCAACAATAACAAAAATAGTCCTCAAAGAGAGAATAGTTACATAGTTTGGAATAATTTAACAAAATGGACTAGCATACATCTGTGAAAATAAACTCATCATATGCAACTATTTGGATGAGTCTACCTAAGATTAATGAATATAAAATTAGTCCCTGAAACTTATGTATGAATTTAAGAAAGTAGTTAACACCAAACCTTTACAATGTTAAGGGGTATTTAGTCTTATATCATGTTGTATTTATGTATATGAGAGAATACATATACATATACCACACACACACACACACACACACACACACACACACACAATGGAGATGAATTCCCCAATCCTGTTTTTTTGTGTTGTGGTAATAGGTGGTTGTGGTCCGGAAAAATACACTAAAAGATGAAAACTATTTTCAATGATCTAGTTGCCAATTTGACTGGGGCTTCATATATATTCATTGTATTTTTAAATGAATACCTATATTTTAAAATGAAAGGCTAAATTACTACATTTCTATAGCTCAGTTCATCAAAGGTATATATGTATAAATAAAATAATACCACCAAAAGAAAGGAAGTTGCTAACTCCTGTCTTTTATTTTTCTTACAATTTTCATACATGTGTCCTTTGAATTTAAAACCTACCCAATACTCAGTATCCATGATACAGTTGAGGAAACTGAGATGCACAAAATATTGACCATTACTGAACCAAAGTAAAAGTGCTAGTCCAAGAAAAAGAGCTGAATATAATTTTTCTAAACTTGGGTCCAGTCTATTTTCTACTACATTAGGCCAACAGTCAATGTTTTCAGAAAGCATTTATATATTCTGAGAGTAAATAGGAAAGATTCTGATATTAACGTGAACCTTAGTGAAAAGGGACTCACCCCTATACACTACTTAGGTAATAAACACAATAGTATGAGTGTAGAGTGAAATATGATCTCCATTATCTTTTGCTGAATAAGGAGACTTTTGAAAGTCTAACAAATGGGATTCCGGCTCTCTTAACTTTGGGTAGTCATGTCTGAAGTGTATCAAAATAGATGGGTGTGGCACTTTCTTTTTAATATTATTAATTCTTTGACTTATCAAGGATGTCTTTCACTTTCACAGAATACTTTGTGCCTTCATTTGATCTAATATGAAAGAGAAGTAGAAATATTTTTCCTGATCCCAGTATAAAATGAAAAGTTTCTATATTCCCCAAGGGTAGGTGTCACTGAACGTGCAAATATGGAAAGAAGAGTAGCACAGACTTTTCATTAATTATTTCAATCCATGTGAAGTAGATGCCCTTCTCCCCCAAGCTGTGCGTTCTTTTCAGATGTCTAAATAAAGGTGGTGCCATCATCTATAAGGAGATAAAAAACACAAGGGCAATACTTCTGATGCTTTCAAGCTTGTAAACCAGTAGAAAATCTTCATCTTTCTACCTTCTTCTAGAGATTCCTATTTATCAAAGAGCTGAACCTAGGAATTACTCATCTTCATTGATGCCTTTGACTAATTTAGGAAACATTAAATACATTACAAAGACCACCCCAACAGACACAGTTGGTGGATAAATGTGGCTGCAGAACTTTACAGATAAGGTTGGAGAAAAGCTGGAATGCCCAGGGAAGATTTTAAGAGAAGAAGGAATAATCCAGGTGACAGAATATCACAATGGTCAACAGAGTCTGTGTAGATATGAGAAGCAAGAAAGACTTTTTAATCAAAGGAAGACACACTATACTTAGAAATTTTCCCTGGTGGCAATGTTATCATAGGAGCCCCAAGTCCTAAGAGTACACGTCAGTCATAGTAGAACCATAAGACAATGGTGTGTTTCTCTCAGGATGACAGTCACTTACTAGAGGACTGGTCTGATTTTCTGTGGGCAAAGCTTCCTTGCACTAAGAAGAGTTTGGGTAGGAATTCACATATTTGGCTGGTGTGATGTTTAGTAATATGACCGTTCTTCCCCACATAACTCTTATTATCTGTTCTAAGATCTAGTATCATCTCTATGTATCTTAGGAAAGTTTCCATCTCCAATAGACCTTGTTTATGTGAATGAAGAGGATCCAAGGATGAAAAGGATCCAAGATCTTTAGCTGGAAGAAGCATTAAGACAGCTTAGATAAAACAATGGCTAGTTGGAATAAGACCAGTAAATAAAATAATCATTCACTGGAGTGCTAGGACCCCAGAATCATTCACTGGAGTGCTCAGCAAACCCCATGAAAAGAAAGTTGGAAGGGCATTATAGTCAAACATTTTTCCTGTTTTTATTCTCAAAAGCACTGCTCTGAAACACAGCTTTAAAGAGGTGATCTTGGATATACTTCAATAGTCCAATCTCTCCCCACCAGGGTGAGCCAGGCCATTTCCCTATTTTGGCGTTTAACCTAATTTGGAATCCTCCTTAGCAAAATGCCTTTACCACCTGCCTGAGGTGAAAGGAACAAAGCTCAAGCCAACTGACAGGAATGTTTTCTGCAAGGCTGAGTTAACAGGGCATCCTTACCTTATCTTTTGCTGAATAATGAGATTTTTCCCAAAAGTGAAGGCTGAAAAAGTACTTTTCTTTATTCTTTTAAATGAAACTCAGGTTGTGGAGAGCAGCCAAAGCAGCAAATTTCACACTTTAGGATAACGGTGGTGCTTCCGTGTTCAGAGGAATGAAAGGAAGCATGGGAAAGGAAAGTGTGTTCTCCCCATAGACCAAGCTAGAAAACCAACACAAATACCACAGTGGAATACCCTCTGTGTTACATCTATCTCTTAAACTAAGCAAGCCACTTCCATGTGATGGCAGCATGTCATTAACTCCCATTATTTCTGTAAAACAGATCCTCAAAAATTGTCTAGGTCTTTGAAACAATCATGAAATTCACATCCTGCAAACATAACCTTCATTTTGCCACCAAGATCACTTTCTCCAGATATCTTATGTATAATGTCACTCTGGGGCTCAAATACTTTTAGGGCTTCTTCAGTACATTTAGGATAATGCTTAAAATTAATTTGACATTTAAAGTCTTCCCTACACAGATCCTGGTTCACCTTTATAAATCCAAGCCCACTTATCCTCTTCATAAATGCTCTTCTAAGACCAGAATCTGTTGTCAGTTGATTCTAGTGACTGTGATTTGTTTCTGAACTCTACTACTTTATCATATGGTTGCCAAAATTTAATACAGCATATATTCTTTTCTAAAACCCTATCCCCTTTTCTGACTACCTTCTCTTCCCTAAAATCTTCCTGGTGGCTCAGCATATACTTGCATTGCCTCTCTCCATATCATTTCGAATATTTATTGCTAAGAGAATCCCACACTGTGCCCTGAGTCATAATATATTTTGACTTATGTGCATCAATTATATTCATCTCATTCATTTAATCAACTAGAGTAACTAAATTATTACTTTCTGAGTGCAATGATGGATCTTAGACTGATTTCTTTCCCTCCACCAACAATTGGTGCAATGGTCAAATTCATGAAGAGATTTTTAAATGATTTGGCATTAATTTAAACCATCAAGAAAAATATTTAAATGAAAATTATATCAATTATTTGCATTATAAATTTCTATATTGACTACAAGAAAGAGTAGTTAAGGGTGCAGTTTTTTTGTTGTTACTGTTTTTAAATCATTTATGTTTCCAATTTCAGGAAAGTACCCTCCAAAGATTTTTGTCTACCAGGAAAATTAGAATGTGATAGTATTCGGAAATAGTCTTTGTGGTTGCAATTAATGAGGTTAGGATGAGGTCACTCTGGATTAGATTGACTATAAATCTAATGATTGATATTAAAAAAAAAAAAGGACACATTGAGTTACACAAAGGGAAGAAAGTCATGTGATCATAGAGACAGAGACTGGATTGAAATTGACAGAAGCCAGGGAAACCCAGGATTGCCAGGAGTCCCCTAAAACCAGGAAAAGGTAAAGAACAATACATTTCTAGGTCCTTGAAAAGAAGCATGGTCCTGTTGACATCTTGATTTCAGGCTTCTAGTCTCCAGAACTGTGAGAGAATAAACATCTGTTGTTCAAAGACATCCAGTTTTGTGGTGATTGGTTATGGTGGCCCAAAGAATCTCATATTTAAGTCGTGTTTCAGTATGTGTTCTGGATTCGAGTTAGATGTATCATTCAGAATAGACATTTTAACACTAGCTGAAGAAAACTTCTGACCAAGTAAAAAATCCTTCTATACATAGCTTTAAAAATAGAACAGCTTCTTAGAACAGCTTCTCATTTTTCTGGGACGGTTTTGGTGTGATCCTACTTGAAAGGAGGTGAGTGAACCAACTGACCTTTCAAGATCTTTCTGAATCCTTTGATACTGGGATTTTATGAACTCTGCTCGCTTGATAATCTGGGCCAGCTTTACTTATGTGTTTGTATTTCTAGAACTGTTCTTTATCCTAAAATTTCTACTACAGACTGATAAATTTCCTTATGGCCCCTATATCTTCTTCCTACACATACACACTAAAACAAACTATTTCTGTTCATACACATTTACTTATTCTTAATAATTTCTTTTGAAGGCTTCCTCTAGTGTATGCCCTCTGAGTTTTATTGTTCACTATTTAGCTAGTATTATCTGATTTAAAGGACTTCATCAGAATAGATAATCAAAAATCCTAAAACTTATAAGTTAGTACCAGTTGAGTAGGCTGCAATGATAAACATCCCCAAATTAACAAGGTTTAAAACAAATTTTCCTCTTCCCTTATCTGACATGTACATCCTGGGTTAATTGGAGGCTCTGATCTTCATCCTACTCATTCTAAAAGGCAGATCATTCTAGAAGGCAGATTCCAGGACCCCTTGAATCTGGAAAGGAAGGTGGCACTAGTCCTCAAAGTCTTCTCCTTCAGCATGACATGTATAATTACCATTACATTTCATTGGCCAGAGGAATAACATTTCCATGCAATCCTACTATGTCTTTAGCATAAAAGATTACCAGTATTCCCAGAAACATTTCAGAATGTTTGTTATTTATTTCATAAACAGCTTTGTAAGAGTTACTCAACTATTTTTTCCTACAAGTTTAAAAGGAATTAATATTCCCACTAAGGAAGAGATCAGTTCTCTTTGAGGGAGGACTCACATACATATGAACACAGAATATGAGTTGAGGCTCCAAAACAGAAACAGTAGTCTCATAATGGATATTGGGATGGAGAATGTCCTAGGTATGTTGAACAGAAAATGTGGATCTCAGTCCAGAACCATAGAAGTACAAGAAATGTTTGGGGAAGTTCCATGTGAGTAGATTATAAGCTTCTGGGACACTGGGGTACTTCAAGCAACACCCTCTATTCTCCCGGGATCTGTACATTTGCATTTATGTATATATTACCTTCTGGTGGCCTGATGTGACTGTGAACCTGCAGTTTTCACTGAGAATTTCTCTACCAGATCTACTCCGACTTGACTTCTGCCCATGCCACAAGGCAACTACAACGCTGAAGCAGGCTAACACCTACCACACCAGGCTGAAAGACATACTCTCTATTGCTGCCCTTGCAATGGTTCAAACCACAGAATGTCTCCTTAAAAGTGAAATATCAAATTCGAATAAAAAAATGAAAGCATAAGAAGTTTATTGAGTTTCTTTTTCATATAGACCATAGAAATCTATCTAGAATCCTACTATTCCATAGATCTATTTCTTGAGAGCAAATTGCTATCCAGGAGCACTCAATGCCCACTCCCATCCCTAGGCACTGTACTTCTATACCTAACAATCCCCACTGTGCTCTTCTTTAGCATTTTCCATTCCCAGTGGCCTCCTGGCACTATGCCTTTGTCAAAATTGTCAAAATCCTTTGGCCTCAAGAGTGGGAAAGCCTTCCCTCCACTGATCGCCTTGCTCTCTTCTCTTTGTTCCATAAACCTGCTGGCACCTCTATAAAAACTCCCTTCATTAGTTTCTTTTAACCTGGGGTGAATTCTGTTTAACTTTTGAGACTGAGGGATGTAAGCTATTTAATCCCAAATGTTCCCCAGTGTATAGCATTGGTGAATTTGCGTAGTTTCCATAGGTGAATCGTGAAGAAAAGGACAGATTCCTGTTGTAACTATCTATCATGATTCACAGAGACCTTTGTCTGAGGCAAATTTCCAGTTTGATCACATTTATATCATCCATTGTTATGATATTCTCATTTTAATATTGTGTCTTTTTTAAAAATCTCACCCACCCTTTAACAATAGCACACACATCTAAGATATAAAATATTATTGAAAAATCAAAATGTCCATATATTCTTCAACACAATCCTGAAGTTTTTTATGAGAGAAAAAAGAAAAGCTATTTCCCTAGTGATGGGAGCCCACCAAAAAGTTTATAAAGAAAACAAACTCCCCTCCGGCAGTAATCAGTGGTCAGACAGTATCTGACAAGCACAGCGGAATTTTTGCTATTGCTCTAGGGCTGTTCTTAGTTCTGGTCAATTCCTTTGCTAACTGGGATATGAAAGGAACCCAAGTGAAAATAGTCTGGAAGAAAAAAGCATAAGCAAGTTAATGTAAAACAAACTCATTATATCTGGAATATTAAGGCTTTTCCCTAGAAGATTTTCTTCTTTTTGCCCTAGAGCACTTGCAAGTTTTGAAGATCCATTTAATGTAAAGTCAAAATAATATTTTACATAATGCTTATTTTAGGTTTAAAACCTTGCTACCATAAGACTAGAACTATAGCAAAGTTGAAGTAGCAAAATAAACTGAAGAAACCCCATTTGTATATATCGACAGTAGTCAACTGAGACAAGCAGATAAGCTTTATGGTATCAGACCACTGATTTGCGTTAACACCTAGATTCTTTCTGTGTCGTCCTGAGTTCTCTCGCAGCAGAAGCATCTCTTCCTAGATTTGTTCCTCAGAAAGCAACAGCAGTCCTACTTCCTGACTAATTAGAATGGTTTATAATTAGGTTTTGGCCTGTAGGAAGGGATTAATCTCAGTAAGAGTTATGGGAGATTCAGCAGCTTCTATTAGCAAGGCTGTGCATGCCAACATTTATTTATTATTTATTTTTATCTTGAGTTCTCCTTTAATAGGAATCTTCCTGCCACCGATTTAATTTTGATGTCAAATAAATTTTCCCATCCACTCTCCTCCATATACCATTCTCCAGGTTCAATGTAGCCATTGAAGACCTCAAGATTAACAATCTGCTGATTCTCACATTTTCGTCAAGAGCAAGTAATTTGGGCACACCCTGAAACCCCTAGGCACCATCAATCAGTTCTACAGAGGCACTGGGCTTCTGATTATGCTAGATGCTGCAAGGTATGAACACAGAAGGGCAGTCTTTCTAGGAGTTTACAAGATGGCTGAAATATCTCTGCATCAATTACAATACCAGATTAAACTTCATCAGGGTCATTATACAAGGGAAGCATGCTTAGCTCTCTGTGCATTACGAGTTATACTTTTAGAGAAAATTGTTCCAGTCATGCCATTTCTACCACCAAAGCTATGATGGGAGATAGTTTTTTTCCTCATTAATATAATAAACAACACTGAATCTGTATTATTGTCTTGGTTTAAACATTTGTGGTTGCATTTATTATTATTATATACCAGATATCTTAAGTACAGGGCAGACTCTACATGATTCCTTGGCAACATGACCACTGTCTCAATAATGAGGTTGAAGTAGGTGAAAATGTCTTTTAATACAGAAACCCCATTCTAAATAAAAAGAGTTATTACTTCTTTCCCCACTTGGAGAATTAACATGGTACATAATCAGTATTCTTTCTGAGAACTTTTCCTCATTTTGCGTTTGGAACCTGTGCAATTAAAATTTCTGAATAAGTCATCTGTTATTGAATTGCATAAAGTAGAAGTGAAAGTGGTGGAGTCTGTTGTCTTTCATATTCCAGTTCCTCAGGAGTCAGTTCCTTCCTCTAGGATAAGGAGATAGGACACAGGCTCTCCTGTTCATACTAATTTCCCCCTTTAGAACAGCTTACATCATCCTCCTGAGTCAAACCTTCCTTCTGCTGCTATGACTGGACTTAGACTCAACCCGAGAGGCAGGGAATGGGGACAGCAGAGTACAGATTGTCAGATTTCAAAATAATAAAATCAGATATCCTGAAAATCGTATCCCTCGAGTTGTCCCATTCCTACTGTGCTTATCAAAACACAACTTATCTTATGTATCCTTAAAAGTCCAGTGGAAATTCATTCTTGTGCAAAACAATTTGTGGGAAACCTGCTTTACATTGTCTCTCCCATGTATGAAGTTAGCTAAGGGCATATGCACTTCAGTTTAATTTCCTCATCTTGTATAATAGTAAGTCTATTCATCAGCTGGGACCTTGGATGTTTTGCTAACACTGTGTATTGATCAGTTTCTTTACCTGTAAATTGAGAATGACATTACCTATTTTATAAGATTATGGTGAGAATTAATTGTGGTAATGCTTTTTAATTCATTATTTATTTGCTTATTTATTTATTTTTGAGATATTGGAGATTGAACCCAGGGACGTTTACCATTAAGCTACATGCCCAGCCCCTTTTAAAAAATTTTCATTTTGAGATAGGGTCTTAGAGTTGCAGACACTGGTCTGCAACTTGAGATCCTCCTGACTCAGACTTCCAAGTCATTGGTTTTACAAGCTTGTTGAACTGAGCCTGGAAAACAATACTATTTTTTTATGAGACAAGACTCTCATAAAATAGAACTTAGCACATAGTAGACATTATATATATACATATATATAAAGTAGTATTAGTTATCCTTATTTAATACCTAATAACGTTTCAAGTTTTGTGCCCTTTTGCATAGTGTGACTGTAAAGCCTTGAAATCAGTTAGCATATCCTATTTTTAGGTCTCCCTCCCAGCATCCAGTAGAATATAGTGCATGGATTAGACACTAAGTATTAGTCAATAGATATTCAGCAGTGGTGTCTGGTTTTCTTAAGTCAAAGGCAAATTAGAAATTAACAAAAAAATGGAATATGTTTTAGAATTGTAACTCAAAGATATAATAAGTGCCAGGTATGGAGGTTACATTAGGCCAGGGTTGAGTACACTTCTACTGAATTCTCCCATTGGAAGTTATATTCTGTGCATCTGAGAAGGCAGTCCTTTTCAGAGCATTCTAGTTGTGCTCCCCTTTGAGACAGAAGACAAAACTGCTCAAATCCGGCCCTGATCACAAATGTGTAAGTTTGAACTTAACATTACTTTCTACATATTCTTCTGCTAGTAAATGAGCCCTTTTTTTTTTTCTGCTTCTCTGCCACAGAAATATTACCATGTGTCAACTTTTTTTGTTCCTGTTGCTTGCCTATTAAAATTCACTTTTCTCTAGAAAGACAAACAAAAAAATAACAGTACTTTTCTGAAAACCCACAGCTAAATGAAGTGTCCACAAAAGTCCATTGATGGTCTTGGCCTTGGAATTGACTTCTGTCAAAGCGATCAGAGAGGACTAATGATGTCAAAGACTGAAAAAAATAGATAAAGAAGAATAAAACAACTGGAAAGAGAATAACATGTTTCTCTGCACAAGTAATAACAATGAAATGCTTTCTTCTACAAAAAAAAATCTGTTTCAGAGAAAAGATCTATGTGTCTACATGGACCTAGTCACAGGCCTCCAAATGTGACTAATGCTGTGGGATAGTCATTTCCAACACTAATAATGATTTATTCAGAGTTCTGGTTAGGTATGAGTCACTTTTGTGCTTCCATTGTTCAAACAATCTTCTAGGAAGCTGCTATTGTCTTTGTCATAGGAGCAAAGAGCTCAGGCCCTGATTCTGGCTCATGGTGCACCTCATGCCATGCAGGCCACTCTGTCTCCACAGCAGACATCTGCATCCTGGGGTACCTTCCCACTTAGTCATCCTTTGACTTTGATTGTCTGTGATTTACAGATCCACCCACAAGGCAATTTGAAAAATAACTGGCTAACTTCAGTCAATGAGCCTGTTATTCTAACAAACACTCATTCAAATACCTCAGGGAAAATAAGCTATCACAGACTACCCCATCATCCAACCCCACAGATTTTTATTAGAAACCTAAAGATAGTAACCCTAGCTCTCTTTCTGTCATTTTCTGTTATTCTCTGTGTATGTTCCCCTCTGTCTCTCTGTCTATATTTATCCATCTCTCTACCTACCTACCTATGTACATACTTATTTATCTAATGTTCTATATCTAGAGGGAAACATTCCCATTCCTATATTTGTATCTGCATGTCTATCTTTATCATCAATATCTATTTAAATATCTGGACTTATTTATTGCTGTCTTTGATATTATAATCCATGATATAATCAAGACTGCACAGGATTTACATGTGTCTTTCAAGTGGAGTTAGACAACTGATAGATGATCTGCATCTATAGTTCATCTTATTTACAAAATGTAACAGATATTAAACAATAACTAATATACATATTTTTTGAAATAATATTAGGATCAGTCCCCATAGTTGAAGAGTGTTTTTCCATGAATCACACCAAAGTGTTATCAATAGCCACAACCTTGACACAAAAATATGGTCAGTATTCTCACTGAGAAAAGGGCTGTTTGCCAAAGGTAGAGAAGCAAGGATTACTATGAAGAAGAAAGAGGGGTCATCAGATAAGAATAATAGGATGACATGATATAAACAAGGACCAATGAAAATCATTCCAGAGATAAAAAGCATCAGAAGAAATATTAATACTGCAACTAATATTTTTTGAAAATTCAGGCAGGATTGGTAAAGCCTATTCAGGGATAGGTTGGCCTTTTAAGAAGGCTAGCAGGACACTCAATTGTTTCTGATGGAGAGAAAGTGGTGAATACAAATGCCCCTAAACAGTATTCCATTTACACTTCACGAATCAACTCTCCTACTAGTAAAGGTGATGTTTCCCAATCACCTAAAAGAAGTGAAAGATTTTTTTTACATTTTGTTAAGTAATCATAACGATAAAGTCTTCTTACACTCAGTTTTTTCATTACTACCCATATTGTTTGTTGTTAAAAGGTCCTTAAGAAATATCTAAGGGCAGATCCAGAAATAATGAAGAGTAGCATCCAATATTTGTCTAGCACTGTGAAAACCATATTCAGAGAAGGATAAAACCAAAACTTTCATACAGATGTCAAAGTAAACACATTAAAGCTTTTACTTTCTCATGTAAAAAAATCTGAAAAGATGTTACGAGCAGCTCAAAGAAAAAGTAAAACAAAACAGAGTTATGCGAAAAAGGAAAATTGAATTGCAAATGAGCATAAAATGGGTTTATCCAAGAAGTGGGGGGGGCATGGAGAGAAAGTCAATGAAATCTCTTTGGAAAAGATGCTTTGTCTGGTTATCAGTTTCCTACAATCAATAAAGGGTGCCAAATAATTGAATGTAGTGAATAGTGATAGAACCAGACAGTTCAGAGAGGGTGTGCTATAGATATTGCAGCTTTCCTTGAATACACATTTTTTCTGCTTTCTTTACACTTTTGATTTTAAAAAGCTCATTTTTTTCCCTTGACCACAAAATAAGGCTTACCTCAATAGTCACAGGCTGATTAATATAGATACATAATAGCAAGATTGCTAATTTATCATATAGGCTCTTTTAAGTTGACTTTGCTGGGAAATTGGGTGAGGAATTTAAGATGGGGTTTCTCATAGCCATTTTAGGCTAGGAAACAAAGTCAACAAGCTCTCCACCAGATTTCATTTTTTAGTGCCTATAAATTGGGTGAATTTCTCATTTTTCTTGGTCCCCAAAGTATTCTGAGGTTCCTGGGACTGCCCAAAATGAAATTTCTTGATCACTTTTAAGGTTGAGAACACTAAAAGCTAGGAATCAGGTCAGTTTTCCAAAGAGAGCTTTGTAAGCATTGGTCTCATAAAGTCAAAATTAGTCATTCAAAAGTGGTCATACATGAATAAATGATCATCTCTTTCAAATATGACATTAGGTAAAAACCTGACTATGTAACTAACATTTCCAATTATGCTTTGGAAAAGAATGGCAGATTTGTGCTCAACCTATGCAAATATATTGCCATGAAAATAATAATACACATTAAGAGATTCCAAAGTACACAAGGCTCAGTCAGGGGGAAAAATAATAAGGTACATTGTTGAATAATATAAAGCAAAGCAGGACCAGAACTCTAAAAAATAAAGACCCTATTTGTGTGAGTTACAGCATTGATATATCTCCAGCAATGTTTCATACACTTCTGGAACATACATTTTCTCTACATTAATAATAGTATAGTTACCTAAGAGAAGAGTGTCTCTTTAGATTTTCTTCCATAAAACTAATTAAATTAACATATGGGGTAAATAAAATTATTTCTGAGTCTTTTTTTTTTTTTTTAACAAAATAAAACAAGTCTTTTTTATTTGGTTAGGGGGATGTTCTGGGAAATCTCAAAGATATTTTGTGTGTAAAAAAGAATGATATTTTATTTTATTTTTGTTTTTATTTCAGACATAGGGTTTAACTCCAAGAAGACGGTGTTCAAAAGATTTTCCCATGTAAGAAATAGTACCTATCTTATTTGAAAGTAATACTAACATTGGAAAATAAACAGAATGTAAAGTAATTGTAAAGAACCCTAACACCTTCATAAATGAGAAACTTTTGTTTTCTTAAATATTCAAAGATACAATGAAAGATAACTAAATGTATAAAGAATATAGTAAGGTAAACAAAGCACAGAAAATTATTTTAGTAGAACAGGAAATCTTTGTAGATTACACAGAATTACATACTGTAGGTCAAAGCAATAAACAGTAGTTGAAGAATGCAAACCATCACAATTAAGCAAACCTTGCTAAGATTTTAACATATTTCAGAACCTTTTACTATTCCATATTTGTACACATTATAATTCAAAGCAAATGAAATTACCTTTCCATGAATGTTCTCTAACTTTCTGTATTCATTCAGGTTTTGTACTTTCCCACAATCCATTTTATTCTGGAACAACTAGTCACTTTATTTTAGAACAATATTATTCTCTTTTCCGCTTACTAAACAAAAACACATCTCAGCACTTCATGTACAAAATTGTGCTTTACTGCCACTATCACTCCAAGTACACGCTCATTCACTTAAGCAACTGTAACTTTTAACCATAGTAACTTGTTTTTCACAGAGAAAAAAAATAGAAGATAGATTATTGCAAAATGTCTGTCCATGGACAAAATTTGCAGCCAACTTGCAGAGATCACACACACACACACAACCTAGCTTTCTGTAGCTGCAAACACAACTCAGGAAGTGACTTCAAAGTGACAAAAGGGACATGTTCCTTTACAACCCAATGATGTGCCTTTATGTAACTTATTTAAAAATTAAAATCAAAGGCATATAAACTTAAAATTTTGCTTAGTCATCAACGTTTCTATGCTCTTTCTCCCTTAGGAATGATCTAATATCCAATGAACATCCACTAATTCATTTTAATATCATCTAGAATTTAAGTTACCTAAAAACATTAGGAATTACATTCAAAGTGCACATAATACAAAGTAAAAAGACTCTTTGAATAAATAAATAATAATAAATAAATAAATAAATAAATAAATAATAAATAAATAATCAGAATAGCAACTCGAACCACAGATTTTTTATCATATTATATAGAAGTAATATTAGCATGTTTGATTAATACTTTTATACATTTAGGGAAAACATAGACACAAAAAGAAAAACATAAGCTTATATGTAACACTGATAAATCAGGAAACAAAATTATATTAATCAAATCAAAAAATTAAACTAGTTTAGTTTGCCAGAGAGTTATCTATATAATATTCCCCTGAAATCTTAAAGTATGTCTGCGCTGGTTTATGCAAAGAGTACATTTGTTTTGCACATTTTAAGTATCAAAGTTAAATTTCATTATTTTTCAAACATTTTAGAAATATTTAATTAAGTGTTTCTCTCTTAAAGCCAACCAGAACAACATCCCTCAAGAGACATCGTTTTCTAAATTATCTAAGTCAACTGGAGTTGGTTGTTTGTTTTGTTGTTGTTATTTTTAGTACCAGCGATTGAACCCTGGGTTGCTTAGCCACTGAGACACATTTCCAGTCCTTTTTCATTTTGTATTTTTATTTCAAGATGGGGTCTTTCCTAGTTGCTTAGGACCTTGTTAAGTTGCTGAGGCTGTCCTTAAATTTGTAGTCCTGCTGCCTCAGCTTCCCAAGGTGCTGTCATTACAGGCGTGCACCACCACACCCCGCTCATCTGGAGTCTTGAAAATATTATACATTTATACAATTTGAAGTAATAGTCTCTCTGATATATAAACGCATGAACATATAGACAAAAATCTGAGACCTTCAATTCTAACTAAAGTCGAGAATCAAGAGTAAATAAAGAACCACAACGTCTTACTGGTCTATCAGAAACTGATCTCCTTCCCAGTGGAAATTTTGTCAGCTGCTTAGAGCTAAAAACAGTCAGAGAGAAAAGACCTACAACTTGATTCCCTATCATCTGACTGAAACTAGAAATCACCAAATGGTCAAGCCAAGAAACCCAAATATGAAACAAAATATTAAAACTTTAGAATGTCTGTTACCTTTCTTGCAATTAAGGATAGTCTCTGTGAAAAATTCTTGCACAGAGATCATAAAATAATCAGTCTATAAAAGCAAATTCTATTCCATTGATGAAAGCAATGAGAAAAACAAAAAAACTTATTGACCAATAATGAACTAAGAACGAATATGGAACAGAAAATTAGTATAGAGTGAAAACATTAGAATAACAGAGTCCTGAAAATTTTATATACTCTTTGGAGTCATATTTGGCAGATAAAATGTGCCTGGGTTTAAACTGCCTTCAAGATGTCCTCTTCTGGTGGAGACTATCTGGCTCTGGTAGGAGAAGTCAATAGGAATATTGGCAGATTTTCAAAACAGTTGAAAGATGATTTTCATTACAAGTTAAAATCATTTTATTATTAGACAAACATAAAAACGAACATAAATAACTATCTGATATTTCTCATATCAAACAAAAATCAGGTAGATTCTATAACTTACTTGCCCCCAAATCCAAAGAAAGCATAAATTTATATTTGATTACTAATGGATGGAAAAATTTTCTACAGTTGGAGGAAAGTCAGTGAAAATTCTACTGGAAGAGATGGTTTTCCAATTTATCAGTTATCGACAATTTTGAAAGAGGTGCAGAGGAGCTGAAAACCAGGCAAGTTTACAATCGGAGGAGGTTGTGCTTTGGGCGGTGTATAGTTTTGGCACTGAAGCACATGCTCACAGGTATTATTATATGAGATGCTATTAGTGTGATATGAGGAACAGTCATTGTTATTCCCATTTTATAAGTAGTAGAACAGGTTAATAGAGGAAGAACTCATAAGTATCAGAACACAATTTATATCCAGATATGTAACCACAACGTTCAATGATTTCTTTCCCTTGGTACTAGGCACTGTGAAGGATACTTAGAAGTTAAAAGTCTTGATCAATTAACTTTGACACTTCAAGAGAAAATGTATTAAATGCCAGCATTGAAGATAGCAGAGAATGATATGATCACTTAAAATTTATAAGCACCTTTTATGCAGCAGTATCATTCAGAATAGTGTTTAATTAAAATAATAAATTTGCTTTCAGAGCAAAATTTAAGAAAAAAAAACATGAATTGTTCATACATATACCATCCTACTCTGCTTTAAACATTAGCCTAATTTTTGTTTGTGGCTCTAGTATTTAACCAGTCAAATAAAAGTTCATTTTATTGCATCTATGCAGAAATATGTGGCAGTCTTGGCTATATTTTCAGTTATTTAAGAGAACAGCAGCAACCTCCTGTGTCCAATTGAAGCATCATTAGCTTGACCTTAAGTCAGCTCCTCCCATATTTGGTCACACAGTAAAAGGGGCTGCTTGACCCAGAGGTCATTGAAATTGGCATCAACCAGGAAACAATCCTTTTAGAGGAATAAATGATAATGTGGAGAAAGGCTTTAAAATGGAGATTGTGCTAGATGGCAAGGTAAACTTGAATTGTCAATGCGTTCTCCTCTCTCTTGCCTTCGTTCTCTACAAAATAGGTTTATTACGAGAGCTATAATTTTGTCTTCTATTAACAAGACTGTTTTCTATGATTCTTTAAGATTTTTAGATTCCATTATTGGGTGGTTATCATCATAAAATTGGAAAACAAAGAAAGTAAACTGAAAGAGACTTGCAAATTGTATTTTTAAAAAAGACTCAGATTGAAAAGAATGCAGTAAATGTAAACTATCATGAAAACAAGTGTACAACAGTCCTGCAGGAAAATAGCATGGACATATCCAAGACCAACTTAGCACCAGCAACACTGAGAATGTGTCTTGATTTCTCACTGTACATTTTCCTCATCTCTAATTACTCTCCTTCCATTTTGTGCAAGCTTTCCCTTTGAGGTTTTAAGATAGATATTAATTGCTGCTACAGCTTTCTTGTTTCTAGTTCAGAGAAAGTTGTGAATTTCCCTCTGGAACATCCCTCTGCACCACTGATATGACTATTGTGAGGGACGTCTTAATGTGTCCAGCCAATAAGGACTGACTATGCAGTTCCTAATCAAGTAAGTCCCATCTGGACTTTCAGCACAATGGTGAGATCAGGATTATGGGATCCTGTTTCCCAGTTGGAGAAGCACTGGATGCTAGCCAGATTAAAATCATTCATAGTCTTCTAATTTGATTTTAGGGAGCCACAATGGAGTGGAATGCCTACTTTCCCTGAATCAGATGCCATCAGCACCAATCCTGCTACTATTGCTCATAAGCCTACATGAAATTATGCAATCTTTCTGTCCACTCATCTTTCAAATGGAAGTAATGTTACCTTTTATGGTGAAGGAATAAATAATTTGAAAGCTTTTGGTTTTAAAAGTTTTTATTTCCATGCATTTTTTTTTTTTTTTTTAACTCTGGCTTAGGTGCAATTGCTGTCTTTATTCCTCTCTCTTTTTTCCATTTGAGAAGACTGAGCTCCCATCAGTGTGGTCAAATTTTGCAAGTAAATGCAAAACTAAATACTTTTCCTGCATACAGGCCTTTTAAAATATATCCAAGAAGATCTTAGGGGCCTGAAATGGTCCTTCCTCCTGAAATAGTGTACCTCTGGCCTTCTAATTTCTTCTGACAATAAAATCCTGATGATTCTCTTAGAAGTGTCTCAGACATTCATCTGAACTGAAATGTGGGCTCCAGCTTTGGTCATTTGAATTGTACCTTCTTAACCCTTTGCAAGGTATTTTTTGACCAGAGAACATTTAGTGATTAGTTGATTAATATTCTTTTCAATTGTCTTCCAATGCAGAATTAGACACATTTATAGGTTTTTAGAAGGCATCCTCTCTTTTTGTTTGCTTGACCATTCTTAGCTCTAGGTGTCCTGGTGATATTTAAAATGAATTCTCTGAATCATCAAATGAGTCTGATTGCTAACACAAAGCTGTAGAACTGACCACTAGCTTACCCTGCAGTTCTGCGGTGTTGACATGATGGGGACAGAATAGTGATTCTGTCCTTTTCAAAGTTACTTTCTTCACCGTGGGGGAGGAATGAGCTGCAGTGCATCAGTTGGGAACTACGCTGATTGTGCCTTATTTACAAGCAATGAACCTCAAGCGGGTACGGGTGACTCACACTGTTAGAAGAGAACATGGTGTAACGTACTGAAAATGCACCAGGGAAAATGTTGGTTAAATATTAGAAGCAGCTCTGCACAGCTAAGCTCTGATAGGCTGGAGAAGGAGTTGCCAAGGCAAGCAGGGAAGAGAGTCAGCAATGAGTCGAGAGAAACCTCTATCATTGCCGCTGCCTGATGCTTAAATTTGATCTGCCAAGACACCCTGGCTGAGATGACTCATTCCTGAAGATTCGTGGGGATTGCCAATGTCACAGATCTTGCCTTCTCAGAACAAGGGGTCAGGGAGACAAGCAGATATATCAGCTTCAATTAAAGATTTAAAAATATTGGTTGATATATGAAGGAAGAAGTTTTTATAATTCAAACACCAAAGTACATAAATTGCTGTGCTTTTATTCCCCTTCTTAAAAATAATGTCAAACAATGGAACCAGACTACGGTATGGAGGGCTCTAGTTACACAGAAGAATGGGCTTCATTACTCTGCTCAAATTATTATTCAATTACAAGTACTCAAAAAATACAGAGCTGGACGGAATTTTGAAAATCTAATTCAAATTTCTAAAATGTAATATTTACATCTAAGTACTTTATAAAGAAAAGAGGTTTATTTTAGTTCACTGTTTTGGAGATCCAAGATCATGGCCCTGCATCTACATGTTCTGGTGAGAGTCTCCTGACTATGGGACCACATGGTGCTCAGAAAGACTGAGACAATTTATTCCTTCAACAAATGGATAATTTGCATATATTAATGCTATCTTTGGCTGTGGTTTCTCCCTCAAAGGGCCATGTGCTGGAAGCCTGGTTCCCAGTAGGATGGTGTTGAAGTAGGGTGGAACTGTTTAGAAGTCGAGACCGAGGCAGATAATGAAGTCATCCTGGCGTTGCTCTGATGAAAGGATTCAGGTTTTCTTGTGGGAATAGGTCAGGCATGGCGGGAGTGGGTAGTGCTCGTGAGTGCAGGGTGTTATAAAAAGAGCAAGTCTGGCCCACCTCCAGGTTTGCTTCCTTCTTTCACATTGTCTGTTTCATGAACAGCCAAAGGAGTTATTCAGCTTAATCAATATGGCAGAAAAGAAAACTTCTCTACAGATTGTTTGATAAAACTCAAATGAAACCCACAGCTATTAACAGGATTTCCATTTTGTGATGGTAGCAATGACATCTTGCTTACTCCAACAGTTATTGCTTTCACTCATCATCAGTGATAAATCTCTCACTGGGGGTGGGGGCCTCACTCTTATTTACACATTGCAGCAATGGATCCTGCATGAGGAAAATAAAACTGAAAAGCTATGTTCTCTTTTTCAACTGACACTTTGAACTTTTTAAATTCTGGGTGTTCACTGTGAAACTGTTGTAGTTCCGTTGAATGATTCTCATTTTGTCACAAGCAGAAATTCAGAGGAAAATCAGGAGACCAAAGATGGAGAATCATCTAACCAATGACCAAATTCGGGGCTTCGAAGAGTTTGTTCTAACATAAACCTTTAACAAAATGAAAGTAATAGAAAGGAGATAAAAAGAAAGACAGGCATTCAGACATTCAGAGACAGAGAGTTTGAGAGGCAGAGACAAGGAGAAAAAAACTTATCCACCAAGAAATGACATGTCTCATTGAAAACAATCTAGGTTGATTTACTGTAATTGTAATTAAGGACTTATGAGCATTGTTCTTCTATTTATAATAATTCTGGGCAGTTAAAAATTAATAAGATTTAGAACAGACAATTAAGAAAACACTTTGAAATTGTGCATGATTATAAGTGAAAGGTCTGTCCTGCCATCAAAGGACAATCCTGCTTACGGATCAGACCTATTGGACTTGTTTCAGCCTGTTCTTTGGTCATATTAACAAGTAGACTTGCCATTTTTGTTTTTCATTTTTTGTTCTGCTTTTAAGTGTTGGAGATGCATAAAGGCCCAGAATCAGCAGTCATTGGCTCCTCACCAGCAGTCACTGTTGTAACTGGAACTGTGTCCATCTACTATTATGTAGCAACACATTCAGATCCATACAGTAAATATAGATGCCATCTATAATTACAGATGGGGAAATCATCAAATCAGCCAAAGTTGTACATTTTAAGAAATTAAGTCAACAAGTCAACCATTTGTACCTGGAAGGAAAATAATAACTTGAAGGCCACGCTTGAGAAAGATAGTCAATAAAGGGTCTAGGACTGAGATGTAGCTCAGCTGCAAAAGTGTTTGCCTTACATTTGCAAAGCCCTGGGTTTGATTGCCAATTTCAAAATAAAAAAAAATAAATAAAAAATAAAGGGTCTATTTTCCTTCGCTGTGTAAATAAAGTTTGGTGGGAAGGAACGTAACTTGCAAGATTGCATAGAAGAAAGAAAAAGGAAGTTGGGTTTGTACTAATTAAGGAAAAATGTAATTTTATCCCATGTGGTATGATGGACTAACTTTAAAAACATGTGCTCCATACCTCTTGGGATCATTATACGTTCCTGTTTCATCAATGTTAGGAGCAGCATATAACCCGTTTTGGCAAATGAATTATGGAGAAGTGATTACACCACTTTTGAACAGAAGGTTTAAGGAACCTCATGTACTTATACCATTTTGCTGTTTCCTTCTGCCAAGAAAACTAGCAATGTTCCAGGTAAGGTCTCTACTACAGCCTGGATCTGACAGTTGAGACCTACTTGAGATACAGAACCTTTATTATTTAAGAACTCAGAATTTGGGGTTTTTGTTTTGGTGCAAAATTGACTTGTCCTGAGGGATAGTGCACTATGCCAGTGTTTGGAGGATCCAAGGACAGAAAAAGGGGTGGATGGCTAATTTGTTAGGAAAGGGCATTAAGAACATTTAGTATCTCCAAATGTAGGCCTGAAGCTAGTCTGGGATGAAAGATAAAATTTTTGACTTTAAAAAGAAGCACAAATTTTTATTTTTCATCTGAAAGTTAAGATAGAGAAGGTGACAGGACATGGAATCCCAAACTCAGAGAAAAGAAGATAGAAGATGTTTCTAAGAATTTAATAGACTCACAGTACAAGGCTTCTGAGCAAAACCTAAGGAAGGCCTGGGCCAATAAAAAGTTCAGTTTAGTGAATGACAGAGACAATGATGTCTGACAGTGAATGTACAGTTTTTTCCCTCTGAGATATAATAACAACCAATACCACAAAAGTTTCATAAACATCTATTAACCTGGTTTTTGATGCATAGGATAAGTTAGGAAGAAGATATGACAACCTCAGTTCCGAGGTAGACATATAGAAGAAAGCAAATGTAGAGAAAGCAGAAGACGCCCCAGGTAAGTGCTAGCAACTGGCTGAAAACCCAAATAGGGGCAGCTTCAGAGACTGGGGGACTTAAAAGATTTGGACTCAAGCTCTTTTGTTTGAGTATTAGAGTGTTTCTGACATGGGAATACCAATATTAAATGGACACGGTCATATATAGAATTTGGGGGAGATTAAAGAAAATCATGTTATAAAGGGAGATCTGATGTAATGTGTTAAGATGTAAGCTGGCTACTGACATGACAAGGGTTTAAGCATGTTTGAGGAGGGCTCTCACACCCAGGGACATTACAAAGGTAAAAAATATCATGTTTCCTAAACCCATGGAGATAAAAGAGTTAATAATATCAGCTTTCAGTACCAGTACTACCAAGGCAAGGATGCCTTTTCCTTTAATTTTACTTCTTGGAATAGAAAACAAGGTCAAAAATACCTCAAATATATGAAGGTACAAGAGCAAAATATTCTTGAATTGAAAATTATGGAAATTTACTAATTAATTTTAGATGTATCAGCATTTAAGATCTCAAATATATACATAGATAAAGATAAATATATATCCATAGGTACACAGATTCATATACAATATACGTAGATATTGTGGTTGTTCCCAGTTTGAAGTTATTAGTATCAAACCTTCTGTGAGAATTTGTTCACAGGTTTCCCAGAGAATTTGTGTTTCTAGGTTGTGGAGCCAGGAGTAGCATATTGGGATATGAGATCTGTACATTTTCAACATTACTAGTTGATGTCAAATGACTGTCCAATATGCAGTGCCACTGATATAACCATAGGCAAGGGTGCCTGACCATTTCATATTCTGGCCAGTGCTTTGGAAAATGAGGCACATTTCCTATGTGTAGGGTACGCACCAGAGTCCCAGCATTTAGAGTGTTAATAAGTACTAATATGGAACAAATTTTTATAAGATATAGGTCTTTTGAATTTCTCTTTCAATAAATATCTATATGAATATTTTGCTCAATTTTTGTTAGGTTGTCTATATTTATTCTTATCAATTAGGAGAAGTCTGTGTATTACAGATTAAAGATTTTGTTAGACATTTGCAGCTGTCATTCTTTTTTAAAATTTTTTTATTTTTTAAATAATTTTACAGACTGCATTTTGACTCATTGTACACAAATGGGATACATCATTTCATTTCTATGGTTGTGCACAATGTAGATTCATACTATTCTTGTAATTATACATGTACATAGGGTAATGATGTCTGTCTCATTCCACCATTTTTCATACACCCCTTCCCTCTCATTTCCCTCTTTGCAATCTCAAGTTACTGTCATTTCTTTAAAATTTTCAGTTTTTAATCATGGATAACTGAATTTTTTTTTTCAAAAATTTTCTTTTACTTGACAAATAGAATGTTTCTTTAATCACTTTTTTGGTGAAATTTTTATTTTATTTCCTTTGTTCTTCTTAGTTTTATATAACAGTAGAATCCATTTTGATAAAATTTTACAAATATAGGATATATTTTATTCTAATTAGAACCCCATTCTTGTGGGTAGGCACAATGGTGGGTTCTTTAATCTCTTAATGTGATGAATTACATAGAAGCATTTTGCGCTTAATATCAATTAATCTTGTATTTGAGAATTAACACAAAATCATCATGATTAATTATCATTGTTACTTATCACTGAACTTTAATATAATTTTATTGATAAATTTTGTGTCTACTCATTAATATCTGAAGAATATATTGTGGTTTCCTTTACAATTTCTGTTATTATTTATGTATGTGGCCTATTTGCACTTTTAATTTTTTTTCTATTTTGTTCTTGAATAATCCTAGCAGAGTTTGATCGACTAAATTTTTTCAAAGAGATGACTTGTGGCATTATTAAGTATATGAAGTATTTGTCTGATTTTATGTGAAATGAAAAATTTATTTTGAAATGATTACTATTATCTGATCATTATTTCTTTCATGTAATAATTTAATTTATTTTTGGTATTTACCTAGTTTGTAGAAAATTTATTGATTTTCAGCCATTTTCTCTAATGTACATATATACATATTCTAGATAAATGAATGGATATTGATTTGATATAAATATTTTAAGTTTATATACATAAATATCCATTTGAGTGCTTCAATGGCTGTGGCCTACAATTTTGGATATGTTCATAATCCTTTAGTATTTTCTAGCTTCTATTTTCATTTTCTTAACCCATGAGCTATAGAGAAATGTGTCTATATTGCATATACATTGAGGGTGTACTTTCTGTTTATCAATGTATCTCCCTAAATGTCATAAATACATAATAGTCAGAGAAAATATTTCATATGATGTAAATTCCTTAAAATTTGGTAAGATTTGTTTTATGATATATAATGTTCCATTAAATTTTGTAAATTTAAGTTTAAAACAACCTATTCCTTATTTGGGGGGATTTTCTATATACTGAGTCAGTTATGTTGCCTTAACTAATTTTTGATTTGCTGCATTAATTGTTAATCATTTAATCATTTCACAATGATTGTAAATTTTCAATTTTATTAAATCAATAAACTTTGGCTTATATATTTAAGGTTATTCTTTCATTATATAATTATGAAATGTTTGTAGCATTTTGTTAATTATACCTTTTATTATTATAATGTAACCATCTTTATCACTAGTATTTTTTTATAAAATCTATTTTACCTGAAAAGTTGAAAAGTTATGATTGATTTTCTCAACCTTTCTTTATGTTATACTTTGTATGTGTCTCTCAAAAAAAGCACTACTTTTTCATTCTGATCCATATATTATTATATAATACAAATAGTACAAATTCACATAGTAAATTATAAAATTAATCATATCTATATTTTTCTGGATTATTATTAACTTACTGTTACATCAGATTTATGTCTCATTATTTTCTGTCACTATCAATCTTTTTTTTTTTTTTTTTTTTTTTTTGGCACTATGCTGGCAATTTAACCCAGGATCTAAAAACACCCTAGGCAAGTAGGCAAGTATTCTACCACTCAGCTATACCCAGCCCTCAAAATTCTATTGTTAAAAAAAGAAACAATAATATTATTGTTTTCTATAGTTAATAGCTATTTACATTATTAATTTATGTATTATTTTCATTGCTATTTGTATGACTGATGAAATATCACAGTAATTTTAGGAACAGTCACATTTTCTCTGCCTGGAATTCATGCTTTAAAAAGCACTTTAATAAATATCTTTGGAGGTTAAGTCCCTCATTAATTGCTTTAAAATGTCAAGATTTTGCATCAGTCCTTACAGATATTTTCAAGGGCACAGAATCAACACTTAGTTGATTTGGCATATTGAAGAAACCATTCCATTTTTGTTTTGTTTTGTTTTTTGGTATTCATTGTTAGGTTATGAAAGCCAGTTGTCAATCCACTGGCCACACTATAAAGAAAATCTGTTTCTTCTGCTGTCTGACTTTGGTTTTCTTCTAACTTTCAGTTTCAACAAATCCATCCTCATGTATATTGGTATGAATTTCTATTTAATCTATCTTGCTTGGGGCTGAATCTGTGGAATGACTTATTATCAGCTCTGAAGAATCCTAAGTCATTATCTTTATGCATAGTGCCTCTATGCAATCCTCTCTCCATTTTCCTTCTTGGAATCATTCTATTCCCCAAAACTATATTTGCTGTCTTGAATTTTATGTTTTGTTTCTCCCTGTGCTTTATTAAAACAATTCCTCTGATCTATATTCTATTATATTAATTCACATTCTGCTATGTCAATTTTACTTTTAAACCCTTTCCACAGTGCTTCTAATTTATTTTATTGTATTTATCGTATCTGTAGTACTATTTTGTCCTTTTCAAATTTGCATATATTCGAATAGCCCTGCAGATATTGTCAGGTTGCTGTTTACTTTTTCAAACACAGTATGCATGGTCATTTTCAAATTCTTCTTGGACATTTCTTCTATTTAAAACATCAGTTCGTCTCATTTATTTTTCTGCATTTTTTACTCCTTGCTCCCGTAGCCTGGCTTTTTTGAATATGTTATTTTTTCTTGTTTTGAGTTATGTTAAATTAGTTTTTTATTGATATCTAAAGAAAAACAGACCTATTAATTAATATGATGCTTTAATATATGTATACATTGTATAGTGCTTAGATCATATCTACCTCTTTGAACATTTAGCATTTCTTGGGTGAAAACTTTCAAAACATTTTCTGCTTTCCTTTGGAATGTACACTACATTATTGTTATCTATTGTCAGCATGCTGTGCAATAGCACATTAGAACTTCTTGTCCCTAACTTACCATAACCCACCACCCATTGGTCAACATTTCCCAATCCCATTGGAAATCCCAATGGGGATTACCAGAGCTCTCCCCAAGCTCTGGTAATCCCCATTCTACTTTTAGTTTCAATGGAATCAACTTTTTTAGATTTCATATATAAAGGAGATCACATGGTACTTGTCTTTCTAGGCCTGTCTTGTTGAGTGATGTTATTTTTAATGGCAAGCTGGACACCCTATACAACGAGATTTTATGTCATTTAAAATACCGTTTCCATTCTGCTTCATTGTTTTTCAGTAGGAGTTTATTTTCAATAACTTAGCTCATCATTACCAGGCAGGGAATTCTTCCATGTTCTCTTTTACAGTGCAACTGATAGATATCAGTTGATAAGGGAAAAGGAAAAAAGAAGGAAAAATTGTATTTTAGAGAATGATTTATTCTATTTTATTAGGTTTCTTTAAACTTAGTAAACATGCCTATTTTTCTAAACTATGCTAAATATTTATAATATCCCCTTAAAAGTATTTTTAAAGTAGAACTTAACTATGAGCAAAAATACATAAACAATATTTTATATTTTATTTATATTATTTGAAAAAATTTTAAGACAAACTAAACATCTAATGTTGATGAAAAACATAATATGAAATATGTAGCAATCAATCAAGATTTATAAAATGTTCTTAGTGATGTAGAGAGCTATTTGGGATATGATATTTAGTTTAAAAATGAAGCATATAAAAATTGTTTAACAGTACCATTTAAATTATGCATAGCAATACAAAGAACTTGTCTTTGATGGAGAAAAAGAATATTGTTTTATCTCTGAATTGAGAAAATTTCCAAATTTCCTGTATATTACTTAAAAGCAAAGAGAAATACTTGGTAAATAAAGTAAAATCACATGAAAGTACCTACCTGCTTACTTCCAATGCCTTTACCTAATGAAGTGTGCATTTTCCTTTTAATGTTTTTTCTAAGAATTCTAAACCTTAAAATGCTTTATTTGAGGGAAGAACAGCAATGCAAAATAAAATACAAAGTCTGCAGTAACAACAGCAATGATTCAGAAAAAATACAGCTATGGAGTTTTATCTTCTCTTTGTCATCTATTGGCATTATGCCATCTGTATTCCACCATAGCTTATTTTCTCCTGTTTTGAAACCTAGTTTCAAATATCCTCCCATCTTGGGAGCCCAGCACACTTTGTACTACAGCCTTCTCCACATGAGCTTCACAAATTGGAGGCAACTTGTTTGTATGGCTCTCGGTTGAGTATTCTTCTTTTCATCCTCTGTGCAAATACTTTTATGAGTCAAAGCCCAGAGAAAGGTCTCTGGGCCACCAAACTGGCTCCTGTCAAGTGTCACTTAACTTCATGTTTTTAACTCTTGGCAGAGATCTTGTCATAATCTTTTTTAGTTCCCTGCCCTTTAGCTACTTATACAATAGATGTCCATGGGTTAACAATGATCTTTTTTCCAAACTTATTAAATTTAGTGACTGCCTCAAATAAATTTCTAACTAAATCTTAATATTCTTATTTTTTTTCCACCATTATGGAATTCATAGTGGCACCCTTTCTAAGATTCTTATCATTTCTACTTAGACACTAGTTCTTCCCCACTGGTGCAAATTGGGTCCAGAATAGAATGCTTCTTGTAGCTTTTGCCATCTACCAATGATTAAGGTGGCCAAGATGAGTCTTTCAGCAGATGTCAAGATAAAGGAACAAGAACAAGATTGTCCTCCTGAAAGTTTCATGATGATGTGTCCAAAATGGACAGAATATATACTTTTCTTTTTTATGATTGCCTGAGATCCCAATATTATCACTGTTCTCCACTTTCATAAATAAAGATAAACTCCTTCAACTTCCTCTCTTCCATTTTCCACAGTTTTTCAGGAATTAAATATAAGTTCATGGGCTTTTGTGTAGGTCAGACTAATTTAGAAATCATTCTTTATTCCTTTGATACTTCAGAACTAGAAAAATGTTCATTCCTCAAGGATATTTTAAATACCACTATATACCTGTCTATATGTGCAGCCAGTCAGGATTATGCACAAATATTGCCATTCACATGGTCTCTGCTCATTAATTTAATTGGCCTATAGTTATCTAGTCTCCCACAGGGAAACAAAATAGCGTGAAACCCTTCACCATTTGTATTTTAAGAGGAGGGAAAAATGCTTTATTTGGAATATTGCAACTTTTATTTGATGAAAGTTACTATTAACGTATTTTCATAATCTTCTCAGCCTAGCAACAGCAGGAGTAAAAGGTGTGAGGGCCATGTAATATTCATGAAATTAAGACGACTTGAGATGAAAGGGAGTTCCATTAGAGAGACCAAGTGTGACAATATGACACATATTTGCATATTTTACACTTTAAATCTTTTCAGCACATCCAAGTTGATATATGGATGTAAACATGCATTGCCAGTTTTTAGCATATTATAAGCCCTCAAGACTTTGCATGCATTTTAATATGTTTCATTATTGCTGTAGATTTTAATTTCCAAACTGCACGGCTTTGATGGAAGGAAGCTGGAAGTCAAGGCATCTGGCCTCTGCCCCAGGCAAGCACAGTCTTTTCCTTGAATATTTTGGGCAGAAAACAGTCTGTTGATTTGTGGGGTAGTGGGGAGAAATTAAAAAAAAAAAAAAAAAAAAAAAGTTGTGCTGCCCAGAGCACGTTTTGTTTGGTACACATACTAATTATGTGTTAACTTAACCATCCTGGCAAGAAAGCTAAAGCATTCAACTGTAGATGTGCCAAAGGAGACAAGTTATGGGGGATTTTCAGAATCCATTTTCCCTCCTCTCAGTCAGTCCCAGCTCCCAGGCTCCCATTCTTTGAGCATAAAGATTACTGAAAAACAGATTTATTAAAAAAAAAAAAAAGAAGAAGAAGAAGAAGAAGGAGAAAGAAAAAAAGGAGTTCAAAACTGTGTTTATTCTTGAAAAGATTTTCATTTGTTCATTTTCTTTTCTGAAACACAGCAGTTCTTGATGGTTGAAGTAAAGTTCTCCCAAAGACTGACTGACAAGGACATGTTTGGCCCAAAAAATGTAGGATTCAGATAATTTTCTTAAAGATTTTTGTTTGTTTTTTGTTTTGAGCACGTGTCAGGCTAAAGCAGTGTGTACTTAGCTGGTCGATTATCTCCACAGAAGAGTTAAAGATAAGGAGACAATGGGAAAAATTGTCTCTTAGTTCATTACCTTGACCTTTAAGAAAAATAGATGACCTTTAAGGATAGTTTCCAATGATAAAATCAAAATTCATTTTTATTGGTTTGGGACCCTCATGCTCACTTACTAACTTCTCCCAAGTGTTCAATAGGATTTTATTTTAATTTTTCAGTGCTGTGCTAAACCATTTAATGATAGGAGTATGCAGGTTATGCATTCTCCCATAAATGGTGAAAGTACAGAATAATTATCAACTATTCAGGAACATATTTGGATAACCCATAAATATGAAAATGCTCTTAGAAATTTTATACCAATGGAAAGTAAATCAAATGTGCTTTACTATTCTAATGAAGTTTATAAACAAATGAAAGATAATGCTTAGATGTCTAAAACACATTTTACTACTTTAAAAACACTGTTATTCATTTGCAAATAAAAAAATCCTTTGAGTTTTCCTAACTATTCTTTTCTTAAATTTCATATGTAATTACAAAATATCCAAAATAATGCTTCCCAAAACGACTTTTGCATATGTTATAATAGTTTATGTAGAAACAAGTTGAAACTGTCATTGCATTTCCAAGCTAACATGCCATCGTATGCTGTTGCAGAAAATCTCATCGTTACTAAAAGTATCCCAAGTACTCAGAGCATGAGAAGGAAGATATGATTGTCGCCATTGCCTTCTTCTCCGCAAATAACCTGGTGTTAACTTATAGAATATAGGTCTAATAATGCTTATGTAGACAATGCAGGTTTTTAATTGCTGTTTTGTTTCTGTTGAGTGTGCCTTTTTTCAGCTCTCCATTTGACCCTTCTTATGGGTGGAACTGTTGGTTCATGTCCCTGTTATTGGAGTCAGTTTACATAATGATGAGAAGTTTCTCTGTTAAGAATTGGGAGGTGAACAATTCCTAACACATCATTGGCACTTAATAATTGTACTATCAAATTCTTACACTGTCTGATGACATTAAGAATGAACTTCAGCCTCTGTGAGGGTATTCTCTTGAACTATGTTCTATCCTTACATTTACATGTCACATTTACACCTTTCTTTTCTAATTTATCCTTTCCTAGTGAAAAATGGTTTCTTTCTGTGTCTCAATCATGGTGGATGCCTTCCTATTTCCTTTTCTAGCTCCTAGTAGATCTACTCCCAGTGGTCTGAAATCCTATCTTCATAGCCTTAACCACAGGCTGAGACTTCCTTGAATGTATTCCTCTCCTACAATAAACATTGGTGTCGTGGACTCTGCTCTGTAAAACCATTGGGCTTTCTTACACTGATGTTCACTGACCTGTGGCTGAGCTAGCTATATCCTTTGGGAACTCTGACTTGGGAAAAATCAACATCTTTGTCAGAGCCAAATCTCTTCTGTCAACTCCATTTCCCTTGCTTTTCTGGGTCCCAACCTTTTTCTCTTTTCTATAAAACCTCTGGCTTTGCAATGGCCTGACCCAGAGTATGCTTCTACTGATCCATCTGTATTTTGCCCCAGATGTGACTCAACTGTGAGGTCAAAACAGGCTCTGCATGTGAATCTGCCATTCCAGTGTTAGTGTGGCTGTGTGACTCACATTTGTCACAAGTAAATATAGAACATTGGTTGATTTGTCATCTTTGAATATTTGATCAAATGAGTTAACTCACTTACTAATTCACAGAGTATCAAGTTTTTCTAAATGTCTCACAGTCCTTCAGGTGAATTAGTCAGTGACACAAATGGTAAAATTCCCCCATTTATGTTCTGTGGTTCTTTTGTGGTATAACATCTTGTCTGCATGATTATTTGTTTCTTCTTTGAATCTTACATGACATTTAATCAAAACCCACAATCAGAAAACTAATTTAACAAGGGCACATAACTCATGCTGAATCTTTCTACCTTCAAATAGGAACTGTGAATACTAAATGATAAAAAGGAGTACGATAATATGTATGAAATACAAAGTGATAGTGTGAAAATAACAGGGATTTTCACAGAATGTTTACTATGAGTCAAGGACTGAATTACAATACTTCTTCCTGTGGCAGGCTTAGAGGTAGGTTATTTCTATCCCCATTTTCAGAGAAGAAAACTGAGGTTTAGGAAGGTTAAAGAGCTTTATTAATATTTGCACCTGAGACATAGAAGTATATTTCTTGAGACTTAGTTATAAAATTATGGAGCCTGTAAATTATGCTTTTTGGCATTCTCCCTGCTAATTACAGTTAAAAAAAAAAAAAAAGTCTTCTTCCAACTCAAACATTGAAGAAAGATGGGACTCTTTTGGCTCCAGTAGTAGAATAGGAAAAGAATAATGCCTAAGCTTCCTTCACACTAACTTTCCCCTGTGGGCCTGGGGAAATGACTCCGTGATAATGTTTTTGGTGTGTGTGAGGCTCTTGGTTTGATTCCCAAGCACCACACAAAGGAAATATCTACCTAAAAGCACTGAGCTCAATAAATTTCCTTGGAGATGGTTCAGATGTTGAGTTAAATATTTGAAATATTCTATATTTATTACCTCATCAAATATGAATGTCTTCCCTATCATTAAGGTCTTCTGCATCCTTAGCTATGCCTCCCTCCCTGTAGGTAAATTTCCTAATTTCTCAGTGTTTCCAACATCCAAAAACAACTTCTGTCAATTGGGTACCTTGTCACTGCCATACCAATGTTCCTTTTTGCTCATCTGATTTCCCAGAAAGAAGCATTTTTTGTGAATCTCTCAAACCAATCTTCTTCATTTTTTTTTTTGATGGATTCTAGAACATAGTTACCCTTCTCTTACAGAACTTTATATTTCCCATTATTCAGTTCCATGTTTATTCATTCAATTATTATCAGTCGGTTACTTAAATCAGACACTGTCATAGAGTCAGACAATGAAATAATAAGTCGAATTGAGCACCTATTGAAGTAGGGATGAGGACAAAGAGTAGAAAAAATAAACAACTACAATAAAGTGATGATTTTTATGGTTGATGGCAAACACGGTCGCTAGCCAAGTAATAGTACAAGTTTTTTCAACAATGGAAATAACAAATTGACAGAGATGGGAGGTAGGGGTTGGGGTTAGGAAGAGGACAAACACCAGGGAAGTCAGTGGACCAGGGTTGTATATGCCATTGGATAGTGGTGAGGGGAAAAATATGTGAGTCAAGTCAGGACCAAAATAGCAAGTATCTTAAAGTCATGATGAAGATCTCAAGCTCTATCTTAAGACCAAAATTTTAAACAAGTGACAAAATAAGCATAAAATCCTCAGTATGGGTATAGGTGTATGAAATTGAGGACACTGTTATAGCTGGCTTTTAGGAAGATCACTTTGACTTTGTAGAGAATGAATTGGCAAATGGTATAACTGGAGTCAGGAAACAGGTTATGAAAGTACTGAAGTATTTCAGGTGAGAGTAGACAGTGATCTCCACAAGGTGGTGGCAATAGAAATCAGAGATAAATAGATATAGTTCAGAAATGTTTATGTAAAAGAGCCATAAGCCTGGGAAATGGATCAGGCGTTTAAGTCAGCTCTCTGACTATGGCAGGTACATGGATGGATACAGGAGAGGGAAAAGTAAGGGAGTGGATATAATAAGTACAAAGAGCACTTAAATATCTATTATATATTATCCCTTACTGGCAGGTACACAGTTGAACTATGACTTTTCTTTTTTTTTTTTTTTTTATTGTAAACAAATGGGGAAGTAGCCTGGACCCCTGCGGTGGGAGGTGCCTTTCAAGGCTAGCTTCTCAGACCAGACCGCCCAGTGAGAGGTTTTCTACATAGAACCAGCCACAAGCCCCCGAACCAATGGAGAGCTTCGATCCCCAAGCAGCCTATGGGATCAGGGCAGGGCAGCCAGAGACCTCTTCAGGCGGCTCTGCCCACTCCGGCTGCAGGCTCTTTCCACGGGGCAATCCAAGATGGCGACCTAGAGGGTGACTGCATCTCCAGTCGCTCCAGAACCCAGGAGTTAAGAAGGGGAGGCATTGAGAGACTCGGACTGAAATAGAGCCACAGGTGAGTCTGCCCACTGGGTAAAGCTCGGCCTGGGTGGCAGGCCCAGATAGAGGTGGCTTATCGGAGCCGGGCAGGGCAGCTAGAGTCTTCCCAAGGTAGCCTTCCACACTCCGGCAGTGGGCTCCTCCCACACGGCCAGCTGCACGGTGCAGGCCCACAGTGAGAGCATTTCCGCACAGAGCCAGCTCCAAACCGTGGAACCAGTAGGGGGCTAGGGGCAGTTTTCTTCAGATGCACTGCATTATCCGATTCCTCCAAGACATCAGGCTACTGAAGGCTGGGAGGTGATACACTGGAAATCTACCGGGACACTATAAGCCAATAGCGGAAAACTGCAATATCTCAGGGTCTCACTGACAACTGACCAATATGAGAAAACAAGGGAAGAAAATGTCCCAAACAAACCTAGATACTATATCAATAAAACCCAATGACAGCACAGCAGAAGAAATGTCAGAAAGGGAGTTCAGAATGTACATAATTAAAACAATCAGGGAAGCAAATGAGAAAATGAAAGAGCAAATGCAAGCATTGAAGGAAGAGATGAAAGAGCAAATGCAGGCATTAAATGATCACACCAATCAACAGTTAAAAGACCAAATATGGGAAGCAAAAGATCATTTCAATAAAGAGTTAGAGATACTGGAAAAAAAAAAAAAAACAAAACAGAAATCCTTGAAATGAAGGAAACAATAAACCAAGTTAAAAACTCCATAGAAAGCATAACCAATAGGATAGAACACCTGGAAGACAGAACCTTAGACATTGAGGTCAAAATATTTAATCTTGAAAACAAAGTGGACCAAACAGAGAAGATGGTAAGAAATCATGAACAGAATCTACAAGAAGTATGGGATATCATGAAAAGGCCAAATTTAAGAATTATTGGGATTGAGGAAGGCTTAGAGAAACAAACCAAAGGAATGAACAATCTATTCAATGAAATAATATCAGAAAATTTCCCAAATCTGAAGAACAAAATGGAAAACCAGGTACAAGAAATTTATAGGACTCCAAATATACAAAATTACAACAGACCCACACCAAGGCACATTATTATGAAAATACCTAACATACAAAATAAAGACAGAATTTTAAAGACTGCGAGAGAAAAGAATCAAATTACATTCAGGGGGAAACCAATACGGATATCAGCAGATTTTTCAATCCAGATACTAAAAGCTAGAAGGGCCTGGAACAACATTTACCAAGCCCTGAAAGAAAACGGATGCCAACCGAGAATCTTATACCCAGCAAAACTTACTTTCAGATTTGATGATGAAATAAAATCCTTCCATGATCAACAAAAGCTAAAAGAATTTACAAAAAGAAAGCCGGCATTATAAAACATTCTCAGCAAATATTCCATGAGGAAGAGATGTAAAACAATGATGCAAATCAGCAATAGGAGGAAGTAGTCTAAAGGAATAACCAAATAAAGGAGAAACCAAATCATGTCAAAAAACAAAAATGAGTCAAATGACTATAAATACAAATCGTATCACAATAATAACCCTGAATGTTAATGACCTGAACTCATCAATCAAAAGACATAGACTGGCAGATTGGATTAAAAAGAAAAATCCAACAATATGCTGCCGGCAAGAGACTCATCGCATAGAAAGAGACACCCATACACTAAAGGTGACACGATGGGAAAAAACATACCATGCACATGGACCCAGCAAAAAAACTGGAGTATCCATCCTCATTTCAGATAATGTGGACTTCAAGCCAAAACTAGTCAGAAGGGATAAAGAAGGACATTACATGATGCTTAAGGGAAGCATAAATCAGCAAGACATAACAATCATAAATATCTATGCCCCAAATATTGGCTCATCACGTACGTCAAACAAATCCTTCTCAATTCCAGAAATCAATTAGACCACAACACAATAATACTAGGCAATTTTAACACACCTCTGTCACCACTGGATAGATCTTCCAAACAAAAATTGAATAAAGAAATCATAGATCTCAATAACACAATCAACAATTTAGACTTGATGGACATATATAGAATATACCATTCAATAAAGAACGAATTCACTTTCTTCTCAGCAGCACATGGATCCTTCTCTAAAATAGACCATATTTTATGCCACAAAGCTACTGTTAGCAAATACAAGAAGATAGAGATACTACCTTGTACTCTAGGAGATCATAATGGATTGAAATTAGAAATAAATGACAGAATAAAAAACAGAAACTTCTCCAATAACTGGAGATTAAAAAATACGCTATTATATGATGAATGGATAACAGAAGACATCAGGAGGGAAATAAAAAAATTCTTAGAAGTAAACGAGAACAAAGACACATCATATCAAAATCTCTGGGACACTATGAAAGCGGTACTTAGAGGAAGATTTATTTCATGGGGTGCATTCAACAAAAGAAGTAAAAATCAACAAATAAATGACTTAACACTACAGCTCAAAGCCCTAGAAAAAGAAGAGCAGACCAACACCAAAAGTAGTAGAAGATAGGAAATAGTTAAAATCAGAGCCAAAATCAACAAAATTGAAACAAAAGAAACAATCGGAAAAATTAACAAAATAAACAGTTGGTTCTTTGAAAAAATAAACAAAATTGATAAACCCTTAGCCACACTAACAAAGAGAAAGAGAGAAAACTCAAATTACTAAAATTTGGAATGAACAAGGAAATATCACAACTGTCATGAGTGAAATACAAAACATAATTAGAAGTTATTTTGAAAATCTATACTCCAACAAAACAAAAGACCTCGAAGACATCAACAAGTGTCTAGAGACATATGAATTACCTATACTGAACCAGGAGGACATACACAACTTAAATAAACCAATTTCAAACAATGAAATAGAAGAGGTCATCAAAAGCCTACCAAGAAAGAAAAGTCCAGGACCAAATGGGTTCTCAGCCAAGTTGTACAAAACCTTTAAAGAAGAGCTCATTCCAATACTCCTCAAAGTATTCCATGAAATAGAAGAGGAGGGAATCCTCCCAAACTCATTCTATGAAACCAATATCATCCTGATACCTAAACCAGAGAGAGAAACATCGAGAAAAGAAAATTTCAGACCAATATCCTTAATGAACATCGACGCAAAAATTCTCAACAAAATTTTAGCAAATCACATACAAAAACATATAAAAAAGATAGTGCACCATGATCAAGTGAGTTTCATCCCAGGGATGCAAGGTTGGTTCAACATCAGGAAATCAATAAATGTAATTCACCATATCAATAGACTAAAAGTCAAGAATCACATGATTATTTCGTTAGATGCAGAAAAAGCATTTGATAAAATACAGCACCCCTTGATGCTCAAAACACTAGAAAAAATAGGGATAGTGGGAACATTCCTTAACATTGTAAAGGCCATCTATGCTAAGCCCATGGCTAATATCATTCTAAATGGTGAAAAACTGAAAGCGTTCCCCCTAAAAACTGGAACAAGGCAGGGATGCCCTCTTTCACCACTTCTATTCAACATCATCCTTGAGACTCTAGCCAGAGCAATTAGACAGACCAAAGAAATTAAAGGGATAGAATAGGAAAAGAAGAACTCAAACTATCCCTGTTCGCTGGTGACATGATTATTTATTTAGAGGAACCTGGAAATTCCACCAGAAAACTTTTAGAACTCATAAGTGAATTCAGTGAAGTAGCAGGTTACAAGATCAATGCTCATAAATCCAATACATTTTTATACATAAGTGATGAATCTTAAGAAAGACAAGTTAGGAAAACGACCCCATTCACAAATAGCCTCGAAAAAAATAAAATACTTGGGAATCAATCTCACAAAAGAGGTGAAAAATATCTACAATGAGAACTACAGAACACTAAAGAAGGAAATTAAAGAAAACCTTAGAATATGGAAAGATTTCCCATGTTCTTGGATAGGAAGAATTAATATTGTCAAGATGGCCATACTACCAAAAGTGCTATACAGATTCAATGCAATTCCAATTAAAATCCCAATGACGTACCTTACAGAAATAGAGCAAGCAATTATGAAATTCATCTGGAAGAATAAGAAACCCAGAATAGCTAAAGCAATCCTTAGCAGAAAGAGCGAAGCAGAGGGTATCGCAATACCAGATCTTCAGCTCAACTACAAAGCAATAGTAACAAAAACGGCATGGTATTGGTACCAAAATAGACACGTAGATCAATGGTACAGAATAGAGGACATGGACACAAACCCAAATGAATACAATTTTCTCATATTGGACAAAGGTGCCAAAAATATGCAATGGAGAAAAGATAGCCTCTTCAACAAATGGTACTGGGAAAACTGGAAATTCATATGCAACAGAATGAAATTAAACCCCTATCTCTCACCCTACACAAAACTCAACTCAAAATGGATCAAGGACCTCGGAATCAGACCAGAGACCTTGCATCTTATAGAAGAAAAAGTAGGTCCAAATCTTCAACTTGTTGGCTTAGGATCAGACTTCCTTAACAGGACTCCCCTAGCACAAGAAATAAAAGCAAGAATCAACATCTGGGATAGATTCAAACTAAAAAGCTTTCTCTCAGCAAAGGAAACTATAGTAATGAGAAGAGAGAGCCTACAGAGTGGGAGAAAATCTTTGCCACTCATATTTCAGATAGAGCACTGATTTCCAGAATATATAAAGAACTCAAAAAACTCTACACCAAGAATACAAATAATCCAATCAACAAATGGGCTAAGGAAATGAACAGACACTTCACAGAAGAAGATGTACAAGCAATCAACAGATATATGAAAAAATGATCAACATCTCTAGTAATAAGAGAAATGCAAATCAAAACTACCCTAAGATTTCATCTCACCCCAATTAGAATGGCGATTATCAAGAATACAAGCAACAATAGGTGTTGGCAAGGATATGGGGAAAAAGGTACACTCATACATTGCTGGTGGGGTTGCAAATTAGTGCAGCCACTCTGGAAAGCAGTATGGAGATTCCTCAGAAAGCTTGGAATGGAACCACCATTTGACCCAGCTATCCCACTCCTTGGCCTATACCCAAAGGACTTAAAATCAGCATACTACAGAGATACAGCCACATCAATGTTCATAGCTACTCAATTCACTATAGCCAGGAACCAACCTAGATGCCCTTCAGTTGATGAATGGATAAAGAAACTGTGGCATATATATACAATGGAATATTACTCCGCAATGAAGAATGATAAAATTATGGCTCTGTGCAGAAAAGTTCTCACTGGGCGGGCCTCCTCCTAGTAGCTGGCTGTGGATTGAGCCTGCCGCCGGAGAAAGCAGGGCTGCTTGGGGAAGACTCTAGCTGCTCTGCCTTGCTCCGGGAAGATGTCCCTGTCCGGACCTGCCGCCTGGGCAGAGCTTCTCCGGGTGGGAGAGAGTCACCCCACGGCTCTATGTTGGTCCGAGTCTCTCAATGCCTCCCCTTCTTGAATCCTGGGTTCTGGAGCGACGGGAGTAGCAGTCACCCTCTATTCCGCAACCTTGGATCCAAACTATGACTTTTCTATTCAAACTGAATGTAAATTCATAAATCCAAGAGCTATCTTGCTTTTTTTTTTTTTTTTTTTTTTGCTCTTGCATTTCTTAAGTAGCTCAGCATCCAGTTAAAAATTCAATTAGGGATCAATAAATAATTTTCAATCGTTGCTTGATTAATGCTTACAGATAAGATATCAGATTCTACCTCAGATACATCATTATGGGTTACATTTTTCCCAGCTATAAAATAGCAGCTTTATTTAACAGATAAAATGGAGAGCTTTCCTTCAATATTCCTGGTGTTGGACTGGGATTTCTGAAATCTGCTTCATACAGTATATGCAACTACATAGCAAAAGTGGATGGGGAAATCTGTTTTCAGAAACTGGGAGGAAGGGAATATATTCAAAATATTCCTGTGAAATGGGGGGAGGAAGGAAAAAAATAACAAGGCTGGCCAAGTTTCCTTTTGTAAAAATTCACTCAGGCATTGCAATTCTTTTCCCCTGAGTTTGTGCTTTTCCTTTCTTCATGACTATCTATCACTGCTTGTAAAACTCCTGCACTAAAAGATCTTAAAGTTCACAGTGAAGCAATGCAATTATTCTGAGTCATTCCTTCTTACCTTTTAACCTAATCTTCAGAGGTGCTGGGACTAAAGAAGCACTGCTCCTTCCCAAAATGAGCCTAATCTTGTCTCTGAAAATAGCACTTCCTTGCCAAGAAGAACTTTTTCCTTTTGAATGGCTGCAATGACAAGAAAAAGGAGCCAGGCTTCATTAATGGCCCTGGGCATGGTGGGTGCTAAGTCAGAGTGCCCTTCCTTTCTACAGAGAATAACACTCTCAACTTACTAAAGGTTTTCTTTTATTTTTTTTTTCCTTTTTCTTTATATCCTTACAATGGCTGTTGGCAGAAAGCTTTGAAACAGCTCATTACTGACTTCTAATTCAATAAGCTAAAAGGATGAGGTGGAGGGCAATGAAGATTCAGATTTAACTATAATTTTTGGAATGCCTACTATGTGGTGGGTTCTGGGATTGATGTTGCCATGACAACCTTTAAGATAGGAGATATGAGCCTGGTCTAGTAGCTAAAAGAGGACTTGAAGTTGCTTTGAGAAAATCATCAGAGCTGGGGAATCTCTTCGCCACCTCTAACATGTGATTCTTCCAGCTTCTGAATCTCAACCAACAGGTTCACCTTCCAGTGAAGCCATTAGAAAGAAATGGTCTCTTTTTTTTTCATCTATCAACTTCCAGTTAGCCCCATGAATTCTTCTGGTCCCCATTCAGGTAAAAATGGAAGGTATTTTGGTTCTCCTGCTATTAGCCTAGCCTCCCCTTTCCCCTTGTGTTCTGCATCTATTTCCTTCTGCTTTCTTAGCTGAACGCACACTCTGCATTATCTATCTACCCTGCAACCCCTGATTCTCTGCAATATATTTGTGCTACTATAACCAAATACCATAAATTTAGAGACTTATAAAAAGAACAAATTTATTTCTCATAGTTCAGGTAGCTAGGAAGTCCAAGACCAAGGCACCTGTGGTTCACAGGTGATGAATTCTTGCAATGTCTTTACATGGTAAAAAGGACAAGGCATCTCTCTGGACCTTATTTATAAGAGCACCAATACCATTCATAAAGATGCTGCCCTATTGACCTAATCACCTTCCAATGGTGCTATAACCAAACATAGATTGCATTTTATGAATGTTGGGTGTGGGAACATAAATATTGAGACTATAATAGTCCATTCTGGCTTTCCAAGATGCATTTCCTTCTCAAAGGGAAAACACATTCATTCTATCCTTAAAGCCCCAAAGCCTTAACTCATCCCAGGAAAACTTTAAAGTTTATCTAAATATCAAAATCATATATAAAAGGAAACTTAAGGAAAAATTCATCCTGTGGCAGATTGCTCTCCAACTGTGAACTGGTAAAATCAAACATGTTCCCTGCTTCTAAAATATGATGGTTGAACAGTCAAAAGATAGACATTTTCATTTCAAAAGGGAGAAATAGGAATGAAGAAAAAGTGACAGGTCCCAATATGTCCTAAACTTTAAGACTTGAGAATAATGTCTAACTTGGAGATCTGCCTTCCAGACCTACTGGTGAAAGATTTCCACCTTAGCAACCAGTACCCAAGACTCCAGTTGGCCTAGGCCTTATGGTTTTGCTTGGCCCAGACCCCACCATGGTTCTCATGATTCCTGGTTGTGTTCCTGTGCTTCTTTAAGCCTGGAATCACAAGTTGGTGGTTCTACTGGCCTGGGATTGAAGTCAGTTTTATCCCTATGGATTCCCTAGCTATTCCCTAGTCAAATTTCTCTGCAGTGGGCCTACCCCTGGGGTGGTTCTCTGTCTAGGTTTCATGACCAAGATCCAGGGAGGTCCATGCTTGACTTCTAGGTGGAAGTAGTCAAACCTCCAGCTTGTGCACACTGGATGACAAAAGAAATGTTACTACATGGATACTGCAAAATTAGCCACCAGTGTCTTCTGAAGGGGAAACTACCCCTCTGCCTTGTGCTATACCTCAGCCTGCTGGACTCAAAACTGGAGCCTCAGGGGAGTGCTATGTTGGAATGCAGTGAGCAGAGCCTCAAGGTATTGCCAGGCAGTGAGCACTGAATTCCTGCAAGTACTCCCCATTTGAAATTGCTGTGCCCCAAGGCCTTTCCACTCTACGTCTCTGATGAGAGTGACAGCATCAGTGATCTTGGAAATGCCTTCAGGTTCATTCTTCCATTGGCCTTGAAGAATAGTACCTGGTCAGTCCATAAGCATCCCCTCATCTGGAGGTCACTGGCCTACACTTTGATATTCTTTCCTGAACATACTTTTTCATGTTTTACAATTTGGACAGGATGGAGATTTTCTAAATCTTTGATTTCTGCTTCCTTTTTAATAAAAAATTCTATTTAAAAATCTTTTTCTCTTTTCACATTTTACTCTAAGCAGTCAGCACAAGACATGTGACACCTTCAACACATTGTTTCGAAATTTCTTTGTCCAAGCATCTTGCTTACAACTTACTCCTTCCTCATAATGCTAGGATAACAACACAATTCAACAAAAATCTTTGCCAATTCATAACAAGGGTCAACTTTCAGTTTCCAAAAACACATTCATGTTTTCATCAAAGACCTCATCAGAATGATCATTATTATCTACATTTCTACTAACATTCTTTTTCATGACAGTTTCAGTCAGCTTTGTCATCACAGTAACTAAAAGGTCTGGGGGAAAGAAAAAAAAAAAAAGGAGGAGGAAAATTTGTATGTGGCTCATGGTTTCAGAGGTCTCAGTCCATTCATGATTATTTCCATTGCTCTGGGCCAGAGGTGAGGCAGAATATCATAGTGGAAGGGTGTGGTGGAGGAAAGCAGATCAGAAAAAGACAATTGGGAGCAGAGAGATTTCTTCTTACCAGTGACAAAATATACACCCCAAAGGTATGCCCACACTGACCTACCTCTTCCAGCTATTTCCTACCTGCCTACAGTTACCAATTAGTTAATCCCTATCATAACCCAAACATTTTACCTCTAAACTTCCTTGTATTGTCTTACACTTGAGTTTTGGGGGAATTTCCACCTCCTGTCTGAACATGACAATGACCATGTGGATATTCCTTAAGAACACTAACACTTTCTATATAGCTCTGCCAATTTGAGTCCTCACAGAATCAGTCACAATGGTCTACTCATCACGGTGTAGGATTTTTTTTTTTTTTCTTGCATGAACCTCACAACTCTTCTCACCTCTACCAATTACCCAATTTCAAAGTCACTTCCATATTTAAAGTATTCACTATAGGAGCATTCACACTTCTTACTACCAAATCTGTCTTAGTTCAGTCAGGAAGCTCTAACAAAATACCACAAATATAATGGTTTATTAATAATAAAAATTTATGTCCCATTGTTCTAGAGACTGGAAATAGAGCACCAGATTTGTGGTGGATTTGGTCTCTGGTGGAAACCAGCTTCCTTTTTCATAAAGTGATAACTTCTTACATTGTACCCACATCTTGCAATGGAGAAGGTAACTCTCTCAGATTGCTTTTAAAGGGCACTATTCCCTTTCATGTGGACATCATCACATTTGGGATTGAGTTTCAACATATGAATTCTGAGAGCACACAAATATTCAGACCATAGTACCAAACAATTAGCATTTAAGTTCAAGTTTCCACTAAATCAGAAAAGGAAAATACAAAACAAAAAAGAAAACATCCTCTTTGATTCTATATCTCACTGGACCTTTTCAGTTTATTACAATCACTGGAAAACATCTTCCTCACTGAAGACATTTAAACAAACTATCATAATCAAGTATTATTACATAATAAATGCACAATAAGGTCTATTTGCTCTTTTTCATAAATACTCATACATCACATCTGAGCCCTTACTTGCACTGGATCTGTGTTTGGGATTTGGCATGTGGACCCTACTTCTATTCACTTTCTTCTCTTGGCTTTCATGATACCCTATTAGTTTGATTTTCCTCTCTTTCTCTGGCCATTCTTTTATAGATTTCATTTATGAAGTGTTAGTTGTCACTGGTTTTCTGACATATACCCTCTTCTTGAATCCCTTCACACTCTCCTACTTGATCCTGTCATCTACTTCTATGAATAACAATTCAATGATGACTCAAAATTTATTTTTAATGCCAACGTGAGCATATTCAGATTCATACTCTGAATATCTGTGTAGATAATTCAGAAGCACTTCAAATGCAGCACTTTATTTTAGAAAATCAGTGAGGATGAAATGAAGGTAAGCCAGTATTCTCCAAAATAGTGAATGTTGCTCTCTAATCTCTGAACTTGTGACAATAGGGAGAGGGACAAATGTGCAGATTTTACACATGTTTAGCAGCTAGAAATGTCAGGATTTGTTGACTGGTTATATGTACAAATGGAGAGAGAAATCTAATAGCAGAAAAAAAGATATGCTGCCTTAATATTTGAAAAAGGGAAGTAACAAACACATTATAAATGAAGCTAGAGAAATTGGTAGAAGTCAGATTGTGAAGGGTCTTACTTGCATTTGGCCATAATCCTAGCCACAATGAAAAGCTGTTAGAAAGTTTCAGACACAGGAAAGATATAAACAAATACGTCTTACAGGGAGCTTACTCTGCCTGCTTTGTGGGACTTACCAGGCAGCTGGGTAAACAAAAGAGATGCATATGAAAAAACAACTAGAATCACTAATGATTAAGTTGTGCCAACATGATTAATGCGGGTAATAAATGTGGCTGAAGATAAGAAGAGAGAAATTCTTTGAGATTGCAAGGGAAGGCTTCTTAGAGAAAGTAAAAATTGAAAATGTGAGTTAAAGACATGGATGATTCATTAGATCTAAACAGGAAAAAAAATCTACAATTTTCCAGACCCACAGAGTGTATATATAGTTACATGGAAAAGTTGAAGGTTACTCACCAGGTATATTTTTTGGTAGAACAGTAAACTGACCATTCTGTATGATTCAGGGAATTCATCTGGAGGAGCAGAATAAGAAAAGGCACAGAGATGTATGCTTGTGAATGACACTGAAGCCACCACTCACAGATCTTTTCCTAGCAATTGGAAGCCATTTCAGGGTCCTAAGCGGACAACTTAGATGAACTATCTGTACATTAGGACAATAATCCTGGTGGAAGATAATCCTATAGTGAAGACTAGATGGCTGACACACAGAAAGTTAAATACTGAAGGGTTTTATGAGATCTGAGTTCTGGAGGCATTAAACTAAGAAAGTTTGTGAAGGAAATGGAATAAGACTATTAGATATGATGAGAGTATCAGGAAAGAAAAAACATGAGGATTTTCAGAACATGAGACAGACATAACTACATTATTTAAGTACTGATGTAGTGTCTCTCCAAGATATTAGCAGGAAATACATTTGACTACAAGATAATACTTCTTATTGTCTCTCTATGGGGAGGGCATGTATTCTTTAGTGGGAAATTGGGTGGCACCTATTCCTGTACCAAGGCCTATATTATCATCCTGTAGGGCATGATATTTAGGAGTGATTGTTCCAAGATGATGGCAAAGTTGACACTGGATTCATAATTACCTCCCAATATCAATGAAGAGACTAACAAGGACAAAAATGAACAATGGAGGAATATTGCTATTTTGATGAAAGTGATTTAATAAAGGGTAGAAGAAGTTAGAGAGACAATAGGAAAAAGAATTAATTTTTAAGTATGGTTGGTAAGTAGGACTTAATATATTTCAAAAAGACCCAAATTAATCTTAAGGAACCAGAATATTTAACTGGATAAAATAACTTCCAGGATTATTACTGCAGATAAATAGGAACTGCTTGACAGCTGATTCTAAGACATTTCACGTGTACTTTCAAAATAAATGGAGGGAAGTGTTGAATCACAGTATGAGGGTTAGGAACTCAGATGTTAGATATTTCTCATTGAAGGAATAAGAAAAGAATAACAGAAACCAGTTTAGAGAAGAATAAAAACAACCAAGAAGTTGGGGAATGTGGATTTGCAGTTTTCGCTACTATCCTCCTAACTGTTAGAATAAGGAAAAGTAAGTTATTTCCTATGTTTCAATAAATTTGCCTAATGTTATATATGTATATGTCATTACTGGTGATAATAGTAAGTATCATGGATTTTAACACAGATTATTCACAAGATTGTAGTAAAGCAGCAAATTTTCTAATTATCAGAAAATCAGACTATTCAGAAAATGTACTATTTGCCTTTAGAATATGAGCCTCTAAATAAGAACTATGGCAAAAAAGAATGATACAAAAATAATAGTTAACAGGCTATACTCTTCCCCCTCATAAGAATTTTAACCCTTGCTAGCATGCTGCTTCTGAACATCCAGGAAGCCTGGTGGCACCATTAAAAATGCCATAGGTAAAGAATTCTCCCTTCAATGGAAAGAATGTCATTGTCCTGGAACACTTTGCAGTGAAAACACTCTTAAGCAGAGAAATCCTGTGAATTCCTGAACAGGTAGAGAAGTCAAACAGCCTCTTCCTACCCCACGAATAATGCCTGATGGACACAAGAACCCTGAGAATTCAAGTAAGTCCTAAAACTGGTGAAGACAGTATGGAAAGAGAAAGTGAATCCAATACTTCTACACAATTCCAATGATTTTCCTCTAAAAAATATTGAGTGATGAAATCTCATGTATGTCTCTTCTATTACTGCCCTGTACTGAGCTTTATGAGGGGGTCTAAGAATGAAAATGGCAGGAATGCACTTGCGTGCCAGTGTGGGAGTCAGTAAAACTTGGAGACATCCTTACTCTGCACTATAGAACCCTGTATTGACAGGTGCTTTAACCCTTAGGGAAAGATTAGGGGGTAATCTCCCTTTGTAAAAAGTGAGGCACACAACACAGAATCACTGGACTCCAAAGTGTGGTGTGGTATGGAGAGAAGGAATGGTACAGTGGGAGGGGCAGTTGAGAGGCTAATCTGCTGTGTGGGTGTCTCATTCAATGTTGCTCCAATGAACTTGGGTAAATGATTCAATACTCTATGGAAGGGTTGGATTTGATATTCTCTTATAGCTCTACCATTCTGGGATCATATCATCTCTTTCACAGTATACCTAGGATAATCCCATTGATGTATGTGTACAGATATATAAAAGACAATATCATTGCATTAAAGCTTTGAGATGAAAGAAGCTCATTTTCTGATCATATGTGCCTACAAAACAGATTTGCTTCCCTCAGAGAAAACTGCATTTTACTCTTTCCTTTTTTATCTTTTTTGGTATTGTATTTATTATACTAATTATCATGCATGTAGTATACATGTTTTCATAAATATATTTTTATTTAATCATCACAATAACTCCATAAGAAAAAAGGACAAGATAAAACTTCTTTATTTAACAAAAAAGGAAACACAAATCTAGATAGGAAAATTGATTTGGCTGTTCACATGGAACAAACTAGAGAAAGAACTGGAATTTGGACCCAGTCCTTTCTGATCTATAATTCCTTATATTAACTGATATATCTTATCTCCAGAATTAAAACAGAAAATTTAAACAGTTCTATGCTTAAAGTGCATCCCTTCTGGTTCCATAAATTTACAGAATCACTTTGATAAAATGCAAGAAAAAGAAATATTCTCACTTTCTTCATATTCCAATATAAGATAAAATAACCTTCATTTAGAAGATTAAAGACACTAATTTAACATAAAAATAGATCAATTAGTTTATTTGTTGAGTCTAAGGAAGTGGTTACTTTTGTGGTTAACAAATTTATTCTGGGGTTCTGCAGAGCATGCTGAGCTTAGCTGAGGAACTTGTATCATGAAACTGGGAATCTTTTATTCTAAAAGGAAATATATACATATATATATATATATATATATATATATATATATATATTATATACACACCATCTCTACATTTTAAGCAATCTTTCCTTCTCTTTCCATTAAAAGATGTCTTCTTTGGACTTGTAAGTGTAAGCCAGGGTTCTTTAAAAAAACAAGTAAAAAAAAAGATGTATCTATCTATCTGTCTACCTATCTGAGAGTGGTACATACACACATATTATATATAGACACATCTATTGGCATCTATATGATACAGATTAAGAGATTTATTATAAGTAATTGGCTCAAGCAATACTATAGGCTGCAAAGTCCTGAGATCTGCAGGATAAGTTGGCAAGCTGAAGACCCAGGAGAACTGATGGTATAGTTCTAGTTTAAGCCCCAAAACCTGAGAATCAAGAGAACCAGTAGTGTATTAGTAGTCCAAAGGCCAGGAGACTCAAGACCCAGGATTAGGCAATGTTTCAACTTGAGTATGATGGCAGAAAAAAAGTAATCAATGTCCATCTTCAAATGCAGTCAGGCAGGAAAAATTGTGGCTTAAAAAGTTCTGCTCCTCAGTCCCATTCAGGTCTTCGAATATTAAAAAGTCCCACTCACATTAAAGAGGAAAATCTAATTTACTCAATCTATCAATGTAGAGGTTTGTTTCATCAAAAATACCCTGATGGAAACACCAGAACAATATTTCATGAACTAATTTGGATACTAGTAGTCCTTTCAGGTTGAAACATGAAACTAGCCATCACAACATGCTTGAAAAGGAAGTCTAAGGAGGATTGCCTGAGTCATAAGTTTAGGAGAACAGCTGGGCAGTATTGAAATTGTTCTGCTCTCTCAGTGGAGAACACCTTGAGTTATATTGAGAAAAGGGGCAAGTTTTCACAAAGGTATTACAAAGTTGAAATTTTTAGAAGTTCACTTATTCATTAGAACAAAAATAAAGAAACCATGGTAACATAATTAAAATAACTTTTGCCTATAGTAGGTTCCGAGAACTTTTTTCAAAACGATATTTTAAAAGTTCAGGGAGAAATGTTAGTCATTCTAGTTCTTACATACAAAACAAAAAACAAAATTTAAGGAGAATGCTTTTCAGAATATGTTTCCACTCTTGCTGCAATAAAAGAATCTATAAATTTCTAGAATTCTCAGATTGTATTAAGAGGGTCTAAAAATTCTCTAAAAGTGGATGGAAATTGTTCTGTGTGTGTGAGAGAGAATTCTATATAGGAATTAGTATAATATTTCCATCAGATTTTCTAAAGAGTTTGTGGCCTTCTCAAAATATATATATAATCTACTGTCCAATGGTGAGCACTAGAAATAAGGCACAAAGTCTACTTTGGTTTGCTTGGTCCTTCCAAAACCCTTGTTGAAATTTAATTGTCATTGTGACAGTATTGAAAATTAGGGCCTTTAAGAGGAATCAGGTCTAGAGGGTTCAATGTCCTTGTTAGAGGTGTACATTAATTATAATGGGAGTGTGAACCTACTAAAAGTGGAAGTTCAGTCCCTGCCCTCCTCTCTGTCTCACACATGCCAACTTATTCTTCAACCATGCTATTATGCAACATGAAATCCCTCTCCAGATGGTGGTATCATGCTCTTGTACCTCCTAGTTTCCAGAACTATGAGACAAACAAACCTCTTTTGTTTACAAATTCCACATTATGTAGTATTCTGTAATAGCAGCACAAAATGAACAAAGACAGAATGTGAATGGGAGACGCAGCATGAAGAACAATTCACAAACTGGAAAGATTTTCTAACTCACTCTTGATTTCTGGAGAAATCTGAGGTTCACTTGTATCTGTCATCAGGGTTTAAAGTACAAAGTAAAAGCCACTAGTTATTTGTCACTATGAGACCTTGAGAGGGAATGCATACTCCAATTATTTTTTTCTAATTCTCCTTGCTCATACTCCTCTTTCCACCACTCTCTTCAACTTGAACCCACAGGCAAGCAAAAAGGATCGCTTGAGCAGTCTCTGAAAGAAGGCAGCAATGTGTCAAAGTACTGGCTTAAAATATATTGCTCGGTTTTCTAATAGTTGGGCCACTCAAGCAAAGAACGCAAACTCTTTAAGCCTTGGTATCCTCAGTTAACATAGGGACATAATTTGAGTTCCTTCCTCAGTTGCTTGTTGTGGGCATAAGTGAAAAAGTGCTGGAAAAGAATTTATCATATCAATTAAAGATATTAGATACAATGTGCTCATTAACTTCTATTCTCTGCAGAAACCACACTAAAGTAGCAATAAAAGAATCTTTTCCAAACATAGACATTCACCAGCAGAAAATAGAAAGGGAAACAATAGTGGTAGCATTTGGAACCTGGAAAGTTGATGGATACTAACTCACATGTTTGACTCACAAAACTTGAATTCAAAACTGGCAATGGATAAATTGAAGAATACATTCACCTTAGGGTGCAGAAAGCCTTATTATCTCAAGAATTAGTGATGTTCTGAAAAAAATCTTAAAATGCTCAGAATTGGTGGTATCTTTGGGAGTGGCTTCATACAAGGCTTAAAGTAAGAAAAGTAGATGAATATAGATGAACTTACTCTTCAGTTTACATTTCAGAAACTCCTGGAAATAAGACTAAACAGTCCACTGTTGGATCTCACAGGGACTAAGGTGTGCTCTGGCTTTCTATTGACTGGGAACAGAGATGATTGATTCTTGCACTGTATGAGAAAATTTCAAACAACCAAGAATTGTCCAGCTCCAAATGCTCACAAACTGCTGTCATTGAGAACCACTGGTTTAGACTTCTCAGATTCCTTCCCCTGCTTTGCTTAGTTAAGTGACTTTTCTCCCAATCTGAAGATTTGGATTTTATGCTCAGAAGGGGCTAAGCAGTAGACCCTGGGCAGGACAATGTCAGGCACAGTTGCAGAAGGGCATTCCATGCTGCATATCCTGGTGTTAATGACAGTTAAAACTCGTAGTCTCATTTCATAACCCAGGCACCAGAATTTCATCCAAGTTGCTACCCTGCATACAGAGGAAATCAAGAATCTTCTCTGGAAAATATGGCCAGTTCATGGGAAAAGTTCTGAAAGTGCTGACATGGATGATTCCTCAGTGAAGCAGTTAAACTAGATTTTCCTCAGTGAACACTGCATTTGATGACTCCCTCCCATGCAATCAGGTGTTTTAATACACACTCGTAAATATAAGGAGACGGAAAATGACAACCAGGAGGTTAGTCAGCCCAAATAAATGCATAAGAGTAAATAGGTGGAAAAAGAGAATTAGAGGAGAAAATAAGATTTCAAAAATAAAATATTTGATATTCTGAGATGTTCACAATCTAGGAAACTGTGGAGAGATAAAGAATTTATCAATTAACAGGAGGATAATAAAAAGAAACATTAATACAATAAATAGAAGGTTCAGGGAATGAAAATTACAATAGAAGAAATAAATTTAATAAAAGTATATTGAATGAGAAATATCCCAGGAAGAAGGGCAACACAACAGATCTAAAAATAATAGAGGAACAATGTACCAATTAGAAGACCAGTACAGGAGGTCCAACATCTACATCAAAGAGTTCAAGAAAGAAAAAGTAGACAAAACAAAGAAAGGAATTCAATAAAAACTGACACAAAACAATACCCAGAATAGAGGCAATTGAGTTGCCAGAGTAAAGAGTTCATGAAGGGTTCAGAAAAATGTATCAAAATGAATTTATACAAAAATATAGCGTCTTGAATTACAGGAAAAAGGAGGCAAACATGTTATCAATGAGCTTCCAGAGAAGAAAAATGTTTGCATGTTAAGAACTGAAAATCAAAATGGTATCATTTTTTTCCTTGAGAAATAAAACAGCTGAAAATAAAGACAATGGAGAAATGCTTTCAAAATTCTGTTAAATAATTTTTAACTGAAGACACTATACCTAGTCAATATCAATGAATATGGCAAAATAAGGATATTTTGAGACATGTGAGATAGCAAAATATTCCTTTCTATGAATTATTTATTTCAAAATGAAGCATGGTATACCACAACCAGGAAGCAAAACAAGAATGCCATAGAAAGATATGGCGTTCTGGAAACAGGTCCCTGAACAATAGAGAGGCAAAGGGAATTCCCTGGGTGATGGTGTAAAGACATTGCAGTGGGCAGGTCTGGGGACTATCAACCCAGACTGAAACAGGTCAGAAGACACATGGAGAGACAGCTTCCAGGGAATTACAGAAAAGTACTCAAACAACTTAATGTATTGAAGTCAAATACCAACCCAAAACGGAAAGAGAAAGATGGAAGAAATCAGTGAAAATTAGTAGACGAGTAAGTAAGCAAACAAAATCCCTGGGCAACTTTTAACTTTAGAAAAGTACAAAGCAAGTTTTTAATGTGTATATTATTAAAAGCCAATCTGATTTTTATAACGTCACACCCATTTTGAACAGTAGAGAGGCAGAGTAGATGTATTGGAAGATGCTGTAGGGTGAGATAAATTGGTAAATTCTCAACTTCTTAAAGAATTACAAAGTTGCATATAAGTATGTTATTTAGAAAAATAGCAAAATACAGCAAATGAATCCCTCTCAACCTAACAGTGCTTTTCTCTAGGTGATAGGAAATGTGGAGATAGTAGTAGAGTCAGGAAATCAATTTTTGAATAATAAACTTTACAGAATTTCCCCATACTCTTTGTGTTTTAAAACTTGTGATTTAAAAAAATAAAAACTTGAAATATGCAAGTTTAATAAAATTAAAGCTAAAATATAATTTAGTACAGGACTTTACATCATTACAAGCTCCTTTTATTATACCTGTCAGTAAGAGAAGTAAATAACAAGGGTCTGTTCTTAAACATCTTAAATTTTCCTTTTTCAGTACTACTTAAGTTATCCATTGTTTGAGTGAACGATTTTGTTCCATGGCAGAACATATATTCCAACGTAGCACTGTCTGAATTATCACACATTCCTGTCTGTCCAAAACTGAATAAATATATTTGACAATCTTTACCTTTTGCATAATTAAACTTTTAAGTTATGTTTATGCAAGTAATGGACAATAAGAAACATATGTAAGTAAATGCATAGATAATCAAAATGTGTCCATAAGATTCATCTTTCAATAAAATCACCACAGAATGGTTAAAAAGACCTAACAAGATTTTCATGCATCAATTGTTAAATAATATATTTATCTCATTTAAGATTCACAACATTCTATTTAATGGTCACTCTTCCTATTTCCTAGAAAATACTAATAATGTTACTGGATAGTATTCATTGAATGTAAATGTGCAGGATCCTGTACTAATATTTTCTCTAAAAGACCTCATTCAAACTGTTTTACAAATGAGTAAATTTAGATTCTAGAAGTTAGGAAATTAGTCCTTGTTCACAGATCTCATAGGCTGTAATTAGTTTTGAAATCATTCTTTTGGACTCTGTGTTCTACGTCCTTAACATCTGTAAATATTACCTGTACTATAACTAGCTTTTCATTTTTCAGTGGGCTGTTTTCTCAAACAAAAGTGTGGGAATAGTTACAAGAATATGTACAGTGATTTTAGTAAGAAGGTTAGGAAGCATAATTTTAAGACTTTTGTCAAATTCCTTAACTTTGCCACTTGTGTATATCTTGCCTATTTTTTCATAACAATTGTCATAGGTAAGAGTGAGAAAGGGCTATAGAAGAGATAAAATCCCAGTCCATAGCCAATTATTTTGCATCTAATAGACCTAGTAGAAATTATGAAATTGAAACATGACACACTGATAAATAACAGGAAGATTGAAGAGACTGATAAATCCTAATTCAATTTTCTAGTTCTACTTCTCCCTTAACTTCCTGATGCATTGGGATGGCCAATGACCAAAGATGACTGACATTAACTACTCTATCTATTCAGTTTTGTGATGACTTTTCTAGAATAAATGTTGTCTGATTGGCAGCAAAATGTGTTGGAAAGATTTTTTACACATTGTAGTCACTCACATATCTTTTGCATATTTCTTTCTCAGACTTATTTCTTCTTGATCTTCCTTTTTACTATTTTTCCTTCTGACTCCCTGGTTTCAACCAACCAGGCACTTCCTAGTTCAAAATATTTGTTCTTACCTCAGGTCATCTCTTTCTCAAAACATGGTGAATGACCAGGTGTACCACACTAACTTGTCTGTGAAGATGATTTCCACTTCCCATTGCATTTTTCTCAGAGCATTTAAAATTATTATTACAAAGTTGATCATCCATACAAAAGAAAAATAATTACTTGCATGAATAATTTAAAACATGCCCACCACCCAAAGTAATAAAACATTGGCATTCCATGTAAGGACATCCCTCCCATAGTGTCGGGGTTTCCGGAACCCCCAGCCTTGGGCACGGTCAAGATGGCGCCAGGCGCTGAGCCAAAAGCGGCCAGCTATACAGTAAACAACCAGCGAATTCCAATGATTGGCTAGTTAACGATGTGATTAGAGCATGCCCCCCCTCGTGTACCTATTCTATGCCTGCAGCTGTCCGCGCGTTTACCTCGTGTGCTCTCCCCTGATTGGTTGAAGTGTATATAAGCTTGATGGGTGGGGGAGTAGGAAGCTGAAGCTGAGAGTAGGAGTAGAAGCGAGGAAGAAGAGTGCGAGCGAGGGTGAGAGCCGAGTGGGAGAAGCGGAGCGACCGGAGCAGGCGAGAGTTAAGCAGAGGGAAAGAGAGCGAGAGAAAGAAAAGAGAGAAGGGGATAGAAAAGAGGGAAAGAAAGGAAGACTGTGCACAATAAACTTCCAAAGCTTCAGACGTTTGTCGTGTCTCTCTCTGCGGGCAGAGGGAACGCGATAACTGGTGCTGAAACCCGGGAACATGAAGGGTTTATAAAGAAGACAAGGTAAGATATCTTAAAAATTTTTCAATAAGTTAAACCGGTTATAAAAAAGTTAAAGGGTATCAGGATACGCCATCAGCGGTCCTGGGGATACGCGGAATGCGGTCCAGTTAAAGGGTATCAGGATACGCCATCAGCGGTCCTGGGACACGCGGGATGCAGTCCGGTTAAAATAAAAATAAGGACACACGGAAGGTGGTCCGGTATCGGGATACGCCAGCAGCGGTCCTGACGCGTGGAACGCAGTCCAATTAAAAGTGAAAGTAGAAACACGCTTGAAGCGGTCCAATTAGGGTATAGGTAGCACGCGAAAAGCCGCTATAAAAATTTTAATGCACACTTGATAGATAGTTTTCCTTTCAGTAATCTCGTTGCTCCTGGCAGCTAGGCCACTGTTTGTTATTGTAACTGCCATAACTGAAGCTATTCAAATTAGTAACAATGGGGTCTGAAACGTCTAAATTCAGAATGCAGCAACCCCTCAGGGAGCTATTAAAAAACCATGGGATGCCATTAAAGGAAAAAACAGCTAAAGTATTTCTCGATACTGTGGAAAGGGTTTCCCCTTGGTTTTTGGATGAGGGCCTTTTGAATACCCTACAGTGGGAACAGCTGGGGGAGGACCTTCGTATAGCGGATAGGCAAAACCCTTTGCCAGTAGGCACTATGGCTATTTGGTCTCTTATTAAATCCTGTCTGCGAGATAAAAACAAAAAACCTTCACTCACCGAGCCTTTAGCTGAGGGAAGACAGGTTTTGGAAGAAATAAAAGAGGAATGCTCATATCTTTCTCAAAATTCAGAAAAAGGAACTAATTCAGATGAGGAACTATCAGAAGGGGAACTATCAGGAGAGGAACTGGATGCAGAGCAAGCCATGCCCCTAGTAAAACAATTGGCTTACGAACAAGCCAACAAATGGTGTAGGGAGGCCATAAGACCATGGAGAAACAAAGACTTGTCCACCTACTTAAAGGTGTGTAGAGATGTAAATGATACTTCGGCGCAGAGCAGTGCCTTTGTAGCAGCCATAGACAGACAAACCACCTTGTTGTCTGCCGCACTTGCACAAGCCCAGGGGAGATTCCCTTCAAGAACTAATAAAGAGTCTTTAGGATCATGTTTTGTGTGTGGACAGATGGGACATCTAAAAGCCACTTGTCCAAACAAAAGGCCACCCTTTGCCCAAGGTGGGAACATCTATACAAAGAATAACTTGGGAACTGGACCTGGGCTATGTCCAAGATGCAGAAGAGGAAATCATTGGAGTAGTGCCTGTCAGTCTATTAGAGATAAGGAGGATAATTTCCTAGGGTTGAATCCTAAACTTCAAAAAAATGGGAGACAGGGCCCTCCCCGGGGCCCGCAACAAATATACGGGGTAATTCAACAAGTTCCCCGACAGTGGTATCCTCCCACAGAGAAGGGGAGCGCAGAGCCACCTCAGGAAGTGCCGGATTGGACATCTGTGCCACCTCCAGACTCATATTAACCCCAGATATGGGGGTGCAGATGATTGATACTGATTGGCATGAAAAAATCCCACAGAACAGTGTAAGACTATTACTAGGTAGAGGTTCCTCAACACTAAAAGGACTTATAGTACACCCAGGGGTTATTGATCCTGATTTCACTGGACAAATAAAAGCCTTGGTCTCTTCACCAAAAGGAATTACGGTCATCTCTCCAGGGGATCACATTGCACAAATGCTTATATTACCCAGTCGACATTCTTTGTGGCCCAGTAAAAATACAAATAAAGGACAAGGAGGTTTTGGATCAACAGGAACCACTTTAATAAACCTTACTATGGATATGGGACAGAGGCCCCTCCTAAAATTAAAAGTGGGAAATATGGAATTTACAGGTTTATTAGATACGGGAGCAGACAAAAGTATTATTAGTGCAATGGTCTGGCCAAAGCACTGGCCATTGGTCACAGCAGCTCAGAGCTTGAGAGGCTTAGGAGTAGCAGAAAGCCCCAATCAAAGTGCTTCCTCATTATCGTGGAGAGATACAGAGGGACACACAGGAATATTTCAGCCATATGTCTGTAATGTTCCTATTAGTCTATGGGGACGAGACGTCCTGCAGCAAATGGATATGAAACTCACCACTGATCAGACTTACCAAGGGACTCCTGTAAGAAATATGTTACAAAATATGAACTATGATGATAAAAAAGGATTAGGAAGACATAGTCAAGGATCTACCCAACCACTGCCTTTACTTCCACCAAAAAATGATTCTCATGGGTTGGGTTTTTCCTAGGGGCCACTGACAAACCATCAATCCCTATAATATGGAAAGATGATAAGCCTCGCTGGATTCCACAGTGGCCCCTAACAAAAGAGAAGCTAGAGGCAGCTCATAAGTTAGTACAAGAGCAGGTACAAGTAGGTCATTTACAACATTCTACTTCTCCTTGGAATACTCCAATATTCTTAACAAAGAAAAAATCAGGAAAATGGAGGTTATTACATGATTTAAGAGCCATAAACGAAAAAATGTACCCTATGGGACCCATCCAATGTGGACTCCCTCTTGTCACTGCGCTACCAAAAAATTGGCCTACTATTATTCTGGATTTAAAAGATTGCTTTTTCTCTATACCCTTACACAAAAATGATTGTTGGAGATTTGCCTTTACTTTGCCCTCTCTTAATCACACTCAGCCTGATCAGAGATTTGAATGGACCGTGTTGCCTCAAGGTATGGCTAACAGTCCTACTATATGTCAAATATACGTAGATAAAGCGTTAACAACCACTAGACAAAAGTTTAAGAGATTGTTGATTTATCATTATATGGATGACATACTTATTTGCCATCCAGAAAAAGAAGTTTTGTTAGAAGCATTACAATTTATAACTCAAGCACTAGAGAAAAGAGGACTAACGATAGCCCCTGAAAAATTACAATTAGAGGAGATCCAAGAATATCTGGGTACAAGGCTCACTGCTACTACAGTCAGACCATCAAGGTTGACCATCAGGACAGATCAATTGAATACCTTGAACGATTTTCAGAAACTCTTAGGTGACATTAACTGGATCAGATCCTATTTAAAATTATCCACAGGGGAATTAAAACCTTTATTCGATATATTAAAAGGTAATCCTGACTTGAATTCCCCTAGGAAACTTACTCCCGAAGCACGGATATCCTTACAGCTAGTAGAGAATAGACTTCAGCAGTGTTACGTTGATCGTTGTGATCCTACTCAACCATTAAGTTTAATCATAATCTCAGAGAAACATACCCCCTTTGGCATAGTTTGGCAAGGAGGACCTCTGCAAAGTATAAATCTCCCTAGCTCTCCAGCTAAAACATTACAATCATATCCCCAAGCTATTGCTCAGGTAATATTCAAGGGAATAGAATCTTGTATTACTCTTTTTGGAATCCATCCATCTGTTATTATAACTCCTTATTCCACTCAGCAAATTAAATGGCTAATTAATAATGATGATGATTGGTCAGTATTATATTGTTCCACCTCAGCTCAGTTCGATAACCATTATCCCCAACATCCCTGGATTCAATTCTGTAAAAATACTCCCATAGTTTTTCCAAAAGTGACTAGTGTCCAGCCTCTTAAAGACTGTGTAACCATTTTTACTGATGGCTCCAAAAATGGAGTAGGTGCAGTACTTATCAGTAAACAACTTCACACCATAATAGTTCCACCCAACTCCGCACAGGTTACTGAACTTGCAGCTGTAATATTAGCCTTTAAATTAGCAGATAATCAGCCATTCAATCTTCTATCTGATAGCTTATATATCGTCAACGCTTTACAGGTTCTTGAAACGGTACCCCATATTTCTTCCATGTCCACTGTAGCTTCTTATTTTACCATGCTACAAAACCTTATTCTACAGCGTAAACATTCATTTTATGTAGGACATATTAGAGCTCATTCTAATTTACCAGGACCTTTGGCCAATGCTAATGACTTGGTAGATATGGCCACCAAATCAATTTTTGTTTTTTCCATAGAGGAACAAGAAAAACTCTTTCATGAAAAATTCCATGTAAATTCCACTACTTTGAGCAGAAAATTTCCTATATCTAAATGTATGGCTCAACAAATAGTAAAAAATTGTCAACATTGTGCTCCTTTAATCCCAGTACAATCCTTTGGAGTTAACCCCAGGGGACTGCTGCCTGGTCATATTTGGCAGATGGATGTAACCCATATTCCTGAATTTGGTACTGTTAAGTATGTACATGTGTCAGTAGACACTGCTTCAGGGGTCATTATGGCTTCCGCTCATTCTGGAGAAAAGGTAAAAGATGTCATTCAACACTGCCTACAAGCATTTGCTGGCTGGGGCATACCTAAAGTTATTAAAACAGATAATGGTCCTGTTTATACTTCCAAAAGCTTCCGGTTGTTTTTACAAACATTTAACATCCAATCAGTCACTGGCATCCCCTATAATCCTCAGGGACAGGGCATTGTGGAAAGAGCACATCTTACTTTAAAAAATTGTCTAAATAAACAAAAAGGGGGAATAGGAGCCTCCTACAAGTCTCCTAAAGATAAACTTAATTTAGTTCTTTTCATTCTAAATTTCTTAACTCTGGATAGGGACGGCCACTCTGCAGCTGATCGACATTATAATCCCCATGATACTCCTCAAGTATGGGCAAAATGGAAAGATATCCTGACAGGTTGTTGGAAAGGACCGGATCCAGTCCTTCGTTGGGTCCGAGGGTCTGTTTGTATTTTCCCACAGGATCAACAGACTCCAGTCTGGATTCCAGAAAGGCTAATCAGAGTTTTACAGCATGCAAGTGATGCTGCTCCTCCTCGCAATGGCGAGCCTGAGCCTTCCTCCAATAACAAGAACTCAGACGGAAAGGCAAACCCGGAACCTATGGGCCATTGTTAGCCTGGCCATATTTTTTACTTCTAACTAACACATTTTTTATCCTTCCTTTTCTTGTTTTTCACCAATTCCTCTACAAGCCTGTCAATTCTACTGATGATTTTTCAGGTCGTGCTGTTTTTGGTGACAAGGATATCTCTAGTCTTTCTTTGCTTTAACAGGAGGAATTTTTGCACTTTGCCATTGGAATCATACTACAAATCAGAGTAGAGCAACTCGTTCTGCTGACCCTAGCTGTAATATTGCTTTTCCTCCCACGTCAGCTTGTGTATTTCCTCCCTTTTATGTTTCTACCAACTAACATTTCTAATAACACCTCTTAACTGTTCAATAACCGTGTGCTATCTCTCACAATGCTGGAATGGTTCTTTTGCCACCCGTGCAATTTGCACATTTCTATCTTCCTACCAGTCCTAGTTTCTGTTGCAGATATAGAATTGCCAGTGCTATTATCAAGAAACAGAAGAGGCTTTGACATTGCAACAGCCATGATCATTGCCATCACAGTCCTTGCAGTAGCAGCATTGACAAAACCATAAAATACAACTGCAGCCTTACAGACCATAGAGACTCTATCAGAGAGTGGACTCACTATAAGAACAAGTGGATACCTTGCAAGAACTTTTGGGACTGGGATGCGTTTATTCCCTGAGAGCTGTTTGTGTTGCCCGTATTGTAACTCTACTGGGATGTATATTGTTTCTGTATTTAATATGGCTACATGGTTTTTCTTCTGCTTATAGATTTGTCAAACAGCGGGCAGGCTTAGGAGCTATGGTGGTACTCCTCTGCCTTGGCCTCCTTCTCTTCATTCGTTTTGGCATGCATCTACAAGCTAGCCAATAGAGAGATCAAATTATCTTTCATCAGGCCATGACCGCCCTAAAGGCCGACAGCCCCCCATTAGTATGGCTCTTGATGCTGGACCGGTAGTCAAAGACGGGTAATGAAGGAGGTGGCTGTGTACCAACCTAAGACAGGAGCTGCAGCATGCTCTGCAGGCTCTGATGACGGGTAAGGACATATGCTGACCACTCAGCCTAAGACAGACACGGTCCCGAGCCTTAGTTTAATAATAAAGAAGGGGGATATGTCGGGGTTTCCGGGACCCCCAGCCTTGGGCACGGTCAAGATGGCGCCAGGCGCTGAGCCAAAAGCGGCCAGCTATACAGTAAACAACCAGCGAATTCCAATGATTGGCTAGTTAACGATGTGATTAGAGCATGCCCCCCCCCGTGTACCTATTCTATGCCTGCAGCTGTCTGCGCGTTTACCTCGTGTGCTCTCCCCTGATTGGTTGAAGTGTATATAAGCTTGATGGGTGGGGGAGTAGGAAGCTGAAGCTGAGAGTAGGAGTAGAAGCGAGGAAGAAGAGTGCGAGCGAGGGCGAGAGTCGAGTGGGAGAAGCGGAGCGGCCGAAGCAGGTGTGAGCCGAGTGGGAGAAGCGGAGCGACCGGAGCAGGCGAGAGTTAAGCAGAGGGAAAGAGAGCGAGAGAAAGAAAAGAGAGAAGGGGATAGAAAAGAGGGAAAGAAAGGAAGACTGTGCACAATAAACTTCCAAAGCTTCAGACGTTTGTCGTGTCTCTCTCTGCGGGCAGAGGGAACGCGATACCATAGCATTCTATGTCCCTCCCCAATGGAGGTAACCAATAACTGGATTTTTTATTAATAATTTCTTATCAATTCTTTGTAGTTTTAGCATATATATTAATATTTGAAAATTATATGTCATTTTAAAATATTTTTTAGCTTTTTATAAATGGAATCATGATGAATGTTCTCGATACTTTTTTACTGTTTAACAAAATCTCTTCAGGTTAACCCATGCTGACATATAGTTCATTTATTCACACTATTATTTTTACTGTAATCCCTTAAAAGAATAAATATCAATTTATATATCTATTTTACTACTGATGGACATTTTTTCCAGTTTTAATTATTAAAAACAATACTGCAAAAAGACATTAGGTAAAATGAGGCAATCTGTATAAATGTATACTTTTGTTAGAAAAGATTCATTGCTATCAATACCACTGCATTTTATGGCAACCTCTAAAAAGGGATGTTGTGGATTCTGTCCATTTGAAGTTTGTATCCACATATTGAGTCAACAAGTTCATGAAATAACCTTTTACTTCCTATGGGAGATAGTATTATGGAATCTGTCAATACTATCATAGATGTGATCTGAGGAAGAGGCACTGGTAGAAATGCCGTGGGTGACATTGAAGTTTGGAGCAGCTACTAATGCAGCTTGTGCCTCTTCCTTGAGGTATCACATCTATTTTAAGGCTAAGTATATCAATAATGTTCAAACTTACCACCTGGTGGAAATAGAGTCATACATAGTGGGTACTTCTGTTCCCAGATTCACTTCGTATTGACCTGTCAAGCCTTTTATCAAACCAGAAGAAATTTTCTGAAAAAGCATTTAATTTCCTCCTGCAGTTATCATAAATTAATTCTAGAATCATAGTGGCCCACGTTGTGATTCTCATAACAACATTTTTAGGTACTCCATTTGACATATTTTCAACAGCATCCCTCTCATTGTAAGACTAGATGAGGATTCCACCAGATCTATGAGTCATCATCAGATTAGCGTGTCAAGAGAGTATTTCCAAACAGAAAATGTTGTATGCAGAACCTAAAAAAACCCACCAGATATGATGTTTCCTTATCAATATAAGGTAGTTAGGAATTTAGGCATTTCTCATGCCAAAAAATAGTCAATCCTAAAACTTTACTGTTGTGGAAGTTCTCTGAATCCTCAGAGAGCCTTATTAAGTGGTGTGAAGAATACAGTGATTTATTTTACTTGCAAGGTAAAGTTATTAGCCTATAACCATTTTTGAGGGTTTCTGGATGAAGACAAAATGCTCCTGGATCAAGGATGAAGGATCGTTTTAAAATATAAGTAGCGTGAGAATCATGCTTCAGTTCTCCTTGTTTACCAAGACCTGTTGAGGTGACCTGGAGTGATCCAGGTAGGTGCTGCACACACAACAGGTTTGCCTTACAATTAAGCAACCTTGAGCTCAGAGAACACACATCGTTTAAATGGGTGGTAATCCTCCCTGACCTATATCCCAAGGGGAGACTTTATTTCCCTAGAAGATTAAAAAAATGTACTTTTTGCTCTAGAGAGACACATTATCCATGTTTTTCAATGCTCTTTGCTGTATAAACATTCTTGAAAAGATAGCCTGGAAAAAAATGCAGACAGTGCCTCTGCTAGAAAAGATGTAGAAACACTAGAGACCCATGGAGAGTTGTCTCCCAATAGGCCTTCAATGTATTTGTCCCTTCTAGTGTATCTGGTCTAATCTCTTTGGGGAAAATCTGAAGGTATCATTACCATATATATTTCCCAGGGTATTGCAGGGTTGTTTCCTACAGAGATCTGGTTTCTCTTTCAGGTAATGGATTATGGGAGGAAAAACTGAATGAAATCTAGAATTTTTGTTAGGAAATAATGATTTTTATTGTGTGAGCAGGCCTTCCCTTCCTGACTCCTGTGTTTGGTTTTTTGTTTTTTTTTTTTGTTGTTGTTGTTTTACTTTATTATTTTCTCTTTTTGAATACACTAAACAGTACTATTGGGAGCCTATCTTGCACTTAGGGTGTCTTTCTCTGTGAAGCACCTACACGTAGGTATGTACTCTTTGGCTGTAGCTGTAACGTTGCTGCATATTATGATGATTGTCCCAACTTCTGACTGTTGAACACTGCCTCCTGAAATTTACTATGAAGGAATTTTATTGATACTATTGTCATTGGTGAATCCAGTTATATAAGAGTGTCTTCTACAATGAACCAGCAACAGTCAGCACTGACCTTCTCAATGGTACATGCACCATTTTCATTAAAGTGTTCTTTATGATTCAGATGAGCAGTATTCCACTCTGGTATTTCCTGTAGGGCATGGGCATATTATAATCTTTCCAGCTTTAGGCAGTATATTAAAAATTTTAGCCTCTTAATCATGGAAATATACTCCTATATCAACAAATTCTCATTACCCAACCTTATGCTCCAGTATCTGTCGCATACAGACTTCCCTAACTTCTGCCTGAATTTGGAGGATGGTCCTTCAAGTTCCGTCAAAGATTTTGTCAAACTTAGGCTCTTTTCCTCTTTTAACAGTACCAACCATTCCTTTTATGGGTTATGCTATGATTTAATATGTCTACTGGCCAAAAAAACAAAATCACAGATATTATGTTTTAAGATAGAAGCTTCTGCATCATCTTCAGGCATGGAAAGCATGATAGCCTTTAACACAGAAGAGTGGACTACAACTCAGAATATTCAGAGGAATCTGAGGATTCAAGGATTGATTAAGTGCAATTCAGATATCCCCATTTTCTTCTTGTGGAAATACTATAATAGGTCCACTACTTCTCTACTGAAATCGAGAATGCAACTTAGCTATGCTTACAATTAAGTTATACATAAACTTGATCCCTAGATATTTCTGCTGTTGTCAACAGAAGCTGTCTGGGTATTATATGTAGCCTTTGGTGATGAATCATTTTCAATCATTGTTGTTACCCCAGGAGCAGCCATCAAATTTCATAACCTCTACAATGATAATTTTACCATAATACTCAAGCTCTTCCTCCTCCTCTCTTACTTTCTTATCCCTTCAACCTACTCTAATGAACTGATACCACACTGTGACAGTGAACTCACTTCTATGAAGGTTCCTAACAAATTACCTTTTGTCTATACTAATGGCAATTTCTCTTCACCTCTTTATGCCTCCAGTAGCATTTAACATTGTTCCCTACTCCCTTTTTCTTGAAAGAACTTTCTTCTCTCTAATTAATGAAAATTGCACCTCCTGGTTTTTCTTATAGCTCACTGAAAAATAGTTTGAAACTATTTTTCTGGAAATATCTTTTGGAGTAGTCCTCTAAATGATGAAATACCTCAAAATTTAGTATATACATACTTCTCTTTGATATTTGTATTCAGTCTCTAGAAAATATTGTTCAATAATTTGGTTTAAATACCCTATGCATGCTCTTTTTAATTTTTCCTTTTTTTAATTGGTGCATTACAGTTGTATATAATGTGGAATTAGTTGTTAAATATTCATACATGCACATGATATAAAAATATAATTTGACCAACATAAAATTGGTCCCCTTTTCTCTCCCCTGGTCCCTAGGACTGCCCTAGATTTTCATGATACTCACCCATATATCTTTTTCTTCCTTTTCTTCTCTAGCTTCCTTTATGAGAAAAAACTTGTAACCCTTGACCTTCTGAGTTTAGCTTATTTCTCTTAACATAATTTTCTCAAGTTCCATCCATTTTCCTGCAAATAACATAATTGTGTTCTCCTTTATGGCTGAATTAACCTCCATTTTGTATATATACCACATTTTCTTTATCCATTCTTCTGTTGATGGACACATAAACTGATTCCGTAGTTTGGTTCTTGGGAATTGTACTACTATGAACATGGGTGTGCAGGTACTTCCATGGTACCCTACCATACTCTTAATACCCAAATCTCTGTGTCTACGACTGACCTGTCTTCTAAAGTAAAAAATAAATAAATAAATAAGTAATAATAGAAACCTCTATCTATACATCTCCACTTCAGTGATTAAAATAGCTATTGATATTCCCATATAATTATTTCCTTTAAAAAAAATGGTGTCACAAACCCAAATAAATATAATTTTCTCATACTAGACAAAGGGGCCAAAAATATGCAATGGAGAAAAGATAGCCTCTTCAACAAATGGTGCTGGGAAAATTGGAAATCCATATGCAACAGAATGAAACTAAACCCATATCTCTCACCGTGCATGAAACTAAACTCAAAATGGATTAAGGACCTCAGAATCAGACCAGAGACCCTGCATCTTATAGAAGAAAAAGTAGGTCCAAATCTTCAACATGTCGGCTTAGGACCAGACTTCCTCAACAGGACTCCCATAGCACAAGATATAAAAGCAAGAATCAACAACTGGGATAGATACAAACTAAAAAGCTTTCTCTCAGCAAAGGAAACTATCAGCAATGCGAAGAAAGAGCCTACAGAGTGGGAGAAAATCTTTGCCAATCATACTTCAGATAGAGCACTAATGTCCAGAATCTATAAAGAACTCAAAAAACTCAACACCAAGACTACAAATAACCCAATCGACAAATGGTCTAAGGAAATGAACAGACACTTCACAGAAGAAGACCTACAAATAATCAACAAACATATGGAAAAATGTTCAACATCTCTAGTAATAAGAGAAATGCAAATCAAAACCACCCTAAGATTCCATCTCACCCCAATCAGAATGGCAATTATCAAGAATACAAGCAACAACAGGTGTTGGTGAGGATGTGGTGAAAAAGGTACACTCATACATTGCTGGTGGGGCTGCAAATTAGTGAAGCCACTCTGGAAGTCAGTATGGAGATTCCTCAGAAAGCTTGGAATGGAAACACCATTTGACCCAGCTATCCCACTCCTTGGCCTATACCCAAAGGACTTACAATCAGCATACTACAGAGATACAGCCACATCAATGTTCATTGCTGCTCAATTCACCATAGCCAGATTGTGGAACCAACCTAGATGCCCTTCAGTTTATGAATGGATAAAGAAACTGTGGCATATATATACAATGGAATATTACTCAGCCATAAAGAATGATAAAATTATGGCATTTGCAGGCAAATGGATGAAATTGGAGAATATCATGCTAAGTGAGATAAGCCAATCTCAAAAAACCAAAGGAAGAATGATCCCGCTGATAAGTGGATGATGATACATAATGGGGCATGGGAGGGGTTAGTTTTTAGGGTTAGAGTGAGGGTTAGGGAGGGGGGCAAGAATGGGGGAAGGAAGGACTGTATAGAGGGAAAAGAGGGATGGGAGGGGTGGGGGGAAGGGGAAAAATAACAGAATGAATCAACCAACATCATCCTATGTAAATTTATGATTACACAAATGGTATGCCTTTACCCTATGTACAAACAGAGAAACAACATGTATCCCATTTGTTTACAATTAAAAAAAAAAAAATGGTGTCACCATTGAGAAAATTCCTTAAGTCAAACTTCTGAGTGCCACCTTTTATTCCAATCCTTCTTTCACCTCCCATATTGAATTTATATTACCAAGCCTAATTGACTTTCATACAAATTACAACAAAATCTCTCAATTTTTAATCTATGTTCAAGTCATAAGTGTCTCTTGGACTGTTTCAATGGCCTTTAATTAGACTTTATTCTTCAATATTTGCTACCTCTTCTACAAATTATTTCATACCACAAGGCCCAAGATGACATTGGAATCATAAATCAGATAATACTTGTCCTGAATAAAATATTCCAATAGCATTTTCTTGCAATTAGAATGAATTTCAAATTCATACTTTGAGATGCACAGGTCTTTATGATCAAATGATGCCTATTTTCCTTGTATCATCTTATGTCTCACTCCTCCTTGTTGGCTGATCTCCAGACAGAATAACACTGGTCTTCAGTTAGGTCTTAGATCTCCTCATGCTTGTTCATTCCCGGGACCACTGAGCTGTCTATGCCATCTGTTTTGGATGACCTCTCAGTGTTTTTTTTTTTTTTCACTACTAGCTCTATCTTATGATTCAGTTTTGGTTTAAACGTTTTTTGCTCAAAAATTGCTTCCCTGACCATCAATGTAAAGAAGATATCTCCATCAAATTCCATCATGTAACACTATTTTCTACATTTCACTCATTAACATCTGATTTTCTTTTCTTCATTCTCTGCCTTTTTGATACAACATAAGCTCATTTAATTGGTAACTTAATATATTTACTGTCTTTTCTTCATTAATTTGGAATGTGCTGTCCACATAATAAGTACTTGATATATGTTGTAGGAAAGTGGGAGAGAAGAAAGGAGAGAAACTTAGCAGTCAAAAAGGGAAGAATATAGATTACTCACTCAGTTTTGTCTGCTGAAGTTAGTTGTTCTAAATGGCTTAAAGCAAGGTACACATCATTACATACTTTGAAATGCACTTGATTCTGCAGGTATAAGTATTTTTTCCTCTAGAATTACCTTAAAGATTAGCAAAGAGAAACTATTTCTGGCAATTAACACATTACCATATTATGTGTAAATGTTACTATGCTCATTGAAATCAGTAGATGTAGCATTGCATTTAAAATACTTTTTAAGCAAATGTTCCTGCATTGAATGTGATTTCTTAAGTGTTGTGTCTTTGAGATCTGGCATGATATTAAAATTTTTCAATCTACTATTGTACTGCCTGACTAGACAAGTTTATTTAACAAATATTTGCTTAAAACTGAATGTATGAGCTCAAACATTTCCAATTTTTTAATTTCTTTTTTGAGGAACATCCTATATAGGTTTGATAATTTTTCTATCAAATTGATATATGAAATCTGTCTTCCAGTATGTTAAAATAAATCTTTGTCAGATTGATGGTCATGTGGTTAACAACTACCATGTCTTGACATAGGCACATGCACACACATACACATACACATTCATAAAACCCTTAAGACTAAGTAGTTTCTGAAGGGAGGTTAAAAACTAGAGAAAGAGACCAGCAGTAATAGGTACAAAAGCTGGATTTTTCAGAAAAGCATAGGACAACCAGAATAACCAAATCTATTTAACAACCCTGACATTTTGTGTTGTTAAGAATTAGAGGAGAGAATTCAGTGCAGTTTTAGCACCCAGAAAATGAGGAATATCTTGAAGAAGGAAGTTAGAGAACAATGGCCCAAAAGTTTGTGCTTGAATCCTTTCCCAGTACTAGGAGGAATCATGAACCATATTTGGGGGTGTAGGGCAAAAGGAAATCATCTTAATGCTGAGGCCGAAATAACTAAACTGCAAGTTGAATAGCCACCTACTTCAAGTAGGACAGAGTTTTCAGTGTACTCATCAAGTTAATTGACTGCTAAAGCAAAACATGAAAACATTCACATCTTTTAAATATTCCTATCTAAGATTTTCTTAGCAGTGCAACATGTGCAATGCCCAGGATACATGGAAATTATTCCGCATATTAAAGATAAAGAAACAAGCACCTGTAGCACATTTTAAGTGAAAAACAACAAATTTCAGCCCTTAGATGACACTGACTAGAATTATTTAGCAAGGACTTTACAGAAGCTAATAGAGGTATGCATAATGAACTATAAGAAAAATATGGCATTTGTTGATAATGGATGGAGTTAAAGAATATCATGCTAAATTAAATAAGCCAAACCCAAAAAACCAAAACCAAAGTTGAATGTGTTCTCTGATATGCAGATGCTAATTCACTATAAGGGTAGAGGAAGACAGGGAAGAATAGAGTTACTTTATATTAGGTAGAGGGGAGTGAAGAGAGGGGAAGGGGTATAGGAGTAGAAATGATAGTAGAGTGAAACAAATTATTACCTCATGTACATATATGACTGCATGACTGATATGATCCTACAACATGTACAATCAGAAAAATGAGAGATTATACTCTATTTATGTATGATCTATCAAAATGTATGAATGCATTCCACTATCATGTACAACAAATTAGAACAAATTTAAAAAGTTTAAAAAAAAGAAAATATGCTGGGACTGAACGAAAACCCAGGAATGAAAATTTTACAACTGTAAAATATATCTAAAGTAAAAAAATAAGTTGGACTTAATAGTAAAAGGACATTGATAGAGAAAAGAATAATAACGTAGAAGACAAACTTGCATGAATTTCCAATCTGAAATAGTAAGAAAAATATAGGAAATGAACAAAGTTCAAGGAAAAATGGAAATGCATGTATAGTCATATCCGCTGAAGGAAGAAACAAGAGAAAAGAAAAAATATTAGTCAAAAAAATATTTTTCAACACTACACAATTTGTGGAAAAAGCAAATTATCAGATGTTTGAAGCTTAAGTACAAGTGTAATAAATATGAAGAAAGTCTTAATTAAGAATATTATAAAACTGATGAGAACGGAAAATCATAATACATACAGTTAAATAAGTAAAATGACTGTAAACATTTTATCATCACTGGCAGGGGCCGGAAGAACATGAAATAGAATATTTGAAGTGCTGGAGGAAAAAACAATAAATCTGTCAATCTAAATTTTGTATCTAGTAAAATGCCATTTCATATAAAGACTGTATTAAGATGTTTTCAGAAAAAAATAGAAAACTGTATAGGTAGACTCATATTACAGAAAGACTCTCAGAAGATTTTTAGGTGAAAGAGAAATAATGCAGGAGAGAAATCCAAATTTCCAAAATGAATGGAAGCCTAGTTAAGTAAACAAGTACATATATATTAATTTTTTTTTCTTTTTACTTAAGATTTAAAGAACCACTTAAAGATATACATACATACATACGTGTACAGACACATATAGAATAAACTCCAGAAGAATATGCTATATATTATGCATAACATATTATTACAATATTATAAAAAAAAACACTATGCACAGGCATACCTGCACACACACACACATTCACACACATATATATAGTGAAAGGATGCTAAACAGAGATAATTCTGTTTGATGCTTTGATATTTCAATTAAACTAGTGCAGTATTAGAGAAGAATGTGCAAATTAAAGATGCATAGTGTACTATGTAATGCAAAAATTACAAACAATGGAGAGTTTTGTCTACAAATTCATACATAAGTTAAAGAACAATTCTGAAAAATATTTCAACACTTCAAATGAAGTTAGGAGAAAGATTTAATAACAAAAGTGAAACTAAACTAAGGAAACAAAACACAGGAATATCCAGAAACCAAAACACAGCAAAATTTAGTCATACCAATAATTGTATATGACATTCAAGGGTAAGCAGGAAAAGACTGAAATGGATATATTAATCTAAGATAAACTTCAACACAATAATATTATCAGAGAAAGAAAAGTGACCCTTCTAAATGATAAAGAGTCAATGAATCAGGATGATATAATAATCATAAATGTATATGAACACAATATCAGCGCTTCAAAATTTATGAAGCACACAAGGATAAAATTAATGGGTAAGCATACACTTAACAGTTATAAAATATCTTAATAATTTATTTCAGGAATTAAGAGAAAAATCAGACAAAAATAACTAAAAAACATACAACTTATTTGAGTAATATGGAATATCTTAGTCTAATTGTTGTATGGAACATCTCAGTTTAATTGATGTTTGTAGAATTCTATACTCCAAAATTGCAGGATACCCATTATTTTCAAGTATACCTAGTATGTTTATTGATATTAGGTATGTGTCCCTGAACTTGGAAGATATTCCTAGACAATGGAAAATATCATAGAATATTAGAGGGAAAGTCAGATAACAAGAAAACTGATTTGACAAGTTATAATATGCATGGGAAACAAAATTTAAAAGCTAAGAATAAACTGTGAGTTAAAAGAAAGATTAACACATAGATATAAGGTTTTAATTCATCTGTGTCAATCACTGGGATATATTTCTCCATAGTGTGCATTCAATACACAAAGTAACTGATCCTAGGCTGACATGTTGAAGATTAGGACCTACTTTTTCTTCTATGAGATGCAGGGTCTCTGGTCTGATTCCGAAGTCCTTGGGATCCATTTTGAGTTCAGTTTTGGGCAGGGTGAGAGATAGGAGTTTACTTTCATTCCGTTGCACATGGATTTCCAGTTTTCCAAGCACCATTTGTTGAAGAGGTTATCTTTTCTCCATTGCATATTTTTGTCCCCTTTGTCCAATATGAGAAAACTGTATTTATTTGGGTTTGTGTCCATGTCCTCTATTCTGTACCATTGATCTACCTGTCTATTTTGGTACCAATACCATGCCGCTTTTGTTACTATTGCTTTGTAGTAGAGTTGAAGATCTGGTATTGCAATACCCTCTGCTTTGCTCTTTCTGCTAAGGATTGCTTTAGCTATTCTGGGTTTCTTATTCTTCCAGATGAATTTTATGATTGCTTGGTCTATTTCTGTAAGATACGTCATTGTGATTTTAATTGGAATTGCATTGAATCTGTATAGCACTTTTGGTAGTATTGCCATCTTGACAATATTAATTCTGCCTATCCAAGAACATGGGAGATCTTTCCATTTTCTAAGGTTTTCTTTAATTTCTTTCTTTATTGTTTCGTAGTTCGCATTGTAGAGGTCTTTCACCTCTTTTGTGAGATTGATTCCCAAGTATTTTTTTTTTCAAGGCTATTGTGAATGGGTAGTTTTCCTAACTTCTCTTCTGAAGATTCATCACTTATTTATAAAAATGCATTAGATTTATGAACATTGATCTTGTAACATGTTACTTAACTGAATTCACTTATGAGTTCTAAAAGTTTTCTGGCGGAATTTCCCGGTTCCTCTAAATATATAATCATGTCATCAGCAAGGATCAGACTTCCTTAACAGGACTCCCATAGCACAAGAAATAAAAGCAAGAATCAACATCTGGGGTAGATTCAAACTAAAAAGCTTTCTCTCAGCAAAGGGAACTATCAGCAATGTGAAGACAGAGCCAACAGAATGGGAGAATATCTTTACCACTCATACTTCAGATAGAGCACTGATTTCCAGAATCTATAAAGAACTCACAAAACTCTACACCAAGAATACAAATAATCCAATCAACAAATGGGCTAAGGAAATGAACAGACACTTCACAGAAGAAGATGTACGAGCAATCAACAGATATATGAAAAAATGTTCAACATCTCTAGTAATAAAAGAAATGCAAATCAAAACTACCCTAAGATTCCATCTCACCCTAATTAGAATGGTGATTATCAAGAATACAAGCAACAATAGGTGTTGGCGAGGATATGGGGGGAAAAGGTACACTCATACTTTGCTGGTGGGGTTGCAAATTAGTGCAGCCACTCTGGAAAGCAGTATGGAGATTCCTCAGAAAGCTTGGAATGGAAACACCATTTGACCCAGCTATTCCACTCCTTGGCCTATACCCAAAGGGCTTAAAATCAGCATACTACAGAGATGCAGCCACATCAATGTTCATAGCTACTCAATTCACAATAGCCAGATTGGGGAACCAACCTAGACGTCCTTTAACTGAAGAATGGATAAATAAACTGTGGTATATATATACAATAGAATATTACTCAGTCATAAAGAATAATAAAATATGACATTTGCAGGCAAATGGATGAAATTAGAGAATATCATGCTAAGTGAGATAAGCCAATCTAAAAAAACCAAAAGACGAATGATTTCACTGATAAGTGGATGATGACACATAATGGGGAGTGGGAGGGGGGCAAGAATGGAGGAAGGAAGGACTGTATAGAGGGAAAAGAGGGGTGGGAGGGGTGGGGGGAAGGGAAAAAATAACAGAATGAGTCAAACAACATTATCCTACGTAAATGTATGATTACACAAATGGTATGCCTTTACTCCATGTACAGAGAAACAACATGTATCCCATTTGTTTACAATAAAAAAAGTAACTGATCAATAGAGCAGATGTGTTTATTCTGATCATTGATTTGCTGAGGACATGTTATTTTACTCTATTCACATAGTGAATTTCCCATTTAGAGGATGCATTTTATCCATCTAAGCTCTCTATTCCTGTGTCCTTGGGTTTTTTTTTTTTTTTTTTTTTCCTACAACAGAACTGTGTATTGGGGATTTATTGATCAATTAGATATAAATTCTAGCATCTTTCTAACAGTAGGACATAAAAGGAAAATCACATAGTCAGAACAGACTGACATTAATCATAAGTGTCTGCTATTTTCACCTTGTTTCCTTCCCTTTAAATGTTCCTTTTTGTGTGAGTACCATAAATGAGGAACAATTGTAAAACCTAATACTGAGGTGATAATTTTAAGAAAAATCTTATGGGAATGTAATTAATAAATATTTGTGATGATTGTTTTAATTATTTGTATGTTACCAAGAACATTGTGACATCAAGGAGGACTTGAAGTGTGATGGCCACAAGCTGTTCTACAGATTTCAGAATTCTGCTGAGCAAGGCATTTGTAAGTCTTCTGGAAAGTGAAGGTATGTCTGCCATGTTTTTCCATCAACTCCATCAATAATAGTTAACTATTTATATTTGATCCGGATGCATTAAATTCACTCATCATATTAAATGGGTTGATGTTTCTTTTCTGATAAATAAAGGCATCAATCAACTACTAGACTATCTTTTCTTTTTGAACTAGAATTAGATATTAGATATTAATAGAAAAACAAAAAATAAACCAATAATGTTTGACTTATTTTGTGCCTAATTCTTTCTAAGGTTTTTCCCAAGCATTTACCTGAGGAATCTCAGAGAGTCTCCTGAGCTTGATTGCTTAAGGTGTATATAATTATGTGGTGGTCTGCAATTTAGGAAATAAATTGGTAGATAAAATAAACCCTGATTTTGATTGCATACTTCCCAAGAGACTGATATTAAGACACAAAAGGAGTCACTCTGTAGGATGTCTATAGTAAACTTGGTGTAAATCTAGTCCCAAGCATCACACCTGAGTCCTAACATGGATTTGGGCGACCAGAGAACTGACTACTATTTGCTGCATTAAAAAATCAACCCCAGGGGCGATCCAAGATGGCGGCTAGAGGGAGACTGCACCCCCAGTCGCTCCAGAACCCTGGAGTTAAGAAGGGGAGGCATTGAGAGACTCAGACTGAAATAGAGCCACGGGTGAGTCTGCCCACTGGGTAAAGCTCGGTCCGGGTGGCAGGCCCAGATAGAGGTGGCTTATCGGAGCCGGGCAGGGCAGCTAGAGTCATCCACAGGCAGCCCTGCGCACTCAGGCGGTGGGCCCCGCCCACACAGCCAGCTTCTCCAGGTTCTCGGAACGGAACTGGCCCGCTAGTGAGAGCCTTTCTGACCAGAACAAGCTCCGAGTCCCGGAGCCCCTGCAGCGCAGCGTACTCTGGCAACGAACCAGCGGAGAGCCGCGATCCGCAAACAGCCTCTGGGATTAGGGCAGGGCAGCCAGAGACCTCTTCAGGCGGCTCTGCCCACTCCGGCTGCAGGCTCTCTTCACGGGGCGATCCAAGATGGCGGCCTAGAGGGAGACTGCACCCCGAGTCGCTCCAGAACCCAGGAGTTAAGAAGGGGAGGCATTGAGAGACTCGGACTGAAATAGAGCCACGGGTGAGTCTGCCCACTGGGTAAAGCTTGGCCTGGGTGGCAGGCCAAGATAGAGGTGGCTTATTGGAGCCGGGCAGGGCAGCTAGAGTCTTCCCAAGGTAGCCTTCCACACTCCGGCAGTGGGCTCCTCCCACACGGCCAGCTGCACGGCGCAGGCCCACAGTGAGAGCATTTCCGCACAGAGCCAGTTCCAAACCGTGGAACCAGTAGGGGGCTAGGGGCAGTTTTCTTCGGATGAGCTGCTTTATCAGATTCCTCCAAGACATCAGGCTACTGAAGGCTGGGAGGTGATATACTGGAAATCTACCGGAACACTATAAGCCAGTAGCCGAAAACTGCAATATCTCAGGGTCCCACTGACAACTGACCAATATGAGAAAACAAGGGAAGAAAATGTCCCAAACAAACCTAGATACTACATCAATAAAACCCAATGACAGCACAGCAGAAGAAATGTCAGAAAGGGAGTTCAGAATGTACGTAATTAAAACGATCAGGGAAGCTAATGAGGAGATGAAAGAGCAAATGCAGGCATTGAAGGAGGAGATGAAAGAGCAAATGCAGGATTAAATGATCACACCAATCAACAGTTAAAAGAGCAAATACGGGAAGCAAGAGATCATTTCAATACACAGTTAGAGATACTGAAAAAAAAACAAACTGAAATCCTTGAAATGAAGGAAACAATAAACCAAGTTAAAAACTCCATAGAAAGCATAACCAATAGGATAGAACACCTGGAAGACAGAACCTCAGACATTGAAGACAAATTATTTAATCGTGAAAGCAAAGTTGGCCAAACAGAAAAGATGGTAAGAAATCATGAACAGAATCTCCAAGAATTATGGGATATCATGAAAAGGCCAAATTTAAGAATTATTGGGATTGAGGAAGGCTTAGAGAAACAAACCAAAGGAATGAACAATCTATTCAATGAAATAATAACAGAAAATTTCCCAAATCTGAAGAACAAAATGGAAAACCAAGTACAAGAGGCTTATAGAACTCCAAACATACAAAATTACAACAGACCCACACCAAGGCACATTATTATGAAAATACCTAACATACAAAATAAAGACAGAATTTTAAAGGCCGCGAGAGAAAAGAATCAAATTACATTCAGAGGGAAACCAATGAGAATATCAGCAGATTTTTCAATCCAGATCCTAAAAGCTAGAAGGGCCTGGAACAACATATACCAAGCCCTGAAAGAAAACGGATGCCAACCAAGAATCTTATACCCAGCAAAACTTACCTTCAAATTTGACGATGAAATAAGATCCTTCCATGATAAACAAAAGCTAAAGGAATTTACAAAAAGAAAGCCAGCATTACAGAACATTCTCAGCAAAATATTCCATGAGGAAGAGATGAAAAACAACGATGCAAATCAGCAACAGGAGGCGCTAGCCTAAAGGAATAGCCAAATAAAGGAGAAACCAAATCATGTCAAAAACAAATATGAGTCAATTGACTGGGAATACAAATCATATCACAGTAATAACCCTGAATGTTAATGGCCTGAATTCATCAATCAAAAGACACAGACTGGCAGATTGGATTAAAAAGAAAAATCCAACAATATGCTGCCTGCAAGAGACTCACCTCATAGAAAGAGACACCCATAGACTAAAGGTGAAAGGATGGGGAAAAACAACCATGCACACGGACACAGCAAAAAAGCTGGAGTATCCATCCTCATCTCAGATAATGTGGACTTCAAACCAAAACTAATCAGAAGGGATAAAGAAGGACATTACATGCTGCTTAAGGGAACCATAAATCAGCAAGACATAACAATCATAAATATCTATGCCCCGAACATTGGCTCATCCACGTACGTCAAACAAATCCTTCTCAATTACAGAATTCAAATAGACCACAACACAATAATACTAGGCGATTTTAACACACCTCTCTCACCACTGGATAGATCGTCCAAACAAAAATTGAATAAAGAAACTATAGATCTCAACAACACAATCAGCAATTTAGACTTAACGGACATATATAGAATATACCATCCAACAAAGAACGAATACACTTTCTTCTCAGCAGCACATGGATCCTTCTCTAAAATAGACCATATTTTATGCCACAAAGCTACTGTTAGCAAATACAAGAAGATAGAGATACTACCTTGTACTCTATCAGATCATAATGGATTGAAATTAGAAATAAATGACAGAATAAAAAACAGAAACTTCTCCAATACCTGGAGACTAAATAATACACTATTATATGATGAATGGATAACAGAAGACATCAGGAGGGAAATAAAAAAATTCTTAGAAGTAAACGAGAACAAAGACACATCATATCAAAATCTCTGGGACACTATGAAAGCAGTACTTAGAGGAAGATTTATTTCATGGGGTGCATTCAAAAAAAGAAGTAGAAATCAACAAATAAACGACTTAACACTACAGCTCAAAGCCCTAGAAAAAGAAGAACAGACCAACACCAAAAGTAGTAGAAGACAGGAAATAGTTAAACTCAGAGTTGGAATCAACGAAATCGAAACAAAAGAAACAATTGGAAAAATTAACAAAATAAATAGCTGGTTCTTTGAAAAAATAAATAAAATTGATAAACCCTTAGCCACACTAACAAAGAGAAAGAGGGAGAAAACTCAAATTACTAAAATTCGGAATGAACAAGGAAACATCACAACAGACACGAGTGAAATACAAAACATAATTAGAAGCTATTTCGAAAATCTATACTCCAACAAAACAGAAAACCTCGAAGACATCAACAAATTTCTAGAGACATATGAACTACCTAAACTGAACGAGGAGGACATACACAATTTAAATAAACCAATTTCAAGCAATGAAATAGAAGAGGTCATCAAAAGCCTACCAACAAAGAAAAGTCCAGGACCAGATGGGTTCTCAGCCGAGTTCTACAAAACCTTTAAAGAAGAGCTCATTCCAATACTTCTCAAACTATTCCATGAAATAGAAGAGGAGGGAACCCTACCAAACTCGTTCTATGAAGCCAATATCACCCTGATACCTAAACCAGACAGAGACACATCGAGGAAAGAAAATTTCAGACCAATATCCTTAATGAATATCGATGCAAAAATTCTCAACAAAATTTTAGCAAATCACATACAAATATATATTAAAAAGATAGTGCACCACGATCAAGTGGGTTTTATCCCAGGGATGCAAGGTTGGTTCAACATTCGGAAATCAATAAATGTCATTCACCATATCAACAGACTTAAAGTTAAGAATCACATGATTATTTCAATAGGTGCAGAAAAAGCATTTGATAAAATACAGCATCCCTTCATGCTCAAAACACTAGAAAAATTTGGGGTAGTGGGAACATTCCTAAACATTATAAAGGCAATCTACGCTAAGCCCATGGCTAATATCATTCTAAATGGTGAAAAACTGAAAGCGTTCCCCCTAAAAACTGGAACAAGGCAGGGATGCCCTCTTTCACCGCTTCTATTCAACATCGTCCTTGAGACTCTAGCCAGAGCAATCAGACAAACCAAAGAAATTAAAGGGATACGAATAGGAAAAGAAGAACTCAAACTATCCCTGTTCGCTGATGACATGATTATATATTTAGAGGAACCTGGAAATTCCACCAGAAAACTTTTAGAACTCATAAGTGAATTCAGTAAAGTAGCAGGTTACAAGATCAATGCTCATAAATCCAATGCATTTTTATACATAAGTGATGAATCTTCAGAAAGAGAAATTAGGAAAACTACCCCATTCACAATAGCATCGAAAAAAATAAAATACTTGGGATTCAATCTCACAAAAGAGGTGAAAGACCTCTACTATGAGAACTACAGAACACTAAAGAAAGAAATTAAAGAAAACCTTAGAAGATGGAAAGATCTCCCATGTTCCTGGATAGGCAGAATTAATATCGTCAAAATGGCTATACTACCTAAAGTGCTATACAGATTCAATGCAATTCCAATTAAAATCCCAATGATGTACCTTGCAGAAATAGAGCAAGCAATTATGAAATTCATCTGGAAGAATAAAAAACCTAGAATAGCTAAAGCAATCCTCAGTAGCAAGAGCGAAGCAGGGGGTATTGCAATACCAGATCTTCAACTCTAGTACAAAGCAATAGTAACAAAAACGGCATGGTATTGGTACCAAAATAGACAGGTAGATCAATGGTACAGAATAGAGGACATGGACACAAACCCAAATAAATACAATTTTCTCATACTAGACAAAGGGTCCAACAATATGCAATGGAGAAAAGATAGCCTCTTCAACAAATGGTGCTGGGAAAACTGGAAAACCATATGCAATAGAATGAAATTAAACCCCTATCTCTCACCGTACACAAAACTCAACTCAAAATGGATCAAGGACCTCGGAATCAGACCTGAGACCCTGCATCTTATAGAAGAAAAAGTAGGTCCAAATCTTCAACTTGTTGGCTCAGGATCAGATTTCCTTAACAGGACTCCCATAGCACAAGAAATAAAAGCAAGAATCAACAACTGGGATAGATTCAAACTTAAAAGCTTTCTCTCAGCAAAGGAAACTATCAGAAATGTGAAGAGAGAGCCCACAGAGTGGGAGAATATCTTTGCCAACCATACCTCAGATAGAGCGCTAATTTCCAGAATCTATAAAGAACTCAAAAAACTCTACACGAAGAATACAAATAATCCAATCAACAAATGGGCTAAGGAAATGAACAGACACTTCACAGAAGAAGATGTACAAGTAATCAACAGATATATGAAAAAATGTTCAACATCCCTAGTAATAAGGGAAATGCAAATCAAAACTACCCTAAGATTTCATCTCACCCCAATTAGAATGGCGATTATCAAGAATACAAGCAACAATAGGTGTTGGCAAGGATGTGGGGAAAAAGGTACACTCATACCTTGCTGTTCGGGTTGCAAATTAGTGCAGCAACTCTGGAAAGCAGTGTGGAGATTCCTCAGAAAGCTTGGAATGGAAACACCATTTGACCCAGCTATCCCACTCCTTGGCCTATACCCAAAGGACTTAAAATCAGCATACTACAGAGATGCAGCCACATCAATGTTCATTGCTGCTCAATTCACCATAGCCAGATTGTGGAACCAACCTAGATGCCCTTCAGTTGATGAATGGATAAAGAAACTGTGGCATATTTATACAATGGAATATTACTCCGCAATGAAGAATGATAAAATTATGGCATTTGTAGGCAAATGGTCGAAATTGGAGAGTATCATGCTAAGTGAGATAAGCCAATCTCAAAAAACTAAAGGACGAATGATCTCGCTGATAAGCGGATGAGGACATATAATGGGGGGTGGGAGGGGCTAGCATTAGGTTTAGGGTTAGGTTTAGAGTTAGGCTAAGGACAGCGGCAAGAATGAAGGAAAGAAGGACTGTGTAGAGGGAAAAGAGGGGTGGGAGGGGTGGGGGAGGGGAAAAATAAAATAAACATCATTACCCTATGTAAATGTAAAAAAAATAAATAAATAAATAAAATAAATAAATAAATAAAAAATCAACCCCAAATTTGGTGACTTCAAATAAAAGTCATTTTATTTAATCAAAATTCTGTGGGTCAGCAGTTTGATCAGATTTCCGCTGAATGTTTCTACTTTTGGTCACTTTGCATTGCCATAGTTTAATGGGAGCTCAACTTGAAGTGACAGGTTCAGAAAGACTGAGTGATGCAGTATTTCATACTTTGGGAGGGCAGGTCAAGTTTTTGCACATCTTCACACCTGAAATCAAGAGGAGGAAAGGGAAGGTACAAAGCTTTTGATGTTAAAACTTAGAAATCACATCACACTGATATAACTGAATTTTATTTGCTTAAGCAAATCACAAAAGCATCCCATATGTAAAGAGTAAGGAAAACATCCCAAATCTTAAAGGGAGAAGTAACAGAATCACATCATGAGAGGATTGGAGGAATTTTAAAGTCATCCTTGAGATTCACTACAAACAGAACTTCTCATTTTCTACAACCTTGGCCTCCCAATGTTCTTCACAGGTAAATTCCATCTAAGTTCTCAAAGAAAACACTAGGAGAGAATACCAGCAGGAAAACAAGACAAATGAAGTTAAAATGAAAAGTAAAATATTCAATTTTTTTCCTATAATATCCTTTGTACTATTCAAATTTAGCATTTTAAGACATAAGGAATTTTTAAAAATAAATTCTATTCATTTGGATAATCAAATGGATTGCAATTTCAATTCCCTAGCTCAAGGAAAAAATTCACATTTCCTAGAGTCAACTTTGGACCTATAACATATTTGTCTTGCATTAAAACATAATTGCAGAAAACAACCTTTCAAGTTATAGATAATTTTAACATCCTCATCCATGTTCTGACTGGATTCTCTTCTTTCATTGTACCATTTACTCTTGACCATGGGTTTACTCCATATCCCACATCAAACTTTCTTCCTCACAATTCATGAAAAAATTCATTTAAAGGCTGACATACTTACCTGGAAGAACTTACAAACTCTCAACCAAACCTTTTTTAAAATTTCATTATTTGAAACATAGTTACTCTGTTGGTCATGTTTTATAGCATAACTACATATTTTCATTAATCAGTAGATAATATTGCCAGTACTCTAGTCAAATCTCCTTAGATCCCTTTCTTAATTTCTGCTTGATCTTGTTTCTAATGGCCTGTATCACTCAGTTTTTATTTGTTTGTTTTTCTGAGAAATGTCAGAAAAAAAGGTGGTACTCAGAAAGGGAAGTGCCTCGTAGTTTCCCTCTTTTGTAACCAAAAGGAATGAAAAAGTTCAGGTACTTCCCTTGTATAAGCAACAGCTCTGAAGTACACCTTACCTGCTCAGTCCCCCTGTAGATTAAACTAAATTTATCTCCAGTTCTCTAAATCCATGCCTTTGCTTGGCTTCCTTCACTTTTCTGTATGGCATCCCATACTCTCTTCCCATTTCTCCCGGGAACACAGTCTTTAATAGATTACTTTGCACACAAATGATTATCTCAGGTGTCTGAGTAATCTCTCCTAAGACAATGAACCAAAGATTACATACTTTTCTGAACTTAAAACGTTGACTGTCCTCAGCCTCATTATCTGTCACTTTATCAGCTGTATTAGCCAACTAATACCTAGTGTGTTGCATACTATCTCTACTGCTATATTGAGATAAATTTTATGATCTGGAGAAGCTTGCACAGCAAAATGCAAGCCTTCTTTTTTTAATATCATGTTAAAGAAACTTTGCATAATGCTAAAAAATACTCTAGAGTACTCCCAATATAGCACAGAAATTTTGCTATACCATATAAAAAAACCACTAAATTTTGCTTTATATTAAATGATCAAGGCAAGCATCAGAATTATTTCAGATACATTAAACAATACTTTTAGTCTAAAATACTTAATTCAAATTTAGAATTTCCATATCTCTGCCTTCTTAAAAGTCATAATAGAAAATGTAATCAAGGTTCTTCAAAATCCAATAGATTTTCCTCTCATATGTTCATTCCAAAAACATTTCCGTGCTTATTATGTACTAGGCATAATTACAAGTTGTCTAAAATAGACTCTATGGGTGCTTAGATAGTTCAGTGATAGTAACCTAGAACTTCACAACAATTCACATAGGCTTTCACACATGATTCAATCCTTTGCTAATGGATGTTTCTAGTTCACTATTAATTCCATTGATTTATTGGGTAGTCATTAATGTAAAGGCATTGATCAAGTGCCTAGTCAGTGTTGACTATTATGAAGGCATTGAAAGATTCTGGAAGAAAATAATAACCAAGTCTTCATGATAAAAGAATCTATTAGCTTAAATGATACATCAATAATATATGAAATCATAAATAATCTGAATGATGACTCTTTTAATTCATTAAGTTTTTGTTGTTGATGATATCCATGAAGTTCAGAGTAGAAAAAATGAAGTGAGGGCCAAATTAAGGAAGACTTTATTAAGAAATAGAAAAAAGTAGTGAACTGGAAGTTTCCAATATTATACTTGGGCTTGCTTACTTTTTAAAAGGATTCACAGAATACTAAAAGGTTGTATATGTACAGGTAAGAAGATCAGTGAAAGAAAAAGCAAAAGCCCAATGTCCAGGGAAACCACATATGGTTTTCCTGGTAAAGCCAACTCATGCCTTAATACCTCAGGAATTTTCCTAAGATATATTGACAAAGGCATGTGGTGCCCACATGTCTAATTTATCTGCTCAGACTCCAGTCCCTCCTCTCCAGAGGGAAAACAATCTTTTATTCAAAATCACATTGTCAAAATAAATTTACATAGTCACACTTGTCTGCATAGCTCAAGGCCTCAGGCACACAAAATCAACCTCTCAGGCAGAATGTTTCACAAACTAAGAAGGCCTCTTCTCAGAGCTGGCCAATGGTCACTCTTGAAAGAAGACAATCCCTAATTTGGAATGTCCAAGAGTTGAGCAACCCAGACCTACCAGATTACATTTTCTTGCTCAAGAAACTTGAATGGGAAAACTTACAAAAAAGTTATGAAAGCAAAAAGTCAGCTTTAAAACATTTAGTTTGATCTACAAGTTACTATATCTTCCACTGTCGAGGCCACATCTACCAGTTTTCTCAAGGTCCTTAAAAATAAAAAAGTATTACAATTACAAAGCTATGGGGGTAGATGATATGTGAGTATAGTGGATAGGGAAGTTGAGAAACCAGTTAGTGTTTGTGTTTGGATATAATAAAACTCACTGGTGAATTTTTGTTGTTTCATTATGTCACTTCTATCCTCTTTGCTCTAGCTCATCAAATCTTGTTTTGCACATTGAGTGCTTTTTGAAGGATGGAATATGTGTGTTAGCAATTTGACATGTTGTAAGTGGTGAAAATCCAAAGTGTGGAGTACATAAAACAAGCTCGTTTGGCTTTAAATGTGCCACTCTCAGCTAAATCCTTTGTTTTCATTTTCTGGTCTTTAGAAATATACCCTACCAGAAATGCTATCTGACAGAGAAAAGATGGTTTAATTCTGTAGGGACAAGTAGAGTAACAAGATGTTAGTGCCAGGAAGGGTGCATGCATACTTTAGAACTTCACAATTTAGAAATGGATTCTGAATTGAAAAAACTTTTTAAGAAGAAAAAAATAAATTTAGGGATTTTTGTGGTCATATTTAGGCTAGCATAACTCGGTAAACAATCAATAAACAAAATAAAATAAAATTTGTTTCAGTTCCTAGTATATGTGCATTATTGTCTGATAACCAAAAAACAAATGCCAATGTAGGTGTGTAGGTTGGCATTGTGTATGTGTGTGTGTGTGTGTGTGTTTTAGGTTTGGACATTTTCTTACTCAGGCATTCAGTGCCTACAGCAGGCTTGGATAAAATGGAAGGCTACACTGTGCCTACAAGCAAGGGAAAATATGTAATGCAGGATATAGTGCATGCCAAGTGCTCAGCAGGGTTCTTCAGATGTTTTATGAGTTCATGGCTTCACTTCACAACCATGGTCCTTGTGCTTTGATCCCTACCTGAAGAATGGAGATAAGGGAAGTGGCAGCATTAAGAAAGTAATACAGCTCCCAGTATTGGATAATAATTATGCGTTAGCTAAGAAAATGTAGAATGTTATACAAGTGCAAGAAATTTTATTTATTATTAAGTTTATTTTATTGTAAGTTCTTTTCTTTTGTACACATTAAATGATACATATCACTATGTATGCTTCAATCATATTTGGGTCCACAGGTACATGGAAATTTATTTTCAAGTATTTATGTGTATCTCAAAGCCATAATATGGAAACACTACCCCAGATTAATCTACTTAAAATAACACTTCTCATCACATAACTACAAAGTTCAGTAGATCAACATTCCTCATTGCGGCATGTCTGTAATTGAATTAGGTTCTTCACTTTTCCACATGAACATATGATTTTGTGGCTTATATTATGCTTTACCTTCAATGAGTAATTACTCTATTATTACTACAAATTCAAATATTACCTGATATTCAAAATGCAAGTCTAGACCTATCATTTTCATGATACCCAACTTGATTGTCGCAATTGTCATAGATAGTTCTTTAATGTAAATTCTCATGAAGGTTAAGTTTTATACCATGTGAATTCACAAATAGCCCCATTATGTTTTTTTAAAGCATTTACTATTGTCTTACACTCAGTATTCTCAAAAAATGTAGAAGACAAACTTTAACGTTTCTGACTATAACTTTTACTTGTTATGTCTTCTCTTCTTTAATATCCAGTTTCATTACTGCTACAGAGTATCATTGCACATCAAATTACTACCAATGAGAACTTTCTTGGGAGCTCTATTTTTGTTTTAACAGTTGAGTATTTTTGATTTCTTGATTTTCTGCATATACTCTTGTCTAGAATTTGCTTCCTTTGGTGTCTAATGTTTCTGGAGTAATTACACCTCTTTTGCCTTTTCCAATGGTAATCTTGTTCTCAGACATTGTTGTTCCAACATATTTCCTGTCTGTATTTTTCATTTGTAATTGGATTTTATTACAGTCTGTGTAGTTCCACATCCTTTTGTATACAAATTCTGTTTCTCTGATGGGATTAAAGTAAAACACAGGGTCAAAGACCATGGGTTTTTAAATATCACTTGTCAGTGCAGTTATGAAGAGAAAGAGAGGTCTCAGCAGGTCTGTCGATGGTGATGCTGATGGACAAACCAATGAAGCAAAGTGGTGAGAGTCACATGTTTAGGTATCTAAAGTAGAATCCCACCTTTCTATTAATAATAAAGGTTAGCATCATTATCTATTTTAATCTATTAAATGAGGCCAACCAAAAGAAAACATCTAATTCCATGGTGAGCATATGGTTGTAATATAGTAGAGAAAATAAACAGGGAATTGTGTAAATTTTTCTGAGTATTTGTTTTCAATGTTTTCTTAGGTAATGCAAACATAAGGAGAAAGAAGAATATCATTCCTAAAGAGAATAAATTTTTCTTCTTATGGAATAACATAAACCCCTCAGAAATGAAAGTTGGTCTGTAGTCCTGCAAATAACAACTTCTCTGACTTAAGAGACAAAACCTCTAGGATAGCTATGACTGGAAGTCTCTGATGAACTACTGTGTCTGCTAGCATTGTCACAGTGCTTGGATTTGTCTATGTCTTTTTCACACACCAAGATGGTATGTCAGTGCGTTGTGATTGTGTGTCAGGAGGAGCCTCATTACTAGTTTGCATGGAGAGGAGAAGGAAGTGAGGGAGGCTGACATGGTTTGCATTAATTACACAGCTATCTGTTGTTCTTGCAGTCATCCAAGCATATAATAACTTAAGTAGAGTTTCAGTGAGTTGGAAGCTTCAGCCTCTTGTAATGTTTTGGCATGCTGATTCCCTATTATAGTACCATCAGTACTTTTGTGTAAAACCTTGACAAAGAGCAATGGTGGCTGTGGACCTTTGTTTCCTCTGGCCACTCAGCTACTAGCATATTTTCAGGGTGTATATGCAAAAAAAGGGGATCACTCTGCCCTCATAACAAATTATTAACTCTTATGATCATTTAAATCTCAGGTACAAGTTGGTGTTTTTCTCCCAAATAGAAATTAGACCCATAAAGAAGCATGTTACTCTAGATTTAGGAAAGAGGCTCAAACATTTTTATGTTTTTTAATTAATAAAATTAAGAAAAATAACTAAAGCTGCTTTCACAAAAAATAAATGGCTGATGGTCAGAACTCACCAAGTGGTAGAAATTTAAGCCACAGTGGCATAATACGGAGGATAGTATTTTTCCCACTTACAAAACAATGTTGGCACCCACAGAGTGAGTTAGCCACAGTGACAGCAAAATGGCTTTCTTTCACAAAAGAAAGAAAGTAGTGCATTAGTCAGTGTGGAAACAAATCTCTTAAATTTTTGAAAACTGACATTTACCTTCTGCAGTTGGAACGTACTCTAAATTATTTTTGTGAAGTAGAAGGAGAAGACTTGCACCTGGAGAGAGCAAAGGTCACCTTTGCAAATGAAAATTTTATTAAATGAGGAAGCCTAAGGAAGCAGAGTCCAGAATGTGTCCTACCTAGTCACTATAAAAATAATGTCTTGTATTTGTATAGCCTTATTGTATCAGAGAAGCTCAAAGTGTTTATCAAATGAGAGTTAACACTGATTAATTAACCCATCTGGCCATCCCCTCACTGTGGCTCTTAAAATTAAGCAGCAGTTTTCTCATTACAGACATTTCTAATTGCATTTATTACACTAATTAAGCATCCTTTGTGTTTTAATTAAGCACACCAATGTTGGGGCATAACACCCATCTCCCCTAGTATGGAAAATATTCACCTTCAACCTGAAAGCATGAACTTGAGATATTTAATAGCATTTTAAATAATAAAGAATTGAGTTTGTAAAGGAAGAAAAAAAATAGATCTGAGAATCCTGATACTTCAGACGCACATAAGTAATGGAAACATCCAAATATAAGCATTGATCATGCAATATTTACTAAGGGTCTATTGTGTGCAAAGAACTGCAATGAAGAAAGTAAGGATGACAGATAAGCATAGCCCACCCTTAAGCTCAACTTTTGCAGGAGGAAATGTTAATTTCATTATTGTATTTATGTCCCCAAACACATTCCAAAAATATATGAGGCAGCTTATAAGCTAATGTGATCAAATAAAACAAATGAAGAAATGAAGACCTCTGGGGCCAGAAGGAGCTAATTTAAAAATATTTAAACTCTCTAGAGCCAGAAGGAAGAATATATGAAAAGTGTGAAAGAGTTGAAATCAACAGTTCCAAATATGGATGCTTTATGAGTGTTTAATTGAATTATCCTCTTATGGTTATATTGGGGCACATTTATCAAGATTTCAGCAATTACTTTTTTTGTGAGATTACCCAGTTATAATGTGCAAAAAAATAACTGTCCTTGGTCCTGAACTCTGCAGGAAATAAGAGAACTAGAGTATCATAGTCAACCAAAATATTACAGTTAGAATCATAATTCCTGCTTTAATATAGAAAGGTTTTCACAGTAAATATCCCTAACTCTCTGTCCCCTGACTACTCCATGGACCAACTGTAGGAGTTTTCTGATGGCTTATTAGAAATGCAAAATCTAAGATCCCAGCCAAGATCTAATTACATAAATATCTTCATTTTTAGCAAGATTCCCCATGTGATTTACACACTAATGACTATTCTCTACAACCATCACTTACTCTTCTCCATGGGATTTGAAAGGGTGGTGAGATTTGAAAATTCACAAGAAGAATCTGAGAATGCTTGGTTTACTACCTCTGCACTGTCCTTTTGGTTCCCTTTCTATGGAAGATGACAGGTTTTGGTCTGTGTTTCATCATACAAATTTCTTGAGGCTGGCTCCCACTGAGGATGTCTATAATGAATTGGCTTTCCCTGTGATAGACAGGGTAAATGAAGTAAAGGTGTGCTAGGAATGTGTATTAGAAACCAATGCAGCGATACATCTAAGTCAAATGTTCCAATCAGTTTTACCAAATAAAGTTGATAATTATATTCTGTAATTTTTATCCCTATGAATAGTTTTGGACCATAGTAGGTAATGGATGATCTTGTTTAAAACATTTTACATTTATTTGGTGGATGTTACTTATTGCAAATATCTTCCTATTACTGAAAACTGTGTTCTCTGTGACTTCCACCTATTTCTAGCTGGCTATATACTTTAGGAAGTTTTATATCCTATTTCACTTGTTATAACTATATTTTAAAGATTACTATCCCATCATATCTAGGAATGTTATACAGCTTTGAAACCCTTTTCATCACTCCTTATGTAGCTTATGTTTATTTTCTAAAATCAGAATTCAATTAATTGCCACACATATTTGCTAAGTATCTACTCTGTGTCTATCTCCCTTCCCCAAAGCAATAAAATACAGTAGAGAGAGACATGACAGTACATACTTGTATATAAAGAGAAAAACAAGAAAATGTTCATTTCCTTCTCACCTACACATGTAGCCTTAGTAATAGAAGAATAAAAATGGAGCTATTTTTTAGCAATAGTATTGGTAAATCCAAACTTAGCAGCTATAGTATATGAACAAAGAAACATTTGCTGAGTTAAATGTAAGCTTGGAAAGTTCAAGTGCATAATGTTTTAATATAAGGAATATGTAAAACTCAGCTTTAGCTAACCCTACTCAAAATAGCATCCTCATCAACCTTGGCAGTTCTGTCTCATGTACAATGTGGAATTTCTATGATCACAATAACTTTAGTTAACTGAGTAAGAGCAACACACTTTTCTCCACAACAAAATGGTCACATTTGAAAGAGGAGAGAAGAGATTATCAAGGAGTTCTCTTGCATTTCCCACTGATACAATATCACTAAGTCCAGTATCTGGTAATAGTTAACCAAAAAAGTGTACAAAACATGGAAGGACCCAACTAGTATTTTGGGGAGGAGCACAGAATTCACAATAATGTTGGTCAGTGTGGGTAGGCTGAACATACAGCCTGAACCCACATTTCTGAGGTAGATGCTCAGGGGAAAAAGTACCTAGAATCTAAAGACCTCTGAATTATAAACTTTCAACAGTGGGCACAGTAGATGTGGAAAGAATTATCAGTCAATTAAAGTCATTTGGGGTGATTGTGTAGAGAAAGAATGTTTTTATATGGACATAACTTTCCAAATCAGATGAGATGGAGTGTTTTCAGGGTGGTATGGCCTTAGATAGTGGAGAAAAATTAAAAGAATTCCCTCTGAGAACTGGAACGAGACAGATATGCCCTCTTTCACCACTTCCGTTCTACATAGTCCTGGAAACTCTAGTCAGAGTAATTAGACAAAAAAAAAAAAAAATTAAAGGGATATGAAAAATAAAAGAAGAACTCAAACTACCACTATTTGCTCATGACATGATTCTCTTTTTAGAAGATTCAAAACATTCCACCAGATAACTTCTAAGGCTAATAAGTGAATTCAGCAAACTAACAGAATATGAAATCAACTCCCATAAATCAAATGCATTTCTTTACATTGGTGATGAATCCTCTGAAAGGGAAATTAGGAAAACTACCCCATTCACAAAGCCTCAAAAACAAACAAACAAACAAAAAAAAAACTTGAGAATCAATCTAACAAAAGAGGTGAAACACCTCTAAATAAAAACTACAGAACACTAAAGAAAGAAATTGAAGAAGATGGAAAACTCTCCCATGTTCTTGGATAAGTAGAAATAATAGTTAAAATAACCATACTACCAAAAGCATTACACAGATTTAATGCAATTCCAATTAAAATCCCAATGTCATTATTCATAGAAATAGAAAAAGCAAAGGCAAACATGAAATTCATCTGGAAAAATTAAAGACCCACAATAACCAAAGCACTTCCTTAGCAAGAAGAGTGAAGCAGTAGGCATCACAATACCAAACTATATACTACAGAGCAATAGTTACAAAAACACCAAGGCATTAGCATCAAAATAGACATGTAGAGCAATGGTACAGAATAGAAGACACAGAGACAAACCACATAAATACAGTTATCTCAGACTAGACAAAGGTGCCAAAAACATACATGGAGAAAAGATTGCCTCTTCAACACATGGTGCTGGGAAAACTGAAAATCCATATGTAGCAGAATGGAATTAAACCCCCATCTGTCACTGCACAAAACTCAACTCAAAGTGGATCAAAGACCTAGGATTTAGACCAGAGACCCTGCACCTAATAGAAGAAAAAGTAGGCCCAAATCTTCATCATGTTGGCTTAGAACATGACTTCCTTAACAAGAATCCTAAAGTACAAGAAATAAAATCAAGAAACAAAATGGGATAAATTTGGGCTGGGGATATAGCTCAGTTGGTAGATTGCTTGCCTCCCAAGCACAGGGACCTGGGTTCAATTCCCAGCACTGCAAAATAAAATAAATAAATAAATAAAAATGGGATAAATTCAAACTAAAAAGCTTCTCAGCAAAGGAAACAATCTAACATGAAAAGGGAGACTACAGAATCAGAGAAACTCTTGATCACATGAACATCAGATACAGGATATTTTCCAGGATATGTAAAGAACTCAAAAAACTTAACACCAAAACAACAAATAACCCAATCAATAAATGGGCTAAATAACTGTACAGATACTTCACAGAAGATATACAATCAATTAACAAATATATGGAAAAAATGTTCAACATTTCTAGCAATTAGAGGAATGCAAATCAGAACTACTCTAAGATTTCATCTTACTCCAGTCAGAGTGGCAATTATCGAGAATACAAGCAACAATAAGTGTTGGAGAAGATGTAGGGAAAAAGGTACATTCATACATTACTGGTTGGATTGCAAATTGTTGCAACCACTCTGGAAATCAGTATGGAGATTCCTCAGAAAACTTGGAATGGAAACACCATTTGACCCAGCTATCCTACTCACCGGTTTATACCCAAAGACCTTAAAATGTGCATACTACAGTGAGGCAGTCACATCAATGCTTATAGCAGTTCACTTCCCAATAGCTATACTATGAAACCAACCTAGGTGCCCTTCAACAGATAAATGAATAAAGACAAAGTGGTATATATTCACAATGGAATATTACTTAGCCTTACAGAAGAATAAAATGATGACATTTGTAGGTAAATGACTGGAGTTGGAGAATATCAGGCCATATGAAATAAGCCCATCCCCCATAAACAAAGGCCAAATATTTTCTCTTATATGAGCATGCTGATCCATAATGGGGGATAGGCTAGGGAAGAATGGAAGAACATTGGATTGGGCAGAGGGAAGTGAGGGGGAGGGGAAGGGGTGGGGGCACAGAAGTATGGCTGAATGAGAGGGACATTATTACCCTATGTACATATATGATTGCACAAACGGTGTGACTCTACATCATGTACAGCCAGAGAAATGAGAAGTTGTACTCCATTTATGTACAATGCATTCTAATGCCATGTATAATTAATTAAACATGTAATAATTTAAAAATTTAAAAATAAAAAATAAATTTTCCAATCAGTTGGGGAAAATACCCATGAGAACAAACACAGCATTGTATGCTAAGACTATGCTTAGCCTCATAAGAAACTATAAACTTTTTTTATAGGTCTGTACTCAGCATTCCCATCAACAAAGAATGAGAGGTTGCTCCTAATCCTCCCAAGCATTAAATATTTTTAGTAGTTTGATATTGGATATTCTTACAGGTGCATGGTTGCATATCAGTTATTTTAATTTGAAATCCCATATTCCTAGTGACATATGATACTGACAATCTTTTCATTAGCTTATTTACCATATGTAAATGATCATTGTGGAATTATCTGTTACCATATTTTGCCCACTATTATTTTTTACTTATTGTTTAATGATTTTTGAATAATGTGATGACAAGTTAATATTGCATACTTGATAATTGCTGAGAGTAGATTTTAAGTGTTCTCATAATAAATATGTGAAGTAATGCATGTGTTAGTTTTATTTAGTCATTCTCCAAAGTGAGCATATTTTAAAACATTGTTACAACCACAAATATATACATTGTTGTCATTAAAAATAATGGTTATTTAAATATGTTTTACAAATATTTTCACCCAGTCTGTGCCTTGTCTTTCATTTTTTCAACAGTGTCTTTTACAGAGAAGAATATTTTAACTTTAATATAGTCCAACTCAACAATATTATTTTCATGGATCATTCTTTTATTATTTTATCTAAGAAGTTATCACTAAACCTCACATCATCTTTCCCTCCATCTTAGAGATCTATGATCCATTTTGAATTGATGTTTGTGAAAGCTGTAAAGACTATATTTAGATTTTTTTGTACCTGAATAGCTAATCAAACTAGTATGGTTTGTTGAGAAGACTATTCCTTTCACACTGAGATGTTTTTATTCCTTTGTTAGAGAACATTGACTATATTTGTATGGTTCCATTTTAGAGCTCTCCGTTCCTTTGATCTATTTGTTTATTCTCCCCCAATAGTGTGCTATCTTGATTGATGTAGCTTTATGATAAGTTTGAGGTCAGTTAGTGAATGTTCGTAACATGAAATAATGAGCCAATCAGCTGTCCTTGGCATATCCATGAAAACTTTCATAGGCATCAGGGTTTGAAGGCCTTTTTTGGACACTATGTAGCATAAATAATTACCTGAGAATAAATACTCAAGATAGTGCACTCCAGGAACTAGAATTCTCTTTCATGCCATTCAAGTGAGAATTTGTGTACAAATTGCATTTTGCTAGCCTCCTTTTAAGGAAAGGGTCCACAGAGCAAAAGGGGAAAACATAATGGTTATATTTATAACAAAGAACTAAAACTAAATCTTCAAGATGTTTAGAGAAAAGCCATTGAACACAAATAAGGCATGGCAACTGAAATTTTTTACCCTATTCTGACTTTTAAAAAAAACCATCCTGAAGTTTTAGAAGTTACTTCTTCTGCAAGGTTCACCCAAATACTTAAAGATGAAGGAACAACCCTGTGAAGGATCAGGGGTGAGGGAATGGAGACAGCTTCTAGCACAAAGGTCACAGAGCACCATTCACTTTCCCCTGAGTTGTCTTTCAATTTACCGCCCCTCTGCCATTCCATTCAGACTGCCTTTATCACAGATCCTCATGTTATGGGGTATGCCAACTGTTTGCTACCCTTAATTTCTGTCTTCTTTAAGATTTTATTATCAGTAGCAATGCATTTTCCTTCTGATACATAGGATGTGATTTTACATTTTCCCCCCTTTGGCACTTTGGTTTTAATTACCTCCTACCCCCTTCTCCCTATTATTTTAAGAGCAGAAGTCTCTATCTTACGATGTACTTAAAGATCTTTAGTACTTGATCACACTTATCTCTAATATCTCTTCTACCGTAATACTGTCAAATGTACTTTTTTATTTAGTTGCGTAGGGACTTCTTATGGTCCCCCTGAACCATAGGATTAACATTTGATCCTGTGTGCCTTTTCTCTTGGTCTGAAGATCTATACCCCATTCTTCACTGTTAAGAATTACAGTCATCTCGAAAATCACACCCAGCATCCTGTTTGCCTATGTTTCATTAGCATGTTTAAATATAATGCTATGAATGCTATGTGAAAACAGAACTATGTTTGCTCCTTAATATTTGATATTATTTAATTTCCTTATCTTTTCATGTAGGTACCTATGTAAGCTACTAGGACATGAGACTCACAGTGAGAAATATGATTTATCTTACTGTGAGCACTTAGCAAATAAATGAATAGAGTAATGAACGAATGAATATATGAATGAAGGAAAGAAGTAATAGATTTTTATAATCTTTAATTGATTGAAAACATTATTAGTGGTACTTGGTGCAAGAAAATAACAAAAGAAAATATTATTTTGATTCATAAGTTGATCACTTGCACAGTGTTCAGAAGCAACTGCAGGGTTGTGAATCTGCCTCTTCATACAACCAGCAGCTGCAGGAGGAGTTCGTGTTTCAGTGGTTCTCCTTCATTGAGCAGACGCCTCAAATGAGAGAATATTTGAAACCAGTTGGCTATAATTTACATTGTATTAGTCTAAATAAAAACATATGCATTATCAAAAGTAAAATTAAATGATCATCAAGTTAATTAGCTACTTTGTTGTTATCATTGAGTTTATCGTTTCAATTGTACAAGAGCAAATTAGCAAAAAACTTAATTTGTTCAGAAATAATGTATTCATTTTGACCATAATGTGTGTATATCTTCAGATACATATCATTTAAATAGCAACAATTTAATAGGGTTGGCTTGGGTTTTGCCTCAGATTTAAAAACCATAAAGGACTCTAATCCTCTCTTTTCACAGGGTGCAGAGACTAAAGTCCAAAGATAACTTGTTTAAGGTCATTCTTGAGCTTTGACCTGCCTAACTTCATGGGGATAAGACTTTGTTCTCATCCATATATACATGGGCAAGTAGGAAAGGACATTTATGTGGTACTCATTAATGAGCACCAGAAACATGTGTCAGTAGGGTATTACTTAAAGAAAGAGAAATCAGGTAGAGTTTTCTGGATGAAATAATAATGAATAAGACTATACAACTGGGTTTTTGACCCTGGAAGTTTGGTTCAGCAACAGAGCAATGATTTAATTAATAAGGACAATATTTTAGACATTTTTAACAGTCCCCAATATATCCTTTTCTTATTGACCCTGTCTTCTACTATCAAATGTGTCTTTCAGACACCACCTCTGTTTAGACCTTCCTCACTATTTATCCCTTATTAAATTTCTCCTCCTCTCCAATTTTATATTGCATAGAATCTGGAAATCACAAATGGGTCTTATGTTCATTTAACAAGTATTCACTGATCAATCACCATGAGCAAGGTGTTTTGGAGGAACTATAGAAACCAATATTCTGTGCTGTGAAACAGTATTTTCTAATTGATTTATGTGCTACATTGGTCTTCTAACTTCCTTTAAGGAAGCATATATTTTCTGTGACCACAACACTTAACAGAGGGATGAGTTCAGCGGGAAATCTGATGGATTAATTCTGTCTTCCCTGTCTATAGCCTTTTAAATATTGGTGACACTTGCATGCATCTCACCATGGAGGCCAATTAAATGTCAGTGATAAATTACACCTCTTCTTGATTTCTTTTTTCCAGAAATAACCTCCCACTTAATCTTTTGACCTCTGTTCCCTACTCTAGGTTTTACTGTCCCTATGCTTTGACTTCATACTGAGCTTTTGACATCTGTTTCTTTTCTCTCTTGGTTTGATTTTTTTTAAAAATGTGTTCTTCCATTTCTTATGTTATTGACTTCATATTCTCCACTGGGTTTTTTATGCTTCGGAAGTCTTCTTACAGATTCATTGAAGTATATGGCTTTTGTAAGCCCGATCTATAGAATTCCCATTTGAATGGCGAACCCTCATTGGTAATATTATTCCACCAATTTCTATACTCACAGCCAATTCAGATATGTCACAGAGAAAGAGCAAGGGATAGAAGACTATAGAAGCTCATTTTTTTAACAATCAAGATTTTTCAGGAAGCATATCATCAAGAACCAGAAAAAGATTTACAGAAAATTAGGAAAAATAGTTGAACTAAACAATGTGTTTTTTCTAGTTGTCAAAGTTGAAAATGCAGAATGGAGTTAAGTTACAAAAGTTGAACCATTCTTTTTATAGCATCTAAAAGTATGGTAAATTGTTGGTTTGTTGGGGCCCATTTCCATTCCTGTGATTTCGCCCACTCTCTTAACCTTTCAAGCTGGCTCTGTGGACTTGGAAGAAAGAATTCTGAAGTTTGTGAATTGTTTGCAATGTGTTTTGCTAACATTTTTCCCTTTCCTGGTTTGTAGGAGGGAGAATGTTATTCTTACTCTGATTCACTGTCTTACACTCCTTCCTTGTTTTCCGAACTGTAGTTAATAGCTACGATACAATCAATATTGCTTTACCCTGTATGGCATCTCCCATACAGACAATATTGCAAACACTTTTTTCTTTAAATAATACAGTAACCAAGTTAAATAATAAATAATAACCTAGAGAGAAAGGGAAAAATGAATGTTGTATACAAAAAAGGAAAAATCGGCCTCTCTCTATGATTTGAAAGGAAGTTAGAAGTTTATGAGGTAGAGGTCCAGAAAGATCATCCATCATGAGAATAACTACTCTCTGTTTTCAAGTTTTCTGGAATCATCCTAATTTTTATGAAGGCTGTTTTGAAATGTCACCAGGAGATGATGAACTTCAGGGAATATGAGAATTTGCCAATTAAATAACTTGGTATTACACTGTCTAAGAGAAACGGGTCTCAATTTTAACTCTGAATTTTCAGTATAGAATAAAATTTTATGAAAGATGCCATTATTTAAATGACTCTCAAATTGGATAGAAGTCTCTTGCATGTCAAAAATGTGTTTAGGACCATAGGATCTGATGAAAATACTAAAAAATGGACCAATATATGAAACATTTATATTCTTCTAAACAGCGCACAGTTATAGAAAGCCATGACCAGAGTTCTTATCTGTTCAGAATGTTCTATTTACCTGTTGTATATACTTAATTTCTGTATGGCTAAACCCTATTCATTCTTTGGAATTTAGTCCAAGTTCAGTTTCCTCCGAGTGAAAGTTCCTAGAAAATGAAAATTGTCCTCTCATCCTTAGTTTTCAATCCCAATTGTATTACTGCCCTTGGGGAATCTCTGTTGAGCTTGGTTGCTATTGTTTTCATGTTCCTTCCCTCTAAAACCATTACATTCTCTGATACATTTATGCGTAGTGATTAGTCAATGACCCTTCACTTAATGAAAACTCATCCAGAGACAACAGATAATTTGAATTATCCAGACAAATTCAAATCCAGTCAGTGAAGAGGATGTGCTTCTCTGAGGATGGGAGTAGGAATTTTGGCCACAGGATCTTGCATTATAAAAAGCATTGTGTTGGGCTGGGCATGGTGGTGTGTATCTACAATCCCAGCAACTTGGGAGGCTGAGGCAAGAGATCAGAAGTTCAAGGCCAACTTCTGAAATTTAGCAAGGCCCTCAGAAACATAGCAAGACCCCGTTTCAAAATGAAAAATGAAAAAGAAGGTTGGTGATGTGGCTCAGTGTCTAAGCACCACTGTGTTCAATTCCTGGTTAAAAAAAAAAGAGGTAACGTGTTCATCAAAGTGTATTGAGTGACTATTTAATACACTTTGCAAAGGGTACTATTTCCACCTGTGTTGTGACTGATTAGGTTAAAGTCTCTTGTCTAATTCTAAGTCACAGTTCCTGGGTTTATCAAAGGAATTAGTCAAAGTGCTGAGCTATTTGAAATTATTCCCTATTACTTTTGAAACACTTTACATATAAGTGAAATGTATGGCTTTTTTCTCTTTTTTACTGAAAACAGACTACAAAGAGTAATAGATCAACCTTGTATTATCTTTTCCATTCAGCTAAGAATCTAAAACAGAAAAGAAAAAAATTGTCTAACGTTCAGAATCTCTACACTACATATGTAAGTCCAGACAGATACTACTGGGTTTAAGGTAAATAAATTAACTATTACATTTGGACCAGAGGAATAAGAAATTATACTCAATTATATATGATGTATCAGAGTGCATTCCACAGGCATGTGTAACTAATTAAAACAAATTTTAAAAATTTTCAAAAATTTGAATACTTAAATTCAAGGTGCCCTGTAGAGGGGATTTCTTCTATATTTAAGTTAGGGAGACACAGTACATTCTTACTCCTCTTACAATGTAGGTGAGTAAGTGAGTGATTTCTTTCCCTTTTACACATTGATTCTTATGTTTGTTTCCATTTTAAAAAGTGAAGATATTTCCTCTTCAATTTTAAGATCCAAAAGGTCAATACTATACCTCTAGGAGTATAATAAGATTATGCCTAATGAGTATTTTCAAGCCCTAGGACATAGAGTGGATATGGACTTTGTTAACTGAAGGAATGAGTGAATGAAGTAAATAATTCTGGATCTTAACTATGTTATTACTTCCAAGAATTTCTAGGAACCAAAAAGAGTACACAAAATGCCTAACACATTCTTCCACATTTTCCCTGTTTAATCCCACTCCTCTTCTCATTCTGTCCCTTGGACCGTCAGTGAATAAACACGGGGAAAGGACAATCACCAGCAGAGATGCATGTGAAATGTAGACTGTTATTCTATCTAGGTCATCAGTGAATAATATATACACAGCAAGCAACCAGGAAGTTAGAACTTAAAGGTTACATTAGATGGAGGAGATTCAAAAGTTCTAATCATACAGAATAACTTTATTTGTTTTTTGTTTGGTTTTTTGTGCAGTGCTGGGGATTGAACCCAAGGCCTTGTGCTTGCTAGGTAAGCACTCTACCAACTGAGCTACATCCCCAGCCATACAGAATAGAAAAATCTCAGGCAAACATGGGTATAGATTCATAGCTATAAGTGAAGCAGTAGGCTTCATTGAAGGAGGGATCACCTCCAGCACCACCTCTTTTTGAGTTCTATAAACTTGTTTGTTCATTGAAACATTCTAAGCCAGGTTTTCTCACCCATAAGAGCAATAACATAACTCCAGGTGGTCTAAATGTTTAAGGTAGCTAGGTAAAGGCACTTTGAATGTCATAGCACTAGCAAGGATGTAATGATTATTAGCAGGATTTAGGGAGTGTAACTAGGGTATGAAGATGGAAAAAGAAGACAGGCCTGCATTGAAAGCACAAGGCAAATACCTAAGCAATCCCTTAGGGTTAGACATAAACCTTTCATGTATAGAACTTAGAAATGTGTTATCCCAATTATGAGGAGGAAGATGATATGAAGAGAGTGAAATTTATCAATTCCAGTTTCATATCTTGTTAGCTCTGTACCCTTCTTTGTTTATCTTTAAAAAAAAAAAAAAGGTATACCGAACCCCTCAACTATAAATCTGCTCATGGAGGGCAGCTGAGTCTGATGTATTCAGGAAGCTACTTACTGTCCCATCAGTTAGAATATGGGCTCACTATTACTTAGTGAAGCAATTGCTCTGAATCCTTTTTCAGGCCTGGTTATTCAATACAGCTTTGTTCAGAAAAAGAAATGCAGAAGAGAAATAGTGGATTTTCCATCCTTGAATAAGTGTTTTGTCACAGGCCCAAACCTATGGCAGAAGATTTATAATGATTTTTTTTCCAAATCCACACTGGGCTTTTCCATTAGAATTCATTTTCTCCTCATACAAATGGCTGCAAATTCAAATAGATGTAGTTGAAAAAAATCCTCCCAAACAGGAAAAATTCACCTGAAGTCTGAACTTACAACCTTTTATAATTTATTTTAGAATAAAAGTAGGAAGTTACTTTGTATACATATATAGAAACTTTTATAGAAGAGAGATTTTTCTATGCACAATGACTACTAGTATTTTCTGAAAGAAATTTAGTTTGCAATTCATAAAAGAGACTGAAAATGTGTGTGTGTGCATGAGTGTTCATGTATGTCTCTGAATATGTGTGTGTGTGTGTGTGAGGCCAGTAATACAAAGAAAAAGATGCACACATCAGTTTCTGAATTCTAGTGACTTTTGGAGAATAGAGAAAATGCCTCTTAGACAAAAATCACATACATGTGATTTACTGCAAACCCTCTGTTCATTACACAAGTCAGTAGGCATTGAACAAATGCACAAGACCTAGCAGAAGTAATGAAAAGAGAGAGCTAGGAGGACGCCAAGTTAAGGAAGGAATGTAGAGTGAAACAGACATTATTTACTCATGCTCATATATGAGTATGACCGATGTGATCCTACAATATGTACAATCAGAAAAAATGAGAAATTATACTCCATTTATGTATGAATTATCAAAATGCATAAATTCATTCTACTCTCATGTATAATTAGAACAAATTAAAAATTTTTTTAAAAAGATATCATGATAATTATTAAATCTCTCTGATCTTTAGTTTTCTTATCTATAAAATCATTGAAGTAGTTTCTACTTTGTTGCCTAACTACAAAGGTTATTTTGGATCTCAAGTGAGATATCACATAAGAGCATTTGTAAAGTGATAACAGATATAGAACTTTTAAATAAATTGTTATTTTGGGGTGCATCTTCATTCACAAAAATTGCAATCACAACCATGATCCACACCTACTACTTACAGGTTAAAATATTACAGTAGTTTGATAAAGGTTTCAACAGCTGTTAAGGAAGATAGTAGCCCCAAGGATCTCTGCTGTCTTCTATCTATACTCTCCTATAGTGTCATCCCACACTGGACAAGGGTTGGTCTGTGTGACTAGTGGGCCATGGTTGAACACTAGTATGTTACTTCTGAGGTTAGATTAGAAAACACACTGAATCTTTGAGCATCAACTGTGATGGTTCTGTGGTCTCAGGGCTTGGGAGGAAGGTGTGAAAAGTCTTCATAAGATGTTAGAGCCAGCACTTGCTGAGGCATTACACTGAACCTGTCTGTAAGCACTTTCCAAGCATTGCCTCGTCACATGCTCACATCAACTTTCAGAGAAACACTAAGACTGGCATTAAGCTTCCCAGTGCTTCTCTATGCCCTCTCTATTAGGTCTTTGCATTGGGTTTATTTGAGAACACAGGAGGGTTCTCTATTCAGAATTATGACCCTTTTCTACTAAAGCCTGTTCACCGGTTGCTAAGGAATAAGGTCCAGGGTATAGTATCTTAACTCCTTCTTTCCTCCAGATGTAGGGAAAAAAAAGTCAAAAATCAAAAATTATATAGCCAGTATAACATGAATACAACAAGTATGTTGCTTAAAATAAAAGGGCTATTTATTCCAGTGGGAATGCTGGAGTGTCAGAGAAAGGGTTAAGCTGCAGTTTGTGTTTCCCTGAGAATGTCTTTATTAGGGTAATTTTAAGATGGAAAAAGCAATAATGCTGCGTATTTTGGAACAGAGACTAACACACACACACACACACACACACACACACACACACATATATTACTGCTCTTCTCTCCTTCCTTGAGAAAGAAAGGATGTGTATAAGTGTGTGTGAGCAGAAGATTTATTATATAGACAGTGGATGGGTCATACTTCAAAGTGGAGTGTTCCAGGAGGTGCCTCTTCAAACTTCATTTCTCAATTAAATGGGGATAGGAGAATTATGGGCATTAATCCTCTTTGAGCTGAGACAGGGATTAAAACAAAAACATGTTTCACCTAGTCAGTAACCCTAGGAATCCACAAGACCTGAGTTGCTCAGATCAAATTTATTTTGAGAGCTCACTGAAGTATTTAAGCTCCCTTGATTAGATGTTATAATGATGAGACAGAGAACTACAATGAGCTAAACTTTGCTAAGGGCTCCACAACATTACCAACTTGCTTTATTATCAGACATGTGGCAATTTCATTAATTTATTCATTTTAATTTGGAAAATTATTTGCTCTAGAAAAAAGAGTTACATGAGGACTAATGTTCAATTTGTTTTTCATGTTCTTTAAATGCTAATGATATGTATTAGTTTAGAGGGCCTGCCCTCTCGCTGATTCCCCATCCTGTGATATATGATATAATTACAATGGCAATTGATCTTTGACCAAAACGTTGGTAAAATGGAATGGAAGTCGCTTTTCATGTGCCAAGGTTACAGTTAAGGACACGAGGAGCTTTATTCAGGCTTGAAGATTGGCTCACAGAGCTCTGTCCAACCTCAATATTGATCGCTTGCCTTTTCACCCACCTGGACATCAGGAAAGTGGTGAGGGAGAGAAAAAATGAGTCATCATAAGGAGTCAGTTAGGCGATATGTCTGAGAGATCAGAAGCAGGGCAAAATTTGTCAACATGGTTTGGGTTTGGAAGCTAATGAAGAATCTGGTGCAGGCCTCACTAGAGGAAAGAAGAACTAGGAGGATTCTAGGTAGGAAATGTGACTAAACATACAAGTCAGAAAGCTGAGCTCTGCTCTATTCCAAGACCTTTCTGAGCCTCTGCTGTTTTAACTTCAACATGGAGTTAATAATAAATGGGTTTCACTCCTTAGAAGATTTACAAGGCTTCTATGATTGCTAGGCAGGAGAGGACATGAGAGGTCACCTAGGTAACTATTTCTCTTATTTTAGGTCAACTTAAAGGAAACTTGAATTGCATGAGTAACACAGTAGAACCTTCAAGCAGAGTAAATTGCAAATTCTTTCAGTTTTAGAAGGGTTGAGATTTGTCAATTATTTACACCTAAGGGTGGATGCTTTTTGTCAATTCCTTACTTAATACTTGCTTTAGCTAAGGAAACTGTTGGAAACACTCAGCACCTAAGGGTAAAGGCACTCAGGAGATAAGGTAGTGAAGTTAACTGGACTACATTGATGCCAGACACTTCTGGTGTGAGGCAAATTAGTGACTCAATGGATGTGATACCTCCTTCTTTTGTTGAACTCATGTGAACTTGAACCATTGAATCAAGGTAATCTCTATGGTTCATTGAATATTGGTGCGTTTAACCATATCACTTATCAAGAAGAGGAGAAAGCCAGTGTTGAATAACAGCTGGGCTCCTCCACAGGGCTATATGTGTATCTAGAACAATTAATAAAGAACTTCCCATAATCAAAATTAAAAGGGAAGGGAGAAGTAAAAGAAAAGTAGTAAAAGAAGATTTTCTAATCATGTGACTTTTCATTTGGCTATGCAGGAAGACTATCACCATGACAATGAGATAAGTACCCAGAATCCAACCAAACCCTCTCATAGAAGAATGTCAGACTATCTGAAACATAAAGTTTAACAAGGTGACAGAGAAGCCCAGGGCAGTGTTTCTTCTGTACTATAAAAAAAAAAGGCTCTGTCTTTGGAGTCATGCTCAATACACAAGGAATGTCATTTCTGAATATAGAACATAATGACCTCCACACACATACAAACACTTACACGAAGAACAGTGTAGCCACTAAATTTCTCCCTGCCACAAATACCTTTAGAAAATTCTTTCTAATATTTTACTGACTTTTCCTCTCTTCTATGATGAGGAAGAACTTGAAAACACACTGAAGGTCACTTCAGATTTTCCCAAATCAATGATTCATTTAGCAATGTAGTCATGGCTTAGAGATGCAGCTGCATACCCGAAAATGAAAGGAAATAGGAGATTTCTGCAGCCCCACTGGGATCAGAGTGAGCAGCCCACATTAGTCAAGAGGCTGAGCCAGGATTTGGAAAGACATGCTACCGAACATTGAGTAAGCCAGTTTCGTTTGATTAGACAATGAATGCTTACTTAAGAATATTTGCGCTAATGCTCCCTCTGATTTAAGTAGGTTAGACCTGAGTTTCCAACTCCCACTTATCTGATTTTCAACAAAAATCATCACATAAGAGGATATTAGTCATGGTTTATTTTAAAAAGTAGGGACTAGTTTCAGCAGGAGAAACATTTCTAAAACTTTTATGACAGACTCAGTCCTTCTGAACTTCTGCTATTGTTCCAGTACATGAATTATTTTAATAGTTCCCCAAACAGTGTCTGGCCCTTTAGAAAGCATACATTTATCATCATCTTTGTGATTGCCATATTCAAAAGTATTCCTGGAGAACAGAGGAAAAATTAAATTTTATAATAGCATGGTGGATATAGTAAATGAGTAAGAAGAACATCTTTCTTTAAATACCAAATGCTTAGCAGTTGGTGGGAACTCACAAAAAGGTACAAGGAACCATTTATAGGGGATAATGTTTTAGAAAATGGATAGTATTGTTGATTATTCAAAGATTTCTTCTAAGTAATGAAACCAAAATGATTGGAATCAGCAATAATGCTGATCCTGATACAAATAGCAAAATTAATAACTCCTATATTTCTCTCTGCCATAGAAATATGTTTGCTAAAAGTAATAAGTATAAATGTCTACAAATGATTTTGAGGAAAACAAAGTATTCTGTCAGAAAAAGTCTTAACATGTCTTTGCATCTGTATCTACAGTATTTTAACTAATACTGAGCATATATATTTTAGCTATTATATTGATCAATATATGTATAGATTGAACTATACTTTATAAAATATTAACAATCTAATCTCTTAAGTAGAAAATTTGATATGGTCAATTGTAGATAAAATGAATATCCTGATCATATTTTTAAAGGAACTTATCTGGGTAGCAAATGATTATTTATAGTATCTGAATTTATAGTATTTTACTTCTTTTATAAATATTCTTCTTTGAGGTACTGGGATATCATGTCATTTGGCTAACCAGTTCAGTTAGTTCCTTCCTCTTGCCAATCTCTTCCCCATAACCATTTTACCTCCCTCCTTGCCTTCCCTCCTCCCTTTTATATACATATAGATAATTCACTTACAAGGTAAATCTAACTAAAAACACATTGGAACTTACTTAAACATTAATGATTGATTTTATTGGGCTCCCTAAATAGACCTATCAGTAAATTCAAAAACTAGATAAAGAAAAAGTTAAATCATTTCTGATTGAACTAAACACATGCATGTAGTTACCCATGCAAAACAGTCAACATAATTTAAATAATTATTATTAAAGTATCTATTCCATATTCAGCACCATACTAATACCAAAGTAGTCTTTCTGAAATATGTGCCAGAAATATGATATGGTTCTACCAAAATATTTGTAACTGGGTTTGTAAACAAGATTTATATCTATATAAGAAAGAGCAATATATAGCAATTTGTAATAAAATATTAGTATATCTCAGTCACAGCAAGAAAAGAACTTGAATTATCAAAATAGAGGATAAAAATATGTGGATAAAAAAACCTCAGGGAAGACTTCCCCTGAGGGACTCTGTAGAAAACACTTAACACTTCCTTCCAGGGAATCATCCCTTTACCCAAACCATCACATAGCTGCTCCAGAGGTTGTCATGTGCTTACTTAACTCAGCTTTCTGGTGAAAGTAAACTGACTAGTGGATGATCAGTTATCCAGATATATTGCATTCTTTCTCAAAAACATTTGAACACTAGTACAAGAAATCTTCAGGCTGTCTTTACACCAAGACACAGGTTTTACTTCACACTTTGAGAGTTGGTCGATTTGCTTCCATGTCTCAGATTAGAGTAGTACAATTGGCCAGTCTGCAGAAATGTAATTCAGAAGAAATTTCAAGAGGTAATCTATTGGAATCCAAGGCCCTCTTTCTAGTTGTTCTTCATGCTGAGTCAAATTCTTCTCCTTCAGTTGCATGTGGTTTATTTCTTTATAAAATGTTCCAAGGTTTTAATTTAAATAGAGTAGAGAATCTTTTATTTTGTCACCAAATGTCTTACTGTGAAAACCAACTGGATTTTTTTTTAAGTATTAACACTGGATCCTTATTCTCATTAGGATTATTAAGAGCTAAGATTGTTTGATTGGTATGTGTTATTATAATTAAGTGACACTTCCCTTGTCATTCTTGAGTCTGTTATTGGTAACAGATACATGGTATGCTTTACAATTCTGGCAACCCCAAACCATCTAAGAGACTAAATTTGCATAGTCCAGCATCTTTATAATATGAACAACTGAGCAATAACTTCTTATGGTTGTTCTGTCCTGAACAACCTGTATTCAGTGAGTCAAATGAGAGAGAGACAGAGCTGTCAATATTTGATTTACTCGTGTTACACAGGAACATTTATTTATACCTTTTGATTTTGTATAGGTCTGCAGAATAGTATATCATACAATTATTGAAAAGCTATTTATAGAGCCATACAATGTATGGTTTTTAGTAAAGGAGGGAAAGTCTGAGAATAACTTAACCTGTGATCCCACATGTTTTTAATATCAATTATACATCTATGTATATTTAATAAAACAAATCTCAATTTGGTTTATAATAACTTATAAGAGAAGATAATCATTATCACTATTTTTCAAATAGACATATATATATGTATATATACACACAAAAAAATCTATTCTAAATTGATGAACAAAGAAAATAGGAATATATCCCTAGAGGATAGATCTATTTATACAAATCTATTATTTCCCCCAAGTCATATTTAACTCTTTATTGAGTATGCAAACAAGCAAATACTTACAGCCAAAAATATGAGTAAATGATATCCTAATATGTAGTCCTAGAAATGATTCATATTTCTTATAGTTGGCTATTAGTGCATGACCTTTGGGTTTCTAGAATCAAAGAGAAGTTCTGGTGGAAAGGACTTGGAAAGCATAGTTTACAACTGTATTTTTAGAAGAAAGAAGCTAAGGACCAGGACTTCTCTACCTCATTCACCTTGCTGAAAAAATGGCTTACTATGTGGATAACTTCAGCATTTCTCCAAAAGTCCCATAGCAAATTCTTCATCTCCCTCTCAGCACTAAAGTTCAAAAGGGCGGTCTTCCCTAGGTTTGTGAACGTGAACGCTCTCATGTGTATAATGCTCTTTCTTCATGTGAATTTCTTCATTATGAATGGAGAAATGAAAATTAAAATGCTATAAGGGTAAATGTCTTATGTCAAAATGATATATTTAACATACTCCTAAGAAAATATTAAGTCAGTGGGGATGAAGTTACTAAAAAAAAAAATGTGCATAGCTTCTATAACAACACCTAGGATGAAGAAGAAAAATAAATGCTTACTAAATAATTAATTCCATGAATTCTCAGTTGTACACCATTTTTCTATGTGCATGTTGCCCATATTTTGCACAGAGCAATGTGATAAAAACTTCACAGAAGAAAGACCCCCAAAATGGAAGAAGTATTTAATTGATGACTGTGAGTCATCTGTTTCTAGGAAGGAAATTATATGTTGAAGAGAAAAGTTCATACAGCAAGCAAGGATGCCACCATATTTTATGCTTTTAAATATGGAAAACAATTTTGTACTACATTTGGTAACAATGCTGAGCCATTCATGGTTTATAAACATGGAAATGATAAAGATATATCTGGAATGAATATATTTAGGTAGATTGATGATGAGTTTGGCTCAAGCCAGAAGATCAGTTCAGAGATCGAGTTTTAACAGCTGACTGAGGTAATAGTGAAAATAGAGAAAAGAGGGATAAATATCAGACTTTATAGAATTTTCCAAGTCTCTTTCTCCCAAACTTTTCTATATTTTTGTATAATTTTGGAAGCAAAACAAAATAAAAAAGATGATCCATCACTACTACTACCAACAAAATTCACTGATTTCCTTAACTGACTTGCCTAAGTCCATACTGCTATTTACAGGACTTAACATGCAAGCCTAGAACTGAAATGCTACTCAGCCCTGACCTTGAGATTCTAAATATCTTTCCTCAGACACTTTTCTGTTTCTTTAAGGCTGTCTCAAGTCTGTAAAAGCAGCTTTTTATTGTTAACTTATCAAACTTTTTGATATCCAGACATTTAATTTCTTTTAAAAAAAAATCATAATTCAATACCCTCCTAGGAAGACTGAGTGCTTTGCAAACATTCTCTCAGAGCAGCCCTCTGAGAAAGTCAGGGAAGCAATTCCCCCCTTGAATGTTAGCAAATAGAAAGTTACCTTTAATTCATCCTCGTGTCCTTTGAATAACTGTTTTGTTATTTCAATAAAGGTCAGAAGGCTTAATGCACAGAAACAGGTTTGCTCAGGTTTTTTCAAATGAACACAAATACAAACTCTGCTCACTGGTGGTTTTGAGATACACTGTTTCCTCCCCCAAGAAGCAGCTGTGATTTGTAATCAGAGAATGAAACCCAGAATATTCCCAAGAAGAGAGATAGACCTTTTTTTTTTTTTTTTTTTTTTTTTCCCCACTGCCTCTTCCAGATTTGAGCCAACCTAGGGATGATAGATGAAAACAGAAATCATTTGGCCCCTTTAGAGGAAGTGTACTCTTTTGTAATTGATTTTTGATTGAATGACAAATACTATCTTGACACTATGGCTATGTGGTTGAATTTTTTGCGTATTCTTATCGTTTGTGTTTTTTTTGTTTTTTAAGATGAACCCTTTGGTCTAGATCCTAAGTTTAGTAATAGAGCTTACTCTCTGCATGAGGATACAACAGTCCATTGTAGGAGGAAACACTGACTCCACTTATGTCAATCATACACTTGAGGAAACATCCTTTTTCTGTTCCTCTCCATATCTTGTCAAGCATTTTCTCATGTATATGTTCAACTTACCCATTTGGATATGGCATTTATCCTCTTATACTCTTTGATTACCAGAAGGAATTTATTTTCTAAGAACTAGTGAAATGCTACACTTTTCCAATTATTCTACACATAGAAAATTATCAATTTAACTGGGAGAAATTGCTGCACGGTCTCATCAATAATGATATAAATAATAGCAGCAATGTGTGTTTATTGATCATTTACTAAGTGCCAAACTGGACTGAAAGTGTTTGACAAGCACTGTTTCATATCATCATGAAACAAAACACTCTTTTCCTCATTTTCAATGAGTCAACTGAAAATAGAGGTGAGCTTAGGCATCTCCCTCAAGACCATGCAGTTTATAAGTATGTTGCTGTATGTATTTTCTTCCCTATTCTTATCCACTGCTATGGAATCCACTCCAAACAACTTCTGATGCACTAGAAGCAGACCTATATGCCTAGAAACATTGAAGCAACATATACTTTATTGATGAATATAAGCCCATCAAGGAAAAACCTTTCTAAATGATGAAAATCTCTTTCGGAGCAGTTCCTGGACTTTATATATATGGAAATGCTGTATAGTCAACTCTTACTTTCTAAATTAAAATAGAAAAAAACAATGAAGGAAAAGGACTGTTTAACATAGGTATAAATTTGAAAGTTATGCAAGCTTTGGTTCTTTTCTTTTTTCATCAGTTTAAAGAGAGTTAATGTCAATGGATTAGTTTCTGTTTTTCTATACTGAATTTATGTTGTAATTTTGAAGACTCAAGTAGCTTAAAGTAAACCCTATCACAACATAAAGGAAACTGGTACTGGATTCCAATCTTAAAAGTGCTGGACTGAATAAGGTGGAAATTATAGCTTGGGGATTATAAATAATGTGAGGGTTATAATTTTGCTTTAGGAATAAGGTGGGGGTTATAAATTTGGATTATGAGTTTGGACATAAACCTTCAGACTATGGAATTCTAAATTCATTTTTGGGGTTTTGTTTCTCTTGATCTCCAAGCACAGATCAAAGACTTCTTCCCATTTTCATTTTTAATGGGTTACTTCTTAAAAAGTAAAGACTCCTGCACTCCTAGATCTTCCACAACATGACTCCCCAATGAGCTGACCCCAACCTCTCCACCCGACAAAGTAATCTGTGCGTGATCTGCATGTAGACCAGCTCACAACCAGCATTACTCCAATTCCCGTTGACCCACATCCAGAGTAGCCTCCATCTGCATTCAAATCCCTATATTCAGAACTTGGAATCTTACCCAAATGGACACAAGTCTACCCTGGCACTCAGGGTAGGTGATTTCCATCCAAGATCTCTGTCAAAACACCACCTGCTCCCTCCTGCCAATGAGAAGAGGAGACACTTGGACAACAAACAACAAACCAAAAGAGTCAAAACATTGTCAAAATGAACCAAAGCCTGGGGCAACTGCTTTCCATTTAAAAGCATTCACATGTGAACATTCCCTTACCTTGAATATAGCATGGTTATCTGAACCTTAATGTATTATTTAAGATGACTGTTCTTTCACACATAAGATTAATTGTAGACCCTCATGACTATATTAGGTTGTTTTTCTAAATCATGCTTCTGCTTCTCAGTCCATTTTTGAAGTTGTATTTTTGAATTTGTTAATTGGATAAAGGTAGTCTATAGAATGGATAATTAGATGGTCTAAACATGGTTTGGACTGTGTCCAAAGGAAAAGTCTCATTTCCTTAGAGTCATTCTTTCATATGGAGAAATAGTCAGAGAGTGTACATGTGTGCGTGTGTGTATAAATGGAATGCATTGGTTCTATTGTTCCAAAACTTTGTTAACAGAAACCAAAATCTGAGGCAACAAGGAGGAAGAAAAGAATGAAAGCACCAAAGTTCTACTTTGAAAGTTCCCTTAGACTCATGGATTCTGATGATATACTTATGTCCCAACTCAAGGTGTCCCAACAAACAGAAGACAGTTAATTTTAAGGACTAATTACAATTCCTATGCCAAACCACCAAACTCAACACCAGGCAGAATGATACGCTTCTTTGTTTCCTGAATTACAACAAACTTCCTTGCCACCAGACTTCTTCAAATATTTTTCTTTCTTCCTTTCTTTCTTTCTTTTTTCTTTCTTTCATCCTTTTTTTCTTTCTTCCTTTTTGTGTTGGGAACCTACTCCTGAAGCTTGCTCTCTCTTTCCTCCATTTACCACTCGCTCTGTCCATATATATGACTTCTCAGATATTAGGGTTTAGGTTAGTGTACATATTTTCTGGAAACACTTCCTTCACTACCTCTCACTGTCCAAAATATCCTCTGTGTTTCAAGTGGATTGTATGGTTTCCCATTTTTGTCATTGATGACATTGCAATATTACCTCTGGCCATGCCACTCTTCATCAAGAAAAAAAGTAAGTTCTATAAATCAGAAATCATAAACTGTCTTAACACTGATTTCCCAGTGCCTATCCTCATATATGATATATAGTAAGTGTTCAATAAATATTTCCAGTCTAAATGAAAAAGAGTGTATTGCACAATCTGAGAACTGCTAATCTACTCAATCCATACTGCACTTATATGTTCATAGAACAAATGAAACAGAGACTCCCCATAATAGGACATTTTGCAACTTATTTTATTCTATCCACTGCAGGTAATCAAAAGCCAAGAAAACCTTCACCAAGAAAAAATTGATTTTAAAACCATTGCTCCCAAGACTCCATACAATTTCTAATGCTTGTATATACGACTAGCCCATCTGCCAATGGGTTTGCCCAACCATCTGGCTGAGTCACACTGCTTGAATCTTTGCTTCAGTGTCTCTGTAGAGCATCTCTCCTTCCTTTCTATTGTGCAGTTTCCCTACTTCCTTTGCTTCTCTCAATAGCCGCTGCTGAAATTTTGCTTGGCTGTCATTTGAGAGCATCATACTTCTGGCCCCAAATGTACAGTTGTGCAGGGACGTGATTTCCATCATGCCAATGGTGCCTTAGGATGCCTTTGAAACATTCTTTTGACCATTCCACTGTTTCCCAGAGAGGTTGTCTTTTCATTTCAGAAAGATTTCAATAACATCCCATCCTTCCTTTAAAGAAGTTCCAGTGAGGTGAAGCAAAGATGCACGGCTTTTGCTAACCACTCCCTAGCTGCCAGCCACATATCGCTCCACTTACCTTGAGTGACAGCCTCCAAGAAGAAGGTAGGACTGTCTCATCCCCAGAAAGGAAAGCTGGTACATACTGTCCTGGGGCCTGAATGAAAAAGTAGCTCCAATGACATTTTAAAAACAATTATTGAGAAAAACAGTCCAAATATATTCTCTATAGATTTATTTCCAAATGAGTGAATACCAATAATACTCTTTTGTTTAGCATGAAAGCTTTATAAAAGGGAATGTTGACATTTCCCTGCATATATATATATATAATTATAAACATTTATTTGATATATGCACACACACACACACACACACACACACATACCCTTGTGGGATGTAAACATCTTAAAAAGAAAACAATAGGCTATCACACACCAATCTTTAAGGAACTCGCCCCTACTTGATGCAAAACTTGCCTACATCAAAGACTTAATTCAGATAGTACAATGGTTTAGAGCTTCTAAGAGCACGTTAATGGGTAGACTGCAAAAATTAGAAATCGATTAATATGTTAATTCTCAATGTCATATTTCATAAGATATGTCTCCAAAGTTTCTACAGGATCATCCCTAAACAAATCAAGAACAACCACATAAAGATATTTATGGTGATAAATATTAACAAGGGGAGCAAAATCATGTAGACTGAACCACACCCTACTTTCTACAAGAACTCCCTTTCTGCTTCCTCCCTAACCTTGTTTACAGCCTTCTTAGCTTTGTGTCCTATGTCTGGCTCTATTCTTCTAATACCTCTCAAGCTTCTCCTTTGAGAGCCTTCCCCACCAGTCCAGGCCAGGTTAAACTATTTTGGTCTATACCCTTAAATCATACTGTAATCCTCACTGAGCTCAACACAACTGCAAGTTAAATGATCATTTATTTACTGTTTTTCCTGCACTGGACTATAAAACTCAGTGAGGAAAAACGGGTGCCAGAAATCTTGCTTGCCACTTTAATTCCTACCATGGGCCCTAGATAGAAGATTTTCAGTACAAATATTGAATGAAGGAATGGCAAGCTAATGGTATTCATGATCTCCCCATACTGATTCTAATACGTTCACGGCCTCCCCATGGCAAGAATAGGCTTTCTCATGTCTTCTGATGACATGAGTGTTAAAGTTCCTCTTTATTTCAACAATTCTGTGAGTTCTATATGGTTTTTCCTCCAGAATGCTTTTGCTCTACTCAAGTTTTTTGCAGTATATATTTTGTGTTATAACTTAATTGAATCATAGTTGTATATTTTTTCTCCCACTGGGTTGTTAGGGAGCATTATTTTCCTGCCTATTTTTTGGTGATTCTGTGACAAGTAATGTATGACACAAAAGAAAAAGAAATATAGGCACACATCCCCCACCACCTACACAGAGCAAATATTGTCTTGATGATTTTGCCTTAAATCAATGCCCTGAAGATTCCACTAGCCAATTCCTAGTTATACTTTGAAGGTAGTTTCAACACCTGGACTTGGAGACTCCTCACTTGTTCCTTAGAATGACAGTTTGACCAATTTATCTATTCCAGATGACCTTGATTACTTTTAGTAAGCACTCCTATCACCCAATTCTCTTGCTTCTCTGCAAAAGAAATCACTATCACAATAAGAGATAAAACAAGGATGTTTGTTCAATCAATTTATATTGAACAGATGAATTATTACCTAAATATCTCCAGATCTCTTTGAAATGCATAAAAGATATCAAGTAAATAGAGGGTGGTTATTGCTTTTAAGTACCACATTGCATTATTAGTGAACTAGGACATCACAGTTTTAGAAAACTTATCAGCAAGATAGCACCTGGTTATGTTAAGGTAACAAATCACATCCAAATCTCAGAAACAAAAAAAAAATGAGATTCATTTTGGGTGTCATGAGTCAGCTGGGTGGTTCTACTCTTAAAGTACCCAGCCAGATGATCACTCTGACCAAGGTTCCATTTCTGCATTCTATAATACCAAAAGTAGGAGAAAAGAGCAAGGCAAATGTGCATTGGGTTTTAAGTTTCACTAACCAAAGAAAAATCAAATGGATGCCCAGTCTCAAGGAGAGAGGTCAAGCGATGTCCTACCACATGCCCAGAGTGAGGAAACCAGGTTATCATTTAAGTATTGTACTGAGGGATTGCTTGATTTTGCATTATACATTATGGATCATAAGAGGAAAAGAAGAGGGAAGGTATGCTTAAGAGAAAAAAAGAGGACATGAATCTTAAATTGGTTGTCAAGAGGGAATATAGTATGGACTTATTTTTAGTGGATTAGATTATCAATTAAATATGAAATAACCACTTTCAAATAGAAATATAAGAGGTGGAAAAACAATTACAACTTAGAAGAGTTTAGTCCTGAGAAGTGTTCAGATTTCAGTACTGTAAACCAAAGGGGAAGTGATGAACCAGCAGCAGTAAGAGGAATTGATGACTGAAAAATGGACTGTTCTAAGCAGTCAGAGTGACTGACAATACCACCCGAGGAGAAAGGTGTCAAACTACAGAGGATGGTCACAGCATACAAAATTCTATAACCAGGGAGTGTGTCAAGCAAGGTATGAGGAAGGCTGCTGAGAGCCACTGTGGTTTTGGTAACCCTTTGTATTTGTTGCAATTTTACACTGAAATGGACCAGTAAGCAGAGGACTCCTCCAAGACACTGGGGTTACCATAGGAAGATGACATGTTCCCCATCCCAGGTCAACCAACTGGTAGAACTCCCAAATCTGTCAGAAGCTTGAGGTGCTTATCAACAAAGTCAGGCGAGGATGAGTTGGATAGAGATGGAAAACAAGGAGAAAGGGGTGTGTGTGTGTGTGTGTGTGTGTGAAAGATAGAGAGAGAAAGACAATGACATCAACAGTCTAAGAAAGGTTGAATTGTGTGGTTGTTCAATGTTCAAAAGGAGCAGACCAGAAAACTCAGATAAAGAGGCATATTTGTAATCGAGAGTGCACTTTAGAAATTCATAAAACACATGTAGTTTCTAGGGAGTAGCTTTGTGGTAGCAGATTTTGGAGTTCAAGTGTGATAATTAGATAAACATATTTAGAATGTGTTTTACTAGGAAAAAACCAAGCACTTTGAACCAAGTGTAGAGAAGTTGGTAGAAGACAGAAGCACAGACACATCAGCTCTCCATAAAGCAGGGGAAGAAGCCATCAAACCCCCACATATAACACCTGCCAGGGACAACAAAGCAATGTGTTTTCAGAATCTCCTATGTTTTGTTCAGATAGTCCTCTTACATGAGGACTCCAGCCTCTAATACTGCTAATCCCACTTAATTTCCAAATAGTCTACCTGGAGCCTTCACACTCTAATATACTATTAGAAATTTCTTGATGTATGTTTTTCCTCCAAAAGTACTAAGGAGTCTGACTTACACTCCTATAGATGCCCTCCACTGAGTTACCCTCTTTATGCCTAGAAATTAAAAAAAAAAAAAAAAAATCAGACAGAAGAGAAATATCATAGCTGAGACAATTTCACGTAGTTACTGTAGCTGTTAATGTATGTAACTTGCCATGAGGGCTGTAGACAGGTGGTCCCACCATCCCCTCACTTGCCTGTGCACCTATGTTGCCTCAGCCTTCCAGAAGCAGCCCTCCTTATTTCTACTCAGAATTGGTCTCTTCCCTGCTCACCCATCTAATGTTCCAGTGTCTCTTAGTGAAGGCCTCACATGTCTGGGTGAAATTTTTTACTTACTTTTTGGTTTATAGCATTTGTAAATCTGCATTCAATACTTTGAAATTTACATAAATAACTTGGGGATTTAACATGACCCAATACGGCAATGTTATCTTTCCAGTAATCATTGCTTATAAAATTTCTTTGTTTTTGGATTTGGGTTTCTTAGTTAAATAGATGTGAGGAATGCCAACTTTGCTACTGAGGGTTTTGCAAGCCAGGCTGCAAGTTCTGCAATTCAGTAAACTCCATGAAGACGATGGTAATAATGAGAATGGAAGGTGTCCTAGAAAGTCCCCAGCTACAGGCTCCAATAGCTGTGCCCCTGAGGCTCTTCAGTGATTGCTCTAACACTTCTCACATTACCCAGGCTGTGTGGAGAATGACTCAATTCTAACTTCTCTCTGAACTCTTCTTCCTTATAGCATGCTACTTTCCTTCCATGGTCTCTTTGAAGGAATAATTAAGAGAGGTCATGGGCTCAGGAGAAGAGCTACATCATCCTTGCCTCTGTAGTCAGTGCCTTCTCCCTTCAATTGGTTCCTGTTTTGTTATTCAATGGGTTAGGATAAAGAAAATGGGCATCTGTGTTGGCAGGATTACAGAGAGAACCTTGGCTGCAAAGGTTTATGCCAAACAAAGAAGCCAGGATAAGTGAGATTTATACATCACTGGTTACATATTTTGGCCAAGATAGAAGATGGGAAGAGCACAATCAATATTCTGCATAATTGTTGATTACTACTAGCATTCATGGTAATTATATCCCTGAGATGGTCAGAAAAATTTTATTCCCCTAGAGAAAGCTACTCAGGAGTTATTTCTTCTAGTACCTATATTGATGCTATAAAATAAGAAGTATGGGATATAAAAGTGAAAAAATCATTATTTAATCTCAGGGTTTTGTTGTTTATTCTTTTTTTTCTTTTCCTTTTTTTCTTTTAAATTTAGCCTCACTGAAAAGAATGTGGATTGTCACTGACGATGAGAGTCTTGTTGGCACTCTTTATTTGACATCATTGAAGAGTGCACTGAGAAATTTACCTTCCTGTAGCTGAAAAAAAGATTGTTAGCATCTTAAATATCATTCCCAGTGCTATGGTCTGAATATGGTTGGAGTGTGCCCCAAAAGTTCATGTGTGGAAAGCAGGGTCCTCAGATTGGTAATGTTAAAACATTGTGGGAACTTTCGGAAGTGGGGACTAGTGGGAGATCTTACAACATTGGGGCAGGGTCTCCAAAGGAATTAATGTATGTTATGATTTGGATGTGAGGTGTCTCCACAAAAGCTCATGTGTGAGACAATGTGAGAAGGTTTTAAGGAGAAATGATTGGGTAGTTAGAGCCATAACACAATCAGTGAATTAATCCCCTGATGGGATTAACTAGTTGGTAACTAGAGCTGGATAGGGTGTGACTGGAGGAGTTGGGTTTCTTTTGGGGTATCTATTGTGTATCTGGCAAGTAGAGTCTCTCTCTGTTTCTTGATCATAATGTGAGTCGCTTCCCTCTGTGACACTCTTCTGCCATGATGTTCTGAATCACCTTCAGCCCCAAGAAATGGAGCCAGATATCTGTGGACTGAGACCTCTAAAACCATGTGCACCCAAATAAACTTTTCCTCCTCTACAATTGTTCTGGTCAGGTCTTTTAGTCAGAGCAGTCTAAAAACTGACTAAAACAATGTAGTTTGCTTATATCCTTGGGTTAATTCTGATGAAAATGTGTCGTAAAGATCAAGTCTCCTAGTTGCTTTGCCTTCTTGTGTGACCATGTAATCTCTCTCTCTCCCTCTCTTGCATGCACTCTTGTCCTTGTGATATCATTCACTAGAAGACCTCCACCAGAACCAAGTCAAAGTTAGCTCCATACCCTAGAATCTCTGGGACTTTGAGTTAAATAAACCTCTTTTCTTTATAAAATATCCAGACTCTGGTATTTTGTTGGAGTAACAAAATGGACTGTACAACTAAGAAAATAATAATGATGAAATGACTTGTAAGAATGTGTTTCACTGAAACTTATTCAAATTGCTTACTGAACATAATGCTCACCGAATGTAATAAAGTCTAAAACATCAAGCTTATCTGTTGAGTTCCAGATATGCATGGTGTAGACTGCTTGCCTGCCCTCTCTCTCTCTCTCTCTCACCTAACACACTGGCTAAAGATATCTACACCCCGGCAATTCTGTGTAACCATGGCAATTCCCTTCTCTGACATACTCTTCTTCAATTCCCACTGAGCACTCACTAGTTGAAGTGCAGAGCCCCTCACCTTGTAAACTTCAGGTACTATGACCCTCAAGACCCCCCATCACAAGCACCAGTTCTTGCACAGAGCATTTTCTATGACCATAATCACAATGGCTGACAGTAAACTTGGTTATAACTACTAACTGATAACTAGGATTTTAGTATAAAGTGCTTGGCAATCAAATGCATGTGAGCCAACTACGAATCTCCTGCTGCACAGTGTCCAATCCGATGTCTACTTTAGCATTGCAGAGACAGATCTGAGTTTTGTGTTAGCCTAAGACCTAGCCAATTGAGCAGAATCCTTAGAAAAAGAATATAAAATTATGAGTTTAAACATCAGATGCCAAAATTAGCATTTATTTAGTACAATAAAAGAAACCAAAATAAAATATAATGTTAATAGGAGAAAAAGTCCACAAATACTAATATATACACATAGAAACAATATTAACTTCCTGAAACGCCTTACATATAAGGCATTCACATGTATACAGTTTTTTTATGAAACACATTGTTCAATTTTTAAATTGACATGCCATAAAATTAGCTTTGCTATGAATACAATTGTGAATTTTAACCAATGTAGGTTCACATAGCTACTAACACAATTAAGAAACAGAACAGTTAATCGTATTTAAATTCTTCTCATGTTACCCATTTGTAATTAAACCTACCCCCAATTCCAATCCTCTGGAAAATACTGATTTCTTCTCCTTATATTAACATTTTCTAAATGTCAAACAAAGAAATCATGTACTATTGTAAGTTTTTCAGACTGACTTTTTCTACTCCAGAAAATGCTTTTGTGATTCATCCAAGCTGTTGTACGAATCCATATTTTAGTCCTATTTATTGTTGAGTAGTATTCAGTGTACAGATGTACCCAGTTTATCTCTTCATAGTATTTTCCTACAGTTTAGACTGTATACTATTTATAAGATTTTTATAATATTCCCTATAGTCAAAAGTTCATTTTTTTTCAAACATGATTTTTTTTTTCTATTGATTGTTTTTTAAAGTGTCTTTCAATTTTTATCAATTTTTTTTTGGTAAATTTGGGCAAAATTTACAAATTGTTAAGACACAAGAAGAAGAAAACCCCATCAAATTTGTTTTACACTTGGGCAATAAATAAAGCTTGAGAGAATTTTCTGCAAGTTAGCTCTGGCTCTATATTTCACTGTTTTTCTTTTGGTTGGTTGGTTGGTTGGTTGGTTGGTTTCCAAATCGGTCATCCCTTCCCTGCTAGTTACTGCATGACACACTCATATGTAATCAACCTTGGAACCTGGAACATGATGTTACAAGACTGTGAGTAAGCACAGTGAGGGACAGGAAATGGTCTTGGAAGCCATGTGTACTCTGGATGACTAGTATGGACATGCATGGCTCCAAACCATAAACTATATCCCACAAACCAAATTATACAAACCAAATCATCCTGAACTCAACTTCCCTTTAGCTAGATATAAAAATTGCTTGTAGTCACTCCAAGGCCATCTCAAATACAAGGAAGGAAAATAGGCAGAGGAATTCAGAGTACAAATAGATAATGAATAGTCTTCACTGCTAGGTGTTCATATATAATACTGTGTTAATATGTAACGTTCGGAGTTTTATTCTTAACCATTCTGCTATAGCTGCCTCCCATAGAAACTAGGACATAGCCTTTAAACTTCTCAAGTCCTGTTGATTTTGGAAAACCCATTCTAATCCCACATTATTCTCAGAAACTCTGTTCATGGTATGGGAAATGTTATGAACTTCAGAGAATTTAATAGAGGATTTCATTATTTCCCTCTTGGATTTGAGATAATGATTTTCAAGTTAAAAATTCCTAAATGTACTCTGCTTTCCCAGGTATCTCTTAACCCAGGATTTCAACAGGTGACTATTAATGTTTCTTGCTCACCACTACCTTTCAACCCATAAAAGTACACTTTTTCTTCCTGAGAGCCTTTAAAATGTTCTGACATGTACTTAAAGAATGAGTTATGTCAGCTTCTCAAGGTCATTCTCACATTCATTGTTGTTTATCTCTAACAATGATACAGAATGTTAGTGTTCCATAGGTTCCCAGCCCCATGTCCCTGGAGCATCACCAGTTCTAGACACTTGTGTGGGTGTAGCTTCCCATGACTCCAGATCTATTGCTGCAGGAAGGTATACAGTGGAGCCATGTAAAACAATAGCATCATTCATGTCCTGAATTACAAAAGAGCAACATCTTTTTTCCTTGATGATATTTGATTAACTGCTTTGAAAAAATTAGATCAATGGACAATAACACAAACCTGCCAAGGTGCTCCTAACCCCAAGGACCATTGTCAGTAATAATTCCCTTTCTATATGACATATAAGTGTAAAAAATTCTCTCTAGTGGCAGTTTTCTAGTCTTTATTTCCCCAGAGGGATTCTCTGATTGTAGGAAGCATCTTCTATCCATCATTAAGAAGCATAAAATGTGGTCTAAATGGCTGAACCTGTTCTCTAAGTGACAAAGCATGGTGCCATGTGTGACTGATCATTGGAAAGGAGGCTTTTACTTGTGGAATGTAAGAGACTATTTTTTTCTTAACATGAAGATTAACAATAAAATGTATTACATGTATGGAAAGAGAAATTTGAAAATAATTATTAGTATATTCTGGTACAATTATCTCTACTAGCTACTCATACTTTTTTGACCTAGTAATTCAATCTCTAGGTATTTATTATAAGTAAATAATCAGTGATGCCAATGCTTATTTGTGTAACAAAATATACAAATCTTATTTATAAAGGCAAATATTCTGAGAAAACTAACCAATCTTGTATTCATTTGCTAGGATTGTCATGTCAAAGTACCATGGACTAGATAATGTCAGCATGAGATATTTACTTTCCTAAAGTTCTGCAGTCTAGGTGTCCAAAATCAAGGTGTGAGCAGGATTGTTTTATTCTGAGGCCCATCCCTTTGCATTGTAGATAGTGTATTCTCCCTGTGACATCACACGATTATTCCTTCATGTGTAGGTGCTTCCTCAACTCAATTCCTTACAGGAACACCAGTCATATGCAAGTAAGACCTACTGTAATGACCTCCTTTTAAACAACTATCTCACTCAAGACCCTTTCTCAAAATACAGTCACATTCTGGGATAATGAGAAATTGGACTTCAAAACATGAATTGTGTAAATGAAGGGAATGCATTCTGCCTAAAACAATCACATATGAGGAAATTCTTTTTTTATTTTTGTTTTAAATTTTTATTTTTACAGAATGCATTTTGATTCATTGTACACAAATGAGGTACATCTTTTCCTTTCTATGGTTGTAAACAATGTGGATTCATACCATCCATGTAATCATACATGTACATGGGGTAAGGATGTCTGTCTCATTCCACCATTTTTATACCCCCCCCTCATTTCCCTCTATATAATCTAAAGTTCCTCCATTCTTCTCTCAATCCCCACCCCCCACCCCCAATATATATCATCATCCACTTATCAGGGAAAACATTTCACCTTTGTTTTTTTGGAATTGGCTTATTTCACTTAGCATGATATTTTCCAGTTCCATCCATTTATCTGCAGATGCCATAATGTTATTCTTGTTTAAGGCTGAATAGACTCCCAAAGCATAAGAAATCAAAGCAAGAATCAATAATTGGGATGGATTCAAACTAAGAAGCTTTTTCTCAGCAAAGGATACGGTCTATAATGTGAAAAGAGAGCCTACAGAGTGGGAGAAAATCTTTTCCACACACACTTCAGATACAGCACTAATCTCCTAAATTTTTAAAGAACTTACAAAACTTTACACCAAAAATACAAAGAACTCAATTAATATATGGGCCAAGGAACTGGACACTTTACAGAAGAAGATATACAGGTGATTAATAAACATATGAAAAAGTGTCCAACATCTCTAGTAATTAGAGAAATCTAAATTAAAACAACTCTAAGATTTCATCTTACTCCAATTAGAATGGCTATTATTAAAAACACAAGCAATAATAGATGTTGGCATGGATGTGGGGAAAAAGGCACACTTTTACATTGCTGGTAGAGTTGCAAATTGGTATAGTCACTCTGGAAAGAGGAAATTCTTTAACTTCCTAATGAGACACATACTTGTTACTCTACAACCACTAAGAATTATCCTATTTTGTGAATACTTATGTGTATAAGAAAATGTTCATGGTAGTAAAGAGTAAATTTTAAAGATAAGTTATAAGATTATTTAGAATATAATTCCAATTGTATAAATAAGTAAAATAATTCTTGCTCCATCTGCTCACAAAAGCTTAACATCTTTAGCAATTCTCACTGCCAAAAGTTTCTAGATATTGCTTGAGAGTGTTCTATGATGCTCAATTACAAGTGAATATCCAATATGTCCTCCATACCTGACCAAAGAGCATTCAGCATGCCCTGCCAGCCATGTAGCCTCTCCTGCTGTTTGACTAAACTTTCCTTTGGAAGCTGCCACTCCTCTGGCATCACAATAATGCTATCATCTGATTCCAAACATAACACTTCATGCTTTTTGTCCTGTTCCTTGTCTTTGTACCCACTGTTAGCCTCAGGTTCTGCATGGATCCAGGGTTCTCTGGCAACCTCCTGAGTCCCTATAGCACTAAGCACCTCCCTGAGGTCAAGTTGAGTACTATTCTGTGGTAAGTAGAAAAAGTGTCTCATTCTCATGCTGCTGCCCATTGAATAGCTTGAGTTCTAATCAGATACAGAGAGCAGGTGAAATAGCACTTGCTATTTATAAATACTGCTTCTTCCGGCTCATAAACATGATCAAGTGGACATTAGATTGGAAGACAATCCAAAGGGCAAACACCTCTGAGACTGTCTAACTACCTTAAGGTGCTTGCATCTGTCAACTTTCCAAGAAGTTCTAGCATCTTTTAGAAGGTGTTATGAGAATACATCAAATCCTTACTTAGACCCAAGCTAGAATACATGACATGTTTATGTGTGTGTGGGCATCACTGTTTTAAATAATATGGGTTATAATATCCAAATATCCAAAATGCATGTGTATAAAAGAGAGAAATAAAGGAAGGAGGAGAAGGGGAGAGAAGGAAGGAAGGAATTCACTGTTATCTATTTCTTCTGAGAAATATTCAAAGGAGAGTCAGCAGGGAATGCCTGGAAGTCCTCTTAGGAGGATGTGAGAGCTTTGGTCATTATTAACATAAAGAAGAGAGAACTTAGGCATCTCAGCAGCTTTCAATAGGCAATTGGCTACCTCATGTAATAAAGATGTTGATTTATTAGCTTAAATGGATTTATCAAGAAGGCAAAATTAAGGCCAATATTTTCCTTTTTGTACAAGAATATTGAACATCTACTATATGCCAAACATTCACGAGAAGAGGAATAAAAGAAATAAATGCTATTGTGGCAGATATATGCTTAATACATTTTTCAAACTACTTTATAACAGTTTTTACGATAGGATAGTTTCTTTTAATGTAGTGACTTTCCCATCCTTAAGGTGTTCTGAGTGTAGTTGCATGACCATCTCTGAAGGATACAGTGTCAGAAATTTCTGAATCCAAATAGTCTATACCTATGATTCTCAAACTTTATCATTGAACTCAATTACATTGAGGGCTTATTAAAACAGATTCCTGCCAGGCACAGGAATTACACCTGTGATTACACCTGTAATTTCAGGGACTCAGGAGACTAAGGCAGGAAGAGGGCAAATTCAAGGTCAGTCAAGCATCTTAGCAAGACACTCAGCAACTTAGGGAGGCTCTGTCTCAAAATAAAAATAAAAAGGACCTTGGGGTGAAGCTCAGTGGTAACACACCGCTGGATTCAATTCCAACACCACAAAAAATAGAGCACAGCTTCATAAGCACACCCCTATAAAGATTCTGATCCATTGAAGAGTTTGCATTTCTAAGAAGACCTCAGGAGAGGCTGGTGATGGTACTGTTGTTTCCTGGACCACACCTGTAGCACCAATGGCCTGGGGTAGGATACACCAGATTCTTCTTCCTTCTAAGATCCATAATGCTAAGACTGCAGAGAAAGAGAAATGTCTGCCTCCTCAAATGTATTTGCCTCAGCTCACTGAAAAAGGAAAGATGGTTGAAGAAAGTAAAGAAACAACCTGATCAAAAGCAAAAAGTGCCCAAAGTGATAGACCTGTTTCTGGGGCAGCAAGATGTTAAGAAGAAAAAGTTTCCAGCAAGCCTCCCCAGATGATTCTTGTAAAATGGTTTCAAATATAAATTTTTTTTCAAAGATCCCCAATTACACCCTACACAGCTCTTAGATTGCACTGACAAAGCTTTAAAAAATGATGCATTTACTCCATGCAGGCAGCAGTCTCTGGAGCCGAAGCCTCAGCGTTAGTGATGTGTCGCAGCTGGTTTCAGGGCTGCGTTGAAAGCTTCAAGCTTTGGCACGACTGAGCATTAACTCAGCATTAAGCAGAAGCTTTGACACTGGAGACTACAAACTTGGATGGATTAAATACACATTTTGAATATCTCACAAAATACTATCAGTGAGGGGGAGACTGAGATTTTTAAAATGAGAGACAGTTAAGAAGGAAAAAAAAAAAAAAAAAAAGCATGCGATGTAAATGGGGAAAGACACTGGCCTGGCAAATCCTCTCTGTGCCAACCTTCGGCACAGCTCTTCTGCCTTCCAGACTTTGGAGCATTTGTATCGATCTTTCCTGTGAGATGTTAGCCTATGTGTGTACCACTGAAACACAATAAAAAATTATTTGTAATATGACAAACTCTGCACTAGTATCTTTTATTGTTTAAGAGATCCAGGCTAACTGCAGGCCAGCTCCTGGCTTCAGAACAGAAAAATAAATAAATAAATAAAATCGCCTTAGAGCAAGCATTTAGTAAATCCAGATAGGTTACTAAACTATAGGAAGTAATAAATGTTGTCTACTAGTTACAATGTGCATAAAATTTTTCACATTTTTCACAATAATTTCACAGTTATTGACTCATATGAATCTTATCATACTTGATATGTTAAAACAGGATTATAACATCCAAAGTCCGACTCATTTCCCCCACCCTAATGAGTACAAGCATAACTTGATTTTTTGTGCGCCATATTGTTGCACTTCACGGTATTTTTTTTTCACAGATTGCAGGTTTGTGGCAACTTGTGGTGAGCAAGTTCATTGACACCATTTTTATAATAGCATTTCTAAATGCTTACTTTGTGTCTCTGTGTCACATTTTGGAATTATCACAGTATTCCAGACTTTCATGCTACTATGGTATCTGTTATGGTGATCTTTGTGATCAGTTTTCTTTGGTGACACTTTTGTAATTGTTTTGGGGGTTACAAAACATATAAGTATAAACTTGTAAAGAATAAAAAGTGTATGTGTTCCTTCTGATCTACCCATTGACTGGCCATTCCTTCATTTCTCCCTCTTTTCAGAATATTCCCTGAAGCACAACAGTATTGGAATTAGGCAAATTAATACCCCTACCATGGCTTCAAAGTGTTCAATTGAAAGGAAGAAACACACATATATACCCTTAAATAAAACAATAGAAATGATTGAGTTAAAGGAGAAGGCATGTTGAAATTGAGATAAAACAGAAGCTAGGACTTAATGTGTGTATCAGTTAAGTAAATTGTGAAAGCAAGGAAAAGTTATTTAAGGAACTCAAAGTACTATTCCAGAAAATACACGAATACAAAAGTGAAACACAATTATTGGTGATGGAGAAAGGTTTAATGGTCTGGATTGAAGATCAAACCAGTCACAACATTCCTCTAAGTCAAAGCCTAATCCAGAAAAGAAGAGTCCATTGATGTAGCAAACTTCATTGCTGTCTTATTTTATGTCTTTACCTTGGCCAGGCAACCATCCTCCACCACCTTTCTGATCATTCAGCAGACATTAGTCAGCAAAAAGATTATAACTCACTGAAGTCTCAGATAAGCAAAGGCAATTGCAGCAACGAATTATTTTTCAATTCAGGTATATACACCTTTAGACATGATGCTCTTGCACACTAATCGACTACAATAAGGTATAAACATAACTTTTATAAATATAGGAAAACCAAAAAATTTGTGTGACTGGCTTTATTGGGGGATTAGTTGTATAGAGATTGCCTGGAACTAAACCTGCAGTATCTCTGAGGTATGCCTGTATCAGAAGGATTTAGTTCGCTGCCTAAGGAAATTTAGAAGCTTAAAGGAGGTGTCAGGGCAAAATTCCAGTTATACTCAGCCAAGTTCTCTACTTTCCCTCACAATGCATATATAAATTCCAATTCCTAATGCTACCCTTATAAATAAACTCATACATTTATATTTCAATTCTCATTCTTCCTTTTATTTTTTTAATGTGTCCTTCTTAGTTATACATGACAGTAGAATGTATTCTGACATATCATACATACATTACAACTCATTCTTGTGATTGTACATGATGTGGAATTATGCTGGTTGAGTATTCATACATGGACATAGGAAAGTTATGTCTAATTCATTCTATTGTCTTTCTCATTCCCATCTCTGCTCCCTCTCCTGATACAGATTCTAGATAATATATTTCTGAAAACACAGCACAATAGTAATAAGCAACAATAACATACTATTCTAAATATCCAATGTTCTAAAAGTAGGATGTATTAGCTAGAATTCTTCTCCAACTCCCAAGTACACATCAATTAAATATCACTGATATCCTTCCTTTTCTCCCCTGCCCCTACTTCACTGTCTTTCATTTTGATGGTGGCATTGGGGGTAGGAAGTTCTAAATCAGATTAAGAAGGCAAATTTGATGAAAAAACACATAGGTCATGCTAGCAAATTTTCAGTACAACTATGTGTTAAGTAAATAGCCTCCCAAAAGGAACATTTTAGGATGAGCATACTTATTTTGTCAGTTTAGACTATATCTTCAGATTCTAACACAACTGTGTATTTTTGTTTCTTTGCTTTTTTATTTTGGGGGGTGGATATAGTTTTACTATGTTGCCAAGTCTGCCCTCAAAATTGCAATCCTGGGCTGGGGAGATAGCTCAGTTGGTAGAGTGCTTGCCTTGTGTGCACAAGGCCCTGGGTTTGATCCCCCGTACCAAAAAAAAAATTGCAATCCTTCTCCCTCAGTACCCCAAGTAGCTAGGACTTAAAGTATGTGCCACCACACTAACATTATTGTTAAAAGGTACAGATTAATTGAGTCATTTGACTTCTTTGCTACCAAAACATAGCCATCAATTTTTGGTCATTAAATTCCATTGTGAAATATCTAAATGTTATATTGATATAGCCCAAGTCTTATTTTTTTCATACTTTCTTAAATATCAACAATTATTTGTTTGGTAAGTAACTGGATTACAAAGGTACTTGTTTTCAGGGAGTTCACATAGTGATTAAGGGGATACACATATTTTAACAAATATGTGCAATAAGTTGTTGCTGATATTTAATAGAAATTATTTTGATCTGTAAGTGTCCCCCCACTTCATATATTGGAACCTAATCCCCCAGTACAATAATATTAGGAGGCAGAGCTTTGGGGAATTGATTAGATAAGGAGGGCAAAACTTGCATAAATATAATTAATGCCTTTACAAAGCAGCCCAAAGAAGCTTGTTTTCTCCTTCTAACTTTGCAGTGTAAGAATGCTGCAAATCATTCTCCTTGAAGCAGAAAGAGAGTCCATACCAGACACTAAATATACTAGTACCTTAATTTTGGAATTGTCGGTTATTGGTTGTAAATTACCCATTCTAAGGTGTTTCATTATAGCAATCTGAACGAACAAAGACAAACGTTTATATTGGAACCAGTGCTGCACAAAGCAGCAGTCAATTGTGTCTGAGCATGCTAACTAAACTTATACCAGTTCCGATAGTTTAAGATCTGTACCTGGGAAGGGGTCTAATAGGGCACAGCATCCATTTCTATAGGTATGAACTCAGAGAAATCCAAAGGGAGAAAGCATAATTTATATCTGATTAAGCTCACCTTTGAAAAAATGCCACTGAGAGAGTTTTGACAAAGTTAGTTGGTTCATGTTGTGGGGTGTCTCTCTTTAGATGTACATTCTAATGAGTTGAGACAATTGCCATGTTCTTATCACCTACCTTTTCATTTAGGGATGATGGACACATTTGTTATCACTAAAATATTACAATATTGCTGAAAAGGAAAGAAGGTTTAGGGGCCTGACTTATACAGGTGGGTTATCTTCAGGGTGAATGTATTCCTCAATTCTGCTTCTTCAATTTGCTTATCTAGCTAAAAAGTTATTTGTAGGTATATTAAAAAAGTTTAATCTGCAGTAAATCAAATCTTTTCTCCTAGACAAGCCTTCCACAGTGAGGCTGATTTGGGGGAATCAATTCATTGTTGAGACATAGCAGTGGGTATAGCCATAGACTGGTGTCTGGAAAACAAGGTGACAGATACTGAATAGAAGGATTAAACCCACTGGGCCCAAAGCAACCAACTTCAGGGGGCAGGGATTGGCAGCAAAGTATTAAGGAGGGGAGATACATAGGCAGTGGGCATGATAAAACCTGGCAGCAGACAGTCCTTCCCCAGGCCATTCTGCAAGCTTAAGAATACTGGTAAGAACAAGAACAGGTTCTGATTCAGAAAATTAAACTGGTAAGATCAGCTACTCAGGGGTAAGACCTAGGAAACCTGAGGATGGGGAAAAGAAACAATATACATTTGTTCTGTTCGTATGGCACCTCATGTAGCCTGAGCAATGATTTCAGAGAGTAGACATGATGTCTTATTATATAGATGAGGAAACTGAGTCTCAATGAAGCTAGAGAAACAGTACAGGCACTGGGCTGCGGCAGAAGTAACAATGCAGGGATACTAAACTCCAAACCAAAGCTTCCAAAATACTATGACAAAACTAACCAACTCTGAGGCCCACAGAGCTGTATTTATGGGAGTGTGTGTATGTGTGTGTGTGCGCACGTGAGCGCGAGAAGAGAGAGTGTGTGTGCATGTGTGTGTACCTCTTTCAAAGGAGAATGAAAAGTGGGAAGAAAGAATGAGGATGGTCAGGTTATTACATTACCCTTTAAGATTTTAAAACACGGTGGCATTTATGACAATCATATTGTGATCCATCTACTAAAACATAAAAACATGGAGGTCTAATCTCTCCAGGTTAGGATGCAATTTTGTCCCTGGAATATCAAGTAACACAGCCTTGAATGCAAAGGCTGCCTTTGACTGAGGACAGTCTGGGAAACAATTTTCCACTGCATGTTAGCGTATCTGCAATCAAAGTCTGTGTGTATCTGTGATTTTTTTAATCCCTTCACTTCTTTGCTCTTTTCCGTCATTGTGTCCCTACTTCTCCTGTCTCCACACCATCCCCCAAAACACTTTTCTCTTGCCTATGGAGATGGGAACCAAAAGGAAATTGATGCAGTAGCGGGTTTAATATGACATTTGAAAAGTGACTTTTTGATTTTCAATTAACCTTGCACAAAGAGGAAATATTGAAATTCGCCCCTTTGTTCTTGGCTGGATCTGCAGACAGCCTGCCTGGTACCAAAAGCTGAACAGGACCTGGGGTGGGGTGGTGAGGAAGGAAATGGCTAGGACAGGAAGAAAGAATCTGGCACTTACCAAAGCACTGGGCTTCTATTTGCACAAAATGAGAGAAGGCTAGCCTGTAGTAATTATTCTCAGAAGGGGGAAACAGGTAGGAGAGAAATGCTCTTGTCATTTGTTTGACTTAATTGTATGCTTTTATGAGCCGTCTGGCTGGAAGGATTAAAGTTACTTTTAATAACACTTCCTTTCAAAAAGAATTCGATTTGAAGTTTCCCAGTAGGGCCTCCCAGTCAACAGCAGAGTCTGTTCCCCAACCCATGTCGCCTCCTCCTTTCCCTTGTAGCCAACCCTCTCCCCTTCCCTTCTTTGAAAGTCCCATTGTTCTGTTTGTAGAAGGCGATGCTTACACCATAATATAAAACAGTAAAGTTAACTCCATAGTCTCCTCTGTACAGATTCTAATACAATCTATACTACAGCCAATATCCCCACACCACACTCCCATTGCAAAAGGAAACCTTGAAAATCGTTATATATGGAGAACGAAGTAGCTTGAAGCTTTAGACCTCATTAAGCTGCATTTGAACACCAGCGTGGTGACAGCGACAAGGTTCCATAAACACACACACTGCACGTTATTAAGAGAAACTCTGGTTTCGCAGATGGAGCCTTTCAATCGGCTTCCTCCCTCCTTTGTGCCTCTGTTCTTGCCATGTTTCTGCTCCACGCTCCCTAGCTGTTTTCTCTGGCCCTTTCTCCCTTCTCACTGTTTTTTGTCTGTGACTCATCTTGCTTTGCCGCTTCCCCCAGCGTCGTCGAGGTCCAGCGCTGCAGACCCGGGACAAGGGGGCTGGACTGAGTGGACTGCGAGCTGCACGTGCAGAGCCGCACCGGACCGCGGCGAGAGGACAGCAGCGCACCCCGCCCGAGGCCCGAGACATTCATCACCCGCGCCTGCACGCGGGAAGAGGCTTCATCTCATCCCTAGATGGCAGCAGGATTCTGAAGCTGGCGCAGCCCTCGGCAGGCTTTTCTGGTCTATTTTCCTGAACAGATTGCCAGGGGATACGGCGGCTAAACAGCCCGGCGCCTCCCCGGAGTGCAGGTCAAGCAGAAGAGCAAGCCGGACAGACGCAGCTGGCGGGGCCTCTGGGGTCAGATCCTGCAGCTCCGGACATCACATCCTCTCTTCGCACACACAGATGTGCGCGAAAGAAGAGGGGGGGAAAAAAGAAAAAGAAAAAAAAAAAAAAAAAGAAAAGAAAAGAAAGGGAAAGAAAGAAAGGGAAGTTCATTCTCTTGGAGACTGTGTCATGGTAAAGACCAGTGATTCTGGACAGTTACTGACGTCCCTTAGGCATGAGTGCACAGAGGGCACGCGTGTGCATGCGCGCGCACACGTACACAAACACACAGACAAACAGACTCATGGGGAAAAACTCTTTCTACCACTGAATGGGGGCCAAGGGGTTTGAGGGCTGCAGAAAGGTCTCAGGATCTGGAGATGAGATTTTTATTTCCAGTATCACAACCATGCTGCTGTACACATTGGGGGAAAGTTTCTGTCCCTGAGCCTCAGTTATCTCATCTGTAAAATTGGGGTTATTACAGCTTTCAGTTCTGTGTACATACAATAGATTGTTAAAATGATCACTTGGAACAAAGAAGGAGAAAAATCACTTTGGCAGAAACAGTCTCACTGCTGCAGCATTTGGCCCAGGAAAGGAATTTTCCTTCAAAGGAAGCATCCGAATGTTGTTTCAGTGTTTATTTTGATCAGGAACAAATGAATTATTTGAAAACAAAGGTTGGAGGTTGTTTCACAACTTAAAAGCTGGGGATCTTATCTTCAAGCCACTTCTTTTATTTACACCCAAGCCCCAATCCTGGATTTTGTCCTCACTTGGAAATCCTATGCATCAGAATCTTTATCAGTAGAAACTACCTGAACCAGCCCAATAGATGTATCCCAAGGGCCCCAGGATTACATAGGAAGAGCAGATACTGGTCTGTTTCCTTTACTCTGTAATGGAAAAAGTTATTGTTAACATGGCATCTGACACACTGTGTGCATTAGGATATTTCCCACCCAGACTAACTCGGGGAAGGGGGGTGTGGGGGAGTGGACCAGCCAAATATCTCATCTTTTAGTACACTTGCCTGTCTCCTCCATTTCTGAAAGTTCTATCCCTTTCTTGCACCATTGCAATCTTCTGAAAAAAAAAAAAAAATGGGCAGAACAGATGTTTTCATCTCTCTGTCATATCTGGGGTTGTGTTTCCTTCATTCTCTTTTGATCTCAAATTTCAGCAAACCCCAACCCCAGGAATTGTGTAATATGTGCAAAATGTAAGCCATCTTGATTATTTATACTAAAGGGAGTAGAGTGTTTTGCAATCTATCCTTTTACTTACTTTGGGTTTTACAGAACTTAAAGCTGTTCCAAAGTGATACAGGGAGGGAGACAATAAAAAGATGTGAAATAAAATCTGGTCAATGACAATTATATTTCCCTTAAGATATTATGCTAGATCATGGGACAGGAAGCAAAGTCAACAAATTTCCAACATTTGAGTCCTCCCTATAATATTTGAGTATTTAGACCTATAACTTGACCCCTGTAACATTAAAAACAGTAATATTATCATATAAGTCATTCCAGAAATCTCATATTATAATATTGACTTGCCAAATAATCTCATCCTTAGAGATTTCTAATAGTCTCTCTCTGACAAATTTTTCAACTGCATAAAGTCCTACACTTCAATAGTCTCCCACACAATTCCAAAACTCAGCTTCCCTTCCCAGCTGTTTCCACAAACCTTTGCCAGCATGAACTTCAAGGTTCATCACCCGAATCAGTCTAAGACCTTCTATCCCTTCTATTTTCTCTTCTAGAAAAAGTATAAACCTCAGTGGAAACTTCATGTAGAAAAGAGATCAAAACTTTAATCTGCATTCATTTGACCAAGAGCCAGGGGACAAGACAATGTTGGTGGCACTCACCTATCATTGCCTATTGTTCTCACTAAATTTCTTGGACCTTTTGTGCTACCTTCTTTTTCATTTAACTTCTAGTTCTTTCTTTTTTGGTTTTGGTCCTAGGGATTGAACCCAGGGACATTTAACCACTGAGCTACATGCCCAACCTTTTTATCATTTTATTTTCAGCCATGCTCCTTAGAGCCTTGCTAAGTTGCTTAGGGCCTTGCTAAGTGGCTGAGGCTGGCTTTGAACCTGCAATCCTCCTGCCTCAACTTCTGGAGCCACTGGGATTGCAGGTGTGTGTCAATCAACCTGGTTCCTAATTTTTTCTTATCATTGCCTGCCTTGGTTATTTTACCCTAGTTATTTTGCTAATACCTTTACTGAGTGCACCAAAATTGTGGCATTTTCCTCAACATTCTCACCACTAAATAAATACCCTTCTGTTCCACAGATGAGCCCCTCGACTGCTGCACAGATGAAAGGAGTTCATTAGGAAGAGTAGACCTAAAGCCCTGCAACTCACATAAATGTTTATCTACCCATGTTTATCTACCCGTCTTTACTTCCTTTCTTCTAGTCTCATGGGAGAAAGGACTTTTTTCTGATGCTTGGTAACCGATCCAGGAATTCTCTTCATCTCAACTTTGCTCTTCTCTAGGATGGAGAAGCATCTCTTCACACTCCCTTCTTGTTCTTACATCAGTCATCTGTCATGCTCTCTACAGCTCAGTGTAAGGAATCTGGCCTCCCAACCACCCGTCAATCTGCATTATGCCCGCCTCTCCCATTACAGGAACCCAGCCTCCCAACCCACCTGTCAATCTGCGCTACGCCCGCCTCTCCCGTTACAGGAATTTCCGGCTTATGTTGCCATAACCTTCCTGCCTCCCACATTACGTTCTAATATGTCATTGGTTCATCAGTCAGTCTGTAATAATTCTCCTCCGCGATTGGTTCCTCCCAGTCCACAAAATTCCGATAACTAAAAAGAAACCCTGTGCCATCTTCTTCTTTTCTTTCTTCCCTTCACCCAGCGGGCACGATTCGTCTGCATAAAATAAAAAGTTCCTCGTTTGGGACCTGTGTCTGTGGAGCGTTTTTCTGGGAGTTATCAATGAACCAAAACTGCCCCTTACATCTGGCCTAACACTCAGTAGTACTGAAATATTTGTATGTCAACACACACACACACACACACACACACACACACATGTGCATACAATACACACTCCAAAGTTCTGCCACACCTCTCTACCTTTGCTTATGCATTTCTTGTGATGAAGAATGACTTTCTTATACTTTCTTTTTCCACTGATGCTTTCCCATCATCCAAAACTCAGGCTCAAGGACCATGTCCCATGGAATACACTTTCACTCACATCTAAAATAAACTAAGATCTTTCTTTTGTTTGCCTTGCAGGGAGTACATACCTTTATTATAGCAGTTACACACACCTTTTATTTTTCTCATCATGTGTGCAATTTCTGTTTAAACACTAGACTCTGAGCTCCTCAAAGGCAAAATCTGTGTCTTAGTTATCTTTATATTTTTAGAACAAAATGCAGACCCAGCAACATAGTATTAAAGTTTGCTTTATTTATCAGTCACATTGTCTCCTATGCTTATTGTCTTCAAAGAAAAAAGTTTCTTCACATCACCCCTGCAGAATGGAGAGTTCTGTAAACTGTGCTTGTGTCACCTGATCCCTCTCCTCATTTTGCCTATTTTAGCAGAACTGAGTTCTAGTTCTAAGGCCAGCCAGCCCAAGTGGTCAGTGTTGTATGAGTTGGACTTGTAAAAAAGGCTCTTGTGAAACTCTCACTCTGTGGTCAAGGAGTTTTTCCAATTAGAAATGGATACCATGGAAAGAAGGAACAAGATGGCAACAGAAGCAACATCTGTAAGGTCAAGAGACAACTATAGCCCTGAAGGCAAAAAAATTATCATACTCCCTTCAGTGAACTGAGTCTGAAAAGCAAAAGTAATGAACTTGTTCTTGATTGTATTAAACTGATAATTATACTAAGGTTTTACAGAAAGTGTCAGAATGCAGACTAGATCCCAGGTTTCTGTAAGTAAAGCGCTTACAAGCCCACTTTATCTACTTTGCTCCTCTTTTTTATATAATCTGATGAGCATTACAAAGATAAATGTTAAATAGCCAGGTCTCACCTAGTATGAATGAAAGGAAGAAAGATACAAAGGAAGGAATAAAAGACAGGATGAAACTTAGAAATAGAGTGGAAGACTATGAGCTTAGCAGCTGGTTTACTATTCAAAGAACTATACATGATAGAAGGTGGCTTCTTAAGCTAAAGAGTTGTCTATAGAGCATTTATACTAATGGTCCCCTTTGATTGATTTTTATACCAAGTCAGTCACTATATCCTCCTCCTCCTCCTCATCATCATCAGGTACACTTACCAGGCACCAGTGAAAGAACTTTACAGTTTTAGGTATTTAATCTTCCCAATAATCCCTTGTGGTAGTTACTGCAATAATCCAAACTCTGTAGATGAGAAAAAAGGAGGCACAAATATTAAATAAATGGACTAATATTACACAGTCAAGAATTGGAAGCCTACTAGATACACATTTATTCACATGCATTATCTCATCTAATTCTAACAGCAATTTTAAAAAGGAGTAACATAATTATATTTTATAGTATACTAATCATCATTTTATAAATGAGGAATCTGAGGGATCAGTGGAATAATGTTTTGCACTCCTAGTTAGGAAGACCCTGTTTCGTCTGATATAAACATCTGATCTAAATAACATTACACCTCTGTCTTTCAAGCTGAATATTGAGGAATAAGTAGAACATTATCATGAGTCAGTAAATTATCTCTTTACAGGATTACTTTTGTTCCTGTGTAAATAACATTTTAAATGTTCCTTAGGAAAATGGGTTTTTGGAAAAAAGAAAAAAAAAGATAAAATAAACCTGCAGCTCCCAGTCTGGTGTGAGTCTTTTGCTTGACTTTGAAGGCAGGAATTTGCCTCTAGTGCACCCATTATTCCTTTGGTTGTACCTTCGCTTCCTTTCTTCTAAACTTGCCAGAGTCATCCATCCACACTTGACCTTTTTCTTACATCATAAAGCTATAACTCCTTCAGCCATATTTTTTTTTTTGCAGCAGGAGACTTCCTCAGCCTAGTATTCAAGGCTGACTCCTTGAGAACGCCATGCTCTGCTCCCCTTCACTCTATATAGCACTTAGTTACAGAGAGCATCCAAAAGCTGTTTTGTGTCACTAATAACGCAATGCCATAGGCTTGGGAAATTTTTGTAAAGAAAAGAGGTTAGAGGTCTGGTCCAAGGTCGAAGACTTCATCTAGTGATTTTTCCTGGCTAGCCAGGTCTCAAGGTGGTGCGGGACATCAGGTGGTGTATAATAGGGATATTGTGTGTTTATGGTGTGTTCTCTGTCCTTCTTAAATGACACCAGAATTCAATCATGAGGACTTCACCCTGATGACTTGATCTACTCCTAACCACTTTTAAATACTGTAGATGGACTGAGTTTCAACCTTATGACATTTCACAATGGGGGTTAAATTTCAATAAGAGTTTTCATACAAGACAAACCATATCAAAGCCTAACACAGACACAGAATGGTCAGAAAAAGAATCCTTGGAATGTCTCTTTTTAGTACTGTACATGTACAGTATAGTCATTGATTGTTCTTAGAGAATGTTTGTAAGCACTAACTTCTGATTTGCTGAGGAGTTTAGCAAATCTGCATTTCCACTGGCAGAGATGGGGAGATGGACTGATTTTGATATTGAGCCAGTGGCTTCTGGAAATCTAGTCCAGAGTGTTCCTCTCCTGCACTCAGTGACAGTTGTCTGTCAAAATAAAACTAGTGCAAAGAAGAGAAACTAGGCTAGAGTTCTAGTTCCAGTAAAGAGGCTAAGATTCTTAGGAATTTCTGATTCTCAATAGAGTTCCTGATTTTCCCATAGGGACTCTATCAGGTACATTAAATAATATAGTCAGAAGTAAGGGCGGGAACAAGGGCAAAAGGAAGGGAAGGAAGGAAAGGAAAAAGGAGGGAGAGAGAGAAGAAGTAGTAATTCTACTGATTGGGTAGGGTCTGGGTACAAGAACACACTGAAGGATTCCACTGAACTGAGAAGTCCTGTCTTACAGAGTGATGCCTTGAGGTTTAAAACAAACAAAACCAAGAAAACAGAACTAATCCAATTTTCTTTTCTTTTCTTTCTTTTTTTCTTTTTTTTTTTTTTTTTGGCCATTTAGAAGAGAACTAAAATATTTGGGTGGATAAATCTCCTTGCCCTTAAGAAATTACTGAATGGGATTATTTGCCAAAAATAAAAATGTTCTTAGGGGCTTGGGTGGGTAGTTCAATTAATTGAAAACAGTCAAAAGTTGAAGTGCATACTGTTTTGGGATATGCAGAAGAGATCTTTACAATTTATTGAAATCAAGAATATCTCCTCTTGATAACCCAAATATCCTCTATATCAAATGGATGTATTTCGAGTTGTAGACTTAAGAGCTATAGACAGGGACTTACAAATCATACCACAGAGGAGACCAATCCACCTGCTGATTTTGAAAGCCTTACTTACTATATCAGTAACTGTCTTTGAGCCATAATGCTTGTCACCAGCAGTTCTGAAAGTATTTCTCAGGGTTTATTCTCATGATCATTATGAAAAGGATCAGGATTTAAAATGAAATTAATCCCCTATCTCTCACCCTGCACAAAAATCAACTCAAAGTGGATCAAGGACATAGGCAATAGAACAGAGACCCTGAGCCTAACAGAAGAAAAAGTAGGCCCAAATCTTCACCACATTAGCTTAGGAACTGACTTCATTAACAAGACTTGTAAAGCACAAGAAGTAAAATCAAGAATCATAAATGGAATGAATTCGAACTAAAACGCTTCTTCACAGAAAAGGAAACAATCAATAATGTGAAGCTACAGAATTGGAGAAAATCTTTACCACATGCACCTCAGATAGAGCATTAATCTCCAGGATATATAAAGAACTCAAAAAACTTAACACCAAAAAAACAAATAACTCAATCAATAAATGGGCTAAGGAACTGAACAGACACTCCACAGAAGAAAAAAATCAATTGAACAACAAATATATGAAAAAAATGTTAATCATCTATAGCAAATAGATAAATGTAAGTCAAAACTACACTGAGATTCCATCTCATTCCAATCAGAATGGCAATTATCAAGAATACAAGCAACAATAAATGTTGGTGAGGATGTGGGGGAAAGGGTACACTCATACATTGCTGATGGGACTGCAAATTGGTGCAACCATTGTGGAAAGCAGTATGGAGATTCCTCCAAAAACTTGGAATGGACCTACCATTTGATCCAGCTATCCCACTCCTTGGTTTATACCCAAAGAACTTAAAATCAGCATACTATAGTAATACAGCCACATCAATGTTTCTAAGCAGCTCAATTCACAATAGCTAAACTATAGAACCAACCTAGGTGCCTTTCAATAGGTGAATGGATAAGGAAATTGTGATATATATACACTATAGAATATTACTCAGCCTTAAAGAAGAATGAAATTATGGCATTTGCTGGTAAATGGATAGAAATGGAGAATATTATGTTAAGTGAAATAAGTCAGTCCCAAAGAACAAAAAGTCAAATATTTTCTCTGATACACAGATGCTAATTCACAATTAGGGAGGGGGAAGAATAGAGGTACTTTGGATTAGACAGAGGAGCGCAAAGGAAGGGGAGGGGGTATGGGGTAGGAATGATAGTAGAATGAATAGGACATTATTACCCTATGTACATATATTATTACATGACCAGTGTAACTCTACATCATATACAAACAGAAGAATAAGAAGTTATACCCCATCTATGTGTGATGTGACAAAATGCATTCTACTGTCATGCATAACTAATTAGAACAAATAAAAAATGGTAGAAAAAAAAAATCAGGCCTTTAGAAAACTGACTTTAGTTTTAGCAGCCACACAGTTCCTGCCTAGGAATGGTGCTGGTTACGTCTGACTTCTGTAGGACCAATAAACAAGTCACACTTTCTAAGCATGATGGTCCTAAAACATTCTTCCTTCATTCACATTACCTCAAATTTAATGTTTCAGCATTAATTTTCCTCCTATAACTTCTATAACACTTTTTATCTGCAGTTAGCCATCGGGTTACCACTTTTTATACCACTTTATCCTGTTGCTTGATAGATAGCATTTATAAGGAATCTTACACTCTCAAGTCAATGTAAAGTACTTTCAGAAATGTACCTAGTAAAACATTTGTAAAGTTTTCTTCCAAAGGCCACTGGAATATCACAGGGAATTATGGGTGTTCTGTGAGGAAGGGAAGGTGCAGAGGTGCATTCTTCTACAGATTTTGACAAGCTATATACTAGAAAATCAAATTAACTTTAACTTATGTAGTCAAAATTTACTCTTATGATATTATTTTTGCAAAAAAGTTTAATATCCACCAAACCATAAAAACCCACTCTTAATGTTTTATAACAATGCAAAAAAAAATTCATTATATTTCTTTTAAATATATAAAATGGAGAAATTGAGGCTTCTTCAAAATGTTTGAACCATATCCATATCCAAAAAATATTTGTCAATAAATGATTTTGAGCATGAGTGATGTCACTTGATTGCAAAATTCAATATTCTCATCAGCGTGTTAATGCACTAAGGATGGCTTCTTAAAACAATAGAGAGAAATAGTTGTGAGGAAAGGTTAGGCATATTTATTTACTTCAAGTCACTACAACTTGCTCCAAGTTGAATCTGCAAGGCAGTGTGAGAGCTTCAAAGATGGTTCATGGCCACTCACCTGAATGATGATCTATTCCTGTAGTGGATACGAGTTACTTCACAAGGCAAACTGTATCATGTCATGAGAACGTGTTCTTTCTCACGCCTCCTCATACACACTAACTTCCCCCTCCATACACACTAACAATACTTTCTTCAAAAGTCAAACATGTCCCTAACTCAGGAATTTTAGAACCCTGTGTTTTCTTTTTACAAAACACTCATTCTTCTCTTTTAACCCCTCTACTACCTGAAACAGACAAAAACACTCAGAAATGTTCATATAAATGATTCAGAATTATTCTAGCTATCTTCCATAGATGACCTAAATTATTACTCAAGTACTAATCACTCTCCTAATACCATGTCTTTTGACTTCCATTAAATTTGTAATTATGCATAGGTTTGCATTTGTTTTTTACCTGACTTCTGTATGATCAAAGAGGTCAGGGGACACACTTGTTTTGCTCTTCACAATATGCCCAACAGCTGGACCAGTTCTCCATATATGATAAGTAACATATATGTATAAATACAAAAGTGTTGATATTTATACTTCTACTGTCCAATTCAGTGAAGATGATTTTTATATCAAAATAGTGACATGTGGGCTGAAATTTGAAAGTAGCTTGAGCTTTTTATAAACTGAGATTTGAGGAAAATAATAGTCCCACTATGTCCTGCTATTTCTAGACCATGACTCAAGAATTTTATAAAATTCTACTGCCACTTATCAAAACAGACATTGATAAATGTGAGCACCCTGTGAAAAGTAACCAGATGTCAAATCGCAGGTCATATCACACATGGCATTGTTGAAAGAATTGGATATTTAATCTGAAGAAGAGAGGCAGATGTGCAGTAACATTTTATCCATAGAGATGAGAGATTTACATGATTTGGGGAGCTTTAAAGAGAGGCTCTTCCATTTATACTGGGATTCCTTCTACCTATGAGTTGTGGAAGGATGCATTGAACTGGTGCATGATGCAAACAGGTGACTGACTTCTCATTAAACTCCTACTGGTTTATAGTGGCAAAGGAGGTATTTATGCCTTGCTTTGTTTTCTCACTTGTAAAATATGAATCATGATAATAATAACTGGGTTAGTCTACTTTCCTTTAATGTGACATAATACCTGAAATAAATAAAACAGAGAATGAAATATTTACTTTGACTTTAGTTGCAGAAGTTTTAGTCCTTAGTCACTTGATTCTGTTGCTTTGAGTCTCTAACAAGAACCCCATGTTGAACCAAAGCTGCTTGCCTCATGGTGGATGCAAGGCAGATTGAGAGAGAGAGAAAGGAGCAACCAAAGTTTCAATATCCCCTTCATGGGCACACCCCACAATGACCTAACTTTATTCCACTAGTGCCTGCCCCCTTAAAAGTTCTAAATTTTCCCAAGAGCACTGCAGGCTGATGACTAAGCACAGGGCCTTTCAAGGACATTAAAGATTCAACCCTAACAATAAAAATAATAGTACTAATAACAATAGGATATGAATAATCATTATTTTATGAATTGCTGAGAGAATTGGATGAGGAAAAAAAGTTTTCTAAAGTATTGTTATACATTGTATGGGATGCAGAAAAATTAAAACTTTTATGATAATCAACATTCATTAAGCATTTATTAGAGCTAGGTACTGTACTAATCATAGTTTGTTCCATAAATAATTATCTGTTGAATTGAATGCATAAAATACTATTGCTGATATTAATGTTCCATAATAAATTAAATAGCTGACCTCAAATGAATGATTGGCATATCCACTTGATCATGGTAATTTTTTTCTGGCTTGCTAATTTCCTAACTGTCATTACTCACTCAGTGGGTGGACTGTCTACTGCTGCCCATCACCAAGAGTAGCATGTTGGAGTCCTCAAAACAGCAGTGAGATGAGGGTTCAAAGTCCCATGGTTTCTCACACTTACCCATGAAGAAATACTTACACATGCATACATTCTATATTTCATAAGCAGAGATCAGCCTGTGATTTGGTGATTAAAAACATTAAGTTGGAATTGGTAGAACTTGATTCTACTCATCAATTTGTCATTAGCTAGTTATGCCATGTAACTCAAGTTTTGCGGGGGTACATGAAAAATAAGGGTTGCTTATTTTTACCCATTTTATTTCTGTTATATATTTTAAATTCTATATTCTATTTTGTCCTTAAAAAGGTGTTTCTCTGAAAGCACTGAAATTTTTAAACTTTAAAATCATTTTAAATGTGAATCTAAGGAGCCAGCAAATGAATCCTAGGACTTGGGTATTGGTATGGGAGCAAATTTATGCAAATGCCATACATAGAGTAGATTGGAGAAAGTGGGATGCCTTAAGAAGAGAAATTATAAGACAAGAGAAGCAATCAATTTTAAGAAAACTCTCTTCCTCATTGGGCAAAAGACAATAGGATTTCTTACAGATAAGGGGTTCTGTGGTTATGTATAATTTTTATCTATTTTCTTGTCCTGCTAGAAACTAAATATAAGTATAGGAGTCCATTCCTCCCTTAGCTTTTAAAGTAGTTTTAAATTTTCTTGCTAGGAAATACAGCCTATGGTAGTGATTCAGTAGAGAAGATCTGGGCCTGGAAGATTTCTGAGCAAAGCACCAAAGAGATTTCATCCATAACTCATCTAACTGTAGTAGTACTCCTTCAACTCAGCTACAGAGTCACAATTGGAATAATAAGTCATCAAGTACAATTAAGCAAGCAAGAATAAAGTCTTCTTGTGTGAATAGAAGTGTACACAATGAACAAGAAGAAGGAAGAGACTTGATTATAATTCAGTTTCTGTCTTGTGTGGGGAACTACTTAAGAACTTTATAACAATCCTGTGATTTAACTATTATCATATCATTTTTAATAAGAGGAGACAGAAGTTCAGAAAGGTTAAAATTTTCCCTGAAGTCATGCCACCACTGAGAAGCAAAGGTAGAATTTAAGCAAGACCTTCATGTCTCCTTTTCCCACATGCTGTTCACATAGAGTGTCATTTAAAAACTTCTTAATAGATGTGCTTTGCTGTTTTAATATAAGTTTAATTGTTACAGAATAAGCCACCTAATCTTTATTTCTGAATTAAGAAGAAACTTAAAAATTTGTGTTTTGGACTATAAATGCCAAGGCATTTCCTTTGACCCAGTAGCAGAATTATCAAATTTCCAATTTAACTGTAAGATATAAAAATGTAAACACAATGATATCTCTTGTTTATTTTCATCTTTCTTTCCTTCATCCCAGTTATTTTTATCAGAAATAGGTTAGAGTATTGTTATAGACTACAAAATCTTGCAGCCCTAAATCTGTAAGTTCTTTAAATGATGAGATGTAACTCAGTGGTAGAATACTTGCCTAGTATGCAAAAGGCCCTGGGTTACATCCCCAGCTCTGCCTTCCAACGCCCCCCTCCTCAAACCACCCCCCGCCCCCCGCCAAAGACAAGATTATTGTACTAAGGTCAACTTAAAAAGAACCTAATTACTTCCAACAGGGTGACACCTACAGTAGTGGAGTCAGCATGAAAAAGGTGGAAGGTCATATACTCACCTGTTTATTTACTGAGATCCAACACTTTATAAATTTCTTGGTATATATCAGTGAACATTAAAGGCAATGGTCCTGTTGTACTAGAAAGTATGATTTACTGCAGGATATTAAAATAGAGAACACCTAAATTGTAAGAAGAAACTGATCACATAAAAATTGGGGTAAAAACATTTCTGGAAGATAATACTTCAGGTATAATGAGTCTTTAGGTAGGACCAAGGCTGGTATGTTGCAGGCTTAAGTGTGTTGGGGAGATGTTGTTAGTAGGGTCAGAGGTAGATGGGACCAAGTTGTCTGTGTCTTCATAAGCCAGGATCAGAAATTTAGACATTATTGTAAATACCTTGAAAAGCTGTTAAGATTTAGACAGGGAGATGTGATACAAATTATAATTTTTAAATATTATTTTCTCTGCTGAATAAGATAGTAAATCAGAAATGGGCAGGAGGATTGGTCAGTAGTCAGATGGCAGTGGATCAGGAGATGAGATTGAAAGAGACAGAGATGGAATTAACAAGATAGATCTGAGCTTTGATTTTGTGGCAGAGTCAGCAGGTCCTACTTTTGAGTTCTTTGTGAGGGATTATTTAGGAAGACATTTTGCTTAGCTTGAGCAGTGGTTTTGGCTGACTGGTGGAGTGGTTAGCTAGTGGAGATAAAACAAACTTAGTAAAGAGGAGATTGAGGATGAGGGATAGGGAAGGTAGTGAACACTTCTGTTTTGAACATGATAAATTTGAGATGCATATTAGACATCCCTTAGAGATACTAGCCTGGAGATAGGGGTAGAGGTCAAGGCTAGAGATATAGTTTTGGAGTCATTATCATATAGATGAATTTGAGGCCATGGGAGTAGATGAGATTACCTATGGAGAGGAGATAAAGGATCCCTGGAATGAGCCCTAGGGCACTTCAAAATTTTGAAAGCAGTACTTTTCCTTAAATAAATGTCTTTCTATTTAACTAGTAGTTTTAATTTCAGAAGTTTTCCATGAAAGGGTTGTAAGCCAAAGCCAAGCAATCATTATTTTTTTCCTTAAAATATTCTTTAATCCCTATGCCCTAAAGGTCACATATAAAGTTATAAGTCATTTAATAAGAGAAATAGGAAAATACACACACTGACACAATTTGTTTAAGAAGGGCTTCATGATGATTGCTTTGTGCTTGATGACATTTCTCTCCACCTTTAGATATTATCTGTCATTCAGCCTTCTTGATTAATAGATTGTAAGTGTGTGTTATACCTTTCCAATCTGAGAAGTAGGTGTTATTTTCAGTATCCTATGAACTGTACCTTCATGAGTTAAAATCCTGTCAGAAGAACAGCTAGGGACTACCTTGATCACTGAACAATTGCAGCTCAGTATTACTAAAATCTTCTTTATGCTTCTCATTGAAGGGTATGATGGTATCCTTCCCATCTCCAGGAACTCTGGGTTCCTAAGCACAGTGTTATTATACTGTATTAATTCCAAGGCCTGCTAGCTGTGGGTTTGAAATAGCTGCACTCTGTGAAACCCAGTCTTTAAATCTCAGGAAAGGAAGTCCAACCCTTTATTGTCTAAAAATAAAACAGTGTGGTATGGCTCAGTTGGGAGTCCTTCTGATGATGCCCTCAAAATTACCATCCTTCATGTTCTGCATGGAAATAAGAGTCCTGGAGAACTTTTCAATATGGCTCTTGAAAAAATATTTGTTTCTTCCTGTCTGTATGCATCACAATCCATGGTTGCTTATCAACATTTTCCTGGAGGACAGGTTATTTCTTTCATGAAGGTGCATGTCAGTTTTATGTGCCAGCCTATATGGAAGAGTTGGATGGTGGATATGGTTTATGATTAATGGTAATGCCAATGGTTGCTAATTTTTTAGATAACTGAAAGTGCTACAGAAGATATAATACTTCCATGACTGCTTAGGAAAGAGTATAGAAAATGCAGCTAAACTGGTTTTCAGTCAGATTTGTGTCCAACAGTATTTTCCTCAACACCCATCTCCCACTACCACTTCTTTTTTTGGACTGTTCTCACACTGAGACATACACTTGTTTTACTTTTGTCGTTCTAGCTGTTCACACCTAGGAGCTCATTCTGATCCTAATAGGAATTACTAATACCATCATCCTGCAGTCCAATCTGGCAACGGGTGGACTTTCCTGCCTACCTGCACTGCCTTCCTGATTTACTTCCTTTCTGACTTCTAATATGTTCACAAACTTATCCTCCTTGCCTATATTCAAAGCCTACTCCCAAAGCTGAGTGAGTCTATTATCTGAGCATATTCTTATCATGTCTTCACTCTTCCGATCTCAAAATTCCCCTAAAATTCTTCCTCTGTGAAATTCACTCCCTTCATCTGTAGGTTCCTCATTATTCCTGGATTCTCTCATTTAACAAAGATTCAAGGTTTTCTTACCTCTTGAAAGTAAACACAGTTTTATATCTGGTTCAAGGAAGTTAAAATCCAAAGAGAGGAGAATAAATTCTTGTCATGTCCTTTAGGATATTTACCTCAATTCATTTTGAATAAAAATGAGAACATCTCTGATAATATTTTCCAAAGTACATATACCAATGCTGTGCCTGATTCTCTATTACATTTAGTAAAATAATTATCCAAATGGATGTTTTTCATTTTACTCTTCTTACCATTTTTATATTTTTAATACAATTTAGGTTTTCCTTTGAGGATTAACTCACATAAAACAAGAAAATTCTTGAGCATTTCTTTTCTTTTTTTTCCATTTTCCATTCTTGTCTTGTTGACCTTTCCAATGTAGAGCTGATGACCAGGAGTACTTCTTCCATACCGACCTTCCACTTCCTGCGCCAGTTTTCTGCTCTTTACAAGTAAAGAAGTTAATAAAGGAAGAAGAAGGAACTTTGATGCTGCCAACTCTTAAGCAATTTAAGCTGTGACTTTACTAACCTTAAAGTAAATGAAGCCAGATCCAGTGGCTGCACGATCAAATGCTGTTACAGGATAATTTAGTCCAATTGAATATTACGGTAATGGGGAAGAAATGAATTCTGTGCACATTGAAGTTTCTATTTCTCCAGGAGAATTAAACTGCTGAATGCCCATGTATCCCTACTGAAAGTAACTCAAATAAACCTTGACCTGCTGTGTGAATGTGAAGGTCAGAGTCTGTTGACCTCACTTTCTGAAATAGATCTTAAAACTGGAACCACCCATTTCTACTTGCTCTTAAAATTGCTCAAGTGTTTTCTGTATAGTTTTGAAGGACTAGTTTAATTTCACAAATGAGCTATATCAGAATACATAAAATGATTTTCTTCAGTTAGCTTTATGTTTCCAAGAATTCTGTGAAATTTTATAACAATTGATGGACATACAACTGAGGCCCACACATGTGCTTAACTTACTGAGTCACTGAGGATATACTATAAATATTTGTTAACTTTACCTCTGTGCATTGAAAGCTAAGGGTTTTATATTTTTAATAAAATATTTTATTTCCCAAAAATGCTTTTAAAAAATCATGGAAGAAAAAAATGTTGAATGCTTATCATATTTTAACAAGTGCTTAGTATTAACCAGTCTTTCATCCATTGCTCAAGATACTACAAGCACTGAAAAATGAGAATCAACCCTGAGAAAGCACATAGAAGAGGAAAAAGTTAAAACATTATCACCAGCTACTATGGTACCAGGAATTGGAAAGAAAAGAAAAAAGTAAATAAAACGTAAAGTATCTATCCATAAAGTGGAGACAGGCAGGTGTGGGTAAATAAAGATAGGAGGGAGGGCAGACCATGAGCTAAGATCAGAAGAGTAATAGAAAGAACACATAAGGAAAGATCTGAGTGACACAGAAGAGACAGAGCATATTGAAAAGAGAGAATAACTACTCTAATACCAAATTATTTTAGTATGTACAAGATAGACACATGACTATTTTTTATGTTTTTTAAAAAGAGCTTCTAGATGTTCCTTATGTATTGGCATCATAAGAAATTATGTGACCCAATGTATGGATTTCACCCCAAAGTGTCTATTCTAAATTAAGCAACTACTTTTGAACTGCATCCTATAATTGCCCTCTAAGCCATTTTCATGGTAAATTACTGAATCATCAGTGGGCATTTAAAAGACAGCCTAGTTGATGCTGAACAAGACCTGTCAGTGGGCAATATCTGTAGAGTAGTTTTCCCTTATAAAATATGTTAATTCAAATACTTCTGAAAAGCACAATGTGTCACTAAGATTGTTCTACTTTAGGACGTTAACTGCTATTCTTTTCGAATCCTACAGTTTGACCCTGATTTTATATTGAATTTATATTGCATTGACAAGTTCCTTCTGATCCATCACTGTACCCATTCATCCATTGCTCCGCCCATGCATCCACTCATCACTGAGACTGAACAATCTCTTTTTGAATACCCTCTCTTTGTCCCCCACAATGCTAGATGCATGAGAACATACATACTGAGGTTATTTGAAATGGTCTTGTGCTTCATGTAAATCATGATCATTTTGAAAACATCACATTGAATACTTTTTCACTCTCTCTCGCTCTATTCTCTACCACATGATTATGATTGACTTTTCTGGGCATAATTTGACTGCCTGAAGAGTTTCTTTGTTTTTGTTCCATTCACTTGTGACCTGCTTGCTTTAAAAAGTAACTTGTGATTGCCTAAGCATTTCCTTTATCAAGAAGCACCACCTCTCACAAACCATTTCAGAAAAAAGATCTGCCCCAAACAACTTCATTTCCTGCTCCCCCACTTTGCTCTCTCTCTACTCTGAAAAAATATAGATCCCAATTTCATTTATAGCTAGATGTTAACAATTAAAATGCCACTATCCTCATTAAGTTGCTTTAGTGATATCATTCTCTGCCAAAGCTATGGTTGCCATAAATGAGCTTTGAAACCAATTTTCTTCACAGACAGAACAGAATCTAAATTTGTCTGCACAACTGGTGGCCAGTTTTCTTACTCCTGCAAACAAAATAGAATCAAATGGTCAGGGACACATGTCACCTTGATGGCTTGTGATGCTGCACCATGATTATTTGCTGTTCTTCTTGTCCTTTTTGTCCTCTGCAATGTCTACAGAAGTTCCCTGGCTTTCTCATCATGGTCATCACCATTGCCATTAGTCTCAGGTCTTCTGAGTTTAACTGAAAGATTCAATTTGCCTAGACACAAAAGCTACTATGTCCATAACAATATCATCTTTATTAGACAAGAAAGAGAGTGAAGAAAAGAAAATGTGTGAATGAAAAGCAACACTAAATGGAGTGCTTATTTAAACATATTCTAAAATATGTTTGTCTACTTGACCTAACTACTGACTTAAATGCAATAAGAAGGCATTTTAACACCATTAGTATCTGGATTTCTGCCAGATAAAGCTCCTTGCTTTATATCCCCTTAGGCTGTACTGATGAAACTACCTAAAAATGGGGTTTAATAGCACTTAATTCATTTTAAATGCTAAAGCAACCAGTAAAGTGTATCAGATGATAGAAAAAAAAGAGAGAGAAAAAAATAAGGCTCTAGAGGTTAAAGAAAGTATTCCAGCAGGAACTTCCTTGCTTATAAATAAAATGTGTCATGGTTTCTCTTGGAGTCATGGTGAGGACTCATCTCCACCAGGCAATTATTTCTGGCAGACGTTGCCTCACTGGAAAAGCAATGATTTGACATTTTCATTGCCGCTTTACCAGACATCACAGCGTGATTATGGCAGCAGATATGGTGGACAGTGGTGGTCCTGATGGTGCATGAGGTTGCAACATCCTAAAATCCTCCCCAGGCAATAAATTTAAGCAGTCCAAATTTCATAAACAAACTGCTTAGGGACAAGATGCTAAGTGTTTCTAAGTGTTTCGTTGAGAGCCAGTGTTTAAGTAAACATTACAAATTATGGTTGTCTAGTAAATAACATGGATTGCAGCCCTTGAGAAATTTATTATTCATAATATACATCATTTTGTCAGCTGGATCATGTAGCTTTTTTTCTCAAAGAAATTGACAGAGGTTTTGGTTTGATCAATGACATGGAACAGAAAGTGCTTTTCAAAGACCCAGGCACAGCCAAGGTTTAGGAGTCTCCCAAGCTGAGTCCCCATCATAAAAGACAGTCCAGAGGCAGCCAAGCAGGTCAATTCTCACTGCACAAGATCTGACAGTGGTTTGGGTAATGTTTTAGCATCCTTGGAAGTGTATATGGCCAGCCAAAACCTTCTTTTATTGAGTTTGTTCTGAGATGCCCATAGGAATTACTCCACAAGGGTTACAGATTTGTCACTTGGGAAGATATTTTAGCTAACAGTGTTTCTTTGTTTTAGCTGAAAGTGTTCATATGTGTGTGTGCGTGCATGCATTCATGTCTGTAAAATGAAATAAAACTTAAAAAGTTAATTTTTAATATCATCTTGAAAAATTAACAGTTCAGTCCATTTTTCCCCATTTCTTGTCCCAAATAATGTGATTTCTGTTTGTGTTTTAGTTTTTTTGTGAAGGAGTATTTTCCTTCTATTCATGAATTTATTCAAATGAGCAGTGAGTATTCCTTGAGTTTTAATTATGAGCCAAGAAAATTCTAAGCCCTGAAGAATGGGCCGTCAGAGAAGTCAGTCCACAGTTACCTAGAATCATACACATATCATAGGAGGAATAATAACAGCATTATCAGAAGCACAATGAAAACATATTTGTCTCAGCTTTCAGATCAAGGAGATCTTCCTGGAAGAGTAGACTTTGGTTCTGAATCTTACAGTAAAGAAGATACAAGTGAAAAGGAAGAAATGTTCCAGTCAGAAGGAGGTGTGTGTCCTTCACAGGGAAGGAAGGAGGAGTCACATGAGGAACTGCACTTCCTGGACCGGGCTGAGGTTCACTGTTAGAGGTGAGCAGAAAATGGGATTTGAGAGGAGGCCAAAGAGGCTAGTTTTGGTTTTGGGAGAAGGTGAATAGAGTTATCTGTGGCAGAGAGCCTGAAAAGAACTTTGTTAGTTCCCTTTGTGGGACTGAGAAATCAGTTTTCAGTTTTCTCATGTGTAAAATGAGGTATTTGGACTTTACAATCACCAAGGTCCTTTCCAGCTTAAAGATTCCGTGATTCTATGAATTTTTGGTACCTTGCAGAAAAACATGAAAGTATTCATGAACACGGAAAACAGCATTCTCTTCTGCAACAGTTCTGTTGCCCAAGATTCATCTCTGGAAAATTGCTGTTATATTAACCTTGTTTCATGCACAATCACATTGTTTAACTCTTATAATGGCCTCTGTTGTTAGTAAAAAGAAAAAAAAAAGATAATTATATATATTATAAATATTTTATTGTTTACAATTCAGTTCTCAAAGAAACTGTGCTTTTGAAATTTCTTACCAAATTAGAATGTCCGTGGAGCTAGTTTCCCAAAATGAAAATATGAGACTTTAGGTGAAATGTTGTGATCAAAATTCAAATAAATATTAGTTGTCATTATTTCTATCAGTTTTGAAACTAGGCCAATAATATATAACTCTTTGACTATTTACATGGAAAAATACAGTTTATGAATTTGCTCATTTCTCTTCTCCGTAGCAAAACTTTGCACATACCATATTTTCAGCCTCATTATTATGGAAAATTTCTACCTTTTCAAAACGTTGATCGTTAATCAAATTACATGTATATATATATATATATATATATGTAAATACACTTCTAGATACATACATGTTTTAATTTCTAGAAATTTATAATTACTATGAAATGCTGAAATGAGTACATGTGGAATGGATTTATCTTATTGCCCTTTCCTTAAATCCTTCAAGAAGAACTGTATCTCGAAGTTTATTTTAGTATTTATATGAAAAAGAGGAAGAAGAAGAATCAGAATAAGATAAGGGAAAAGAGGATGAAGAAGAAGGAGGAGGAGGAAGAGGAGGAAAGAGGAGGGGGAGAAGGAAAAGTAGGAAAGTAGGAGGAGGAGAAAGAAAGCATCCAGATCTGAGGTGTTTATTTAGGGTCACATAGAAGTTACAATAATAAAAGGAGATCCTTGTAGTTTCCAGCCATGTACTTAAAACTGCTATTAACCAGTTCTACTGAACTCCCAAATATACAAATTTTCAAGCTTGCCATGTTATTCCAGATAGCCTGAAAATTTTCAAAATAAGTTTCTCCACTTACAGTCAAAACAAGTAATCTCATTCATTTGACCAATATTTCTAATGAGACAAAAATTTGCCAGACATGGGGTTAAGCACTGAAGTTAGAAGAACAAAAGTAAGTCAACCCTTGCTCTCAAAGTGACCATGGTACCATAGAAATGCTGCCTATAATCAGCAATGATACGATTCATAATAAATATAAATAGGCAATAAGCTTAAGATATGTTGGAAGGTTACAATGGAAGAAGGCACATAAATCAATCTGTTGAGACCTTGAAATTTCTCCAGTGAAAATGATTTTTAAGAAGAGTTTGAAAGTCAGGTGAGTTAAAGACAGACAAGTTTGGACTTCTGAGAATTATTAGCATTTACAGGCTATGCAAGGGAAGGAAAGCGAAAAAAAAAAAAAAAAAAGGCCAAATAGTCTGAACAGAAGTGCCAAAGAGTGTTGGGAGTTGAAGGTGGCATAAGCTTACAGAAGAGAAGGGCACGAACACACTGTAGAACAGATTGATTGTCAAAGAAGTTAGGGAAGAAAATGACCGGAAAACAGATAAATGATATACTATTAGTTTTCTTGACAAGGGTCACTTTATGAAATGCTAGGGATAGTATCCAAATACCATGGGCTAAAGAGTGACCTTGGAACAAAGTATGCAACTCTTCTTAAAAGTATGACTATATGTTATAAAGATGTCAGAGGGTAGGAAAGGAAGGATGTATATGAGTTTGTTTTTAATAATGTGAGAGCCTAAGTATGTTTAAATACGAATGGAAAAGAATTAGGAGTAGAATTCAAGTAGAAATTGATTTCAGAGAAGACATATTGGACCAAAAGACGGGTTGACACTAAAGGGACTGAGGAGACTGTGGCTATAGCTTGGTGGCAGTGCTTATCTTTAGCATATACGAGGCCATGGTTTCAAATGGAAGTGTCAAGTACATAGTGAGGAATTAACTTTAGATGGAGAAGGGGAACTCCTTCACACAGAAAGGATGATGTGTTGGGTGGGTGTTTCATAAGTAAGAAATAGATGTGGATAGTATCCCTATCTAAGAACTTCTGTTCTCTCTGTGATGTTGCAGGTAGAGCTATGATTGGGGAATACAAGAAAAGTTTTTGAAAGACCTGGAAATGACACCGTTGTCTACTTTCACAAAGGACTAGCTGAGATCCAACATTTTTATGAATATAGTCTTGAGGGATATTTTTTCAACAGTGCTCAGAAAACAGGTATGGGAGAAGCAGGACTTTTCTGAATGTACACAGGCTATATTGAACAATAAGGACAAAGAGACAGAAATGGGATAATAGTAAAAACATAGGTCAACACACCACAGTATCAATGTGATTGGAGTTTAAATATATTTGTGGTAATAACCAAGTAGAAGAGCTGAAAGATAACAGATTTGAACTGTGATCGATTTCATGAGTAGCTATTTCGTGAGTTGAGCAGTTCAGGTTATTGTTTTGTTTTGCTTTGGTTAGGGTTGATTTTATTTTGTTGACAAAGTCATGAGAGGGAATGACTGAAGTGAATGAAATTATTCGCTGAGATAAGAATGTGAAGGAACTAAAAAAATGAGTGGGTTGGATGAGTGACATTGGTGTCATTTGTGATAATGGCAGAGCATTGTCCTTCTTCCCGTTCTCACAATGAACTTAGAAGACAGGCAAAACCTCTTTTCTGCTAAGACTCGGAGACTCTCATCAGCTTATACCCCACTGTTGTCACAGGCAGCTACTACTGGTCACTCATGTGCCCTCACTGCTATTGTGGGCAGGACATCTAGAGCTTGCAGAGAGTCAGTTGCTGAGGCAGGGTTAACACAGGATACTGGAAAGATGTATGAGTTGTCAGATGAAATAGAGTCCAATTTGGAATAAAAATCCAGGACAGGATGGATGACTGGAGGGACTTCTTTGTAGTTTGGGATCATGATATGTAAGGTTATATTGCCAAAGCTTGCCAAAGTAAATATTTCCTTAAAGTCCTCATGGATGGAGAGAGAGCCAGGGAGAGAAGGCAGAATGAGTACCAGTTATCTTTGGGAGAGATCATTGCAGAAACCTTAAGGTTTCTGAACAAGTTCTATTCATAAGAAAGGCAGACTGTAAGGACTATTTGATTTTCAGAACAATTCCTGTGCATAATTCTTGCTTTTATTTCATATCTTTCTCTCTTTCCTTTTCTCTGTGTCCTCTTCTCTCTTTGCTTTTTTTCACTCATTTCTATTCCAATATTTTATAGTGAAAAAGGAATATTTCTATTCACCATAAGAAATAAGAATGAGCAAGGTGCAGGTAAGGCACGCTGTGGTCAAGGAGTCTGCTGAGGCTTCCTGTCCCCTGCTGCATGTGCAACTGAGAGGTGTACACAGTGTCTCTGCCTCACCGGAGGTTCCAGTTCAGCCCAACACCAGCAGGCTCTGCTTGCAGAAGTACCCTTTTACCCACAGGGTTCCCTTCATTCTGCTCGCCCATGACCTTTCAACAAAGTGTAATTCTGCAGAGCTGACTCCGGTGCTTTATTACATGACCTGCATGTAACGTGTGGACACATGCGGATGTGCCCTCAAGTTCAGTGGTGCCACTGCCCTCCTCCAGTCTCTGCCGCTCGACCTTTGCTCCATGACTGCTTGTATGTCCCTTTGGAATGGCACATAGCCACTTCTTTCATAATAAAAGAAAACTCATTCCATTTTTGATTGTCAAATTCGAAAGGCCTTGGCCAGCTAGAGGTCACCATCAATTGTTGAGCCACTCATTGTGGGACATCACCTTTTCCGTATTTCAAATGAAGTGGCAGTGGGAAGGAATTGGCAGGGGTGCTCTGCTTTCCTCCTTATGGGAGAGATTTTTAAAAAGGAGAGAGATACTTTCATGAATCATGTAAGTTGTCTCCTACCATGCCAAGGAAATTATCTTCTCCACACTACCCATCAATACCATTGACCTTTGTCATAAAAAGCAGGTCGCTTATATCTATATCCCATTAAAAGGCATCATCTTACAATCACTTCTTCAGTACTATTAGAGTCGTGTCAAAAAGAATCATTGACTTATTGTCAAACACATCCAACCTTCCGCATTAATGTACCCAGAGACACCTCGCTAATCAGCAGGAAAACAATGCCAGATACCCAGGAAGCTGGGGATCCAGGGGAGAAGGTCTCTGATCCTTCCCTCCCCAGCTGAACTGTGCACTATCCTTCTGTCCTGTACATTGGCATACCTGGTATTTAGTTTAGCACTTCTGCACTTAGATATTTAGAAAAAAAAAAAAAAGTACTTTTTCACTTTAACCATCCAAAATATCAGTGACAGAAACTCCGCAGTATTTCAGAAGATATAGATGTGTTTTCGTGGCACCCCTTGTTAAGGTGGTAGTGGGATTTAAACAGGTGGCAAATGATAGCTCATTCCAGCTTTTGGTGGAATTAACAGTAACGTGAAATAACCTCCTTACTTCCTTTTATTCTTTCCCTACTTTCTGGTTCCTTTTAAGGGCACATTTTGATGCAGATAAGGGGAATGATGTAAATGCAGTCGAAGGGTCTTGGCTGAAACTTCCCCATACTATTGAAACACTGCTGGTGGGATCCAGAAGCACAGCGAGTGAAAAAGTCCAGCGTTCTGGAGTCAGAAGTACTTTACCTGAAGTCCTGCCTATGATTTTTACAGAAACTCATTTAATAGTTCCTTGAATTGATATTTCTCATTTTGCTAAAACTATGATCTCTAATCCTCACATCAAATCTGCGTAGTGTACGTGTGTGTGTGCATAATTTTCAGTATTTCGTCACATAGCCATTTTTAACCAACACCAGCTGTTCCCCTTTTTAAAACGTGGCTTTTTCCCCTTAGCTTCTGCAATAGACACCCATGGCAATCTATGCTCAACTACTTGTCTGGATTCCTCCACTCTGGTTTCAAATATTTAGGGGTAGAGAAAATGAAGGCTAAGGCCTGGAGTCTCTTTTGATTGTCTATATTTTGTCCCCAAGTATTATTATCCAGTTCCTTTTATGTAATTTCCAAATTCGTATCCACCTCTCACCTTCACTTAGAATTGAGATCCTCGCGAGCATCTTTTTTATCATTGCCTAAGTGGGATCTTCGATTGACCTTCCAAAATGTGCTTTCAAAAACTCTCTGGGGAATAAATAGATGAGACTACCATCTATCCAGCAACTCTAGCTGAGAAACAGAATTTTTTTTTTACCTCTTTTCTTTCCCTTACCTCTTATAGCCAATCCATCAACGAGTGGAAGCAAAAGCAAAACATTTCCTTAATCAATCTAGTTTTTCAATCTCCATTGCTATCATCCTGATCTTATCAACCATGATTTTTCTTCTAGGCAACTGCAAGAAACCTTAACTGGCCTCTTGTTACTTTATAATCTCTTCTCCACTCGCTGTCTGGAAGGATCCTAGAAAATGTAAAGGAGATTGTTGCTTAAATTCCACAATGGCATCACTTAATGCTTAAGAGTAAAATCCAATTCCTTTCTAGATGTCATGGCATGACCTTGTTTCTTTCTCTTGCTCCCCTTGGCTCACTATGCTTAGGTCAGGAAAGCCTTCTTTCCATACTATTTATCTGCCTCTCTCTCTTGTCTCTTAAGGTCTTTGAAATAACTCCTTCCTCTATAATGTTCTCTTCACAAATCTTCTATGACTGAATTCTCCATTTAGATATAGCCTAACGAGAAAGGTTGTGCTATGTCCACACAACCTAAAAAGGATTCTAGTACAGTGATAAGTACTTTCTTTTAAAAGTATAATCCAAGGACCAGCTACACTCACATTACCAGAAAGCTTGTTAAAAATTCAGAATCTCAAGTTCCACATTCCAGGACTCCTAAATCAGAATTTGCAGTCTAACAAGATCCCCAAGTGATCTGTGTGCACACTAAAACCTGAGATTCATTAACCTAGCATGTTACTATCTTTTTCTTTTACCACTTACATTTCAGGATTTCTCTTGTGTCCCAGCATACATGTGTATGAACTGTACTCCTCCACCAAATGTAAGCTCCATGGGAGTGTGGACCTTATCTGCTTTGCCCACTTCTAACACGCCACAGGAAGAAAAGTGTTGCTTGAAATTCTAATCTTATTTGAATTAATGAATGAAGTATGCACATCCACCCCCAAGGCATAGTCAAAGCATGCTGTTGAAGAGGAGAAGAGCCAGAACACAATTTTGCATTCACTTCACGATTCTCTAGTTCGTGAAATAAATTGTACATATCTGTGTCTTTTGGGTTGCTAAAAGAGGTTCACAATGCAAACAGTGTTCTGCTTTCAAACTGAATGGGGATTGAATGGAATGTCAGACCTCTTTCAATCACCTTCTTCCACAATGGCTTCCGTATGAGGGTTTCTGAGCACTGTCCTCAGGGTTTCCATGAGTGACCCTGAGCTATCAGAGCCACAGTGGATGCCGGAAGTGTGCCCACCCTTTTGACATAATAGTGTGTTCATGAGCTGGTTGCGCCTACAGAATGAACTACAGCAGAAGAGACAGCAGACTGGAAAGAGGGGTGTGTAGGTAGTGAGGAAATCAAGAAAGATGAAGGAAAAGACAGAAGAGACCATCTGGGAAAGTGGATAGTGGGAGGAGTGAGTTTCCCAAAGTGATGCATGCTTTCTTGGGGGAGAGGGCACAGCGTACCTTTATTTACCCAGCATTATTTTATCTCCATATCATTACATTGTATTCCATCTTAATACCCCACACATGACAGATAAGATCATCTGAAGAGTCAGTCAATGAACACATAATGCATACCTTCCCCCCAAAAGTGACTTCATCTTTGAAAACTATGAAAATATTTTTAATGTTCTCCACTTCTCATTTTCTCTTGCACCGTTACCTCCTCTGGTATCTCACACTGAGCTCTTCATTGCTGGGTAGCTGATATCTCTACAATGAAGAAGAACTGGTTAGCACCCTGCTCAGACTTCAGTTCAAAATTTCTGGAAGTTAATATAGATATGTTGATGCTTTTTCTTTTATAAAATCATGCATAAGTTTGGTTTGAGGTAAAAGTAAACACAGAACCACAAATGTGGATGATGAGTTGTGGAGTGAAAAAGATGCAATAGAATGTCATTATTGGTGGTGAGGGGAATGGGGAGAAGAAAGAAAAATACAAAGACATGACTGGCAAAGAAGACAGTAATATCTTTCTCTTGGTACCATGACTCTGGCCATTATGAAGAAATTCTTCCCTTCTCTTCTAGTTGCATTCTACACATGTCAAACCTGAAGAAGCCTGCAGTTTCCACCTTCCATTAGAATCCCTAGAGATTGAATAATAGTTGACCAGAGTGAATAGCTTATGTCCTTTTGCTTAAAATAACAATTTGAATGTTTTCATGTTCCCTTAACTTGTTTAATGTCTTTAAAATTACTGTTCGAAAACATGTAATTCCTTTTTTTTTTTTTTTTTTTTTTTTTTTTTTTTGGTGGTGTGAATCATACCAGGGCCTCCCCTCTGCTAAACATGGACTTTATTACCTTTTTGTTAATTTCAAGTTAGTTACCAACTGGGTACAGTGGCACACACCTATAATCCCAGCTCTTCTTCTGGGAACATAAGGAATTAGGATTACAAATTCAAAGTCATCCTGGGTAATTGAGTAAGACCCAGTCTCAAAATAAAAAATAAGAAGGAAGGCTGGGGCTCTAGTTCCCTGGAAGAGAAACCATGGGTTCCATCCCTAGTACTTCATAAAAGAAAATAAAAACAACAACAAAAGATAAATATAAGAAAAATTAAGGCAGGAAAAGAAAATATGTATTTAAAATGTTCATTCCTTCAAAGACGTGGGGACCATCTTGTCTTATACACCCCAAATTCCTTACAAACAAGTCCAGTTAACCTCTCACCTGCATTAATGTCTTTCCAGATGCTTTAACGGCTATTTTTATATTGAGTAATCTTATCAACTGCTTTTGGACGGGGCTGCTATATGCAGTTGAAAACTGAGTGCAGCCAGCTACAAACCAGTGGGATTCACATATACACATACACACAGGCATCGTGTAGGCATGCTACAAGAAACTCAGGAGAGCAACATTAAACTCAACTGAATGCTTTTCAAAACTACTTGTTATGCTCCTAAAACACGTTTCACTTTGTCCAGACCCTGGAAAGGCAAAGGCAGCAGTGGAAACAAAAAAACAATGAATAGCAAATCTGGTGTTTTCCAACCCAAGAAGCTGCAGTTGATTTGAGAAGTGGCAGAACATATAAGCTGCTCCCAATTTTATTCAAGCAAAATCTTCCATCCCTGCCTCTGTATATGCCTGGCCTCACACTTGGCGGTTACACACCAAAGCCCTCAGGAACTAGGGTTTTAGATCAGTGTCAGAGCATTTATATTTTAAAAAATACCCTGAAAATGCCAGCTCTACCCCAGCTAGAATTGCTTCCCCCGTGTCCTGCAGTTAGAGTTGTCAACATCAGTAATATACATGACGTTTGAACTTCTTCCAAGTGACTTACCCACACGCTCAGTCTCCTGAAAAATTTCAGTGTCTGCCCACCTGCTGTTCAAGTGTGGAGAAGAGATGAAAGATTATTTTCCCCCTGAAATTAAAAACAGCCTGAAAACAAAAAATTCCTACTGAATACCTCAGTTTGCATCAAGTCCTCCTCTGCCCCATATTGTCAGTCGGCCTTCTGTAGTAGCTAATTCTTTACAACCTCACTCTTTAACACAATCAGATGCATAACAAGTCTGATAAAATAAAATTATTACTATATAGCATCTACAATAAATTTTTATGCCCAGGACATTTTTTGATGGTGATGAATATAATTGCGACTACTTCCATAGGACAAACATAGAAGGTGATTTCAACAAAATGAACTGATATACAAACGTCGCAATTTGTGTTACGTTTAATGCTTTGCTCATTAAAAAACAGAAAATTTTCTTGAGTATAACACTTGTGTAAAAGCTTTCAAACCATTCTAAACATATTAATTCATTCATTTATTTATTTGGTTTTTGTTTATTCATTCATGGTCTTTATTGTTAAACTGGAAATATCCTGTGATGATAATAAAGGGAATTAAAAAAATGTATCTGCCTCAGTTCCTCTTTTCAAAAGAACTTTTTTTTTTGAGAGTAGATGAGATATATACATAGAAAAGGTAAAAAAAGAATGCATTGACTAACAATGCAAGATTTAGTCATAAGAGATAACATATGGTAATATTAAGTATAAAAAAGCAGTTTAGGAATGCAGTCAAGAGATATTTATATAGACAGAGTGATCAGGAAGACAGGAGGCTTTTACTGGGCATTTTATAAATAGGTAGGATTTAAATAGTTGGAGAGCAGTGAAAAAGACATTTTCCATATGGGACAACAAGAGCAGCGGCACGGAGGTGATAATGCATGTAGCACATGTGGGGCGGGAGGAAATAAATGCACTGATGAAATTCCTGTGTCAATTTAATTCATTTATTTGCCATGTGGATCTTCCTCTCTGTGTCCCCAACTGTTCTTAGGCATTTTACTTAGATTGGAAGTATTAGTTTATTTCAAAACCTTCAATTATTCAAAGAGGGACTAGATGGGAGAAAGGAGGATGAGGGCATTATCCTCTTGGGACTCCAGGAAAGTGAAGCAATTAAGACTGGGACTGTTTCAGATGGAGGAACACTGGACAGAGGGCATGTTCAGGAATCACAATGCAAGAAGTTGTGGTGGATCATCTTTCTAGTTTTCCATTTCACAATTCCATCAATCTTTGATTTTCTTGGTATATCTGGTCTTCTTACATCTCCAGCTACACTTTGCTTCTATACCATGACCTCTTAGTTTTCCTTCTCTATTTTTCAGTCTCCTCACTTATGAATTATACCCTCCCTGCCTTTCTCTTAATATAGGCTCTCTCCTCTAACTCAGGAACCACAGTTAATGTGTTCATGTAACCAATTTTCCCCCCTATATTTCTCCATTTTAATTCCTGATAGCAAGAATCCAAGTGCGTTAGCTCCTTCACCTTTAAGCTTACGTTTCTGATCAGGCTGCTCCTTCACTGCTGCATGGTCTGAGGACCGGCTGTCTTTGATCCTGGAGCACTTCCCTTTCACTAAGTTACCTCCAAGAAGTCATATGGATTAAGCTCTTGGACCCTCCACTTTCAAAGGGAGCTGGGGGCAGAGAAGTTTTCTTAGAGGACACTGTAACAATAAAAGTCACACTTAGCAAATCTAAGAGAAAGGGTAAGATACAATGTTCAATTTGTAATCTGATCCATGAGAGATGAATCATTTCATAATAATGAGTTTATTGAGTGTCTAATATGCCACGGTGGTACCAAGACTCTTATTTTCATTATATTATTGAATACTGCAAAGCAGTTATTGTTCACATTCTAGAGATGAGGAAACTAGAACTCAAACATATTAATTCCAAAATTGAGTAACTAATAACTGGTAAAACTTGGGTTTAAATATATGTTTATTAAACTCACATGATTTATCCACCTCTAACATCCCTCCTCCCTCATTACACAACTCTGATAATTTCTGAGAAAATTTAATGTTATTTGGTGACTTCAAACTGGTGTAATCAATCATTTGATGAACCAAATAATTGCTTTTGCTCTCTCATTTACTTTAATTATGGGCAACATTGGGTAATACTAGTTCATATTTGTCAAATGTAAAACTAAAAAAAACTTTTTAAGCTTGCTTTAATTTTAAAGTATCTATTGATTTTAAAGTAGAGTCCCCTTATTTTCTACATGGATCATGTATGTCACTGATAATTTTGCTTAATTAAAATTGTCCATATCTTGAGGGCAGAGTATTTTTAAAATACTTCTTAAATAGAGGGCCATCTTTATCCTTAGAAAAATATTTTATAGTTGGAAATATACTTTACTTTAGGGAACATGACACATTTATAGAACTGGATCTGGTATTTCAACCATTCTTTCATTCTAAATACAAAATGATATTTATTCAATAAATTGTTTCAATTTGAAACAGGAGTATCTTGAGTCCTTACTGAGAGTTACAGCTCATTCCTAGGCACTATGATGTCAAAAAATAAAAAATAAAAAACATTTATGATTTCTGGTTTCAAAGTACTTAAAATGTACTTCACATGTGAAATGCACTCAAAATTGACAAGACAATACGGTACAATGTGGGCAACAAAATGAACAGCATAAAAATGTGTTATATACAAGTTCATAAAAATCAATATAGACTGGAAGAAAAAGGAGAATATAATAAAACTGGCTAGGGGAATTTCAAGGTAGAGCATTAAAGGAAGACAAATACATACAAACATATCAGAACTTGCTTAACTTATATGCTACTTAACTTTTATCATGCAAATTTTACTGTGAAAGATGCTAAGTAAAATTGAGTAATTAACATAAAGATTTTATTTTAAATTTGGAAATCTTAAAATGTATATATTTTTAAATCACTTGATAGAAATATCCATCAAAATATGATTAGTTATTGTATTTCTTTCTCTTCACCTTCATAATAAAAAAAGAAATTATTTTGTTATTAACTCTCTATAGCAAGTAACGAATTGACTGAAGAACATTAAGATTATTGACAAATTATCTCCTAGATAAGGGTTTCCTTTTGAAACATTTTCATCCTCTGCCAACAGAGGAAGTTCTTTCTTATCTTCAATCAGGTCCTTGCTTTCTTGAAACACAGAAAATATGTAAACTGAGCTTTGTTCTTTTCTTACTTCAATTTTACATAATGAGGAATGATGATTAGAGATCGAGATGTGTATTAGTCTTGCATGATTAGTTTTGTAAAACTGCATAGGACAATATCCTGTCACTTCCATTTTGGCTAGCAAAGCAAAGTAGAAAGGTGACAAGCAGGCCATCAACCATAGCAAAAATGAGCCTGTTTTCAAGGATGGGGGAAAATCTGTTCTCTTGGAATCCCTTTCTTCTTTCAATATATTTTGAGCATCTCATGAATCTGTGACTGTTGTTATCTAACTTTTGGCATTCTATACCCTGAAAAGGTAAAAATTTATACCAAAAATACAAAGAACCCAATCAATAAATGGGCTGAGGAACTGGACAGACACTTCACAGAAGATAAACAGGCAATTAATAAATACATGAAAAAGTGTTCAACATATCTAATAATTAGAGAAATGCAAATTAAAACAACGCTAAGATTTCATCTTACTTCAATTAGAATGGCTGTGATCAAGAACATAAACAATAAGAGATGTTGGCATGAATGTGGGGGAAAAGGCACACTTCTACATTGCTGGTGGAGTTGCAAATTGGTGCAGCCACTCTGGAAAGCAGTATGGAGATTCCTCAGAAAACTTGGAATGGACCTACCTTTTGATCCACTCCTCAGTTTATACCCAAAGGACTTAAAATTAGCATACTATAGTAATGCAACCACATCAATGTTTATAGCAACTCAATTCAAAATAGCAAGATTGTGGAACCAACCTAATGCCCCTCAACAAATGAATAGATAATGAAACTCTTGTATATATATATATATATATATATATATATATATATATATATATACACACACACACAATGGAATACTATTCAGCAATAAAGAAGAATAATATTATGGTATTTGCAGGTAAATGGATGGAATTGAAGAATATTATGTTAAGAGAAATAAGCCAATCCCAAAAAGTCAAAGACCGAAAGTTTTCCCTGATAAGTGGATGATGATACATAATGGGAATGGGGGTGCGGAATGAGAGAAGAATGGAGGAACTTTAGATTATGTAGAGAGAAAGTAAAGTGAGGGGAACTATAAAAGTGGTGGAAAGAGACAGACATCATTACCCTATGTACATGTATGATTATAAGAATGGTGTGAATCTATATGGTGCACAACCATAGAAATGAAAAGTTGTAGCCCATTTGTGAACAATGAATCAAAACGTAGTCTTTAAAAGTAAAAAGAAAGTTGCAAAACAATATTTTTAGTTGTAGATGGACACAGTATCTTCATTTTATTTATTTATTTTTATGTGGTGCTGAGGATCAAACCTAGTATCTCACGCATGCTAGGCAAGCTCTACCACTGAGCTACAATCCAAGCCCCAAAATGTAAGGTCATTTGATAAATTATTTAAGGGATCATTCTGTTAACATTGGAAAAACCAACTAAATGTAAAACATTTTGGGGGGAGATTATCAAAAGCTAGAGGTTTTAGAATTCTTAGTGCTTGGGCATGCCATTTAAGGGGTATGTATGCAAATTGTTGGTCTAAGCCCTAGAAGGTATTTGAATAATTATATTGCTTGGGATTCATTATGCTTCTCTGACTTAAGGATTTCTGTCTTTCAAAATATCTGATGCATTTTTAAACTATTATTTCTTCCAACTTAACATCTCTTGTATTCTATTATAACCTCTTAGAACTCTCACTAAATTCTTGTTAGACTATTCTCACTCTACCTTCCCTACCTCTTTACTCACTTGTATTTACTATGTCTGCCTACTTCTGAATTGTTTTATAGAAGCAGGAGAAGGAGAAGGAGAAGAAATAAGAAAAATAGAAACGTTTGGGTTTTTTTTCATATCTATTTTTCATGCTTCCAAATTTGCCTTTAGTATTCAATAATCTTATTAATGACTCCATTAAGTGTTTATTTTCAAAAAGTTTATTATCCTATTTCTTAAAGTTCCATTTGCTCCATCTCTAGTTCATTGTAATGGTAGATAATTTCTGGGATTTTTGCTTTATTTTTTGATGTCTCATTTTTATTTGATTATATTAAGCACAGTTATTTTATATTTTGCCTCTGGTAATTATTGTACCAAATTATGCCATTTGTGGTTTTTGCAATTTTCAACATATGGTACTTTGATACATATACATATATGTCATTTTTTTTGCGACATTATCTGTGGGGTTTCTTGAATCCTCTATAAAAATTGCATTCTTCATTCAATGAATTAGAATTTCTTATAGTCATCTGAGAAAGAGCATAGAGTGGGTATTAACAGCTGAGGTCAAAAACATTTAAAACTAATTTTTCTACTTGACAATTTTCAGACCACACAAGAAAAGTAAAATAAGACCACAAATTCGTACGAAGACTGGCATTTGATTATAAATTCCCAAGAGAACTTTCTTTCCATTTTTCCTTTTTCATTTATCCAATGCCAAGGTCAAGATAGGCAAACTTTCTTGATATCTGTTTCTGGGCAGTATGGAATCCTTTGGGTTTCTAATTGTATGTGGTGGCATGCTTTTAGCCTCTACATCTTGCTCTGTCTCTTGCTCCTGTTCCTTAGACATCCATTAGGCTAAAATATTCAGCATTAAAATAGGTTTTAACACATGTTAATCTTCCTGGTTTCCAGTCTTCATTTTCTGGGGAGGAAAAAGTTTTAAAACCTTTACACAATCTTTTACTTTTTAATTCAGGACAGCGACTGGGCTCTCTTTCAACCTAATAGTCTAACTTTTTCTGAATATAAATACAGATCTGGGGTGTATGCAAAGTTGCCCCCTCAGTTTGACAATTGGAAAGAAGTCCCTGGGTGCCAAATCTGAAGCCACCAACTATGTAATATGCTTAGTCCCAAAGACCTGAAACTTATGTTCATAAAATCTGCCTGTGATCATTAGCCTCATCACTCCAACACCAAGGGAAAACCTTCTTCCTTTCTTCTCATATGACTTTAAAATTTTGGGATTGTGGTTTCTTCCATTCATGACTTCTTTTCATTAAAAATCAAAAAACAAAAACTTTATTTTCACTATTAAAGAAAGTGGGAAGAACAGGCTATGTAGGTGTGACTTTGCCTCTGAGAATTCTATTGCTTCCTACCAATGATCTGGGTAGAGATATAACCTGGGACACACTCTTCTTAGGAGAGAAAAATGAAATACCACAATTCATCCATTCAGTGGTTTCTTCTCCTCAAGGGTACAATCTACACTTTTCTCTGCTATTGAGCATCTTAGTAGAGCTAGCTTTATCCCCTACTTTCTTGCCCCTGCTCCTTTTTGCTATACTCCTGCCTTTAAAAACAAACACAAACAAAAATAATATAGTTTTCTGACGTGCTATTTTTTGGCTTCTTTCTGTTTGCATATTCTTTATTCTTCTCTTTTCGACATATCAAACCTTTATGCTTCAGCACTTATCTTAGTTGTTCATCATGTTATAGATCCTTCCTGAATTCTTTCTCCATTTTCTGCCTTGAGAAATATACATTTATTCCTTTAGGCTATCATCCTATCTTGGATGTGGATCTGTTAAATTATCTATCATTCATAATCGAACAATTTATGTATATTATTCTACCTTCTAATACTGTAGCTTCTTAAAAATAGGAGCATTGCAACTTTCCTCTGTATTCAATCATAACAGCTAAATGATGATTAATTAATAATTAATCAATTAAAATGGAAGACATGGTTGATAACTGCTTTCAGGAGTGTCTTCTATGCTACACAGTGACCTGAAATTAGGACACAAAAATTGATAGTAATCAACAAAAGCATCTTCAGGAGCCTATAAGGTATGAGACAAAGAGCAGTTATTACAGAAATTTACATATTTCCCCCAGGCTCATGCTCATTTTACTATGTCTTCTTCCTTAATTGTGAGCATGCATGGTGTGACAGCTAAAATACTACTATTCCAGGTTGCCTTCACTTGCAAGATTTTAGTTGGAATGTGGCTTAACATGTGTAGAGGGATGTATTCTGCAATTTATTTGATTGCATATGATTTTCTCTGAAATTCCTAGTGGAAGTTGGGTCAGAGAGAGCTATGTTCATTTTTTAAAAAAGAATATTTTATTCAGCCAGTACTGTCAACATTATCCTTTACACTCAACTACAATTTGTTGCTCAGATTAACTTAACAGGAGAACCAGGACTAGCCTTCTAGTAGATGGAATCATGGGCTCAAAACAGGTTCATGATAGCCAGGCACCTTCATAAATCTACCACTGAATATCAGTGAAATTTAAGAGGCTTACCTTTCCTATGTGTATATATATAAAAACACCACAGTGAATCTCCAGATCGTGTACGACCACAGGACTGAGATTCTAAATAGAATAAGATGTACTCCATGTTTGTATAAATATGTCAAGATATACTGTACTGCCATGTATAATTAAAAAGAACAAATTTTTAAAACGGGATTTTTGTATTCTCTTTGTCTAATTTTTAGTGTCCCCATAAAATTCCTACATTGCCACATCAGACTTTTAGCCAGGCATCGGAATCTGTCTTCTCTTCTTGACCATGGTGCTTATGCCACAGGGTTTGCTTCTTTGTTGTTATTCTTTGCTCTGTTTTTGTTTTCTATTTGTTTTGCTATCTCTAATATTTCGGTTTTTAAACAAATGGCTATTGCTCTTATGTGGTTATGGAACAAAACAAACAACAAACAAATAAAAAGATCTTGAAGAAGATGATCCATCTCCACTGTTATCTTTAGGTTCATATTCTAAGTAAGAATGACAATTGAACAAATTTCTGCTTGTGCTTGTCCATGGTAGGAGTGAGAATGTGCTAGCAAAAGATGCAATTGCTCGTTGAGCTACTGGGCAGCTGCAGGGCCTGCAAGGGTTGGGGATCCTGGGTTGATGAAAGCTGTGGGGGGATCAAATAGACATTTGTGTGTGAGTTGCCTGGGTGCTGGGAGGCATCTGAATGAATATGAGGTGATGTTCAACCCCATTGTGTTTATATGAATACACATTACCATTTCCCGCAAGGAAGCTGATAACAGCACCATGATGCTTTGCTATAAAATCCGTTGAACATTCTCCTGCATGTTTTACTCCCTTTAAAATGGCTCAGGAACAGGCATGAAAAGTGCCATTGCCCCTCTGTAACATGCTCTTTCCCCAAATGAGAACCCATTGAAACACGCCATAGGGTGTTTCACTACAAAATGCTTGTCATAGACAACTGGAGTAAATGAGGAATTTTTCCTTTAAACCTAGGAGGTTTGGAGGTTGTGTGTGGTGAGGGTGGATGTCATTCATGTTTTTTTTTTTTTCTTCTTCTCCTTTTATATCCATATAAGACTTACAGGGACAGATAAGAACGAGAGGACTTAATTATGCATAAATAGAACACAATGAAGAATCCTTAGGAGGGTAACTAAATCTGGATGTAGATATTTACATCCTTGTATTTGCATTTTATTTGCATAGAAATATACATTCAGAAACACATATGTAGGACATGGGAAAGAACTTTTAGCAACAAAGGCACATTTAGAGATTAACACAGTCACTTTGCAGATACTTTGTGTTAGCACTGACTTTTTACAAAATAAAAAGCAATGAATGAAAAGGTACTCCCCCAAAAAACAACAACAATAGTATTGGACATTTGCCCAATATCATTACCCAGCATTGTTCCCATTAAAAGAACCCCTTCTACAGCAGGGTAATAATGTTTAAATGCACCCTTAATCTCTTCCCAAGACAGATAATGAAGAGGAATTAAAAATAAAATTTTTGAGCTTTGGCTAAAGTCCTACTCATCATTTAAATCTTTCTGGTTCCAAGCAGTACAAGAGTCAAACTGAGGTTCATATTGATGTGACTGTACAGTAAGATCATGTCACTGGGATATGAGAAGTTAAAAAAACTACATTTTTATGGTTGCAGTTCAGTATAATAAGTATATTTTTCTTGTACATATTTTAGTGAAGACATATCAGTACATGTTATACTGCTTAAGATGATGGATTCCTGTAGCCTGGAAATTTCTTCACTTTTCATAACCATTCTTGATAACCTATACTAATACTTAATAATAACCTCTCATCTGTCAATAGTTATTGCTCAGCTTGCATCACCTAAATCCTTCCTGTTTCCATCCTAGTTCATTTCCTTCTGATGTGTCTTTGGTAAAATTGGAAAATGATTAAGTTCTTCATTTTCCTTTGTAACTAATCATATTTTTTCATAGTTGTTTTTATCTCAGGACAGACCATGTGACAAAGATGTCGAGTCATTATTTGTCCAAGTTTGAGAAAGTTCACTTTCAACAAAGGGCATGAACAAGCAAGGCTCAGTGATTAAAGGACATTTAGGTGAAAGACTGTCAAGTTACTTCAGTATTGCAAATGGTTCCTTAGTGTCAAGGAAAGTTATTAAAGATATTAAGGAAACAATATCAATGAATCAGAACTAAGAATGGCTTAGATGTAATAGGTAGAAATGGAGAAAAATTATATGATGAACACCTTACCAATGAAGGCGGGTGAGAGTCAGATAAATCCATGGAGAACTTGGGTGGGCAACTGAGAAAATAAGAGTGAAAATATTCTAGTTAGAGCTGGAGGAACTGATGGAATATTATGGAAGGAATCTACTTGAGAATGGAAGCAAAAGGTCTTATCACACTTTACCTGAGCCCAGTGTTACCAGAAAATAATGACACTTAAGAAATCTCTCTACTCTTATGTTTGGCTAACCTTTAAGGACAATTCTGCCATCACATATTTTAAGATATGGCCATCTTCATTTTTTTTCACATGACTCAGATAGGACTCAGAGGTCATTCTCTTATCTATCTGCCTCTATAAGGTACCAGACTTCTTATGTTAGTCAACTTTCTGTCACTTCAACAAAATATCTGACACAATTCTCTTACAAAAAGAAAAGATTTAGTCATAGAGGTTCTAGCCCAAGTCTGAGTGACCCCATTGTTTTGGGCCTCTGAAGAAGGTAGTCTGTCATGGCAGAAGAACATGGTTGACCCAAACCAATAGTATTGGACAAAGAGTTGAGAGATTGCCTATGAACCAGAAAGCAGAAAAAAGAGAAAATTGACAGGGTTTCTACAAACCTCTTCAAGGGCATGCCCCCAACAACCTAAGCACCTTTCATAAGGGCTCACCTTCTAAAGTTTCCACCACCCAATAACACTAACTTGGGAACCAAACTTTTAACACAGGGACTTTTAGGGACATTCAACATTCAAACTAGAGAACCCCCTTTCTTTTTATTAATTTGATGTTCATTAATGAACATGCTCTCTGTTCAATCACCTGAAACATCATTTCCTTGACTGTTTGGTACATATTTCTTTTTCACACAATACGTATTTCTTTTAAAGGTACCAGTTGAGAGTAGAAAATTTACTCTCAGTGGCATTCACACTCTGGAAATGGCAATTGTGCTTTCACAGAGGAAGTAGAAAGGAGTGAAAGTAACTTGGAACCAGTAAAATCTTCATCTTTTCTGAAGGAAGCTCCTTATGAGCTGAACTTAAGACACAGAAAATGGTCCTGAAGCCAAGTGATACAGCTGGGTTCTGACTCATTCCCAGTCTCTGCAGGAGTAACGCGAATGTGTAATATGGGATGAGAGCGCGTTCGACAAGGATGATTGTAACATCTAAATTGGATGCCTTTTCTCCCATAAAGGGGATATCAACACCTGTGCCAGGCTGAGCAACGGGGATGATGACCAGACTAGAGACCAGAAAACCCAAAGAGCCTGAGGGTGGAGATAGGAGAATCGACCAACTGTAAGGTAAGAGCCTCGGGCATCAGAAAGCCACAAATGTACCACACAGAACAAAACGATCTATCTTGTCAACCTGGAGAGGCATTTTGAGAGACTAGCAGCAGCAAGAAGGAATAATTCTTCTTAGAAGATAATTTGAGGTGGTCAGATTATATTCCCATGCCAGCTGATTCACTATACTTATGCAGAAACCTCTTGCCCCAGACCAGAACTAACACCCATATTAACTTTAGTTCAAAACTGCTACACTTACTTCTGCTGCCTCTCCCAGGAGACCCTGCAGGCTGTCAGAATGCCCAAGGTGTCTGTGTGTTTTCCTTCTACAAGATTTCCAGGGTAAGGTGGGAGACACCCTGTCTAGAAAGTGGATTTAGCAGGAATCAGAATCCCATTAATTTTCTACAGAGAGTAAACTCTGTCACCCTCACACCACATGCAAGTACTGATGCTTAGCACATCACCTTGGGGTACACATTCACTTCACTGACCTCCAACAGCAGGGAGTCCATTATCCTCAATCAATCAGCAGCATCATATTCCATTTTATATTGCTAATTTACTGTATTGAATTAATGTTTAAATAGGCAATATATATGCACACAGGAAAAATGGTAAATATGCAAAAGCACATATAGTTAAAATTAAGTTTCTCTTCCTCCCTTGACCCTTGGTCCTTGTTCCACTCCCCAAAGGCAAACTCGGTCACCAATGTGTTTTAAGCATTTACACGAAGTGTGTATGTGTATCTCCTGAGTATTCATTCACTAGTCTCATATTTGTACATGTTACCTATGATTCATCTTGGGAAGACACACTATACATTATACTGCACTCTATATTTTACACTTTGACTTTAGATTTATTAACAATGCACATTGAAGATTATTTCAAATTAATACATAAAAAACTGCTCCATAATTTTAAATAGTTACACAATCCATTAAATGAGTATAACATACTATTGTATCAAAACAGGACCCAGTTGATGGGCAGATAGGTTATTCCCAGTCTTTACAAACATAAAAAAAGATCATGAAATTTTCTCCCTTCTTTATCATTTTTGCCCTTCTCTCTGTATATCGATAGCATAAGTACTTTAAAGAAGTATTTCTGAGTTAAAGTAAACGCATTGGTATAGATATGAGAGGTATTGTTAAATTGCTTTCTGTGGGTATTACACAATTTTACAATCCTTCTGGGTTGTTTCCCCACATACAAATGATAAACTCTTCAGTCAACTTTGTGGTTTGAGTATACAAATAAAAATACTTTTTTTTTGCCTATGAAATTTGTATTTCTCTTGGAATAAATAATTACATTTTCTAATGACTATGACACCTTCATAGATAGTCGGTGGCCATCTGAAATTCCAGAATTTTCCCTGTATTTTTCTTTGTCCTTCCCCAGCAACTAGTCCATAGCTCTGTACATGGAAGGTACTCAACAGTGATGTAGAGCCATAGATCCTGTCCCCAGCTTCACTAGTATCACCAGCATGTGAACTCATTGTGCCTGAATTATACTCCCTTTCTCAGTTTCCAAGGTGGCCTCATTAGATAAAGAACACGAAATGTGTCTCACCTACCCCCTGTGCTGTTAGTATTTAATGAGGAGTGTTTATGTGGAAGATAAATATAAACTCAGATTCACGTGTCAATAGAATAAAAGAGGATGTATGCAAATTAATTTCTTGACAGGACGTAGGACTTAGAGCTTCTTTGGATGGGAATTTTTCATTTGTGAAGCATGTTTTGCCTCAGGGGAGGAAAACAAGATTTGATTCTGTTTTTTCCTAAGTTAAATTAAGTGAATGGTCCTGTGTTTTCAAAGAGGAGGAGTATTTCAGATTCTGATAGGATGATGGGTTACTCCAAAGGAAGTAACTTTTGAATAAATTGGAACTGTCTCTGAGGTGACATGAGGGAGGGAGGGAATTGATGTACTGGTCTAATGAGCAATATTGTTAAAAACCCATTCCAAAGATCATGGTATGCTCATGGCAGGTAGTTGAGTGTAACATTCACTGAGACGTGTGTAACGGTAGTGAATGCTGCTGGTACGTGTTTGAATATTTTTTCATCAGTCTTCTATACACCTTGGGAACTAAATAATAGTTCAGGGGAAATAATTACTTATTTTTAATCATAAATCTACTAAAAAGAGGATTTTTTTTTCTTTCTTCGTCAGCACTGGTTTTTATTTTACCAAATGAATCAAATCCAAGTATTTCCCTCCCAACTCTGTTTTAACTTTGCATAATATTTATAAGGAATTTATGGAGTGCTTAGTAATTGACTAGTCCCCAGCTCTTCATTAAACTTGTGCAAGACAAAAGAAAAACAATTTCTGGAATAGAAGGAAAAAAAAAAAAGTAAGGAACCTCAGGTAAGAAGTATGTTGTCTCAAAGCAATAAGCCAAGTACATACCTTTCCAAACAAGCTACAAGTCCTCTCACTTCCTAGTTTCCTTCCTTTGTCTTGCAAATTACCCAGTAGAATCACATAGAGAAGAATCCATATCCTAACTCCTGCATTTACTATGTGACCACCAGCAAGTTAATTCAATTCTTTGTGTCTTTCTTTCTTTCTTTCTTTCTTTCTTTTTCTTTCTTTCATTCTCTCTCTTTCTTCCTTCCTTCCTTCCTTCCTTCCTTTCTTTTTTTTTTTTTTGTGATTTGAGGATAAATAAGAAGATTTTCCTCCCAGGTGTGTTATAAAGTTTAAAACTAACAGATATAAAGTGGCAAATACGTATTAGGTATGCTACGGATTTAAAACTTCAGAATCATCATTTGGAATCCCCATTCCTTCTCCTTCCCTAACTAATTATTTAGATTTTCATTTGTCCTGTGGTTTCTATTATCTTTTTCTTCCTTGGCATCCCTGTTGCCAGCACCCTTAGGTTCATGCAAGTGACCTATGGTTTCTTTCCCTTGCCCACTCTGTTCACTATAGCCAGATTTATATTCCTCAAGTTGACTTCTGTTTCTTACTGAAAAAAGTGAAGCTCCTAAGTAGTAATTATTCAAATATTCAGACCACATAGTCTTTCCTCAGTCAGAATGAACTTCTCACATTATTAAGAAATATTCTATGGGATCTTCTTCTATGGCATATTTTCCTTATTGCTTATGCACCAGAATCCTATCAGCCTTCAAAACTTACCTTAAGCACAACTTCTAATCATCTCACCTTATGCACATTTCAATTTCTATAACTTTTTCCAAACCCCTCTTAGTTATAATACTTTGCACATAACTTCCTTTGAGTGTAGCTATTTGTTGTCATTTTTCATTTCTGCATGATATTAAATTTCACTGAAAACAGAGGATGGATTTTTTTTTTTTTTCCCAGAGACTAGATTTTATTTGCCTAGGGATGCAATGTGGCACAGTAGTTGGGAGGAAATGCTTGATCAGACTGCCAGAGTTTTCGTTCCAACTCTGCATTTTATTCTTTGTGTTTACAAGTTCATTGCCTCCAGCTCAGTTTTCTTAATCCCATTCATTAATATATTTATTCATTTATTCAAGAAATAAAGAATAAATAATTTATTCAAAAATGTAGAAAAAATAAATTCATACAAGTACTGAATGCTGCAAGTACAATAGTGACCAGACTTCCTGGTCCTATGACTCATGTATTCATACAGGGCCCTGAACTGAGAAAGGTTTTGCCCTCATCTTAAGGCTTTGCTCTCATCACCTAGAAATTTTTAATAAAATTTGGAACAAGGGACCTACATTTTCGATTTTTGCTAGACTCACGAATCATATGACTGGTAAAGAAAATAAAATAAATAGATAAAATAAATAAATAAAATAAACATGGCCCCTGCTCCTAAGGGAAGACAGAACACAAGCAAGCAAATTAATAAGTAAGAGAGGAAAATATTAGACAATTGTAAGTGCTCTGAATACCTAGGTATCGAGTTTAAACTTGCTGGCCAGGGAAAGTCACTTAAAGTTACCTTTGAATTTGAGATTTGAATGATAAACCCAACATTTAAAATGCAGGGAGAAGGACATTTCCTTAAGATGTTAAGGAAGAAATGGAATTGAAGAGTTTAAGAAACACGTTTTAGTGTAACAGCGGTCCACTTCACCTTTTGAAGATAGCTCTGAGGCTTATTTTTAAAAGGAACAAGTTTTCCTTTTTTTCTTCTTCCTTTCCCCCACCCTAACCTGAGGGCAGGGAACGAGATTACCCTGAGCTCTTAGTGCTCCACAGGAAGGAGATAATCTACCGGAGGATCTAGCAAGTGAATATCTCCCAAATTAACAAGTGAATGTTAACCCACCCTCAGGGTTCCCTGGAATCCCCTAGCAGAGCACTCCTGGAATGAAACCCTTAAAGAGTTCCTTAAAAAAACCCTCTTCCTCTTGATGGGCAGAATCCCAGTCTTTGGGATGGGCAGCCCCTGTGTTTCTCCTTTGCTAGCAAAGCAATAAACCTTCTTTTTCCTTTTTCTCAAAACCGTGTCCTGGTTATTGAATTGGCACTGGGGACAAGGACCGAGGTTTTGGCAACATTAGTAAAGAAAAAATGAAAGATTGATCTGGTCCAGATTATCAAAACCAGGATACAGGGTTGGCATTTTGTTCTGAATGTGGTAGGAAGCCACTATAGGGTTTACAGTGAAGACATTAAATTTGATTGACACTTTAAAAGATTACTGGATGATAGGAAGCAATGAAGTAGGCATATCAGTATGGAGACTACTGTACATGTCTGAACAAGCAATGGTGGTGGATTGAACCTGGATGGTATACCACTAGCTGGAGGCAGTGGAATAGTATAGGATATGTGTGGGAGATAGAGGCCATGGGACTGCTGATAGGTATGTGGAGGATGAGGGAAATAAACAGATCAAGGATAACATCTATATTTTTATCAGTCATGTCATTTATTGAAATAAAGATGGTGTGGCAAATTAATTTTAGGGGTTGACACTACATGTTCTGTCTTTCATATCAATGTGGGGAAATGAACAGGGAAAGTAAGGCATTACCAGAATTCTAAATTAGGGAAAATAGTACCTGCCATGTGTTTATCATGCCTACTAAGCCAGATCCTACATGTAAAAATGAAGCCCTAGGCTTACCACATAGAAATTCTCAAGATGTGTTGCTTATTTGCTGTTTCTGAGATGGTTGGCCAATATTCCAAGAATCTCAGAACAGTGACAGTAGCTCCAGAATCTCAAAAGGAAAAGTTCAACTGAAAGAATAAAAGGATTTTAAATAGGAGAGGGACAGGAAATAGAATTTGTCCTTCTCTTTAATAACACTCTTCTTACTCATAAACACATAAGTATTTCTGTGGCCTCTAGTTTAGGAATCTTTCACAAAATCCTGGAGTGGAAAACTGATGGACACTTATGCAGCAAAGAGAAAGTACACATTCTACCAGGTGAAATAGCAAACTGTTTAAAAGCATCTCTTCAAATATTCTGCATTTGACACCTGATTTGAAGTTCCATCACTGTTCCTCAGCTGAGAGATCTGATAGAAGCCAAGGTGCTGTTATTGTGAACATGAAGATCACATTAATAGATAACATTTTTTTTTGTGATTTAACAATTCCCTTGCTGTTCCAGGGGTGTAAGTTTGTTCTTTCCTCCAGCAAAGAGTCCTGGCTCTAGATAAAGCTGTTTTAACTTCTCATTGTGCAAACAGTATGGCAGGGAGCCACCATGAAGGACTGGACTTGCTGGTTAGCCAACAAACATCCAAATGACTTTTGATTCCTCTTATGCTTAGTTATTTCTCCGTTTTAGGATGTAGAAAGCTCACATTGAAAACTTCCAAATCACATAAACCACATATTATTGCGTATACAAGTATTTCTTTCCTAGCATAGAGATTACTGATAGTTATATTAAAATACGTATTTTTATTTTAATTTTAAATATCATCTAAATGTTGAAGTTTTGCACCTATTCCCAAGTCATAACCTAGGCTGCCAGATAGGATGTAAGTGTATTGTATTTAAGTGATTTTGCAATACCAAACAGTGTAAGCAAACCTATCTGGATGCAGAAATCTGACTCTAACAGTGCCAACCATTTGTTCCTAAGGATTCGAATCATTTAGGATACATAAAATGAATGCAAAATCAAGTAATGTTACTACTGCTTCTATGAAACTGAGAATTAAGGGGGGAAAAAAGTGGGGGGAGAAAACAGTGATTTTAGATGTAATTTGCAAAGACAGAGTGTCTTTGCACAGTGGAAAGAATTTTTATAAATAGCATTTCTGCTGTCCTGAGACCTTCTCCTCCAAGTGTCCCCAAATTCATTCTCTGCTGACTTTAGTCTCTCCAAGCATTTTCTGGGCAACACACTCACCAGGGTTGTTTGCATTGTCTTCATTCTATTGCTCTGCATAGGAAACTAAAAATACATATCTCACAGATTTGTGTTACGCTAAATGATCATTTAAATGCTCACATCAGAACCCCTGGAATTTTCCATCTGCCTTTCGTCTGCTGGGCTGGTTGTGGAAGGGCACTGCTGAGAACCTCCCTGCGGGTTGGCTTTGCTGGTGGGTGTGATTGAAAATCTGTAGCTCACACTCTCGGAAACAGGGTAAGGGGAGAGTTAATAAAGGACAAAAATAGAGATCAAAAAGATATAAACATACATCGCAGTTTGATCTCAATATCATTTTTTAAATAATACATTTGCACATTTTCAAGATCAGCATCTCTGGGGTTTCTTGCAAGGGACAGAATATTCTTACAAGTTACAAGGAAGCTGATCTAGTTTTAAAGGAAAAGGGTAGAGGTGGCAAATTGCCAATTAGATTGGGGGCAGGGATGGAGATGGGCAGGTGGAGATGGATGGTCTTAATGTCAAGAAATTCATGCTGATGACAGAGGGTAAAAACAGACTTTCGACCTAGCAAAAAGGAGGCATGCCAAACGTAGGAGGTAAAGCAAATCACACACTCGCTTTTTGTTTTCGCTTACTAAAAGAACCCCCCAAACATGGAGATCATTATACAGAATGTCCAAGGCAAATTAAGGAAAATAATTATTGTAGCTGATGAAGCAGAAACCCTATTAGAGCTAAATGCTACTTCACAGTACTCCATGGTGGAGGTTCTGAAGTAAATGCATTTTTCAGCATCTTTAGTGTAGTATATTAAATTAAGTTTTTAACCACTTTTCTCCTCCCCTTTATTTTCCCTTCCACCCTCCCTTTTTTTGTGCACTCTCCAGGCAGGTGGTAAGGAGTTGGGAGTCTATAGGATGTGCTACAAGAAAGGAACTGCTGGAAAAGAAATCCACTTCCCAGCTCCTTTTTTTCTAAGATGAAAAGTAAATAAAAACCTAGAGGGGTAATTAATGGTGGAGGACTGGAGCTAAAGTGGCAGGAGTGACCTGTCACTGCAGAAAATACGGCACAGAAGAGACTTTTGAGAAGCAGAGGGAATGCTTGCCAGGCTTGTTTTCTGTGTGCACTTAAGGGAGTTCTTGCATCCTGAAAAATATTTTCTTTATCCCTTTTTCCCCATCCTCTCTGACAAAGCTGGTCTGCAGAGGAGGAGAATTTCTTTGAGATGCAGGAGAGTTTCTATCCTTTCTTAGTTAATATAATACAGTTTAATTGATGCTCTTAGTTTATTTTTCTATATTATGCTTGGTGCCTTTAAATGTATACATTGCATAGTTATTTAATTTAATTAAAATCAGAAGGTTGTCAGGGACAGAGAATGAGGTCTGACATTACTTGTACATCCCAGGATGCTCCAGTAAGAGTTGCTGTTATTGACCATGTGGCACATACGTATTAGATACAAAGAGAAGCAAATTATTTTTCGTTATCCCTGAACTTTGATTTTCTTTCCTCCTAGTGAAAAGTCTGGCAAAAAGAAAGCTCTACGACTTTGTGATCACCCACTCTAACAATCATAATGGATGGAGATCATTAGTCCCCAGTACTGTTCTGGCCTCACATGGTACAGTCCTCTGTTCCTTTACCGGTTTTGTTTTCTTTCTCGCTTCCTCCAGAAAAGGACAGGGTTTCTCACACATCCTCACCATGTCTGATGAACCTTTACACTCTGCAGTACATGCCATCAGCAACAGTGGTTCATACACAGAACTTCGTGTCTGTAGACAGGAAGCATAACACTTCAGTTTCTCATTTCAGTCTTTAGCAAAGCTTTGCACATTGCAAATACTAAGACTTGGATAATAGTTTTGATTATCAAAATAGGGTTTCAGATTAGATAATCCCACAGAGATTAAAATACTTCTTTGCTAATAGACCTCAACTTTTCCTAGAGCCCCCAAAATGTATTTAAATAGTCCACATCAGCTGCATCCAGTACTTACCAGTAAATCCTTGGGAGACATACAGGAGTGATTTCACACTGTAGACATGAGTGCCTCTTCCCTTTTTGCCACTTAGTTGTTACATCACAAAAAGTGAAAGTTCAACATCAAGCATCAGATCAAATTAGAGAAATCCTTGTTTTTCTGAATTCTAATCATTTCTACCATTAAGACATAATTTGTGTCAGTCTTGTCCCTAAACCCTTTATATGTATCAGTATATTTATTTCTCACAAGTGTATATAGTTTGTTCTATTTTTAGCCCCATTTTTATGTATGGGAAAAAAAAAGCAGAGGATGTTGAGTACTTTTCCAAGGTTATAAAGCTCAGGAACATCCCAGCTGGAATTCAGTGAGAACTTGGACTTTGATGCCCAAATCTTTAACTCATACACAGTGCTGTTTCTTATTGATGATTTGTTGCCAAGATCAAAACCAATATCATGTAAAAAAATACTGTGGTTATAAATTTTATCTCCAAAGATGATATTAGGAATTTTGAGAATGTTTTTAAAAATTAAAGCGCTCATCAAGGTGGACCATACTAAGCTCTCATTCCATCTGACTCAAGTTGATTGTGAACTGAGAATTGTAGATTTTCCCTCTCTATTAGCAGAGAGAGACGATGGCATCCACACATGCCTCCCTCAGTCCATTACCTCCTGAGGATCCGTGTGGCTGTTTTTAGGGGTGACATATTTCTCCGTGTTTTCTGTAGTGAGCCAGGAGCACTGATTCTGGGAAAGAGTTCCATGCTCTTTGTGCAGTGGTGTTTAAAATGCAAGATCCCTGTCTGGGAGAGAAATGACTTGAAGAGCCTTAACGCAAAGCCCTGCTCTGCTCTTCAAGCAGCTGTGAGCCTGGCAGACCCCGCAGGCAGAGAAGGGACTTGCATGGGCCATGATGATACATATTCAGTAGCAAAGAAGACTTGATTCTGCACCGTGCTGGTTTCAGCTGCCAGATTGTGAGAGATCGATAGAGAACTTTGTTAATGATGTGGAATTCACTTCTGGCATGCTCTGCACAAATACATATGCAATATATTATTAGTGCCCTCAACAACAGGCTTGTCCAGATGTGATTTAATTTAAAGTCTGATTATCTTTTTTTTTCTTTTTATACCTTTATAATTGGAACGTTGTTGATCAGATTCTACTTTTTATTAAAAAAGCTAAAGCATGTAGCATTTTTGTGAAACAATTTATTTGGCAGCAGAGTGTAGAACATCAGAGAGTGGAGGTAATGGAATAACAGTAGATATTATGGTAGCCCAGGGGAGAGCAATGCAGAGAGCCCTGGAGTTCACATATTTAAGAAACTCAGCAGGAGGTGAGGAGGAGAAGGGGATTATCTTTGGACATTATTAGAGAAGATGTATTTATATAGATTCCTTTCCAAAAGCGGAATCCAATCATCATCCCATAGACAAATGTAGAGTCTTAATGGCAAATGTCGATTTAATATTCGAGTTTGAGTCTTGCAGTAAAAAGACTGAATTGCATTAGGAGAGCTGGACTAGAACTGGGTAGACACGGAAACCTAATACCACAGCAAATAAATCTGGCAGTACAATTTAAAGCTGAAAAGAAATAGAAAGATAAATGATGTCATAAAAGATTCACAGGGGCGTTTTTAACTGAACTGCTAAATATTTTAAAGCAGAATAGCCAAGGCCATTTTGTATTAGAAACCCAAATGAGTGGCTCTCTCCATTTATTAAATCTAGTTCACTCAGTGTTGATCAAGCCTGTTTGGTCTGAAAGGTACTGTACTAGGCACTGGAATCCTGGAATATTCCAGCAACCAAGGAGATTACCAATTAGTAGGGGAGATAAGGGAAGTAGTAAATAAGGGAAAGAATGTCCTAGTAAGACAGCTTAGATCTGTATTCCTGCAAGCCCATTTTAAGGAACAGACCTGAAGCTTTTGCCTCCTATGAAGTTCCTAGGCCTTTTGCTGAATGACCCCATAGACTTCAACCAGAAAGGGTATTCCAACCAAAGACATTTATATGTCAAACATCATAAAGTTTCTGGGATTACTATTGAAGCAACCTTCCCATTCTGGACAGAAGGTAAGTAACCCCATGATAATATGCTTTCAGTTGAAATGATGGGTTCATGATAGGCTATAGAATCAGGATATCGTTAGAACCACAGTGCCAAACGGTACAGTAATATTCCTAAGGAACCAACTCCTTACGATAGACCAGGGTCCAGTTGGGGCTTCCTTATAGTGCCACTTTATCAACTACTGCTCTAATAGTCACAGAAAACAGATCCTTCCATGGAAATACATACTGCATTTGGACCTCGATGACAGAATATGAGAGGGCCTGAAATGGTAATCAGCAGAGACATTTTTAGCTCTAAAGGAAATTGCAATGGGAAAATAAATTTCTTAAGCCCCCCACAGAATTTGCTGACTGGGGAGCTGGTTGATATGCTCAAGGCCTCTGTTAATGAAAAAGAAAAAGAACACATGCAAGAGGATCCTAAATTCACAGCAGGTTTTTTTTAATTGAACATTTAAAAACTTTTAGAAACTGGAAGACCGTTTTAATAAAATGAAATGAAACTGTTAGCAGGCAAAGTCTGAGGTATTTATCTGGATCTGTCCTGAGCTGACCTATCACTGGTAAATAGGGCAAGGCAAGCACCCTTTGCCTACCCTCCAGTTATCACCACAAGGACTTTATGTGGAACCCTGCTCTTTGTTCAGTGTGTATCTGTACTGGTGAACTTTGAGTGGAAATGGGAAAAGCAGACCCTGAAGTAGGGAATGTGCTTTGAGTCACGGAAGGAAGACTCCACTGGTGTAAGAACAGCAGCTTCATCCTGTTAGTAGAAGGGTGATCTCATGTGTTGAGACAAATGCAAATACCCTTAGGAAGGAATTCTGTTTTTTTTTTTAAATATATATTTTGGGATTTTTTAAATTAGATTTGTTTAGTCTATGAGCTCACTGAGCATATAAGCAGACCGGAGTAGGGCTGCATCAGTATCTGAGGTGGGGATACATGTAGATGGCAGAGAGACAGTGACTTCACAGGGGCTATGGAATCACCCAGGGTCCTGTTAGCTTGAAATTTCATGATAGAAGAAGGATGTTGTACACAGTTTCACCCATTTAAAAAAAAAAAAAAATTATGCTCAGGGCTGCCCATGCTATTAATTTTTACAGATCCTTTTTGGAACTAAGTACCTTTCTCCTTCCAATACTGTATGTATCCTCTTACCAATCTTGTTCAGACTTTGAAATCATCTGTTCTTTTATTTTCTTCCCAATCAATAAAAATCTGTTGTCAGGAGGAAGTCTTAGGGTAGTAGACAATCTTTGATGTCAATTACTAAAGGTTCAACAGGTACTCATTTCTGGACATACTTGTAACAAAATAGCCAAATGTATCAGATGCACAAATGTGTTTCTGTTCTTGGAGACCTGTTGAAAGAGGGACTTTGAAAGTATGATGTCTTCCAGGGCATCTCAAGTCACCCTGCAATGACAAGTCACTCTAGCTGTGCTTTAAACAGGGCTGTGCTGGGCTAAAGTGGGGACACCTTGGTGCTCCCTTTCCCCAGCCCTCTGCTCTCTGACTGTGGGAGGCAGATGGTCTAGAATGGCAGAGTCCAACTGTGTATTAAGCTATTCTGTTTAAATTCACATACATTGAAAGGTAAAACTCTGTTTCACATTATAATAGAATCTCTGACTCTTTGAACCTTCAGTTGACTAGATTTGTATTTACTTTGTATTTGTATTTAGATGAATAAAAAAAAAAAAAAAAAAACAAAGACGGGAGGGAAAAAAGAGACAGTGACATGTAGTGATTGCTGAACACAGAAACAAGAAGAAAACTAATCCCAGTGCTCTGTCTCAAGATAAGGAAGACCCATTGGAGCCACCTTTGTGTCTTTTCTGGTCATCTTCTAGAATTAGATTCAGAGTGATGCACAGAAGTCCTGCAAGTTCTGATATTGGGGAAAAAAAAAAATTTTAAGGAAAAAAATCAATGATGTTTACAAGACTCACCATATTGAAGCATCAAAATAAAATCACACATCACAATGATATTTTCAACATAAAATTTTGGAATTGAAAAATGTGATCCTCAATGACCTACAAAATTTGCTTTTCTGAATTTCTCATAATCTCAGAACATCACAAGCAGTGACACTTTGATTCTCCACAATGTTTTGACAATGGGAAAACACAATGTCCTGAAAAAAGTATGTTTAGCCAAATAACCACAGTAAGAGTTCTCCAGTCTCTTTGGAATCAACTAATCTTTTTAGACCATACTTTCTCTGCCACATATTTTAAAGTGTAATTATTTTACAAAAAGCAATACCAAGCTTGTAATCATTTTCTGTTACTTAATGAAGAACTGCCTTTCCAAAGCAGTTCTTCCTTTCTTTCATATTATTAGATTTTCTGTGTTTTAAAAAAGTTATAGATTATACTGATATAAAAAGAAAAATAATACTTGTTACATACCCTTATTCTATCATGTTAAAATTTTCCTTTTTTTAAATAGCAACTCACAGAATGTATTTGTTTGCTTCTTCTCTAGACACAGTGCCAAGACACTTCTGTATAAACTCACTTTTATATATGTTACTACAGAAAGCATAGGCAATTGTCCCCTCACTGACTTTGATGCCCTCAGTGCTTTGTGATAAAGTTCTAACAAGTATTTCTCTTCCCCAAGCCATAAAATGTAAGATACTGAATGGGGCTACGCTCCTGTTATACTTGGGTACTTAATACTGGAAGTGATTAGCTAACATCTTTTGAGGTCTGTTGGTAGTAGAGACAGCCTGTGCACTTTCTCAATGTTCCTTTGAAAGCAAGAAGCCTTAGCAACAGGAGAATAGAGCATTCAAATAAAGCTCCTAAGTCTGACCTGGCCATTTCAGTAATGGAAGCTTCTACAGGTAGCAACTTCTTTCTCTAAAAAAGAACTTTGCAGACATGCAACCCCTTTACATCAAATGATCATTATGTATCTATTCTCTAAGAGAGGCAGGGTCCAGACACACACAGTCCCTATAAAACAATAGGTCCTTTCGGGCAACTCTGCCTGAACCAGTCACCAAATCTCATCTACCCAGTGGAATTTACTTCTCTTTGAGGATTTCCACCAGGGGATCCAGTAAATCAACCTAGAGGTAGAGGTGTTCCTTTATTATTTCCAAGTAGGGCAGGGTACTGGCCCTGAAGCAGAAACAATGCATTTGAAAAGGCAGCAGGTGGTAAGGTGGGTCTCCATTCTTACTGCCACTGACTATTTAAGTAGTTATGAAAGCTGTGGTCATGTTACCTGTAGTCATTTGCCAATCCATAAAGGATGAGCCCTTGTATCATACTGCGAAGCTCCTGGGGCACCATTCCCACTGTGACCAAAGAAAGTAAAAGTGCCCAGAATTATGTAGTCCACAAGCCAAATATTAGGGCCATGAGGACACTTTTCCCTACAGATTTTAGGAATTCTGGGTTTTCATTTTTTCACTGTCAAAACCTGTTACATTTTTTAAAATTAAGATTGTCATTATAAATGTCAGAGTATTGGAGAACAGAAGAAAGTTCTTTATAATAGTTAATATGTAATTTTAAGAAAAACAAGGATGATGGGGGAAATAAGATATGATCATTTGGCATTGAAAGTCTATAATTAAACAGATAAAGTTCTCAAGAAATTGAAGAGTAAATAAATAGCTAGGGAGAAATCATTTATGGTCTAAAACAAGGACAATGCCAATGTCTTTCTTGGGGGATAAATATTCTTCTTGTTGAAACATTCTTTCCTTGTTCCTCTCCTCAGAAAGACATCAAATCTGTAATATTTCCCCTTCCCACATTTTTCAACACTTGTGAAATTTGCTCTCAGATTCACCTGTGACTTTCGTGAAGTCAAGTCAAAGATTTGACTCCAAGAAAAAAGTAAACACAAAAAATTCTTCTTCCAGCTTCCAAGAATACATAGTTATTTACTAAAACATCTTCCAGTTGGTGGTGTCCACATTTGACTCCATATTCTCTGGAGAGAGGCTTCTGGAGGCTGCCAGGAATCTCTTCTTTCATAAACAAAATCTGTTTACAGTAGAACATTCATTACTCAAGGATTGGATCTCAAAAAGACCTTATCTCTTTTACATATTTCCTCTTAACACAAAACTTGGTGATATTCGCAGCTTTTAGGTTATTAAAGAAACACATTTTTGCTACTGGGTGTATTGGAAAGACCAATGGATAAGGAGTCAAGTGGGAACAGTTGTATATTAGTCTTGGCATTATAATTCTAGAATGGCTTATTTAAACATATGCAGATATGTGACAATAAAAGATTTGTTTCTTTTCATTCTCCTGTAATGAAAGTGCCACACACAATACTTCTGAGAACATAAATGTCACTGCTTTAATCCAATGGTAGGATATGACTTAAAAAGAATGAGTGAGAGAGAAAGAAAGAGACCAAAAGAGGAGAGAAAGGGGGACGTGGTAAGTGAATCCAAAGACACTTACTCAGTTTTGCCTGCAAATATTAAATACTGTGAGGTATCTTCTAAAACATCTGTTTTTGGTGAGTTTTTATATGTATTTTTTAAACAGGATAATACAAGCCATGCATTTCAAGGGCAGTAGACATTCCACAGGAAAGTCTGCATTTGTTCTGCTTTTTCCATTTTTCCATGGTGTGACATTATGAACAATGGTAAGTTTCACGGACTTGGTAAAATATGTTGTCCTCAGCAGTATGGCCCTCCCTGACCGACCGTGTAGGGCAGAAATGGAGTTCAGGTACACTACCTGCATGCACAATATAATCTCCCCGCCAGGAGGCAGGGGTACAGGAGGGGATTATCCCATTCTCTCCCTATCTGTTTACATACTTTCCATTGCACATTTATTCTTGGGATCTTCTAGTTTCTGGTTCTCAGTAAATCACTAAGCCACATTCATTCTTATGGAAATGTGGTGATTCTGCTGACTACCTGGTCACATCCCCCAGCAGTCACTTCCTCTTTTGACAGAGGCTAAAACCTCATCAGACAGGGCCTTCACTCAAATTTGGATAGAATTAAATTACTTTGGTCTAGGCAATATGTTTTCATGCTGTGAGTAGATGCAATTCCTCAAACTAGCTCTCTACAAACTGGAAGTGCAATTCTACATCTGTTTTTTTTTTTTTTTTTAATATATTATACTTTTTTTTTTTTTTTTTCATCCTTTGGGGAGTGTCAAGTAGTTGAAGGGAGAAGTGAAAGGAAGAGGAAAGATTTCGTTTTGTTTTCATGTATTTTCCAGGTAATTACCTAGCCTACAATTTATGATTGTCACCCTGAGGCCACCTCCAGCTTTGTGGAAAGAATACACCCACTTAATGAATTCTCGCCGGCCTCCAGGCCCATGGCCTTTCATGACTAGGTTGATGGGTTTCCTGAGATGGCTGTCACTTTGAAGTGTGACAAACTTTTCTCTTCCTGCAAGAGAATTTTGGATATGTAGATAAGTTGTACTTGGTTCTTCCAGAATCCCAAGCCTACAATGTCAACATTGTGGCAGACAGTCACGTCAAAGCATTTTAGACCTTTTCTGTCTGGGATGTGTTCTTGTGCCAGGACATTCAACAAAAGACGAGACCGTGGATGACTAAATGGGGTTTGTCTTTGGAGCTAGAGTCAGACCTTTGAGCAGAAAAGGAGGTAGCTGTCATGAGTAGCAACTCATTTCTCTGATGACAGAGAAAAAGGTGTTGGCATGTCAGGGGCATCTGAAATATACTTTATCCCAAATATATCTCTCACTCAGACTGACTGAGGATCTGCTGACCTTATTTAGTGAGTCTTTGCTTCGAATTTCTGAAGTGCTACTAAAGCCACATCTCTATGAAGGAGAAGAAAGACATGTTACATCATCCTCTTTGCTGGGCACAAAGTGCTGACCACTTAAGAGAGCTCTGGTTAGGATATGAGAGGGAGGTCTGACATTCACCGTTGGACCCTAAATGACAGTGCCAATCAAGTTGCAATCTAGATTCCCTAGAGAATAACAACGGTTACCCAAAGACAGTTATGTGCATAAAAGTAAATTTATTTTCAAATAACTCACATTTCATTATTGTTTAGATACCATCCTTCTAGACTGAATCTGTAACCCCAGTCTACTTCCCATGAGCCTCATTTCCTGGGGTTGTGCCAGCTTCCAGCAGGTCTTAGGATTAAAAAACAGTGTTGATTTGAGGAGGGATTTTGGTTTTAGATATTAAACCACAAAGTTCACTACTGAAAATATTCCTTGTTCCTCTCTACATGGCCTTTCTCTGTGGTTAACTGATCTCATTTGAAAGGCAGTAGTCTTTGCTGTTATTTCATAACAAGAGCAAGAGGTATTTGGAAGATGGTAAATGTCCTTTTTTAAAACAATTTTTTATTTGTTTTAATTAGTTATATATGACAGTAGAATGCACTTGGATACATCATATATAATGGAGTATAATTTCTCATTCTTCTGGTTATACATGATATAGAATCTCACAGTCCTATAGTTATGCATGAACATAAGGTAATAATGTCTGCCTCATTCTACTATCCTTCCTATCCTCAGACCCCCTCCCCTCCCTTCAATCCCCTCTACCTAATCTAAAGTAACTTTATTCTTCTCTACTCCCCCATTGTGAATTAGTATCTGCATATCAGAGAAAACATGTGACTTTTGTTTTTTGGGGGATTGGTTTATTTTGCTTAGCATGATATTCTCCAACTCCATCCATTTGCCAGCAAATGCCATAATTTCATATATATATATGATGGAATATTACTCAACTGTAAACGTCCTTTTTACTCTTGTCAAAGTCATTCTTTCTATGGTGTCTCTCTGTCCTTTGAGGAATCTTCCCAGTACATTCAGGGAACTTCTCACTGGGATGCAGCCACATGCTTCCTGGATGTCTTCCCCTTTCCTTGATCTATTCTTTCTCCTTTTGACTCCTTCAACTAGAGAAATCCTTTTCAAAGTTGTAAGACTGGGGTGTCCTGGGGTGAGAAACCATTTTCCTTGCTTGGGCAGTTCTTTTTCAGTTTTCTTCTCTGAACTCAGAGGTAACAAACTAACCCTTTGAGAAAGCAAAAGAATACACAAAGAGGCACAAAGGAGATATGAAAATCAGAAGGATATGATTTCACCACTAGGGTCTTCATGTGTCTGTCTGCATGCTCTTAAGTACGACCTGGGCTCTGGTCAAGGCAAATGAAGGTATAGAAATATCTAGCCAGAGTTTAGCTTGTTGAAGCACGTTGCAACTATCAAGAGGAAACATCTTCTTCTAACACACCATAGGTAGCTTTCTAAGCAAACACCATATTGTCAGAAATTCCTGAAAGTGAAAAAGAACTTCCTATTCCTGGCAGCTAGGTCAACATACCAGACCTCTTTGGTCTTTGGTTCATTGTCTTTATAAAAGTGGCCTGTATGAAAGAATGCGACTTCATGACTCACCTAGTTCTGACCTGGAATTGTGACTTCCAGTGGGCTTTCCCTGTGGAAAGTGTTTTGGTGTTTCAGAAAAAGAGAAGGTCATGAGGGAAACTAAGGACCACATTTTCTCTTAAGAAATGCTTTTCTATCCGGTGAAACAGCAAACTATAACCTGAGCTTAGAAAAGGAATGTTCTCAAAAAATGACAATGACAGCTCCAGCTTTAATTCACTCCTCTGACTCTGACAATAAAGTGACAAATGAAATCAGGGACTGTCCTGGAATAGCTATTGCTTTGGTGGTTAAAGAAAGTGGCACTTCTCAACAGCAGCTGATACAGGGATTGTTGGAGAAAGTGAAGCTTTTTTTTAATACTAATTATTCATTTGTTTATTGAATCTTTTATTTAAATATGAAGCACTTGCCCCAGAGATTCTAGCAAATGCAAGTGCCTCCAGAGAGTACAGAGCAAGAGGTGACAACTATAGAGTAGAGGGAATAGTGGGGACAGGGAAACCTGCAGAGGCATGTGTGGTCTAAAAGCATTCAAATACATTCTCTTCAACTCTTAGGTCAGCCAATAGTAGGGGAAGTTTTGGGTCCCTCTCTCTTATACCATTCCTGCTGGAGGACATATTTAAAAGAAGGAAATAAATATGACTATGCATATCCACTCTTATCACACACCTCAACCAACTGTAATTGGATTTTGTATTTGGGTAAATAAAGGATCTGAGACATTATGTGACTTGTTTAGTTAATATCTCAGAGTGGAGCAGGACAAGGAATCAATCACTAATAAATGTTCTCCCAATAATAGTGTCATTTTATGCCATTGCATTTCCTGCATTGGGACTTTGTTATGAAATTGAAGAGTGGAAAGTGAATACATGAAAAAGTAGGCCAGTGGAGTGTGCTCACACAAGAGCAAAGGGCAACAAGACCCTAACTAGGGTTGGCTGCAAGAGAAAACCCTACTGTGTCAAAGGTTGGGAGGCTGTCAAAGGCACATAGATAATGTGTGTAGAAATTAGGTGACTAGTGATCTTGATGCTATTGCTGGAACTTGCATTTGGAAGGGAGAAGAAAGAGGTACCTTGGGTTAACTCAGGTACATTGACTAAAAGGGAGAAGAAAATATGTGTGATCTTTACTAGAAAATAAACTTAAGAAATGGTTGTTATTTCCAATTCATGAATAAAATCATAATTTGCTTCATCACTTCCACCTTCAAAACCATGATTCTGTGATTCTGTGCAATAATGTTACTGTAGGTAAACTATCCATAACTGTGTAAAACAAAGGAGCTGTTTTCTGCTCAATCTGGACACTTAATTTTCTAGTTAATATCAATGCAAAGAGAACAGAGGAAAAGAGAAAAATGCAAGATATTTTGTTTTCGAAGAGCATTTGTCAGTGTTTCATGAAAACTTATAGAAGAAATTAATTCAAATTGGCTCAGATATGAGCCTTGTCATATGCGTCAAAGATTCTCAGAAGAGTCCAAAGCAATAATGATAAACAAGACTGTGTCTTGCTGGGAGGAGGTGGTTATTACTATGCCAAAGGCTACATTTCCAAAACAGCAGTAATCAGTTAATTGCTCTAGTGTGTAACACACTGTGGGACTCCCTTTCTGTGAGAGCCTGCATAGAATTTCACAACTTGAAGCATTAGGAGACAGGAAGAGAAGTTTGTTTTGTTTTTGCTTTTTTGAATTTTTGTTTGTTTGTTTTCATTGTTGTTGGTGTGTTCACTCAATAATATTTAGTTAACTTTGAAAATAGCTACCCATCCAACTAAAGCTACCAGGAGGTGGGCCAGATTGTCAATACCTAAGACAATGAAGTCTAGAATATTTCTTATGACTGGGTTAATTTAGACTTAATGTTAACTAGTTCTAGAGAAAAAAAAAAAACAGTAGTAAGAGTAGTGAATTCCTCCTATCTTTCTATGCCTTTTTCTTTCCAGTAAAATTGTTTCTAGTTTTTGAGAGCTGATACCATATAAGGTACTTTTTCCACTGATTTATCCCTTAATATCCATTATTATTGCCATTTTACAAATAAGAACACTGAGAGGAAACTCATCCCAAACAAGTGCCCTTCAGTGGCAGAGGCAAAATTCAAACCCAGAGAGAATAGGTGTGGAATGCATGTACTTACCTTCTGTATGACACTATTTTAGTTGAAACAAAACACTTGATTCTTCTTATGTACACAAGTAATGTCTTTATTCTCTGGATAAATAATAAAATATAATAAATTTCCTAAAAGGACAGACATTATTTCATGTGCATAACATTTTAATAGTTTCGAATGAGCATTAGCTTTCCCAAAATTGGTATTTCAGTTAAAGATTAGAGTCTTGAATTACATTGATAGAGTTCTTTTACTACTGAAACTTGAAGTACCTCAAGCAATTTGTGTGTGAGAAGTGAGGTGAGGATATTGTTTTGTGATGAAAAGGCTTTCATAGTGAGGGTCATTACAAGGGACACCATGCTCTGGTGGTCCCCGAGAATGACTCCAGAGGTATGCCACGTGGCAGCTCCTTACATGTGATGTCCTTGAAATCATGACCCAGAAAAATTGACTTGGATCCTAAGTTAATTATTGCCTGCACTCCTGAAGGGGAGAGGCAATCTTTGCCCTAACTCACTCTATTTTGTCTCTTCCTGACTTGTTCTTTCCTGAGTTATTCTTCCCCTCAGGTTATTTTAAATTCAAGGATCCCAGATTTGATAGAGGAACATCCTGGGACAGAAATCAAAACTGCCCCTACCCAGCAGGGGCAATTTCCTTGGTGCCAACAAGATTGTGCATGACCATTCTTGGGTAATGTTCAACCAGACCACAACCTGACTGAGATTGCTAGTTGTGCAAATCCCCTTCCTCCTGCCTTTACTCTTTCCCTATGTCAACCCAAAGCTACCTGAGGACAGCATTTGGATCAGTTCTCCCAGTGTGGCAATATGAAAAATCAATTCCTCTCCTAAATTCATCATTTGTCTCCTATCTGGTTAATTGGGGTGAACCTGGTCTCTTGGAAACCAGAGCCAGGTCTCTGACCTAGCACTCTTAGTGCCACATACCATAAGATATGAACAAATTATATTGAAATTAGTTCATATGTGTCTGAAGTATAAGTGACATTTTGGTAGTAAATAAATTTTTTTTTCCTTTCTTGTATTTAGATATTTCAAAAATTTTATTTTATAAATTTACTGTTAGTGAAATTAGCATTTTTTATTGTGTATGGTTCTGAATTTTAACCAGTAGTTGGGTTCAGAAAACAACCACCATCATCAGGATGCAAAACTGTTTTGGTAATGAAGCCAGAATTAAGGACAGGTGGTTAGTGTAGAAATAGGAAATCGGGTCAAATCAAGGAAATGAAGCCATGAAGCCATCTGCCTCTGGAAGTTGGAGATTGTTCCTGGAAGAATGGAATGTCAAGGATCTCTGGAGCCCATTGATTACCAAATTTACCTGCCTTTATCAAGGACTGCAAGCATGGAGCTGCTAATTAATGCCCCCTGGGCCCTTTCCTGGCTGAATCACCTTGGCCCTCCCCCTGTCCATCGCTTCTCACTTAATGCAAAACCAGGCCTAGTCACTTAGGCTGGAAGGAGAGATAAAGGGGAGAAAACTGGAGAACAAAAGAGAATTTAACCTATAAAAGATGGAGGGTGCGCTCACTTCTTGGGACTTTAGAACATCAGCCATGGTCCCCTTCTTCCTGCCGGGAAAATGTCAGGGACCAAGAAGAAGTTCTCATTCTGAGAACGTTCTGACCTTTACGATAAGCAGCAGCGCCCCTCCCCGACTCCTGGCTGATAATTCTGACAGTATGGTGCCTATGGCGCCGTCCCTGCTTCTCTTCCGGGACTTCACCTTCCCGCCTGCACGAACTTGCACCCTATCAGGGGCCCAGTAGAAGAACACAGCCAACCAGCCTGCACCTTGTCATACCCCTCATTCCCTCAGCATAAATACCCGTGTGAGCAATAAAAATTTGCAGCTTGATCAGAATTCCTGTCTTGTTGTCACTCCCTGTGTCTCTTGTCCCTTTCATTCCTTCTCTCTTAGGTTCGCCATCTCCCGTTGATGTTCCGCAGGCGGGGACAGGAGAAGTCTGTATTATTACCTTTAAATAAAACCTGCTTAATATGCTTGCCTTGGCGTTCTTCTCTAGTGTTCAATCTTCAACATTAGAAGGAGTAGAACTCCTCATGGGTAAACGGCGGTATCAGTAACCTCCAAGACCTCCATTGTACTGTTCCTAAATATGGCGCCCACCTATTAATTCTCCTTTGTTTCAGTTTTGTCTTTCCCAGAAGGTCATGGAGATAAAATAATACAGTATATAACCTCAGGGGACTGGATTCTCTCAGCATAAGTTTCCAGTTTGAAGCAATTTGCTGGGTATGGTGGCACATACCATAATCCCAATTACTCAGGAACTGAGGCAAGAAGATCTCAAACCCTAGGCCAGCCTGGCTGATTTAGGTTTTATCTAAAAAAAAAAAAAAAAAAAAAAAAAAAAACTTAAGAAATGGCCTGGGAATGTAGCTCAGTGATAGAGTGCTTACCTAACATTTATGAGGCCCTGAGTTTAATCCCCAGTACAGAAAAAAATAAAAAACATCAGTTTGGAGAATTAAGATAGGTCTGTATAAACAGTTTTGTACAAATTTTGCATAAACATAAGATTTCACACAGGAAAAATACCTAAGATTGACATAACAGAGGCATATAATAAGTGTAGATTTAACTTAATGAGAAAGACCTAAGATTGACATCACAGTGGCCTAAAAGTGCAATTTTAACTTGACAAAAATTCACAGTTTTCCAAAATGGTTGTACCATTTGAATACTGTCAGTCATACATGAGAGTTCTTTTGATTTCACATACCAGCCAGGACTAAGTATCGTTTACACCTTTAGAGTTATTAGAAATGGAATTACTTTCTAATTGGATTTATAATGTGTTTTTTACAAATATTATGAGATTTCTTGAGAGTGTTTTGCTTAGTTATCAAATGTTTGGGGATTTTCAGATTTTCTTTATTATATTGAAGACCAATTTTATTCCATTAATTAGTTTAACATTGTTTGGGTTTGTTTAATGACACCAAGAAGGTGCCTATTTATATACACATATATATTTTAGTTGTTGATGGACCTTTATTTTATTCATTTCTTTATATGCGGTGCTAAGAATTGAACCCAGTGCCTCACACATGCAAGGTAAGTGCTCTACCACTGAGTCACAACCTCAGCTGGATGGTGCCTATTTTGATAATGTCCAATGAACATTTGAATAGAATATATATTATTTTGCTGTTCTGTAGGGCATTCTGTAAATGTCAGTTGAATCACATCCATTGATTGTTTTTTTTTTTTGCAGTGCTGGGAATTGAACTCAGGGCTTCATGCTTGAGAGACGAGCACTCTACCAACTGAGCTATATCCCCAGCCCGTGATTGTGGTTTTTCTTTGGTGGTTGTTGTTCTTCTATATCCCTGCTGATTTTTGTCATTGTTGTTGTTTAGTAGTTTTGACAATTGAGAAAAATGTTGATATCTCAAAATACACTTGTGAATTATTCTATTTCTACTTTATCTTCCATAAAGTTTCCCCCATGCACTTTTGAATCTCCATTCCTTGGTATCTACTTATTGAGGACCACTAAAAGTTCTTGGTAGATTAACCCTTTCATCATTTTGTAATGTCCCTTTTCATCTCTAGTAATTTCTTTGATTCTCAAATCTACTCTCTTATATCCACATACTCAGTTCTTTTGATTAGAATTTGTAAGGTACAACGTTGTGATATAATAAGAAATATATATTAACAAATTCATCAAAACTGAAAAAAAAAAAAAAAGAAAAATGGTTATGGGAACTCTGACTGACTTTGGTCAGTGAGCAGTATAGGTGACAACTGACTACTTGTTATTGTCATCTGAAGTGAGAGCAGTCTGTGGCACTGAGCCAGCAACCTGTGGTTTTTGATGCCATCTCCAGACAGATACTGCTACAACTGATTGGGACAATAGAACATCCACTTGGTGGTCACCAAAGAACTGGTTATTTGTAGGGAGAAATTCCCACATATTTCACTCTATCATCTTTGGGGTTTGATGAACATTTGAAATATAAGAATATTTGGGAAGTTGTTTATCATGATTTCTTTAAATGTATTTTATTCTTTGTGCTCTTTAATCTCTTTCAGGATTTCCAAAACATGATTGTAAGACATTTTTGTGTTGCTTAACATGTCACTGAGACTCTGTTCACTTTTTAAATTTTGTTTGTTTGTTTTGCTCAGGCTAGACAATGTTTAATTATATATCTTCAGGTTTATTGGCTCCTTCCTTTCTCATCCCTACTACGGTTGAACCCTCTAGAAATTTTTCTTTATCATGTTTTGTTTTACAGTTCCAAAATTTCCATTTGGTCCTTCTTTACATTATCTCTTTCTTTGCTGAATCTGTCTTTGAAAGAATGTCTATCCATAAATGTCTATTCTTAATTCCTGGAACATGGCTGTAATAGCTATTTTAAAGGTTTTTAATAATCCCTGTATCTGTGTCACTACTGTTTGGTGTTTCTCAGGTGTCTTTTCTCCTGTGTGTTGAGATTTTCTTCATTCTTTATAGACAATAATTTTGAATCACTAAATTGAAAAAATACTAAATATTTGACAATCATATTATCCTGTCTGGGTCTTATTTTAATCTTAATATCAATGTTTTTATTCTGTTAACTTGATTTGATTAGTTTTGGCATGCATTTAGCAACTTTTTATTTGTGATGCAAATTCTTATCTGACACTTGTGGCCTACCTTTATAACCCTTTTAAGATTTTTAATGGTTTGTTATGTTATTCTGATTACACACATGGATGTACCACCCACTGATCAACTTGAGGCCTGGCTGGAAAGCTCTCCTGCACCTCAGTTCTTAAAGTCTATAGTGTGCTTTTTTATAGTCAAATGGTAGGCTTGGATTGTGGAAATGAAGGTACCACAAGTCAAGGACTCCTGTGGTTTTTAGCCTGATGATGGTAAGGAAACAGATTCTTTCAGAGTCTCTAAAGGAAACCAACTTTGTTGATACCTTGATTTCATTTAAGTCAATGAGGCTTAATTTGGAGTTATGGCCTTCAGAATTGATTTGGAAGTGGAGTACATCATTGTGTGGTTTGGAGACCAAGGTGTTGATGATGAATTGAAGTGAAGATCAACAGCCATAACCAGATCAAATAACAAATATGAAGCAACATCACAGTGTGGAATAGAAAAATGAGTGCTGAAGTCATCCAGGATAATGATAGCACCTGGGCTAAAGAAGAGAACCAAACACAATTGAACCCACTGTGTTGATTAAATAAGGTGTGATGGAGAATTGTTTTCTTAAACAGGGGAGCTTCTAATAGCAAGGTTTTTTTCCAAGAAAAAAATAAATGTTTCTGAACTGCATAGGGCCTAGAAAAAGATTACTGTCAACATCCTAACTTCAGATGCATCTGGAAATGGGCTCTGGAGGTGAATGTGGAAATACGTAAAAAATGTGTTTAACTACATTATTTAGGATGATGTATGTTGAGATCAGATGCAAATAACAAAAAATTATCGTTGTATTGTTTGGTATAATCATAGTTCTGTGAAGACCAGAGTCATACCACAAATGGCCACATGGATATACCCTAGAGCAAGTCACAGGGCAAAAGGAGGGGGCATTATTTGCAAGCACATTTATTGTGGTTGCCAATGGTTGGCACTGGAAAGGTAGGGTATACATGTTGAGGATTAAATAAATGTAGTTTCGGCAGGCTCTGGGGCATATAGACTATTTCCAATTGTCTGGCATCTGACCCTGGGATTATTTGGGCTGGGGAATATGGAGTCAGAGTTTGACAAAAGAGGGGATTGGGATAATCAACTCAATGCCTGGTCAAAACTATTGAGCAGGGAACTGACTGGCTGCTAGCCAGGGTCTCAAAATTGGATGAAAAAATACATATACCACAATAAAAAAGAAAAGAATAACGTTATATTAAAGAAAATACCAAAGGAGGTTACATTCCCTAAGTAACACATAGTGAGGTGGGTTTATAAAGTTTACTCAAAAACTTTTTAAGTTAGAAAAGTTTTTATTTAGAAACTTTAGAAAAGCTATTATATGGGTGAAGTTTAGACCTGGCGGGAAATCTGGTAGGGCTCAAAACAATGTAGTATTAATTTAAAAATAAAACATTTATAAAGAAAAGATAACAAAGAAAAAATAAATAAATAAAGAATTCCAGTTTTTTTAAAACTATTGAGCACTTAATGCTTCCACTATTGATTCATATGCTTAATGAGTTTATATAGTAGGGACTAAATCAAAAAGTCAAAATAGGTAAATAATTAACTTAGTATAAAACACCATAAACATTATGCTAATTTTTCTAAGAGTCAGTTTGCTTTTATGTTTTCTAAGAGTTTCTCTTAGAACTTACTTTAAGGGTAGATAAGATCCATTTATTGCTAGTGCTTTATTTGTGCCAACATTTAGAAATGAAGGTGTTAATGATCTTCTAAGTACTTATAACAATTTACTTGTGAGGAGGCACCTAGTATCTCTCCACTTTAACAATTTTATTTTAACTGCATGGGAAAATATATGGCCTAGTATTCAGATATTGTAGTAGCCAATTTCAGTGTAGTCAGTTTCTATATAATCATATGTTTAAAAATGTTAGATCCACATTAATGAAGTTTCTTGACATATCTATTTTAGTCATATTTTCATTTCGTGCTTCCTTGTTTCCTTATGTTTCCTTACATTAGCTTATAATGCTAGCATTTATAAAATATTTTATTTTTCCAATCAAGTATCTTAACTTCATATGCAACAATAATATGATGTGAATGTTTAAGTTGATTATATATTATATGCAATATAACATACTTTCTTTAAATTAATAATGTAAAGTAAATCATAAAAATTACATAGTTTTTATGTTATAAAGTCAATCAAATACTTTTCTTTTTGCCTCTATCTTCAAATTCTCTTAAGTTTGTTTTATTAAAGCCTTAAAATACAGAAATTATTGTGTCATTAAATTACACAAAACATTTATCTAGCAATTTAGCTATTATCTATTTAGCTCAGATCCATAGAAACTGACATTCCCTCAAGAACAGATTGTGGTTAGCATTCTGGAGGAGTAAGAGCTGGTGAATATGTATGCTTTGTTATAGAAGATTTAATTGTTTCATTGGCTTTAAAGACATGCCTAGGATTGAATAGGGAGAGTGTACAAAGGCATCTTAGGGCATATTGGTGTCTGGGGGTGGTAGGAAACATAGCGCATGTGGATAGCAGAATCCAATTGTTACCTCAAAGAATCTGGGAACAATCAGATCACCTCAGTCACTATCCGAGGACAAGAACAATGAGCTGGGAGCCATCTGGGAGAATCGTGGCTGCTGAAGTTCCGCTTACAGAACAACTTTTCACATCAACAACAAGGGTTTCACCATCAAACCTTTGAGCTGGAAGACTGGTTTCCTGAGTGCCTTTTTAAAGAATGCCCATTGGAAATATTTGCTACACAATGTACAATAATTTGACATTCTTTGAAGCAACCAACAGCCGAGAAGGATCAGAAAGATATGAACTTTTAAGACATTGCTCATTCTAACTGACTTTGAACTTTAAAGCCTCCTTTTCAGTGATAAAGGGGTCTACAATGGGAGCTCAAATCTGGAAATCACAGCTTGAAATGCCCATCCAGATGAAGTCATGCAGAAAATGAAACATATCTGGCAGAACAAGGCTGTGGCCAGAGAAACAAGACAATGTCAAAAGAAAGGGCAAGTGGATAATCAGGATCCTTTTCTTCAGCTCCTTCTTCCTCCAATGACCCAGACCCTTGCCCCAAAGCAGGAATTCTAAGAGTATATAGAAAAAACACATGCAGTCACATGAAGACCAGGGATGAAATGTGCAGAGGATTCAGTGGAGTGCTCTGGTGACAGGCTGAATTTGGCTTAGGAGAACACATACATGCAGAAGGTGAACAGCTGAGACGCCTCTGGGATGACGGCAAACTGGAAACTGTGTATCTGCCATATATAGGTCAGAACTTGCAGAATCAAATCAGGTGAGGATGAAAAAATCGTGACTCACCCACCTGACTCAGAACATCTACATATATCCCTTTCTTTTCACCCAAATTCAGAAACTCGTTAAGAGCGGCAGTTATCTCAGAACTCTTAGAATTATTCCTTGCATGTTTTGTACATTTAATACATGGATATTTTGTTTAGTAACTGCAACTCTGTGTGTTTGTGTCTGTATATATTTAGTTGTTTTTCCCTAGCTAGCATTTAGCATGAGATAAGAACAATTTTTTTTGTTGTTGTCGTTAGCTGGTATCCATGGAGTTCCAATTGTCCCTTTTTCTAGGCCACTGAGAAGTTTCCAACCAAGTTACCATAGCCCCGTCTAGCTACATTTTGAATAGTTCATTGGCAAAAATCATTAAGAATGACTCATTTCTCCAATTTTTCTCTTCCAGGGCAGATGCTCCTGCCAAGCTGTTGCAACTGTTCTGATGGTGAGTGTTTTTATATGCTTGAGAGAAGTGGTATAGAAACCAATTTTTTTTTTTTTTTTTTTTTTTGTGTGTGTGTGTGTGTGTAAGACCTATAATTCTTCAATTTGTATTTAGGAAAAACAATTCATTTTCAAACTTCTTTTTCACTCAATCATTTAAATAACATTGTGGACTAGATGTGTCTTAAAACTAAAATGAAATGTTCTTCTCTGAAGAAGAGAAGAATAGTGCACTCAGAAAAAAAATGTATGTATGCATATTTATATTTATAGAATAAAAACAATGGGGACAATTGTTGTTTAACACTTAGACACATAATCTTACACGGTTTGAGTCACTTGTTCATCGAAAAGTGGCTATCTATGAATAGTTACAATGATTCAAAATCCCTAAATTGTGGTCCCCTACATTTCCCAGAAATTGATTGCTGCAACTTCCTGCTCCTAAGTAAAGAGGGGATATAAAGATGTCTTATGTAATGGAAAGGCCAACTGGTAAAACACTCTAAGAGTTATTCAACTCCGCTTGATGTAGGGTGGCTTAATATTATCTTAGAGTATAAAATTTTCATACATTTATAGAAGTTTCATGTTTAGAAATAAGTTTTCACATATACTATCCCTTTCATTTCTTCTGATAGTCCCATAAAATTTATATCTTCTCATTATTTCCAGATTTGGACTCCTGGTGGTGAAATGATCAGTAAGTGGTAAATCTGAGACTCAAACTCAGCACTTAGAATTTTAGTTACTTTTTAGAAATAATGCCCATAAATCCAGATTTCTCCAGTTTTCTCTGGTGGACCCAGATCTTCTTACTTGTCTTCCTACCCTTGAAAGGTCTTTGGTTATATCCTCTCACCTTGGATGTCATGACTTTACTATGAGGCAGTACCCAAAAACCTAAGACATAATAGAAATAAAATTAATGAAGTAAAGCAACATACATCAATTCTACCTATCTAGAACCTTTCCCACATGGTCAAATACTTGGAGTGAGATAATGAGAACCAAAAGGCAACCCGTATTGAACAGATGAATGAAAGAAAATTTTGAGAACAACTCACTTAGCCAATCTGTCATCATATATTTTTCCCTGCTCCACTTTAATATTACTTATATAATTTCTAACATTTGGGTGTCCAAAAGTAAGAAAAAAGAAGTTCTTTTTCTCAAAAAATTTTATATTAGGGCTCATGATTTCTGAGGTCTCAGTTCGTAGATAGCCAACTGTTGCTCTGGACTACAGGGCAGGCAGAACATCATGGCAAAGAGTGTGGAGGAGGAAAGTAGCTAGGAACATGTTACCAGGAACAGGAAGAGTTTGGCCTACCATGACGAAATATAAACCCAAAGGCTCACTCCCAGGGACTCACCTCTTCCAATCACAACCTACTAGCCTACAGTGGCCACCTCTTAATTTCTATCAGGGTTTTAATGCACTGATTAGGTTAAACCTGTTATAACCCAATCATTTCATATCTAAACTTTCTTGTATTGTCTTATACATGAGTTTTTGGGGTATAGCTCATTTCTAACCCATAACACCCAGAAATGTCTCTTAACATGGTTAAGGAGTCAGTTAAAAATCTTTTGCACCAATTAACTGTCATGTGTCTTTAGTTACATTCAGTGTGAAATGGCTTTATAAAATCTTTTCCTCAATTTTCATGACCTTAACACTATAGAAGGTACAGGCCAATTATTGTGTAGAATGGCCATGAATTTGAGTTTTTTCCTGAGGTCCTCATATCCTTAGATTTGAGCTCAAAGTCCTTTGCAGGCAGTCACTGATGGATGCCCTATTGGGTCTTTCGCATTATGTCCTTGCACCGGTGCATGATGAGTTCTTTTTTTCCATTACTGAAGATGTTCATCTTGACCTTCTATTAATGTGGTGTCTAACAGGCTGCTCCACTATCATAGTACTCTCTTTCCTTTGTGTTCACTAAATGTTTTGTAATATTGACAAGTACTTAGTGTATGCTCAGGGTTCATGCCTGTGTATGTTTGTGTGTGGTTCCAGGGTTTGTTGTGGGAAAGGTAGCTGAGTCCTAGATTAAACTAGTTTGTGAAAAAGTATTTGTCCTAATGTGAAATTTTGTTAAGGTCACAATTCACTTTAAGATTTAAAAATATGGCATAATAGTATGGTGGCATTTCAGACACTGAGACAGGTGGTATGCAAGAAACACAAAAACTAAAATATCAAGCTAATGTGTCATTTAATAAATCCTTTAAATTTCTTTAAGTGTATTTAAAGTGTGTTTTGTGATTCCTAAACATGTGGTACCTATTTGCAGCTTATGAGACAATTGAGAAACATGTTGCTCTGAAGAAACTCCTGTAGTCAAGGCTAAGTCTTCTGTTACATGTTAATCTCTTACAGGCCTCTGGCTTCTACCACCTCAAAAAAAAAAAAAAAAAAAAGTTAAATAAATGAATAAATGAATAGGCAATTTTAAGACTGGCCTTATAATTCAGCATATTTCATTTTGCAAAAGTACCTCTCACTATTTCTTTGGAAACTGTATGTTGTGCACATATCTGAGAAATCACGAAACTCTCCTACACAGCTAAAAATGTTGACTCTTAGAAACATAAGCCTGGGGGCTGGGGTCGTAGCTCAGTGGTAACGCGTTTGCCTCTCATGTATGAAGCAGTGGGTTCGATACTCAGCACCACATAAAAATGAATAAATAAAAAAAATGCATTATGTCCATCTATAACTAAAAATATTTAAAGAAAAAGAAACATAAGCCATGTAAGCATCAAAAAGTTGACTTTCAGTTGAACTGTGTGTTCTATGTTTTAAAATAAAAATTGATTAAAAAAGAATCATTTGTTTAGCATCCTACATTAATACAAAACTTTATTGACTAAATAAGTTTGTAAGTCAATTCATTATCTTGCAATTGTGTAGATGATGACTTCTAAAGTTTAGACAGGCAGACAAAAACATAGGCACACACTCAGCTGTATATGCTGAGATACCGAAGGCATAGAAAGTTTAGAGCATCCCCATTTAAACTTTGCTGAGGTTCACAAGCAATAAATTACACCTAAATTTTAATATTTTTGTATATCCCTCAAAGATATTTTAAACTTATTCTTCCTAGCCAGATTCTGCCCCAAATCAAAAATATTGAGGGAAAAACCAATGCACTGGCTTTTTCTTTAACTTCTGCTGTGTTTCCTTCAACTTTAAGCTAAACTAGAATGAATTCCAAAGGCTCGGAAAGGATTAGGTTAAGATATAATCTTGAAAATACTTAATAAACATAGGGAACTGGAACATATAACATCCAGCCAGGAATCCAACTGACTTCTACTCAAAGTGGCCCCCTACGATAAGCCTACAGACTTGCAGAGTGTGAATCAACAGATTTGATTATATTATCCTTCCATTTCCCTAGCCACAGGGATAGAGATTTTGCCGGCATGTCTCAATGCCAATCCAAACAATGATAGGACTTAGCACTTACAGCCATGGTGCACGTCCCTCATCAGAAGGCTTTATGAATGGGAGCTCGTTAATCAAGCAGTCATCCAGAAAGGCAGAGCTCAGGCAGGATGTGAACTTGGAAGGTGTCTGGAAAAAGTCAGGTGCAAAAACATGCATTTACTGAGTCCTTCATCAGTGCTTGAATGTCAAAGGTCTTTCTAAATAACTTACACTGACTAACATTTCAGTTCTAGCTTCTGTATCTCTGCAGAGTTCAATCTGTTCCTATCAGCTCCAAGAGAGAGTCTAACCTTTGCCTTTAGAAAGACAAGTATTTAAAATTCAGCTTTATTACAAATTAAGCTTGCAGTTTTGGACAATTTACTTAAAATGTTAGATACTTAATATTCTTATCTGTAATAAAACATGGATATTTATTGTCTATCTACTGTTGTTGAGAGACTTTTATAAGATGACATAAGTGAAGAATGGTATATGGTCAGAATATACTGTTTTCTATTTATCTCTTGAGAAAAAATGTACTAAACCTGCTTTCCCCAAACCCTTCATTTTTCAATTAGTTAAATTTTATAGTCATCATCACCATTGCCTCTGCTTTTATCTTTTGGCAAAGTTATTCCCTGTGAGTGTGTGTAGTGTGTGTATGTATGCATGCAAATACAGTGAATCTCCTTTACTTCAAAATCTAAAACTGGACTATGTTTTATTTCATGTATTTTCTTTGAGCAGACAGTATTTAGATTCATACTATAGATGCATGTTGTTGTTCTAATTTTGCAGTTTAGGAAACCAAATCTGATAGAGATTAAGAAATATGAGTAGTGTTAAATGAGTAGTTGATATCTCAACTGAATTCAAATCAGCCTTTCTAATTCCAGTATCTACCTGCTCCCTCTGACATTAAGATACAATTGAAGTAGAATATCTACAAAAAGACTGAGGGTTAGAAGTCACTTGGAAAATTTGATTTTTCATATTAGCTGCTCATTTCACTTGGAGGTAAGAAGAACTGAGTTCTAATTTAGTCAGTGAATGGGACTAACTTGAACATGCAATTTAATTTCTTCAGTCTTATTTTCCTACTTATAAAATGTAATACTATGAAAAATATTCTTCAAAACATTTTCAATTATGTAAAACACTGATATTCTTTATACATACCGGAAGTTAAACATGTAATTTAGAATAATGAAATGCACTCTAAATTTCACATTCAGAAATATCTTACATTTTATTATTTATACATTTGAGAATATACTTCAAAATTATATCTCATAATGCTTTCTGTAAATAAAATATTGGATATGTATTTTTGCTTGTAATATGCAACATTTTCCACTGAAATGCTTATCCAAATGCTCATGATGAGAAAGTCAAGTCTTTGAGATTTTGAGCTCATGTTTGTGAATGATTCGTGTCTTTCTTAGAACTCACTCACCATTATAATGACTTGAATAGGATTTCACCCCCCAAATTCATATCCCTCTGGAAATTCACAGTGTGACCTTATTCTGAAATAGTCTTTGTGGATATAATTACATTAGTTAAGATTCAGCTACATGTCAGGCACGGTGTTCACGACTGTAATCCCAGAGGCTTGGGAGGCTGAGGCAGGAGGATTATGAGTTCAAAGCCAGACTCAGCAAAAGCAAGGCGCTAAGCAACTCAGTGAGACCCTGTTTCTAAATAAAATACAAAATAGGACTGGGGATATGGCTCAGTGGTCGAGTGCCCCTGAGTTCAACTCCCAGTACCCTGCAAAAGAAAAAAAAAAGATTCAGTTAAATCATATTAAGGTGAGATCTTAAGTCTAATGATTATAGTCTTAGGAGAAGAGGAAAGGAGAGAGAGGCACAGACACACAGGGAAGATGACCATGTGGTGAAAAAGCAGAGATGGGAGTGATTCTGCTACAGATCGAGAAATTCCAAGAATTTTCAGCATTCACAAGATGGGAGGAAGAAGCAAGGAAGAAGCTCTTCCCTAGAGCTTCAGGAAGAACCTGCCCTAGTGACACCTTAACTTCAAATTTCTGGCCTCCTTAACTGAAGAATAGATTTCTCTTATTTTAAGTCACTCTTTTGTTAGAAACCTAGAAAACTAATAAAACTACAAAGGAGACAGATGTTCTAGAATTGCATTTCCTGAAAGTATTAGCCTGGACTGAGGTGAGGACTACAGAGACAATATGAGGGAAGAAATTGAAAGAATTTACCATTTCCTTCCACAAGTCTCTATTGAAGTCATTGGCACAGCCTGTTATGCTTGGAAAAGACAATTAAAACATCAAGGGAACAAATTTGGAGACAAGGAAGCCAAAGTAGCGACTATACAGTAAATCAGGTGGTAAAATCGTGGTAGATAAATACAGGTGGGTTGCGGTAGAGATCGTGAGATTTGTGTTGGATTTGAAAATAGCGGGGTCAATCCCTGGAAATGAATGAGCTACAATGAAATAAGGGAAAGCGATACTTGAAATCAGAATTTCAGAAAGGTGAAGGTATCAGTTTTGATAGGGTGATTAGATGAGTGAAATGAGATGGAAGAAAAGATCATTTGAACTTCAGAAGCAAAAGAAAATGAGAAGAAAAAATTTTTAATTTTTAAAAATTTTATTGTCCTAAAAACACTAAACATGGGATCTATCATCTTAATTTATAAGAGTGCAATATACTATTGTTTAATGTAGTCACATTATTTTATAGTAGATCTCATGACGTTTTCCATAGATGACACCCAATGACCATTGATTAGTGGTTTCTCTTTTCTCCCTCACTGTAGCTTTTGATAATCACTATTCCATTATTTAATTCTATGAATTTGACCGTTTTAGATATTTCTTACAAATGAAATTATGTAATATTTTTACTTCTGTGATTGGCTTATTTTACTCAGCATATTTTTTTTCAAGATTTATCTACATTATTGCTTATTTCAAAGTTTTTTTCTTTTTATGGATAAATAATATTCCGTTGTATGCTTGCTTTTATGAAAAACCCTGGATGTGGTTGGGTCATCTTTTCCCTCCATTTCTATGGGCAGAAACTGTCTCCTAGTCATATTCCTGCTACATGTACAGGTCAAAATCCTAACTCTAAAGAATTCAGAAAGGGCTTAATACAGTACTGAATTATAGGAGTTATAATAATTCTCCTTCGGACTTAACTGATTTCAAGGAAGTTTCCATACCAAGTAAATTAAGGATGTGCTAGTGTGTTAGCACTCATGATATAACTAGAAATAGACAAGTACAATTAACACACACACACACACACACACACACACTTAACCACCAATCCGGCATTTTGGAAAAGCACAGTATAAAGAGATGTAGGTGACTCAAAGTAAATATAAGAAGGAAAGGAAGTAGTGTGGCAGTCTGTGACCCCAGCACAGGAATTCTCTGTCAGCATGAGCTTTCATGGAAGAAGAAGGGGTTGAAAGCCACTTTCTCCATAAGTAGTATGTTTATGTATTATTCACAGTAGCAAATAATTGCAAAATGTCAACATTTCATTTTCCTCTTAAGAGCTTCTTTTGATTAGTGACCTAATTAACCATTAAGAAGAAAAGGCTTTTTAAGTGTAAATATGAAAAGAGAGAGTGTTTCCTAGCAGCAATTTGTGATCTTAAAATGTCACAGGCAGGCACATCACGGAGGTGCTACCAACCAGCACTCTTCAAAATATGACTCTGTGTCAGAAGCATGTGGTGTGGATTTGTTTAGCTTTTTTTTTTTGTCTTTATTCTGAAACAAGCAATGCAAATATAGATATGGTTGCCTGAGAGATTTCCTTTCCTTTTTGAAAACCCTTCAACATTTTCTCTGACAGCCTAGGAAAGGTTGTTTTTAATCTATTTAATTTGAGGCTGTATTCTTCACAGATAATGACACATTTTCTCATTCACTTCCTGAGTATATATGGAAAAAAATGCAGAAATTCCACACACACACACACACACACACACAGGCACACACACACATTCACATTTATGTACACATGCAACTAAACTCAGCATATGTGTACAAAATATGCACATACAACACACACATACAGCACACATATATAAAGAGCCACACAGCACACACTTATACACAACCCAAACCAGTACACAGAACTCATCTTACTACACATGTAACATATATGCATATGTGTGTTGCAGATACACAACAGATGGACACTTACTCATACAACCATAATGCTTACAGGCAAACAGTAAAATGACATGTCTACACATGAATTTTAAAGACATCTGCCTATGTCCTGACCCTACATGTCAAGGTGTGACATCTCCTGGGAGATCTCAGCTGGAAGCATTTCTGAAACAGTCTTTCTCACAGTTGACAGTAACCTGACCTTTTCTGCTGGCTGCCTGCAGGGACCAGGAATGAGAAAGATGCATAAAATAGAATAACATAAACAAATATATACATAACCATGTAGGCTTATTTTTTAAAAATCCAAGTCAGTTTTAAAACTATTCTACCTGGCTTTCTTTTCTTATTGAGATAATGAAATCATGTAATCAAAACCAAAGATATTGTAAGAACCTTTCTCTCTTTGAGAAGTTATGATCAGAATCAGAATCTAGACAATTCTCCATATTATTCAAATCGACATAGATTATTTTTCACTATTCTGTTACAGCATGAAATTCATAAAATGGTAACAATTAGTCGAACTTCATCTTAATTTTCCCTCCATTGTAACGCACACAATTCTTTATAAGAAACCTTTTAAAAGTGAGTGTTTGGTGTTACTTTTCTTGTAATTACTCCCTTCTGAACTACCAAGTGTAAATGGTAGGTGCTAGAAATTTTCAGTGCATAAATGAACCCATCTTAAAGAATGAGAATTACAATTTAACTGAAGAATTGAATGGTATCTATGTGTTTCATATATTTCGAAACTATTGACAACTTACTATGTATCAGTAAATGTGAAAGTCTTTTTGGTTAGCAAAACGAGAAAACCCCTGCCTTTCAGGGTCTCCAGACCATTGGGAGAAACAAGCATTACACTATTTTGAGGTTACTGCGTCTGATAAGGGAAGACTCAGTTTACTGCTTGAAAACAGATGGGAAAGCTGACCAAACTCTGAGGGTTAGGAAATTCTACTCCATCTCAGTCCCCTCTTTAGTTTTATTCTCAGAAATAGACACTTGGAAGCCTATGAACTGTAGCAGACAGGTACACAAATGTAGGAAGTCCACAATACACAGTGAGTGAGGTGTCACAGAGTCCACACAGACTACAACCACCCTTTATAAACCCACACTCTGTGGAAAATTTGCACAGGAAAATGAGATATTTAAGAAGTTATTTCAGATTTCAGTTTGGATATTGTCAGAATAATCCAGCAGAACTCTGTGAGATCAGTTGGACTATGCTGGGACTAATAACACCTTCTTATTTCTATTTCCACTTCATGTTCCTGTTTGAGACCTCCAGTTCTTAATAAAAATTGCAGACGGTGAGAGTTTTTAACACATATATGTAGATGTGTGTAGGTACGTGTGCATTACATCGGTGTGTGTGTGTGTGCGTGTGTGTGTGTGTCCTCCAGAACTTTGCTCTTGACCAGTTTTCTCCAGCTTGTATCTTGAGCAAAGCTCATCCCAGAAGTCACTGGATTTCTCTGATTCAGACGCTGGCACTTCTCAAGGTCAGATAAAGAAATTGGTGCCAAGCCATCTCTGTTGGAAGGATGATCTTTAGAAATAGTCTGGAAAGAAAATGTCTCTGAGTTTGAGTAAACCAGCACTCAGAGAAACTGAAGATATAAACTTCACTCCTAAGAATGTGACCAGTCCCATTCTTGAGAAAAATAAATATCTTCTCCAATACACTTAGAAGTCAACCAATTTTCTTTGGTCTTGTGCAACTTCTTCACATTTTAGTCTAAAATTAAAAGTTTATGTATGACCCATGACCCATGGAATACATAACTATTTGGTTGAGGGTAGTGTTTTCAGGAACTCTACTAATGAAGCAGAGACCATGTGCTGAACTGCTTCATATGTTTCTAAGACAGCTTCCCACTCAGCAGACACAGAAATGGCCTTTCAGGAGTTCAGCACATGTTTAATGGTAATAGAGACAAGGAAGCAGCTGGTCTAGCTCATGGCTAGCAGCATCATTGGAGCTACTTGACATGTTCAATTCTGATGTTTTTCTTGGAAGATGAGAATGAGTTCTCTGAATTTTAGGTCTGAAAAAAAAGACTAGTGTTGATGCACAGGAATTCCTTGTCTTAATTTTGTGTACAAATTTGAGAACAGAAATTCTAGTGGGTACTTATCCAATCTCATCATTTCTTTCTTGTTTAGCTATCAGAGGCTTGGTAATCTATGATTTGAAAGTGGTGTCCGTATCAGTGCAATTGGTAGAGAAAGAACAAGAGAAGTGTAAGAAAAGATGCTAAGGATTAGGGGAAAAGATGAACAATAAAACTCACAAACACACAATGACGCAATGCCAAATGCATTAGAAATTCTCTGGGTTCTGTCTCACGCATGCACATATACACACAAAGCAAACTTATCTACTCATCTTTAATCATTTCTAAAAGGAAGAAATTAAAAGAAATAAGGTTTTTTGTCCATAGCTTCCTATCTTCACCCTCCACAGGGCTCTATTAAAAGCCTGTGACAGCCTCATGCATGGAAAAGATAATGTCAATATCCAGGAAAAACCCTCAATGAGCTGACTTTTCACACATGCCTAAGACTCCTATAATTGGTCAATGGCTAAGCAGAAAAACAATTGGCAAATCACAAAAAAAACAGAGAATGATTTTCTCCTTTATGTCCTGGAAACAGATGAAATTATTAATAAGCAGCCAGGAATTCTGTACTAATAGCCTAAACCCCAGACAGCCTTTTTCTGTTTTCATATCATAGATGATTTAAAATCCAAATCTTCTTTGGCTACTAAGTAAAGTCAGGTAACTCCTCTGAAACTGTGGCTGATGGCAATTAAGGAAGAGGTCCTCCCGGAGAACCCCTTTCAATCTGCCAGAGGGGTTGAACTAACCCTTATGCTTATTTTTTTATATTCTATTTAGTTACTGCAGCGACTAGTTATGGCAGTTTCTAGGTTAGTTTCAATAAAATTCATCTCCCCAGAGATCTTTAATATAAATTCCAGCAATCCTTAAGCTCACCAATTGTTAATGTAAAATTTATGGAAGTAAGACATTTAAAACCATGGTTCCTGTGGTAACAGATTCCCAAAGCAAACTCAATCTTGGAATAAAATATCTATCTTTGTGGAATGATTCTGCTTTTATTCTGTTTGAAGACAGAAGAAAAATGTGGATTCTTAATCACATCTTTTCTCCAAGAAAAGGTTTATGCAAGAGGCCAAAAAAGACTGACAAAGGCACTGAATTTTATTTTGTAAGAGGAACAACTCTGTGTTTATTTGGACAATGGATGTTCCATCTTTTCTGCTGTATCTTCACAGCTTGCTCTGGCTCTACATCACCCTCACTGATGACCAATTCAACTGCCATCATTTACATCTCATCGACGTGGACTTCAAGGCCTTTCCAACTGGACTACCAATTTCTAAACTTGTTAACCTACCATCTACTTTCAATAACAACAGCTACTTAGAAATTTGTAACTTGCATGCTTAAACCTTATCAATGATTTCATATTTTCCTTAAAATAAAATTCAACTCCATATCTGATGCATTGGCAGACTCTCTCAAGCCTCTACATTACATCTATATCTCAAGCCTCAATCCCCTACATATTCCATCATATTGCATTGTCTCTGCCTCTCTTTGTATTATACAAACAAATGACTTCCGTTTCATTCTTAGACCTTGTGGGTTTAACCCTTCTGGTTCCCCCATTTATTCAAGTTTAGTTCAAACACCCTCTTTTCAGGAATGCCTTCTCTGGTCACCCATCTCAGAGTAACCCTCAGTCAATGACTGTGACATAAGTCTGTCCTCTGTCTTTAAGGCACTCAACACTATTTGGATTTGTAAGCACACAGACAGTGATGGTTAGGCTAATGGTATTTTCCCTGTAGATAATTTATGAAATCACATCTGAACTCCTATAATTGGATTAGAACTTTGTTAATATACTATTAATCTTCAGTATGCCATCTACATCTCAGGTTCATTCCAACCACATAATCCCATTGTTGAACACTGAGTTATTTGGAAAGATTTTAAGACACAATGTTTTTCAATAAAAAATGTCGAGTATGCTGTCAAAGCATATGGCCTGTACTGGGCAAAGAATAACATGATTGTAAGCATAGAATGGACCAGGTTTCTAGCAATATGCCATAAAAACTTGCCACTCCACTGATATGTGACCTTTATAGCTTGTAGCTTTTAAAATCATATTCTTACCCAGTGCTGCATATCATGCTCATTAAAATAACAATTAACCCTCTAGACTTCTGAGTGACATTGGTATCTTTTACAAGAAAAGCACATGATTTCATTTTATGCAAAATGAATATAAAAGGTCATGCAAATAACTCAACTGTTTTCTTTCTATAAGTCACCATATGAGGTGAAAGAATACCAGCACAACTTAATTCACAGTAATATAAGCCAACAACTTCATATGGAAGATAAAGGTGAAGCAAATAGACACAGACACATTTTACCTATAGGGTGGCATGTAAGACATGCAAACTTGGAATCTTGCACAGAAATGGATGAGAATCCCAGTCTGTGCATGGAAAAATTTCCAGATTGAATGGGTTTATTCCACTGCTTTATTAAATAGCCTTGCAGCCCTGGGTCATTTGTATTTGCATTAATGACTCTATATTAATGCAATAGCTTTATTACTACACATAACCATTATTTGATTATCCAGTTCACAAATAGGTGTTTCTGTTTTGAATAGTGATAATAAAACCATCTGAATTTGAAGATGTTAGAGTCAAACTAAGTCAACAATGGTTAGGAAAATCTTAAATGGAAGAAGAGGAAATATTTAATTTATAAATAATTATCTCAGAACTTCATTGTGTCATCTCATTTCCATAAATATGTCAGGGAAGTAGCTTCATCTTTGAAATTGCTATCTTATTTGGTAATAGGAACTAAATAGCAAGTTAAAAACTTAATTGTGTGAATTTGGGATAAAATTCAGAAACTATCTTCTTTTCCAAGCAAAGAAACTACAGAAAATATCTTCCAAGACAGACAGAATATTTCTAATGCAAGAATCCCTTACATTTCCAGTATAAAGTATCTGCTTTAAGAATAGTCCAGATAGTTTACTGCTTTATTTTATTTGTACATAGAACTATAATATTTTAGAGCACAGTTTAGTTGATGAACTTAAATTATTAATAACATTGTACTGTTGGAAAGACTTCGTTTTGCATAGTGTGATTGTTCACCTTATATAAAGTCCTTTTATGGTATGGATATATATGTTGGTCATTATTTTCAGTCATAATATTTCTAGTGACATTGCTATCTTCAACTTTATGTAGTTCTAAGTAATTGCAGTTAATTTTTATTAATAATAGAAGTCTAATAGATTCCTCCAGATCATGTTCTCTCTCAGAATACTCATTATGTCTACTTAGGTTAGCTTTCCATCACTGTGACAAAATACTTGGGATAAACAACTGATAAGAAGATAGACTCCTTTGGACTCACAGTTTCAGAGGTTTCAATCTATGGTTAGTTAACTCCATTGTTTTTGGACTTGTGATGAGGCAGAACATTATGACATGGAGTACATGGTAGAGCTAAGCTGCTGACCTCATTAGTGGCCAGGAAGCAGAGAGAGGAAGGACCAGGGTCCCAATGTGCATGTCAATGCCAAATCCCATGACCTAATATCCTCTGATTTGGTTCCCCTTTCTACCACTTCTCACTAGCATCATAGACTGGCAACCAAACATTTACTACATGGTCTTTGGGGTCCATTTAAGAGACAAACCATAACTTTAGTCTTCCTCCACAGTAATTTTCCATCTGTTTTCTAGTACACATCTCAACTGTTCCTCATGAGACAGAATTTTTAGTTCTTTTAAAACAAAACTAATTTCTATCTCAATCTTTTGTCTGACTTTATTTTTAATGATTTGTAACAAAATAGTTATATTGTTACATGTAAAAATGAGTGAGGATTTTTAACCATCTCATACTACTCTTCTGCTCTAAGGGTACATAATTCTATTAATGTAACTCAAAGTGTGTTAGTCTTTAATTGTACACATACTTCATCACTGGTTTATATTGTTTTGTTATAAAAATATTTTTTATTTCATTTTTTTGTATTATTTTGTGGAAATTTTGCAAAACTCACCAGAATATGGTGTTTATATTTGATATAATGATCAAAGAAACCAAAATGTGTTTTTCTCGTCTATCTTTCCTGGCAGAGCCTCGTCTCTCATTTTCCACATTTTTACATTCCTTGGCAATTTTCATCACTGATTGTGTTTGTGTGATTTACTTTTGTTTACATACCCAGCATGTTTTCCTCTCAAGTCTCAATCTTACTGGAATTGCAAAGCTCATCTTGAGAATTTCTGTCCACGTCCTATTTCCTGATGAGACTAGCCAACAGCATTTTACTCTTTCCTCTGAATTTTCTTAGCCAGTGTTCTTTCCTATTGCTATTAATCACACACGGTTCTGTATTAAAATAGAGATTTTTACCCAAAAGTAATTTGGCATCCTAACCAGAACAGAAATGTTTTATTAAAGAATTTTCTTAAATACACTAAATGAAGAAACAGGCACCAAAAACCATTCCATGGACACTTCATAAGTGGTACCAAAAATGAAAATGATTTGTCTATTACCGTGGCTTGAAGAAACCTAGACTTTAGTCTCTACTTCGAAGGAAACTTGCTATGTATTTATGAAATTTTGTCACCTTTCAAGGTGCTCTGACTTTTGTTGGGCTACAGAAGGGATTGCACAGGTATAAACTGTCTCCAGATTGTATACTCTGCACATTATCAAAAATAGAATATGTAAACCAGACCCAGTTGCCCATCCCTATAATTGCAGCTATTCAAGAGGCTGAGGCAGGAGGATAGCAAGTTCTAGGCCAGCCTCAGCATCTTAGTGGGGCCCTAAGGAACTTAGTGAGGTATTTGTTTGAATTGCTTCTACCATGTGGATTAGGAAAGTGGACCTCAGAGAAGTTAAGTAACTTCATTAATGTCAGGGAGATAGTACTAGATGACATTGATTTTCACATTCACTGTCTTACATTTTATTTTATTCCTTTACTCCATGTTCAAAGAGATAGGGAGAGATAAAAAGAAACACAATTAGGAAATTAACATATTATTAATAGAAATAATGTAACCTTCAGTGCATATTATTAGGCATATGTTTTGATTTCTAAGAACCCTGGAAAATCAAATGTGTTATCAATTCTGCTCTTGTATCTTATAAGCACCTAATATTGGTTGAGTGACTTAGTCATGGTGACTCTCTCTAAGCTTGGGTTTACAAACTTCTTGCTAAGAGTGTTCACACTAATTAAATTCTTCCTGACATTACTGGTGATGATACTGATAACCCTTAGAAACATTTGGATGGACTCAGAAATTATAATGATTAGACTCCTATATGTGATTCTGGTTAAGAAAGTGACAGGAGAGTTTCTAAACAAACCTTTCAAGTATCTTATCCCTGTGCTTCCTCAGCACCTTTTTTTTTTCAAAACAGTAAGGGCATGTATTAAAACAAGATGAACTGCAAAAATTTGTAAGAATAGCCACTTACTGGCTGTGGATCAGCTGTGACTCAACCTAAATTGTACCAATTGGGTGGCAGAAGAGTAGAAAATATTCTCTAGTCTCCTTTATTTACATATTGATTTGAGGTGATAATGTTTTATTTTGATTTATTTTGAGTTTCAGCATTTCAACTAATTAAGTCCAAAATAGTCATTTCCATTGGTTTTGCACTTAAGGAGAGTTACTTGAAAATCTGGCTCCTATCCAAAGTAGAATTCCCTGTCCCTAGGGTGGGTTTTAACATCACGGTTTCCTGCAGCAACTTTCAAGTGAACCAATAAAGATAAATCTCAGCAAGTTCAAAGGTTTCACATTCTATTAGAAAAAGAGAACAAAGGCACAACAGAATTAGAGACAAATGATGTGACCAAGTGCCATAAAGAAGGTTCATTAGAAAGTAAAGACAAACCTACGAAACATCCACCTGAAAACAGTTTGCATCTTTCTAGAAAGGTCTGTCCTGGATTCAGTGACTGATTTGTGGGGGGTCACAATGACACCAGTGAAAAGGCATCCTTTGTTCACTGAGGCTGCCACCCAACCAACCTGAATTTTAAATCTCTTTCATTTTTGAAATACATTTTTTTCTTCTCTTTCTCTGAACAGTCATCGGGAGGCTTAATTAATGAATTAGTATTTGTAGAAATCTTTGATATTCTGAGATGAAAGGTTTTGCATAAGGGTGAAGCTCAGCACCAGCAGGAAAATGTCCTCTTGGTGACAGGATGCATGAAGTGCTAGGCTGGAATACATTTGACAACGGCAATTAAAGGGGTTTGATCCTGTTTTCCTGCTCTGTTTTTATCATGTCCATTATTCTGGAGGATATGAGGCTAATAGGGAAGGTAAATTCTCATTGGTCAGAAACTGTTGGTATCCACACACGTATACACATTCCCCAGTGGTTAAGGCAGGTGGAAAGTTTATGGGCAGCCTCTTTCTGGAGCAATAAAAGCTTCTTTTATTTCAAATTCTCTTTTTACACCAGTTGCTATTACTCTGAAAAGCTCCTGGCATTTGGAAGGCAATAAGCAGGGCATAAAATCCATTTTTTCCTGAACAGGTCCTGTTCCTAGGACTGCTTTTAAACTGACTAGTTTACAGCAGAGAAACAGATAGTCAGAGCTCCTGCAAAAACTCTCAGGAAAAACAGGGGACAGGAGGTGTGCTAACCACCTGAGCAGAGCACATGGGCTTTGGATGAGCTGCAGACTGGATCTGTAATGATTTTCATAGATTACTGAATTCCTTTGGATCAGAAATATTAAGTTGTCAGAATTAATGTTGGTTGTGGATAGACAGAATGATGTACATGTCCCAATTTTATCTATGTTTAGGCTCACTCTAATTCTTTCTTCTGAGAAAATCCAAGTCCTAGTTCCTCTTCAATTTGGGGCATGGGAGGAAGTAAATGTAAAGTAAAAATCACACCTTATTTTACTTTTAAGAGTCTGTGTAAGACTCCACTGTACCTAGTAGCCCCTATTTCCCTTGCAGAGAGGGAGTGGTTGACCTCAACCCCTCAGGGCAAGAGGTCCATCAGGCTGCCATCCTTGGTTTGGGCTTGACCTGGAATGAAATTCTTGACTGAGAAATATGTATGGAAGTCAGTAACTAATTTCTGAAAAGGATTTTATGTCTGTTAATAATATGGTAAGACAAGTTCAGGACTTAAAATAGTAATACCAATTCTAGAACCACAATTAAAAATATCAGAGAATAAAGGGAACTTCAATATCAGTTACAACTTGGAGACTGGACATAAATTTGGACTGATTGCCTAGATTTCACCTTATATCAGGTCCTATTTACCCCTTCTGAATGATATCATTACAAAAATATCTATTGAGCCCAGTGACAGAATCACAAATGCTAGAAGACATAATTTTCTTCAAATTAGTAAATACTTTAGTAGAGACAATTATATTGAATTGGTAAAGTGAGTTGCTCCAGGAAATAAGATATTATTTTTCACTTTCTTCTATAGGCTTCTGTGCAAGAATAATAAAATTTATTTGCCAATACTGGTTTTGCAAGTATGATTGGGAAGTTTCCATCTCTCTTTTTCTTTGTCGAGAAACTAAGAGACTTGAAAAGTTGATAGAGAAGCTTAGGGGAGAAGATTGAGGGCAAGGAATAAAGAACATCCATAAAGAATATTCGGGAAAAGAGATCGACAGATTCATATAGGGCTTGAGTCAGTCAGCTAAGGATATATCTAAGGTACCTGGGATACAGGGACAGAAAGAATCCCTGTTCTTACTCCAGGGTTTGTAATTGGACCAAGACCATGGTTTTCTGTTGTTTTCTGTTGCAATCTGCAATCTGACAATGAGACTGGGTTGATTTTCTTCCTGATAACTTAAAATGCTTCCTACATTGTTTATCTAGATGCTTGTAAGTGTGACTATTCGTAGATGAGTTCTGCATAAACAGTTCACTAACTTTAAAATGTATGTCTAATCCTTCACAAAGAGTCTTTGAAGTTACAAAACAAATGGACTTTTTATGACAAAGGCGTATAGAAACAGGCGGTTTCATTATTAACATTGAATACACACTGTGTCAATATTGGGTCATGTGGTTTCATGGTTAAAATTAACTTGAGAAACAAATTTTGCACTATGTTTAAAGATAATGAATTTCCTAGGTGAACTTTGTAGTTAATTCTGTTTATTTGGTGATAGATAAGGACTAGTTCCTCTAATGCAATGTCCTGTTGATGGGGCATAATCCAGCATTTTTTAATGATTTCTAACTTTAGGTATTCCATCTTAACCCCTGCTCATAAAGAAAGATTTCCAACCAATAGCTCATCCACTTATGAGAGCTACAGTAGGGTTCCTTTAGAGGTCTTCACAGGTAAGAGTAGTTTGAAGAGGGGAAGACAGTATCTTGGGAAATAGATAGCACTTACCTCCTTCCCGCAACCCCAGTCACAGTAATGTCTTTGCCCAGAAGAATAAACCATAGAATGTTTGCTATTTATAAGGTTAAAGTCAGGGTGAAAGGATAGTGCTACCCATTTATTATGTTTGGCAATTTGATAATTTTCAAGAGGGTGCTGATGTATTTTAAAGATAGCCTCTGGTCAAGGGGTTTATTCATCTGCTGGTTTATTAATACTTACATCAAAATCCTTAATGTGGGATGTTGTCTTTTCACTCCACTTGTCGATGCTCATCCTTTCACCAGCCCTTGTTCTTTCCTCTCACCAGGGCGGGGAGTTGTATGGCATTTACTGTCTCTAGCTCACTCCTTCCCTTTTGCCATTTTTCTCTCATTCTTTATTCACACTCAATTTTCTGAGGTTGATAAGAGATCAAAGAAGAAATGTCTGGCCTGGGGAGTTACCTTTTAAAAGGAGGGAGATTTTAGTCTCTAGAGGTAGGAGGGTAATGTAGAAGAGATAATCTCAATGCCCCTAAAATCACATTCATAGGTGTTAATAAATTTTGTATAAATTTGCTTCTTCAGTTCAATATGCGTTTATCTGCTTTCAGTTCATAATGTTTACCTCCTGTCTTATTAGCAATGCATTCTAGAAATGCTCAGATATGAAAATGGATTTTCATCACAGTATGAAGATGGGGAAACATGAGCCCTCAAAATGATTGTTGTGAGAATTAGCAACCACTTGCCAATTTCCTCAAGGCCTAGACCAAGCATTTTAATATGAAATTTTATGAAGATTTGTATATTTAGAATTCAGACTATAGACAGAAACTGGAGATTCTACTTCACAATATTCTTTATTCACAATGACATCACCTACCTGTCTCCTCTTAGACAGTTACCTTAAACTACCAGTTTTTGTGTTTTACAGCCACAAAAATTACTACCTCTCTGTTTTCTCTTCTTTCTGCCAAATTTCAGATTCTTATTATGAAATCTTAGAGCAAAATCTGTGTTTCAAACATGAGTGATTAATCAAAGGTTGAGTTATTAATACCTTTATTTATCTAATTACTGTTAGATAATTAAATGATTACAGAAATGAAATGGACACTAATAAAACCAGTTTTTCATTGTAAACTTTGCACTTTACAGTATTACATAAGGTATCTTTTATTTGGAAACCAGATTTCCATTACATTTGAATCCCTCTCTCTAAAACAAATGCACATGGACACACACCTTTTATAAAAGTAATGCATAAAATTTAACTATTTTTAATTAATTATCATAAAATAATGATAATCATTTGCTTTATTAGTTATCACTCTTCATCTAAATTTCCTTCCTAGACACAGCAAACCTACAATTAAGAAAGACTTCTGATACAACCAAATAAAATCAATTAAATTTTATTTTCCTTAGCAGGCCTCAATTTCTGAGCTTGTAATTTCCTGCCTTGAAGCCAAGGTAAGTTTTGGTTTATCAGAATTGGTTTTCTTATAGCTATTTCAATAAAGATATTTTTGTCACCTCTTAAGACAGGACATTGGTATGATTAGAAGTTTAAATATATTGGCTGAAAGACATGCCTTTTTATCAGTAGCCAGTGTGCATTTTGGAATGAGTGCAATGATTGTGTATTTATGTGCATGCATGTGAACAGGTGTATGAGGAAGGGGAAAAGTGGATCTTGGCAGAGAGTATAGCAGACCTGGAGGTAGAAGAATAAAAATGAATCCATAGGACTGTGGAAGGGCAGAAGATATAGAAGACAGATCTCAAAACCAGGTGGGGAATAAGTCTTTAGAGGACCTGGTTTACCATGCTGAATAGTTGGTGGTTTAATTAAAAGTCAAAGATGTCAAAAAATTGCAAGGAGACGATCCCCCAGTGAGATATTGGGAAATGATTAGATAGGATGCAAGAGATAAAATGATCCTCAGTTAGGACAAACTTTGTGAGGGAGACAAGTAGGCATAGGTTTAGGAAATGATTACAAGGGACTTCATCGACTGAGAGGTTGGGTGACATAATTTTTATCTAAACGAAAATTTTGAGAAATCTTGGAGGATACATCATCACTAATAACTATGCTAGAGTAACAGGCATGAACCAGAACCAGGCTTGGTCACAAAGGACATATGGTCACCCTGACAATTTTACAGGTCATGCTTATTGGTCTTTGCCTGCTGCAGCACCAGAGAGACTATAGTAAAGTCGCTTTCACTATGATATTCAGGAAGATAAGAAGGCTGAGAGCAAATTACTAGTACTCACAGGAGCTTTTGCATCTTAAAAGATTCTTTTTGAAGTATTACAATGCTTTAACTCCAAATAATCAATTTCTAATGGTTGCTTGATCCCCAACCAAGGTGTGTTAAATCAGACTTGTTAAGGATTGACTCTGTGCAGTAATATTTTCTAAAATTTCTTCAGACATTTCTAATAGGGAGCTGGTATTAGGAACTACTGAATTAGAATACAACTTTCTTGGGAGAATTGTTCATTTCCTAAATTTCTTTGTGTCTGTTCAAGCTTTTAATGGGAGTGAGTCCTTTCAAATGCATAAATAAGAACTGTTTGCAGTTGGCATATTAAGTATGTGTATGCAAATGCATGGTGTTAGGATACTTGAAAGAAAATTATTTTAAGTGGTTAAACAGACTTTCATATAATTTTGTTTACATGATTAATTTATTTGGCAAATTCTTTTTCATAGATACTATACAGGCAGACTTCATTTCTGACACTTTCTGAATTATCACAGTGTCCATATTATTGAGGGTTCAAATTAATGAGTTTTCACAGAGCAGAATGTTGAGCTGTCAAGACCACAACGTTGATAATGTTAATGCAGAGCTTTTTAATCTCGGGGAATAAATGAAGTTTTTCTAGATGGTAGCTGATCTACAAGATATTTGTATTTCATACTGCTAATAAATGTTCATTAAAACATGTTTCATTATTAATTATACAGACTAGCATTCAGAGCTCCAGTAAATTGTATCCCTATTATAATAAACGTATTTAATTACAGAAGTTCGGTAGTAAAGCTTATTTTTGTGAAGCAGTTTTATTAGGTGTCTCATATGGTTTAAAAACCACAGAAGCAGACCTCACAATGCATCAAGATTGTTTAAACATACTGGAATGGAGATTACTATATTAGATGACAACTGATCTAAAATTTACATTTACCACGTTGAATATATTTTATCCAGCGTTAGTCTTGTTAAGCTTGATGAACTGGTCATTAGTGTCAAGTACATGATAGACCTCATCTACCTGGAATCTCTTGTGCCAATATATCATTTTGGGTTATCTGTGGTTAGATCACAGTAGCTCACCCCTGTCCCAAATAGAAAAGAATGTCCAGGTGTTTGTATATGGCAAGGATCTCATTTGAGAAGTATACTCTTGAGGTAGTAGCGACTATACAGATAATAAATATGATGTTGGCTGTATACATTGCAATTTTGTGCTTGTAGAGAATGTCAATAGTTTTGAGCTAAAGGAAACTAAGTTCCCATGAGGTTAAACAAAGCGGTTCCAAATTACACTGCAAAATTAAACAAGCTGAGAGGGAGGAAATCATCACAGGGAGATGGCATTATGTATCAGGTTTGGAAATTTCAAAAAGACAAGAGATTAAACCATGTCTCTGTTACTTACAATCCTGTGACATTGGTCAAGTCGTTTCACCTCTAGAATGTGGTTTTCTTAAACATAAAATGGGAAAGTCCTATTTTCCTTATTGGCCTTTTTCAGGAGAAAACTGGTAGTGTCTGGCGCCCAGGAAACCCCACACTGTTCTACATGCCTCACTTGGTCCTAAAAGCTACATTTTTTAACTTCGGTGCTTGGCCAGCTTTCCTTTGGATCTTAACTACTGTTCCCCCCTTTCCCTGAATTGTGTTCTACGTTTATTATTTGTTTTTGAATGGAACCTGTAGGAGCAAATTCTACTGATGGTGTTCTGAGATACTGGAAAAAACTGCCAAGTGAGTCACCAAATTCCCCAAAACTAAGATGACTCTCAAGGAACTACAATCAATTTCAGAGAGTACTGGGAGAGAGGCTCATAAAGATGCTGAAACTTTTAAATAGATGATTTCTAACTTCCCTTCATATCTGAGATTATGTGGTAAATGTTTCTTGTCTTCTAGAATAAGACAGGACCCTTGATAAAATTTGGTCTGACCCATTAGGTTAAATCTCTTGAGGACAGGAAGACTGTCTTATTTATCCTGCCTTCCTGAAATCAAGGGAGACACACAGACTCTGAAATTGAATAAAATCTGCTTCTTTTATAACTGAGGGATCTGCTTACATTCCTACAAATTTACCTGCTGAAGCAAGAAACATTTCTGTGTAAACCATATGTTAATATAGAAAAGCATATCTTGGCGCGGAGGCACAGGTCTAAAATCCCAGTCGCTTTGGAGGCTGAGACAGGAGGACCATGAGTTGAAAGTCAGCCTCAGCAATGGCAAGGGTCTAAGCAACGCAGTGAGATGGGTCTCTAAATAAAATACAAAATAGGGCTGGGGATGTGGCTCAGTGGTCAAGTGACCCTGAGTTCAATACCCATTACCAAACAAATAAGTTACTGCACATGGTTAGATTATCTGTTAGCTGCAGAGGCAGACATTGATTGGACACTTAAATTATGAATTTTTTGAAATCTGGTCTCATCAGTCATCAGTGCTTAATTATTATTTTCATCTTGTATGAGGGTTTATTAGGGAGTATGCATGCATGAATATGTGTTTAATTTTGCTTTTGTGAACTTCTTCTATTTAAAATTAGTTCTTTGTTTTTTTTAAGGTCAAGATTTTCCAACCTATATTTGGGACTGGGGATATAGCTCAGTGTTAAAAAGTCTTTGTTAATATGGATTCAACCCTAGGTTTGATTCCCAGTGCCACAAAAAGAAAGAAAAAATGTTGCAAAAGAAATTGAACTTTTTTTTTTTCTCTCTCTCTCTTCTCTCAGGAACAATAGAAGCAGGATGACATAAAAATTAGCACAAAGAGTGTGTTCTTTGAATAAAGCTATATTCCTTGGCTAAACTGCTATCTTGAATTTCTGTATATTAAACAAAGATGTATTTTTACCATAAACTTTAAGTTTCATTGTTGTTTTTAACTTTTTAAAATATTTTCTGTCTTGGCTCCAGGGGGGAGACACTCTTGTTTTTAAGCCTTGACCGTGAGTAGCTTGCTTCACACACAGGAGAAATAATTAGCAGGGATAAGTATCCAACAAGAGGATTAGGCATTCATATGAGTAAGAATAACATCTGCAGTGACATGATAAAAATGATACAGACCATTTAATCGCATACATCAGGGCATAAACTGATCACCAGCTGGGATCAGAAAGAAATCTCCCCTCCTGGTATAATATTGAACAATTAAGCAAATTTGTGGGTTTTATGTCTTCCTTTAGAACATTCATTTTCATCTAGCCTCAAAAACAAACTCCTAGTTCTTGATTGTCTTCATCTCATCATTTCAAATGACCTTATACATTCTTGTTTGGTGCTAGAATGTATCCTGTCCTTTCTGCCATAGATTCCCCAACACATGTTCTCCTGGTCTTCCTGCCACTCCAATGAATAGTGATATGGTACTTACTATGCTCTTCTGCTTGTACTCTTTATGGCCAATAACATTAATTGAGAAGAAGGATGGCTAAGTTTTGATACGTAAGATTGGGGATAAAAGTGTCCTTTTTAAAACTGAACTCAGATGTGCTTTTATTCCTTCTGTGCCTTTTAATAAAGTACAAACATATTAAATATTTATTGATGACCTACTATGTGAAACACACTGTCCTAGGTGCTAAGAATATAGCAGTGAATAAATTTTTTAAAAATGCCTCATGGAAAAGATTATTGAAGGATAATTGAAAATGCCAAACCTCACAAAAACAGAAATAACTAGGGGTTCAAATAGACACCTCAGTAATAATGGTGTTCAACAATGGATAGGTCAAGTAGGTAAAAAACCATCAAAGAAATATAGGACTGGATCAACACTGTAGCCAATGAAACCTAATAGAAACACTCTACCCAGCAGCAAAGTATATTCTTCTCCAGTTTACACAGAATATCCTCCAGGACAGGTTATACCCTAGGCCATAAAATGAACCTCAGTAAGTGTAAAAGGATAGAAATAATACAAAGAATGTTCTTTGACTCCAATGGAATATCATTTGAAATGAATAACAGTGTCGGGTCTTAAGCCCCCTTGCTCGTCTCGACCAGCGACAAGGGAAGGGGACACTCCCCAACAAGGTCAGACGGGGATAGGTAGGGCTGACTAACCACCCGTTCCCAGCCCTCCGGGCGGAGGACAATCAGATGCATCAGGGAGACCAGTCACAGCAGGAACTCGTTTACTGAGGAAATCACACAGCTTTTATGTAGGGTGGAGGCTAGGCGGGAGCCAATCAGCTTAAAGGTCAGCAAGGCATGGGGGGTTCACACAGATGAGAGTCCCATAGGACTATATGGCAAGCACTAGCTGATCACGTTTGCAGAACTGTTGTTAATCAATCCCTGACTGTGGTCCGGTTTATCATCATTAACCTTTGAAACCGCCTTTGAGGCCTTGATCTCGTTCACTCGCCAGAGAGTAAGGAGTCAGCCTGAGTTAGTTAACGAGTCATTAGTTCCAACATAACAGAAGGAAATTTGGGGAAATTATCGTAGTCACTTTTTGTTACTATAATAAACAAATGGAAACTTATAACTTTAAAACAATGGAGATGTACTTAGTTTGCAGTTCCAGAGGTTCAAGAGCATAGCACAAACATCATTTTCAGATTTGGTGAGAACTTCACAGTGGATGGCATCACAATGGTGCTAATGCAGGTCTCATCACAAGGCAGAGTGCCCACAGGACTGGGAGGAGACAGGACTCGATCTTTTAATAACCTGCTCAAGAAAACTGGCTCAGGATCCCTGAGATTTCTCAGACACTTCCTACTAGTCCTCACCCCTTAAAGGACCCTCTACTTCTTATCAATGCCACCCTGCAAATCTCCCAAAGCAAAAACTCCTAGAGGAAATGCTCAAACTGTAATCAAGTCATAGCATTTATTTGAAAATTATATAACATTTTTCCAGAAGGGTCAATAGTGAAAGAAGAAATCAAATAAGTTTGAAAATAGTTTTAAATTAATGAAAATTGAGGCATAGAATACCACAACTTATTGGATGTAACTTAATTAATATGTAGAGAAAACTTTGTATCTATAAAGCCTATATAAAAAGAAGCCTCAAATCATTATTTATTTACCTATATTATTGGAAAAATTAAAGTAAAAATAAAGGTACAGAAGGCAGATGGAAGGAAACAGTAAAGACTAGAATAGACATTAATGAAATAAAGAAATGAAGACAAACATTGAAATCAAATACTGAGTATTTGTAAAGACCAACAAAATTAACCAACTTTTAACTGGATTGATAAGGGGAAAACAAAGGGGGGAAATCTCAAATTACTAGAAGGGAAATGGAAGGGTCACCTTTTTTAGGCCGATGACCTTACACAAACATAAAGGGAATTATAGTATACTCTAAAAATAAAATGCAAATGAATTAGGTAAACAGATGATTTGCATAAATTTCTAGAAATACACAACTTACTGAAACAGACTCAAAAATAAATAGATAATTGGGACTGACTAATAACAAGTAAAGAGGTAAATGAGAGATCAAAAGACTACCCATGAAATAAAATTCAGTTCAGTTTCTGATAGCTTTATAGATGAATTCTACCCAATAATTAAAATAAACTAGTAATAGTTCTTCCAAGCACATCTAAAAAAAAAGAGGGAAGAACTCTTCCCAATTCTTTTCATGAAGTCAGTTTCATCCTGATACCAAAGCAGAAAAAAAATCATTGCACAAAATATCTCTTATGAACATGGACTCAAAAATATTTAACAGTATGAACAAACTGATGCCAGAAACACAAAAGTAATTATACCACATGTACAATTGAGACTGTATTCTCCAGAATACAGATTAACATCAGAACATCTATTGGTCATATGCAATATTAATAAATGACCAAAAATAAAACATGAGCATCTCAACAGATGCTGAAAAAGCATTTGACAAAATTCAATATTTTTTTTGAAAAAAACATATGAAAAATTAAGTCTAAAAGTATAAGAGGGAATTTCCCCAAATGATAAAAGTTTTCGTTACCAAAAAAACACACAAATAACCTCATGCTCAGTGGTAAAAGACTACATGTTTTCTCCCCAAAATCAGAAACACAAAATTAAGACTTACTCTCACTACTTCTAATCAACATCCCTGTAGAGGTACTAGCTATGGCGATTACACAAGAAACATAAAGTGCATTCAAATTAGAAATGAAGTAAAATTACATTTAAGGAAGATTACTAGAATTACAGAAGGACTTCAGCAAGGTTGAAGACAATAAGATCAATATACAAAAATCAATTATATTACTATACAGTACCAACAAAAATGTAAAACTAAAATATAATAGTTCTACTTATGATAACATATAAAAATTTCTACTTATAACAAAAGAGAATATAGTATGAATTAATTAAACAAAGAAAATGACAGATTTATTCTTTGAAAATTCAAAATATTATCAAAAGGTTATAAAGGAGATTTGAATAAATTGAAAAATATCTCACATTCATGAACCAGAAGATTTAATGATGTCAAGATAAAAATATTCCCAAAGTTGATCTACAAATTCAGCACAATTCCTATCAAAATTCCAGGTATTTTATTTGTAAATTAGACAAACTAACTTTAAAATTCATATGGAATGGAAAGGACCTAGAATAACCAAAACAATATCAAAAAAGAAGAACAAAATTAAAAGACTTATGCTTCTTAATATCTAAACCTATGTAAAAATAATCATCATGGCAGTGTGGAACTAACATAAGCATAAACATATAGATCAGAGTTAGATAGTTAATCCCAGATATAAACCCATATGTCCATGTTCAATTGATCTTCAACAAGTGTTCCAAGTCTATTCAAGGGAAGACAAAATAGTCTTTTTCAACAAATGGGTCTGGGACAAGTGGCTAGCTACACGTGGAAGAATAAAGTTGAATCTTCCCCTCACACCATATACAGACATTTGCTCAAAAGCATCTATGTCCTAAAAATAAGAACTAAACTATAAAGCTCTCAGAAGAAAGCTTATATCCAAAATAGTCAAATCTGTACTGACAGAAAGTAGATGAGTGGTTGCTTATGGTTGAAGGGGCCTTAGAGTGATAGGAAGAAGATAGTTTAAAGACATGGGATTTCTTTACAGATAATAGAACTATTCTAAAACTGACTACACTAATGGTTGCACATAGCTTCCTCAAAGACAACGAATTGTACACTTTAAGTGGGGGAATTTTAAGGTATGTGAATCTGTGCGTTAAATCTCTGTAAAGCTGTCTGGTTCTAAGAAAATGCATAAAAAACATGTCAGATGGAATTGAGTTTTAGAGACAATGATGGAGACGAGCTCTCATGGACATGGGACACAGGGGGCTTACTCTGACAAGCTTACATTGAGTGAGGCACTATATGTTTTTATGTACATTAGCAATGTCCTCTGGCTATTTGGGGTAGGAAGACCTCATTCCTCTTGTCATGTGTGGTAACTGGCTGCTCTGAGGGATCCATGGAAATGAAAGAGGAAAACTAGAGTACTCTTCTAAGATTTAAAGATTGGCCAATAGTATTCATTATCATAAAAATATATTACTGAGTAATACCATCAACTTACTTTTTCCACCAATTTTTTATTTCACTCTCTTCTGCTTTTTTCTACTCCTTTTTTCTTCTCTGTTCCCATTATACTCTCTTCTTTCTCTTAATCTTCTCTCCGTTGCCCCTTTAACCCTTCTTTTTGTTCTATCTGACTTTAGTTTCTTCATTTTTAGGATTAGAAAGAAGTGAAAATTAAAATAGGTCACATACTCATATTATCGGCCCAAAGTCACTTGTTTAACTTAACCGTATTTTTCCTTTTCTTTTCAAACAAAGTCAATAATTAAGCTGTCTGGAGAGTGTCTTGTGTTCTTCTTCACTATGGAATCACCCAGGGTGATTTATGTTGGATGATTCTCTTTTGCTGTTGTTGAGAGGAGTGGTGCTGTGCATCGTAGCATGTTAAGCAGCAACCCTGTCCTCTATGCACTCTATGTGCCAGTATCTTGTCCCCCATGGCCTTGACAACCAATAACCGGCCGATGCATTGTCTAGTGTTACCTGGGGACAAACTCTTCGCTTCTTGAGAACCATTCCAAATCAGACCTGCAAGAAATTTTCTTTTCTCAATTGACTTGCATTGTATTTGTGTATGTTCTTTTCTCTTTTTAAATGAAAATTAGGATTCGAAATGGATTTACCAAACATGCAAGTGAGCCCAGAAGGTGGCTTAGTTTTTATTTTATTCTTATACAGAAGACAGGTCCACTGATCCTCTAAATGGAAGTGAAAATTTTCACCTTAACATTTGAACCATATTCCATATGTGACAATGATGTTCTGTCATCTTTGGTTTTCTCCCTGAAAATTCAACAGGACCTATTTTTTCCCTTTGCTTCTCAGCCCCAATACCCACATTCAACTCACGTCAAGTAGCCTCCTGTTTGACTTTGAAACCAGCTAGCATTCAACATGTGAAATATCAACAAAACTGAGCAGAGTGTGCTATTTTTGTTAAGATTTGAGCAATGGTTTACCTAAAGATAAATTATGAAGGAGACCATGGTCTCTCTATGACTTAATTTTTTTTTTTCTGAATATCAATGGTATCTCCCTTTCCACCTACTTAATTCCAATTGTCAGGTTAATAAACACTTCCTGTTCAGATACATTCTGCAAAGCACACTACAGTCTCCAAAATGTCATTAAAAGATGGTGAGGATGGAGTTGGAGCAAGCAGAAGACTTTGGAAGAGTTGCAAAGGCAGGTGAGACCTCACATACCAGCTGCTACCTGCACTCGCATCATGTTGTATTTGAATCAAGTCTTCAAAACAATTCCCAAGCATCAATTCCTATCAGGGAAACAGGTGTGCACCACCACCAAAGTAAGATATTATCGCTTAAGTTTCTCATTTCACCTTTCACACTATTTTAATTACCAGAAAGTTCTTTCTTTCTGCCCTGACAGTTTTCTTTGCCAAATTTTCAACCCTTATTTGTATTGAACCTCCAAGATTATGTCCCATCCTTTCTATGAATATTAACTTCGGACATATCTGAACTCACATTTGTTATGGTTTCTAGGTTAACGTTTTCTAGGTTAAAGTTTTGTTTACTCTCTACTGTTTGTCAAATGACATGACTCAATGCCCTATGAGGAGTGTGGGCCTTTACTTCAAAGATCATTTTCAGTCTCTGAAATGTGGTGTGCTCAAATTCCAACAGTCACCATCCAACAATAACACCCTGTGTTGCTTAAGGCAGCAGGGCTCTATGACATGGGTGCAGAGGGACGGGCCATCTTCACAAACACAGTGCAGCACCATCTCTACCCATGAACAGTCAAAACCAGAGTGCCCAGAGAGGCAAACCACTAGTTTTTCTGGAAGATTCAGCTTTTCAGCAAGGCCCAGTCATCCCTGAGATGTGAATAAATTCTACCCTCTAGCATTACAAGGCATACGTGCAAGGCCTTGCTCTCCCAGAGTGCAATTGTCAAGTCAGGCAGGCAAAATATGTCCTTTGGGGTTGGAGTAGGGAAAGATCAAATGAGTAATATTTCAAACATTTTTTTTCTTTTGAATTAAAATGCACAGTTTAAGCCATATTTCAATTATCAGCTTGACATTACTCTTTAAGCAAATGACTTGAGTTAACAAGAGAGCTACTACATTTTGAATACATTGATTTTCTGCTTGGTGTAAACTCTAAATAGCCGATTAGAAAGCTGTGAATCAGACAGACTCAGTGTACCTAATACATCCTGCAATATATTACAAACTGGAAACATTCGGATCTTTGAAGGTGAAATGAATTAAAAGCACATGATTGTTACAACTTCAATATATAAATAGTAACGACGTACTAGCTCTTATCTGGCAATTTAAAAAATTGTCCACATTTTGTTATGCACATCAACCTAATGCATAAAACTACTGAGCTTAAAGGTATAAAGATACACAGATTTATTTTTCAAAAATGACTGTGAAATGAAATGAATACTTAATTGAACAGTTTCCAGTTACAGAATATGCTGATGTTGCTCTCCATTATTTTCAGAAGCAGCAGGGTATTTCCACTGCTGTGTCTCTTCCTTGTATCTTGCCATGATGCTCTCATTGTCCACATTGAATCGGGGTCCCCATTTTATCAATTACAGAAATTCTCATCAGCTTAAACAGTATTCTTGAATTAAGAATTAGTTGTCTTTTTCTTGCTCTATACCCAGCACTGACAGTATGACCTTGGAGAAATGGCTTCATCCCTCTGTATCTGAGTTTCCGTATCTATAAAATTATATTAATGAAATGATAACACATATCATGTCATTGAGAAGGGTAAAAGGTGATTATACCAGCACAGATTTGTTGTTGCAATTATAGTTTCAGGAAAGGAATGTCTGTCATGGTTCTAAGGCCTCCTCTTCATAAAACACTAAAAAGTACATTTCAGTGGAGTTTTGTTCTGAAATTTAAACATTATAATAGAATTGAAAAATTGGAAGGGGGCCTTATCTATGTGATATGGTTATTTAGCATATAGATTGCATTTATTGATGCAAAGCACCTTCCAGTAATTTTTCTGAGCTGTTTTCCTCATGCAAATTTTTTGAGCTCAGAAAACTCAAGCATGGACGATTCGTAGCCACACAGCCTACAGAAATGGGTGTAAATCTAGAAGGAGTCTTTGTACCTTCAGCTGCCTTGGAGGGAAAGAGGTTAGTGGACTCTGCCTTTCCTTTCTCTACTGGTCCTTCCCGAACTCCTGGCACACTTTTCACACCCTCTGTCCACTGACAGATGTAATGGCATTGTGCCACCTTCTGTTTCCCCAGAAGGGCCCATGCAGTCTTTTCTCCAACCAGTGTACCCAAGCAGGACCAGGAGTTCCAAGTCTATTGCCCTCTTCCATATTACGATATGACTAGGGGTCCTAATTTCAGGAATCTGAAATCATATTGAGGTTTTCATGAATTTTTTTAAGGCCTTTTTTTTTTTAAAATGCATTGCCCTTTCTTATGTGTCATTTGCATTTTTAAAAATAAATGAATAACTTTTGAAGCCTGATTTCAAAATCTCGGTGAGGGAAGGGAGTTTTATTGGGTCAGTAGATCATCTCCACATATTTCAAAATCTCACTTCCTCTGCAGTCACACACCAAACCCCATGTGTAAGGTCAGTTCTGATATTGCAGTATTAGAGAGGTTAGATTAAAAACTCAGCCCAGTCCACCTCATCAGGTTCCACTTCAGGAATTAGCCATGCTCTGCTTGCTTGTGTTATGTGTGAACTGTCTTTTGTTTCAAAGATAGCTAGAGAAAGTTTAGAGAATACAGAAGTGAAAGTGACCGAATGAATGGAAATATTTTCTTTGGGGACATCATATAATCAGGCTCTTCAGTCTGTAAAAATCAAAGCTGAATAGGCTCAAAGTCTACAAGTCTATAAAATTGAAAAGAATAGAGAGAGGATTGAGATGGACTTATTCATCAAATTCCAGAACAAAGGGCCCCCTTTGAAGCTTGAAAAGGGAGGATTTAGGATAAATGGAAAGAACTCTTCTTCTTTTTTTTTTTTTTTTTTTTTAACACAGTGGGGGATAAACTTATGGAACTCATTATCCCAACTATTGCTATTCATTAAAAATATAAATAGACTCAGACAAAGATTCACATCTGAATAAAGATCAGTATTGGGTTACTAGGGAAGGTCTGGTTTTAGTTTAATGGTCAGGTGCCTCTGCTTTATTGTTATCCACCATCTGGTTTTACGTTCTAGTATTGCCCTTACTGGAGAAGATGGTTTAACCTTCAAAGCCCCAGTATGTATTTTGCAGTAGAGATAACAATATGTACACCTTAGTATTGTTGTAATAGTTAAATGAGATGAAGCAAGTTAACCTCAGAATGGTACATGATGGTAAAGATAGTGGAAATTGACAATAGGAAGGTGATAAAGGAGCAGAAAAATAAGAAGGAGGAGGAGAAAGAAGAGGAGGAAAAGCAGGGAAAAGAGGAAGAGAAGGAAGGTGTAGACAAAGAAGAGGAGGAGAGAAAGAAGATGAATGATGGAGATAAAATTTGTTCAGGATGATGTCTGGCCATTTTCAGCTGAAACTCAAATAGTATATCCCTGAAATTTGCAGGACAGTCCTACCCAACCAAGAATTATACTGTTGAGAATGGAAAAAGGACTTCAACTGAAAAATACAGATTTAGGCCATATTTAGACCTCACCTGCAGTGAGAAAAATAATTCCATTCACAGCTTTCTTAATTTTGGGTGACTAAGTTCTATTGACACACAAACACATGTATGAACTCACACACTACATGAATTGGCTTTTTGGTTCAATGAATCCTCAATTTTGTAAGAATTTGAACAGTTAAGCTTGTAGCCAATTTTGACGGTGAAACCGAGATTTTTATTTGTAAATACAAGTCATCTTTTGGTATACATAAAATTTTGAAACACTTTTTTCTCTTTGTTTCCATCCTTCTCTGTTGGTACTGGAGTTCTGACACCTGGAGCTACTGGAGCCAGACAACAATGAGTGAAAAGAAAGTAATTCCACATAAAACCCTGGAAAGCCCAGCTCTGCTACACTCCCAACTTGCAATTTATGTGATTCGAGCCAAGCATTTTTCTTTCTTTTCTTGTGCTTCTTCAGAAAGGTCTGAAAGGAGGTATTCTCTCTTCGCTGCTTGATCACTAATCATGTTTGGCTCTACATTCTTGAAACAGTTTATTTTTTTGCCAGTTTCCTTTTTAATTTTATAATTTCTTATTGAGATTTTTTTCTTGTATACCATATGGCTCTCCTTTTTTATCAGATATATTCTTTTTTTCCTTTTACCCACAGCAAAGCCAACTACACCTCCACACTTCTTTCCTAATATTAAATTAAAAAGGCTCATAAGAAAAGGCCACTCCTGCACCCACGGGCACACACCCGTACACACACAGCCCTCTCTTCTCCTAGGGAAAACTCATCTCTAACTTATGTGTGGTGCCTTCACACTTCAGGCTGAGGTCTTGACATGCAGTCTGTGAGGCTCTTATCTGTCCTACACAGGAGGCGGCAATGGGGCTGGGGGCCCTTGGAGAAAATATTTGTTGCAGTTCAAAGCAAGCTGTCCTTTCTCTCTCTCTCTTTCTCTCTCTCTCTTTCTCTCTTTTTTTTTTTTTCCCCTTCCAAGATAAATAGAAGTAGAAAGGACAAGCAGTTTTGATTAGCATTTAAAATGTTGTCAATTTTTAATGAAAGCGTAACCTCCAACCATCAACTTCACACAAACTGGAGACAAGGTTGCAAAGCGAATGCTAATATATTTGGCACACTTTCTCACACTTGTCCTTCCGTGAACTTTTCTTGTTGCTAATTTGTTATGTCAGCCCATATTAGTAGGTTTCAAAAGTCCAAACTGGCAAGTGTGGTGACCCAAAGAGAACCAGTGTTTGGAAGATCTTTAAATCGAAACATGGGAGCTGGGCAGTTATTAGCTGTGTACCTGTAGTCCTATCGATGTGACTATATTAGCTTGGAGGAGTTGCCGAGTTTCAGCAGTAATCTTCAGAGTCTTTCAAAATCCCTTTCTGAATGTGACATTTTTATTTAGGTAATAAATGCTTGCCAGTCAATCAACAACACATATTGCATGCAAATGATATATTTACCTAACTTCAATTGATAAGACCAAGGATAACAAAAGAAATAGAGAATGAAATGATTTTCCTAAGGAATGTACTATTTTAATAACAAAACAAGAAAATGCATGAAAAGAGGACACAAAGCCACTAAAAAGTCAGGCATGGTGGCACACACCTGTAATCACAGCAACTCTGGAGACTCAGAAAAGAGGATTGCAAGCTGGAGGCCAGCCTGGGCAACTTAGCAAAACCCTGTCTCAAAATAAAAATAGAAAAGGGTGGGGTGTAGCTTAAATGGTAGAGAAAAGCCCCTGGGCTAAACCCTCAGTACCGTGGGCACGTACTCACACATGCGCGCGCGCGCGCGCGCGCGCACACACACACACACACACACACACACACACACTGAAAAAAAACATAAATAAGTACAAAAAACTCAAGATCAAAGTGCTGAGGGGAAGAGGGGGATTGCCAATGGTGTTGCTGTTAATGTCCACGTACAAATGAATGCAGTTTGGAATGTCTCTCTCAAAACAGCTCTTTCATGAGCCGGCAAGACAGCTTATGCTCTCCTACCATTGATTTACTTAGAAAAAGTCAAGTAGCAACCAGGCAGCACAAAATGAAGACAGAAAACAATGAGCCACAGAAAAAAATGAGCCACACTGCACATGGGAGAGAGAGAGAGAGAGAGAGAAAGAAAGAGAGAGAGAGAGAGAGAGAGAGAGAGAGAGAGAGAGAGATTTGGTTATCAAGTTTTAATTGAGTCTTATTTAAATGTCAAAAAAAGATCACTAAGCTTATTCTTACAATATGAATTTTCTGTCATGTTCCTTGAACTCTACCTAAAAGTATTAAAAGTTTGTCCAATAACAACAACAACAACAACAAATGCACACAAATGTTTGTGGCAGTTTCATTCATAATTGCTCAAAACCTGGAAACAACCAAGATGCCCTTTGGTAGGTGAATACTTAAATTTGGTTTATCTTGATGAGGAAGTACTATTTGACACTAAAAAAATGTGAGCTATCGAGGTATGAAAAGGCATGGAGGAAACAACATTACTAACTGAAAGAAGTCAATTTGAGACTCTGAGGATTCAAACAGCAGTACTTCTCCATGAGAGCCAAGCGCTCTCCAAGAGGAGCTATCTCTTCAGCTAGAAAGAAGCCCATTTGAAAACACTGTGAGATTCTGGGAAAGATTCAACTGTGGGAACAGTGGAAGGATGAGCAGTTGCCAGGGCTGGGGGCTTCGGAGATGGGCAGGTAGAGCACAGAGGATTGAATGCAGTGAAATTCCTGCAAATGATGGTATAATGATGGATGCATGCTATTAGATATTCACCTTAACCCATAGAATGCACAAGACCAACAGTCAACCCTAATGTAAATTATTGACCTTGCGTGAATCTGATGTCACAATAGGTCCATCAAAATCACTGCTCTTACACTTGAGGGTGATAATTGAACACTATGCATGTGTGGAGGTAAGGGCATAAGGAAAATCTCTATACATATCTTGTGTCCCTAAAACTGTTCTATACCAATAATGTCTTTAGAAAATGAGTCAAAGAAGACAGCCAAGCTATTTTCTACATCAAGATGATTTTAAACATTATTCTTTAGGTTAGTCTAATTGTGTTGTTCTCTCTCTCCCTTTCTCTCTTTTTCTTTGTCTGTTTCTCATTTTAATTCATTGATACTATCTACCAACTCAAATGCCATGCATGCCCCACTTGCAACATAGGTATGCAAAATAGCGAGATGCAGTCAGAAAGAAGTCTCAGATATTACATGTGACTTTTTCTACAACCTTCATGAGTCACCTAGTTTCCTATTTCTCACTGGGAATGAATCTTGTGGAATATTTTTCCTTATAACTTTATATTAGCATATGGATATTAGTTCCTCAGAACTAATAAGTACTCATTGGTTTATGTTGATGAATTTTAACAGGAATATATAGTTCTTTCTGGACAAATATGTATTCATTCCTAAGGGTCTGTGATTTTTGAATTCTCCAACTAACTCTTGGGGTTTGATCTATACTTTGGAAAGAACTTCCATTATTGTCATTGGAGAGTTTTTTTTATTAGTGATTCATGTTAAAAGTAAAGCATCTTGTCAAAAATAGAATTTAATAAACTTTGAATTTTATTGTAAATCAAAATATGCAAATCAGCGGAAAGAAAATCAAAGATGGAGACTCTAAACCTTGTAATGTGCCCCTAGCATGCTTTAAAAATAATAGTCTCTTAAAACTATATAGTCTTGGAGGTAATATAGATAAGCTTACAATAAAAATAAGCATATTTATATTATCATTTCTCAGCTTCTGTATTTAACTCTAAAGTGTTAATGTTGTATTCAGCGTCTGGGTTAATTTAGGCAGAAACACACATGCACACACACACATATACACACACTCATCTTTATTAAAAATAGGAATTGTACAAGAAGATGAGATGGAAGAATTAAAACTAAAGGTCATGAAATTTGATCATCTCCATATTTAAGGTTACCCTAAGTACTCTGCAAATAACAAGGTGCTTTAATGCCGTGCCTGCACTTTCGTCTCATTTAATATGAAACCCGTGAAAGATTGTTCCTGAAGTCATTATCTTCAACTGTTGAGAGCATAGATCATGACTAAGTGACTGAAGTGCCGTGAGAACTCTCAATGGGATCCTGCTCAGGATCTGATATATGTCTCTTGGTATCCATCAAGCTCAAATGATGTGCAAAAGAAAAGAAAGACAGAACTTTAATTTTGTGTGTGTGTGTGTGTGTGTGTGTGTGTGAAGTTTCCTTCCTGCTTCTGAAATGCAAGACCAAGGCAAATTAATTGAAAAACTTGTGCCCAAGAAAATTAAAATATAATTTTACAAAGTCATCTGAGAGTATTTTTAAACATTTCTGAGGAAAAATATGGTATATGCCTCCTTGAAATTGATGCATAGTGCAAATATTTGCAATAGTAAAAATTTCATGGATCACACCTTACTTTTTTCTCTTCCCTTGGCACAATTTAGATAATCTATGTAACAAGTATGTTTTGAATGTGTAATATTCATATGAATGTATATAGGAGACTTTACTATAAGGTAACTTTAAGAAAAGAGGTACCCAGCTGGGCACAACTTAGTAAAGGCCTAAGCAACTTATTGTCTCAAAATAAAAAAACAAAACCTCTGGGAATGTAGCTCAGTGTCTCTGGGTTAAATCTCTAGTACCAAAACAAACAAACAAACAAAGAAAAAACAGGGAACTGACTTGAGTCATCAGTTAGAGCACCCTTGATGAGGAAGCATTGGATATGGACCCTAAAGTAGGGAGAGGTACAAGAGGGAATTTCAAGGTGAAAGAATCTCAACTGTAATTTCACAGAAGATAAAAATGTTGCTTGCAATAAGAAGAAACTACAGGAGAAAATAATGTTCACCTGAAAAAGTAGGTTGGGGCTATTTTAACTGGATATTTGATTAAAAATTTGGAGTTGAGGCATGGAAAAACTACTGGATATTTTGAGGAAGAAAAAAACTTCAAAGTACTTTGGAAAGACAATTGCTCTAAGAATCAACACAGAAGCTACTGGACTTACAATGGACTTACATACCAAGAACCCTGTTTTAGGTGCTGGAGTCGTTGCTCAGTAGCAGAGCACTTGGCTAGCACTTGTGAGGCAGTGGGTTCAATCCTTAGCACCACATAAAAGTAAACAAATAAAATAAAGGTGTTCTGTCCATATACAACTACAAAAAAATTTTTTTAAAGAAGCCTACTTTAATTTGAAAAATTTCTAAGTCAAACTTCCCTTATCACTCATAGCATAGCAATACAGCCTACTGCAGTACATCCATTGTTTACCCTTCTGACTACACGGCTAATGGTTAGCTGTGTCTCACCACCATTACATCCCAAGAGATTATCAGTTCACATATGACTAGACCAGGAAAAATCTCAAAGTAAAAACCCTGACTTGGACTGAATGAATGTCACCTGCATACCAACATAAAATTTAAATACTTGTAAGTTAATGGAGAGAATGTAGAAAAAATTAACAATTTTACATTGTTGGTGGGATTATAAATTAGTACAACCACTATCAGAATCAATATAGAGGTTCCTCAAAAGACTAGGCTTGGAACCACCATGTGAACCAGCTCTACCACTCCTCCGAATTGATCCTAAAGAATTAAAGTCATCCTACTACAGTGGTACAGCATGCCAATGTTTATATCAGCACAATTCACAGTAGCCAAATTATATAACCAATGTAGGTATTCATCAGTGGATGAATGGATAAAGAAAATACGGAACATATACATAATAGAGTTTGATTCAGTCATAAAGAAAAATTGAAGAATGTCATTTGCAGAAAAGTTGATGGGACTTGGGACCACTATGTTAAGCAAAATAATACAACCTCAGTAGGTCAAAGATCATATGTTTTCTCTCAAATGTAGAAAGTAGAGAGAAAAAAAGAAAAGAATGGTGGGGGTGAAGATCTCATGAAAATAAAATTGAAATCAGTAAAGAGAGAAGAGGGATCAGAGGATAGGATGGGAGAAAAAGGGGAAGTACTGGGGAGCAATATTGGCCAAATTCTATTGTTAAGTGGTATGCATGTACAATACCATAGCAACAAATCCTTCCATTATGTGCATCTATAATGCACCAATAAAATTGTGATAGAGAAAAAGAAAAGTAAATAAAATATATAAACATTGGGAAGGAAAAAAATAAAAGCTTTAAGTTGACCATCATTGTTGGGGATCATCTGATTGTGATAAACTGAGTGGTGAGAGTCTAGGACCAGGGAAATTCACCAAAACTGCTAAAAATAACATGGGGCATAGTGCAATAGGATTTCAAAAGTGGTCAGCATTGGAAGGAGAGAGAGCCTAAGTTAAGGAAATTTCTCTAAACTATAACTAAGAAAAATTATAAGGAAAAAGGACAAGTCTGAGTCAACATTATTTCTGATTCAAAGGCAGGTAATGATGAGGGTGATGTATACTTACCCAAGTGAGGGAGATAAGGAGAATTGAGCATTTTCAAGCATTTTCAGTTTGCTTTGGGAACATCACCTAAATGCAACTGTATGACAACTCAAAAAAGTCAAGATGGAGTGTTGGATCAACAATCTCCACTGGAGATTCAAAAATCAAAGTTATCTGAAGAAGAGAATTGGGGAGACAATATTACCACAAAAAGCCAAAGAGTTCAGAAAATGTGAAGATTAAAAGGCAGAATAGTGACCCCCAAATATACCCATATTGAATTCTTGGAACCAATGAATGATACCTCCTATGGAGAAAGGTATTTTGCAGATTTGATTAAGTTAAAACTTTTAAAAGGGTCAGATTATCCTGTATTATCCAGGTGGTCACTAAATGTAATCACAGGTGTCCTCATTGAGTAGTGGAGGCAGAAGGATATTGATTACAGAAAAAAGGAATATTATGTGTTAATATAGGCAGAGGAGGAAGGAGGCAGCCACAAGCCAGAGAATGCTGGTAGCCTCTAGAATATGGAATGTCAAAGAAGTATTCTCCAGAAAGAAGCAACCCTGTCAACATCTTGACTTAAGCCCATTGATAATGGATTTCAGACTTTTGGCACCTAGAACTATAACAGAATAAATTCCCATTGCTTTAAAAACACTATATGTGCTTTTGTTTTGTTTTGTTTTTTTTAACAACAGCTAGAGGCACCTGATATGAAGGGTTTATATAAAATATATAGTGGGAGATAGAAAGAAAAGAGACAAAAGAAAATTAAGAGATAAATCAGGTGTGTTCACTGAGTCATAGAAATCAAGGGAGACTTTTCAAAGAATAACCAGTCATGAAAAGTAGATAGAAATTCTTTAGCTCTGAGAATAGAAATCTGAGATGCAGAGAGGCAGAAGAGACAAATATGAGGATTTAAACTGATTTCTTAGAGTTTTTTACTTAGATCCAAGGAAAAAATTGAGCTTTCTAGTGTCCCAACGTCAACTCTCCTGCTTTCTCAAGTTAAAAAGAAACCAGTTTTCAAAGTATCTCATTAGACTTTAGTATTTGGTAGGCACATTGGTGATAGCATACTATATGATGGTGTTCTTTTGGCAAGATTTCCATATCAGGTCCAGTAAGCTAATGTACTAGACAGACTGAATTTCTCCAGTGAACTGTTAGTGTCTGCATCCTTTTGTTTGAAGTTACCTGAAGTTACAATACAGCATTTTTATACCTAACTGAAAAATTCCTTTCCAAACCTCTATATTTCAGAAAATAATTGTTTAGATGCAGAAACAAAATATGTATATATATGTATACAGATATAAAAGATATACCTTACACACATATATAAATATTATTTAAAAATGTTACAAAAATAGATGAATTTATACAAACTCAGCTACATATATCTGTGTTGAAGTTGTTCCAGCTCCATACCTGATCTGACCTTGGAACCAACAAAGGTTTACATCCGCGACGAGTCTATCAGTTCTTGATGAATCACAACTCTTGCTTATGTTTAATCATTGCTGATAGTAACAGCTGACAGCAAGACCTGAGGAGAGAAAGGGGAAAAAAAATCTAAGGCAACTGAATCCTATTTAACGGAGGAGAAAAAAAAATATTTTACAGATGACTGTTTTTGCATATGGATGGAATGAACTGAAGGTTATTCTGCATATTTTTATAAAGTATACGAAATTACAGAGAATGCATTTATTTCCCTTTGAAAACAAACCCTAAAAAATATTCCCTGATAAGGTTTTTAATTTAAGATATCAGAATGAATTATCCTTTGACTTGTTAGCATGAGAATTCCTTGTCCTAGCACAAGAGAGGTGGTGAATTCTGCCTCTTTGTTTCAAAAATGATTTTGAAGAGTAAAATGTAGGGAAGTGAAGGCAATTGTGTCACTAATGGACTTGACCCTCCAGTGTGAGCAGGTACAAGTATATCTGGTATAGGTGGTATCTGTTTTCCTTCACTATACCTTCCTACTGACCAAAGATGCTTGGGTTGGTCTTTGCTAGAAAAATGCTAGAATTTTATGGCATGAGAAAACTTCTATTTCTGTGTATAAAGCACAAAACAACTTTCTCAACTGAAACAAAGCAGAGCAAAGCCCTGCTTTGTCACCAGCATGAGCACACAAATATTTTCTTCTCCATAAATGTCTTTAAGGTGCTGTACATTCCTCAGCAAAACAGTCTGACAGGTCACAGTTGAGGATGTTTTCAAAGGAATATGCATTGATGCACTAGTTTGTAACCATGGCAACAACAAGCTTTTTCTCCAGTGTCTTAATTTGGGAAAGGGCAGGGAAAATAGCATGTGACCTGGGAGAAACCCTGATTTCAAACTGGGAACAGAAGGGGAAGCCATGGCCACTTGTCCTATTCATACCACATGTTTTAGGAGTGGACCCTAGGCAACTTCTGCAAGTTTCTTGTCTTCGTGGTCCTCCACTGCTCTCCACCTGAGATCCAGTTCTAAGCTTTGTTTCAAAAGAATCAAGTAATGTTTCAATGGTCTCCCCTGATCTTACTCAAATCCTTGGAACTTGGAATTATACTGCCAAGCCCAGCCTCAAGAGCCAAGGTCCCAGAAGATACTAAGCATAGCCTCTGATTTCTTCATAGTGCACACCTCTGCAATGCTCTCCTCCCCCAGGCAAACATATTTCCATCTCCTCTGTGACCAGACTTAGATCCTGAGTCCAGGAAACCTTGAGCGCTTGTAAACCACCTACGTCATTCTATCTCTGTTTTGGTCTCAGTTCTAGGCCTGGTTTTAGTTCTCTTCCTTGGCTCTCCTTGCCCCACCTCAGTTTCTCAAACCCCACCACAACTCTGACTGAAGCATGTTCCTCCTTTGCACTGGAGGTTTCCAGCTCCCAGTGAGAGACATCTGGCAAGCCAAAAATGGAAGTGGATGTGACAGACTTCTCCTTTAACTAAGTATTGACAGTCGCCTCCATTTGTGGTGTGAGGGATGTGCTTTTGGGGAGTTGGGTCTTAGAGTTTGCTCTGCTGTGGGTATTGTGGGTACAGTGGTTCTTGAGTGGAAAGCAAGCCAAACTGGGGGCCTGGCAAATGAGAATCCTAAGGATCTCAACTCCCCATTTTTTCCTTAGAATATCACAACTGAGTCACCAAAATGTCTCTGTTTAAAAAGAACACAGAAAATAAAACAAGTCCAAAATTGCTTTGGATTAGTTTTGTGTCCTTAGTGGATTAACTCCCTACTGACTGCACTAAGACAGGAGGTCACTATGTACCTCCTTCCATTGAACAGATTTCTTCTGAGACAAGTATTGCCATGAAGCACAGATTGATGATGAGTGGTTGTCTAGAAAGTGGAAGTCCCAGGAGGAAGTTCTACTTCTTTCTGTATCACAATAACCTGATACCATAACCTTGGTGGAGGTTGGCTTATTTGGTATGAAGGGAAGAAGCTAGACAAAAAGTGAGCTTTGAAAGCAGGTCCAGAACTGGTGCTCAACTTAATGATGGATATGAGGGTAGAGGCAGCTCAGGCTGTAATTTCCGCTGACCTCCTCTTCCACCCCAGCAAAGTGGTTCCCCCTTTAGGAGCTGTGGTATGTGGCTTCTGGGCTATTTAATTCCCCTAAATGCAATAAATTTGTATGCACTCACAGAAATATTTCTCCCCCACAGGAAGTTGGTGTGTCTCTATCATTTTATCTAAAGTGCAACATTTCCAGGGCTGATTATAAGTATGGGAAAGAAGACTTAGTTGCTATTTTTTTCAAGCTCCAATCAATTTACAGGGATGATTAGATTCAACTATTGAGGGAAGAGTTGACGTAATCTACACAAACGTGTTCCTGAGTCATTGCTGAAAATGTGTATCCATGAACTGATGCATCTCGCCTTGTCGTTCCTTTCCCTTTTAATTAGCAATCTTCTCCTCTTGTTTTTTTTTTTTTTCTTTTTTCTTTTTTTCCTTTTACCCCTTCACATCCATTTAAGGTTTTTATTATAGAAAACATTCCTGCAAGCAGTAACTGCTATTTGAATGGTGGAATCAACTGCATGGCAAACATGATTCTTAATGAGGTGAGACCTGTTGCCTCCTCCACCGTGTGAGAAATGTTTGCACACTTATGTATTTTTAAATGTTAAGAAATATTGTGTGCAAAAGGTACATTGACTTTACATTTCGTAGATTGGAAATATTATTGTGATTCTGTACCAATATATTATTTTTGAAAGGATCATTTTTATAGCCATTTTCCCTTCTATTACTTCATTATTGCTGCTTCTTTATTTAGACTCTATGCCTTGCAAATATTATTTAAGCTTCACTCAGCTAATGTAGTGATTCCTGAATGTTTCAATGTTCCATTTGACATTCCCGCTAGTCCCATTTCTTGTGCTGAAAATGTATTAATTCCCATATCAATATATGTATATACCATTTTTGCCAGTAAGAGATATTTTCTGTGCATACTTTAGAGAAATTATTATAAGTAGAAGATAGAAGAGGAGAGAGAAAGAGAGAGAGAGAGATAGGAGTTGAATAGAGTCAAAGAAAATGAGAACAATATAAAGCAAAAGGAAACAGAAGTAAAAAGGAACAGAAGTATTTTCCCTATATTTCAAAATATGGAGAAAATAAGACAGATGGACGGCTTTCTCAAGTTAAAGTTATAGGAAAAGAACGATGCAAATTTAGTGCCAGAGAAAAATAAGCAGCCAAATAAAATTATCACCAAATAAATCGTTATAGAAAAGAAAGAATCAGATTAGAGGCTGATGACAAATCACAAATGAAAACAGAAAAGAAATCATGTGGTTGGTGATGGGTCATTTCAATTTAACTGAAAAGCTCTGATTTCCTCCACTACCCACCACAATTTTTTTTTCTGATTTACCAAAAATATTCTCCAAGTATTATTCTTATTAATGTTCTCTTCATTTCTGCAGGAGACATAAAAATAACTGATGAGCGTGGGAACATAAGCCGTGTGGTTAGTGAGGCAGGGGTGATAATTAGAACATGCTGTACTATGCAGTAAACAAAGCTATTATGAACGAGAGAGTTCTTTATAGAGTGTTTAAAAAGAGGATGGAAATAATATACTTTCCCTTGACTGGCTTAAAAGCTCAGCTGGTTACTACCCTGAGAAATCAAAAAAACGGTTGGAATTAATCGGCCAATAGATTTGGAATCTAGTTAAATGCATCTGCAAATATTATTGATATATGTTTTATCCATATTAAATATTTCCTTTCATGATCTCTTTCCTCTCTCAAACTATAGGGTTTTGAACTAATTTGCAACAATTTCTAATGAACAAGTGTCCATGATTTTTGACATGTTTTAAGATTGTTCTTGTAGCATTTTTTAATAATTGTGATTTCAAGCTCCCAGAAATTGAAACACTATTTGTGACCTCTGATCTTACCTTGGACTTACCTAATTAACTCCCATTCATCTAGGTCAATAATTCTACAATTCTGGAACAATACATTTTCTTCACTAAGTATATTAAGATTGTCTAGAGAGAGAACCAATAGGAATAGATAAAGAAAGAGCTAGAGATGGAGATATTTGAGAAGGGATTTATTAGAGAAATTGGCTTACATAATTATGGAGACTGGGAAGTCCCATGATAGGCCATCTGCAAGCTGAGAACTAAGAAAGCTGATAGAATGGATCAGTGAAAGCCTGACAGCCTCGGAATCAGGGAAGCCAATGTTGTAATTCTAGTCCAAGATCAAAGACCTGGCAAGCTGATTGATCACTAGAACAAGTCTCAAATTCCAAAGACCAGAGAACGTGGAATCAAGAGCATGAGATGAAGGTTGTCTGAACTCCAGAGAAACAATAAAAATTCCCCTTACCTGTGCCCTCTTTTTGGGTTTTCAGCCAAATGAATGGTGTCTATCAACATAGGGTGAGGGTGTAACTTCCTTAATTAACCCACTTACTCAAATACCATTGATTTCTGGAAACATCCTCATAGATAAAATCCAAAATAATGCTTTCAGAGCTAACTAGGTATCCCTTAATTCAGTCAAGTTGACACGTGAAATTGACCATCACATGAAATAAGTCCAGCACCATTACATGACAATATTTGGAAGGGATTTTGGCAAAGCTGTATCAAATCTATAAAATATAACACATGCTTTTCCCTTCTTCATATTCCCCCCAAAATATTAACTATATTTAAAAATCTGTGTTATACTTTTGTCTTCCTACCTATGTAGCTGTTCCCCCATTTTTTTTCCAGATACAACTTTTCATAGCTATTGTAAAACACTATAGTATTGTTTGACTAAAGAGCCCCCAAAATTTGTAACTGTGGACAGTGCACCTTTTCTTTGCAAACTTTGCTTAATCACATAGTTGGGTTAATCACTAGGGTATAGAGATGCATCTAATCATACTTGTTTCTTCTTTGGCCACAAACTCTGGAAAAGAACAATAAGAGGATTATAATTACCAATTGCAGCAAATTATAAACAATGTAGAGAAATGCTTTAGTAATTTAGATGAAAGTTGCAGATGGCCTCATATGAGAGATTACACATTAAGTAATAAGTGGAAATCAGAACTCAAAGAGACTTATTAGATAAAGAAATTAAAATAATGTCTCTCACATGCAAAGCTTTGAAATATGTCTCTTGTAACTAGGAGTAGAGAAATTTGGTTTCACTTTAGGTATTCACATGGCCAGGACAGAACCCTAGGAATAAGAAGTAAAACATGATTCTGGGCTCTACAGAGCTGATGGGATAGTGGGAATGGTAGGAGATGGGTTGGTTAGAAACCATATCCAGGGAGAGTTGATGAAATACAGTAGGAGCATACACAGTGCATCCTGACCCAGAGGATGGGTGGCAGATGGTCAAGGATGAGATGTCTAGGGGATTTACCTCAATGTAATGGTTTTCTTACTTGTCTTTCCGTTTCTGCTATTGCCTTCTTTTTTACAGAGCAGCCAGATTGGTCCCAATGAAAATTCAAAGTCAATATTATTATCTGTCTGCTGCCATCCTGAAAGTGCTTCCATCTATTTTGGAACACAATCTACAAGCCTTTGCCTGGGTCTCACACCGTCTAGATATGATCTCTAACATTTCATCCTCATCTCCCTCTCCTCCCTTCTGTACTGTTTCCCTGATGCTCCTCTTCCTCATTCACTCTGTGTGTGTGTGTGTGTGTGTGTGTGTGTGTGTGTATGTGTGTGTGTGTGTGTGTGTATCTTCTTGGCACCAGCTCTTCATTTTTGCTGTAAGACTCACTTTCTCTCTCTTTTTATTTTCCTTAGGTGTATATTCAAATGTCTCCTGCTTATAGAAAAGTCTTTCCTAAACATAATTTTTAAAAAGAATCCCTTTATTCCCCTTTATTTTTCTATCCATAAAATTTCTTCTTTGTTTTCCTATATCATTTATTACCACCTGATGCTATAATTTTTATTAATTTTCTTCCTTATGGTCTGTTTTTAAATGTAGAATATAAGTTCCTGTAACATAATAGACCAGAATTTTAGTTCAATCTGAATCACATTCCAATAATCAACACTTTTCTCCATTCCTCTTTCTCATTTCATGAAGTAGAATTTTAAAAATATATACAGACAAATTCTGGGTGCTTATGGGTTAGGCAGAATTTGTTCTGTGAAGAAATCCATGCGTTAGGCACAAGATTGGATTAAATGAGCCCAAGCTCCTCCAAAATCAATGGTTCATGGTTTTATAAACAAAAGTACTTAACCACAGGAGGTTATGGACTAATACATGGTTTGTAAAACTTTCAGAAGGCAATGGTTTCTTGGGATCTGAATCTTCATAAAAAATTTCAAAAAGTGATTCAAATGTATTTAAGAATTTTGAATACAGTAAAGTAAAATAAGCTTCTTGTTAGAATGAACTTAACTATATAAATGGATTTTGTCAATCTTCAAAGTAGGAATAATATTCGCAGCATTAGCCAGCTTTATTTGAATGTAGATCTGTTTGGTTACATAACAGCTCACACATTTTGGAAAATGCTTTTTCTCACAAGTGATTGGACATTGCAAATACACAAAGTGCTTGTAAATTGACTTTCTCTTTTCCATACCTCTTACCTTTTCCAAGTCTGTTTGCACCTTTCAGTGCCCTGGTAACTAAAGCAACCCAGGACATCTCTGTATTTCGCATAACATGGAGAACAATCTGATAAGCATATCATTTCCTCCTCAAGGTTTTCTGTGCAAAACAGTGAGAAGATGGCCTCAGTCTGGGGATAGAGAGAGGTGGTTCCGGTTGGCTAGGAGAGATGTTTCCAGTTGACTAGGAGAGGTCACCATTCCACATCTTTTTGTTCCCTTGCAGTGAACTGTACTTCTATGCCTCTCTTCTAACACTGTAGACTTGGCTGAAATACAGAAATTGTTTTTAATAGTGAAGAATCAATGAAAGGAATGTAGGAGACTTGCCAAACATCTCTTCTTTCTGAGTCACCACTGAAATTTTTTTGCTACCAGTCATAGAGAAGGTCAGGCAAGAAAGGCAGGATGATAAACTCACTTGTAAAATTGTTCTAACAAAGCATCTGTGAGCTACTGCTTGATCACAATGACAGACATCAATCAGAATAATAACTTCAAATATGAGATTTTCAATTAGCGAGTGAACATAAATAAACGTGTCTGGAAAATCAGCATAAGGAATTTTAGACAGAGACAGCCCATACATAACAAGAGAGAGGCGACCAATGGGAAAAAGGTAGACCATGCAACAAGCGCAGAACAGCCCCCAGAACTCAGGGTCAGAAAAGACCTAGAGAAATCAGCTTGCTGATAAACAAAGACCTATGTACTTATTGGTTCTTTGAGTGATGCTTTTGAGCTTGTGTACCTTATTAGAGGTTGGCAAAGAGGACTGACTTTCATTTTGCAAAGTGTGAGGGTAGAATAAAAATTCTTGTGTGACTTAATGTGACTTCCCAAATCCCCCTCACCAAACACCATGAGTTACAGAAATTATCAAAAACAGAAAGTCTGGCACACAGAGGGAATACACTGTAGGTACAGGAAAGGGGAAACAGGAATATTAAGAAGGAGAGGGAATTTTTCAGAATGTCGAGTTTAGCTTTGCAGCTAACTAAATAATCCAAAATTTGCCCCTGGTGTCAGCAGAATAAAAAGTGATTAACACAACCCAGACGCAAAGAGGGCAACAGCCTTACTTTTTTAAGCACGAACAAGGACAGAAAAAGATGATGCTTGGCTAGCAGTATGCCTCCCAGACTAGGCAGCTACTGTAATTATAACAACAACTACAGCAAATAAAAATTTCAAAACTCAATGTATATTTCACCTTTCATCAGAAAGCCACAAAGGTCTTTTCAAACAATAACTCATTAGTCTTTACAATACCCTTGTGAAGAAGTTGGGGATGTATATATTATTAGTACTTTGCATTTCCATTGTATTTTCCCTCTAAGGAGATAGAAGTGTGGGGGGGTGGATTTAGATTATAAAATAGAAACCACTTCAAATTGATAGATGGTTTTAGTAGAGGTTTTTGTCATGGCTCTGAATGTATTCTTTTAGCAGAGAAAAATGATACTTTATGGAAGAAAAAGATGGTAAAATATAATGAGAAGGTGTCTGCCTTGATTCTTAGACTTTTTTTTTTTTTTTTTTTTTTTTTTTCTTTACCTATTCACCAAGTTGTTTTGAATTCAGCCACTCAACATCTGGCAACAATGAGGACATTATGAGTCCAATTTCCCCATCTGAAAGAAATAGAAATCAGGCAGTTAGGGCCATGTCTTCCACATATAATCCAGTGTGCCTTTGCATTTGGTTTCTGATAGCAAGTGGCCCATCATGGCTCAAGAACCCACTTCATGGCTCATCTCTGGATTACCAGGATGCTGAAGAGACTCTCATAACTGGTAAAACCAGGTGAGGACCTAAAGGAGTTTTATTATCACCACCACAGATCTTCCACTTTCCATCTGATGGGGACACCCTTTTCTTAAGGAGTGGTGTAATTAAAGGCCAAATCAAATAATCTTTTCCAATGTGACTTATCCAGAGAGTTGTAGATCTTCCAGGTAATATCAGCTCCTTATTAAAAGACAGAATTAAAACTGTTCAGAAGGATGCCAACACATCTTCTGTAAAATTAGATGGTTTTATCAAATAGTCAGTGAGAACTCTTGAAATCGTATGATCCAACAATAATGTAAGTTATATAAAATAATGGACACAAAGCAGAGCAAGATTATCATAGCATAGTGATCAATAAATCTAATCAGTAAACAAAGTTCTAAGCTAGCGATATAAACTAAGGTAAAAAAGAGTTCTTGGAATGTGCTAGCAAATTCCTGTGCATCCTGGGAAGAGTTCTTTCTTTTTATCTTGCTATTTCTGACTCCAGAAGTAGGGTCATTCTTTTATATTCTTCAGATTTATGATTTCTTTTTTATTATGTATCATGAAAATTTTAAAACATGAAAGACTGTGTTCTATTACCAAGATTTATCAAAAGGAAAATTGTTTTGAGGACCATAGTGTTGCAAATTCAATTGAAACGACTTTACTCCTTCTTGACTTTACTCCTTCTTAACCCGTTCTGCCCTTTCCCTCCTGGGGAGTAACCATTATCATTTATCAGGCAAGTATCTTCATATTTGTATCTTGACATTTTTTATTATATACGCATGATTCTATATGCAACACTTTGAATTGTTTTGTATTTAAAGTTTTTATTCACAAGGCATTATATTGTGCAAACGATTCTACGGTGTGCTTTCTTAGTCAATACTCTCCTTTTAAGATTATTTTTATAGTGTAGATACTATTCACGGTGTTTTGTTATTCATGAGTTTTAATCAGGTGATGTTTCAAACAGATTGAAATGTATTCAAAAATACATTCAAAAAATTTCAAAAAAATTCTAAACCTCTGAAGAAACAACACAAGGAAATCTTTTGGCTAGATGTGTTTCAGAATTCCCTCTTCCTCACTTGCTCTTCTTTAAATCAAGGAAACATGACTGGTGTAATTAGCTTCACATTCCAGTTTCTTTTCGTTCACCTTAGTTATAAACATTATCTTTCAATTGATGTGTGTCATTTTTATACATGTCTTTATCTGGATTTTTACTCTATTAGTTCACAAAGAATCATTTAATTTTGTAGTATTTATAACATTTTATCATATTGTACATTGCTTTCAAAAAATTATTAAAAATTCAAAGAGAGCAAAATTGAAAGTATTTTACAAGGAACACATATGTACTTACCACCTAGGTTCTATCCACATTTTACTATGATTACTTTATGACACATCTCTCTACCCACCCATAAATCTATATTAATTTTTTTATGTATCTCAAAATAAATTGCAAAAAATATTGACTCTTTTTTTTTTTTGCAGTTGCATTTTCTTCAGCATTATGTTCAGCTGATTCATTTTAACTACTGAAAAGTATGCTGGGTGTAAAAGTAAAGACTAATTTACCTATTTCGCAAACTGATTAAACATTGGATAGAAGACAACTTTTAACTATTATTAAAAAAATAAAAAATAAATCTAATTTCATGTTTCTTCATGTATCTGCACAAATGTTTCCATCATATAGGACTAAAAATGGAATTAAAGGGCATTGAGCTTGTGTAATTTTACTTTTCATACATACTGCTAAATTGCTTTCCAAGTTATCTTTACCAATTTACCCTTTACACCATGCCACTAAAAGGGTTCCCCTCTATCTATCTATCTTCTAAACAGTTTAAATCAGTCAGGTTTTTAAATGCTATCCACCTGATGGCTGTAAATAAAGTCATATTCTTTTAATTTACACTTTCCTGAAAATTAGTGAGATTCAACACAGTTTTATGTTATACCTTCATTTTTGCCCTACTTTCTTATTTTTCTATTGTGTAGTTCTTTTTATTTTTTCTGACTGAATAGCAGGGACAAATTATATAGTATGCTTAGTGAACTATTGTAATGTATATTTACTATTATTATTTTCTTAATATGAACCTTTTCATCTTGCTTGAAATATCTTTTAATATAAAGCTTTCGTTTTTTACATTTATAGTTGCATCTTGTATATAGTTTCAGTTCTTAAATTTTTTAGTATATTAAAGGCAATTTTCTGTATTTTCTACTAAAAGTTTTTTGAGTTTAACTTTTAGTATGTAGGTCCTTTTTCATATGAAATTGATTCCTGTTTATTTTGTAACTTAGGGATCTAAATCTTCCCTGTGAACAGCTATTTTTCAAACAATATTTGTTACATTGTCTCCCACTGGTTTTTCATATTTCTTTTGTCACACATCAAGTTCGCACATATAAATGGGTCTAGTTTTGTTTTTCCATTCTGATCTATTGGAGCTCTATGTCTACACTGATCCAGCATTATAGAATCCTAATAAATCTTGGTAAGCAATAGGAAAAGTCTTTATTCCATTGCTTTCTTTACTTTTCTTTTAGGGTAGTCCTTTCCCTTTCCCTTCCAAATGATTCATGTATCAAGTATTTAGAATACTGTTATAATTTTGTCTTTGAATTAAATTTATATATAATTTTGATTAATGCATTTTCATACAATTATCATATAAGTCCTCAAATCTTTACATGTATAAATCTTATCTATGCACTTTAGATTACAACTTTTCCCTGAATTTTCTTACATCATTTATGATATCTTTTGTTAAATTTACTGCTAAGTTCCTTTTCATATTTGTTGCCATTTTCAATAGTGTTTTTTACAGTGTTTTCATTTTTCAGATTCATTCTTGCTGATGTGTCAGATTGTAAAGATAGGTAGATTTTTAAAAGTAAATCTTATATATAATAATGTTGCTGATCTCTCTCAGGAATTCTAACAATGCAGACGTTTTGAATTTTGAAAAATAATAATGTTTTACTATTAAATATCAAGACATCTGTTTGCTCCAATTTATTAGATATTCTTTATCAGATTAAGGGTATATTTTTTTCCATTCTTTTGTTGTTTTAACTTTTTGGTTTTTATCCATAAGTACTTTAGTTTTCTTCAGTTTGTTTTCTGTATATACTGAGATGTTCAGAATATCATTGCCCTTTAATCTCTTGATGAAGAACAGTAGATATTTCTAACATTCAACCACACTTGTATTGCTGGTATAAATTCTTAACTCTCTTCTTTTCAAGCTAAATATAAGTATATAATACATTTTTTTTCCTAAATTTTCTTTGTTTTTAAATTTTACATTTATGTTCATGGTGACATTTGTCAATCATTGTATTTTCTTGCATTGTTTCATTCAGTTTTAATAAAAGTTATCCAACTTTCTAAAATAAATTGGATGTCTTTCCCTCTTTCCCACTTTTTCTAAAATAGGGATTACAGATTCCTCCAAATCAATCTGACCAAGTTATATAAAAAAATTGGACAAGGAAAAAAAAGAAGATGGAATTATTAAGTGTTATGTCAGTGCTCTCTACTGTATCATTTTCATTTATTCTTTCTCTTAAAATTTGTCTTTGCAGTTTACATATTTCTCTCAGATTATTTCTTTCATTGTTTTCTCCAAATGTATTGATACAAAATTTTCAGTGTCAAATTACAACTTTTAAAAGGTTAATAGTCTGCTTGCAATCATGTTCTTTGTGGTCATATAATTGTTTTATTATTATTTTCCACTTTTGATTGACATAGTATTAGTATATATTTATGATAAAATGCAATGTTTTGATTGATATATACATTGGGTAATCAGGGAAATTTAATATATCCATCTCCTTAAACTTTTATCATTTCTTTATGTAAGTACATTCGAAATTCTTTTTTCTAGTTATTTTGATATGCAATGCATTTTCCACTATATTTAACCCACTGTGCCAGAGAATGCCAAAATATATTTATCCTTCTCTAACTATAAGAATGCACCCGTGGGTCAACCTCTCCCTCCCCTCCCCACCGTTCTCCCAATCTCTGATAATCACTATTCTGCTCTCAACTTGTATGAGATCAACTGTTCTGACTTCCACATATAACTTAGATCATGCAGTGGTAACATAATATTTAGTTGAGGCATTTTAATTTTTTGAGCAATCTTGCTAGAGTATTTAAATACTTTTGATTCTTTCCTAGGAAACAACTTTTAATTGTATTAATTACTATATTGTTGGGTTGTTTTGTTTTCTATTTTACTAGCATAAGATTTAATTGTTAATGTTTTCTTGTGTTGATTTTAACAATTCTTTTATTTTCTGGCTTTATCAGTTGCAAGATTACTTTTAAATTACTGTCTATTTTAACCAAAAAAGTAAAGATGTACTTCATTTATGTTTTAATTGAAACACCACTTGAGCTCATGAAGTTTGTGTTAAATGATTTACTTGCTAGTCACTTCTAAATGCTATTTTATTTCTGTTTTTCCTTTCACTCAGGACTTAAATAAGTATCTGTCCTTTCTTTTTTTAAAATTTGAACTAGAAATCAATAATAGGGAAACTGAGTATTCACATGTATGTAAAGAACATACTTTTACGTAGTCAGTGTGTAAAATTACATCAAAAGAAAAATTATTAAATGACTGTTCTTTTAAAAAACAATCAAACTGTTATTGTTTTACATCATTAATATCAGAAGTTATTGATATGTTGTCAGAAAATATGGCTGATATGACAGTGATTGCTTAAATATGTGGAAACCTCTTTTTATAGGACATAGACTTTTTAAAATTAAAAAATGTTTTCTGTTAATTATATTTTTCTTTGTTGCCTTTTTATCCTCCCAGTTTTTATTTGACTGTTACAGCTTATTTTATTCACTTTTTTTTCTTCTCCTGGAAGTTCTGAACTACATTTATATTCTTTCAAATGTTTAGACATAAATATAATATATGTACATATGGATGCATATATATCATAAATGCTTATTAAAAATCTAAATTATTCACTGGTTTCTCTTTCAGAATTGTCTAAAAATAGCTTTCCAAACGCTCTCTTTATTTATTGTATAGAGTTTCAGTTTTACCTTTTAAAAGACACAAAATAGTTATTAGTTGTATTTTTAAACTTTTTGTTTTTCAAGTACTGGAGCTTGAACATAGGGGCACTCTACAACTGAGCTACATTCTCAATCCTTTTCATTTGATTTTGAGACAGGTCTTCTAAATTGCCCAATCTGGATTCGAACTTGTGATCTTGATGCCTCATCCTCCTGAGTAGCTGGGATTGCTGGTATGTGCCACTATGCCCAGCTTTTATTTTTATACTTAGTAGTTAAATAATTGGCCAATATATCCTATCTATGCCAATATTTAGCAATTTGAGGTATCCTATTTTTTTCTTTGTTGAAGTTCACTCTTAACTTGAGCTTTCCTTAAAGACTGAGTAGTTAAATGCTCATTTGCACAAGAAAAAAATATACTTGTTTTGCTTATTCTCCAAAAATATTGTTTAGAGCTATAGACAGATAATTTTCTTTCACCCACCATTTCAACAGCATTACTCATATTCTTCTGTGGCACCTTGTGTAGGCAATGAGAAGTTGGATCTCAGTTCAATTGCTGTCTCTTTGCATGATATCTTTTTATTCCTGGTCTCTTTAATCTTTAATATTCATCATTTTTACTATTATTTGCCTTAGGGTAGATTCCTTTTTGTATATCTAATTTATAATTTTTACATAAACTTGGGCTCATTAGACAAGCTTGAATTTCTTTAACTTAAAAAATTTCAGGTACTGTGCTTTGAATGTTGCTTTTTCTTATTCTATTTATCCTATCTTTGAAAACCCTGTTGTAAGTAAACATGTTATAGGCACAATGAACACATGGCAATGAGAGTTTTCATGTTAAAGTGATGGGGATGAGGTAAGCATTGACCCATCTTGGCACGTGGATTGGAGTTTATGTTTTTTTCTTAATCATTTCTTTCATCAACTGCTGAGAATACCAAGCTGTATTTAGGATGTGACCCCTTTGTTTTACTGATTTCTAATTGCTCTATTTAGGATGAAGTGCTTGAAACAACATAAAGACCAGTTGAATTCTGATTCTTCTATTTGCCATGATGGGGTACTCTAATCTGCCAAAGATTCTGCAATAAGGAATTTTGATGAATAGAGTACAGTGCATTAATCTGCCTTGGTCTGTCTCTATTCCTCATCCATAATAAAACATGACATTTTTGCCTAAATAATATGACTCATGATATTACATAAATTGATATTTCTAATGTGGTTAAAAGAATGTTTCTCAGAACTATCCTCCCTTCTGCACATACCTCCTCCTTATCACTCTCCAAGACTCATTAGTATTATTTCCTAAATATCTCAAATCACCCCCTACTGTCTACTGTGGCTTAGCTCAGACTTTGGTTATTGCTTTTCTGGAGTACTATAATAATTTCCTAAATAGCCTCCATGACTCTTCATCTTACTTTAATCCACCCTCATTAATGCCACCAAAATTCCTTTCTGAACTGCATATCTGCTCACATCACTATTATTCAAAACATTTTAGAGAATTGTAATTGCACTCACAGACCTTCAGCTTCTCACTCCCACTTGGTTCTTCAAACTTCTCTCAGTCCATGACTATCCATTATTTTTCTATTATTTCTCTTTCAGTTCTCTTGATTTGTGTGTTCTGTTCAGTTCTCTAATTACTGATACTCTCCATCTTCCCTGTTGGTGGCCATGTTGTTGTCCTTGAGGACACTCTCCCTGACCCTGTCTATCTTCACTTACTTTCCACAGGTAGTGCCGTAGGTCTTTTCTGATACTGTTTCCAATGCCAACATTCAAGCAGAGGTCTCAGTTTCTTGTTGAGTGTTTGATGAATACAAATACCATAGCAATGACTCCTTTGTATTGTGATTGCTCCTTTTGTTTTCTTTTTCATTTATCTTAAAGTGAACTCCTTGAGGGTAGGAATCAAGTGCTGTTAATCTCTGTATTCAAGAAATAATCACCTGGTACATAGTGAGAAGGCTCAACAAATATTTGCTAAATTCATAAATAAGTGATTAAGTTATTCAAATTCAATAAGTGATTCACATTGAAGCTTGTGGAATAAAGATGGTTACTATTAATAAATTAAAGTTCTATAAGACTTATTTTGAATATTATCATATAATTTAAACAGTTAAGAAGTGAACACCTACCTAGTGATCAGCATTTTGCTACCAGCTATTGAGCCTACAAGGGATAAAAAAAAAAAAAATTTTGTTCCTCATGATGCTCACAGAGAAATTTTTAAAAATATTTAAATTTTCCTAGAATGAGACATAGGGTATTCTTCTGAACCTTAAATCTACACTGATCTCATGAACTTTGATTTTGTTAGAGTCCTGGTTATTTTAGTGCACACATTCCCTTAAAATAAATGCCTAATAAAGACATCATGGTACCCTATCCTTGCCTGCCCATACCTGTCACCTGCACCTTGGTGCCCTCTAATGCAGTATGGCCACCCTTGGCCCTTTGGTTTGAATGTGCAATTCCTATTAATTTCAGAAAACGGCAACTGCCAAGTCAATAAGAGTGAATTTAATTTAAAAAGTGCAATCATGTTCTGCCTTGTGCTGAACTGGACTTGGGATTATTTGTGACTGTGATTTAGCATTATTTCTGGGGGGAGAGTCTCCCTGTTTAATACTAATAGTCTTCCCAGGAAGTTTCATTAGAGTGAACTGCAGTTTTTATTGCTCAGGATTTAACAAACTCCAATCTAAAGTCTCAGTGCCACTTTCTCCCAGCCTCCCAAGCCCAGATGAAATTCTAAATTCTAACAATGTCAGCCCAGGACTCAGCCCATCACCCAAGTTTCCTTGCTAAATCTCATACACTAGAGACCTCACGCCTCTTCCTTTCTCATGAGCGCCTTTCTCCTGAAATTTCTCTGCTCCACACTCCTGACAACAACCTGTCTGCAGATGCACCAACAGCTGCTCCTGCTGAAAAATGGGCTTGTCTCTCTCATGGGGGCTATGATTTCTGGCATGTGCAAGCCTCCTACTGTCTCTTTGGTTTTAAAGCAATTTTCAGCACACCTGCTTGCTTGAACTTTACTGACAAGCCCTCTTAAGAGTTCACTGAAGAAAAAAATATCCGTTTCCTAGGTACTTCCCTGTAATTCTAAATTTCATTTTAAATCTCCCAGTAAAGTGTTTACCCCTGTGGATGGAGAGACAATCTGTGTTGAGACAGTCCCTCTGCCTCAGGCAGGATCTCATCAGCTCTCATATCGCAGCAGATAGAGAAAAGGATGATCCATTAAGGCAATAAGGCTAACTTGTTCCCATCGCCAAAATTGTTCCTTGGAGTGCATTTGCCATTGCCATGTCCAGTCTGGGTTTAAACATCACCTAAGAGGTTATATCTCACTCAAAAAATTCTCCAATTTGGATGGTTCTGTGCTTCTGGTTTTGAGTTTACCAGAATTTCAACTTGAGTCGATCTCTTAGAAACCCTACTTTCTTCATTTTCATTCTAGTTTCTTAGCTAAAGAAGTTATCCATAAAGTTTTCTTTTTGGTTATGTAGCAGGACCACGTCTAATGAATTAAAGACAGGAATTCGCTTTTCAATAGGCATGGAGCTCAGTTTTCTTCTTTAAAATGGGAACTCCCAACCTTACTTGATTGCTTTGAGAATTCTTTGAATGGTTAAAAAACATTCCATGAGTAGAAGACAGTGCGATCATACAGCTTTGACCTCAGCTCAACCCTCTTTTTTCTTGCAAAATCAATGAAAAATATTTTCCCAGCATTTATAACATATGAAAGGGAACTTTTCCAACTTGTCCTCATCAGTGGGCCCCAGTGGCTAAGGACAATTTCAGATCCTTCCATTCCAACCCTGTCACCAATCTTCTGCTCTAAACTGACTGTCCAGATGTTAGTGGATAATTATGCAATATTTTTACCATGCCTTTCATGCTTGTTTTCAACTTTCAATTGACTATGAAAATGGTTCAATTAGAGGTTCACCTCCTAAACATGACTCCATCACACTTGAATCCCCTTAGGAACATGACTGACCACTCTGCCCATTCAGAAACCTGGTCCTGTAGAAGGGACACCCTGTTTCTGAGAGGACAGCACTTATCTTGGGGCTGAGTCAGAGAGGGAAACATGACAAAACTTGAGGCCGAAATCTATTTGATAATGTAATTTGGAATGGGAAGGATGTCCCATTAGGAGAATTTTAAATGCATTTGGCTTTAGGAGAAATGTTGCCCCTGGGAAAACATATTACATTTCAGGAGTTAGGATATATTCTCAATTTCTCTTTTTTTAGGACAAATATAAAGTGGCTACACTCCCACATACTTTCCCTCAATGTCTCTGAAAATTGTTTAGCTCTGTTTGGTAGTTTTTCCAGTAGCAGAAAACCTATTCTACATATTCTGGACAGCAACTGTCATAGAATACACCTGAAGTGACTACCCACTGCATTGACATTCATATTTAGTTCTCAAAGGCCAGTCACTTCTGAGGGAGGGAGCCTGGTTTGTTCTATAATGCCCTGAGACAGTCCTGTATCTCCTGCTGCGGCTTCTGACAGATCTTATAAAAGATCGTAAATTACTATCTGTTGAAATATATGAATTTAATGGATTCCATTAATGCACACCTGCACAGAAGAGATTTCAGGAGCCCAAAGATATGATCAGTCAAACAGCTTTAATAGTTATTAATTACAGAAGCGGACTATTTGTCCCCTGCCTACATAGAAATCTGCAAGTAGTGTAATACTCATACTTCAAGGCTTTCTGGATGGAAGAAGAAAATGGGCTTTGGTTGAAAGGATCAAACACTTATTTTAGCTAATGCATTTCCATGCTGGGACTTTTTTATTTATTTATGGGAGAGAGGTCACCACTTTTGTATGAGGATTTTAAGGAATTTAACGTCATGGAGAGTTTTTTTTTTTTTTTTTTTTTTTTAAAGAATCATATAAAAGGCTTTGACCAGCATTTAATATAGGCCATTTCCTTTTACTGCTAAGTTCATGAAAATCAAAATGTTTAGATAGAAACCTAAACTAACCATTCAGGAAAGTCCAAGTCAAGTCTTAGATGTGTTCCTGACAATACATTGGTTGAAATAGTTGGGTAGTGTGGCAAACATGAGGTTTCCATAAATAAGAGCCTCGACTCCATTATCTATTCTAGGGACTAAGATCCACCTTATGTACTTATAAAGTAATACAGTGACAAATTTGAACGTTCACTACATGCTATATGTCTCACAGTAATTCAATAATGCAGACTCTATGATCATTCCCATTTCATAGATAAAGAAAGCAGAATATAGGAAGGTGCAGGGTCTTATTCTTGATTTTGCTCCTAGGGTTCATCCATGAGCTGCCTTTTGCTGAGTCCATGTCCCCAACCATCATGGAAGACTGCCTCCCAGTCATTCTAAAAGGTTGCCATATGTGGTCCTATTTTGGTTCTGTTATTGATGACTCTATATACCTGAACGCAAACTTTGTGATGCCAGCTGGATAGAGGCACATGTCTGAGAGGAGGGTAGAGCCCTCATCAGTGCAGAATCAAAGTCCCTAAGTCTGAAAAACTTGAGGACAAAAGGAGTAGTCCAAGAACAATGTCTAAGATACTATTCTTCTCCAATTACAGAACAGTTAAAAAGAAAAAAATCTGCATTCTAGAGACTGATGTCTGCCCTCCAGGCTCAGCTGAGGAGTCAGAGGTGCATCAGTATGATGGACAGCCCTGGATGAATCCCTGCATGATGAATCCCACATCTGGATATCTGACTGAGCATCCATAGCACATATCCCATATCTAACGATATTTCTTTTGCTCAGTAAATTGTTCATCCCATCCTCTGACCTTTTGTCCACTGAAGTACTTAGATTTCCCCACTCTCTTTGTCTAGGGAAGCTTTTCTCCCTGTAGTCTGCTTGTAAAATCACTCAGATTTTAAGAACCACATCAAACACCACCTCTTTCATAAAGTCTTTTCTTTCTCCCTGGGCAGAATTAAACATTCCCTTTTGTGTCTCCCCGTGTATGGTACATGTTCTTGTATCATAATAGCTATCATGTTTTATTGCCCTGTTTACATGGCTGGCTTTCCCCACAGAATCAAAAGGTGCCTAAGAGCAAGGGCACCTTGATTAGCTTCTATATTCTCATATGTAATTAGCACATAGTAGGTACCCCAAAAACAGTTGTAAATGAATAAATAAATGAGTATACATTCATAGACACATGGGAAGTCTATTTTTGGATTTTGGGAGGGATGGGTTGTGATCAAGGCATTTCCCCCTTCTCTAAAGAACCAAAAGAATATACCTGGTTTACAAACAAATCATTCTTTCAAGAACAGCCTGGTAACTGTCTCAGTAACTGAAGGAAATATATTAGAAAGGTATTATACTTGCTGTTGACATTTCATTTTCTGTCATTTTTTTATGTGCCTATATAATTGTGATAATCTTACTCCTTCTATCCTGATGATTGGGAAAACCATTTCTATGCATAAAGTTTCTGTGTGCACAAGTGTGGTTTAGAGTACATGCATGCAGCTGATGGAGTTATTGGTCATAACTGTGAGTTGCTCAGTTTCATCTTTCTTTCCATAAGTATGTTCAAAGAAAATGCTGCATGAAATTTATGGTGTACCAAGCAGTATCACAACCATGGGAATCCATATTCCTTTGCATAAATATGGCCGTGGATTTTCACTTCCTTCAAATTGACCAGAAAATTAATTCAAGTTAAGAAGCCAAAATTATATTATTATGCATCTCATGGTTCTAAAATACAGAAAGATGGTTGGTTAGTGATGAAACCAGAACAGCACCCAGCAATTCTGACTACCCATTATGTCTTGTTCAATATTCAGAATGACTTTCCAAATGGAGACTATAATGGTGAAGAATAGCACTGACCAAATCCAGTCCATGGTTTATATGGCAAATGTCTCTGGGCTTAATGTGGTGAAGAAAGATGTCATAATTGACCATGTGCTTATACCAGAATTATATGAGAGTGGAGAGCACTTCTGTGTATCTGGCTACTTGCCAATTCCTTGTTGTTATCTTCATAATGATATCATGGTCACCATCCACATTTCCAGAAGTGGTATAGTAATTTATAATTCCTGTACAACTTTCACTTATATTCTCCTCCTTGATTTCTACAAAAACCTTCTGAGGTAAATATAGTTGTTGTACCCACTTTACACACAAGGGAATTGAGGTTCGGATTTGCTAAGTAAGTTATCTGATTAGTGGCTTGGCCTGATCTTCATCAGAAATTCTAACTTAAATTACAGTACTGGATACTTCAGCATCTTCAGACATTACTAAAGGAAAGTTATAACTCTCTTCTAGCACTCTTTCCCAGCATAGAGAGTTCTCTATGAGGCCGAACTCATAGACTCTTAGTAATATTCTTTTGTTGAACATCTACCATAGCAAGCAATTATGACAGTTACACCAAGAAATATCAAGATAAAAAGGATACAATTCTTGTCCTAAAGACTCTCATGTGTAGCTAGAATGATAAAAAAGAAAAAAAAATAAAGATTTTCAAAGCTAAAAATAAACAATACTATGCAGCAGAAAGATAAACCTTCTCAAGATAAAAACTGCAATTCTGGGGCAGTAAAAAGAAAGTTATAGTCCATTCATTGCTTAGGATCACAGAACTCTGGGGATACATGAGATTCTACAGTGGTTTATAATTTTGATTGTGCTTCTCTTGGGCTTGAGGTCTTCCCATGGCTACCCATTACCACAGAATAAAATCCCCTACTCCCAAGGCTTCCATGCCCTGCCTCCCAGTCTTACCTTTCATTATGAAAAGGCTCTGGCAACACAGCATTTTTTTTTTTTTTTTTTTTGCATATCCCTAATCATCACATAGAAGACACATTTTTCAGATATAATGGCATTGAGTAGTTTTGTCTTGTAGTGCCCTGTCCTTGACTTTCCCTTTCTTTAAAGTCCCATTCTGAGAATTCTCTTCTCAAAAATAACTTCCAGCAACCCCCTGGAGAATTTCTAGTTCTCTCTCTGCATACTGTACCAGTACACTAGTCTCTCTGCACATCATTAGATATTTAGTCACTCATCTGTCTTCCCTACTTGAATGTGAGTGGTCAGAGTTATATGAGGCCAAGAAACTACAACTTACTTGACTTTTATAAATATATTGCTGAACCCAATACCTGTCATGTGTTTGTCGAATGAATGAGGAATGGATCTTCTAGATCATAGAGGGCAACTCTACTTTTAAATCAAACACAGGCATTTCTTCTACATTAGACCCAAAAGACTGTCATTGCTTTTGTCCCTACCCATAATGGAATGGCTATTCCTTCAATACCAAAGAGGAAACAAGTTATTTTGTAATTGCTCTACCACATTCACACATATGACACTTTGGGAAATAATGGAAAATAGTAACCTTACTCTTCCTAAATTATTTCTTATTTGTAATAAACAACCATTGCTCATGTAACTGTTTTAGATATCACATAGCTACATATATTGTGGTTCACTATTCTCTAGTCTCACAGAACTTTATCAGTGATCCATTTCAAATGGATTTCCTACAGTCTGCTTGTAACTCTCCTGAACACTTGGTAGAAACAAGGAGAAAAAAGTCAGAATTGGCCTGAAGCTCAGAGCCGTCTTAACATTGAGAAAAGGCTCAGAGGAGTCTTCTAAAAGTGAGAAGGGTAGATTATTATATTGCATTATTAATATGCAATGGATATGCATTTATTCATGTATGGTTGGCTCTACCTTTTCAACATTAAATTACTTTCTACCTTATGAAAACTGAGTTCCAAATGCTTTTCTGAAGTGCAAATTGTCCAGGGAGAAAAGATGGTTTTGTTAGGTTGGTATTCGTGGCCAGCCCTAGGTAAAATAGTGAAGCAGGTGAGGATTTTTTCCTTGGAATCTTTCCATGCTAAATGAAAAAGGAAAGAACAAAAATAAAGAAAACTCACTCCTGTCAAGGTTTCAGAGTCCTCATGTCATTTCAGGGTCCACTGTCACTGTGGTTTACACACTCCAGCTATTGCACAAGTGCTTCCTTTTGGGATAAGGATAGGATAGGTATATGCTGCAGTAACAAACAATTCCAAGTTTGGAGGGCTTAATACATTTAAAAAAAATGATTTCTGACTCATGTAAACCTGCTGTGAATTAACAATGCCACAAGGAATCTACCCTTCAAGTAGTCACCTAGCCACTCAGGCAGCTACCATCACTTTTTTTTCCTGCCATTTCAACAGTCAGACTCCACAGTCACATCTGAGCAGAGGAGAGTGATTTCAGGTTGCCTGAAACTTTTAAATGGTTCAGTCTAGAAGGGATATTTATCACTTTCATTTAGAGTGTATTGATGAGAGCTGGTCACATGATCTAATCACAAGAAAAGGAGGCTGGGAAATGTGGGAGAGGTCACAAATATTTAGTGAGCAGTAACTACCTGTGCTTTACTCTTGATTCCCCAGCCCCTGCTAAAGCAGAGCTGGGAAAGAAGTAGCACTAAAACTAATCCTATAAATCAAATGAAAACTTCCCACATGTTGCCCTATTTTCTGGTGGAGGCCAGGGGCAGACAAGCAAACCAATTTATTGCTTCTATTGCTTTCACTAGCTAATGTGCTTCACAACATCTTAAACAGATTATGATATTTGCTCACTGTTATGGGCTCGATTGTGTTCCCACAAAATTCATATGTTGGAATCCTAAACCTCAGTACCTCAGTATGTCATTATATTTTGAGATAGAGCCTTTAAAAAGATAATTAAGTTAAAATGAGGCCTTTAGGGCGGGCTTTTATCCAATCTGACTGGTGTCCTGTTAAGAAGAGGAAATTTGAACACACACAGAGCTAGCAAGGATGCTCCTGTGCAGAAAAAAACCATGGGAATACAGAGAGAGGAGAGGTCATCCTAAACCAAGGAGGAGCCTCAGGAGAAAGCCACCCCATGAATATCTGCATCTTGGGCTTCAGCTTCCAGAACTGTGAGGAAATAGATGTCTGTGGTTTAAATCACCCAGTCTGTGGTATTTTGTTAGGGAAGGTCTAACAAACTAATATACTGACTTTTAAAATTCTCATTGTATTAAAAAGGATGAACTAACTTACTCTATATTAACAAGTAATTCAAACTCCCCATTGGTGAAACTCAAAAAGGCTTATTTCTTGATCTCTGCATGTGTCCCTTGCCTGACCAACTTGATGGACCTGTCCATGTGATACTTGTGGTAGATTTAGAGTCTCCTCTACCAGAAACACTGACTGCTGTCAGAAGATGGAAAGAAAAGTCATCCAAGTAGTTCCTGGAACTTCCGTTTCTCTTTTATTACACCCACCAAAGCAAGGGCACTCAAATACAAAGCAAGGAAGGAGTTTAATACTACCATTTGCTAGAACAAGGGGGATAACAATATTATTAACGGCTCTGTGACTACACTATCACACCCTATGAAAAGGGAAGGTCATGGAGAAATGTCTGTAAGTATAAGGGCTAGCAAAGAAAGTAACTGAGGAGTCCATTGACCTGAATCGCATGTGTGCTAGCAGTGTGATATCATAGAAAGGACTCTGGGTGCTGTGTATACAATCTCTGTCCATTTCACTGAAATAATTTATCTTTTTTCTAGACAAGTTGCTTAAACTCTTTAGGTCTCATTTCCCTTCCTTATTAAAAAAGGAAAGGAACAAAGAAGACCCCCTAATAACCTATTCACCTTTAAAATTCTGAAATTTACAGATTTTTAAAATTTGTTATTTCTAATTATTGATTTGATTTTGCTCTCTCTCTCTCACTCTCTCTCCTTTCCTTCTCTTCCTCCTTCCCTTCCTCTCTTCCCTCTTTTTTAAATTTCCCTCTTTCCCTCCTTATCCTCCTTTAAAAATTTTTCTAAATATATATCCTGAAGACCTGCATTGCACTGGCTTCTGAGTGAGATACAATGAAAAATGGAAATCTGCTTCAGTGTCATGGATATACAGATGAATGATCACAGAGAATTTTGGAAGTATCCAGAAAATCTTTCATCAGTACTTCAGAAGGTAACAAGACGAGCACTGAGTGACAGAGTGTACTCCAATTGTTGGGGGTCAAGGAATGTTAGCTAGAAAGGGATAGGGATTCCTTTGCAGCTTTATGAAGAAAAATAACATAATGATGACGGTAGCAGTGATTCTGTGAATATTTAAGAATAGTGATCAACAATAGTTTTAAGAATGACATGAAGAAGGAAAACCCAGGGTCATTTTGGGTAGAAATATGAAATATATCTTAAGAGATTAAGCTGCCTAATGAGGGTGGTGTGTGTGTGTGAGAGAGAGAGAGAGAAAGAGAGAGAGAGAGAGAGAGAGAGAGAGAGAGATCCCTCTAGGGATGCTGAGAAACTTCATTTTACATGTCATCTTGACTAAACTGTGGTACCCAATAGTTCAGTCAAAAACCAGTCTAGATATTGCTGTAGAGACATTTCATAGATGTGATTAACATTTACAATCAGTTTGCTTCCAGTAAAGATTACCCTTGCTAATGTGGATGGGTCTCTATTAGTTGAATGCCTTAAGAGAAAAATAACTGTTTCTCAGTGAAGAATAAATTTGCCTCATAACTGTATGTATAAAAAAATTCAGACTTACTAACCCCACTGTCACATGAGCTGATTCTTTAAAATCCATCTACCTTTCAATCTGTCTTTTTTTTCCCTCTATCCATCCACCTTCCCATTGGTTCTGTTTCTTGGGAAAGCCCTTATTGAAACAGGTGGGAAGGGAGAAAGAAAGAGGGAATCTTCCATCTACTGCTGTGAAAGCAAATCTAATTACGTCTTTACATCCCTCACTAACACTGATAGATATGATTTAAACTGTTTTTGGAAAGTGACAAGGATCAATTTCTGAAACATCATTTCTCACAGGAATTCCTTCTCTTCTGCACAGCACTTTGCTGCTATAAATATTTACTTTGCTTTTCTTTTGTTGTCTTCAACTGCTGCTTGAATCTTTCATCATTTCAAATTTAACATGTTTACATCCTCTCTCTCGCTCACCATTTTGCCATGTCATGTACCAAATCTCTCCTAGCCCCAATCCAGCTCTTTCAGACATGTTTGTTGACTGGGATTGAGAAGAACACTGGATCCAGGATGGAGGCTCTCCCTGAGTCAGGCACACATTGGCGCTGGCAGCATGGCAAGGGCTATCCCTGCTCTTCACCCAGGGCACTTGCTGAGGCAGTGAGGGCCTCCTTATCGGAGAGGAACGCCCATCCATCTAGGTGGAGCGAAGAACCATTTCTGTGTTTCCCATGAGTGCCCTCGTCTCACTCTGTGCGGAATAAGTGATATGACTGACAAGCGAGAAGCTCACCCAATCCATTTCCACAGACACTTCAATTTGAACTACAGTATAATCATACCCCAAATCAGATGGAACAGTTTCTTGTCTCTCAAATAGTGAATATTCAGACACAAAAATGATCAATGTGGCATATGCTTTTTGTCTGTCTATGCCTTTGTTTGCAAACTTTTCAGAGAAAAACACGTTAATACAACTTGTAGCAGAGTGCCTAGATCAGAAGATTAGAACTGTCTCTCTTTTTAAAAATAGAGTTTTTGTCCCCCATGGCATAGGAAGGCATTGTGCAAAACAACACAGATTGCAACAGAGAGTGAGAGAAAAGATTTTGTTGTCCTCCCAGATCTTCCATGAATCACCTATCTCTATGTTGTTTTCTTAAGATGGGTTGTCTCAAGCTGGTTGAGTTTTGCTCCTGATGGAGAGTAACAAAAGAGTCTCTGTGTAACACATAAAGTGCCACAGTATCAGGGGGAGACAATGTTCTTTTCCAGCTGGAACTACATCTAATGGCTCCATACAAAAATACTGTTTGGGTGGAATGTTGAAAGAAAGGGTTTGGTTAGGTATGTCCAGAGATGCTGTTCTATATTGCTTGCCTCAAAACATCCTTATTAGTAAATTTAATCTCTGTATGTCAAACAGCAACATTAGCAACAGCATTTTCTTCATCAGAAAATGGAACAAGGAGGCATATTTCTTCATAATGAGTTCACGGCTGTCTTACAACCTCATCCAAGGAAATAAAAATCTTAAGGTCTGTAGCAGAGTTTAAATAGGACAATCTTGTCTTACTGGTCTTCCCATAGTAAGTGCACATAGAGAAGATTTAGAATTTGGCTCCATGCTGAGGTGATAGAAAGGTTTCCTGAGAAGTAAGCAAAACTGATTTCTACTGAATGGTAATATGCCTCTTGATATAGAGATCCGTTACAGTAAATGCTATGCATTGATGAACTCAGTAAATTTGATGTGATCCTGGCTATCATGACCACACATCCTCCTTTCTACCTCTTCAAAACCTGTCTGTCCCTCAAGGGTCTTCTGAGGTCTTTTCTGAGCATTTTGGTCATTAGCCCCTTTGGACAAGGTCAGATGTTCATTGAGTAAACATTTATAGAAAGTTCCATCTCTTACAAATCCAGATTGTGTTCCATTCTAGAGTGCTGCTGCTTCTAATCATCTCTTCTACATTTTCAACGTAAAGGGAATGCATTCTCCAGGGATGGAAGGCATAGTCTCTGGGTCCCTAAGACTTTACAGTGGGGATCATTTTACACACCTATATTTTAACCTTAACCCAGATTCTGAGGCCACTTGAGCTTAAGGTGGTATTAGAAGGGCAAATCTCTCAATACCATTTATATCTTAGAACTTCAATTTATTTTTTTCATTCACATTTTCTTTGAGTACTTACTCTGCTCCAGGAGTAATAATAATGCCAAGGATATAGAAACTGAAGATACACAGACATACTTCTCATCCACAGGTATCTAATTAGGTAGACAGAAAAGGAATTTTTTAAAATGTGGGAGGAACTGAAGTATCAAAGGAAGTGCTCTAGTAATTTCCACAAAGGTACATCAGAAATTGAGTTTTTCCACAAAATGTTTATTTTATTTCTGTTGAGCCCTAGTACAGTTGGATCCTGATATTTTCAAATGTCCTTGAAACTCCTTGTATTCCCGTATGACCCTCAGGGGGCTCATACCAACTCTCTGCCCTAGTTCTTCTTTCTGTATCTTCTCCCTTCATCTTATTTTATCAGTTTCAATCATCAACTTGGTTTGCAGTTGTTAATTAATTCTTGCACTCAATTTAATTTTCCTAAGTAGAATCATCCTATGAAGACTTGTGTTCAAATGTACCTTGAAATTCATGGCACATAACTGTAGAACTCAGTTTCATTTTGTCAGTGTACCAAGATTCCAGTCATTATCCCACTGCCACATCAGCCATTAACAGGCTGTTGGCATTGACATGTATTAAATGAATTTTAAAAATTCCATTATTTTACAAAGTACAAAGATAACCATAATTTTAATTCTACTCTTCCTATCTCCTTTTACAATTCACCTCTATATATTAGGAGGAAAATATAAAAAAGAGAAGCTCTTAAGGCAATCATACATTATTACTAGCTAGGATATTGGCCTCCTAATTCAAGTTCAACTTTTATCCTACTGTGCCACGTAGGTCCTCAAGAACGTCATGTGCTTCTCTAATTAGGTTAAAGGTAGGCCTGCAGGCTAACCGAGTCCTCCTGTCCAAAATAACTTCCACCCTTTGTTCCACTAAGCATGCAAAAGGAAAGGGAAACCTTATGGGAAAAATACCCCAAGAGCTACTGTAATGTGGTCATGCCATGAAATGAAGAATATTGTAGAAGAATGTAATGCAGAAATAAGAAATGAAAGGAAAACATTGTTCTGTCCAATTCTGTTCCTATTAACAATATACTTCCCCATTGAAATATTACTCCAATATGGTTGTTTATTTGGGATCCTTGAAAATTAATCCAATTGTTAATGAATATTAGACTCTTTTACTAAGAAATTCTGCATGTATAAGTAGGTTTGTAGGGAGGGAATCTGTGGAAGGAGGAAGAAAGAAGAGAGTTTAAAACATTGTACGCGACCCAAACCCACATCATAATTCCCTTAGAGACACTCAAGCCACTGGCATGGCCACTGACGTCTCTCCTATTTATATACCATACTGAATCTGTAGGATAGAACCAAGAATAAGGAAAATAGTTCAGAAAACTCTGAATAATTAGCATTTTGCAAATTTCAGAAGTTGCATACCCTAATGAGATAACCACTTAGGCCTTCACTTAGAACGTATTTATTTACCCAGTGATCAGAAAATCACACATTATATCAATCATTCTACTTATTCCTTTGGAAAGTTTGTGCTATAGTGTTAAAATTTTAAAAATAAATTGGTTCAAGATATGATGATACTTAAAAATGTAGACGTATAAATCTTATATATCTGAATAAGGCACTATTGAAGTATTTTAATATAAAGTTCAAACTAAAAGATGATTTTGTGTTGTATCATTTTTGCTACTAATTTTCTTAGCTCTACTATAATTAAAATTAATATATTTCTTAGTAGACAAACAATGCAAACTCTCAGCTACCAGCCAATGGGAGAGAATGAGGGCTAAAGTCAAGTCCACACATCAGGAGATGAGGTGTGAATTAACATGACTCAGTCATTAAGAGTTTGTCAAAACCTGGTTTATCACCTATGAACTCTGAATCTTTGGATAAAGCACCTTAGCATGCTCTGTCAGAATTGCTTTACCTGTTAAAAATTGATAACAAGTATAATAGCTAATTCATATATAAAGATGATGTGAAGTGATACATGGAGTGTTTAGAATAATGCTGGGTACGTAGAAAGACCTTGATAAATATTGGTAGTTCTATGGACTGATCCTTGAGGAGAGCAACTAGCAGCATCCACTGGGCTGTTCTAAGATGCATCATTATTTCAGGTTTGATTTAGGCCAATGTCCATGTTTGAGAGTGTCCAGCCCTGCCTGCTGGGGCATGTAAGATGAGGTTTCAGGCAGACACAATAATGACAATCAGGTGGATGGCAGCACAGTGATTCCAGATGGTCTTTTGGCAAAGGGTCATCTCTATGGCTGGAAATTGAGGTAATGGATTCCAGCTCCCAGGAGACAGAGATGAGATGTTGATTAGGAATCCAAAGTGAATACAGTGATGCTAAGGGGAAAGCTGTGGCCTGGCAAACAGATGGTTGAAGCTTGCTCCATTCACACCAAGTACTGGGCTGCTGGCAGTCAAGGCATTCTCACTGCCCCTGTGTCTTCATGAGGACTCCAGGCTGAGCTCCATTTGGGGGGCGCAAACTTGGCTCAAAAACTGGATTGAGCTAGGCCGGAATTTTGAAGTATTTGCAGGTGAGTGAATTGGGGGAAAGCCATTTTAGAACACACAATGGTATTTCAAATATTATCCCACGTTTATGAAATGTGCAAGTAGCAGCGCCGGGCACAGAACCTCCTCCTTCTCTTCCAATACAGCTATTACATCTCCTTTTCATAGTGGTATTGCCACAGCTGTGGTTTGTATGTATGGACTCTTCCAGCTGGAATGTGAAGTAAACTCTGCCTTAGACTACTTTGTACCTAGCCAAGTTTGCCGTAGAATAGTGCTCCATAAATTATTATTGATTAATTCATTGATTGCTTTATTATAAACTAATTATCTCATATGACTGTGGCCACTTGTGTGCATATATATTATTGCTTATGGAGAATGGTGATATTTAAAAATGTTAAATGTAAAATTAGGTTGTAATTACAAGGTAATAGAAGCAAAGCTTACTTATACTGGTAGTACTCTGAAGAATTTTTCTGTAAATTCTTTAATTTGAGCAACATTTTATGGATGCAAGCATAATTTTTATGCTGTATGTTCTGACAGGATTAGGGAGTAGATATGTAGTCACATATTTATTAGGTAACAGAAATTAAATACCAAAGTAAGTAAAATAAGCATCAATTTTAGATTGTTTTGCATAAATTAATGTGTGATAGTTGTGTTATAGAAGCTTAAAATGAACAGGGTTCTTATTGAAGACAACAGAATTTAGTTTATAGTATTTAGAGGAAACAAGTAGGATCTAATGGAGATTTCAAAATCATAGTGAGCACCATTGCCTTTGCCACAGTCAGGTAGTTGCTGAATCAGGAAACATGTATCCACACTGTCTCCTACTACAACAACTCTGCTTTGATGCAGTCTTGTAAAAGGGGTCTCTGCATACTTCTTTCCCCAGAGCAATCAAATTCAATTCAGTTTTGTAAAGGGATATCTGATTAGTGAAACCTGAGAATGTCCTCACTCCAATTGCAAGGAAGTAAGTCAGTACAGTTCTATTTATTCTTTTATTATAATTCCATAATAGAGAAAAAATTAATATCATTTGAAAATAATCAAACTTTATTTTAAGAGGTATTTTCAGTGGTCCCAAATGTCTAATATACCTTTCATGTATTAAGGAAAGTAATATACATTAGAAATGTTTTCTTAGTCATTTTTTATTTTTATTTTTGTTGTTGTTGTTGTTGCTATAGCAGAATACCTGAGACTGAGTTATTTGTAAAGAACAGAGATTTATTTCTTACAGTTTTGAGAAGTCTGTGGTCAAAAGCTCTATCTTTGGAAAAACCTTCTTGCTGCACTGTCCTGTGGCAGAAAGCCTGAGAGCACTGTGAGAGAGAAGAGAAGGGATCCAAACACATCCTTTTATCAGAAATTCACTCCTGAGATAAATAACCCACTCCCAAAGTAAGAACATTACTTTATTCATGAAAATCAAGCATTCAGGAACTATTAACTTCTTAAAGGTTCAACACCTCAATACTTGCAGTGAGGAATAAGTTTCCGACACATAAATTCTGGGGCATGTATTGAAACTATACCAAATGTCCCCTCTTCTGTGTTTTATTTCATGGTCAGCAGAACATCCTCTAAAAGTCTATTTCTATTTTCATATTAGATCAAGCTCTATCTAAAATCTGCATGGAATTTTTCATGAGAGAAAGTAGCACTCAATAAGTCTTCCTTTTTCCCTTCTTTTTCTTGTGTTTTCTTTCTTTTTACTTCTTAAATTTCTTTTATTTTCTTTCTTTCCATGTTTCCCCCCTGAAGGCCTCAAACAGTGCCCTGGGTGAATCAGGAATCCAGACAAATTTGTGAACTCAACTACAGACTCCTGGTTTTTGACAATAGTAATGATGTTATGTTTTGAATATGAGATGTATCCCCAAAATTCATGTGACAGACAATGCAAGAATATTCAGAGGTGAAATGACTATATTATGAGAGCTATAACTGAATCAGTGGATTATTTCATTTTATGGATTAATAATTTGAATTGATTACTAGATGGTAACTATAGGCAGATATGGGCATGGTGGTTGAAGTATGTCACTGAAGACATGCCCTTGGCAATTATATTATGTCCCTGACTTTTCTCTCTCTACTTCCTGACTGCTATGAACTGAACTGCTTTCCTCTGCCATGCCCTTCTACAATGTCCTACCTTGTCTTGGGCCCAGAGAAATAAAGTCAGAAGGCTATGAATTGCACCATAGAAACTGTGAGCCTAAAATAAAATTTTCCTCCTCTAAGTTGTTTCCATCAGTATATGGGTCATAGCAATGAAAAGCTGACTAACACAAATAGGGACATGGTTAGACTGAAAGCAACATGCCTTTTCTTATGTTTATTGTTTTAGTACTTGTGAATAATTTCATATGTATACACAGGGCATGCAGCAACTCCTTAACATTTTACTAGTCTAACATTGGTAAATTATTTACACATTATGATACAATGCAAATGCAATAGCATGAAGAAAATTGATCTTTAAAACTCAGTGTTGGTAACATTTAACATTGATAGCTCACTTTGACAGTTTGTATTTGTTTTAGCCACAAGTCAAATATTATATTTAAATAACCTCATTTTAGACAAAATTATTTTAGGTCAATGTTCCTCAGATTGGATATGAAGTCATGGAAGTAGATTGGGGGATTGTTTCATAATATAAAAATGGGAAAAAAGTAAAACACAGGTAAGGACTAAAAAATAAGTAATAATAAACTAAAAAGTTAATTATATGATAGTGGCAATATTGATGGTAAATAGGAACAACTGAGTTCAGCACATCTTATTGATGTGAAATGCAAAACAAAAATGTTGCTCATACAACTCATAAAGTTAGAAAAAGAGATAGTGAATGTTTAGCCTCCAAGGGGCCAAGCAGCATCATGTTAGTTTGGCAAAAGATTGATAAAGATCCAATGTATGGTGAACATGACTTATTGCTATAAAATAAAAAGTCTTTGGACCTATGTGACTACAGTGTATTAATTAGGATAAAAAGAAGGAAGAGCTCTAAAGGCTGGATCAGGCTGGAATGGAAAGAGAACAACCCAGAGATCTTGGCTACACCACATGCTACCTCCCCACCCAACACACATTCTTTCCTTCTCTTTCTCCTTAATACAAATTTAAAAATTGCGAAGCTACACCTACAGAAAGTTCTAAGAGAAGGTATGATCCATGCTGACAATGTCTCTCACTTCAACTGCCTTGATAGAAACAGTAAGTAGGAGAAGAAATCCTGATTTCAACCATCCAAATGAATATGTTCGCATTTCCTTTAAACATCTTATGCAGCTTCATCTAGCAAACCTACCAGGCTGTGTTGTTTTTCACTTTGCTCTCAGTCTTTTCTCCTTTCTACTTATCCAAATCCCACCCAGCCTTTTTGACTAACTCACATCTCAGGAATGCTATTCTTTGCTTATCTAGTTCACATGCTTGCGCTCTACCTCTGCCAAATTCTTCAGGCATTTAAAACCTGCAGCTTATAATCCGGCACCTAATATATCATTTATTCTTTATTGTTGTTTCTTGTGTCTTAATCCTCTTATTCTGCTTAACAAAACTGCAATGATACAAAGCTGTGTGAGATAGCTAATCACAGAAAATATAAATTACAATAGGCAGGAGTAATGGGTCCAAGACACTTTGCAAAATTTTGATGGGAACAAATGAAAAGTCTGACCTTTGTCGATGACAATAGTACGCCATGCTCTGCAGAGTATGATAACTATTCTGGGCACGTTAGACACGACCCACCAAAAATAATAAAGTGATGGAATTCTGTATTTAAGAGAAAATAAACAAACTGTCAATTCAGAATGGTGAAAACAGTTCACATTAAAAACAATCAAGGTTGTTTTTCATTAATTCATTGAGTATCTGTGACGACATGTGAAGGGCCTTATCTTGTGCAGAGTTCTAAACATTCACAGGTAAACAATGACCTTCCTCTCTTCTTTAGGGTGTCACACATGGCTGTGTAAACTAAGAGTTGGTGAACAATAGGAGGAAGATGACATGGAAATATGTTCAAAATGGTGAGGAAAATGAAAGCTCAATATTAGTCATGGATGGGCAAATTAAAATGGATAAGAAGTCTATACAAACTGAGGCTGATTTCAGGATGTGTAGAGTCTGGAAAGAATTAGACAGGTGTTAATCCCACAGCCCTCAGGCAGTCAAACCAGAACAGGGATGCTGTTAGATACTAAATAACACACGTTATAAAAAGAATTAGAAGATTAGAATGTACTCCAAAGGGGGCCATGTGGAATTTAGAAGTTAGGAAAATGAATCCTATAATGAAAGAGGACAAAAGAAGCAAATACATAAGGAAAAAAGATAAAGATGATTATTGTTAAATACTTGAAAAGCCTCATGCAGGGGAAAAAGTTTAGATGTTCTCTGAAAACATTCACTGGAAAATATAGGACTCACTGTAGAATAGTAAGGAGACAGAACTGGGCTAAACAGTAAGAAAAAGATTACAGTAGTAAAATTTGTCCATAATTAAAAATTTTCAATCTTGGGAAGGACAGTTTTTAAGTAAATGATCCACTGATCAGATGGAATTTTATTGTATCATGTGAGGTTCTTTTTGTAGGTACTAATAATGAGTTTTATTATGCTTATTATAATTGAATATTTATTGTCATAGTACTTATTGAAAATATACATTAGATTCTAGGTACCACATTAGGCAACTGATATTTATCCAGAGTATTTTATAATCATCAAAATGGGACATTGACATGACTAATGGAAAGACACCAGCTGGTCACATAAAAGGACATGGGAAAGACAACACAAAGTAGGAGTGTGCTTCCAGCGGAGTCACAGCTGCTTTCTAGGAGTTCTGTGTTCCTGACACAGACACTGAGCTGCTGTGGACAACACCACCAGAAGTAAGAAATCAGTCAGGCACAAGAGGTTCACATTTGTCTTTTTCATGGCAAAGCTTTTAAGCTCCGCCCCCTATTCCCCGAATTATGTAGAAACTCTCTGGAAGGTTGAACCTGCTCACCAAGTGCAATGGAGTGGTGCAAAACAATCTCAGGGGTTGCTGTTAGAGAGCATGCATCAAAGGTTGATTTCTTTTGCAAGGAAGTCTTAGCTGACTGTGGCTGCAGGCCTTCCGACTTCATAGGGACAATGGGCTGGGAGGTATTACTGTCTCAAAAGGTGGCTGGGCAATCAGACACCAGTCACTGGCCCCTGAAGTTCTCAGAGAAAATTTCGAAAACTTTCAAATACAAGTATTAATGAATTAAACCAAATATTAAAAATGGCCAATTTTCTCAGTCTGCTAGGCATTCCATTCTGTATTGAAAAATATAAGAAACTTATCATACTTACATAGTTATATTCATCTACGTGTATTCTAAGGCATAGCAAGATGATCCTTACTTATTTCTTTGATAGCTGTTCCTCCACTGGAACAAGATGACATGGAGGAAAGTGCTCCTTTCTTGTACATTGTTGCCATGGACACCATTTTTGCTCAAAGCATTGCATATTGCCACTGAGTTCTAATCTCTGTGAGCCTGGGGGTTAACAAAATGGATTTACATAGAAACAGAAGTACTATAGTGCAGGGTTGAGGGTCCTGAGAATGGTAAGAGATCCTGGATCCCTGTGTAAATATTGAATAACAGAGACTAAACAAGAAGGCCAACTTTCATGATTATCACAATATCTCTAGGAGTCAGAAGCCTTTAGTCACCAACACAAAACCTGGTTCTGGATTAATTCTGGATCACCTATGATGAAATGAAAATTAGACTGGCAATCACAGTTTCTATAGCTTTAGAGAAGCAGATCCTCTGTGTAAAAGAATCATCAAAGAGCAGATATTTGCTCAAAGGATATTATGTACAAAATTCTAAAATAAGCAAAAATACCAGAAAAAGATATTTGAAAGCAAACAAATAGCAGCATAATATGTATTGGGTAGAAGTTTCTCAACTATGCATTATGACATATATTATAACAAATATTCGGTGAGCTCTGAAAGTCAATATGATTTAATCAATTTCTTAAGTACAAAATAAGTCCAAATTTCTTTCAAAAATATATAAGTATGGCAATTTAGTTCCTGAGAGCTCAAAGTGTTGAACTTTAAAATTTGGCATCATGGTATAGGGACAATTGTTTCTCTGCATTATTTATTGTTGGTGGCTTCTCTAGAAACCACCCTGAACACTGATGTAATAAAAATGAGTTTTAACTGCTACAAGCATGTCAAACATCACTGATATATTTACAGACACCACAGTGTTATTTAGCGGGGGAAATCAGTAGAGGAATTTATTTTTAATCTTGGGCACATCTCAAATGTCTTTAAATTTCAGATTTTGAAAATAGCAGTCTCTAAAAATCATTTCAATAATGCTTAAAATGTTGGCCTCTATAGACTAAAAGGATAAGAAATTGTCTTGCACTGCAAAGTACGTTATTTTAAATTTGTATAAGTGAAAATAAAATTTGTTTAAACTATTTCATTTACCTTCTACTCTAACAGAATTAAACTCTGCATTCTTCATTTTGTCAAGAACAAAGGTGATTTATCATAGATATTATTACACATGATTTTGCTGGTTTTCCTCCTCATGACATTTAGAAGTAGCAAAGTTGAGAATCTGCTTTTAATTCATCCTCACAAGATCTGAAAACTTCTCAAATAGGACTTCTTTCTTGAAAGACTCTTGGCCTAAGCTGAATTAAATAACTAAAAATTAAATATAGCTCTTAATGCTTCTAAAGATTAGCATTGAGATATAATCTAATTTCTATTATCCTGCCTTTTTATTAGCATTTAAATTTTTATAAACATTTGCTGGCTCAAAACGGATATTATGTTCTTGTTAATGTTATCTATCTAATGCACTCTCTCTTATTCATAATAACTGCTAATATTGTTTAACTGTTTGAAAGTTCTTAATAATTTTTGTACACCAAATTAACAGCTTTCAAAATCAGCATTAATTATTTCGACATTTTATTATTGTAACAAATAAATATCCTTATCCATCAACTGCCTGAAGAAGTCCATGGAGGTTTTCATTCCAAGTTATATCTAGAATGCTTACCTAAATTTGAAGCTGAATATTAAAAGCTATTCAGATGTTAACAATAAATTCAGGGCCCACACCTTGCCCAAAAGCCTAGCAGAACTGCCTTGGCAAGAGACGAGAGGTGACGGTAATATGTAATTCCTCCATGGAGCAAGCAGATGATCAAGATGCCAGAAGGGAGTTGGGGGTTCCATTACTCCATCTTTCAAAAACTGAGTCTGAGACTGAAATCAGGTATTTTTAATTTTTTTAATTTAATTGTATTTATTTATTTATTTTTTAGTACCGAGGCCAAAGTTAAACTTTAGGGCACCTCTGTGCAAAGAATTCTGTATAAAATTGAGAAAAAGAAAAGGAAAACCAGTCAAACTCTTTTAACAATCCCTAGAGAAAGAAACTTAAATCACTAACAAACCATTGGAAACCTGCTTAAAGATTAGAGTCACGGTGTGTTTTGCTTCACTTGGGTTTTATACTCTGTGGATTACCAAGATGTACCTACTTCAGGTACTCAATAAATACCCTTTTTGATTGATGTAATGGTTTTGAAAGCAACTGCAAAGGTGAAGAGCAGATGCCTAAGCTGTACTCTTCCACATGTTTTAAGCAATATAAGAGAAAAGGATTGATCTGTCAGTATTAATTTGTTTGATATCCACAAAAATATGCAGTCCTTTACATAGAGCATGTGAAGGTTTCAACTGGGCCTTGATCCGGAAATATATGACACAGGAACCACCTTCCAGATACTGACCTAACCTATCCTCATTAGATGTCCAAAAAACCAAACAATGATTATTCTTTGAAACAGAAGATCTGTCCATGTCTCTTCTAACATGTCTCAAGAAGTCGAGTGAAACGGAGCATTCATTATCAGAGCTTGCACATTGGTTGCTTTTCTTTCTTGCAAATAAGATATTTAATATGCATTGAGGAGGACTGCTGTCCCAACTTGATTGATTACTCATAAACTAGTGGGGGCAATTCCTATCGGTAAGTGAGAAACATAAACTCGTTAATCTTTATATCATATCTGTTGCAAATTAAACTAAAAACATAGAATTTGCACACTAAAATTTTTCTACTGTGGAGCAATATGGCTATAAAACAGCGTGCGTACAAGCATGACATGATGAATGGAATACAATAAAGTGCCATGATTTCCATTTTGCCCCCCAGCAGATCTCAGGACTCTCACCTAACTGGAGACACAATAAAATTACTCCGGGGAGCCCAGTAAACCATCTTCAAGGCAGTGATCCACTGCATGCCCAGGGTAGCTGCTCAGCCAAGTCAGGATGAGAAATCCTGGACCTCACGTCACATGATTTCCAGACATCTTCCTTCACAGTATCTGAATGCACAACCTGACATTTGCATGTGTGCAGTGTTGGTAGAGGGTGAGCATGATGTTAGAAAAAGGATTACCTTGGAATGGCAAGGCAGAGGGAGCAAGGCCCAGCTACTACTTCCAGAGTTCTCCCAAAGAGTCAACTGTATGTGCCTCATCCCTTTTCTATTGTGTAAGGCACTAATTTAGTAAAGGATAGGAGATGCATTAAGTTGGAGAGATTTTAAGTTTGAAAAAGAATTCCCAACATAGATCAAAATCAATTGAAAAAAGCCCCTTCTTTTGATTCCATCCATGTTATATACAAATTTGTGAAACTTATGGGGTAAATCTTCTTACAAAGTGCTTCATTCTACTATGAATTCTTAACAAAGTAGGTCAAGTTCCAGGTTCTATATACCAAGTGATATGAAAATCTGTAATTTACACTATATTATGAGGAGATCATTCCTCCCACTTACCTAGACCATTCACAATAGAAACATTCAACATCATATTTACATTTCAGTTTTAAAATATGCATCTTCCTGAACATTTTTTTCACTTTTTTAGATTTTAAAGATAATATTTCCAGCTGAATTATACAACATTAATGAACCATTTTATTTTTGACTATGACCTTATGTTCAAGTTTGGGGAAGAATGAAAAGAAGGACAGAAGGAAGAAAGGAAGGAAGTGAGGGAGGGAAGAAGAAAAAGGAAAGGGATGGAAAGGGAAGGAAAGAGATAGAAGGTGGAAAATAAAAGCTCTTAGTTAACACATCAGTCTCAGTGTCTAATAGACTACCAAGAAATAATTTAGCAAATTGATGGAAAACAAAGAAACTTACCAAAAAATGAAATAAACACTCAGTTTGTTTACTTGTAATCCCTTTATACTGACAGTTATCAAGATATCATGTCAAAAATACTGTAACCTGGTTGTTTCCTTATAGACAAGATAGAGGAAGCATTTCTAGATATATTCTTCCATCTGAAACTTAAAATACAGAAAAGGGTTTGAAAAACTAACTTTCAAGATTCTGAGTTATCTATCTATGAAGGACAGTGATCCCTGCACTATGAGAATCAAATCTCATAACTCCTTTGACTTTCTCTGCTTATTGACAGAAGTGAGTTTTCTAGGTTGTGACACAAGACATAAGAACCCAGGAGGAGCTCAACTTTCTTCTCAATTTGAGACGATAGAGCTGGAATTCAGGGACATCAAGTGTCTGAAGATTAACTGGCAGAGTGTATGAGAGGCTAGAGCTACACAGAGAAAACTCTGGAGATCTGTTAAGGAATCACTTTAGTAGCTATGTGCTGATCAAAACAATCAAAACATAAACGTGAAGAAATGTCTTAAAGCAAGGGGAATACTCGCCATATGTTTAGAAAGAATGGCCCGTAGAGTTCATATAGAACCAGGAACAGATTTCATTCTCACCATTCATGTTGAAATCCCTCATAAGTCACCAGGCATCAGGTTGAAAACAGGGCTTTGCCTCAGTAATAGAGAAAAATTAACCCTAGATCAAATGTTGTTTGTTGGTTGGTTTTCTACCTAAAGCTGTAGAAACAAGACCAGAAAGAATCTGTTTCCAAATAACCTAACAGAGTCCCAAAGCAAGACTCTATAATACTTATATAGAAGTACAAAAATATCCAATATCTAACAAGTTTAATCTATAATGTCTGGCATATGATCAAAACTATCATGCATATAAAAATGAAGAAAAGAATAAGGAGAAAAATGAATCACTTGGAACTGACCCAGAAATTACCCAGATAATAGAATTAGTAGAACAGGCACTATAACAGCCAATGTTCAACAATCAAGATGAATTATTAAACATACTAGGTAGAAAAAAAATATATAAACACAACCTTAAGAGAACTTCTGGAGATGAAAATTGCAAAGTCTGCAGTGAAAAGTATACAAGATGGGATTCATGCAAAATAAATGGTACATAAGAAAGATTAGGGGATTAATGTCATTACAATAGAAACTTTCCAAAATTAAGCAGAGGGCAAGAAGAATGAAAAAAAAAAAAAAAAAAAGAAACAAAGCACAAGTGAATTATAACAGGACTTTCTAAGAGAATCAGAACAAAATAAGTATTTGCAGAAATAACACCTATATATGATCCAAATTGATGACACCAAAAATCCACAACTGAATCTTTTAAATAAATCCTAAATTTCCAATTTAAAGAAAGCTAGCATGTCTCATATAATCAAATTACTCAAAATCATTAAGAGAAAATCTTGGCAGTAGCTGGGGGAAGGGGCATTTTATAAATGGAACAAAGATAAGAATGACAATGAATTTATGATTCTAACCAAGAGAGAAGACAGTGGAGCACCATCTTTGAAATATTAAAAAATGAAAGAGGTCAACTTAGAAATTTCTACCCACTGAAAATATCTTTCATAAATGAAGAAGAAATTAAAAGGTTTGCAGTTACATAAGGATGAAAGAACTTATCACCAGTATACATACTTTCTGAGAAATGTTAAAGGTTTATGCAGAAGAAAAATTCAGATCCACACAAATAATTAAAGAAGGTGGGAAATGGTAACTACCTGGGTAAATATAAATACATCTTATTACCTGACTCTCTTCAAAATATAGTAGATTATTCAGAGTAAAAATGAAAATTCATTATAGAGATTATAGCATGTATGAAAGTCATACCTATGAAAAATATTTTAAGAACTAGTAGGCAAAGTATGAGTTATATAACCAAAAGTTTCTTATACTATGTGTGATCTAATAACACTGGAAAGGAGGTTATCATAAATTAACACTATCCTTAAGATAAAATCTATACAACTATTAACATTATAAAACAGAGCTAATAAGAGACAAAATAAGGTAAAAGAGAATCATAAAAAATATCAATTATTCCAAAGAAATTCAGAGAGAGGGGACAGGTGAGAAAAAAAATAAATCACTATAAAATAAACGATAATATGACAGAATTAAACCCAACCATATCCATAAAGATTACATGTAAATACAGTTGACTCTCCAGGTCTGCAGATTCCTCACCCATGGATGCAACCAACTGTAGATGAAGAATTGTTGCTATGCTGTATATATACAGATTTTTGTCCTTGTCATTATTACCCAAGCAAAGCAGTGTAGTAACTATTTACATAGATTTTTCAGTATTTTGGTATTATAAGTAAGCTAGAGATGATTTGAAATATAGAGGAGAATTTGTGTAGGTTATGTGAAAATTCTATGCCATTTTATATAAAGGCTTTATGTATTACAAGATTTTAGTATCTGCAGGGGTCCTGGAACCAATCTTCTGTGACTAACAAGTGATGATTATAGTCTAAGATACCAACGAAAACTTAGACATTATTAGTTGAAAGGGAAAATGCAAGAAAAAACTATATGCTACTTGTATGAAACTCCTTCAAATACAGACACAAATGGGTTAAAATAAAAAGAATGGATAAAGATATACTATTTTAAATGTCATTATGCAATATAAAAAGATTTGCTTAATAAGCAGTTCAGTTCATTGGGAGGAGATAATATTTATAAATATTTACACACTGAATATAAATAGTTTAAAAATAGAAGAAATAAAGACTGATGCAAGGGTGAAATGAAATATACAGCTCTAGAATGTGTTTGAAGTTTCTGATCCTATTTTCTAAATAATTGATAAAGCATGCAGACAGGAAATCACAGTATATGGAAGACTTGAATAACACTTTTAACCAGTGTGACCCAATTGGCATATAAAGAAAACTTCAACCAGTAATGGCAGAGTATATATTCTTTTTAAAAGCATGTAGAATATTTACTATTAAAGCCCATATTCTGAGCCATAAAACAATTCTTAATAAATATAAAAAGATTGAAGCCATAGAAAGCATGTCCTTTGACTTCCATTGTGTAACTAGAAAACAAGGAAAGAAATACCTCTGGAAAACTGCCAAACATGTAGAAACTAAATCACATATTTCTAAATTATTGAGATGTCAAAGAAAAACATCAAAAGTGATAATAGAATCTATTTTGAACTGAATATGAATGAAACATTACATACCAAAATTTGAATGAGGTTTCTAAAATAACACTTAGGAAAAAATATATAGAACTAATACCTATATTATATTAAAAGAAAGATCAAAACAAAAACTCACAAGTAAGAGAAGAAGAAAACATTGAGAATCCAAATCCAAAAATATAAAATAAAATAAAATAAATCTTTAACTAGATTGGTTGGGAGAGAATAAGAGATAGAAGAGAAGGACAAACAGAAATTACCAGTATCTAGAAAGAGAGATCACTATTTATTCCACTGATATTAAACAGCTAATAAAGAAATACTATGAACTACTTTATGCAAATAAATTCGACAACTTTTATCAAAGGATTTGGAATGTAGACATTGTTAAGCTGATCTGAAAATCTAAAATAGTCAAAATTATTGGGAAAGGAAAAAGAAACTCATTTAGGGACCTGACACTAGCTGGCTTCAAGATTTATTAGAAAGCACTGGTGATCATAAAGAGAGTAGAATAAAGAGAGTTCTGAGATAGATCCCCTCATATATAACCAATTGATTTTTCACTACAGTACTAAAGCAATTTATTGGTTTGTCTTTCTAACAAACTGTGCTGTGGAATATCTGAAATAAAAAAGAATGACCAAATGCAGAAGTTGTGGAGCAACTGGAACTCCCATATACTGGTGATAGAAATGTAAAACAGTGGACTGGGGATATAGCTCAATTGTTAGAGTGCTTGCCTTGCATGCACAATGCCCTGAGTTAAATCCCTAGCACCCTCCCCGCCCCCCAAAAAAAGTAAAACAATAAAAATTCTTTGGAAAACACTTTGGCAATATAGTAAAAGGCATAAAAGTATATGTCTGCGAAAGACTTGCACACAGATTTTCACAGTAGTTTTATTTATAACAGCCCCAAACTAGAACCAACTGATATGTCCATCAGCAGGTGAATAGAAATATGTATTACAATATATTCATGTAATGAAGAAATGTTAATTAATAAAAAGAATGAAGCATTTGTATATACCACAACATGAATGAATTTCAAAATAATTTATCCAATTTAAATTGAGAGACAACAAAAGAAACTATTGGGTAATTCCACTTATACAAGAGTAGAACATTCTGATAGAAAACCGACCTGGATATTGTGGGAGTCCAGGAAGAGAGATACATATATTCCTCATCATACTGGATACATGGATATATGCATATGAGTATATGTGTTTAAAAACAAAATTGTGTTGCTTAGGTTATACCAATCAAATACTGTGGTTTAAGTTTATTGTTGATGTGGCTTAAATTATTTACTATAAATGGATATTTCTGTAGTCCATGTTGACATTACTGAAAAATTATACAATCATGGACAACAGCCCCTGCCTATTTTTTGTTTCTCTTCAGTCTGACAGTGGCACTGTGAATTGTGATGCTATTCATTTACTCTAAAATAAAAATGACTCTTCTACATTAAATTTACTTTAAATAAATGTTCTAGAGATCTACTATCCAATAACAGCCATTATTCATATTTAGCATTGCAAACTTAAATTAATTAAAATATCAAAAAATTGTCCTCAGTCAAATTCACTGTATTTCAAATATTCAATCATCAGTTGTAGTTGGTAGCCAGGATGAAAGAGATGAAAGACACTTTCTTTATTTTTCTAATGTTAAATTGAGTTTCCCAAAAGACCCTGATCCCAATATATTCCATACCAAGTTATGCTATGGAAGGTAGATTAGATGACTTAATAAACACTCATTCATAACATTTGTGAAAATATGATGCTATTTGCTATTTCAGATTGAAAAGAGAAAAAAAGGATAGGAAAATTCAAAAAGTCTCAGTGGTGCACATCAAAACACTTGATTTCAGATATAGACTGAAGCACAAAAGCTCAGTTTCCACATGATTTCAGAGTCTGGGGCCAAGGTGGCAGACAGGTCAATTTCAGAAATTTTTATTAATAAAAAAAGTAGCTAAGTGGGAATCTGTGTGCCCCAATAAACTCACAATCATGAGTTGCACATGGATTCTTCATGAACCATCATTTAATCTCAGAGTTTTCAGGGGAAAGTTGAACTCCTGACCTTAGTCTAACACTGCATGTAGTGTGTGGCTATCTCTTTACTTTTTATCACTCAATGTTATGTTATTTAATGTTTTTGAAATAATCATAAGGCTTCTTGTTTCTTCACCTAGTGCGGGAATTTTGAAGAGAAAAAACAATGCAAAGATACTTTTACTAAATTAAGTCAGTTCAAAACATTTTGATGATCTAGATGACTGAAGTGTTGGTGCAAGGAGTAAGGCTTGTATTGACAGCCTCGATATATTTCAGAAACATTCTTAATGGAGAAAGATATTTCACACTTTCATATGTTCTTATATTAGAATTGAGTGCACAGTTTTAACGTACAAACCAGTTTTTTTCCCATTTATTTGTAAATTGTTCAAAAAACTTTCCCATGACATTTCCTCCCTCATACCACCTAAGGTATATAACACAAAACAGAGTACAGAAGAGGAATATAATCAATGATTTTTAAGTAGCATAAAACACCATCCTTGTGAGGGTCCATTATACTGGACATACTCTGGGGCTTAAACTGCATTTCTAATGCTACTGGCACTAAAGGTTAATATTCCAGAAGCTTAGAAAGTGTCATTGTCCTTGTGTCCTGAGAAACTGTAAACTCATTTGGTTTATTTCTAACCACGAAGAGATTTTGACATTTTGACCAACAACCAAATATGTAATATCTAATAATACACCATAGTATCTAATAATTTAGTGAATATACTGACATAATGAAGTTCAAAGGTCAACAGAGAATCCATTTACCCATCAGTCAAATATCTTTTGGAGAGCCAGTTGTGGGCCAGGTATTACAGAGGCCCTGAAAACTCAGGAAGAAAGCTGTACAAGCAGTTGAAAGAAAGAGGTCATTTACAGGAAGCTGGAAAGCAGGTGTAAAAGAAAAAAAAAAAATAGTCATTTCCCAATTTCTCAAGAGTTTCTTTAAGAACTATGTGAGATAATGACATGAAATGCCTGCAGTGTGAATGGCACATTGTCTTCCATACATAGTTCCAACTCTGACCATGAAGTGATGGAGCCGGGTTGGAAAATTTTTTTCTTGTACAGTTTTGTAAATCTTAGATCGGTGTGTAGCTGAAGGGAGTTTTCCCTAGAGTTCAGTTTGCATTTTTATTGTTATCTTTACCTCTCTGGGGAGAAAGAATGCCTTTCTGCTCAGTTAAGTCCATTTGCAAGATCCTGGATCATTATGCAATCTCACATCCAACACGTATCCTTACAGAAACAAATAGCATCACATAAGCAATGTTTCCATTTGAAGTCATGTCCCAACATAACTCTTGTGGAAACTTGAGTCTGGAGGATTGGAAAGAGCAGGAACATCAGTGATGACAGATTGGAGAACTGACTATAGTCAGGTGAGGTCAGTCTTGGGGAAGCGCACATAGAGCACCCCTTAAGTAAGGTTACCACATGCCCAAAAGTTCCTGACACCCACCTTCCAGGTTTTTCATATGTCTACTGATTTGGGAGCAACACAATCTGCACCTGTGTGAAAATTGGTCTTTAATTTATTTTTTCCTCTTAACTAAACTCATTTAAAACCACGGTCTGCACTGCAGATACCCAATGCTTCCCATGGCATAATATAAAACAAACCAGAGCATCAGAAGACCTGAGTTCTGGCACGGATTTGATCTTATCTGAGTCATCTTCTAGGAACCTCAGTTCCTTAAGGTCATATCAGGTCTCTGATTATATCCCCTTTCCACAAATAGAACCTCTCTTCCCCCACTGTTAACCAAGACAGTCAACAGAAAAGGGGCATACACCAAAGTTCTCAGACATTAAAGCTACATCAACATCTGTATATGATTAAATTCCATTTGACAGTAGTCATTTTACTGAACCTGAAAGATACTTTAATTTTAGTAGTAACCTCTTTGTTTTATGCTTAAAGATTGTATGACCAGGCTGGTTTCAATATTTATAAGCTTTAGCTGATAAGGTATGATTTCAAAACAGATTTTGGAGCCCTGCCCCATCAGTCTTGCCTTTGCTATAGGAAATGCTGTTGAGAACACGGTGGGGTTCCTTGGGGGTTTTAGTTAGTTTTTTTGCCGCTGTGACTAAAAGGATCTGACCAGCACAATTATAGAGGAGGAAAAGTTTATTTGGGAGCTCATGGTTTCAGAGATCTTAGTCCATAGAAGGCTGTTCAAGGTGAGGCTGAACATCATGGCAGGAGAAGGTGGTGGAGGGAAGCAGCTTACATCATGGTGATCAGGAAGCTGAGAGAGACTCCACTCTCCACATACAAAATATATACCCCATAGCTACACCCCAATTCCTACCTCTTCCAGTCACACCCTACTATTTCAAATAATCCAATCAGGGATTAACTCACTGATTGGGTTAAGACTTTTACAACCCAATCATTTCTCCTCTGAACCTTCCTGCATTGTCTCACATGTGAGCTTTTGGGGAACACCTCACACCAAACCATTACACTTGGGTCATGAACTGATCCACTCAACCCAAAAGTGTGTTAGTTGCCTAAAAAGAAGCAGTGAGGACAAGAGGCTGTGTTTAGGAGAGGAAGCCTGTGTCGATTGTCAGAGTACATATATCCCTTTATTACTCACTTCTCCAGAGAAACAAAATCAATGGGATATGTATGTATGTATTGGTTACAGAAAGATTATTTTAAGGAATAAAGAAAAATGTTTTAAGGTTCACATAGTTATAAAGGCTTAGTAAATCCCAAATCTCTTGGCAGGTGTTGGTTAGCAGGAGACTAAAAAGAATTCCAATCCATAGTCAAACACAGTCTGTAGTAGAACCCAGAAGAGCTCCTACCGCAGATGAAGTCTGAAGACCCTCTGCTGGAGAAGTTGCTTTTTTTTTTTTTTTTTTATTGTAAACAAATGGGATACATGATGTTTCTCTGTTTGTACATGGCGTAAAGGCATACCATTTGTGTAATCATAAATTTACATAGGATAATGTTGTTTGATTCATTCTATTATTTTTTTCCCTTCCCCCCACCCCTCCCACCCCTCTTTTCCCTCTATACAGTCCCTCCTTCCTCCATTCTTGCCCCCCTCCCTAACCCTAACTCTAACCCTAACACCAAACCCTCCCACCCCCCATTATGTGTCATCATCCACTTATTAGCGATATCATTCGTCCTTTGGTTTTTTGAGATTGGCTTATCTCACTTAGCATGATATTCTCCAGTTTCATCCATTTGCCTGCAAATGCCATAATTTTATCATTCTTTATGGCTGACTAATATTCCATTGTATATATATACCACACATTTTCTTTATCCATTCATCAATTGAAGGACATCTAGGTTGCTTCAACAATCTGGCTATTGTGAACTGAGCAGCTATGTACATTGATGTGGCTGTATCTCTGTAATATGCTGATTTTAAGTCCTTTGGGTATAGGCCAAGGAGTGGGATAGCTGGATCAAATGGTGACTCCATTCCAAGTTTTCTAAGGAGTGTCCACACTGCTTTCCAGAGTGGCTGCACTAATTTGCAGCCCCACCAGCAATGTATGAGTGTACCTTTCTCCCCACATCCTCGCCAACACCTGTTGTTGCTTGTTCTTGATAATCGCCATTCTAATTGGGGTGAGATGGAATCTTAGGGTGCTTTTGATTTGCATTTCTCTTATTACTAGAGATGTTGAACATTTTTCCATATGTTTGTTGATTGCTTGTAGATCTTCTTCTGTGAAGTGTCTATTCATTTCCTTAGCCCATTTGTCGATTGGATTATTTGCATTCTTGGTGTAGAGTTTTTTGAGTTCTTTATAGATTCTGGAGATTAGTGCTCTATCTGAAGTATGATTGGCAAAGATTTTCTCCCACTCTGTAGGCTCTTTCTTCGCATTGCTGATAGTTTCCTTTGCTGAGAGAAAGCTTTTTAGTTTGAATCTATCCCAGTTATTAATTCTTGCTTTTATTTCTTGTGCTATGGGAGTCCTGTTGAGGAAGTCTGGTCCTAAGCTGACATGTTGAAGCTCTGGACCTACTTTTTGTTCTATAAGATGCAAGGATTAAGGATTCCGAGGTCCTTAATCCATTTTGAGTTGAGTTTTGTGCAGGGTGATAGATAGGGGTCTAATTTCATTCTGTTGCATATGGTTTTCCAGTTTTCCCAGCACCATTTGTTGAAGAGGCTCTCTTTTCTCCATTGCATATTTTTGGCCCCTTTGTCTAGTATGAGAAAATTGTATTTATTTGGGTTTGTGTCCATGTCCTCTATTCTGTACCACTGATCTACCTGTCTATTTTGGTACCAATACCATGCCGTTTTTGTTACTATTGCTTTGTAGTAGAGTTGAAGATCTGGTATTGCGATACCCCCTGCTTCACTCTTTCTGCCAAGGATTGCTTTAGCTATTCTGGGTTTTTTATTCTTCCAGATGAATTTCATAATTGCTTGCTCTATTTCTGTAAGGTACATCATTGGGATTTTAATTGGAATTGCATTGAATCTGTATAGCACTTTTGGTAGTATGGCCATTTTGACAATATTAATTCTTCCTATCCAAGAACATGGGAGATCTTTCCATCTTCTAAGGTTTTCTTTAATTTCTTTCTTTAGTGTTCTGTAGTTCTCATTGTAGAGGTCTTTCACCTCTTTTGTGAGATTGATTCCCAAGTATTTTATTTTTTTTAAAGCTATTGTGAATGGGGTAGTTTTCCTGATTTCTCTTTCTGAAGATTCATCGCTTATGTATAAAAATGCCTTAGATTTATGTGCATTGATCTTATATCCCGCTACTTTACTGAATTCACTAATGAGATCTAAAAGTTTTCTGGTGGAATTTCCTGGTTCCTCTAAGTATACAATCATATCATCAGCAAATAGGGATAGTTTGAGTTCTTCTTTTCCTATTCGTATCCCTTTAATTTCTTTGGTCTGTCTAAATGCTCTGGCTAGAGTTTCAAGGACGATATTGAATAGAAGTGGTGAAAGAGGGCATCCATGCCTTGTTCCAGTTTTTAGAGGGAATGCTTTCAGTTTTTCACCATTTAGAATGATATTAGCCATGGGCTTAGCGTAGATGGCCTTTACAATGTTAAGGAATGTTCCCACTATCCCTGTTTTTTCTAGTGTTTTGAGCATGAAGTGATGCTGTATTTTATCAAATGCTTTTTCTGCATCTATTGAAATAATCATGTGATTCTTGACTTTATGATATGGTGAATGACATTTATTGATTTCCTGATGTTGAACCAACCTTGCATCCCTGGGATGAAACCCACTTGATCATGGTGCACTATCTTTTTAATATGTTTTTGTATGCGATTTGCTAAAATTTTGTTGAGAATTTTTGCGTCAATGTTCATTAAGGATATTGGTCTGAAATTTTCTTTCCTCGATGTGTCTCTGTCTGGTTTAGGTATCAGGGTAATATTGGCTTCATAGAATGAGTTAGGGAGGGTTCCCTCCTCTTCTATTTTATGGAATACTTTGAGAAGTATTGGAATGAGCTCTTCTTTAAAGGTTTTGTGGAATGCGGCTGAGAACCCATCTGGTCGTGGACTTTTCTTTGTTGGTAGGCTATTGATGACTTCTTCTATTTCATTACTTGAAATTGGTCTATTTAAATTGTGTATGTCCTCCTCGTTCAGTTTAGGCAATTCATATGTCTCTAGAAACCTGTTGATGTCTTCGAAATTTTCTATTTTGTTGGAGTATAGATTTTCAAAATAGCTTCTAATTATGTTTTGTATTTTCAGTCGTGTCTGTTGTGATATTTCCTTGTTCATTCCGAATTTTAGTGATTTGGGTTTTCTCTCGTCTTCTCTTTGTTAGTGTGGCTAAAGGTTTATCAATTTTGTTTATTTTTTCAAAGAACCAACTATTTATTTTGTCAATTTTTTTGTATTGTTTCTTTCGTTGATTTCAGCTCTGAGTTTAACTATTTCCTGTCTTCTACTACTCTTGGTGTTGGTCTGTTCTTCTTTTTCTAGGGCTTTGAGCTGTAGTGTTAGGTTGTTTATTTGTTGAGTTTTAATTCTTTTATTAAATGCGCTCCATGAAATAAATCTTCCTCTAAGTACTGCTTTCATAGTGTCCCAGAGATTTTGATATGATGTTTCTTTGTTCTCATTTACCTCTAAGAATTTTTAAATTTCCTTCCTAATATCTTCTGTTTTCCATTCATCATATAATATCATATTGTTTAATCTCCAGGTGTTGGAGTAGTTTCTGTTTTTTACTCTTTCATTTATTTCTAACTTCAATCCATTATGATCTGATAGAATACAAGGTAGTGTCTCTATCTTCTTGTATTTGCTAACATTAGCTTTGTGGCATAATATATGGTCTATTTTAGAGAAGGATCCATGTGCTGCTGAGAAGAAAGTGTATTCACTCTTGGTTGGATGGTATATTCTATAAATGTCTGTTAAGTCTAAATTATTGATTGTGTTACTGAGATCTATGGTTTCTTTGTTCAATTTTTGTTAGGAAGATCTGTCCAATGGTGAGAGCGGCATGTTAAAATCACCTAGTATTATTGTGTTGCAGTCTATTTGGTTTCTAAAATTGAGAAGGATTTGTTTAACATACATGGATGAGCCACTGTTTGGGGCATAGATGTTTATGATTGTTATATCTTGCTGATTTATGCTTCCCTTAAGCAGTATGAAATGTTCTTCTTTATTCCTTCTGACTAACTTTGGCTTGAAGTCCACATTATCTGAAATGAGGATGGATACTCCAGCCTTTTTGCTGAGTCTATGTGCATGGTATGTTTTTCCCCATCCTCTCACCTTTAGTCTATGGGTATCTCTTTCTATGAGGTGAGTCTCTTGCAGGCAACATATTGTTGGATCTTTCTTTTTAATCCAATGTGCCAGTCTATGTCTTTTGATTGATGAATTCAGGCCATTAACATTCAGGGTTATTATTGAGATATGATTTGTATTCCCGGTCATTTGGTTCATATTTAAAATTTTATTTATTTATTTATTTATTTTTTGACACATCTTGGTTCCTCCTTTATTTGACAGTTCCTTTAGTGTAATTCCTCCCTTTGCTGATATGCTTCTTTGTTTTTTATCTCTTCCTCATGAAATATTTTGCTGAGAATGTTCTGTAATGCTGGCTTTCTTTTTGTAAATTCTTTTAGCTTTTGTTTATCATGGAATGATTTTATTTCATCGTCAAATTTGAAGGTAACTTTTGCTGGGTATAAGATTCTTGGTTGGCATCCATTTTCTTTCAGAGCTTGAAAAATGTTGTTCCAGGCCCTTCTAGCTTTTAGGATCTGGATTGAAAAATCTGCTGATATCTGTATCGGTTTCCCCTGAACGTAATTTGGTTCTTTTCTCTCACAGCCTTTAAATTTCTATCTTTATTTTGTATGTTAGGTATTTTCATTATAATGTGCTTTGGTGTGGGTCTGTTGTAATTTTGTGTATTTGGAGTCCTATAAGCCTCTTGGACTTGATTTTCCATTTCATTCTTCAGATTTGGGAAATTTTCTGATATTATTTCATTGAATAGATTGTTCATTCCTTTGGCTTGTTTCTCTAAGCCTTCCTCAATCCCAATAATCCTCAAATTTGGCCTTTTCATGATATCCCATAGTTCTTGCAGATTCTGTTCATGATTTCTTACCATCTTCTCTGTTTGTTCAACTTTGCTTTCGAGGTTAAATATTTTGTCTTCAATATCTGAAGTTCTGTCTTCCAGCTGTTCTATCCTATTGGTTATGCTTTCTATGGAGTTCTTAATTTGGTTTATTGTTTCCTTCATTTCAAGGATTTCTGTTTGTTTTTTTTTCAGAATCTCTAACTCTTTATTAAAATGATCTTTTGCTTCCTGAATTTGCTCTGTTAACTGTCGATTGGTGCGATCATTCAATGCCTGCATTTGCTCTTTCATCTCATCGTTTGCTTCCCTAATCATTTTAATTATGTACATTCTGAACTCCCTTTCTGTCATTTCTTCTGCCATGCTGTTGTTGGATTTTATTGATGTAACATCTAGATTTGTTTGGGGCATTTTCTTCCCTTGTTTTCTCATATTGTTCATGAATCAGTGGGTCATTAAGATATTGCAGATTACCTCTATTGACTTATAATGTCCCTGAAGATTGCTAGTATATCCCCTCTTATCCTTCAGTAGCCTGAAGTCTTGAAGGAAGTTGATAATGCAGAGCTTCATGAAGAAGCTGCCTCTCTAGGGGTGGTGACCCTCAGGTGGCGTATATTCCCTGCTAGTGGGCAGAGGTGCCTCCACTTGTTGACCAATGGTCATCCAATGGGGAACTAGGTTGTGGGCTGAGGCAAGTCCTGTTTGTGCCTGTGTCTCTGGTTTTACCATCCCTGTGGGAAAACCTCACCCGGCAGGCAAGACTCACTTGGTGGGGAGGTCTCGCTGGTCAGTTCCCCTCCTAGAGGTTCCCCTCAATCTACAACTACCACCTGGGCTGTGCTGTCTTCCTCTGCAACGTTCCCAGGGGCCCCGACCTACCTCTTGGGCCTGGGAGCCTCACCCTTCACAGGCGAGTCTCCTTAGGCTGCCTCTCCCAGAGAATCTGTCCACAGTCCTGGAAACTTCGCTCCGCCCCTAGGCATGTCTAGGTGCGGGTCTTCCAGCAAGCAGCCACCTAGCTCCTGGGACCCTGCTCTGCACCTAATTGCCTGACTATGCGGCCCCTCCTCTGAGCCGCCACCTGGAGCCCCGTACAATAGCTCCGATACCCAGAGACCCGCCACTCACCTCCTCCTCCGGACAGCGGCCGGGTTTCCGATGCAGTCACTAGGAGCCCAAGCAATTCACTTCGCGTCTCCTCCTCCTGCCAACCGCCCGTAGCCCTAGGCAGTCACTCCAAGTCCAAGTGACCCGCCCTGTTCCTCCTCAGGGTAGCCCCCTGGGTGTTCAGGAGCGGTGGCTCTGAGACCAAGTGACCCACCATACTCCTCCTCCAGGCAGGCCACCGGTGTTCAGGAGTGGTCGCTTTTAGTCCAATCAACTCACCACTCACCTCCTCCTCTGGCAACCGCCTGTGGCTGTGATGCAGTCACTCCTAGGTCAAGCGACCCGCCGCACTTCTCCTCTTCCTCCGGGCAATCCCCTGGTATTCAGAAGCGGTCGTTCTGGGTCTAAACAGCTCGCCACGCAGCTCCTCCTTAGACAGTCACCCAGAGCCCCAGTGCTTGCTCCGAGTCCAAGCGCTGTGCTGAGCCGCCTCCTCTCGAAGTTGCTTTTTTTTAATGCAGGCCTTCAACTGATTGGATGAGACCCACCCACATTATGGAGATCAATCTGCTTTACTCATAGTTCACTGCTTTAGTCACCTATTTCGCTGCTGTAACTAAATGATCTGACCAGCACAATTATAGAGGAAGAAAAGGTTTATTTGAGGGCTCACAGTTTCAGAGGTCTTAGTCCATAGAAGGCTGGCTTCATTCCTTGGGTCTCGAGGTGAGGCTGAACATCATGGGGGGAGAGAGTGGCAGAGGGAAGCAGCCTGCATCATCAGGAAGCAGAGATAGAGAGAGAGAGTCTCTACTCTCCAGATACAAAATATATACCCTGAAGCCACACCCCAATTCCAATCTCCTGCAGTCATACCCTACCACTTCAATTAATCCCATCAGGGATTAATTTACTGATTGGGTTAAGACTCTTACAACCCAATCATTTCTCCTCTGAACCTTCCTGCATATCTCACATGTGAGCTTTTGGGGAACACCTCACATCTAAACCATAACATTCACTTACTTAAATGTCAATCTTATCCAAAAATACCCTCATGGAAACACCCAGAATATTATACATATGACCACCATGTCTTAGATAAGTTGACACAAAATTATTCATCAGAGACCCCAAAATAGGAAGCAAGTGTTGAATTTGGTGGAATAACCAATAATAGAAGGGTCAGACATTAACATGGCACACAAATATAATTTGTAATTTGGTTAATTTGGTTAAAATTGGATTATTTTATAGAAAGATATATAGTCTCTGCAAAGATAGAAGAAAGAAAGTGAAAACTTATTTTTAGTTGTATTATTTGGAACCTATTTCCCTTGGAGGGGGCTGAGCATAAAGAGAAACAGGATGTCTTTTAATACCTGAATATTAAGTGTCAGCCTGCATGGCTATACGTTCTTGAAAATGAACACAGAGAGCTAATTAACAGATGAAAGGTAACCCACAGTAGATAAACAAGCTAAACAATTCTCCCTTGATCCCTATGCATTTTAAAGTATGATCTATATGTTTGCACTTCTCTCAAACCTTTGCATTGCTGGCTCTTATTGCCCAGATATCTGACTAAATATCAGTTTTCACGAGGTCTTTTTTCTACAGTAACAAAAAGATACATCCCAGTTTCTTTGAGTCACATGAAGTTGGCATGTTGGCATCACAGCAATTGTAAAGTGACCTGAAGGATGTAAGTTTCATGAGGGTGGTGGACATCTTTTGTGTGGGTCTGGGCCTGGATTAGCTCAACATAACTGATATGTAACATTCAATTAATGCATGGGAATATGAAGGTTGAATTCTAGTAAGATGATTCTGGGTCACTGCAAGTAAAGAATTGGGCTCTAAATCTCTAAATAGATTTATAGATGACTTTGTGGGAAAATATAAACTTGTGGAGAAAATATAAAATGTAAACTTGTTGGAGAAAAAAATTATCTGCAATCAGTTCAAAGCAGAACATATAGCATTGATCTATAAAAATCTAGAGGTTGAAAGGAACTTAATTGTAAAACTTTAGAAGTGAAATAACAAAGGTTCAGAGAGACAAGTAACATTTTTTCCAATTGATTCGATATGCAGATAATTGTTTTTAAACTTTAGAGTTATCAACAATAGAAATAGTCATCTTGCAGTGTAATGAACATAGTTTTCCAAATAGTCTTCCAAACTGGACTCTTTTTTTTTTTTTTGGATATTGGGGATTGAACCCAGGTGCACGTTACCTTTTTTTGTTTGTTTTGTTTTGCTTTTGTTGTTGTTGTTGTTGTTGAGATAGTGTTGTGCTAAGTTGCTTACAGCCTTGCTAAATTGTTGAGGCTGGCCTTGAACTTGCAATCACCTTGCCTCAGCCTCCTGAGTGAGTGCTGTCATGCATCACCACGCCTGATTGGATTCTAAATAGCTTCATCCCATTCTGAAATTTTCAGGGCAGTTTCGTAATTTGTTCTCAGAACAATAATTAAAAATAGATTTCTTAAAATGTGAACACTTTAAATCTGCTGTCCACTGCAAAATGTTATCTTCTCTTTGACTTTCCATTATTTTTTAAAGCAAGTCCTTAATACCTATTTCCTTCTTTTCTTCAGTTTTCGTTAGACAATGTACATAATAATGCACCACCTATTTAACCCCTGAAGCTGCCTTTCATTTCCACAACTGTCAGATAATTTGCCCACAACAGAGGAGATAATGATGCTTGATGTTCTTAGACAACTGAGAGAATCTAAGAAAATTATAAATAAAAGAAATTAGGGATATGAAATATTTGAAAATAATGTAAAATGTCTGAGAGAAGGGGAGTATGGATCCAGAGAAAATATTATGAACTAAAGGTCAGAGACTGGATTTTGTAGGCTTTCCATATTTCCAAACATAAAATCTTGAAAAATTAGGCAAAACTGTCATAAAGACTTGAGGACTTTCCACTACTTTGGAATGACCTGCATTAATAGAGGCCATAGAACCCATTTAAGGACGGTCTAGTGCATTGGGTGACAAATCCTCTCACAGTATTCGTGTTGCAAGATCCTATGTTTCCAGAGACAAATGGAGAATTTTATTTTGCCCTGAGGATGGCCATAACGATTTTAATATGTCCATTTCCTAGGAGAATTTCAACTTCTAAAAACCACCCATATAAGAATGAGGTGTTTGAATTACTTTATATGGGGGATGTCTGAGGACAATGGTTTATTTAGTTTCAAGAAGAGAAGACTTAGTTTTTCATGGATTTTTTCAAACATGTAAAGAACGAGTGTGTGTGTGTGTGTGTGTGTGTGTGTGTGTGGTTGTTGTTATAACAGTGCTGGAGATTGAACCCAGGGATTTACACATGCCAGCAAGGGTTCTACCACTAAGAAACACCCCCAGTCCCCTGATTTTTTTTTACTTTGAGGCAGAGTTTAGCTAAGTTTTCTAGGCTGGCCTACAACTTTGGATTCTGCTATCTCAGTCTCTTGTATACTTTCTGTCATAGGAGTGTCCCGCCATACTCAGAAAGAGTGATTTATTTATTTTGAATGCCCTCCATGGTCAAAGAGTGGTCAGAAATAGGAACATAGCAATTTCTGCTAATATAAAAAGAAAATTTTAATAGATGAAGCTGTAATAGTGTTGCTATGAATTGCCCATCCCTAGAAAACTGATAACAAAATATTAATCTTCCACATTGTGCAGATCAAACCCTGAGGGATTAACTGAACCACATAAATCCCATGGTTCCTTCTAAAGATGAGGTTGGATGAATCCAATGAGACTCTTCTACACTCAAGATGACTTTTGGAGCTTGATGCCAGCAACATATTTTGTACGCATCAAAGGCTTAACATTCAGACCAAAGGCTTAACATTCCTTTTATTTTCTTGTGCAAAATTACCTCTCTTTGCAACATGTGCAATTCCTTCTTCTGGCTTAACCAATGGGATCTGAAGGCATTCGTTGCCCACTTGTAAGATACCAATATTATTGATTATTGGCATTGTTAGAAGTTGTTCTTTTAGTCCACTGAACTTGGCAAGTGAATCTACCTGGTCCTGGTTTTCTCACCTATAAATGAGGTATTTAGGTTCCAATTTCTGTTAACCAAATGTAAGTCTACTCACCATCAAATGTCAGCCATCTATTTTAAGAAAACTGCCATGGTTTGGTTTTAAAACTCTAATTTGGTTTTCCTGTTTGAGTCGATTTATGAGCAACACAAGAGTATAAGTCTCATTAGATTATAATCAAATCTTGTTTTTAACCAAAAAACTGCATTACCCAGCTTGATCACTCATCTTACTCACTAGACTTGGCTCTGAATGACTTTTAGCTATTTCTAAAAATTGAATCCATCTGCAAGAGATGAAGATTTACCCCTACCGAGACTTTTTAAAGATGTGCTACAAGCTTGGAAGAAAATTCCAAAAGAGGAATTAGAACAACATTCTGAACTACAACATCATCATTAAAATAACTGTATAATTGCCCAAAGAGCAACAATCATCTGAAGATATAAATTCTGAAATGACATAAAATAGTGACATTGCCTGAGTGTCATATTTCATTCACATATAATTTTAAGTAACCATTCTAAGCAGCATATGAGAGACAGGGAACATAAGGTGGAAAGGTTATCATTTTACACTGAAACAGTCCAAGAAGGTGAAATGGAAAAGATAAAATCTGTTCAAGATTATGACGAATGGGTACACTATTAGCATTCAATATTAACTAAATTAATATCTTCTTTCACTTCATCATAAGGCATTAGTTGGAAATAATAGTGCCTTGCAGTTGCTATAACAAAACACATTACACTGGTAATTTATAAACAGCAGAACTCTTTTATTAACAGTGTGAAGTCCAAGATCAAGTCACCAACAGATTCAGGAACTTGGTCTCTGCTTCGGTGATGAAACCTTCTAACTATATCCTCATGTGGCAGAAAGGGAAAGAACAAAGCAAAAAAATCTCCCCAGGTCTCTTTCATTAGGCTACCAGTTTTGTGCACCAGGACTCCACTCTCTTGGCCTTGTCACCTACCAGAGCGGTCCCCACCCTCCTCTGCTGAACACCAACACAGGAACAATGGAAGGTCACAGGCTGTCAGACCACAACAACTAGTTAGATTTCACTTAGAAAAGAGCTAAATTCTGAGGGGGTGGAAGGAAACACAGTTCATCTTAGCCTAAGTGGGGTTCTAACACGATCGAGGTAAGGGGGGAACTTCACGGTAGGTTGAAGCAGGTGGAAACCAGATGGACCTTCTCCTTCTTTCTGCTCCTGGCAACACGTGCATTTCTCTTGCCTATCAGAGCCAGTATTTTCCCATAAAAGCAAAAAATCTCTTTTCCCACAACCACTACCACCAACTCTGCTCATTACGTCAGCAGTAAGACGACAAAGCAGGATCTGCTTTTAACAGGGAGGCATATGGGGATGTGGAGTCCTGCACTCAGGATCATGCTTACCTGCTTTGAATAGCTACTTGGTTCTTAACCCCTACTCGTCTACATAAATTTGTACTGTGTGTGCGTTATGTGTGTGTGCGCGTTATGTGTGTGTGTGTGTGTGTGTGTGTGTTTATCCTAGGGAACAAAGCTATGGAACAGAAATTTTAATCAGACTTTTAGAGCCAAATCAGAAGAATGGTTGCTGGATGTCATGACAGATTATCAAAATGCCTGAAAACACAGAGACCAGTTCACAAAGGGAGACTGACGATGATGAAAATGACCTTTCTTCACTTAGAAGCATCATTCAGGTGAAATCTACTTGCTCTTTCTCTGTCTCAAACAAAGTAAGGACAGGGGAATGTCAGCAGGTGTAGAGTGTCACATGTATGTAAATCTCTAAATCCGCCGAAGGTCATTTGAAACCTACCTGCACTTGCTTTGTCTTCTAGAATACTGAAAGTTAAGAATGTGATCACCACTTCCAAAGAAATACAATCATATTTATTTGTAATTTAACTAAATAAAACTATTTGAATTAAGATCTAGATAAATGGGAAATATAAGACACAAATTACACTTGATAGTTGCTGTTGTCTTACAGAAATTATGTTCTATAAATTCAGATTGATACGTACTTGAAGGAGAAATTAGAAATAATATATAATACCTTTTACCATAAGAATTCAGACTAGCTTCCTGGTGTTATTTTTTTCTGGCCTTTTTTTTAACCAGTTCTTAATCTCTAGAAAATACGTCAAAAATGAGTCAATAACAAAGCTTGTCGCTGAAACAGGAGATGCAACAACAAATACTGCCCAACTGTCATTGTTTAAGCTGCAGTTTACTTATGAGCAATTGAATCTCATTATTTCAGCCAAATTATGTTTTACTGCAGTGAGAGGCCAAAAAAAAAAAAAAAATTAAACTGTTTTCTCTTTTTTCTTATTTTTTTTCACACTTCAGACTTCAGTGATATGGAAAAACATTCAGCTCCCAAGGAAACAAGAATGTCTTTTTAGCCAAGAGGAATATACCAAGAATAATAAATAGTAAATATTGTTAACTGAGAGGATTGGCTACAAATAACAGTTTAGCCATATCTTTATCTTCTATATAGATGTTTATGGAGAGACTATTGCCATAGAGAAAATTCACAAAAGCTGCTTCTAAAAGTTGTGTGTGTGGTAGAAAAATTTGTGAAGTATTATATATTTCAGAATATTTGTCTTGCTATATGTTTATGCATTGTGATTAATACTAATAAAACTACAAGAAATTGAGTGAGGCCAGGTGCTAAATTATTTGTATGACTTATCACTGATTAAGTGTTAAAAAACACTGTGAAGTGTGTTTTAGTCAGCTTTTCTGCTACTGTGACCAAAAGACCTGACAAGAACAGTTAAAGGAGGAAAAGTGTTTTCTGGAGGTTGCAGTTTCAGAGGTCTCTGTCCATAGAAGCTGGCTCCATTGCTCTGGGTCTGAGGTGAGGCAGAACATCATGGTAGAGGGTGTGGTGGAGAAAAGCAATTCAGGACGGGAGCTAGGAAGCAGAGAGAGAGTTCTCCACTCACTAAGGACAAAATATATATCCCAAAGGCATGTCCCAATGACCCACCTTCTCCACCCATACCTTCTCTGCCTACAGTTAACAGTCAGTTTAATTCTTATGAGGGATTGATGTGATTTTTTAGATAAAGTTTCTAATAGTCCAATAATTTTACCTATAAATTTTATTTGATTTTCTTACACATGATTTTTTTTGGGGTATGCTAATGTCTAAAACATAACAAGGAGCTTTTCTATGGATGAAAAACTGAAGCTCAAAGAATTAAGGAATTTAGTTGAGGCTATCCAGTTACCAAAGTGTTACGCTGTTATTTTATTGAATTGTGGTAAAATCAAAACAAGCTTGGAGTTAAAACAAAAAACAAGAGAGAATAAAAAAAAAAAAAGAATGTACTTTTTTCATGAATCTGAGCTGTCTAATGGAAGATGTAAACTTGGTGTGACATAGATAGGGTAATTCAGTTCATTTTGTACATCACTTGATCCATTTTCCTTTCTCTGGTCTTCATCCACATCTGTATAAGTAGGTGTTACAAAATCTCAGAGATGCAAAGGAAGAAAAGTAGATCACTACTCTGTTTTTGCTCTGGACTTTCTATTAATGGCCAAGGTGGCGTGCCCTGCCCCCAACACACACACACACACACACACACACACACACCCCCTCTACAACTTAGCAGACCCTCAGCAACTTAGCAACTTAGCAAGATCCTGTCTCAAAATAAAATGTAAAAAGGGCTAAGGTAAATTTCCTCTGGGTTCAATACAAAGTACCAAAAACAAAAAACAAAAAGCAAAAAAAAAAAAAAGTACTAGTCCTGAGATAGGTTCTTCTTTCTTTTTCTACACCTAAGATTTGCTGAGGCTAGGGAAAGCTCACACATCCTCGTGGAGATGGGAGATGTATCCTTCCAACATGGCATTCTTTTTTTTTTTTTTTTTTTTACCTAACTGGAGTCTGCATTAGTACTGGAAGTTACCACTATCTGTTCTGGTATCTGTTACCACTATCTGTTAGGTGATGGCTTATTATCACAAGTTACCTAGGTTGTGTGTGTTTTTTTTTTTTTTTTCTTTCTTTTTTTTTATTGTAAACAAATGGGATACCTGTTGTTTCTCTGTTTGTACATGGCATGAAGGCATTTTGTGTAATCATAAATTTACTTAGGGTAATATTGTTTGATTCATTCTGGTATTTTTTCCCTTCCCCCCCACCCCTCCCACCTCTCTTTTCCCTCTATACAGTCCTTCCTTCCTCCATTCTTGTCCCCCTCCCTAACCGTAACTCTAACCCTAACACTAACCCCTCCCAACCCCCATTATGTGTCATCATCCACTTATTAGCGATATCATTCGTCCTTTGGTTTTTTGAGATTGGCTTATCTCACTTTGCAAGATATTCTCCAATTTCATCCATTTGCCTGCAAATGCCATAATTTTATCATTCTTCATGACTGAGTAATATTCCATTGTATATATATACCACCGTTTCTTTATCCATTCATCAACTGAAGGACATCTAGGTTGCTTCAACAATCTGGCTATTGTGAACTGAGCAGCTATGTACAATGATGTGGCTGTATCTCTGTAATATGCTGATTTTAAGTCCTTTGGGTATAGGCCAAGGAGTGGGATAGCTGGGTCAAATGGTGACTCCATTCCAAGTTTTCTAAGGAGTGTCCACACTGCTTTCCAGAGTGGCTGCACTAATTTGCAGCCCCACCAGCAATGTATGAGTGTACCTTTCTCCCCACATCCTCGCCAACACCTATTGTTGCTTGTATTCTTGATAATCGCCATTCTGATTGGGGTGAGATGGAATCTTAGGGTGGTTTTGATTTGCATTTCTCTTATTACTAGAGATGTTGAACATTTTTCCATATGTTTGTTGATTGCTTGTAGATCTTCTTCTGTGAAGTGTCTATTCATTTCCTTAGCCCATTTGTCGATTGGATTATTTGTATTCTTGGTGTAGAGTTTTTTGAGTTCTTTATAGATTCTGGAGATTAGTGCTCTATCTGAAGTATGATTGGCAAAGATTTTCTCCCACTCTGTAGGCTCTTTCTTCGCATTGCTGATAGTTTCCTTTGCTGAGAGAAAGCTTTTTAGTTTGAATCTATCCCAGTTATTGATTCTTGCTTTTATTTCTTGTGCTATGGGAGTCCTGTTGAGGAAGTCTGGTCCTAAGCCGACATATTGAAGCTCTGGACCTACTTTTTGTTCTATAAGATGCAAGGTCTCTGGTCTGATTCCGAGGTCCTTAATCCATTTTGAGTTTAGTTTCGTGCATGGTGAGAGATATGGGTTTATTTTCATTCTGTTGCATATGGATTTCCAATTCTCCCAGCACCATTTGTTGAAGAGGCTATCTTTTCTCCATTGCATATTTTTGGCCCCTTTGTCTAGTATGAGAAAATCTGACATGGCATTCTTAACAGTGTTGGCAGAAAAGTCTCCTGCTCACCTGCTCAAGACCATAGATTCCTGGATCCCAGGTTCATTGCCTCACTGCACCTTGCTCCACCTCTGCAAAGTTTCGGAATGACCTCATACTGTCTCAGGCCAACTCTCTTGCACCAGAACTGTTCCAGCACTTTCCAACTGCTTGGTCCATTCAATTGATTCCAACCATTGTGGCCATCCATCTCTTCCACCAATTCCAAGAGGGAAGTAGAAATTGAGCTCTCCCTTTGCTATGTTTTCCCATTAACTTAGAAGATGTTTTCAAAAGCATTTCCTCTCTTGCTTCTGAACAGTGAACTTCTCATTTCATGTCTAATGTCTTCCTTTCAGAATTTAAGAAACTTCTTTCATTCCACTTTATTTTGAGATGGATTTATTCTATGTCATTTTTTCTGTTTTCTTATAGGACTAAATATGTAAATGCTGAAAGAAAATTCTCCATATTAGGAGAAAGATGAATATGACACTATAGTGATAAGAGTCTCTCCTTTCTTATGGTTTTAGCAAAGTTATGAGCATGACTCAAATAATCCAGTGTGGGATGGTTCAACAACCCATCCGAAACCCTTATTGTAGTATAAAATGGAGTTTTCTAATTGGTCAGGCCTGGGTCAAATGGTAATATGGTAAAGGCTTCACAGACAAGATAAAATTTGAGACAGTTCTACCAAAACACAGAGTTTCAGAGATACCCAAAGGACTTAAAATAAGCATACTACAGAAACAGAGCCACATCAATGGGAGTATGAAAGATGGTCAAATGAGACAGACATCATTACCCTATGTACATGTATGATTACACGAATGGTATGAATCTACATTGTGCACAACCATAGAAACAAATGATGTACCCCATTTGTGTACAATGAATCAAAAGGCAGTCTGTAAAAATAAAAAAAAAGTAATAAAATAAATAAATAAACCCTAAAAAAAGATTTTACACAGATCACATAGAATAACATATAGTCTGCATAGTAGAACATGTACTGCTTTGTTAGATAATTAATTGTATTGATTTAGCTCTACAGTCTTAGAAAAAACTAAGCTATGAATATACAAACCAAGATATCTATCTGTCCATCTATCTACTAAACAGATAGAAAAATGGGTGAATGGATGCATTGACTGATCCCGTTATTTACTCCAGCAAATTGGACTCCACAATCTCACAGAAATGCCATCCTCACCATAAACCCAGAAGCCAAAATTAAAAGTAAATTCAATGTTTCCGAGTATCTAAGGTTTCTGTTTCTAGTGATTGAATTTTTAAGCAATTTTCAAGAGATTTCAACATATGAGATTTTTTTTCGATTTTATCTTAAATTTTCAAGTTAATTCCTAAGTAAGTGCTAGCTGGAACCTTACATGATTTCAATATAAATATGCACCTAAGAGGCTGCTATTCTGAATTTAAAGTTCATGATCAAAATTAAAGTAAAAACTTCTACATTTATTACAATCCATCTGAATTGTGACAATAACTTCAAATTGTGTTGTGTTTTGTTTTAATCTCTATACATTTTCCTCTGTGGTACTTCATGAACACAATTGTCCCTTTCTCAATTATATGTCATCTTTCACTGTCCTCAGAATAGAAGCCAAAGTCCTGAGTGAGCCTTTCAAGTCTTTCATACACTGACATACCTTTGATAATTTGTTTCTCAACTAACATCTCCATTTAGCATTATTCCTAAAAATTTTGTACTCCTAGAATTTAAGGATCTTACTGATTATAACCTTTGCCTGCTCTAGATTCTGATTCAATATATTTAGTTTAGGGTCCAGAAATTACACTCTCAGTGAGCAACCAAATGAACGCCATTAGGCAGGATGGATTACATTCCACTGCAACAATAAGCAAACACAAATTCCTAGGGACTTTGAACAATCAAATTTGATTTTTTTTCCCCCTAAACAGACAACAGGTCAGCTGAATGGTTTACTCCAATTCAAAGCAGGAATGTTGTTATTCACTTGAACCTAGGTAAAGAACATGTTTTGAACTGTTCACCAGCTCTTAAAACTTCCACCCAGAAGTGATAGTTCTATATCGAGTTATACTTATTTTGGACAAAACAAGTTCTGTGGACACAATCAAACTGAAGGTGATAAGGGACTATTTACTGAATGATATTTATGCAAGTATTCTGAGGTATACCTTCCTTTTTTTGTTCTGGGCTAGTTTGATCACTAAAGGTTTTGAACCTGTCTTTAGTTTTCCTTGATACATTTGGATATCCAATATTGATGTTGAATTTGTCTTTCTCTTCTCTAGATTTACCATAAATATCAATTATAAGTTGTCTTTTACGGCTAAGAAGTTAAAAGATATATCCTACATGATAATTGATTTCCTTTATTGTAATTATAACACTCAACATGTTCAAAACTCATTTAAGATACCTATAACATGTAATGCAATCTAAAATATTAAGAAATAAAAATCATTCATCAATCAAATCAAGGCAAAAGGAATATCAAAGCAGTTAACTCTTTTTGCTCAGCACAATACAACTACCAATAGACTATTTTCTGAAAATTTGTCTATAAATTAGTTACTCAAAAATCTTATTTTTTCCCATTGGGACAATATTAATTAAAGTGATTGAGATTTCTGGGAGAATATTCCAATGCCTAATTAACTCATTAAGCTGTATGTTCAAAACAAAACTATGTAAAATAAAACAGTATAAAATAAAATGGGACACCTTTTTACTTCTAGTAATTCAACAGAACAAATAATGCTAAAATTCAAACAACATGTATTTACTATATATATACATATATGATATATATATATCATATATATGTCTTATATATATATCATATTCCAGTGCTAAAACAAACCTTCTCAATTATGAAAAAATAGGCAAGTAGGTAGAGGTTTTGCAGATATTTTGAAGGGGACTTGTGCGTTTTTCAAGGGTTTGCATGTTATTGACAGCGGATCTTAATTATTCCTAATTGCCACTTCAAATGCTTCAAATTGTATGATGTCCTTGCCTTAATACACGTACATCACTCACAATACTTTCAAATTTCAAGCTATGATTAGTCTATTGTTGAAATCATGATTGCAATAACAAGGGTGAGAATATAAAAGTTAATGAGTAAGAAAAAATGGAGAGAGAAAAATGTGCTGTGCTGACTGGAAAAGTTCTAACAGATGAAAGAGGAAGCAATAAAATTGAAGTAGATGTGTTTATATTATGAAAAGTTGTCTAAAGGGGAATACCTGAGCTATTAATGGTAAACAACAGAGAAGAAAAAGAGAATGCAGCTTCTGCATGATCAAGGTGAGAAAAAAAGAAAGAATGATTGTGGCATAAAGATATTTCAGTCAGACAAATTATATCACTGAAGGGAGGAGGAAAGGAGAAAACAGAATTGCTTCCTTGCTTTTTAAAGTAATGAGGCTGAGCGGTATTAAGTTGGGAGATGGCAGGAAGAGGTGGTGGGAAGATAGAGTAGAAGCTGAGGAAGCTGAGAAGTGCATAAGATGCATTTTCTTTAATAATTAGGAATGACACAGTCTGATATCTCTCCACTTAAGCTTCCTGAAGATGGAGTAGGAACTCACACAGTCCTGCATTCCTTTGAAAGACTCACTCAGAATCTGTATCTGATTTTATCTGTGATTTGATGATGTTCAACTTTTCAGTAGTTTAACTGTTTTGGATTTCATTGTATAATGTTTCCACCTCCTTTTCTCTCCTGCTCACCCCAACCCCACATTAGGCTCTGGAGAATTTCCCCAGAGAACATCACAGATTAGATTCAAAGTAAGATGCTAACAAACACAGAGCTAAGGAAAAACTAGATTGGCAGGGATACAAGAAGGACAATGGTTTAATTAAAATCAGTCAAGTGTGTATTGAATGCCAACTTATGGATAAGGCACTGTGATATGAAATTCAAAATATACAATTTTTATTTAGCATTTAATCATTCTTTTACTGATTATTTTCTCAGTTAACCATAGACTGGAGCCACAGGGCTGACTGCATAGTCTCAGGTTCAAGTCATAGGAGGTAGAGACCAGGAGGATGTGATAACAGGTGAAGACCACCAAAGGGGTCAACCTGAGGGCAAATTCTAGAGTGTCAAAATGTGTCTTTGGGTCTTGCCTTTCCCCTGCGATCTCACCTAGAATATCCCTGAGGGACAAGTGCATACCAAAACTTGCTCCAAAAGCCTTCATCACACTGACATATGAGTGAAACCAGCATTAAGTCCCAGAGGTCTAAAATGTCAAGCAATTCCTTTTGAATCAAACCCTTGGGATAAATAATTACACTCACTTATTTATTATACATCAATGAATTAAATACCTTGTACATGGCAAGTTCTAGACTAGGATTTATTTTAACCTGCTAATGGATGCTGTCTGTAGCACACTGGAATTTCACCATTAGTTAGGAAATAGGGGTTGGCAGGTGGGCATACCATGGCCTTTTATCTCCTCTGAAATCAAACCACAATGCCTTACTCCCTCAACTTTCTCTGCCTCTTCATGTCCAGGAGTAATGGAATAAGTTTACTCGTCCAGTGTAGACTGACTTAGCTGACATAATGGAAGATACATAAACTCTGAAGGGAGAAGTTTACAGAAAGACTCATGGAAGAAGCTTAAGGAATTGGTGCAACAACTGGCTCTGTGAATGCAGTAAGATCATGATGACTTTCATTAGGTGGAGAAAGTCTAAGTTTTAGACCTAGACGAGACCTTTCTCCAAGGGATGGTTAGCAGGGATAATCAATTCATGAAAAATGTAGTATTGTCTGATGGTTATAAATCCAAATAGTAGTTTACATATATTTTTAAAAAGCATATCTGTGTTAATAAATAACAATCACACACCATTTTAGATGCAATGGTATCTCAAGACAAAATAGTCTTATCCTGAATTATAACACTACCTGTGTATGCTCGTTTGCAATAGGAGCTGTCGGGTAGGAAGACTCAGAAGCATCAAAGTTATTGGTACATGTGCTGCATGAGAGTTCAGGCTGAACCTGGGAAAGGCCTGGCAGATCTGTTCTGTTCCAGAAATATCCTTTATCTTCTTTAGTAACTAAAGAATATCCCAAGACATTAATTCTTTTCTTATAACTTTTCCCACCATTGTTGCTTATTTTGAGCTACAGATGTTTCTAAGAGGAGCAGAAAGTCAGTGGAAGTAACTCCAGAACTGTGGATTAGTTTCTAAGGAGTATCCTCACAGATTAAAAGCTCACCCAGAGACCCAGGCCCAGCCCAGCACCACTGCGCAAGACTTCCACGTGCCCAGGAGTCCCGGCCCAGGAACCAGGCCCAGACCAGCCCGGTCCAAGCCTGCAGGCTAGTACCTGTGCTGCGGTTGAGCATCTGTCAACACGTGGAGGTGCCTCAGCCCACTAGCAGGGATTATACCCCACCTGGAGGCCACCATCCCTAGAGGGGCAGCACCCTTCTTGGGTCATTGCCTTATCAAATTCCTCCCAGATATCAGTCTACTGAAGGTTAGGAGGTTTGAATAGTACTGTATAGTTTTATTGTAATTTTTTTTATTAGTAGTAATGTTATGATTATTCCTATTATACCTACTATTATTCCTACTTTTCTTTTATTAATATTTTTCTCATCCTCTCTGTTTTCCTCTCATCTATCTGTCTCCTTGGAGACACTTTCTCCCTTTTCACATGCTAACAACCAATTTCTTTTAATACCACTTTCACTACTCCTATGATATAGTACCTCTATAGATATACTTCTTATCTCATTAATATTGTATCCTATACCTCTACCCATCCTCTTTGTTCACCATTAGAAATCATGCTCCTTATTCCAAACCTATTGGCTAGGCTGTAGATAATAATCAAACTCATAATTTCTGTTTATATCTTGAAAGTGACTGTTTGAGTTAAGGATGCATATTGTGCTCCTAATATTGATCTCTCACATCAAGATCAGGTATTGGAAACCTGCAGGGACACTATAAGTCTATGGGGGGAAACTGCAGTACCTCAGATTTATACTCCTAGAGGGGAAGATACATGAACAATATGAGAAAACAAGAGAAGAAAGTATTCCAAACAAACCTAGATGCTACATCAATAAAATCCAATGACAGCATGGAAGAAGAAATGTTGGAAAGAGAGTTCAGAATGTACATAATTAAAGTGATCAGAGAAGCAAATGAGAGATGAGAGAACAAATGCAGGCATTGAATGTTTGCACCAATCAACAGTTGAAAGAGCAAATGCAGGAAGCAAAAGATCAATTCAATAAAGAGAGATTCTGGAAAAACAAAACAAAACAAAAAAAAAAAAAAAAAAAAAAAAACCAGAAATCCTTGAAATGTAGGAAACAATAACCAAATTAAAAACTCCATAGAAAACATAACCAATAGGCTAGATCACCTGGAAGACAGAACCTCAGACATTGAAGACAAAATATTTAATCTTGGAAACAAAGTTGACCAAACAGAGAAGATGGTAAGAAATCATGAACAGAACTTCCAAGAATTATGGGATGTCATGAAAAGACCAAATTTAAGAATTTTTGGGATTGAGGAAGGCACAGAGATACAAACCAAAGGAATGAACAATCTATTCAGTGAAATAATATCAGAAAATTCCCAAATATGAAAAATGAAATAGAAAATCAAATACAAGAGGCTTACAGGATACCAAATGTGCAAAATTACAATAGATCCACATCAAGTCATATTATAATTAAAAAACTTAACATACAAAATAAAGATATAATTTTAAAGGCTGCAAGAGAAAAAAATCAGATTACATTCAAGGAGAACCAATATGGATATCAGCAGATTGCTCAACCCAGACCCTAAAAGCTAAAAGGGCCTGGAACAACATTTTTCAAGCTCTGAAAGAAAATGGATGCCAACCAAGAATCTTATACCCAGCAAAACTTACCTTCAGATTTGATAATGAAATAAAATTCTTCATGATAAACAAAAGCTAAAAGAATTTACAAATAGAAAGCCAGCACTACAGACATTCTCAGCAAAATATTCCATGAGGAAGAAATGAAAAAAAATGTTGTAAGGCATCATAGGGAGGAACTACCCTAAAGGAATAGCCATATAAAAGGGAAACAAAATCAAATTAAAAACCAAAATTAAGCCAAAATGACCAGGAATACAAATCATATCTCAATAATAATCTTGAATGTTAATGGCCTGAACACATCAATCAAAAGATACAGACTGGCAAGTTGGATTAAAAAGAAAGACCCAACAATATGCTGCCTTCAAGAGACTCATCTCATAGAAAAAGATACCCACAGACTAAAGGTGAAAGGATGGGAGAAACATACCACACATAAGGACTCAGTAAAAAGCAGTAGTATCCATCCTCATATCAAATAAAGCAGACTTCAAGTCAAATTTAGTTAGAAGGGATAAAGAAGGACATTTCATACTGCTTAAGGGAAGCATAAATCAGCAAGACATAACAATCATAAATGTTTATGCCCCAAACAATGGCTCATCCATGTAAGTCAAACAAATCTTTCTCAATTCCAGGAACCAAATAGACCACAACACAATAATACTAGGTGACTTTAACACACCTCTTTCACCACTGGACAGATCCCGAGAACAAAGATACAAATTATCAAAATCTCTGAGACACTGTGAAAGCAGTGCTAAGAGGAAAATTCATTGCATGGAGTGCATTCATTAAAATATGGAAAAGTCAACAAATATAAGACCTAACATTACAACTCAAAGTCCAAGAAACAGAAGAACAGATCAACACCAAAAGTAGTAGAAACAGGAAATAGTTAAAAATCAAACTTGAAATCAATGAAATTGAAACAAAAGAAACAATTGAAAAAATTGACAAAATAGAAAGTTGGTTCTTTGAAAAAAATGAACATAAGTGATAAACCCTTAGCCACACTAACAAAGAGAAGGAGAGAGAAAGCTCAAATTACTAAAATTTGGAGTGAAAAAGGACATATTCCAACAGACATAATTGAAATACAGAGCATAATTAGAGGCTATATTAAAAAGCTATATTTCAACAAAACAGAAAATCTTGAAGACATCAACAGGTTTTGAGAGACATATAATCCACCCAATCTGAATCAGGAGGACATACACAATTTAAATACATCAATTTCAAGCAATGAAATAGAAGTCATCAAAAGCCTACCAACAAAGAAAAGTCTGGGACTACATGGATTCTCAGTTGAGTTCTACAAGACCTTCAAAGAGGAGCTCATTCCAATATTCCTCAAAGTATTCCTTGAAATAGAAGAGGAGGGGACCCTTCCAAAATCATTCTATGAAGCCAATATCACCCTGATACCAAAACCAGACAAAGACACATGGAAGAAAGAAAATTTCAGACCAATATCCTTAATGAACATAGATGCAAAAATTCTGAACAAATTGCATATGAAAACATATTAAAAAGATAGTGCACCACGATCAAGTGGGTTTTATCCCTGGGATGCAAGGTTGGTTCAACATCTGGAAATCAATAAATGTAATTCACCACATCAACATACTTGAAGAATCACATGCTTATTTCAATAGATGCAGAATAGGCATTTGGTAAAATACAGCACCGCTTCATGCTCAAGACACTAGAAAAAATAGGGATAGTAGGAATATTCTTCAACATTGTAGGGGGTATCTATGCTAAGTCCATAGCCAACATCATTCTAAATGGAGAAAAACTGAAAGCATTCCCCCTAAAAACTGAACAAGCCAGGGATGCCCTCTTTCACCACTTCTATTCAACATTGTCCTTGAAACTCTAGCCAGAGCAATTAGACAGACCAAAGAAATTATAAGGGATACAAACAAGAAAAGAAGAACTCAAACTATCCCTATTTGCTGATGACATAATTCTATATTTAGAGTAGAAGAAAAATTTCACCAGAAAACTTCTAGAATTCATAAATAAATTCAGTAAAGTAGCAGGATATAAAACCAATACTCATAAATCTAATGCATTTTTATTCATAAGTGATAAATCCTCTGAAAGAGAAATTAGGAAAACTAACCCATTCACAGTAGCCTCCAAAAAAATAAATAAAGTACTTGGGAATCAATCTAACAAAAGAGGTGAAAGACCTCTACAATGAGAACTACAGAACACTAAAGAAAGAAATTAAAGAAAATCTTAGAAGATGGAAAGATCTCCTGTGTTCTTGAATAGGCAGGATTAATCTGTCAAAATGGCCATTCTACCAAAGGTACTATACAGATTCAATGCAATTCCAATTAAAATCCTAAAGACGTACCTCATAGAAATAGAGCAAGAAATTATGAAACTCATTTGGAAAAATAAGAGACCCAGAATAGTTAAAGCAATCCTTAGAGGAAGAGTGAAACAGGGGGTATCACAATACCAGACATTCAACTATACTACAGAGCAATAGTAACAAAAACAGCATGGTATTGGCACCAAAATAGACAGGTAGATCAATGGTACAGAATAGAGGACATGGACACAAACCCACATAAATACAGTTTTCTCATACTAGACAAAGGTGCCAAAAACATACAATGGAGAAAAGATAGCCTCTTTGACAGATGGTGCTGGGAAAACTGGAAATCAATATGCAGGAAAATGAAACTAAACTCCTATATCTCACCCAGCACAAAACAACTCAAACTGGATCAAGGAGCTAGGAATCAGATCAGAGACCCTGAACCTAATAGAAGAAAAAGTAGGTCGGAATCTTCATCATGTTGGCTTAGGACCAGACTTCCTTAACAAGACTCCCAAAGCACAAGAAATAAAAGCAGGGATCAACAATTGGGATAGACTAAAATGCTTTTTCTCAGCAAAGGAAACTATAAAAAATGTGAAGAGAGAGCCTAAATATTTACCATACATACTTCAGATAGAGCACTAATCTCCAGAATATATAAAGAACTCAAAAAACTTTACACCAATAATACAAATAACCCAATCAATAAATGGGCTAATGAAATGAGCAGACAATTCACAGAAGACGATTTACAAGCAACCAACAAATATATGAAAAAATGTTCAACATCTCTATTAATAAGAGAAATGCAAATCAAAACTACCCTAAGATTCCATCTCACCCCATTTAGAACATGTATTATGAAGAATACAAGCAACAATAGGTGTTGGTGAGGATGTGGGGAAAAAGGTACGTTAATACATTGCTGGTGGGGCTGTAAATTAGTGCAGTGGAAAGCAGTGTGGAGATTCCTTAGAAAACTTGGAATGGAGTCACCATTTGACCCAGCTATCCCACACCTTGGTCTATACCCAAAGGACTTAAAATCAGCATGCTACAGTGATACAGCCACATCAATGTTCATAGTTGCTCAATTCACAATAGCTAGATTGTGAAACCATCCTAGATGCCCTTCAATTGATGAATGGATAAAGAAAGTGCTATATATACATAATGAAATATTACTCAGTCATAAAGAAGAATAAAATTATGGCATTTGTAGGTAAATGCATGCAGTTGGAGAATATCATGCTAAGTGAGATAAACCGATCCCAAAAAAACAAAGGCTGAATGATCTCTGTGATAAGCAGATGATGATACATAATGAGGAGTGGGAGGAAGGCAAGAATGGAGGAAGGATGGATTGTATAGAGGATAAAGAGGGGTGGGGAGAGGGTGCAGAGTAGGAAAAATAACAGAATGAGACAAACATCATTACCCTTTGTGCATGTATGATTACACAAATGGTGCGACTTTACTTCATGTACAACCAGAGAAACAACAGTTGTACCCCATTTATGTACAATAAATAAAAATAGATAAATAAGAAAGAAATGGAAAATTAAAAAAAATAAATAAATAAAGCTTACCACCTTAGAGTAACAGAATCAGAAGCAACATGGTCCGGGTGAGGTTTTGCTACTGGGATTTTTGTGTGAATTGGTTTGACATTTGAAGAAAGCAAACAGATCACTAGCTGAGGGGATTCTCCAGATCTGGTCCCCGACTAGGGTTATCAGTATTAGTTCAGAACTTTGCAGAAATGCAAACTCTCTCAAGTCCTGCCTCCCACAACTACAGAATCATCAACCCTGAGGATGCGGTCCAGAATTCTGGGTTTCAGCAATGTGTTGTTAATTCATGCTCAAGCCCAAGAATCAATGATTTAGCTGGCAGTTCCTCTGCAGTCATCCTGTACATCTGCTCTGAGTTAGTTTTAGTTGTTTTACTGAAATCAGGTCTTGATATGATGGAGGAAGGGGCTAGAACACAAATTTTTAATGCTGGGAGTTGGGAGCAACAAAGGCTGAATTCATTTCTTTGATATTTTCAAAGAAATTTCAGAAAGAAGAATTCAGAAAGGGATGGAAGCTCACATGAAAACAAATACATTACCACCCTTTACGTGTGGGCCTACCTTAACTTTAGACTGTTTCATGACAGGGATGTGCACTGGTGACTATGGGGTTGTAGGCCTGGATGAGGGCTGGGTTGGTAATCATTTTTGTGTCTCTGACAACATGTTAATCTGCCTCCCTATTTGTAACTTCTATTCACCCCAATTTGTGTTTTCTCTTTTTTTCTTCATAATGAATTCTAATGTACTTACATCTTTCCAGGGATTAGGCCTGACAGCAACAACCCACAATAAAGTGTCATGAGGTCACACAATATATGAGGAAGAATAGACTACAATTAAGCCAAGATAATTGAACGCCAGCAACACCCTCCAAAGTAGGGAACAATAAATCTTTGGCTCAAAGTACTGAGGGGTTGGGAGATGAAATTGGAACAGCTCAATCGAGCAGTTTAAAGCTCACTGTGAAAGAAAAAGACAACAAAAATTACCACCGATTCCTAGTCACATGAAAGAAGTTGAATCTTCACATGTAAAACATTTTCTTTAGAAGATGTATCATTAATGACAAGCATGTTACTCCTTCCTGGCTTGTTTTTTGCTGAACAATTGGGTATACCTTTACACGGGAGCCAGTGGTCAATTATTAGCAAAGTGGAGAAGAATTTTATAAAGAATTCCTAACTTAGTGACTGGGCTGTAGCTCAGTAGTGCAGCTCTTGCCTGGCTTGCTCCTCAGAACCTAAAACTAAGCAGCACAGCCTTTAAATTAAGTCACAACTCATTGTATATATTAGTATTTTTTTCCAACAGTCAATTGAATGTATACTTGCCTAGCAAAGATTTTTAACTCCGCAGTCCCTACAAAGCAGAGGCAGGTTCGTGTTTTGGTGTATTTTTCTTGCTCCAAGTTAACCAGAAAACTGAGCTACTCTTACATATGTGACTGTGAGGAACTTGGAAGTACATACTAAAATGAACATAGCTATTGTTTTTCATCACTTCCTGTGGGAGAAACAAAGAGACTATTACATAGTCAAAGATGAAAAAGAACACAGAGATGAGAACTTTCATTTTATTTAGAAATCATTCAGTTTCTGTGGGGCTCTATAGCAAAGAACGATTTAATATTTTTGAATCTGTTTCTATACTACCATATAATAAAAATTTTCATAATTAGGTTAGCTTAGTCCCTCAGAAAATATTTAATGAGTTTTCATTAGGTTCCCAAATGTGGACTAATCATTACCCAATCAAGTCATGATATTAATCCTTTCCTCAACAAACACATATTCCATTGTGGTGTTGGGTGGATTCAAGACTAAGACACATGACAAAATTGCAGGCTAGCTAGTTGTGCTCTGGATTAGCAAATAATCGAACCATATATAGAGAAAAAATTACCATAGAATGGAGAAGCTTCAAATACTGGACTTGAGCTTAACTTCAAATTTAATTCTTTTCAAAATAGTAAGGAACCTACTCTCTACCTTCTTTCTAGGACCTCTCTAAAATCCTACAAAAACAGACACAAAGTTTTCAGTACATTTTAAAGACATTTGTATCATAATATCAGGTACTGCATTCCCTTCTATTAGTATTTCATAGGCTACAAAGGATATCATCTAAAATTTGGTTTTTATCAATTGATGAACTGGGTAGATGAAGGAACCAAACTATATGGAAGATTAAGAAAGTGTAACACTGGACAATTTCCCCATATGAAGAAAAGAGAGACAAAAGAGAAAAGAAAGCACACAGAAACAGAGACAGAGAGACCAAGAAGTAGTGAGAGACAAAGAAGCAGAGAGAAAGGAGGAAATCAAAGCAAAAGCAGAGGAGAAATAAAAGTAAACCACACCAAAACAAAATGTTAAGGATAAGAAAAAATCTGGGTATTCGAAGGCTTGAGATGTGTGTGGATGTGTGTGTGTGTGTATGTGTGTTAGACGCTCTTTAGCAGATATCTCACCACACACCCTTGATTGATGGGCCAGTCTTATTTGAAAACAGGACCTCTGTGGGTAAACCTCTGCTCACTGTGAACCGGAAAAGCAAAGCCCTGTGTCTTGTGGCTTCACTAGAGTGACAGACAATTCTGGACCCACTGCCAGTGAATACCTGCTATTCTATTGACATGAATATGCATGGTGAATAAATGCTGTCCTTTGAAGCAGAGTGAGTTGACTTCAAAACCAGTAACCTTGAACCTGTAAGGATAACCCAGAAAAAAAGGAGGCTGTAAGGACAAAGGTAGTTAGGGACACTTCTCTCACTCCAAAAATGTAGCAGGCATTAGAAATGCATACGTGTGCTAATTAAATACATTTCATTTACTTTTAGATCTTTTTTTGCTTAACTAAGGGGAAAATGTACATTATTTAAAGGAAGTAAACAAAATGAAAACACAAAAGAAAGGAACCATTTTGATTCAAATCTTGGCAAATATCCAACTAGCAATAACTTGAAGATTTAATATTATTACATGCACAAAAAAATAAAGCCTAATGCTCATCCAAGCATATTTCAATCAAAGCTCTCTCTGGGAACCTTCCTACTGACAATACAATTTCGTGCAAAATAAACAATAAGATGCAAAAACTACAGTAAGCAGTTTAGGAAATTACATATCAAATATCTTCCTTGGAGCCTGGGGGTCTTATGAGCTGAAGTTTTGCCTAACAGGTCTCATTGCATATGCAGATTTAAATAATTCACTTGTTTAAGAAATCTCCTATTCTCTATTTACTCAAGCACTTCAGCAGTGGGTTGTCGCCAGTAGTCATGCCAAGAGTCAAAGGGAAGAAGAATCTTTTTCTAGTTTTGAAGGAAGTGATATGAAAATAAGTAGCAAGCTTACAATTTTGCAGTGAAGTGAGGTAACAATAGTATATTCAGTGGAAATCAGTTCTAATAAGTGTGATTTCAGAAACCATGGCAATTCATAGAGATATGCATACATGTACACTAAATATCTGTGTGGGCAAGATTAGTTACCTAGTCAGCTGGATATCCTACCTCTCTGCTAACACAGGTGAGAATCCCAGAGAGAGATGCTGTCCAAGACTCAAGAACAGAAAGCATAAGCACTGGGACATTAACAGTTCTCTTAGGACTTACAAATGGTGGTAACTCTTTTCCCTATTCAAATAACAACATGCAAGACTTCATGTATCCAACTGTCACTCAGTGCATGCAGAAAGCTTGTAGAATCTCCTGAAAATACCAAAATCTGCAGACGCTCAACTCCCTTAAACAAAATGGAGTAGCATTTATATATAGTTTTACACACATCCCCCATTACACTTTAAATCATCTCTAGACTATATACAATGTATATTATAAAGAAAATGTTATGTAGGTAGTTGTTATATTTTCTTGTTAGGGAATAATGACAGGAAAAAGTCTGTATATGTTTAGTAAAAGACATAATTTTTTTCAAATATTTTATCAGCAGTTAGTACAAATCTTGGAAGCAGAACCTGCAGAGAGAGATGCTGACTATCTCTGTGTCTCTCTGTCTCCCGCCTCAAAATGTATGTATGTATCCTTCCAGATTCCCAAGTTATTTAGACTTTGATTAAATTGAATAAATCTCCAGTTTTCTCTTGCACTCATGGATTTTCTCTGATGATTTAGCCAATAATAGAATAATAAAATAAAAAGACAACAACAATAAACTAACCATATCTTCTCTAAGAGAGGAAATTAACAAAATCAATGTGTGCAACCCAAGTTGTACTGAGGTAGCTATTCAGAGCTTTTGGTATGAAGGTCCATAGGGAGATGATCCAATTATCAAAATTCAGAAACTTTGAAAATATGTGTCTTTATTTCAATCCCATTTTAAAGCATTTTTGATTAAACATGTATTTGAAGGGATGTGGAAAACACTTTTCTTATCACTTCTTTTTCAGATAAAAGTGGCCCACAGAGTCTAAAACATTGTGAATTGTAAAAGCACATAAGAGGCATGGGCTTAGCTGGATGTGTTCTTTATGCTTTTCAGACTCTGCTTCATATTTTCAGCTTTCTCTGCAAAATCTCACAGGTATTCCACAAACTTCCATTTTATACATATAAATATATCATTTTCAGGTGTGTGTGTGTGTGTGTGTGTGCGCACGTGTGTGCGCACATGTGAATACACACACACACACACATAAACATCACTGAGTCTAAGACTGTGGGAAATTCAAAGTAGAAGAAATTATCTTGCTTCAAGTGGGGTTCACATCCTTACTGGGATACAATGACCTGTTTAGATGAAAAGTTGACTTCCAGTTCAGAGCTCTTTTGCTTTCCATCATAAAAAAAAGGGCACAGAGGAAAAGCTGACTTGCTCATGAGGTCAGGGGAGTTTTCCTGGGATGATGAACTTGTGAAGAATAGACAATAGTGGGAAAACTAAGCCTTCACTTGGCGGCACATTGGGAAACATGAAAGTCAAACTGTTTCCAGTGCTTTCCTGTGATGAGAACTGTATGATCTTAGTGAATCTTGGTGATCTTATGTGAAAAGAGACTTGACGTTTGCTTTCTACACAGCTTTAGTTGTTGAGATATTTTACAGTAAATCAGTATTTACTGGGTGTTGTTATAATAGAAAAGTGCTAAATTAGGTGGGCAGACCAGGTGGTTAGGATGATCAAAGTATCAGGGGGTGAATGTTGACATACAGTTATAGGGTTCATGAACAAAGAAGGGTTCCTGGAGTTCATGTAGCAGATGGTGATAGGAAGATGTAGTAACAAAATTCTCACTTCAGTTTAGGAAATGTTATATTCCAAAAGTGGGTTTGAGAATCCATTGACTAGGGTAAATCACAAGAAGGCCAATGTTTTATTCAGTTAAAAATTCATCATTTTTCCAGCAAATACTTTTTGAACCATTGCTGTGTCACAGTCAGTCTTCTTTGGGCAAAGTAGCTTAACTTTCTTAGAACATGCATTCCGTGGGGGAGCAGAGATGGAATATAAGTCACTCTTGAAATAAATTTTTAAAATCAGATAAAGTTATGTTCTACAAGGAATATTAAGTGAGAAGATGTGAAGGAGATGAAATACATGGCTACCTTTGCTGATTGCTCAAGGAAAGTCTATCTCAGGGGGTGATAGGAGATACATTAATGATGATTCATCATAATGAAAGAAAATGGAAAGTACAAATGCCAGCCAAAATGTTCTAAGTCACCCATACACAAAAATGTAATGAATGAGCAAAAAATCTCAAAGCTTCTCAGAAAAGTCTGCAAAGGAAAGTAAAATAAAATAAAATAAAAGACTGCCTTCCCTTTTAACCTATTCAAACAGCCCTCTTAATGGCCTTCCTCCAATCAGTTTGCCTAAGAGGGAAAAAAAGCAAAAGCAAATATAGGCCAACAAATAACAAACACAGAACTCTGTTCCATGGATTGTCTGCATTGTTTACTTTAATAAACTCAACCTTTATTTTGGGAAGAGACTGGATACAGAATTGAGCTCACTTGCATATGAATGAATATTCAACTACACTCAAACTAAATAGCTTTAAGTCATTCTTTGACAGGGCTAAGAAGAAACCAGCCATGCAAATATCCAGAAGAAAAACATTCTGGAGAAGGAAGAGTTCAGTATGGACTCTAAGTTAGAGCAACTGATACTCAGATGGAGACTGAGACTGAGACTAGGGACCAAGCTGATGGGGTTGGGATTGTTAGGGGACCAACAGATGTGGATGGTGGGAACAAGAGGTTAAGGCAATAATTCTATAATATGGACCCACTGTGCTGACCCCAACATGCTCTTTTTTCCAAGAGGCAATTTACTTCTGTCTGGCCTACATGGATAGGCTGTGTAACATTCCTCAGTGAACTACCTGTTATCTGCAGGAAAAATGTGGGCCCTAAATAATATCAACAAGAGGAACCCAAGCTCCCCTTGACAGGGAATACTTGCGTGACCAGATTCTGAAACTCAGGGAGATAAGCATAATTCCTCCTAACCATAAAATCTATAAGAATGTTTTATTAAGAATCCAATTAGAAGCAGTCAGCATGGGTCAAGGTGACCTAGAGTTGTCATGGCAGTGGGTACTTGAAAGTCTGATATCACTCTGCTGTCAGTCAAAAGTCAAGAGGTGGACTCTCTGGAAACTTTTCTGGGATCCCCAAGCATGTTGTCCCTCTCCTCTCTGAGAGGACCCACTCTCTCTTGAGACTGTCCCCTTTCCCTTCTCCTATCCCTTCAATAAACTCATGTCTTGTTACTCTGAGCAACATGTCTAAAATATTTCTGCCTAGAGCATAAGAATCAGGGTTTGAAGGAGGGTCTTTGCATTGTCTCAATTTGTCAGAAGGTCTCAGTTCTGAAACAGGATAAAGATAGGTTTTATTACTAATATGGATTTGTCCAAGCTAAGCATGGATGTTTATTAAACTTATGAAGGTTGAGAAAAAAAAAAGATGATTCTAGATAATTTGTGCATAGTTGGGACAGATTTCTGCAACAAAAGGACAGATTAAGGAGAAATTATGTTCTTGTTCACATCGAGCAAGAATAAAGGAAGTCCAGGCATTGGCTTAGAGTTCTCCTTAAGTAGTATTTGATGAAGAATAATATATATTAGATAAGTGACAGGAAAAAAGAAAGCCCCCTGGCTTCAGGGGTGGGAAAACAGTGGGAAGGCAAATATATGTGAGCAAAGTCAGCTTGCAGATTCCTGTGGCTGGCATTGTTAAGAATTTGCAATTGTTCTTTGGTCAGGTAAAGGATGGGGAGGTGGATGTGGAGAACTTTTACTTTACTGCTTTTAAACAAAGGGAGACTGCTGAGAATGTCCCTGCATTTGATTGTCTCAACTCAGCAATCCTTTGCATTTGGGGGAGAAATATTTTGGTGTCTTTCCACTACTTACGGAGAGGCCAATGAAACTGGATACTATGACAAGTTCACCTTTCGTGCTCTGAAAAGAGGGCAAAGCGAATATAGGAAATAAGGAATCACAGCAAATAAATGCTTTTTAAAGCAATGGGACTGAACAAGATATAGAGGGGGAAAGAGGGAGGTCGTTCATAAGGAAGGTATAGAAATCAAATCTATATTCATTTATCAAAACAGCAAGACCCTTCAACCCGAGAACATGATTACTATTTAAATTTTGTTTGACCTGAATAGAAGTGCAGACCAACATGCAAAAAGGTGGGTTAAGTCAAGGATAAACTTGCCTTCCTGCTATTTTCACCAGAGTTAACGTTAGTATAGATGTTGTTTTCCATTCTCAGCTTTACCTGATTTTAATTAGTTATTTCATTTAATTCATAGTTAAGTGTGTCCTAGCAGACTGATCAATGTTTACCAAATTTCCAAGGAAATGTTTTATTAGTTGGAACTTCTTTTACAAGGAAGTGAGGATTTTTTCCCAGGGATAATCAGCTAACTCTTTACCAAGGCACAGCTTGGTACGATCTTAAAATCTGTTTTCAAAAGATCTAACACAAGATTTCACAGTATATAACTTCCTAATTCTTATTTCAATTGATAAGCAGTAACTTTTGATTTCCCAATTACTTTAGCCCAGAGAAGAAACTTTGGGATTCAAAGAAACCCTACTTTGTGGTTCAATACTTTTAATTACTAGTGACTTTAGCCAAGTTGCACAACATTTTCATGAACAGTTTTTATACCTCTAAAACAAATGATAATACCTCCTATGATTGTTGTGAGAATTAATAAAATAGTGAATTTGGGACATTACTAGGTAAGTGATTAGCACATACTAAGCACAAACATGCTATTGAATGCTTTTGTTAAACTCAGAGGAGAAGGAATACGCCCTTTCAGGGATCAAGCAAGACTACACTTAACATCTTTAAATTGAATTTTTTTTGTTTTTCTTTTGGTACCAGTGTCTGAATTCCGTGTAGCTGAGTCACATCCCCAGCATTTTTCTACATTTTATTTTGAGACAGGGTCTTGCTAAGTCCTTAGCACCTCTCTAAGTTACTGAGGCTGACCTCAAATTAAAATCTTACTGTCTCAGTCTCCTGAGTTCTTGTGATTACAGGCATGCACCACCAGGCCTGGCTTTGAATTGATTTTTGAAACTTTGTGTGTATACTTAATACTCCTCATAACAATCTGTTTATGTTAAATTAAAATGATTCTCCAGCAAATAATACAACTTATTGACCCCTCAAGAAAAGCCTCTGGTCTTACATATACACGCTACCTGAAAACCTGCTCTATGTCACCTGGAAATCATGCTTCAAAATGAGGTATTCAGGTGAAAAGGAGAGTCCATCTCTAAGTCTTAATATATTTGATTAATTTCAATGTAGCATACGTATTTGTGAAAAACAACTTTGATTCTCAGGTAGAAAGATGGAAACACTTTTAACCACCTTTACTTCTTCACTTTGTGACCTAAGTCTGAATGATGTTTATTGACCACTTTTACCAAATCTAGGAATAGACTCTACAGAGTGTAAGTGGGGGAGAACATTTATATCTGTGTCTGAGCTGGAAAGTTGAAGGAAATGGCATGAAGACTTTCATATACACTTTGAGTTTTGTTTCTAGACTATACATGCAATTTTTCACCTGTGCCCCCATGTTTTAAATACTTTTGTGTAATAATGTGACTTTTGACTTACCATATGCATCTACTTCTGGAAAAAGTGTTAGGTTGGCACAAGACAAGTCACTCCCACCAGAATTATCACAGTAAATTGTTATTTCATGCAAAACGAAGAAAGGGTACAAGTGTAAATATTTGCAGCTTTTTGATTTTTTTTTTTTTTGGTTTTCTGAAAACTTAGTTTCTTTCCTTTGTTAATATTACAAATGATTTGTGTGCCTTTATAATTTACCCCTATAAGTCTAAAAATTTCAGATTAGAATTACTGATCAGGGATGAATTATTTCCCCTCTGGTAGCCAGTACAGGAGGGGTATTGGAAGCAGGGCCCCATCTGGTGTTCAGCCCCGAGGATGTATCTGAGAGATTGATCAAAGGAGCAGTGGATGCCTGCCTCATGGATGCCCCAATTTCACAGACTCTCTCTTTGTATTTTATAGTCCTCTACTATCTCTCATTGCACTTAGCATAGAATTGCAAATTCCTATTGATTGATTAAACCAATTTAGACTGGTTCACTTGCAGATGGCCCAAAGGGAAAAACACAAAAACAAACAAAAAAAGAAAAAAAAAAAATTCCAGGTTCTTTCATTTCAAGAGCCTTTGGATGCTTTGCAATGTAGAGAACAATGCTTCCCTCTGTCACTCTGGCTCTTTTTTTTCAAGATTCCTTAAAGGTTGTTATTGTTTTTTCCCCAAACAATTTGTAAATAGCAGAATATAAAACACGCAGTTGTTCCTAGTAATTTGCAGTTTTAGACTTACATCCTGATGCTGTTTTCCCCTGATTCATTAATTAAGGCACAATGGAAAAAAAATCTCAAGCTCACACTTCCCTCAGATGGATATAGCTATTTTCATATTTTCAATGAAAGGGCAGAATCCACTCATTTCTTCTAAACCTTATGAATTGGGGGTGCACGCAATCTAACTCAAAGTCTGAACCAAAAATATTGACATTGTGGCAGTGGTCTGTGGTGGCTCATATCTGTAATTCTAAGGCAAGAGGATTCCAAGATCAAGGCCAGCCTCAACAGTTCAGCAAGACTTTTCCTAGAAATAAAAATTTAAAGAAATGTTTTGGTGTAGGGTAGTGGTAGACACCCCTGGATTAAAGAACTGGAACTTTTAAAACAAACAAACAAGCAAAGACAGTATTGTAGATGGTACACAGGGAGGATCTGGGAGGACAATACCTAAAATAAATATACCTTATGTTTGCTTCTATGATCACAGACACTGTAGCCTTAGTGCCCTAACCAAACAAACAGAACTTAACTTAAAATGCCAACATGCAGAACATGAGAAAATGCATTTGGGGGGTAAATGACAATGTTTCTCTCTATCATAATTTTAATTCCTCATTTTTGAGCATTCTGAAACATAAACAATGTTCCTAAGTCAGCCACACAGTCTGTATAGTTTTGGGTCATGACTCTGATGAATATCATACTCCTATTTTTGGGAAATGATAATTGTTTGTGCACTTGATCTCTTCATGCTTGAATGGATATTTTTGTATTTCCGTATATTTTTATTGGTGCACTATAGCTGTACATAGTGGTGGGATGAATGGGTTTTCTTTTAGAGACATTCCTTGGTGATACATGTTAGTACCATCATCCACAACTATATTAAACCATTCAGATTGAATACTATTCTGTATTTTATATCATGCCTTAGGATTATGAAAACTATTTTCTAATGATCAAAAGGTTTCATCCACATATTTTACTAATTTTTAAGTTTACTGTAGTCTTAATATACACAAGTAGGGGTATTTTATTCCCTTTTTGTGTACTTCAGGATTGCATGGACATTCTCTAGCTTCTACTACTTGGTTTTCATGATTTAATGTGTATTCTAGGTCTTTGTTCAATCCTGGCTTTTGTATTGTGTTTGTAGATCCCTTTCAATGGTCTGGGTGAAAAAAGAGGAAGGAAGGGGACTGAATGACTTTCCAGGGTATTTCCACTTCTACCATTTTGCACATTGAACTGCATATTTGTAAAAAGAAAATTAGATAGGCACCAGTTAAAACTACTGAATTCTGCTTCCTCAAATAATGTACTTATATGCTGTATGGATAGACAGACATAGTATACACACACACACACACACACACATACACACATATACATATACATAGAAAGAGACTGATTGTTATTTCCAAGGTGTCACTGATATTCAAGAAGGGAAATATATAAAATAAACGGCTAATGTGTTGTCTTTTGTTCATTCCAAGGCATAGCCTTGAAGAGTGTCCCTTTTCTGGTCTAAGAGCATGTTTCACACTCAAAAAAAAACCAAAAAAACAAAAAACAACAAAAAATACCTCTCTAATACTGCAATATTTTTTTTTTCCTTTTCTCCACATTATGACATGAGTTTTTAAAGGGCAAAAACCTTGGCTTTTTTTTTTTCTTTATATGCATTAATATCCATCACAGGAGAAGGACCTAATAGGTGTGTAAATCAAGGAACCAATTGAATTTGATCTAATCTGAGCAGAAAACCTCAAAAAGTGATGTAAATTTTACTTAAAATAGGTAATCAAGTGTGAGAAAGCCTTCCCTAATCACATGGAGATTGTATATTCTCTCCACAAAAGACTATGTGAAAGACAATTATTTTATCTTTGAAATAGTAACCCACTGCCACTCAGTTAAAGACCTGATTACATAAGTGATGAATTGATTCTTTCCTTCATTCTTCCAACAAATACTCATTAAGGACCTTCTACATGCATGGGGTCTAAGTTAGGCACTGTAGGGGGTACAGTGACAAATAAACTATGGTGTGGATTACTCAATTTCCCATAATATAAAGGAGGAAATCAAAACCTAGTGGAGACAGCATTAAATTTTAGCTCAAGGCAGAATATGGGTGCTCAATGAGTCCCATGTGAAGAATGTATTCCAGGAGGGTTCAGAGGAAGACAGAATGCCTGGTCACTTGGGCTTTCATTAGGGAGTGGGGATTGAGGAGGATGTTAGCAATGTTTAAGACTAAGAGATGTGACATTTGTGTGTATACACCTCAGAGAATGCAGAAATCTGGACAGGGTGGGAGTGGGGGTGTAATAGAGTTTCAGCCAAGCTCAAAATGCGCCTAAAAACTGTCAAAGTGAATGGGGCAACCAGTGAGGGGCAAAAGGTTCAGGTTCCATTTTTTCTTCGAAGGTAAATAACAGTTTTTGCACGGGTCCAGTACTATGCTAGGATGTGTGTGGATTGCTACCTTCTCCAGATATACTCATTGGAATTACACACACCATGTGCATGAGGAGTGCTTAGGTTCCTGCACATCCCTGAACAACAGCAAGAAAACATGAACACTGCAATAAGGAGAAAGCAGGAAAGAAAATGTAAAAATGTATATGGAAGTTATTAAACATTGATACGGGTGAGCAGGGAAAGAGATGAAATTTCTTCTTTTCTGTTTGTCTGGGTTTGATGCTCACCTGCCTCGCCTGGAGGCAAGGGAATAAAACTTTAAAGGTCTCTTCATATAATTCCAAGGCACTGCAACAGAATGGCTGTGGCTCTAACCCCAGGCATTCTGGGAGTCACACACCAGCTTTTCCTGAGTTCCCGTTCTGTGATAGTCCGAAGTACTAGGATTACAAATGAAATGTGGATTAGGCTCGTTTTGGAAGGAGTTATCTAGGAATCAGAGAGCAACTCTCCTTAGAGGCTTTATATCACTTGAGTATATGGCAATAGGAGCTGATCCTTTTATGCCCAGTTACCATGTCTAGAATCTGCTTTGTGCACCTCTCCAGCAGGGAACACAAGGACCGGTCAGGATCCAGGTTCTGGAGTACCTGTTTCCTACTCTCCAAATAAGGGAGACAATGTTCGCATTTGAGAACTCTGGAAGTCATCTGACTTCCTTGGAGACTGGGGTTCTCTCTGAAGAAATTTTCAAACATGTTCCCCCTGCTATTGAGTTTCTATTTGGGGAGATTTCTACCTACCCATTGAAGCTGCAATGAGTCCAACTAGGGAGAGATTTTGAAAAATATACACATCCTGGAGACAGTTCTGCAATTCTTCAAGCGTGCCTTTTTGGGGACAAAGCAAAACAAAACAGCAACCCACAATTTGTTCTTTTTTTTATTATTGAATTTTTATACTAAGTCCAACACCTTTTTTTGTGGTTATTTGTATTTTTCCTTTTTCATTATCTTTCAATATTTGTAAGCTGAGGTCATCTGAATGACCCAGTAAAAAAACTAAAATAAGCAAATTTGGCATTCAGATCTTTGTTATCTTTTTTCCTTATCTGTGAAAGCATCAGTTGCTTATTCAAACTTAGATGTGAATGTTTAAAGTGTTAATGAGTCAGAAATTTTGCATTTTAAATACAAAGATCAAATCCTTAAAGAACAGAAGCCTTCCTGATGGGGTTATGAGCATTACTGAATGTGTGGGCCAATGTTTCTAAGTCAGATTGGGTGGGCGATCTGCGTGTCTTTCAGTTGAGAGGATGAATGCTTTAAAAGCTCAGTGAGACTAGTAGCCTGCCTCCAGACACAGCCTCTACTGCCTGTTTTAGACCCTCTGTGTTAGCAAGAGACTAGGGCTGCTCCCAGGAAACGAGGGGGGCAGTTCTTTGACTTATATTTGACAATAACTCATTGAAAGTAATGAAAAACAAAACAGAACAAAAACCTGATGCTTATGAAAAGGAAGATTTGTATGGGCTGAAATATAGGCCAGCTCAATTTTTCTTATCCTTCTTAGGTGTTTCCTCTTTCTTCCCATGTTTCTTTTCTCCTTTCATTTTTATCTTCTAATCCATTATTCCTTGAGGTGTGCCGGGAATTCCTTTAGCAAACCTGTGGTTTGTTTAGCAACAAACTCCCTAGAAGACAAACAAATAAACAGTCTAACTTTATTTACATGTGGTTTTGTGATTTTCATGATGTAATTCACTCCTATCCGGACTAATTTGTCTTACAGGAATAGGTGTGAGCAGAGTTCAGTATATCATGAATTCAATCCTCCCCACATACACACACCTAAAAAAAATCCATTCATCAAAGAGATGAAGAGATGAATAAGGAAGAAAATCTTGCCACCAAAGAATTTATTCAAGAAGTCTTCCACTTATTGAAGTGTCATTTTGGTCTTTCCATATTTGAAGTTTGGGGCCAGCGATGTTCTACTTCTTTTTCTGTTGAGGTGGGGGAAAAAAATTCAGATCTCAGCTGGGTTCTCAGTTTTTTCTTTCTAAGAAAAAGTGAGCCCTAGGGAAGAGGAGGAATTTGAAGAGTTTGTGTGTGTGTTTTCATTAGTTGCTTTGAGATTCAGAACTTTTGTTCTATTGCCACTTTAAAAAATATTTTTTTTCTCTTTAAGTCAGCAGGGAACCAGAGATGATGAGCCCAGGACTTGGTTTCAGCCCTGGGGCACAACATCATAAGATTTAAATAATGTCTTATAGGTTTTCATACCTTTTTTCCAGGGAGTTCTAAGCATGTTGAAATGTGCAGGTTTTGCTCTCAGTATTCATTTCCCACTGGCTTTCCTTCTTTTCAGTATTTTCTCGTTCCAGACACTTTTTCCTTCCTTTTTCTTCTTTTATTTTGTTTCTCTTTTAATTCCCTTTCTTCTCTGTTCCTTCTTGTTCATTCATTCCTTTCTTCAGTCTTTCTTTCTACCTCTGACTTCACTTTTTAAAAAAATCTCAACCAAATTCCACTTACATAATTTCATGCAATAATTTCCCTCATAACACATTGGAACATTTTGAAGAAAAGAAAAAGTCATTAACATGAATAATGAAAATAGTTCAAATGGAGGTATATCAGTAAGATGAGAGGAACTATTCAATCAAGCTTAAGCAAACATTTTGGTCAAAGTCAATATAACTGTGGCTATCACTGATACTGCACACCACAGAGTTCTGCTTCTTCTTCCTTCTTGGCATCTGGTAGCATCAACCCTTTTTCTTCCTTTAAGTTGACTGTGATCACAGTCCCTGCTTTGGAAGGTAAGATGGGAATACCAGAAAAGTTGATAAAAAACAAATGTGGCAAGAACAGATGCCATGGTGATCAAGATATACTATCCAAGGTATGAGTTCAGTCGACCTGAGTTCCAGAATGAGTATAAAGCAGGACTAAATCTTTAGATTTGCAGTCAGAACGTAGCATGAGCAAGAAATAAAATTCATTTTAAACCTTTGCGATTTGGAGGTTGTTTGTTACACAGTATATAACATACCCTATTCTAAGGAATATAGTAACCAAGAGGAGAAAACATAAAATAAGCTATTGGCTTTCAGAGATAAGAGGGTAGAGGCTCAAAAGAAAATAAGAAATGAGGTTAAATTATTGTCACTTTAAGGAAGATTTCCCCAAGAGTGTAAAAGATGGCTGAAACTAATCCTGTATTTTGGATGAATGCAGAAAGTGCTAATTCCTGTTGTCCATGCACATGACATATTTAAGATCTGAAAAATACTTCAGAACATTTGCAAATGTTGCTGTAGCTAGCCAAGAGAAAAATGTGCCTTGTCAAAAGTGTTTCTTTCCATGATTTGAAAATCCAACTCAAAGCCTATGCCAGCCTGGGCTGTAAGTGAACCCACTACCCTTTTTTGGGGATTGGCACTATTCTTTCAACATTTTCATAATTTAATCATTAAACTCATCTATCAGATATTTATTTGAGACGTAAGTATACTTTGGAGTTTTCTTTTTATTGTAGGATGTGGAATATATTAGGAAGAACAACAACTGAAAATTAGAAAAACTAAACACCAGCTCAAATTCTGCCATTAAATAGCTATATTATTTCAGATAAACAAAACTTAGCCTCAATTTTTCTCATCCATACAATGAGGGATGGTCTCTAACATGACTTCCAGTTTGAATATTTCTTAATAACAAGTATGATACCACAACTGATAAGAAATAATAGTAACTGATCCTTTAAATGATTGTGATTTGTTAAATAAGATAAACTTGTATCATTCCATTGGTGCAATCAAAAACTGTGAAAAGGAGGTGATTTTACTGTATTTACATGCTGTCGAGGAGTTTTTCATAGCTTTATAGATACTGGCAGAAGCCATGACCCTCCTGACTTAGAGACAAGAGACTATAATTCATAACAAAAGCAATATTAAAAATATCAGCATTTCTTGTGCTGAATGCCTAGGCCCCAATGTCCATAAGGTAATATGTAGAGGACCAAGTGACTCCTACACACAAAATAGTTTGTAATCTTAGGGAAACCAAAGCTTTTATATAGGACATTAAATAAGTCTATCATGAGCCCCAAAAGGAGGCATCTTTATTACTACTAGGCAGAAAACCTTGACTGCCCTCTGCTGCAGAGGGAGATACTCTATATGTTCAGTGCAGTAAGAAAAACCTGCCTTTTCTGGAGGGTGATACAAACTCCAAGGCAAATACAAAGCAAATAATACAAACGTCTTTGAAACAACACAGAACAAAGACAATTGGTGTTTTTTGCTCATAACACGTGCAAAAATACAAGAGACACAGAGAAAATCATCTCTCTAAATATGTATTCATTGTTTTTATATCCTCTTGGCTTCTGAAAAGTTTTCCATGAGTAAGCAACTCTATCAACCACTTTGATTAATCTGACCAACAGATGCAGGAGCCCAATCTGTTTGATTTCTCTCAAAGATAATTTAATTAAGTTGACTACCTATAGGATTCCAAAGAACAGGATGGTCTCAACCTGTAATATTTGACATCACCAATGTCACAAAGTTCTTATTCTCAATCATCTAAACAGAGATCATAAACCATTGGTTTTATCACAGAAACCCAGGTGTCTTTGTCCTTAAGGTTTTTTTACTGACCTTTCCATTTGACAACAAAGTATTAATTCAAGTAACACAGAATTTATTAGTACTTGCACGGACTGTATCTTGGTCTGCAGAAGGGAAAGTATAGTATTTTATGATCCAGGAATAGCCAGGGGTTGAGATGAACTTAATGCTTTCTAGACCTGCCTTGATGTATTGATCATTTCAGGTTAAAGTCAGGTACAAATCTCCCACCATATTTTCTAATTGAATGACCCCCATTACTGGGATAGTACCTAGCAGTTGCACATTAAAAAAAAACAACAAAACAAAACAAACAAAAAACAAGAAGTCAGTAACATAGTTATCTCTCTAGCAATTAAGGATAATTTCGTCATTGAGTATGATAGATTTCAAAACCAAATTTTCTTTTTTATTTTCTACAAAAAATAAAGTATTATAAATATTGCAATATTATATTTAATTTACTATCCACATTTCAATAATTTACTATCACATTTCAACATTGAAGTTCCCTTCTGTCAGTGCCCTTGAATAAAATATTTTTTCACCTAAGCTCCTTTAATTAAAAAAAAAAAAAATATATATATATATGTATATATGTATGTATAAAGTGAGCAAGAATGTTCACAAATTATGAATTTGGGCCAGGTATGGTGGCATGCGCTTATAATCCCAAATGTCTCAGGAGGCTGAGGCAGGAGGATCACAAGTTCAAAGCCAGCCTCAGCAAAAGCACACTAAACAAATCAGTGAGAACCTGTCTCTAAATAAATACAGAATAGGGCTGGGGATGTGGCTCAGTGGTCAAGCGCCCCTGAGTTCAATCCCTGGTACCAAAACAAACAAACAAAAACCCGAAATATCAAGTCAGTCAAGCTTTATTTCAGGCGGTATGCAGATAAGAAGCTCTGATCCCCAACGTAGTATGCAGATAAGAAGCTCTGATCCTAAGAAATTCCTGTTGTGTCTTGTGTCTGAAATTCCTACCATTAGATAGAAGCTTTTTTCTTTGTTTTTTTTTTTTTTTTTTTCAATATTAAGGGGAAGATTCCTGTTTAAGGAAAATATTCCTAGAAAGGAAATATTCTTCATCAGTATTTGTTATCTATGTACTTTCAATTAGTAAGAGACTTTTCCACTATAACAAAAACTAGAACAAAACAAAACAGCAAACTATGAAACCCACAATAGGTCAGTTTTCAAAGGAACAGAAGAGAGAAATCTTAATGGGCTAGCTATGAAAATGAAGGTTTGTTTGTGACAGAAAGGAAGGTGGTAAACATTGTAGTTTAAGGACACAAAGCAAAAAAAGACCCCTTGGGTCAAAAAGAGACAGAATAGCGATCAGATTCTGCCAAAATCCCGTTTTTGTTTTTTTTTTGTTTTTTCCTAATAATAATCCTTCAGGATATATAGAGTTGCAAAATAATTGGATCCTGGAAACAGAGCTTTCTTATGTGGAGGGTACCATACAGCATGCTGCCTTCTTTCATTTCAGAGCAATGTTGACTCAAGTTCAATGAGACCCATCAGCATCCCACCTCTGCTGAATCATCTAGACATAAGAGGTTCCCAAATCAATTCAAATAGAAAACAAAAACTAAAACTAAAACAAAACAAAACAGGAATGTGCACAAAATAGAAGTTAACTGGAAGAGAGATCATTAGAACTTCTAGCACCTTTTAAAAAATTAAAGAAAATTTTAAAAAAGACATAAAAAAAGCTATTTGGAAATTATTATTGAGCCATATCTCTGAACCAAGACCTCTGTTCTTTGTGCACTATCAGTGGAAGATATGACCTTTCACCTTTGGGAATGATGAATGAATGACTGAACTTGTGAAGCCTGGAAATGGTGTTTCCCATCACTGTCTAAATACATGGCTCCTGCATTTCAGCATCCACAGTCTAGATTTTGTATTGCAGAAGCTAAAGGAGGTCTCAGCTGTCATCCTGTCTTGACGCCATGCAGCCAGGGCTGTTCAAATGGGCAGAGTTTCACTGGGATTATGCCTAACTCAATCGTTAGTCACTCACCCTCGTGGCTTATCTGTTTTAATTTGTTTATCTTGTTTAGTCATTAGTTTTGTCTAGATTTATATTCATTATTCTGTATCGTATCTCTGACATTTCAGTTTAGGAGACGATTGTTTACCATATACATTGATTCTCCCAGGCCCTCAAATATTCCACAATCGATGCTAACAAGATAGTAACTACGAATAGTCATTATTTGGCTATTTTGGGACACATCCTCCATCTCATTTTAATGCATTCTTATGTTTCCAGTCTCCTGGGGACTCTCACATATTCCTTTTGAACCTTTACTCTTTAATGCTACTCAGACAAAGCCTTTGTACCTCTTTGGAATGAATAAATACAGACTATCTCAGGTGATTTAAATCTCTCCCTCATGTGCCTTTAAAAATGCACACTTTGCTTTTATCAATCCCATATTTTGAACTTTCAAGAGAAAACACTGCAACTGGCATAGGTTCTCTTATCAGCCCGTATTATGGATGAGGGGACCAAGTTGTCCTCAGGTTTCTAACAAGTCACAGACACAGAAGGAATGTATTATGGATGTTGTAGATCATTTGTCTGGCCTGTTTGCTATTGTAGGTTTTGTTGCTAGTTTATCTATTTACTGCACCTGGAGTTTCTATGTGGCCTTTAATTGGGACTGAGCAGGGCAACTGTTACTCCTGAGGCCTAAGTAAATATACAGAGCGGAGAGTTTCTCAGGAGTGTGCTAAGCCTGAAACAGCCACCACCCTAGTCCTCAGGAAGAAAAGCTAGATACCAGAACAACTGTCCAGTCTACTGTCCTTCTTTGTTCTTTTTTCGGCTTCATTTGACAATTGATTAGGTTTATTGGTTGTTTGTTTTCTCAGCTGTCACCACTGGTTTCACTGTCATTGCTCTGTGGTCCAGGAAGTCCAGGAGAAGGCCCCTTGGGATATTCTGATGATTGCATATGTTGTCAAAACCTATGCATAAACTGCAACTTTCACGTGACAAAATAATAAGTAATATAGTTTGATATGAAAACAGACAGCTTAGGTGGCCCTGATTTCCTTAGTAGACCTGAAGCATGTACTGCTTCATGCTAATATAAAAAGATTTTAACTATTTATGTCAAACTGCTAAGACATACTGACCAAGCAATAAATAAAAAATGTGGCTGACTCCTGCAGGATTGTGTGAGCAGTCAAGCACCTCCGGCCAAGTGCCAGCCCATCCAATACAAGGTCTCTCACGTTGTGTTTTATTACACTGTGCACCCAGCTTTGCTTTTAAAAAGACATAAGGTAGAAGAAGACAAGAACGGAAACCTTTCTCCTGGCCGTCCTGTGAGGTCCATACTCTGATGGTTGGTATACAAATTCAAGTACAAATGAGCCTCCTATCTATATCCAAGCTTTTGTTTGTAATATTTTGCTATCATCTCTTTCAAAATGACCAAGATACAAAAATTCTTTCAAGGAAATGATAAGCACCAAAGTAGAATACAACTCAGGGTATTAGGAATCTAGATTAACTCTGTTAGATGTCTAGTCCAGGGAACAGAATATTCAACCTTTAAATAAATACACAATAAAATAGCACACTCTTACTATAGGGTTACTGGACTGTAGCAGTAAATGAACTGAATAAATTTTATGGCTTCTTAACATGCTGAGGTTTCTGCAGTGTCTTCCATCTTGTAGCTTAACAACATTTTGCAGTCTGCTATCAGTGAAACTAATAGTGCAGATGAAAATTTTATGAAAAATGGGAAATCTACATTGGTTTTATATTATGTCAGTGAAATGAATAAAGATCATATTTTGGCATTAACGGCTAATGGTGAGAAAAGGAGTAGGGGCTGGTTGCTCCATTTTTGGCCCTGGAATTGATGTTTTTTAAAGAGTCGGCTGTAATTATGATATTTGAATGTCATTATCATTAAACTGATGAATTATTTAGAAAGAAGGTGAATAAGGCAAAGAGTTCCTCAGTGTGTTCATGCATTTCGGTTGTATTTTGCCAGTCGAGGTGCTTCTCTGAGAGGGCGGTATTAATCACACGGATGGTGCAGATATGTCGTGTTATTATTTCTCTCAGCAAGGTCAAAGTTTTCTACCACAGAGCATTTGAGGGGCAGGGATAGAGGAAAAGGGGAAGAAGATTTGTGAAATAATGAATCATATTACAAATATTGATAGAAAATAGTCCCTACTCTTTGAAATGGATTGGTTAATATCTTCTATTTAAGTTGTTCTAATGACCTCTTTATCAACTTCTTGCCTCCCACTTTGACTGGCTTCAAAGAAGGTTTTGATAAGAGGAAAAATAATTTGAAAAGGAAAACACTGTTAGGCTGATATCATGCGAATGAGAAAAAATATTCAGTTTAAGATACAAGGAACTTTTGCCTGCAAACATTTTTCTTAAACCAAATGGCAAATTCATAAGGAACAACCTTTATTTTCTCATTTCTCTCTCTTCTACCCTTTCTCCAGAAAATGAAGTTTGCTTTTTTTCAGTGGTTTTATTTCCTTTGGATTCTATGAAATAATCTCTCTAGATCTGTTTATAATATTATGTTTTATTCCCCCAGCACAGATTGGTGTGTCCCTATCTTCCAAAGAAACTTGTCACTTTGAGTCCTTCCCACTAATCTTGATTAGTACTTCCTGAGTATCAAAACACACAATTTTGTGTGGCATACAAGGTTGAACAAATAGGGCTTTTCACTTTTGGATGAAATAGTGATTGTACTATCACAACTAAAATTCCTCCTAAAAAATGTAAGTCAGATGTTTTTGCATCCTGAAGATTTTTGGCGCCTTCTCATAATTTGTGGAATGAATAGTTTTGCACAGTGCCATTTTGCATGTTCTTACGGAATGATGGAAGTCCTTGTTTTTCTAAAGAACTTGTAGAATTCCATGGTTACAGTGATATGACTTCTCCCATCTGACCTTATTTTGACAATTTTCTCTATCTAAGGGTTCAGGTCATTTTAATATGATTTCTCCTTTATCTAAGGTAATAGAAGAGAATTAAAAAAGGAGCTGGATGCTTGGAATGAACTTTGACTGTGATTTTAGGGGTGATCCTACAGCATGTATTTCTTTCAGAATACTCTGTTCAACTCAGTCTATTCAGAGAGACCCAGGAATGCATGAGGAAACTCTTGTCTAATATGAGCAATACGCATCTGAATGACTCTCTTATCTACTTTGGATTTAGGAAAAATGAATCTAGGGATAAGAAGCATTCAGCATCTAGGTAAACACTAAATGATTAGAGCAAGATTGAATCAGAGATAATTTCCCTTGTTATTGGAATTTTTTCTTAAATTTTATATTTTGGTCAAGGATTTTCCCCTTTCTTCTTGGAAGAAATATTCTGCAATAATCTTATTCTTTGTTTGGATAATTTTTTTGAAAAACTTTTTATTAGTTGTTGATGGATCTTTATTTTATTTACACGTGGTGCTGAGAATTGAACCCAGTGCCTCACAAATGCTAGGCAAGTGCTGTACCACTGAGCCACAACCTCAACTCTCAGATAATTTCTTGATACTAAAAAAAAATGTGTCTCACTTTTGTTACTTTCATTGCTCCGAGATACTTGCTCCAACCTATTCAAACAAATTCTTTTTCTCATCAGTGATTCAAATACTATATATGGCATACATATGCACACACATACACGGACACACACACACACACACACATACACACACAAATATACACAATCTCACAAGTGATTATTAAAAAAAGAAAGACCAGTCAGTGTATTAATTTATTCAGTGTTAGATACTTTGAATAAATGTGATTTTATTTTCTTCAATAGTATTTACATTTCATACTGCTCAGTTTCTAATAAAGAATAAGAATGAGCCACACATTTCATTCACATGTGAATTTTTAAGCACTGGAGTTTACACAAATTAACAAATGACTAATCTTGACTAAGAGTAAAAGTCAAATATTAAGAAGGTGATAATATTTTATTTGTTGTTACTGTCCAAGAATTGCTATAAGATCTTTATCTGTTATTTGCTGTGTCTATCTTTTCTCTCTTGATTTAATATTAATAAATACATTCCAGAAATTGCATGTGTCACTTAGTTTTGATTCCAGATATGACCTTTTCAATAAAAACACTTCCTCATACTAAAATATGAATTCTTTGCACAAGAGATGCTTACCATTGAGTTCATGAGAAACCTATGTATATATGTATGTTTACATTTTTCTACATAGTTAACATTATGTAGCCAATATCTTCAATTGGAGAACTCAGGAAGTTTCCCAAGAAATAATGAATGAATAGCATGTTGATTCTACTATAATGGTTTGAGCTTATTTGTTTGTTTGTATCCAGGCCAAGTTTAGTGGAAAAAAAACACATGACTATACATCTATATCTATCTATATATCTATATCTATATTTATCTATGTATTGTATATATATATATATTATATATACATTTTTCTTTTTAATTTGTAAGAATTGACTCTTCTAACATGAGAAGGATAAGAGAAGGTCTCCAATTTTTATTAACTCCTTAAATAACTGATTGCAGGGTGGAAAGGACTGAGAAAGAGATCAGGTCTTTCCTTTTGGAGCATTTGAGAACCACAGTTAGAAAAAGTATTTCTTTGGGATTTCATCAATCAATATTTACAAGATTTCCATGAAATGGTTAGAACTGAGACACCATGCTGAACAAGTCAAATGTGGCTGAAATTCACCCAGGGAACGTATGTTGCAGGTATTAATATATCCATGGGCTCCAGTCAAGCAATTCAATACTCAATCTGCTCAAAGCCCAAGGAAATAAAAATCACATAAGGAATTCCAGTTTGAAAGAATATTTTCTTTTAATGTCTGACGTACATGGCAGGCCATCTGCATCCATGTCACATCAGCTTAACTCCCTGGCTGCAACAGACCTGTGTGCCGTATCAGTGGGGGAAACTTACAAAGATATTCTTCTCCTCAATCAGATTTCCCTGTGTATCAGTCTGGACAGCAAGCAGTCAATCCCAATTGAGCAGGCAGATGGAGACAGAGCAGATTAATAAGTGGATCCTCTTTATCTGAAGAGCTGGCAGGCATCATGGTTCGCCAGGCACCTGAGTTTATTTTTAAATAGGTCAGCACATCGAGCGTTTACAAAGGGAAATGGAGTTAGTGGGAAGATTGGCACCGGTGGGGAGCACAATGTGGGAGGTGGAGCTCAAGGTTTGCTTTGATAGAGTCTGAGGATTTGGGACAGTAGAGAATGGAAAATAAAGAATCACTGTCCCTACTGTACCATCTTGTTTGAAGAAAATTGAACAAATCATGGAGAGCACATAAAACATGTCTGATAATGTCTTAGAACATGGTCAGGCATTTCAGTCTTAAAAACCACCAGCATCATCAACACCTTTACACAAAATTCATCAGGGCAAATCAGCAAAATAAAAATATTGGAGTTTGTTTTATACCTTCTCTGTAATAGTATCCACTGGAAGTTACACAGTAAGTATAACAATTAGGCCTTTAAGGCAAAAACATAGCATCTCTAATTTTCAATTACAAAACAATAACACTAATGTGTGTGTGTGTGTGTGTGTGTGTGTGTGCATGTGTAAAACTCAGTGGTCTGGAAGTCAAGCCCCAAAGAAAATACAATGTTCTTCCACTAAAACCAACATACAAGATAACACCCATACTTAGTGCATAAATTTTACTAATTTTGTACATCGACAATATACATAATTAAAATTAAAATTTTGTACCACACTTATAATGACCCATAAAATTTCCAGATAATATCTTCTCATATTTCTTAAGAATAGACCTTTGCTATTATAGCCAACCATGTGGTCAATAACTTACACTTTGAATATTAAGCTGTCTCTATCGGGAAGTTTTAGTCTCTAAAAGAAACAGAGAAACCCTGTTACCCTTTTTTACCAGGGTATGCATTCCCAAGTATGGAATTATAGAGAAACCCCAGTTGAATTCGGAGCTGGAATACCAGGTGGCTCACTTAAAATATCCCATTTCCAAATCTCCCTGACATACTAATGAAGTCCAAGGAACAGAAATTATGATTCACTATTTATCTACTAGTTTGTATGTAAATGAATTATGCAAAGTAACAATCATAAATTTTCCAATTTTTAAAAATTATGCTGTTCCTCTTTTCTTCCTTTCCATCTTGTGGTGGGGGGGGAGGATTCTTGGGACTGTGCCACATTACCCAGATTGAGAAAGGCAAGATCGAGTGATTCACACTCAGAGGGTTGCCTCAACACTTGATTTGACAGCTGGAAGTCAACTCCATTGCTTGTGTTGTTTCCAAGGGTAGATAAAAAAGACATTTGAAAGAATAATTTGGGACCTCTAGGGAGAATAGCGTATTGATTGAGATGAAGTGTACAAGGCAAAAGGAGCAAATTTCTCCTAAAATGAGACTCAGGAAAATTAAGTAGCAAGGGAGCAATGAAGTAACAATAAATGCTTAATTTGGAAAGGTTTTTAAAGTCTCCCAGAGTTCCTGAATCCTCTGATCTCAGTGTCCTTAGATTTAGTCTGTGATTAAATGATTATCCAATATGACAGTAGAGCAGTAGAGTGTGGTGGAGTTTCCTCAATAACCTGTGTGTGGGAACAACCATTTTCTTCCCTTGAAAATTAGCAGGAAAAGTATTAGTATTGGGATTAGTATTGGGTGTATTGGGATGCCAAATGAAAAGAACAGAATTCTGAACTTTTTTCAAGTCACTTGAGAAACCAGAGAAAACAGAGGCAGTAGAAATAATTTGACATTGACAGTTGTAATCCTTAAACCCAGAGGAGGAACCGTGACAGGAGGAAGGTTGCAATTTTTGTGAAACAAGCATGTTGGGCCACAGAGATACAATAGATCTGAGATGGTAAGTAGGCCAGGAGATAAGCTTGAACAAATTGGGTTTGCAAACACCTAGAAGGACTACCAGACATGGAAGTTGCTCAGATCTACCTATTACTGTTAAAACTATGTCACATTGTCAGGCTTCAAGTCTCTGCATGCCTAGGGAAAAAAAAAATCTCTGTTGTCAGGGATCTTACTATCTATCCCTCCTTTTCTCATATTCAGTCTAAGGAACATAACTAGGAAAATGTTAGCCAAATGGTTCCACCAATGGGCAGGATAATCAGTGTTTGAACATTGCTCTCCTATGATCCATCTCCTACAGAACAATAAAGGATTGATTATATCTCTGAATTCTTGTGTGGGTACAACTAGAGATGCCAGCAAAGAAACATACCTATATAGGAGTTAGGGAATATGATAGAAAAGAAATTGAGGCATTAAACAAATATCTCTACTACTATACATAATATAACTTCTTGTAGTCTTGACTTTTCATTTCAGTTTGTCTGACAGAGTGGGCCCTATGACAAGGATAGAAAAATAAATAAGGTCCTATCCCTGCCAATAAGACATTAACATTTTATACAGAAAGAAAATATTAATCTATAATAATCATAATGTATTGTGTTATGTTATCATTGAGAAATGGTCTAAGGAAGAAAGAGAAAGAGTATATTTTAACAATTTCCTATAATAGGTGAAATATTTTTTCAGATTGTAACAGACTTTAAGTATGTCAATCTTGAGAATTGCATTGTGGGACTACACCAAATTTTTCTAAGGTATTTTCCTTTTTGTTGCATTTAAGATATTTCCAAAATTTTCTTATTACCTTCATGTGCCACATAACACTATTTCAGTCAATGACAGACATCTGTGATGGTGGTCTCATTAGACTGTCCTGATACATTTTATTGTAGCTTTCCTATATTTAGATATATTTATATACACAAATATCATTCTACTGCAATATCCTAAAGTATTCAGAACACAGGTGTACATGGCACATGGTAAATGCTTAATTTATATTAAACCTTAGGAAAATCTCTCAGAGGATCCCCAAGAGTAAGCTTTTGGTTCAGTTAAAGGTGACAGGCAGTACCTCCCCATGAAGTAAAGTCTTCAGACTGCTTTCATCAGTCAGTATTCTTTCCCCATAGCAGTTGCTGTGTCCTCCTTGCCTCATCAACTGTATTAGAATGAGTACTTTGAACTGTATATCTCTATCCTGAAAGATCTGGGATTATTCATCAGCTGTTTGTCTGTTTGTGCCTTTTCTGTGTGAGTTTGTGATATAAATATACATAAGTATAATACATATCAAGAACACACACACACATACTCTAGGCATAGTGGCATTGAAAGAACAAGAATATAAACAAGAAAATGCCATAGAAAACCACCACTAATTTCTTTTGAACTAACCATTCTCAACATCTTAACCATTTTCAGTGTACATTGTCCAAAAGTGATGTCTCCTTCATTCTCTGAATCTATAGCTCTCATTATCATCCTACTTGGAACGCATTACACATATTTATACATACATTCTTAGCCATCTATGTTCTCTTGAAACTTACAAGCACCTGATGGATTTTAAATGTTAGATATATGACTAAAGTAGCCTTTTGACCATTGTCACAATGACTCTCAGAATATGTGTTCAATTTTTTATGAATGATTTTACTGTCATTTACAACCCATCAAGTGACCATCAAGAAGAAATGGATGTGTTTACAGGGGGTAGTCTCAAAGTAAGACTACCAAAGAATTTATCTTTGAGGAACAAGAAGAGGAAGACAGCATGATGTGATTAGGACAAGATCTGAATAAAAAAGTGGGCAGAAACCAAAGTATGAAACAATGCCTCGGACGCTGCCTGTGTTGTGTCTTTAAATTCAAAAATGGTGAAAGTCATCACCTTCTTCCAGCATAGAAGTCCACTTCATTAGTTTTCCTTAATTTTTCCTTGATAATGATTCCATTTTCCTCAACTTGGTCGGCACAATGACCAACATTAAATGTTCATTTGTTTAAACTAACAGAGTGTGGTCAGTTGATTCCCAAGGGAGGCGACAAAGCCAAACAGGTCTAAAATGGCATCATTTAAGAACACAATCAATTCATTATCTTTTTCATAAAGTTTCACATATGCACACATTAATCATAGTGGTGTGGCACTGGGCAGGAAGTTCTTACCTAAGCAAGTTCCCCTCTACAATATATCTTAGTGTTTAATGGCCTTTGCCGCTTAGATTTTATTGTGTGCTCACTCATCTGTTGTTTTATGAGCCAGTCTGTGTCTTTCTGATGAACTGATTAAGCAACTGGTTTTGAAGTTACATTCATAGGCAAGCCAAACACTCCATCCTTATTTAGCTAAGGACTTGGCATGTATGATCTGGTTTTCTTTCTAGTATATCTATGTTGGGAAGTGGGGCAAGCTTTGGAAGAACACGAGACTGCTTTCAGTATAGTAAACACTTGACGAAATCTGAATGATGACTGAAAAAAGAGAAGATATACAGAAAAATTCTGGAAGCCATCTTCACAAATGTAAAACATAAAATCACTATGTACTGTTCTGAAGAACAGACAACAGTCCCATGGAAAAAAGTGAGGGTCAAGATAAAGAACTTCTCATCACTTAGCAATGAAACAAATGAATTGAGGAGTTGAGATATTATCAATGGAATGATTCCAGAGGAACCTGTGTGAGGATCTGTGAATAGTATTAAGGTAGATGGTATATTTGCTATGAGATTAGACAAGATGACCTTCCTATATGAAGCCATGATACTAAACATTTCTGGCATTGAGCAGTCTTATTCTTTGCAACAACCTTTCTGGTGCTTTGAAATAATCATTTCAACTCCTTTCCCCCTTCTTCCTTCTTCGTTTTGGTCCCTTCTTATTATTTTAATTATCAAGGCATGTTAAGTGTACAAAGTCATAGATTTTACTGTGATCATATCCACCTACCTTCTACCCATTTTTGCCCTCCCTTCTCCCCCACTCTTTGGTTCTCCTCTCCTTCCCTTTGGTTTTTCTTTACTTTCAAGTCATCATGTGTTTTTTTCCTTTTTGTTTGGTGTCCACATAAGAGAGAAAACATGATAGTCATCTTTCTGTGTCTGACTTATTTTGCTCACCATGATTTCCTCCTAATTCTGTACATTTTCCTGAAAGTTATATTATTTCTTTCTTACTTATTGCTAAATAATACTCATATTGTGTGTATGTGTGTGTATACACAATATATACACAACATTTTTTTTTAACTTCATTTATCTATTGATGGGGAGCTAGGTTGATTCAATAGCTTGGATATTGTGAATATTACTTCACTGAACATGGTATGCAGTTATCTCTTTTATACAGAGACTTCCTTTCCTTTTGATATACACACAGGAGCAGTATAGCTGAATCATATGGTAGCTCTATTTTTAGATTTTTGAGAAAGCTTCATACTATTTTACATAATGGCAGCACTAATTGCCTTCTACCAACAGTTTATAAGAATTTCTTTTTCTCCAAATCCTCACCAGATTTGTGTGTGTATCTTCCAGAGTTTCCTCCTATGTTTTCTCTAGTAGTTTTAAATTTTCAGAACTTAAGTTAAGGTCTTTAATCCATCTGAGTGATTTTTGTACAGTGTGAGAGATTTGGGTCTAGTTTCAATCTTCTACATCTTCTGCTGTGGACATCCAGTTTCCCTAGCAGTATTTGTTGAAGAGGTTGTCTTGCTCCAATATATTCTTCTGCCACCTTTGTCAAGAATCAGATGGTTGTGGATATGTGGACTTATTTTGAGGTTTTTATACTATTCCATTGGTGTATGTGTCTCCTCCCACCCCAATATCATGCTGTTTTTGTTACAATGTCTCTGGAGTGTACTTTGAGATCAGGCTTCATGATGCCCTCAGGATTGCTCTTTATGTGCAGATTGTCTGAATATTTGAGGTCTTTTCTGATTTTATATAAAGTTTAGAATAATTTTTTCCAGTTCTGTGAAGAATGAACTCGGTGTTGTGATGGGATTATATTGGGTCTGCAGATAGCATTTGGGATAATGTTCATTTAAAAAATATTGATTATCCCAAATCATGAAATGGGAGGTCCTTCCAACTTCTAGCACCTTCAACTTTGTATTTTATAAAGGTTTCATTGTAGAGCATTTCTTGGTAGAGTCATTGGGCTTATTCCAGGTTTTTTGTTTGTTTGTTTATTTTGCCTGATTTATTTTTCACTCAATTTCATTATTAAAGTTAGCAAAGCTGCTACTTTTTGTATTTGGATTATGTGTAGTGGCTCTTTGCTGAATTTATCAGTTCTATGAGTATTTTGGTGGAATCATTAGGGTTTTCTAACAATAAAATCATATCATCTACAAAGATGAATATTTTAACTTTCTTCTTTCACATTTATATTCTTTATTTCTTTCTCTTGCCTGAATGCTTTGGCTAAAATTTCAACTACTATGTTGAACAAGAGTGGTGAGAGTAGGCACATCCTTGTTTTTATTCTGATTTGGGGAAACATTTTCAGTTTTTCTTCATTCAGTATGATGTTGACTCTATGTATATTTTATGAGTTTCTCCATTTAGTGTGAGATTTATGTTGAGGAATGATACTTATATACCTAGTTATTCAGGGTTTTTTGAATAATGAACCATTGAATTTGTGAAAGATTTTTTGGCATCTGTAGGGATGATCATGTGATTTTTATCCATGTTTTTATTTATATGCTGTATTATGCTTATTCATTTGCATATGTTGAACCATCCTTGTACCCAGATATGAAACCATCTTAATCAGGGTTCATCACTTTTAAATGTGTTATTGAATTTATTTACATCTATGTTCATCAAGCATATTGGTCTGTAGTTTTCTTTTTCCTTATCAGTTTTGGTAGCGGGGCCATCAGGTTTTGTTAGCAGGATAATACTGGCTTTTTCAAATGAGTTTGGAAGGGTTTCTCTGAAGGTTGTGCTGCCTTGAAATTTCCTCCACCAGATTAATTAGTCCCTCAGCTTTACATTCAACCTAACAGAAAGTCTCAGGATATGAGCAAAATGTAGACTTCTTTGCCAGAATGTAATAAGATTGGCTCTAGTCCAATTACCAATAGAGCCCGCCTTCTCCTCTGAAAACTTATAAGCCCAGTTTTTACTGTTCACAGTCTTAACAGCATCCTGGTCTCCTGTGCTCCCACCAGAATGCTGTTAGGATATTAAGGTCCACTTACGACATTCTAAACTTTGCCATCTTGCTTCTCTTAACATTTCAAAATTCATCCTTTAAGTTTTATAAGCTCCAAAACCTTCTAAATGGCAAGGTCAAGTTCATCACAAGAATAACCTCACCTCTTGATATCCATTCCTGTTTTAGGTCAGCTTTTTCATCACTGTGATCGAAAGAACTGACAGGAACAATTTTAGAGGAGGATATGTTTATTTGGAGCTCATGGTTCCAGTGGTCTAAGTCCATAGATGGCCAACTCATTTGCTCTGGGCCCAAGGTGAGGCAGAACATTGTCTCAGAAGTGGGTGGTGGAGGAAAGCGGCTCAGTCTTTAGTAGTTAGGAGAAGAGAGCAATCCATTCTCTATCAAATATAAACTCAAGGGCACAAACCAGTGACCTGCCTCCCCCAGTTACATCCTACCTGCCTAAAATTACCACCCTGTTAGTCTATATCAGCAGGTTAAGCCGTTGATTAGTTACCCCTCTCATAAGCTATCATTTCACTTCTAATATTCTTCTATTGTCTCACAAATGAGCTTTTGTGAGATACCTCATATGTAAACACCACACATGTGGAACCTAAACTGTGACTGTTCTTAGTATTCTGATTCCCAGAGCAATTTAGTCCTGTCTCAAGATGGCTTCTGGTTATAGAGTCTGAGAACTTGCTGAGTGGTATAACATATTTTTTTTCCTCTCTAATTCTAATGGAGTTTGGTTGTGGTTGAGGAGATGCTCTGAGACCAAACCCCTAACTAGATTTAAAGTTTGTAAGAAGAGTGGAGTTCTCTTGCTGTTAGGTCTTCTGGGCTGTGGTTATCACTGGAGTGTTTGCATGCCCAGTTTACTTCACATTTGTAATCTTGTGTACCCCATCTCAGCCAGGAACCTGGGGATGAGTTTTGAATTGATTAGTACTTTTCTCTGGGTTGTTCTTGGACTATCTGTGATGTTTGATTGTCCTGTCACTTTTTAATGGTTCCCAGAATTCTCTTTTCTTTCTCTCCTCAGAATGTAAATTCTCATGTGTTATACTAACTCTTCTTTCTCTGAGAGTCTCATAAAGGGTACTTCTATTCTGCTATATTGGCTCCTTCCTCTATTTCCACCTTTCATTTTTTTTCTTTTATTCCATTTGTGTTGATTGAGTTTTATTTTTAAATTCAGTATTTTAAAATTGTTATTTATACTCTTATATGTAAGTATACTCATTGTTCTAAATGCTTCAATGAGGCAAACACAAATTCAGACATACTTTGGTTTAAATCATACCTTTATACACTTCCATGGTCAGCTGATTTTGCCAGATAGTGTGATTTGATTCTTCCAAAATAAAAATTTTAAAAAAAATTATATCATTTTTCATAAAGAACAAACAAAAAAAACTATTTACTTCTTTACTTTAGGTGATAACCTTTACTTTCAGGTGTTGTATATTTAATGAATATAATCTAAGAAAAGAAAAATATGGTTTAGATCATTCCTAATTCATTCTAAAACACATAACAATTTTATATTTAAAGCCCACAAAGAGAAGGATTTCTTTAAACACATACATTGGCTAAACAAAGTCTTCTGTTTTCCCAATTTATTCTAATTCAAATTTCATTGAATATGCAAAATAGTTTGTTTCTTATAAAGATTTCTCCTATATTTGCAGGTTACAATTAAATCACACCTTCTATATATTAAATTAGAATGATATCTCCTTCTAATACTGCTTTATGCCAGTTCTTTAAAGATTTATTCTGCTTTCTGCTGTTCTCATCCCAAAGTATTTCTGTATGAAATTGAGATGATTTCTTTACATGTTAAGTACTCCTAAGATTGATGCATATCATCATCTATATTTTGAAAGTTGAGGAAAAAGTTAAAGAGGAATTAGACCTGTCATCGTTAATAGATCCTGAGTCATAGCTAAGATTAGAAATCAGAAACTCATACCACAAATAATAGAAGAACAGCAACTTCATCACTCACCAGTCACGGAACAGGTTGCCCTCCAATATCATCTTTATTTTATAGCACAATATTTCTTACCTCTGTGGATCTTTGTGAAATGGATGGGATGATCAGTTGGGTTATGATGGATGGAACCAAGATTGAGGGCTGTCTGAATAGTAAACTATACCCCTTTGTGTGGCAGATAACGTTAAGGCAGCTGCATAACCTGACGCCCTGGTGTTCATGCTCTTGTATAATTTTTTAATATGCATGCAATCTAGGACTTTATTTTAGCCAGAAAAATGTCAAAGGTGTTGAAATATAACTTCCATGATTGTGTTATGTTATATATACTGTTATGGTTTAGATATGTGTCCACCAAAGGGTGAGAAAATGCAGATTAAGGGACGAAATGATTGGGTGATGAGAGTTTTAACCTAATTAGTGCATTAATCCAGTTATAGCGATTAACTTGATAACTGTGGCAGGTAGGGTGTGGCTGTAGGAGGTGGGTCCCTGGGGGTGTACCTTTGGGGTATATATTCTGTCCTTTTTGAGCAAAGCTCTCTCTCTCTGCTTCCTGATCATCATGTCCTGAGACACTTTCCTCCACCACACTCTTCCCCCATGATATTCTGCCTCACCTTGGGCCCTGAGAATGGAATTGACCATCCATGCACCTTAAAGGACCTCTGAAACCATGAGCCCCAAAATAAACTTTTCCTCCTCTAATTATTGTTGTTAGGTCTTTTAATCACAGTAGTGAAAAAGCTGACTAAAACATACTCTATTTTGCTAGCCGACTTGCTTCCTCTACTACTAGTCTAAAGAAATAAGGTTCTATGTATGAATTGCCTATTGGAAGACTTTATGGCAGAGACCTGAGGAATTGAGGATAGCCTCTAGGTGACAACCAACAAGAATCTAGGGCAGAGCGTCATATAGCCACAAGGTAAGAAATGAAATCTTGCCAGCAACCAAGTGATCTTAGAAGGGGATTTTCCCCAGTTTATCCTTAAATTGAAGATCAAAAGACAACTTGATTGCAATTTTGTGAAACATAAGCAAAGAACCCATGTAAGTCATGTTCAGGTTCTGATCTACAGAGACTATGATACATTGCATAATGTATACAATGTATTTAGAATATATTGTATTAAGCTCTCAAATTTATGACTATTTTCACACCTCCTAAAAAAATAATATACCCTCTTTCTAGTTGAGAAAAATAGGGTTGTTGATGGAATGAAGACATTTTCCCAATAAACTCAAGAAAGGGACCATAATTCGGAGTTGTGATGCTGTTGATAAAGAGGTTTTTGTTTTTATGTAGTTATCTTAATATAAGAAAGTAGACCAAAAGATAGAGAGCTAAGGTTAACTTCTGCAAACATAAGATTTTTTTCTCTTTTTTCATACACTTCCGTAGATTCTGTGTGCACCTGGAGATATAGGAATGACATAGAAACGTTGACAATATTTTCAGCATTGTAAAAGAGTCATGACTTTATTATAAGTCTTAGATAAACGTTTACACTCCTACCATGCATATTGGCCTATTTTCAAATGGCTGTTTTTAAAACAACAGGTTGAAAACAAGAAGTATATATATTTCAAACTTTGGGAGAAAAATGAGAAAGAAAAAAAGGAAAAGAAGAAGGAAAGAAGAAAGGAACTCAGGTAGAAAAAAGAAAAGAAAAAGAAAGGAAGGAAAAAGAAAGGAAAAATAAAAGGAGAAAAGAGGATGAACCCATGAAAAAAATTATTTTGAGAATATATAAATTGCAATTGTTTATAAAACATCCAGTGGTTACTGTGACTCAATGTGAACATGGAATGAGTCACATAAAAAAAAAATTAAAAAGTGAAATAGAATTGCCTTATTTATATTTTGGACATCATTGCATTCTTAAATTATTATGAACTTTTAAAAAGTACTTGCCAAAAATAAGTGACTCTTACCCTTGAAGAAATTTGACTACAATGTTGACAACTTCTGGATTCTAAACTGCTTATTTAGTTTATATTATCATTCACCTACTTTGAATATGTCTTTCAGACTCAGTGTCTAAAGACTACAAAATTTTCCTTGTCCTGTAACTCTAGCTAGCCCCATGATTGGTAGTTGCAGTCTGCCAATGAACCACCATTAACTCTAAATACACAGAAAATAAAAGGTAAGGATTCTTTCGTAAGTTCTGACATACTACACCAAGCTGATGGTCTTGAAGAACTTCAGGGATAGAATTCAACACTTCTGACAGGATTATAGGGGTGATTTTTGAAGGGAGGAGCAGCACTTACCCATTGATTCATAGTTTGCACAGTTATTCATCTCTTTGCTCAGATTCCATGGAGGGCTTGGAACCTGTGGTTTCCTAAAGACATTCAGGGTCCTTTATGCTTATCTTGGATAAACCATTGGTTTCTATTTTGGTTTTCCATGTTCCCTATTCCTCTTTAACAATGACCCTGATGCCTGTATTTTCTCACATTTGATCATTCACCAGCAGGAAATTATCCCTTGTATTTAGCATCTTTCCTCCATGTTCACAGTTCAGGTTAGTACTCTTTTACTTGATTAATATAGCTTTCTACCTAAATGCATTTACTCAAAGTAACCTCCCACTCTTCTACTTTAATTCATTATATATAGGAAACTGGCTAAAGGGTGCTACATTTGAATTTCAAAAGAATGAGCAAATGTTTGTATATGTCAAGGTTTGGCTGGATCTTTCCTCTTCTGTTTCTGCTTTATCACCTTTCTGACTGGATTCTGAAAAAATATTTTTAACCCGGTACTTCCAAGATCTATTTGAGGACTCCTTAGTATTTCTCAAATATCACAAGAAAAATATCGTTCTTTTATTCTGTGTAGGTATAGTTTATGGATAGCTATTCTTACAAGTAGAAATAAAGTTTTAATTAAGTTTAATTTCAAAGTCTATGATACAGTATTTTAATACATCTACTACTAAATTGATAAGTACTTTGATGTAATAAGTATTTGCTAATCACAATTTAAACAATCATCGAGAATCCACTTTAGAACCAGTGGATATACTCACTTAGAAGTAAACAGTTTAAAGGGGTTCATTGTTTTCCACTATGATTATATTGAAAGGCATTATTGCAAGAACTGAAAGTTCCCAATGCTAAAATTGGAAAATGACTCCCCAAGTAATGGCAGGGAAGAGAATATTGTAAGGAAATAGGACCATGTCCCTAGGAGGCCAATAAGGTTATTTTGCCACAGCCTCATGATTCAGTGTTTGCCAGGGAGATCATTGAGTAAAAATGAAAGAGAACAGCTGCAAGTTTGCATGGGGTGGAGGTAAATTTAGGTGTGAAAGGAAGCTAATTGCCTTAGTTTGTGCCAAACTTTTCAGGTGTTAACAAGATCTTACTCAGGGATCCAGGGAAACTGGAAGGGAATCCCAAAATGCACTTCAACTCAACTATTGACTCACAGGGTAAAATAATAATAATGATAATAATAATAATGATAATAATAATAATGTGTAAAACAACAACAAAAACACTTTAAGGACCTTCACTGAGGTTGAAGAGAAGAAGGAAGTTTTATCAGTCAAATGTCAATCTATATAGTTAAAACAAAGTCCAGTTAATTAATCCACCTTAACTCTTTCAGAGGAAATGAAAATATGTCTTCATTCAATGTTTTGTTCTAAGTGATTCCTTAGAACAATATTTAGTTCTTAAATCCAAACAAGATTTAATTTTTAAATTGCTACTCATGTCTAGAAATCAATTAATATGTTGGCCATAATTTCTATAGTAGTTTGGGAAAGATTTTCTATGTTAGAACTAAATTAAGTAATTTCATTTCTTTGTTGTGGCCTTGAATACAAAATGTAAGGTGTGTGTGTGTGTGTGTGTGTGTGTGTATGTGTGTGTTTGTGTGTGTGTGTGTTGGGTATAGGTTTATGGATGAAAACCAGACTCAAAAGCTCCCATAATTTGATTCCTTATATTTAACAGCCAGCTATCTTCTTACAATGCTCTGATATGAAAGAGAAAACCAAAGTAGAAAATGTAAGGAAAGAACCAAACAGAGGAAATGAAAGAGGTAGGAGAGGTGGCTCAACAGCAACACAGGTTTATTTGGTATAAAACTGTGGAAGAGATCCCACAGAGACTGAAGCCCATCTTCTCTTGGCAGCCCAGGGAAGTTATAGAGGAGTGAGAGAGTAGAGGAAATGTTTTATGGTTCAGCTGTTGCTAGGGGGTTGTCAGCCAAGGGTTCTTTTGGTCATCACTGTCATTCTTTATGGTCATTACCATTTCATGTCGAAAGGTGTTACTCAAGATTTCAGTCCCAGATAAAAATCCTCTTTACATGGTATTGTCTGGGGTTAGATCAGGCTGGATCAGAATCACTATGGGGTGACATTTGTTCTAAGATGGAGAATATTTCTCAAAATGGTATTGCCTAAGTCAAATTCTCCCTAACGGTAAAGAAATCCACTAGTTTTCAATTCTATTAGACATTCAATTTGTTGTCATGAGAAAAAAAATTACATTTGCTTTGAACATAATCAAGTTATTAGACTGCGTCTACCACCTGTTCTTTTCCTGTTGTTTCATAGTGGTCCTATCGATATGAGGCACTCCTACCTGTTCCACCACAGGCTGACCATGATAAGACATGATAAGACATCCACCTGTGAGTTCTTAAAAGAATCATCAATCTACTGTCCTTCTGGTTTTGTAATTGGACGAAGTTCAAGCAATAAAAACAACATGGATATTCTTCAATGTTTTCTGTCTCCTATCCAAATGATCTGCCATTATTTTCATAAGTTCTTTGCTTTCAACTTATTTACAGGTTTTCAGTCAGGGAAAGAGAGAAGTTATAAGTATGAAACTTTAAAAAGGTAGACTTGAGCTTGACTTTGAATTTCTGCTATTTAAACCCTAAATTGATACCACTGGAATGGATAAAACACTCTGAAATTTTTCCTGGAGTTTCCAATCCCCCTATCTAGTTCGTCAAACTTCTTTCTTTGCTTTTCACCAAAAGGTACTTCTTACAAAGAGTCTTCCCAAAATTCCCCCGGTCCTATTATTGCAGAGTATTTTGTTTACACTTAAATTCTAACTCATGTGCAATGTTAGAGCGTGTGTGTTTTCCTGTGTATCTCTGCTATTTCCACTTCTCGTATTGAGAGCTCAGGGCTGCATTACTTTCATCTCAGGCATCTGTGCTCATCTCTTCTTTCCCTCCCTGTTTTTCCTTTTCCCTAGTACTGACTTTGGCTAAGGACTCATTTTCCTTCAGTATTGCTCTATTGCGGTTTACGAATTCAGGCTTATAAATGAAACAATGTTCATTTTCAGGAATTTATTTTTTTACTTATTTATCTATTTATTTATTTTGAAGCACAGGGATGGAACCCAGGGTACCCTAGGAAAGCCCTTTACAACTGTGCTACATTCCCAGATTTTGTTTTAAGCTTCATTGTTTTAAAAAAATTAACTTTTGGAAAACAAAAGTAGCAAACGCAAAGAATGACAAACTGACCCTAATTTCCAGGGCTTTTAATTATCATGCCTATTCTTTCTTCCTGCCACTTGTGTTGAGATGGTTCTCTGCCATAGGGTATAATTCCTAAGTGAGGACATTAGTAACTTCCTTATCTCCTGGATTACCTTTAGGTGAGGTAATATGAGACCCTTATTTTTGAAACTCTCACCTCTTGTCATAATGATGCAATCAGTGATGTCCCTTTTTTTTCCAGTGATGAACTATGTTGTTGGAAAACTCCAGTGTGTACCCAGGCCCTGCCACAAACTGGAAAGTTCACATCTGATCGTTTCTTCTTTCCCATCTGAAAGACATACTCCTGAAAAAGATTTAGGTGCCCTCTGTGTTTATATTTTATACATTTTGTAATTATTGTGGAACTAACAGGTTTGCTATATATTTATTCAATAATGTGATTTGGGTGTACTAATTTTCCACATAGATAAGACATAATACTCTGGTTTTCTCTCTTGCCCTATGGAAATGCTTTATCTGGAGGTACAATGTGGAACATGACTAATAAGTTGGTAATGTGATAGGACTCAAGAAATGAGCAAGAGCTCACAGCGTGATGTGTAGTTGTGATGACGAGTAGTTACAAAAGAAAGGATGTTGGCAGTGGTTAATCACTCACCATGGAGAGTTGGAGTAAATTTAAGTTTGTTTTTCACTTGGAAAGTTCCAGGACACCAACTAGACCATAGGTACTTATTTAACCTGTGCCTTAGGGAAAATGGTTCATGCCACTGAGTGGCTTCTCAGGAGTAAGTAGTAAATTCTGTGCACTAAGTTTAGTTCATGGCAGTTATTCAATATTTCCTTGATAGATAAAATCTAAAATATCTTGACAAGATGTTGGATATTGGGGATATATATACACAAACATATGTATGTATATATGCATATATACACAGAATGAATACACATATATAAGTAAAATTTTAAAAGATTATATATACAAATACACATAAATAATATGAATATATTATATATAAATTTTATGCCATAAATTTGTATATCTATATATACATAGCATATATAGTCTATATAAATATATGTAAAATCTTATGCCATATGCTAATCCCCAAGGCTCGCATGAAAGAATGATAAACTAATGCTCAGAAAAACAAAAATGGGGTTAATTAGGGAAGGCCTGTTATACCCAAATCCATTTCTTCTGTGGAGTCAATTTCCTACTCTTTCCTCACTGGAGATGGAGAACAGCTGGCTCCTGTCCTCCATTTAATAGATCATCATATTTCAAACGCAATTCTCAGAGCACCCTTTAGTCTCCTCTTTGCCAAGCTAAACAACACCACTTTCTTAAAGTTTTCCTGTGGGATCTATTTACCCTTGAATAATAGAGCACATACTTGAAGAATATTGCCTTTCATAATTCACGACTTATGACTGCTAATTTTAGGGAAAATGAAAGGAAAATAGTATTTTGACAACCATCATTAGCCGTGGTGATTATTCCATTATTTAAAAAAAAAAAAAGGAAAAGAAAAACTTTCAATAAGGATGCATACAAGACAGTGTAACTTGAAGAATGTATAATGCATAATTAGGTCTCTTTTCAAGAGACATCCTCCAAATATACCCACTCCATAATAACAGGTGTAGGTGACTCAGGTGACGGTTGCCTTTGTGGTCCCTACTAATGGCCATCAACAATGTAACTTGTGATGTTCCACATGGATTAGCAATAGAAATAGATAATCCAGTTGACTGGCATTTCTGACTTGAGAAGCTGTTTCCTGAAATGAAGTTTGAATCTGAGTGCCTTGAGGTGGTCTTTTAAGGGAGCATGGTCCAATACAGGAATAAGAACTAAGTTTCATCACTGCCAAATGTTTTTTCAACTATTTTGATGAGATTCAATGTTTTCTCAGGTCCAGCAGAAAACACGTTATCACTGATTAGGAGTGTCTTCCATCTACATGATTGAAGAGAGCTGTGACACGTAATACCTGCTATGTTGAAACAGCAAAAGAACACTAGATTGTAAAGCAGAATTCCAAGTTCTAGATTTCTCTAGAATCATTGTTTGACCAAAGGAGTCTTCCAACCTTTCCAAACCTCAGGTGCAATATAGTGGAAATACTATTTTATCTTCCTAAAAGCAGAATGCTGAACCAGAAGAAGTACTGAAGTTACTTAAAGTTCTAAAACATATGATTCTAAGAATCTTTGAAGAATATTGCTGACTCAGATTCTATCAACTCAACCAACAGACATATAGCTGGCATTTTGCTATCACAGTCTGCATGGCTGAAACTATTTCAATAACTGAGTCCAATAATTTTTTCCCGATTCAACTAAGTCAAAGCTAAACATGAAGATATTAAGGAAAATAAGAATGCAAAGTGGTGAAAAAAAAATAATATATTTTCCATTTGATCATTACATTCTATTTTGGTGACTGTCAGATACAATATATAATTTACAATATTTTATGTTTAAGCATCTGGCAGTTTGATTAATTTGATTAATTAATTTCTTAGATTTCTGTCAACTCTGTTTGCACCATAACTTGCACAAAGAACTACGCAATGAAAAATAGTTTTAAAAAGAATTAAGAATGTCATTATTTGAGATCTGATATTATTAAGTTCTTACTTGGAAGAGGCAGAATAGGGTGAAATTAGAAAATTAAGAGAAAAAAGAAAAAGTAGATCTTTAAGATGAATGTGCATTGTAAAGATATGTAACAGGTACATTATTTTAAGGTGTTAGAATATATTTTTTTTCTGTAGGATTTAGATAATTGTTTTTTTAAACAAGTATATGTTGGGAAATGCTTTCCTGTATTTTGATTTCTAGTTAGAAATGAGATTGCCTGGCACTGTTAGATGTCACCATCTGCTTGACACTGAAGTGTAGTGAGTCCAGCAGGACCATGGTGGAGGAAATCTGTGAAAGTCATGGGTCACACCCTGGTGTCAGGCATTTTCCTCAGGGGGTGGGTTATCAATCTATTCACTGCCCTAATTGTTATGCAATCTGCTATCAGGACATCATACCACTGATATGTTGAACGCATCTCTCTGCTGACAGCTTTCAGAGTGGGTCTTTCCAGCAATCCCGCTGATGAGCTTATAGCCATCCCACATTTTCCTGACCAGTGCAATTTCGCAAGCAGCAGCCTAGTGAGGTAATCACCTGACCTCAGCAAAACCATTGTATAAAGGGAATTTCGTTAACATTGTTGTCAGTGCAGCTGGATGGACTAACTGCTTTCCTTGGCAGATTTGAAGTGTGTGAATTTCAGCAGTCTGCAATGATATTCCTCCGTTCTTGCTGGCATGTGGCTGCATCTGGCTTATGATTCTTTCTCAGGTGGTTAAGCAAACTGGCCATTTCTGGAAAGAGTTCAGCAGCATACAAAAGGTTTGCTAGGGACTTCTCTTGTGGCATAGGATTGTAGAATGGACCTATCATTTCAAACTTGGGAGTGAGGTGTTACAAAATCTACATATTCTCTTGACTCTTCCTGAGTGCCCATTTGCAGTTGTAAATGCTTGTTTAGGTCTATGTGTGCACTTGAATGAAGATTATATAAACTGATGTATTTTATGCATACTCACATAAATGTTACATATTCTGAGGCAAGATTATCTTCTAGAATAACATTATCATCTTACAGATTTTGTGTTTTGAATCATCGTGCATTTATTTTGAAATATCATTCATATTGATTGAGCATTGCCCAGATACTGTGATGGGAAAGAGCAAATACACATACTGAAGGTAGAAGAAGAAAGGGTTAGGGACTTCCAGGGCTTGGGGCAAAGGCAAAGAAAGTCTTGAATTTACTCCTGTTGAAAGTGGAGGAGGAAAAGTTGGATTAAGAACTGAGTGGCACAACCTTATGCAAATTGGTGACATTAGAATTTGTGTTCTTTCACCATCCTGATTATCCCCATCTAAACTCCAAGTTCCCAACTGTTCCCTCATTCACTATCCTACTCAGGCCAGACATGATTTTCTATAGCTTCAGATCAACAAAATGGCTTCCTCTTCCTTAGATCCACTGGTCCAATCTTTCAATTCTGTCTTTCAGCAGCATTTTACTGTTTTAGAAGATCTTATTAACCAATAACTAGAAAATATTTGATTGGCTAAGAATGTCTTAGCATCTTACATATTAATTAATTGTATATATCTAGATAAGAGATTGAGATAATTTAAATAAATGATGGGTGGCACAACCAGTATCTGGTGCTATGGGGTGGGAAGAAAATAATTGTTTGGAAACATTATCCTGATTCTCATCAAATCAACGCACAAGTATCTGTAAAATTGTAAAGTAATGGCTGCTGTTCAACAAAGTCCAGGTTCTTCAATCAAAAATTGAAAAATATTGGTTTTTTTTATCTCGTAAATTGAATCTGCCTTCTCTTACAACCAGCCAGGGTATCAAGAGGTAAACAGACAGAAACAGATGCATGAGAGAGAAAAGAGAGAGAGAGGGAGAGAGGATCTTGCAGGCAGCATGATAAAATGTGGGGAAGTTAGGGAATAGTTTATCCATTTGATGCCATCATAATGAACTGAACCTTGACCACCCGTTGGCCTCCCTTGCACGGTCCTGAATCATATGGTCCACTGTGCAGAATTACTAGCAGTTCCAATGTGACAACATTCTAACTGAACTTGAAAGAATTCCTCAACCTGGAAATGCTTTACAGTGAAAGAATTGCTCTCTGAATCCACTTGCAGTGATGAGACAGTCCCTGACAATCTGGGAGCTAAGGGACTTTGAAGCACAGACATATCCACCCCCCTTGAATAGACAGGGAACTTTCTGCAGGGCTGTAAGTTGGTATAAGAAAATAGCAGATCCTTTAAATGTTTATCCAGCATTTTAGAGAAAAAGGGTTAACATAGGTAAGATGTCTATTTTCAACCGATACCAACACATCTCTCATGCGACCTATAGTTGCTTTCAGCACTGAAAGAACAAAAATTTTGAGTTTCTTACCAGCAACCACACTAATTAAGGTCTCTTTAATGTTATTAGTCATATGTAGAGTGTTTCAAAAAAGTAAAAGTAGTTACATTACACTGACCCATCAGCTCATCTCTGGTTCTTTGCTTCACTATCATTCCAATCCAAGTTTGTATGAGATAACTTTACACTCTTTGAAATCTAACTCTAGGTTCAATTTTTTCCTTTAATATTTTGTCTTTGAAATAACTTTTTTGCTGGGTATGGTGATGCACATCTATAATTCCAGTGACTCTGGTAGCTAAGGCGGGAAGACAGTGAGTTCAAGACCAGACTCAGCAACTTAAGAGCAAACTCCTCTCAAAATAAAATGGGCTTGAGATGGATGAAGCTCAGTGGTAGAACACTCTGGGTTCATTTCTCAGCAAAAACAAAACAAAATAACAACAAAAACATTATTTTATTAATTGCAATGAGTTTAGATGTTTAAACACTGTTTTTTGTTTGTTTGTTTGTTTTTTAAATTCGTCAGGTAAACAAATAAGAATACTTACCAAACACCCACTTTGATTAAGGTGCTCCACTGGAAACTGAATTTACAGAAAAAGCAATATAAAGTTAAACAGAATAAAAATTAAATAGCACAGTTCTCCTTTTTGCTACAGTTGAAATGGATGGATGTCATAAGTGGAGATAATAAAGGCACCCTACTCTATGTAAATCATAGTCAGATCTCTATGGAGAAAAACATCTTCTCAGAGCAGATTTCTCTACTGAGATTTAGACTTCCTCTTATTTCAAACTTAGAGCTCTGCTGTTTCAGGGCATGCTAGTCTCTCTTCTTCCCTCTAACATCTGTTTTGATGGGTATCAAAAAAAAATTTCAGTGGGCTGGTATTTTTTATTTTGTATGTATCTTAACTCTACCCCATCTTTCTGGTGAAATTTTTGAGAGCAGAAATCCAGATTTAAGCCTTCTCATTCTCACTCTTGGTATGAGACTCCCACCAGTACACACACACCATAAAGGATTCAATAATGCTCTTTTAGGATGTTACAAGAGTAACCACTTACAGATTTAGTATTTAAACTTGCATGTCACTTTATTGATGATGACTTCCTGGAACACACATGGAGGACATTGCTCATCCCTGTTAGATTCCTAGTTAACATTATATTTACTTCTTCACAGCACCTCTTTTTTAATAATTTGTTTATTACTTTTTTCTTTTCTTCTATTTACTGTTAGAAAAAAATTTCCATGAGAATATGATCTTTGCTGTTTTCATTCCCACTGAACAATCGGAATTTAGCTCATTCTCTATGGCATAAAACAAAAAGATTATGTTCTTGAAACAGTAAAAGCAATTATGTAATGGGATTCTTATGAAAGAAGAAAGAAGAGGAGAGAAGATCAATTTTGGTAAAAATCTCACATAAGTAATACATTAACTTTAAATAAGCTTCCTAGTCCCATTTTTTAAAAGCAAAACTTTGCTAGAAATAATTAGTATATTTAAAGGAGATGGAAATGTACACAGTTTTGGTGAGTTTGATGTTGACTAGAGATGATCAACCTACCAAGTTCCATGAAAAAAATTGACTCAGGTGGTACAGGCTCTTGTAAATCAATAGTAGCTGGAGTCTTCACATCTAGGAATATTCCATTTGAAAATGAGGAAAAATGATATAAGGAACAGCTGTGTTGAGATCATTGTTTTTCATTTCAAATTGTGTGGTCTACTTATACTTTGCTTATCAACCCTTTTGCTATCTTAACATTGAAAATAACTCAAATAATCTCTCCCCAGTCCTGTTCACAATTGGTTCATGTATATTCTGTTCTTGCTTCTGGTTGTTAAATAACTACAAATGTGGGTTTCTTGCCAAAAATATCTTGTTATTACATCCCAATTGGGTAAGCAGTCATTACAACCTATATATTTGGCAGCAATTTGGACCATTTCATTTCTATTTATGACCCTTTTAGGTCAAAAAAAAAAAAAAAAGGACCTTGAAATTTATCCAAGAAAACCCACCTATTTTCCTGCATTTTTTTGATTACATATACATATTCTCACCCTGGTTTTTACAGTATTTATTATAAGGTTATGTAGACCATTTCCATTACTTTTTTGTTATCCCCAGAAACTCAAAGAAAGCTAATAGGTTGAGTCATCAATTACTAAAATTGTCAAAAAATGTTATTTATTAGTCTGGACTGGATATCTAAGGGAACTGGAGTACAACAAAGAATCAAATATTTTCCTAGAGCCCATGGAACTCACAGCCATAGGTTAGGAATGCTTTCCCAACCAATCGGTACCATGCAAGCTACAAACATTGGACAAGAAACAGCATTAGAAATCATCTGATCAAATGCTTTAATTTACAGCTATGCAAACTGAAGCTCAGAAAATGCAGGTAACTTGTTCAAGGTTATTAAAAGTGTGCCAATGGCAGAGTCAGAGCCAGGGCCCTTGATTCTCCACCAGGTAACAATTTAGTAAGAATTAATTGACATCAACTAAACATAGTGGAAGAACTGGGATAGCACCCTGGGGAGTACAGAAATGCTTGGGAGCTGCCAAATAGGAACCTGGAGAAAGGAATTACAACAACAGCCTCCATTTATTGAGAAGTTATTATGTACAAGGCACTTTGCTTTACATTTTATGAAATGATCTATATTACAACAGCTTTGCAAGGTGGATATTATTCATTTTATTTTCCAAATGTAGAAACAGATTTAGCAAAGTTAATATAAGATGCCAAGGTCACAGAGTTAGAAAGAAGCTTCACACTGAGCTTTGCTGAACCAAAGTTCACACTCTTTTTGCAAAGCCAGATTTTGAGGGGAAGTATTGAAGATGTAGGGGCTACATTTGATCTAGCCAGAGAGTTTCATCAAATGAAGCATGTGGTGAGTACATTAGAATGATCTAATTGCACATGATCATGGGATACTTTCCGTGCTGTACTAATGCATGAAGACTTTAATGAGGATTCACTAAACTGAGTCACATTTGAACTCATATGAACTGGGGCTTCAGGAAAGAAACTCTTAAAGTCAAGGCTGTATGATGAATCAGTTGGAAGATTGATAAGAGCGTAGATATCATAGTGAGGGTCTGATATTTTTTCTTTCCTCCTTGTTTCCTCAAAACACTCAGAACTGTTCTAGCAAGAGGTTTTGAAAAGTGATCCCAAGTCCTCAGAGGCATTTTACCTTCCTGTACAGCCAGCATTGATTTTCAGCATGTACTTACTTCTAACAACTGTTCTGATTGGTCACACATCTGTTCCGATGAAAGTACTCATGCTACAGCAGATGTTTCAATTTTGAATATAACTCCTGTGTATATCTAAAATAAACCCAAACCATTCTTCAAAGGCGCAGTCCTACTCCATCATGCATGTTTCTCTGAGCACCTCACGATTCAGCATCTTCATTAGTAAGTCCGTATTATATGTTAATCTAATATCAATGTTGCACAGAGCCCTGAAATTTTAAATTTTAGTCAAGGACCTTCCCATCTGGATCCTTACATTAAAAATAGAACAAAGGAATTCTTCAAAACAAGACAGAAACACAGAGAGATTGATCTAATGGACACAAAGTTGTATCATTTCTTCTTGTGAATCAAGGATGTTTATGTTTTTTTTTTCTTCCTCCGAACATTGCATAAAGCTTTTCAACATTTTGCTCATGTTTCCCTATTCATGCTCAATCTTCTACCCTTATTAATTGGCACTAGTCATTCCGAACCACTAAGAAACCTCTTTGTCTTTTCTGTTCTATCTGCATGAATTCCCGTCTCCATCTGGAAGACTCCCTACATGTATGCTACCATAGATCCTATACTTGAACATTTCTACACCTGAACAGTCTATTTTATGACCGTTAATTTGATTGCATATTTTTAATTGAAACTGTAAATTTCTAATAAATAAAAATCTATATTTTCAAATTAGGTTGATTTTTAATCTATAATAGAATAAACATTGCACTATAAATATTTTACATAAGGAAACATTGAAGAAAGGATAGAAGAATGGAAACTGATGAATGAAGAAAGTTTAATAGAATTATGTATACAGTAGTCATTATTGTCCTGGATTCCTAATTTTTCAGGTTGTGATTGATTAAGAGAGATCAATCATGTTTCCTCAACAAGGAAACCTCTGTTTACCTGTGTTAGCAACCAATAAATACATCTACAGAAAAAAATGTGAATCATTGGGCACATCAATCATGCATATTAAATAAGTACAAAAATATCCAGGTTCAAATAGAATTCAGTTATTGTTTAGGTTGAAAGTTTTATTTATGTTTAACTATCAGTCAATATCTAATACATACTGGGGAACATGTTGGGGATACATGACCATAGTTGTTATTATAACATTTCTTAGTCTCTGGGTTTAGCACAACTTCAAGTAACTTTTTAATGAGATTTTGAGTGAATTTTTAAAAAAATTTCCATACTTTATGTCTGTCAACTGAGTACTGGTTTTATTACTAAGTATTTTAATAATCTCCTTAAGCCCATTTACCTCACCACTGAAGAGAAAATTATATGTATTTACCTACTTTTGCTGTTTTAAAGTTTACCAGACATCAGATAGGAAAACAGACTAGATAAATGCTATGGTCCTTATGAGTTATTGCTGTTATTGATGGAGTGAAGTAAATAAATCAGTTCTCTTTGTAAGCAACAGCAATTTTCAGCTGCAAAATGTGAAACAATGGTAAATATTAAAAGTTGAGGTTAAGGGGAATTGACCATTTTCCCAGTTGTACCTCTTAAATCATTCTTCCCTTGTTTTATAACATCTAAAAATCAGTTAAATTTTGTCTCATTTGAATGCCCTATTAAGCTATTATGATTTAGCCTTGCTTTGCAAATACTAGTTAAACCTGCCAAGGAACAGTTTAGGGAGGTCCAGATGAATCAAGATTTGTCACTATTGGAACTGAATTGACTCTCTATGGTGATCCTTTATTGAAAAAAAAAAGGGTCTTATAAGTGGATAATCTATGAGTATCCGTTGATAACTAAGTAAAAATTTCTAAGACACATGCCTTATCAATTATTTCAGAAAAAAATGTATTTTTTTGAAAATTAAGATTTATCAACTGTGTCCTATTGGATGCAGTTCTTTGAAATTTATCATCAGAAGCCAGCTGGTTTATTGACTTGGCTCGGCATTGTTCTGAAGGAGATAAAGTTGTGAGTTTAATTTTTTGAGCAAATGCTTTCATATTTTCTTAAGAAAATTCTCTTGCTGTGTATATCTAATATCTAAGGGAAAAAATAGAGAGCAATAATAGATACGGAAAACCAGTCGCTACTTGGAAAGAAACTGGGGGTAAACTTGAATTCTTCCTTGGCTTGGTCATTATTTTTTAATCTGGAATTAGAATCTTCATATTACAGAGTGGGAAACCAAAGATTAGTGATCTCAGGGAACTTGCTTTAGAAAAACCACCTGCTAAATGCCAGAGTAGAAACCAGGTGTGTCCAACAATAACTGTCATACCACAGTGTAACAGGTTGGTGAGATATCCTCCTTTTCCCCACCGAATTTTCTCCAGCTTCCCCAGTGATCTGTGATTGACTGACCTGAAAGGGACTACTTCAGGGGATCCATGCCCTCTGGCTTCCCTTTGAGTTTAGTCAATGGAAGCCTCAGGAAGATATGGATAATGAAGAGGCAGGAGAGGAAAGTGGGGTGCCCATTGCTTGGTTTCTTCACTGTTCAGTATCCTTGGGGTATCTGTTCCTTAAAAGATCACTGTTTTTCTCAGTGTTTCAATTATACCTTGTCCTTTTGAATTCTGGAAACTTCTTCCTCTACTTGCCCTTCAGACCTAGGGTTCACAACTGCTCTTCTCCTGCACTTCCTATGCTTCCTGTACACCTGCCCACACCTTTGGAATTAGATCTTCCTGAATTTTGTCTAAATTCAGTCCTCCATCTTTTCCTACTTAGGGCCTGACTGATCATATGAACCTGGAATGTCTTGCTTGTGTATACACATGTTTTGATTGCATAAAAATGCAATTGCAATGTATGTATTTTGTTCCAAATTCATAGTACCATCATTTTACTGTGAAATCTATGTATGTTGGAGTGAATCAAAGTTTAAAACTGTGACTTAGGAACTCATAACTAAGAATGACTGCTCCTCTGTATTTCATTCCCCAGACAAGAAGCATGCTGTGACTTCTAATCATGAAAAATACATTCGCTGCAGAAATTCAACATCAACACCACGAAAGTTTATGTAGAGCATCTTTCAGTCAACAAAATACATGAGAGCAGTGAGAAAGTTTTAGAAAAAAGGCGGAGTTTGGGGATGCTGGGGAAAACAAATTGAGGCTCATTCATTTGGAAGTATCTGTTTCCTATTCTAAAAAATAAGTGTTTACTTCCTGAATTTGCAGTGAATTAGGAAAATCACTTAAGTTACTGTGTATGTGTGACAATTACTTGCCCTGTAATAAAATCAATTTCTTAAAAAGCTTGTTGCAAACTTTTTCTTGTTGAAAAAAATTCCTTCCTAGCTCAAAGTATATGTGTTTCTTGGTGAAGAGTGAATGAATAAAGAGAAATCGTTCTTGGATAAGCTTATTTTATCTTGTTTGTTTATTTCTTATTTTCTCTTTATGATAAAAGGTTTTAGATAAAGGGGAAAAAGCACTAAGTGAAAATTATGAGAGCTTGTTAGAAACACAATTATTAGTTTCAAGGGAGTTCCAATTAAGCAAAAAAAAATGTGGTTTTAAGATATGGAAATGGCAATTCTAATTCACTCATTAAGAAGTAAATATTTGGACTTTCCCTTTGAGAATTTAGACAAAGTCACTTGCAAAGTTCCTTTAAAGTTAGTAAGGAAAGTTTCTTTTCTCAGACTCCCTTCAAGAAAGGATCATTTTCTTATAAATGGAACCATAAGCTCTAGAGTCAGAAGACCTGAATTTGAATGCTGAATCTGTCCTTACTTAACTGGGTAGTCTGGACTTGGTAACAAAAACTCAATGACTCAGTTCCTTTGTGTAAAATGGGTATGGTAGAATTTGTGCCAACCCCATAAACTTGTGAAAATTAAATGTGGTAACATGTAAAACTCTTAACAACAGTTTTGCACATAGTAGGTACTAAATAACTGTTAGCTAATATGGATATCAAAGAGGGTTCCCTATTGAATGACTCTGCCCATTATCACCTCAGAGCAGAACAGACTCTGTCCAGCCAAGTCTTTGGTAATTTTCTACCCGATCCTGGCAGAAGGGAGAAGATGCTGTAAATCAGATGTGCCCACACCCTCAGATAGCTGGTCACCTGAAACCCTCATCTATTTCAGGTCACTGACAGTACCTTCTCATTTTTATTTTCACCCTTGGTGTTTGGTCTCATATACTTTATTAATACATGAATGAATACAAAAATTGCCTAAAATGTGAAAGTAGACTTTATTTTATTGTTTCTCTGATTTTTTTTCCAGAGCTAGTCTGTTAAAGATTATTGGGCTAGGATTAACAGTTTCTTTAAATTAAAAAGAAAAGCAAAGATATTTGAGATTAAAAATATGAAGGAAAAAGAACATTATAAAGAAAAGGAATGCCATAGACTGCTCCGCACCTTTAGCTGCAGGACGTGTGTTTTGCATATGGGGTGTACAAGAGCTGAAAGGAATTGACTCTTCAAACCAGCCCAGCAGAACTCCAGACCCAGCAAGCTGACATCTGGCAGCTGGTTGGACTGTTGCTAAATCATCATCCTCCAAAAGCTGACCTTTTTTCTCTTTCACCTGTTTAACTACTGCATGACTCTGTCCACAAACTAGGTTTCAACATTTAGAAGAAAGAAGAGAGCATGAGATGCTTACCCTGACATTTGGCCTAACCTGGTGACCATTTACCTGTACCTCTCTTGAGGTCTGACTATATTCTGAGACGCAGCAAATATCGCATTACAAATTCGAGGGATTGCTGGGAAGTGCTAATGCTGTGTCTATCCCACACACTGCTGACTCTCAACAGATCTCATTTGCTCCCACCTTTCTGAGGAGGCAGCTGTGTTGCTGTGATATGGGTCCGCCTGACTTTGCAGCAGCCTGCAAGGCTGACTGTGACATGAAATAATGCCCCAGAAATCTGAACCATGGCAAGGCCCCAATAATCAGCAGAGTATTTGTGGTCTTTGGACTGGGCCTGGGCTCTGCCCCAGACTTGACTAGGTAAATGAATGTTGGGACATGATTTAGATAGCTTAATCCTATACTGTAAGAAATGCCGGAGCCAACATAAGCTCCGGATATGCTTTCATTCAGAACTGCAATAAAATTTGACCATTTCAACTTTTATTTCTCATTATCTGCCAGAGACCTGAAACAGTTTACCAGGAAAAAAAAGAAAACAAGAGGGAAGAGAGGAAGAAAGACCAGTCTATATCCTTCTGAATTCCTGTTCGGAGGATTTGCTGCAACGGCATTCCAGCTTCAAATAAGACTGATTAAAATAAAATTACTCAGTCTCCTGACCCATAGCAAATTTCATGAGCTGCAATTTGTCTAGTAGTTGAGCTGTGAGTACAATCTGATTGGCTATAATTTAGGTTTATAGTTCCTATTTTTTTTTTCCTCAAACAGTAGAATCCAGTGATCCTGAAATAAAGAATTAGAAGGAAAAATGGGGATTTAGTATAAGCTAAGAAAAAATGGAAAGACAATTTTGAAAAAAAAAATGTGATAACACTGTTTGCTTTTCTAAAAGCTTGAATTTGCAATATCTCTGGAGCTTTGTAGGAGAATGTCCTTGCATTTGCATTTGGGCAGTTCATTCTAAACTTCCCAGCTATTTTTGTTCTGTTAGATTGTTCTCCTCTCTCTCTCTCTCTCTCTCTCTCTCTCCTGTAGTTTTTATTGTCCTTCTCTATTACCACCTCTGACCTCCAGGTCTGTAAGTTATGAGAAAGTTTCCAACTCTGGAAATGCTGAAAATCCACAGTGAACAGAATTTCTAATGTACTGTCTAGGGCAAGTGATTTTCTTCCAAGACCTGACAATTTTGCATCCTCACACAGTTAACATTGGTGCTTTGGTAAAAAAGTGGGCACATTGGCATCCTGGCTGGAACAACATGTGGGAAAGCCTTTGACATTCTGTCCTCCTCTAGGAGGTTTGGATATTGGAAAAAATCTTTTCAACATCTCAAAAGGGATGTCCATACTAAAAGAAAAAGAATGATCAGGTATTACTTTTTTATTTTATTTTATTTTTTATTTTTTTGTATTTTCTAAGCAAACCTACAGTAATTACATATGAGCAGCCCTCTTTGACTTTAGAATATCAGGACTGGTATTCTGTCTCTCAGAAGAGTTAGGGTGAGGCATCCTGTTCCATGGGATAGAACAGAGAGATAATCTGAAATCCAGGAAGGTCCAGCCATTTTAGTAGTGCATTTCTCTGATGGCAGAGTGAGTATACACAGTTTTAACAACATATTTTCCTCAATTCTCTATAAGATATAGAGATATTCCACATCTCTTTTCTAAGCAGAGCTTTCTTCCTGGCTGTATGGAACCAAAGGGCTTATTTGGTCCCAGTGGTTATGGAGCAGATGAATGTGGCATGAACCCTTATAGTTATGCTGACGTCCTCTGAACACCACGGTTTGGTGAATTTTTCTAAGGGGTAGGGAATGAAGAAAACCTTCTTCCTTATTTTCCATTTATAGACATCTGTGATATTTCTTCTGAGAGGCAGATGATTTTAAAGACACAACTCCAGTTTCATTTTACTGACCTAGAAATAGATAACACATAGTAGATGTACAATTAAAATCTGTGAAATGGTGAATAAGTAGCAGAGCTCCTGAATCACAGATTATATGCCACTAAATGTGGAAGATTCTTCATCTGCCTGCACACACCTCACTGACAAGGACATTCAACACAAACTCAATTTCCTGCTTCTGGGACTTATTACAATCTTTGAGCTGTTCTGTTTGAACAATGGGTTCAGAAATTCTTTCCTCTCCACCTTTGCTATCTAAATTAAAAGAAGCAAAATCCATAAAAAAAAAAAAAAAAAAAGGTTTTGAGTTCAGTTAAAACTCAGTCTGAATATTAGCTCTACAAGTTGTGTGTTATCTTGGACAAATTGCTTTGCATCTCTGAGGCTTAGTTTCCTTTTCTACAAAATGAGAATAATAAAATCTACCTTGTAAGAATGTTAGGAGGATTAAATAAAATGAGGTATCTAAAACTCTTGGTACCTAGTAGGATCTTAATAAGTGAGCATGGTTATGATAAAAACTTATATGAAGAACACTTGGCACTTTTCTGCAGAAATCCTTCTCTCTAATTCACTACTTCTCATACATTGCTTAAGGCCACTCTAAAAAAGAGAAATTTTATTGAACTACCCATGCTTATTCTAAAATATATAATCATGAGAGGGTTTAAAATGAGACTCAACCATTCTTCCTATGTTTTCAGAATTGCTGTAGAGTCTCGTTAATTTGATATTCAGGGGAACATGGAAAATTGATTCCAACTGCAAACCATTTAGCTTTTTTATTATGAAAAAAATTCGAACCTTTGCACAAGTAGATAAAGAACCCCCTGTACCCATATGTCATCTTCAGGAAGTATGTACACCTGACCCTGATGAACTTACAAGATCTTAAATTTCTGTATTTCTTCTTCCTGAATTTATAGTTGAAAAACCTGAAGTTCATAATGATTGTGATATGCCCAAAGTAAAAATGCAACCTAACAGAGGAGCCCAAACTAGGGTCCCAGATCTGATGCATGCTCAGCAGCAGCTCTCTTAATGACACTTGACAAGAAGTCTTAGGAGATGGACAAATATGGTAATTTTGTTGGTATGTCTTTGTCTGTACCTTTCTTCCTCTTAATAAAGTTATTTAACTTATGGCTTCTATATAAACAGTTTTCTAGAAAACCTTACTTTGAAAAATGCATTTCATATTTCAAAACTTGTAGTCTCCATATTAACTATGTGCAAAAATGCACTGATTACATGATACTACTTCCCCTATTTAGATGATACTCTGAAGGAGAAATTTCCTCAATTGAGAGTTTTCTTCATTTCACAAAAAATGTAATTTCAGATGAAAAAATTTCTTACTCTGGATTCCTGTACATCACATTCCTGCTTAAAGCAGGAAAGATCATTGTCTAACTTTTTTTTAAAACCCAGGAGAATTTTGGGTTTTTGGAAGACTGGACACCAGAGGGTGCTAAAGAGCTGCATAATTTACTTCTGGGCCTTTGTGCACCAAGTTTCTATGGTAGTGGGGTCGGCTGGCACCCAGTGAGGAGGTAGGGAATGAATGGCACTGGGGACATGTTCCTGGGCTCAAAGCTTTGTGGAAGTGGGCACATACGTGGAACCACAACACATGTTATGGGCTATAGTCTGGCCATCTTGTTGCTGCTGACTGGACAGTTGGTTTGGTCAATCCTATTGATTGTGAGGAAGTCAACTGTTAAAAATAGAATCAATGGGGCTGCCACCAGCTCACTAGCCATTTACAGGCACTCATAAATACTGAAAACGACCGCCCAGAGGCTGAGCTTCAGGCTTCTTTAGCTTTACTTTGAATTTGCTGCTTCTCGCTACATCAGCAGAAGAAAGGACTTGAAAGAGTTGAAAGCAGCCCAAGCTTCTTGAGTTTCTCAAGAAAGGAATTATTAATAAAACGTCAACTCCTGTGCATTAAGCTTCTTTTGAAAAACTTTCCTAAATTCATGAAATATCAGGTTTGGTGTTTTGGGCCTACTTTACATTCCTCGTACCTATACTTTTGCTTCTCAAGGAAAAAATGATCACTGTACCCATGAGATCAAGTCTATCTCCTCATGAAGGTCACTACCGAGTATTTAACACAGGCCTGGGCACAATGTGGAATTCAAAATAACAACAGATTCTGACCTCAAGAATGTAGCAATGACCTAAACATAGCAAAACATGCAATTAACAATGCAGGCTATCTTATAAACTGTGAGGTTGGATGGTGAATTGAGCTAGCACAATGATAGGAATTCAGTCTGACTCACATTAAGAATATGGGAAAATGCATATAGATAAAGCAATGAATAAGATGTAGTTCCTGGATGAGATGTAGAGTTTTTGACCTCAGGGAGCTGACAGTGCACTTGGGGAACCAAACTGTGACAGAGATTGTGAAAAGCCCTAAAATAGAGATACATATGGGGTGTTACAGGAGACAGGGAAGACTATTAACCCCTGATGCATAGAGCACTATGAAACATCTTCTGAGATAGAAGCCTTACAAACAGAATCCTAGAGGATAAATTAAACAGAGTCAGGTGATACTGGCAGAAATATCTGATGCGGGGCGGTCAGCACACGCATGACCCCAAGATGAAGAGAGCTTGGAGGAGAGTTGAAGGAGCAGAAATTCAGAATGTAGAGCCAAAGACTCAGTGCAACAGCAGAATTGAGGCTGCAAAGACAAGTAGAGAATTTCCACCATCCCATGGGGTTAGGATTTTATGCTGTTGAAAATGGGGAGTGACTGAATCATTTTATATGGGAATTTGTAGGGTCAGAGGTACATTTTAGAAAGATCACACTGTATATATATGCTGACTGGAAAAGAACAAAGAAGTGGAAATAGCAGGTAGGCAACTATTTCAGTAATTTAAGCAAAAGCTAGCAGAAAACTGACCTCAAGTGACAGCAGTAGTGACCAAGAGAGTAAACATTCTGAATAATATGACTCCTCCTGTTGATACTGATGGACTCAGGCTCCTAAGTGAAGGTAGGGAGTCAAGAATGGTGGTGCCCAGATTCAGGATAGACCAACTTCTGGGTAGTTTTGGGTGCTGTTTGGTTAGAATGATAATGCCATGGCCCTTTTGGATGGTTCAACTTTTGGATGAAGGTTTCTTTTATGTTTAACACTATTAAGTCTTTAAATTCAAGACCTAACTAAACCATATCACTTAACACCAACCACACAATATTTGTAGTATTTTAATGGTGAGAAATACACTGTTTGATATAATTGTTTGAGGTTAACTGGGTCCTGTCTCCTCTACACAGAGTTAGATTTATAAGTAGAATACCACAATCTTCCATGATCATCTGATTTCAGTTGAGGGCTTGGATTCAGAAGGTGTATTATTGGTTACAGAAAAATCAACCTTTGAACCATGAGATGAGAATATGCTCGTAGATTTCAAGGTCTTTCCTAATGGACCTCTAGGTAGACCCTTATTACACATGCCACCTTGAACTCATGAATGTTTCTATCAGTTTCCACATTCTTAGTTCTATTGATTCTATAAGGAACAAGAAATATGTTAACATTGATAGTGGCTTGGATTTATTGGATACTAAATCCAAGTAGACTCAAGGTTTTGGGAAAAACATTTGAAGGTTTCATTTTTGTGTAGATGCAGTGGGAGAATTTTTCAGTGTAGTATAAGCTACTTTCTGCAGGTAACATTCCAAAATCCTAATTGCACCCCACTCCTACACACAGCAGCCTCTTTTGCCCAATGCTCTCTTGCTAGCTCAGTGAATGGGTCAACATTATGGACAAAATCACAATCAGAAACCGTATTTCCTTTGGTCAGAGCTCATGGATGAGTACTCTGGTTTACCCAGAATAAGAAGTTACTCATACCAATAATGTGTCCAAAATGAAAGTTTTCTCCTGATCATTTGAAGTATTTTAAACTCATTATAGAAGACTAAAACGTATGTAAAAATATATTAGATGAATCTTATCAGCTATTATAAACATTAACATTCTTGAGAATTTCTTAAAACCATTCTCTTGCCTCCTCAAAACATATTAGAAATTAGAAACATGTATGTGAGTGGGTATGTGTGTGTGCACATATCAAATACATTTACAGTTCAAAATGGAAAGGTGCCCTAATTTTCTATTTATTATGTACATTTTTTCCATTCAGTTGTATTTAAAAATATTTCCTTGCCCATATATCATATATATATCATGAATTAATGGTTATATTGCACACCGATATTTGTGGATAACCTATAAATTATTTTAATCAATGTCCATAAGTAGGTATTTTCCTAACTTTTGCGAATATATTTTATGATGTCTGAATTAATGAGTACACTCATGTGTATACTACCTTGATATTTTATTTTATTTTATTTTACTTTTTTATTTTCACAGACTGCATTTTGATTCATTGTACACAAATGGGGTGCAACTGTTCATTTCTATGATTGTACATGATGTAGATTTACACCATTCGTGTAATCATACATGTACATAGGGTAATGATGTCTGTCTCATTCCACCATCTTTTATACTCCCAACCTCTTCTCCCTCTCATTTCCCTCTACTTAATTCCAAGTTCCTCCCTTCTTCTCTTAACCCCATCCTCCCACCCCCATTATGTATCAACATCCACTTATCAGGGAGAACATTTGGCCTTTGGTTTTTTGGGATTGGTTTATTTCACTTTGCATGATATTCTCCAGTTCCATTCATGTACTTACTAATGCCATAATTTTATTTTCCTTCATGGCAGAATAATATTCAATTGCATAGATATACCACAGTTTTGTTATCCCATTCATCTGTTGAAGGGCATCTAGGTTGGTTCAACAATCTAGCTATTGTGGATTGAGTTACTATAAACATTAATGTGGTTGTGTTACTGTAATATGCTGATTTTAAGTCCTTTGGGTGTAAACCAAGGAGTGGGATAACTGGGTCAAAAGGAGGGTCCATTCCAATTTTTAGGAATCTCCATATTCCTTTCCAGAGTGGCTGCACCAATTTGCAACTTAACCAGCAATGTACAAGTGTGCCCTTTTCCCCACATTCACACCAACACCTATTATTGTATGTGTTTTTGATGATAGCCATTCTAATTGGAGTTAGATGAAATCTTAGGTGGTTTTACATTCATATGTAGTAAAATGAAATTAAACTTTTATCTCTCACCCTGCATAAAACTCAACTCAAAATGGACCTAGGAATTAGACCAGAGACCCTGCACCAAATAGAAGAAAAAGTAGTCCTGAATCTTCATCATGTTGACTTGGGATAATACTTCCTTAACAAGACTCCTAAAGTGTAAGAAATGAAAGCAAGTATCAATAAATGGGATGGATTCAAACTAAAAATTTTTTCTCAGCAAAAGATACAATCAATAATGTGAAAAGAGAGCCTACAGAGTGGGAGAAAATCTTTTCCACACGCACTTCAGATAGAGCACGAATCTCCAAAATTTATAAAGAACTTCCACAACTTTACACCGAAAATACAAAGAACCCAATCAATAAATGTGTTAAGGAACTGGACAGACACCTTACAGAAGAAGATATACAGGTGATTAACAAATATATGAAAAACTGTTCTACCTTGATATTTTTTAGAATGATTTATAATAGTGAAAGTTGGAGTTAGAAAATGTGCATAGGTCTTAACTGATTCTTTGTCAAATAATCCTTCAACAATATTATAACAATTCAGTGTGTATGAAAAATACAATCAGGGAAGTGTACTGAGTTTCCTTGTTCTGAATCAAAACACCATAAAAATCTTGCCAATTTTTAAAATTATTTACTATTTCAATGTACATGAAAAAATAGTGTATAGTTTCTTCAAATAATAGGAATACTTACTTAACTCTTTCATTGTATTTTGTTTATCTTTCTCCTTTGGCAATCAATTGATTTACTTTCTTTTTTTTTTTTTTTTTTTAGGTCTTTTTCTCTAGGAATATTTCATTCTAGTTAATTTAATTAATTTTTAAATTTAGGTATCAGGAATTGAACCCAGGGGCACTTACCCACTTAACCACCTCCCAAGTCCTTTTTTATATTTTATTTTGAGACGGTCTCACTAAGTTGCTCAGGGTCTCATTTAGGTGCTGAGGCTGGCCCCAAACTTGAATTTGTGACCCTCCTGCCTCAGCGTCCCAAGTGGTTGGGATTACAGGTGTGCACCACTGCTCCCTGCTCTATAAGTATTTTAAATAAATGTTTCCACTGATATGTCTATTTGCACCTGCCCAATCTCATAATGTTTAAATTATTGTGATCTTGCCATATGGTCATGAGTAGCATACATTTTACAGGAAATGAATATTTTATAAAGGTTTAAAAACTTGTCAATAAAATTTTAGAAATTATTGTCTAATAAATTTCTCTATTTCTTTCATGGTTGAGTTTTGGTTTTCACTTTTCAAGAATACTTTTGGAGTTAATTTTTTAATTTTCATTTTCCTAGAACTTATCCTAGTGATTCATATTTCTAAAATTATTTTCTGTTTTGACTAATTTATTAAATCTATAATTTATTTTTTGTAATAATAAATTTTTGTACTATTATTTTTTGATTTTTTTATTGTTAAACATGTAGGAACTTTCTACATGTTTTATCTATGCAAAAACTTCTAGCTTCTTTATCAATTTTAATTTTCAGAAATTTCTAATTTTTTAATTTATGCAATTATTTTCATTAATCTTTCCCTTTGTATTATATTGATTAAATTATTGCTCCATTATGTTTCATGTTTAAAAATGAATGCACTTTTGTGAAATTCTGTAGTTTGTTTTAACAGGTTTGTCGAAGCACAATTGACGAGCAATAAATATTTGAAGTGCACTACTGGATAAGATTTGACAGCATAAACCTCTTAAACCAATATTAAAATAAAAGTACCTTATCATCCCTCAAATTTTGTTTCTACCTCTGTAACCCATAGTAATTCCTCCTGTCTGCCTTTTCCAAAATCTTACCCACAATCCCCCATCAACCACTTACCTTACCTGTTTTCTGTCACTGTACATTAGATAGCTTGCATTTTCTACAATTTTATATAAATAGATCAAGCAGTTTGTACTTTACTTTTTTTATACCAGGGATTGAATCCATAGGTGCTTAACCACTGAGTCACATCTCCAGCACTTCTTTATTTTTTATTATGAGACAGTCTCGCTTACTTGCTGAGGCTGGCTTTCAATTTGTGATCCTCTTTCCTCAACCTCCCAAGCTGCTGGGATTATAGGTGTGCACTACTGTGCCCAGCCAGTTTTATTTTTCTTGTCTGATTTCTTTCACTAAATATAATTAATCTCAGATTCATCTACGCCACATATATCAGTTGCTCATTTTTTATTAGTGCTTAACAGAATTCTAATGTATGCATATGTTATGATTTGTAAAAACATTCATCTGTTCATGGCCACTTATATTGTTTCTAGTTTCAGTTACAGGTTAAAATGTTATTTCATTTATTATAAATAAATAATGAAATGAATGAATCATATGATGTCTATTTGCTTAACTTTTTAAAAAAACTGTCAGTCATTTCCAAGTGATTGAATTATTTACACTCCCCTTGGCAGGGTATGAAAGTTCCCATTTCTCCACATGTTCACTGACGTTTTCTATACTTGGTATCTTTGAATTTTGCCATTTTAATAGATGCACAGTAGTGTCTCATGGTGATTTTAATTCTCATGAAATTCCACATTCATTGTTGTGTTCTGGATGTTGTGTGATTTTTAAAAAGCAATTGTTAAAGGGAGCTAAAAGTTCTTATGTTCAAATGTTTTATTTTCAGTAGTATTATAGTTATTGTTCATATCCTGTTATTATAATTCCTAATACTTCTAATGGAGAAAAATCATAGTATTTACTTCTACTGACCTCATAGAGTAATAAAGCTAACCATAATAATGACATAAATCATTGAGTAGGGACCTAGAATCACAAATTAAAGGGTTACTGTAACTGTTACACTTACTTTATATTATCAATAATATCTTGACTCTGGTGGAATACTGAGGAGAAAGAACTGAGGAATGTGAGAGAAGCCATAGATTGCCAGTTGTGAGCATGGTTATCCTATATGTACACCTACAAAGCTAACCTCAGGAGTTCTTTTAATGGGACGCCCAAGTATTTTCCCATTCTCTTCATACACTGGCTTCAACATCATGCAAAGAACCATTAGCCTTGAAGCATACAGAGTCCTCAGCTTCCAAACTTAGATGCCATTTAGAATAGTAAAAGAGAAAATGGTATTGTATAAAAGCAATGATAACTTTTATATATGAAGTGTCACTTATTGGGTATTAAAATATCCAACATCAAATATCATAAAACTGTCTGTTTATAAACTGTACCTGCTCATTTTTGCTATTTGCATTTTTCCTAGAGCCAGTATTTCTCAGCATGTTATATAAAGGAAGGTAAGCACCAAGAGTACTATCTAATAGAATCACAGATGAATTTTTATATCAGCATTAACTATTTAGACAATTGGTCACTAAGAATGATACAGATATCATTAAAAATACTACTACTCAGTCAGCATCACTAAGGAATCCAGAGATCTTATTGGATTAAAAAAATCTCATTCTGTCTTCATAGCAACATAGGTTTTTGAGAAGCTATGCTCAGGAGAAACCGAAGGACAATCTGTACATAACTGGAGAGGTCTTGCTCAAGTCAGGCAGACATTCTAGGCCAGTTTCCTCATGAAAGTGATGATTTACTTACATGTTCTTCATAAATCATTAAAGCTCTGATAATCCTTGATTTAATGTATTTATGTACCATCCTATTCAATGAGTTAAAAAAATGTATGACTTGAAAAGAATTATTTATTCCTGTAATTTGTAATAATGGCTAGGAAATGTAGTACCCTAGAATAAAATCTATGAAGGAATTCTGGAAGAATTAGGTCATTTAGCCTGGAGAAAGAATACTAAGAGAGGGTTTATTATGATCTCCTGAGGCATTTTCCCAGCATCTAAGCCAGATGGCTCTTCTCAGTTTTCTTGTTTAGGCCATGTATAAATGAAGCCATTAATATATCCTGGTGACAGCTTTCTTTCTGCCTATTGGCCTGGCAGAGGCTGTCAGACTGTTTGTGGGGTACAGTTGCCTGTAAACTTTCTCGTTGCTTAATCTGCAAGGCAAGTGAGGCAAGACTGTTAATGACTGAATGTGAGGATTCCGGTTGAACAAAAAGAAGTAACCTTTGCCACAGAACCCTGAAAAGTCTGGGAAATAAACAGAACCTTAAATCAGAGTAGAAAATATGATTCTGCTTTTGAATATGTACATCAAAGAGTCTTTGTTCCATAAGACATTGAACTCTCCCACTGAGATCTGGTCTGTTAGTGGGAAGGCACACAAGCCGCCACTGTTATCGGGGTAGCGGATCTTCTCACAGTGAACACCTCAATGCCATAAAAACAAACAAAAACAAAAAACAGCTCCTTACTATTCATCTCTTTGTCCTCTTATCCAATGTTTCTTGGAGCCTACTATGTAGCAGGTACTGTCCTCAGTAAATAGGATATGGGTGAGCAAAATAATGTATGTTATTTGTGCTTTTGAAGTGTAAGTGCAGGCAAGATAAAGATCAAACTTGTGCAGAATTAAGTTTAAAGACATTGTGATAAAGTTCTATACAAGGAAACGTAATTTTGCCACTATAGTCTAACAGAGGAGCCAAACTAGGAGTATGAAGGATGTTGAAATGGTGTTTGCATGAGGGTCTGAAGCCTAAACAGAAGTTAAGATGAAACCAAAGAAACTACTCCAGGTAGGTGGTACAGGGTGTTGAAGAGCCGTGCAGTTGAAGAAGTCTGATTGAATTAAGCTGCATAACTGACATCAGGGCTATCCAGCATCCGGTATTCACACATTCCACATGTATATATATGCCTTCTGTGCAGGCACTGCCTTCTATGTTGGGAACAGAATGAAGAAAGTTAAAGCGTGTGTCTGGGAGACCATGGGATTTTTAATCTAGGAGAAAGAAATGTGTATTAAGTCACATGAAAGATTATTAAAACTACAAATATGAGGAATCTCAGAAAGATTATAAATTGACTTGCCTATTAGGCAGTTGTGGGATGGCAACCGAAGGCGTCTCTTGATGAAATGACAATGAAGTTGAAGTTTGAAAGGTAAAGAGGAAAGTTGATTATTCTAAAAACAACAGGAAAAGCTTTTAGGAAGGGGACATTATTGATTCAAAGTTTCTAAGACAGGAAATATCTTGGTACACTGGTAGAAAAGAATGGAGGTCAGGAGCTAGAGTAGATGAGGTGGAGGAGAGAAGGTCAAGAGAGCAGCCCTGACCCGGAGAGCAGTAGTTTGATCTCTATTTTAGCGGCACTAAGTAGTCACTAAAATGGTTTAGGCAGCAAGAACAGAGTAGATGTAATGAGATTTATGCTTTATGAATATCTTATTACTGCCTTGTGGAAAATTAGTTAAAGGTAGACATCTGTGGAAAAAGGTGATCAAAGCAGAGGCTATTGCAGTTTTCCAGGTGAAAGATGGTAGCTCAGAATAGAAATGTAGAGCAGGAGTGAGTTTGATACACATTTAGGTAGTGATTCAATTTGATTTTGACACCATGACCCAGACACCCTGTGGCAAGTACAAGAAGATGATAGCATGTATCTTGGTCGATGAGCTCTCCTGGTCACAGTATTACACACTGGGAGGACCATGTTTCTACTCAGTATTGTTGGGTGATATTTAGCTTCAGTCCAAATATGAGTTGCATAGATAGACAGGCTTATATTTAGCCCACCAAAATTAAGTCATGTTATGTACTTTCTAGACCAGGGTTCATTGCATATTTTAAATAGGAAAGAGTATTTATCAGTAGAGGTGAACAGAACAACAGCATATTTTTAAAGAATTATGGTGTCTGATGGTAATGCATCCTATAAAAGGAGGACACAGTCTCTATTTTAATAAAACTAAAGTAAGCTAGGGATAGAGAATTCTGATAAGAAGTTGAAAAAAAAATCAATAGCTAAAGTGTGTAGGTTGAGAAGGTATGGAATCATGGTACAGAGTAAAGACCATGGATATATCCAGTGTTACTGCAAGGGGTTCTACAGATTGTGCAACACGGTTTTCCTGACTGGTGCCTCCTGGAGTTGGGCAGTGATCAAACTGCCCAAATATTTGTGGTTATTCTGATCAAGCTCAGCCTTATAATTTTAGCCAAATTATTTCCCTGTTGAATCTTCCATATAATTTCAAAGAACGGATTCTATTGCCTTTAATTGTCAATCTAGCTCTGTAATTCTGGGATACCAACCCAGTATCTCTGAAATTGACACCAAGTTAGCATCCGAACATGTTGAAATAATATTTTCTGCCCTGATCTGGGGTAGATTTCTGCTTATTCATAGGTTTTTCTCAACCAGTCTGGGAGATTTAGGGAAGCTGAGCATCTGTCTTCTTTACATTAGTCACCCTCAGCATAACTTCACTTTACAATCCTGTGGTTCATTCAGGTATGCTTTGTCTGTCTGAGTCCTAGATTAGCAAGTGTTTACATGATGGGGTCTCAATAAATCCGCCAACACAAAAATGTGCAATCCTCAATTCTTGAACTCAGTTTTCCATACAACTTGACAAGAGCTTTTCTATGAGACCAAAATATATTTTCAGCTGTTACAGACAGCCCTTAAACATTTGCAGCTTGATGCAGTTGAATATTCACACTGTGTTTTTAATTAGGCTAATGTGTGCTTGCTCCAATGTATAATAAAAGACATAATCCATAATTATAACCCCTTTGCACTACTTCCTGTCAAAGGGATTGGTTAAAAAAATCTTGTTCTATCTTTCAATTTGTTAATGGGATTATGTTGAGCAAAAAAGACCTGATTACCATGGCCGAGCAGACATGCCTCAGCAAGGTGAAAGGATTAATACTATAGGTCATCAGTAATTTAAAGATGTCAATTGCCAGGCTCATCCATGGGTTTCTGAGAATCCAGAGAATCTAGAAAATATTTGCTCTTTGGAAACAAGCCTATTGGTCCCCCTTAAGAGGTGCATAGAAAAAAAATTTTCTCATACAACTCTGTGACTCAAAACTGTGTACCAATTAAAAGGAAATACTTTAATCATGAACCTATATATAGGGGATAGGAAATAAGAGTGAAAAGGAAAATTTCTATCCAAGAAGTGCAGTTTAAAACATATGCTATAATGTATGCTATCTTGATCTTCATCCTGGCTCTTAGCATCAATTACCATGTGCTGTTATTTGACTTTTCAAACATATGAATTTTCTTGCCTGTGGATTTCACAAACCATAAAGCAGGGGTGTCCAGCACCTCACACTAGACATTGACCATGGTTAGTTCAGGAAACATGATTAATGACTGTTATGAAGACAGCAAACTGAATGTCCCACTGATAGGCCAAGAAAGGACATTTGATGATAATCTTAGCAGATTTTAGTGGTAGCTTTATTTTTTTTAACAAAATATATAAAATTAAAGTCCATAAATTGTAGTATGGAGTGATAAATCTGATCTTTTGCTGTAGGTGTTTTTATTCCCTGAATTCTTTAAATAAGAAAAATTTTGCACTGTTTTTTGTACCTACTTCATAGATATTAGAACCCTACATTCTGCTAGATGATATGAACGTGAAAGCACACTTGAATTGGGTTTCTGGGATTCCAGGAGTTCCAAAATAGAATTGAAAACCAGCAATATTCTCAATCTAAAGCAAAATCTATTCCCCAACCGGATAGGAGAAAGATATTTCTAACCTCTCTCTTCTACAGAGCTACAATCTTCTGTGCAGATGTGAAAAGAAAGAATGATACACATCAGAGAAGAGAGAATACAGACAAGCTAAGCACTGCCTCTTTGGAGTTACAAGTATTAAACAATTTCTATTTAAGTAAATAAAATTCTGAAAATAATTAATTATTTAGAAATAAAAGAGCTGTGATTTAAATATCTTCAAGCCAATAAAGCAAACAGGTTATATTTTATTGATTCTGACACTTTATAAGTAATAATAATTCCTTTTTCCAGTACTGTTTTTCAGTTGCTTTTGATGTATCTTTGTTGTCTTACAGGAAAATAAAAGAGCAAAATTGTATCAGTTTTTTTAAAATTAATTTTGTCAATAGCGTCTGTTCTCTTTATTACACAATATAAGAACAATTAAGCCATTTTTAAAAAGAAAGTTACTTTACGTTGCAGATAACAATTTTAGGTTATTGCTTTTCTTAAAAAAAAAAAAAAGTTGAGGGACCTAATAAGGAAATACATTTTATTACGTTTGTTATTGATGCTATAAAACACAATTTTAACAGCCAGGAAATGCAATGCAATTGATCATATGTTAGAAATGCATTAATTTGAGTTACTGTATTTTTCATATGTAATTTGAAATTATGTAGAGACATAAAAATGTCTTATTGCATGGTATAAATCTATGTATTACTATTTCATTACATTAAATTAAAACCATGTCTAGAAGAGATTTTCCCTAAATTTCTTGAATATCTGACACAATTTCCTGGAGAGCACTCTTAGATTAAACTGCCCATGTTCTATTGTTTGAGACAATTTTCTCCATAGTTCCAGCCCTGATGTATAGTTTTGTTGCTTTTGACCTATTGTTTCTTGAAACAGTCATTGGACTAAAATAATGTCATTCATAAAAATGACCATTTAGTAGTAAAAAATAAAGGACTTTAGTGAGGACAGAATAATCAAACACGAGACAGCAGTTTAACAGCCCTTTTTAAAGGCTACTTTGTTTTCAGGAAGGAGACGCCGCCTCCCAGTTCCATCTCCATTATTCAGCATTTCAAGCAGTGATGACAAAGGAATGTGTTCCAGTGTGTCTGGGTTCCTCATGAACAGCTAGCTGAGCCTAGGAGAAGAAAAGGGAAACCTCCGGTGTGCAGGGTCAGAGCATGTGGTTCAGCACATTCCAAACTAATAGCATCTTCACAGTCTTGAGACAATGAAACCATCAGGACATTGACAAATTATCCTGCTTCTAAGTAAATACATTATCTATATATACTTAGTATTTGCCAGGTAATTGCAAAGTGTGTGTGTGTGTGTGTGTGTGTGTGTGTGTGTGTCTGGCCTTAGGCCTCTGTTTCTCCCAACCCAAATATTTTAATTAGTTGCTAATCCTGTCCTGGACATAGTTTGGGGAAACATGTTCAATCCAATTCTGCACAGATCTAACTTCCTCACCTGAGCTTCTTAATGCATGATTTTGGTGTCTTTTGTTCAATCTCTGCCTATCTGAAACTTTCCTAGAGTTAAATTTGTCAGAGTGGAATTTCTTTGGCTTCCAACTAGTAACTGAAGAATGCTTCATATTTTACAGTTCCCTTTTCATGTGATGATGCAGTTTCCTGCTCAGGTTCATAACCTTGGAGGTCATCTTTCATCCTGAACACTCTTTGATTATAAATTTACATCACACAAATCTCCTTCTATCATCTCCAGAACATAGCAAGGCTGTGACCAAAGCTGTCTCAGGAAGATGCCAATTCAATAATTCATACTGTTATTATATCTCGGCTGGTCGCAGTAATTCATCCTAGTTGTTACACCAGTAACTCTCTCAGCCCTGTATTTTAGTGGCACAGAAGTCACCCATCTATTGCCAGTGCAGTGGTTCTAACATATCTAATCTATTTGTGTAATACAATTAAATTATGCATCTAAGTGACTCCATTCCATTAATTATTAATATTTAGCTTTTAGCACCCCAACACCTAAATTCTTCAGCAAAAGAGAATATAGTCAATGGTTATAAAGATTGAGGGTTATCATAACTGGAGAAGTGCTCCAGGAAAGTTGAAAGCTGATCCTGTTTTTGTGAAAAGACCCACCTTGAAAATTATAAAGCAACCAGGAACAGAAAATAGAATAAATGTTGAATATGCTTGATTAAAAAAATGATCTACAAATGAAAGTATAATAGAATGAGGGAGAATTAGGTGAAACAGCCTGTTGAAGGTTTAAAGTTTTTACTTTAAAGAGGAGAAATGAATGGTAGGAAAATATGTATAATTTTTATTCCATTATTCATGAGATATTTATTAGGTACCCAATATGTGCTAGGTACTCATCTAGAAATTGGAGATTCAGCAGTTAACGATATAGACAAATTCCATGAACATTAATGGAAATAAATGAATGACATAGCAATTTCTATAAGGCTGACCCTCCCACTTGAAGATGGCAACACCTTGCCTTGGGTTTGGGACTCCCATTCTCATTTCCTAGTAAATAAAACAGGACATTATCTTTTGTCCCTGCAGCAGGTTCCTACTCACTTGAATCAAAGAACAATACATACAAAAAATTCTTTAACTGCCTAAAATAATTATAAATTCATTATGTCATGTTTAAGTCTATTAGCAAAAAAGGAATCAATAAATGAGAAAGAAAATTTAGGAAAGTTTTAAAATTTAATTTTATTCACTGCTAAGTTTAAAATGATGTGCAGAAAATGAGAGAGAAAATAGTGTATGGAGAGAAGAAGAGTCATTAAACATTTTCCTTTGACTGAAGTTTTATGGGGAACCTTCAAGAGAAGACTTAGATTACTTTTCCCATTATATTGCCTTTGAACACATTGGTGAGAGGAACAAGTCTAAACGAAAATTAAAGTTATTTTGATAATAAAGTAAATGCAAATTTTTTAAGAAATATTAATGAATGTTTAAATAAATAAGGTCAATTCAAAAAAATTATTTCCTTGAAGATGAAATTTTTTAGAATGGGAAAGGACTGAGCTTGAATGTACTCTGGCAGAGAGAAGAAATCATGGAATAAAAGTGATGGAAAAAAAAAAACAGAGGGTGTTAGTGATAGAACACAGTCCTCCAGGAAAAGTAAATAGAAGGGTAAAAAGATTAAGATGATGTTGAGTTCATTCTCTATGAAGGCAATTTTGAAAGGGTAGGTTGACAGAAAGAGGCAAGAAGAAAATACATGACATTTCAAATAATTTATTTTGAATACCTAAGGATATGCACTAATGTGACTATGAGTGAGTTATGTTCTGGTATAATTATTCGTCTTCAGAGCAGGTAGAACCTGTGACTTTTTTCTAATCTAGAGACTACAGCAAAGATGATAAGATGCCACAACCTTGCTTAGGTCGTTTTAGGTGGTAAATGTGATGGTACATTTCTCCTTTGGTTATTTTGTGTTCTACAAGACTCTAACTTAGCAGACCCAGACATACAGTTCTTCTGCTGACCTTGATGAGGCAAAGCACCATGCCTCACCAATGGAGAATGTCGTGCAACAGGGAGATCCGGGCGGTATCTATGACCTGAAGGTGGTCTACACCCAAGAGCAACTAGAAGCATGAAGCTAGCCACAGAGTCTTAAGGAAATGAATTTGACCAGCACTGTAAATAGGCCTGAATAGTGTCTTCCCAAGTTTAACCTCCAAGAAAAATACTGTTCACTGACACCTTGAATGCAATCTATAGAGACTCTGACTTGAGGATCCAACTAAGCAGGGCAAGAAGTCCTGACCTACAGCAACTGTGAGATGATGTGAGTGGTCTTTTGTTGCTAAATTTGCAATCGTCTGTTATGCAGCAATAGAAAACTAATATGATGTCTTAGAAAGGTTCATTAAAGTCAATTTGTTAGTCACCAAAAAGAGTCATCACATAATATTACAGTCAAATTCAGTCAAGGAAGGATAAGGATAATGTTTGAGGAAGGAAAAATGTAAACTTCTGTAAAAATTATTCCCATTGATTTTTATAGAAGTGTATTTAAAGATGCTACTTCGTTATAAAAAGTATCAATATAAAAATCATAGATGATACATTAGGGAGCAATATATACAAGAAAAATAATGATAAATTATAATAATACAATAAATATGCAAGTGAAAGGTTTGGGCAGTATCAAAACACCAAAAAATTATGTAGTATCATTGTTTCAATATGAGGTGTCCCCCAAAAGCTCATGTAAAAATGAATAGATTATGAGCATTATAATCTAATCAGTGATTCATGGAATAGATTAACCCACTGATTATAATGCTTGCAATCTATTTATATCAATGGATTAGCTGGGCAAGGAGAGTATGGAGGAAGTAGGTCACTGGGGGGTGTGGCTCTGAGGTTTATATTTTGTCCCTAGTTAGCAGAGTTCTCTGTCTACTTCCATGGAAAGAACCTCTGAAACCGTGAACCAAAATAATTTCTTCCTCTTCTACGTTGTTCTTCTTGAGTCATCATTCACAGCGATGCAAAACTAACTAAAACATATACCTCTGTCTTACATTAGAAAACAAACATTTAGAGTATATCCTTTTAAAAAGAAATCATTCCATAATTTAACTCATTCAATTAGCAAACCAACCACAGCTATTGATTTTTTTTTTTTTTTTTTTTGTATAAGGTTTTCTCTACAATAAAGAGACATTTCTGGCCTCGTTAGATTCTATAGGTAAAGCATTATTATAACTATATGCCCGCTCCACAGGTGTTCATGTAGAGGAGGCAAAACCTCTATCTAAGACTAATCAGAGAAGCTTTCACAGAAATGAAGTTGCTTGAGACAGATATTGGTAGGGAAGGAGTAGAGTTTAGTGGGTATGTAATGCTTAAGGATAGTTTCAGTCAACGGCATATCACTGTGTCACATGTAGTGGAAAGAGAGCAACATTGACTTCAGAATTGGTGAGACTTGAGTTCAAGAGAAAGAAGTCACTGAGCAATCATCAATCAAATAACAATGGATGGACATGAAAGAATCATTTTCTTAGTTTCAGGCTGTGCCCTTCAGTGTATTCATTCATTAAAAAAAAAAAAAAAAAAAAACATCGAATGAACTAGGCTTTAGGCAAAACAATTGGTGGTTTACCTACAAATGTGAGTAAAACTCAATCTCATTTCCCCAAAGCACATTTTAATAAAAGAATCTTGAGATCTGAGGAAGGTGCTCATTAATATTTTTTCAAAGGGGAAGAAAGACAGAGGAATGCTTATAAAGAATCATACTACCCAGGTGTCTACTATGGAGGAAAACTCAGTTAGCCAAGAACTCCATTAAAAAGTATGGTATATAACCTTTGGTTATTGAAATTTTTATTGCTGCTATATTATCCTTACACTGAATGCCCATTATCCCAGCTACTGGTTCTCATAGGTTTTTGTTAGCTGCTTTATCATGTTGCAGTTTATACTACTTAAGCAGGCCATGATGATATATTACAGTCAGCTAAAGTGTAGAACATTCTTAGATTTATTTTGACACCTAAAGCAACTTTTCATTAGGCTGGTAACAAGCCATATAGATGCCATAGTCCTCGCAAAAACATCATTAGGATGTCGAAAAAGTGCTGACATAAATGTGGACATTCTCAAGAACATGTTTAAGAAACTGATAGGGCGGAAGCTCTTAATTTTCTCAGGTAGCAGTAGGGGGGAAATCTATATGCAAATAGCAAAGCATTGGTGCCCATTTTTCTTTATCGGAAAAGTTCCCATTATGCACGTCAAAGAACTCCACCCTCCCCTGACTGACTTTTTATGAAATTACAGAGTGCGCTGGGGCATTGTTTGAGCAATATCAAGTGCCTCCAACAGCTGCTCTGCCATTCTTGGAATGGCATGAACATTTCATGGGACACATAAAGCCTCAGGATGAGATAGGCAAAAGAACTCACAGAAATGTATTATTAAGTAATGAAACATAGAAACAAAAACAAAGCCACACAATTTATTATAAATCTATATTTAAGTTCATTTCATCACTTAGATGGGAGGGAGATAAGAAAGGGTACAGTCCACATGGACCACTGTTCCACCATTTGTTATTAATGTAAGGGAATTCTCTGCATAGCACTGTGCAACAATTTCCACTATAATTTCAGTAGATTTGAAATCAAGAGGGATTACCAGCCTACCAGATGCATTGCTTTAATAAAATAGGGTTTTCTCATAATTCAAGTGAGATTGTTACAGATCCTTTTTTTGAAAAAATGATCTGCCAGAATGAATCATGTGTATGAGAAGACAGAAATTCATAATACCTGTACATATACATATATTCATATTGTAAAACAGTAGTTACAACTGTCCATCTCAACTCCTTCACAGTTTCATTCAAATTAGCAACCACACATCTCAATTCTCCTTCTTAAGCCAAGGTAATATGATCGTTTTTCAAAATTATTGATATCTTTTTAAACTTTGAGACAACACTTATTTTTTCTAGATCATCTTCTGTCTCCGTTGTATCCAATCATCTACCATATTTTCTCAAAACTTAACTCAAGAGTTTGAGAAACCATTCCCTTTTATTCCCACCCTTCTACTTGGTGCCTTGGTGTATACTCAGTTTGAGTTTTTCATTATTTAATACTTAACATTCTGCAACAACCAGTATTCTTCAATTTTCTGTGTGAATAGACTGTGATACTAAATATACTATATTCTTATTTAATGGAAAGTACTTAACTGCTCCATTCCCTCAAGCACACCACTTGAAACTTCACCAAACTGCTTACTCTCAACTGTATGAACATTATTGATAGCAAATAGCAAACTATTGATAATCAGTGCACCATTCTTATTCTTTTACCAAGGTCATTGGTACATATATAGACTACACAGAATGCAGTTGTCCAAACCTTACCTCTCTGTGTATAAACACCAAGATCATTTTTATATTTTGGATATGAGGTGTCCCTCCAAAACTCACATGTGAGACAATGCAAGTAGGTTGAGAGGAGAAATGATTGGGTTGTAAGAGTCTTAACCCAATCAGTGATTTAATCCCCTGACAGGGATTAACTGAGTGGTAACTGAAGTGGTAGGGTGTGACTGGATGAGATTGGAATTGCGTTGTGGCTTTGAGTTATAGATTTTGTATCTGGAGAGTGGAGTCTCTGTTTTCTGATGAGGTGAGCTTCTTCCCTCTGCCACCCTCTTCTGCCATGATGTTCTGCCTCACCTCGAGTCCCAAGGAATTGAGTCGGCCTTCTATGAGCTAAGACCTCTGAAACTGTGAACCCTCAAATAAACCTTTCCTCCTCTATAATTGTGCTGGTCACATCATTTAGTCACAGCAGTGAAAGAGCTGACTAAAACAATCATCATCATTTTCTCTGTCATTATGATATAACTGATATGTTACATTCTCCAGTTTGCTGTTTCATGACTATATAAATCAGCATAATAAACTGAAATAAGTTTAAACTACTTGTTAGAATCACATTTGGGAAGTTGATTTATTATTTACTGAATGCACAACCATCCGTTCATCCCTCCCCACTTTTATTTTTCTCATTTAAAAGAATTGACCAGAGTATAAAGAGAAGTGTTACCTGGTACAGAACAAATAAAACACAATGATGTCAGTGCCCTGACATATGCCAGAATTGTGGCCAAGGCATGAGAGATGTTCAAAAGATCCTGTTTCTGTTGCATAATCGAAACTTGGTTATCTGTATCCCATGTCGTTCATTTTTCCTGATTATTATCTCTTGGTTCTGTGGTGAATACCTTCTTTAGCTGAGTTCATAGCCACCATGATACTGTCCTTCTTATGTTATTTTGCTCCACTGTGTGTGTCAGAGATAAAACATGACTCATGGAAATCACTATTTTAAACATGTGAAGAACCAATTGTTTTACAAACTAACACACTACATGTTTTTGTAACTTAATGCACTTATTTGAAGGAGATTATTTACTGGGGAAGCAGTGTTTAAAAAGCAAAGTAATAGCATCAATAGATGTCCTTATATCACCCAAATATTCTCCTTAAGGAGGACGCTATTGACTATAGAAATAATGACTATCTTTAATAAATCTGGTTTCCTATTGAACTTTAACTTCAATACCTTGTTTAACAGGGAAATCAGGAGCTGTGTCAAATCTCAGAGAATCTCAGAGGCAGACTGGTTGCTCAACATATCAGTTCCTGCCTGAGTCCAGGATTCAGATGAAGTCTTCTTTTTCCTTTTATTTTCCCTTTAAATTATTAATTATATTTCCTAGATAGTATTATATTTGCACCTGCTTAAAATTGATCCTTCTTCTCTAAGATTGTTATATTAAAAAAAATATATTTTTTCACAAGGTAACTTTTCATAAGGGAAGCTAGATTTGCAAGTTCATACACTTTATGTTGAAAGTAAAGAAAAATACAGTAATAACCAAAGGTAAAACCATATTTTTATAAGCATGCATACTTAGGGCCCAATTTTAAAAATCATTCACTCTCAACACTACATTCGTTCTCAACACTTTTGATTTCCTGTGATATTTATTTTGTTTTTCCAAAATTAAGTAATTATATTTGAAGAAATGTCTCTCTAGAGGTACCAGTTTTGAAAATGACAAAATAAATGTTTTAAAAACTAAACCTTCCAAAGCACAAGAAATCAAAGTAAGAATCAATAAATGGGATGGACTGAAACTAAAAAACTTTTTCTCAGCAAAGTATACAATCAATAATATAAAAAGAGTGTCCACAGAGTATGAGAAAATCTTTTCCACACACACTTCAGATAGAGCACTAATCTCCAAAATTTATAAAGAACTTACAAAACTTTACACCAAAAATACAAAGAACCCAGTCAATAGATGGGCCAAGGAACTGGACAGACACTTTATAGAAGATACGCAGGTGATTAATAAATACACAAAAAATTGTTCAACATCTCTAGTAATTAGAGAAATGCAAATTAAAACAACTCTAAGATTTCATCTTACTCCAATTAGAATGGCTTATTATTAAAAACATAAGCAATAATAGATGTTGGCATGAATGTGGGGAAAAAGGCACACTTGCACATTGCTGGTGGAGTTCCAGATTGGTACAGCCACTCTGGAAAGCAGTATGAAGATTCCTCAGAAACCTTGGGATGAACTCACATTTTGATCCAGTTATCCCACTACTTGGTTTATAACCAAAAGATTTAAAATCAGCATACTACAATAACACAGCCACATTAATATTTATAGCAGTATAGCAGCTCAATCCACAATAGCTAGATTGTGGAACCAACCTAGATGCCCTTTAACAAAGAAACTGTGATATATATATATATATATATATATATATATATATATATATATATCTCACATATATATATAATTGAATATTATTCAGTCATGAAGAAAAATAAAATTATGGCATTGGCAGGTACAGGGATGGAATATGGAGAATATCATGCTAAGTGAAATAAGCCAATCCCCAAAAATCAAAGGCCAAATGTTTTCCCTGGTAAGTGGATGATGATACATAATGGGAGTGGGAGGGTGGGGAATAAGAAAAGAATGAAGGAACTGTGGATTATGTAGAGGGAAATGAGAGGGGCAGGGGTATGAAAGATGGTGGAATGAGACAGACATCATTACCCTATGTACATGTATGATTACATGAATGGTGTGAATCTACATCACCTATAACCTGAGAAATGAAAAGTTGTACCCCATTTGGGTACAGTGAATCAAAATGCAGTCTGTAAAAATTAAAAAAAAAATTAAGAGGAAAGATGAAATTTCCACAATAATAAAAAAACTTTAGAAAAAAAAAAAACTTTAGGAAAAAAAATCTAAACAACTGGAATGAATGTTTTAAAAAAACTGGTTTGAGGCATTAGAAAACTTGAAAATAATCAGAATTGTAGCTCAAAATCTTCAAGAAGGAAACCCATATAAACATTATACATAAATAAACACATGTATACTCATACCTTTATGTGCATATTTACATGTGTATGGGAGTGTGCTTTGTGTGTGTGTGTGTGTGAATCAGTACAGGTAGCATTATATCTAAGCAGTTTTTATCACTGCTTTTCTTTATTGGCTTGTATAAAATCAAGCAACTACTTAGTTTTCTTTTATCTCAGCCTGAATTGCATTAATATTTCTTGTGGAGCAAGACTGCTCACTAATGAAACTCAATTTTTGTTACTTGGGGAATATCATTTTTCCTTTGTTTTTGAAAACATTCTGTTGTATGTGGAATTCTTGATGAATACTCTCTTTCTTTTTGCACATTGAATATGTCATTCCATTGCTCTCTGCCTCCATGGTTTCTGATAAGAAAGCAACAGTTAGCTGAATTGCAGATTCCTTATGCATTGTATGTCATCTCATTCTTGATGTTTCCAAGATTCTCTACTTGTCTTTAAACATATTATGATGTAGCTAGGTGTGAATATCTTTGAATTATTCTCCTTGAAATTCTAACTTTCCTGAATGTATATACAAATGTTTTTCCTCTAATATTGCATTTTAAAAAACTTCTTATATTTTGTTTTTTCTCCACTCTCATTCTGCATTCCCACTATGCATTATGTTGGCACAATTCATTCTGATAGGTCTCTTAGTCCAAGCTCATTTCACTTTTCTGTTTATTTTATTTCTCATACTGAAAATAAATTAAATTGCTCATCTTCAAGCTCACATATTCTTCCTTAAACCACATAAAATCTGATTTTGAGTCTGTTTAAATTTTTATTTCAGTTATAATTTTAAGCCTATTATTTCTGTTTGATTTCTAAAATATTTTTAAATTGATATACTGTTTTGGGTGATGCATCATTTTTATATTTTAGTTAGTTCTTAATTCATCACTTTATAAAGATCTTGAACATGTTTTAAATTAACACACCTAAAATCTTTGTCTAGTAAGTCCAACAACTGTGGTTCCTCAGGAAGAGTTTTTCTGTTGACTGGTTTTTTTTTTTTCTTTCTATGGTCTATTTTCTTTCTCTTTTTCTGTATGTTTCATAATTTTCTGTTGAAAACTGAATATATGATCTAGCATAATGAAATATAATATAATATGACAAATCTAGAAATCAGATTCTCCTATCCTCATTATTTGATGGTAGTGGTGGTGATGGTGGTGGGTGTCATTTGTTCATTTATTGACTATTAGATCTAATTCTGTAATGTTTACAAGGTTTGTCAGGTGGAACAACTGAAGTCTGATCAGTTTTCTCAGTGGAAACCTTTTTATTGAATAGCACTTTCCTTAAACTAATGAAACAGATATGTATCTCATTCTACTGTAGCCTAAGAGAGGTTCAGGGGTAATGATAAGTGAGAGCTTAGGATTTTCTTAGGTCTTTCCTAAGCAAGGGCATAGCCATAGTCATACACATAGTTGCATGTATGTACATGGACTTTTATTTTAGAATGCAAGAAATACGGTGATTCTTTTAAAAGTCCTCTATGGACTTTTTATTCCTCAGTTTTTTTTCTTTTAACCTTTTTGGCTAACTTATTTGCTCCTACTCTTTTCTTCACCTCTGGCAATTGCATGTTAAAAATTTGCTAATTGATTATTTTTGACAAATGTCACCAGGGAAATCAGTGTTTCCACTGGGTGATGTTGGGTTAAGTCAAATAAAGACATATTCTGTGAGTCAGATGTTCTAGAGAACTGCCAGACGTCATAAATAATGACAGTTTTCTGGAAAGAAGATTTTTAGAAACATCAGTGCAATTCAGTGCCTTTCAGTAACTGCTAAGCTTAAGTTGCTGATTTTCATTGTAGTTACATGTCTTCATGGGTACTACTGAGCTGAGGGAAGCAAGATGTAAATAAGGTAAGTTAAAATGCCATAAACCACACTATTATTACCAACATTCAGTCAGTTTTCTTTAGTAAATACTCCCTAGCTTTTGGTGCTTTAATTTCTAGAGATCTAGTAAATTGATTTAAAGATGTTTTAGCAACGTTCTTATTGATTTCTTTCAAGAAGAGAATTTTTAAAGGTTCCTATTCACAAGTTTCAGGGATTCTTAGTCATCTCAAGGCCTGTAAACTTACTCTTGGTGATGAAATATTAGAAGCTTTCCCCTGAGATCAGTAAATGTGGCAAAGATGCTCAATTTTACTAAAGATATTGACATTATGATGGAAATCTTATACAACTTTGCATTGTATAAAAATAATAATATTGTGGATTGGAGATAGATAAACATAAGATGGAAGAGAGAGAGAGAAGAGACGATTCTCATTTTTGTGTGGTAGCTTTTCAAAAGAATCACCATAAATAGTGAATTAGCAAATACTGAATAATTGCACCTAGGGAAAATATAGGATTAGGTTCCTGGGAACTACTCACATCATTTTAATGAGGTATCAATATATGAAATTGTGTTATGCATATGTCCATCCAAATGAGCATTGTTGATTCTTCACTTCCAACAGCATATAAGTCATACCGAAACAAACTTATCTGCCGCATATTTTTTTCTGCAAGGTACATCACAGTTTTCTTGCACCTAGGGACATAGATAACACATCAGCACTAGGTGTGAGGATTACTTTAAATGTCAATATTAACAACAAAAAGCAGAAAAAGCAAAAAAATAGTAACATATGAACTATGTCTAAAGGATTCTTCTTTGTTTTATGGAAGCTGAAACAAAAAGAAAAAATGCCACCTTGTTTGACTTGGGAACATCTATGAGAGTGACTTAAATTGTTTCTCACTCTGTGCTTGTTTGCAAATGACCACAAGAGTATATTGAGCTTGATTTTCGTGCTACAAATAAATCCTCTCTTGAGTAGGTGAATCCAATGAATTGATGAGTAATGAGGATTGTGCACATTCAAGTTCACAATAAGTATATCAATTGATAAGTAATATCGGGAAGATCATAATATTTGGATATATTTGGATATATTTTTGATTTATAAAGATGAATTGTTTCTCCAAATAGCCCCAAAAGGTAATTAGAAAATACTTTTAAAGACCTACTGTTTTCAGTGTCATCAAAAAACATCAAACACCTTTAAAAAAATCTAATGATAGAGTTTTAAGACTTCTTCAGAGAAAATATAAAACATGATTATATTAATAAGCTTGAAGAACCCATAGTTTTACAAAGTTGAATCTGCATCATTGATGTTTACATGCACAGCAATTATGCTATTACAATACAAAATTCAAGCAATTTAATTTTGTGGAGAATAATGAACTCTTTTCAAAGAAAGATTGTAATAAAAAAGGCCAAAAGGAATCAAGATTAAGTTGAAATGCCAACCTAGATGGAGACATCAGGGTTTAAGATAGCCAGCTTTGTTGGAAGGCTAAAATATTTATGATGGTGTGAAATTAGCAGGAAATCAGAAGTTAAACCAATAGTGTGGAATAAAGAATTCAGATTCATATTCATTTCTGATTTGTGAGAAGGTAATGCCATAGGACTGAGAGGAGAATATGTGTTAATACTCAGTACTTTATTTAATGTAAACTTTAATGAAGTAAAAAATACAAGCTGCAGAGTGGAAAAATATATACTTGCAGTAGATAGTTTCAAAAAAGTTGTTGCATCCATAGTATATAAATTTTTATATATAATTATTTTTGTGTTTATAAAAAGATAATAAATTGATAATAGGAAAATTCATTCTTATTTTGTAATACCAAGGCACTTAAATATGGAATTCACAAAAGACTAAATCTAAATGACCAACTATTATTTTTAAGAAGGCATAATTAGTCATAATTAGAAATGAACATAAAGTAAGTTAGACTAAAATGATATGCCATCATACACTCACTGCAGTGGCTACAATTTAAAAGACCAACAGCTGGTGAGGATGTGGGACAACTAGACCTGTAACATATTTTGGAGAAAGTGCAAACTTTCACAGGAATGTTTCTGAAATTTGTTAATAATTATCTACTAATGTGAATAAATATCTATCTAAGGAAATGTCATTTTACTCCTACGTACCTACCGAACAGAAAAACATTCACATCTAAGCCTAAAGAAAGATACAAGAATTTCAGTAACATGTTTCAGTTACTCAAATGTCCATCATTAGTAGAAGGGATTGCAAGAAAAAGTATACTTCATACAATAATGTCATACCAAACCACAGTTAAAAAACCATGCTGCAGCTTCAAACAACATGGATGAAAATTGCAAACATCATGGTGAGTGAAAGAAGCTAGAGGCAAGAAGAACATATTGTAACATTGCACTTGTATAAAGTTCAAAAGCAGGTAACCATGCTCTGTGTTGTTAGAAATTAGGTACTCATATTCTTTGGGAAAAAGAGGTGTAGTACTTGTGAAAAGAACAGGCAGAATGTTAATAATACTGAAGGAAATTTTATTTTTTGAACTTGGTATTGAATATGTATGCGTTCAGTTTTGTTAGTTCATTTTTTTTCTACCTATAATTGATATATTTTTTTTAGACCATCATGTTTTAATCATCTCATTCTGTCAAATAGACACGGTTTCGGCACCAGTTCTGCACAAAGGACAGAGGCAGATACCATGGATGCAAAAAAGAATATAGCAAACATTTTCCTATAGAAAGTTTGGAGCCTACATACTAGGATAGGTGATGGTTCTAGATTATTCCAGTTACATAACTTTACTTTACTTCAAAAACAGAAATTGTTCTACATACAGAATTCAACATAAAGACTCAAGAAGAATTATTTCACTTAACTCTTAACAACCTATTTTTACTTAGTCAAGGAATAAGTGGACAGGAATAAATTTGGTGATATTAAGTGTATATAGCTGAGAAATTATTTGTAATCAGAGAAACTGATATATTCTCAGATGCATTTTTTAAAGCTTTGATACTACAGAGGATATCATCAATAAGGAAAGAGAAACTCCTTCCAGTTAATCATTAGTTATAGCAAATCCTCTGTATATGCTTGGAATTGAAGATAAAGCCACATCTCCCCAACCCTCATGACTTAATTTGAGATCTTGTGTGGCATCAGTGAGAAGAGTAGGTGACCTTATGGGGTGATCTCTACTATGTTCAATGCCATCACTAAGAAAAAATACATATTTCACTCCGAATCAGTTATTAGGGTGGTTAAAATGTGTTTTCTCTTACTTGTTACTTATAATAGAGTGACCAGGACATGGAACCAGGGATTAACTGCCTAGATCCATACCCTAGCTTCTCAATTTGATTGTGGTGCTGTTAGTCAGTTACTTAGTCTCTGACTCAGCTTTCTTGTTATCAAACTAGAGGTAAAAGTGCTAGCAATCTCAATGGGTTGCTATGGGATTAAAGAATGTAAATACTTAAAAATATTAAATAATTGAATAGCATCATGATTATATTTTATAAGGTATTTTTTTTTATTGGTTGAAAAGAGCCATCATCCAACAAAACAATGTATCTCTCACACTCAGAAACATTAAGTAAGCTTAGAAGGTGAAACCTGACATATAAGAATCTCTTTCATAGTCATAATTAACTCCCAGTATAGTATAAATGAGGAAAACAAAAGAATACCTATATATCAGTGCATTTCTCTAATATAAATGAATTGCTTGAAAAGCTAAAGAAAATCAATGTAAGGTTTCATTATCTTTTTCTTTCCTCTCATTTTTTTTTTTTTTTTTTTTTTTGGTACTGGAGACTGAACCCAGGGGCACTTTACCACTGAGTCACTTCCCCTGTCCATTAGTTTTTAGTTTGAGAGATGATCTCACTAAGTTGTCAATGATGGCCTCAACTTTGCAACACTCCTCCTTCAACCTCCTGGGTCACTGGAGGCACACAGCCAGCCCCATTTTCTGTTTTTGTAGCAGATTGAATGCTGTGAACTGATGTGTGTTATAGTTCAGAAATGAGGTACATAAAAATCTCATGTGATTCTCAATGCAAGAATCACAGAGTTGGAATGATTAGATGATGAGAGGTGTAAACTAGTCAGTGGATTAATATATATATATATTTATAAATATATAAATATATATATATATATATATATATATTTAAACACCAGTCTTTTGGCATTCAATATGTTTCTTTTTATTCTTCAGAATAATAAAAGCAAGATGAAATTTCTTGAGAAAAACTACTGGAAAATGCAGATCTTAGTCTTCTTTTCGAAACACATCTTCAAAAAAGATCAAGTTTTTTTTTTTTTTTTTTTCCTTTGTCAATGGACTACAGTAGTCTTATTTTATGAATCCCAGAGCTCTTCAACGAGGACCCCCGACAATATGGAATTTGAGTGAAAGAGGTCAGGCTTTCTAAATGTGTTTTTCAATGGAAGAACAAAACGAAATGCTAATCTGTACTCTATTCTTTTTTTTAAATTATTTACAAAATTTATTGTTTAGAAAAATTTAGGTCCACATATTCTTTTTTTAAAATTTATTTTTATTGTAAACAAATGGGATACATGTTGTTTCTCTGTTTGTATATGGAGTAAAGGCATACCATTTGTGTAATCATACATTCACATAGTTTAATGAGGTTTGAATCATTCTGTTATTTTTTCCCTTCCTCTATATAGTCCCTCCTTTCTCCATTCTTGCCCCCTCTCCCCCCATTATGTGTCATCATCCACGTATCAGTGAGATCATTCTTCCTTTAGTTTTTTGAGATTGGCTTATCTCACTTAGCATGATATTCTCCAGTTTCATCCATTTGCCTGCAAATGCCATAATTTTATTATTCTTTATGGCTGAGTAATATTCCATTGTATAAATATACCACAGTTTATTTATCCATTCATCAATTGAAGGGCATCTAGGTTGGTTCCACAATCTGACTATGGTGAATTGAGCAGCTATGAACATTGATGTGGCTGCATCTTTGTAGTATGCTGATTTTAAGTCCTTTGGGTATAGGCCGAGGAGTGGGATAGCTGGGTAAAATGGTGGTTCCATTCCAAGCTTTCTGAGGAATCTCCATACTGCTTTCCAGAGTGGCTGCACTAATTTGCAACCCCACCAGCAACGTATTAGTTTACCTTTTTCCCCACATCCTCGCCAACACCTATTGTTGCTTGTGTTCTTGATAATCGCCATTCTAATTGAGGTGAGATGGAATCTTAGGATGGTTTTGATTTGCATTTCTCTTATTACTAGAGAAGTTGAACATTTTTCATATGTCTGTTGATTGCTTGTAGATCTTCTTCTGTGAAGTGTCTGTTCATTTCCTTAGCCCATTTGTTGATTGGATTATTTGTATTCTTGGTGTAGAGTTTTTTGAGTTCTTTATATATTCTGGAGATTAGTGCTCTATCTGAAGTATGAGTGAAAGATTTTCTCCTACTCTGTAGGCTCTCTCTTCACATTGCTGATACTTTCCTTTGCTGAGAGAAAGCTTTTTAGTTTGAATCAACCCAAGTTATTGATTCTTGCTTTTATTTCTTGTGCTATGGGAGTCCTATTAAGGAAGTCTTACCCTGGGTCGACATGTTGAAGATTTGGACCTACTTTTTCTTCTATAAGATGAAAGGTCTCTGGTCTGAATCCAAGGTCCTTGATCCATTTTGAGTTGATTTTTGTGCAGTGTGAGAGATAGGAGTTTAGTTTCATTCTGTTGCATATGGATTTCCAGTTTTCCCAGCACTATTTGTTGAAGAGGCTATTTTTTCTCCATTGCATATTTTTGGCCCCTTTGTCTAGTATGAGAAAATTGTGTTTATTTGGGTTGGTATCCATATCCTCTATTCTGTACCATTGATCTACCTGTCTATTTTGGTACCAATACCATGCTGTTTTGTTACTATTGCTTTGTAGTATAGTTGAAAGTCTGGTATTGCAATACCTCCTGCTTCACTCTTCCTGCTAAGGATTGCTTTAGCTATTCTGGTTTCTTATTCTTCCAGATGAACTTCATAATTGCTTGTTCTATTTCTGTAAGGTAGGTCATTGGGATTTTAATTGGAATTGCTTTGAATCTGTATAACACTTTTGGTAGTATGGCCATTTTGATAATATAAGTTCTGCCTATCCAAGAACATGGGAGATCTTTCCATGTTCTAAGGTTTTCTTTAATTTCTTTCTTTAGTGTTCTGTAGTTCACATTGTAGAGGTCTTTCACCCTCTTTTGTGAGATTGATTCCAAAGTGTTTTATTTTTTTTCGAGGCTATTGTGAAAGGGGTAGTTTTCCTAACTTCTCTTTCTGAAGATTCATCACTTATGTATAAAAATGCATTGGATTTATCAGCATTGATCTTATATCCTGCTACTTTACTGAATTCACTTATGAGTTCTAAAAGTTTTCTGGTGGAATTTCCCAGTTCCTCTACATATATAATCATGTCATCAGCAAATAGGGATAGTTTGAGTTCTTCTTTTCCTTTTCATATCCCTTCAATTTCTTTGGTCTGTCTAATTACTCTGGCTAGAGTTTCAAGGACAATGTTGAGTAGAAGTGGTGAAAGAGGGCATCCCTGCTTTGTTTCAGTTTTCAGGAGGAATGCTTTCAGTTTTTCACCATTTAGAATGATATTGGCCATGGGCTTAGCATAGATGGCCTTTACAATGTTAAGGAATGTTCCCACTACCCCAATTTTTTCTAGTGTTTTGAGCATGAAGGGATGCTGTATTTTACAAATGCTTTTTCTGCATCTATCAAAATAATCATGTGATTCTTGACTTTAAGTTTGTTGATATGATGAATTATGTTTTTTGATTTCCGGATGTTGAACCAACCTTGCATCCTTGGGATAAAACCCACTTGATCGTGGTGCACTCCTTTTTTAATATATTTTTGTATGCAATTTGCTAAAATTTTGTTGAGAATTTTTGCATCGATGTTCATTAAGGATATTGGTCTGAAATTTTCTTTCCTCGATGTGTCTCTGTCTGGTTTAGGTATCAGGGTGATATTGGCTTCATAGAATGAGTTTGGGAGGGTTCCCTCCTCTTCTATTTCATGGAATACTTTGAGGAGTATTGAAATGAGCTCTTCTTTAAACATTTTGTAGAACTCGGCTGAGAACCCATCTGATCCTGGACCTTTCTTTATTGGTAGGCTTTTGAAGACTTCTTCTATTTCATTGCTTGAAATTGGTTTATTTAAGTTGTGTATGTCCTCCTCGTTCAGTTTAGGTAATTCATATGTCTCTAGAAACTGTTGATGTCTTCGAGATTTTCTGATTTTTTGGAGTATAGGTTTTCAAAATAGCTTCTAATTATATTTTGTATTTCACTCATGTCTGTAGTGATATTTTCTTGTTCATTCCGAATTTTAGTAATTTAATTATCTCTCTCCTCTCTGTTACTGTGGCTAGGGGTTTATCAATTTTGTTTATTTTTTCAAAGAACCAACTATTTATTTTGTTAATTTTTTCTATTCTATTGTTTCTTTTGTTTCAATTTCATTGATTTCAGATCTGATTTTAACTATTTCCTGTCTTCTACTACTTTTGGTGTTGGTCTGTTCTTCTTTTTCTAAGACTTTGAGCTCTAGTGTGAAGTCATTTATTTGTTGATTTTTTTCTTCTTTTATTGAATACATTCCATGAAATAAATCTTCCTCTAAGTACTGCTTTCATAGTGTCCCAGAGATTTTGATATTATGTGTCTTTGTTCTCGTTTACTTCTAAGAATTTTTTAAATTCCCTCCTTATGTCTTCTGTTATCCATTCATCATATAATAGCATATTATTTAATCTCCTGGTGTTGGAGTAGTTTCTGTTTTTTATTCTATCATTTATTTCTAATTTCAATCCATTTTGATCTGATAGAATACAAGGTAGTATCTCTATCTTCTTGTATTTGCTAACATTAGCTTTATGGCATAAAATATGGTCTATTTTAGAGAAGGCTCCATGTGCTGCTGAGAAGAAGGTATATTCGTTCTTTGTCAGATGGTATATTCTATTTATGTCTTTAAGTCTAAATTATTGATTGTGTTATTGAGATCTATGGTTTCTTTATTCAATTTTAGTTTGAAAGATCTGTCCAGTGGTGAGAGAGGCATGTTAAAATCGCCTAGTATTACTGTGTTGTGGTCTATTTGATTTCTGGAATTGAGAAGGATTTGTTTGACGTACATGGATGAGCCAAACTTTGGGGCATAGATATTTATGATTGTTATATCTTGTTGATTTATGCTTCCCTTTAGCAGTATGAAATGTCCTTCTTTATCCCTTCTGACTAACTTTGGCTTGAAGTCCACATTATGTGAAATGAGGATGGATACTCCAGCTTTTTTGCTGTGTCCATGTCATGGTATGTTTTTCCCCATCCTTTCACCTTTAGTCTATGGGTATCTCTTTCTATGAGATGAGTCTCTTGCAGGCAGCATATTGTTGGATTTTTCTTTTTAATCCAATCTGCTAGTCTATGTCTTTTGATTGATGAGTTCAGGCCATTAACATTCAGGGTCATTATTGAGATATGATTCGTATTCCCAGTCATTTGACTAAGTTTTGTTTTTTTGACACGACTTGGTTTCTCCTTTATTCGGCTATTCCTTTAGACTAGTTCCTCCCTTTGCTGATTTGCATCATTGTTTTTCATCTCTTCCTCATGGAATATTTTGCTGAAAATATTCTGAAATGCCAGCTTTCTTTTTGTAAATTCTTTTAGCTTTTGTTTATCATGGAAGGATTTTATTTTATCATCAAATCTGAAGGTAAGTTTTGCTAGGTATAAGATTCTTGGTTGGCATCCATTTTCTTCAGGACTTGATAAATGTTGTTCCAGGCCCTTCTAGCTTTTAGGGTCTGGATTGAAAAAAAACTCCTGATATCCTTATTGGTTTTCCCCTGAAGTGTAATTTGATTCTTTTCTCTTGCAGCCTTTAAAATTCTGTCTTTATTTAGTTTGTTAGGTATTTTCATAATAATGTGTCTCTGCATGAGTCTGTTTTATTTTGTGTATTTGGAGTCCTATAAGCCTCTTGTACTTGGTTTTCCATTTCATTCTTCAGATTTGGGAAATTTTCTGATATTATTTCAGTGAATAGATTGTTCATTCCTTTGGTTTGTTTCTCTGTGTCTTCCTCAATCCCAGTAATTCTTAAATTTGGCCTTTTCATGATATCCCATAATTCTTGTACTTTCTATTCATGATTTCTTACCATCTTCTCTGTTTGGTCAATTTTGTTTTCAAGATGAAATATTTTGTCTTCATTGTCTGAGGTTCTGTCTTCCAGGTGTTCTATCCTATTGGTTATGCTTTCTATGGAGTTTTTAACTTGGTTTATTGTTTCCTTCATTTCAAGGATTTCTGTTTGTTTGTTTTTTTCAGTATCTCTAACTCTTTATTGAAATGATCTTTTGCTTCCCGTATTTGCTCTTTTAACTGTTGATTGGTGCTATCATTTAATGCCTGCATTAGCTCTTTCATCTCCTCCTTCAATGCCTGCATTTGATCTTTCATTTCCTCATTTGCTTCTCTGATTGTTTTTATTATGTACATTCTGAACTTCCTTTCTGACATTTATTCTGCTGTGCTGTCATTGGGTTTTATTGATATAGCATCTAGTTTTTTTTGGGACATTTTCTTCCCTTGTTTTTTTGGGACATTTCTTCCCTTGGTCAGATATCAGTGGAACTCTGAGATATTGCAGTTTTCCTCTATTGGCTTATAGTGTCCCTGTAGATTTCCAGTATATCACCTCCTAGCCTTCAGTAGCCTGAAGTCTTGGAGGAACTTGATAATGCAGTGCTTCCAATGAAAGCTGCCCCTGGCCCGCCACTGGGTGCGGGACTGGGGCTGATTGTTCTTGAAAACCCTCTCATTGGGTGGGCCTGCTCCGAAAAGCTGGCTGTGGCCCAGGACTGCCGTAGGATGTAGCTGGGCTGCTCTGGAAAGCCTCTCACCACCCTGCCCTGCTCCGAGAAGCTTCCCACTGACCAGGCCTGCTGCCCGGGCTGAGCTTCACTCAGTGGGAGCGACTCACCCAACGTCTCTGAGTTGGTCCAAGTCTCTCAATACCTCCCCTTCTTGAATCCTTAGTTCTGGAGCAACAAGAGATACAGTCACCCTCTAGTACACCATCTTGAAAAAAGGATTAATATATTGATGTGGATTAGTTGAGTGGTAACTGTAGGTAGGTGGAATGTGGCTACTAATGTTAGATCACTGGGGCATGACTTTCAGGATTGTATTTTGTCCCTGGTGAATAGGATTTGCTCTCTCTGCTTCCTAATGGCCATGTGCTGAGCTGCTTTCCTCCAACACACTTTTCTATCATAAATGGCCCAGAGCAATGGAGTTGGCTGTCTATTGAGTGAGACCACTGGAACCATGAACCTCAAATAAACTTTTTGTCCTCTAATTGTTCCTGTCAGGTGTTTTGTTAATAGCAAAATGAAAAAGTTGGCTTCAACAATAAACAAGGTGGTGTCTAGGTGTGTGTACATGGGTGGTTTTGTGTGCAATTATGTGTGTGTGTGTGTGTGTGTGTGTGTAGAATTATTCTTAGGGATGCAATATCATAAAGTAATTTATCCTAGCCAGTTGTGGTGGTGCATTCCTGTAATCCCAGCGACTTGGGAGGCTGAGAAAGGAGGATTGCAATTTCAAAGTCAGCTTCAGCAACTTAGTGAGACCCTAAGCAACTTAGTGAGACCCTGACTCAAAATAAAAAACGGGACTGAGGATGTGGGTCAGTGGGTAAGCACTTCTGGGTTCAATCTCCAGTGTCAATTTTAAAAAAAGTAATGTCGAAACACAACATAGAGTCAGTAAGTCAACCTTAGATGTTTCCGTTCCTGATCAGTGTGTTTTTTTTTTTTTTTTAAATAAACATTATTTTGATATTTATAGGAATTTTATGTATTTATTTGAAGCATGGTAATATGTGTTAGATATTAGACATGATGCTAGGGAAGTTTGGTGTGGGTTTTCTTTTTGAATATGACAGAACATATCCAACATTTGGTAAATATTATTTTGTTTTATTTTGAAGAGAACCAATTAGGGTTTTAACTGAATGCTATCCACACATATTAAGTTAAAACATTTTATAAGCACAGATAGAATGCAACTCCCTTGTTAATTTAAATGAAATGAACTCCAGCCCAATTAAATCACCTGGCAGACATCAGGCAACAAGGCAGAGATTGAGAATGTGACTCAGAAATTTTACCACCCATTTCTAGTCTTGGGCTCTTTATTCTTCACTCTGCTAAAAGTCAGACAGAATAAAATCATTGACCAATGATGCATGGCAGAATTAAGGGACTTTCAAGACTTCTCATTCCTGAATTTCTAAGAATTCAGTAGGCAATTAGAAACACTGCTGTCAAGACAACATCTAAGCATCTATTTAACTTTCCTTTATTAGATTCAGTGTAATTTGTAACAGTTATTCACAACTGAAAGATGACTAAGGAAAGGATCTAGTCACAGAGGATTGCAATGAAGTAGCCAATTCCTCTTTTAAGTTGCCATGATGGTCTCCCTTTCCAAGTTTTTAACCTCTCTTCTTCTAGCCCCTTCCTCTTTCTTCTCTGATGATTATTTTTCTCTGTAAAAGTATTGCGTTCAGAAGTTCACAAAGCCTTTTCTCCTCTGTTTAGAATGAAACAAGCCAGATTCTGCTTCCTTTCAGGATTAGCTGATAAAGTAATAAATCAAAGATGAAGGGAGGGGCTGGGGAGATAGCTCAGTTGGTAGAGTGCTTTCCTTATATTCACAAGTCCCTGGGTTCAATCCCCAACACCTCAAAGAAAAAAAAAGTTGAAGGGAATTGCATATTTGGTTAAAAATATGGAAAAATTCACTCAGGTATTATTAAAAAGAGAGTAATTAAAATATTTCTGTGAATTTTTTATTTTATTTTACTGGTTCTTCTTAGTTATACATGACAGTAGATACCATTTTGATAAAATTATACAAGCATAATATATCCCTTATTCTAATTAGGACCCCAGTCTAGTGGGTGGGCACAATGGTGGGGTTCACTTAGGTATTTTCATATGTATTCATAGAAAAATTATGTTAGATTTATTCTATAGTCTTTCCTGTTCCTATTCTCATTCCCTTCATTTGAATCTCCTTTGTCTAATCTGCTAAACTACTCTTCTTCCCCTTCCTGACCTTGGTTGTGGTTTAACTTCCACATAATCAGCTAAAACATCCAACCTTTGGTTTTGGGGATTGGTTTTTTTGTTTAGCATGATATTCTCCAGACCCATCTATTTACTGGCAAATGTCATAAAGTCATTATTCTCTATGACTGAGATATTCCATTGTGTATATATACCACAATTTCTTTATCCATTTATTTGTTGATGGGTATCTAGGCTGGTTTCAGATCTTACCTATTGTGGATTGTGGTGCTGTAAACATCGATGTGACTGTGTCATTGTAGAATGATGATTTTAAATCCTTTGAGTACATGCCAAGGAATGGAATAATTGGGTCAAATGACGGTTCCATTCCTTGTATTTTGAGGACTCTCCATACTGCTTTCCAGAGAGATTACACCAATTTTCATTCCCACCAACATGTATGAGTGCTCCCTTTTTCCCACATCCTTGCCAAAATTTGTTGTTACTTGTATTCTTGGAAATTGCCATTCTGACTGGGGTGAGATGGAATCTCAATTTAGTTTTAATTTGCATTTCTCTAATTGTTAGAGATGTTGAACATTCATACATTTGTTGATTGTGCACATTTCTCCTTTTGAGAAGGGTCTGCTCAGTTCCTTTGTCTATATATTGATTGGGTTATTTGTTTTTTTTTTTGGTGTTAGACTATTTTTGTTCTTTGTATATTCTGAAAATTAATGCCCTATCTGAGGTAGATATGGCAAAGATTTTTCTCTCATTCTGTAGGTTCTCTCTTCATGCTCTTGATTGTGTCTTTTGCTGTGAAGAAGCTTATTAGTTTGAAGATTTAAAAATTATTCTATAACTTATCCTTGTATCTAGATTTTTCTCTGAATTAAAACCCAAAATCTTCTCATTGTCTTCTTTTAGAAGATCTAGAGAAACAAAGAATTTAAAATGCACTGTTTACGTCTTTGCATTTACCTTTATTTTTTGTATTGATATATGTTTAATGCTTGAATTTATTTCCTACAACCATCCCAAGAACCCTATATAATGTGACTGAAGTCTTCTGTAGGACCGAATTAAAAGTATCTTGAAGACAGAGGCAGTGTATGTGGTATCAATTACACACACAGAATTGATTGTGATTTGTACCATTTGTAAAGAAGAATGTTCCTCTAGGCATGTGGGCTGGAGAGGTTAAGTCAAGCACTGAGGATGATGCAACTAAGACAGCTCCTCTGGTCCCTTTATGCCCGCTTCTTTCTAGACTTCCAGTGTTCTCTTCCAAACACCAGAGCAAAAGTGTTTCCTTTAATTCAACCTGCCTGATAAGAATGGCCAGCGTAGGAGGTGCCTCTGAAAAAGAAACTGAGGTTGTTTGCTGGATCTATTTTGGAATCTCCCTCTCAATTTCTAATATTGCCCTTTGATATGAGTACTTTGATTTTTAGCATTCTTACCTATCAAATTGGATGATACCACTATCATCTTTGCTCAAAGACTTAATGAGAGCATTAATATGAAAGAGAATGAAAACACGCAAGTGTATGCAAGTTTAAAATACCATAATTTTCAGTGTAATTTAAAATTTGTCATTCATGCACACATTTCAGGAGCAGTGAATGAAGCATAACTCTGTACAAAATGGTAGAATCCAACAGACGGCAGGAAAAAGAACATCCCTTCAATATAAAGGCAATGCTGAGCCTTCATGGTTGGAAGGTAGTGGATTTAGTTAAACACTATGTCTTATTCCTGCAGTTAGTTTGGTTGGGTTGGGGAGACAGCTTATTCTCATTTCCTCAAAAATTCATTTTATAACTTTCTTCAGGGTAGAAGTATAGGTTGTTTCTACATGACTTTCTTCATTCATTTTACGGTCTGTTGCATTGATTTTGACTCAGTTCAATTTCAGAGGTTTCCTCTTTTCCCTGATTTTGTACTTACTCCTTCATGGTGGAATGTGTTTCTAATGATTTCTGTCCTCCAATGTATCTAATAAACTTGAGTGAAAAGCAAACAAGCAGAACAACAGCTCCATTTTTACTACTAAACAATTCATATGAGTTCATCCTTTCCCTAGTAAAAGGTGAGCTAATGCTTAATGGACCAGCTTCCTACAGGCTGATCAATTCTTGTATCATGTTCTATGATGACAATTACCCAAGCAAACTTTATTCTATTGAAATGACAGAAGTTAAGGAGTCTAAAATCCTCAGAATGGACACTTACGGGGTTCCACGTAGAGGATGGACTGTTCTGTTGGAAATGTATGTAGACTTCTGACGTCCCTTAGCTCAAAATTCAATTTGGGTTCAGAATTCCACATTGTACCTAGAAGCACTGGCCCTCCTCCTCTAGTAGCTGAAGCATGATGCAGTGATGTTAAAGGGGGAAGGGGACAGAAATATTGGAGACTGAAGGATAAACATGTCTTCAAAACATCATTTTACTTTTTAACAGCAAAAATAATATATTTAGGAAGTATCCACTTCAATGACCTATTTTTAAAAATTATTTCTGGGAAAAAAATCTTCAAATTCTGAGAGGAGGCATCATGTATTTAGAAAAATATTACCATTTAGAGGGAAATATACTTGATACAAAATCTTTTTGAGGCATCAAAATTAAAAATTCTAACACAGTAAAAATAGTTATGTTCTGTTTTGACAAATTACTTCTAAATCCCTCATCCCAAATATGTAATAACTTTAGTTCTTTATAAGCTCCCCAAAGAGGTATAGAAGGAACTACCAAGTTTTAGTACATTGGTCTCCTCAAATTTTCTAAACTTGATAATAAGAATCACTTAACATTCATTTCTTTGTCTCTTCAAGAGACTACAGAACAGAATAGACAACAAATATGTATTAGTTGATTTTAATTAGAAAGTTTCTAATTGTGTTGATCTGAATCTGGAGTAACCTATCTAAGGTGAAAGGAAAACTAGCATATTTCTCTATATGACACATTGGTCAAATTTGTAAATATTTGAAAATAATTTTGGTTTTCATTGAAGAGAGGATCATTATCAATTATATCCTAGGCTAACTAAACTCCCAAAGTAACCAGAGTGGTTATGAAGGTATGTGAAACTATCCCCCTGCATCAGAAGGCTTGGCACTCTTCTGCTTATGGTTTTGCTTATATCTATTTAACCATGGTTTTTGAAGGACACCGTCTATTTTTAAGAAAGAAGCCACCATTTGTCATGATGGAAATTACATCTTTCTCTCACAATACTCTCTAATATCAAACTCACATATTTTACATACTATATTAAATGGATAATTATAATTATAAATTGAAAATGGGCTACTAAAACAAAATGTTTTATCTTTGAGGAAAGCACATGAGGTACCTGGATGTTGTGCTAAACTTTGGTTGATGTAAACATTTAAAACTATTCTATGCTCAGGCTGACCACTGCTGAGAGGTAACATAGTAAGTAACCTTGGGATAGATATGGTTTTACTATATGTAATTGCATATGCTGTGAATTCAGGTTTTGGTCACTATATATATATATTAGAATCCCATAAAATGAAACCATTACCCTTCCAAATTTGCTTGTATTATTAAAAGCCAAAAATAATCTTTTCTAACAATATTGTAATTTTATGTTTTGTTAGGAATTTTCATCCAATATTGACTGAAAAGATCAATAGACTATCTCAGCATGTTATGCTGTTCATTTATTTACTGTTGCCACTGATGCAATAAAATTAAATTACAGTAGTTCATCAGCCCATACTATCCTGTACTTAATTTACTTACATTGTCATTTCTAACAATATCTAGTAGGTCTTGTGACATTTACAAAGACAGTCCCCTAACAAGCAAGAAGTGTGAGTTGGTAGACAAAGGAGGAAGAAAAAGGGGTTGTTCAGTATGTGGCAGAAACACGTGGCTTTGGTCCAATGGGTCATCCATTCTCAATGGAAATATATTGTCGAAATTTATGTTAGATTATAATGCATATAATGTAGGATATCTTTGGAAGAGCTTCTCAAAATACAAGTGTTATTATCACTTTGGGAATTACAACAGGAGTTCCACATTGTCCCCTTAGTGGGTAGTAATTTGTTGGAATGGAATAGCAGAACAGCACAGTGTGTGTTGGAATAGATTTATTCACTAATTGATTTATGCTTCAGACCACTAACTTAACAAATATTCATTTAATACCTTCCATGCACGTTACAATATGTTTAGTGCTAGGGATAAGCTCAATTTTGTGACTAGAAAAGTGACATTATCTGTTGCAATCCAGTAACAGTAGAAAGTGAGTTTAATAAAGGAAAAATGCATCTTTGCTGAAGACAGTTATCATTATAAATTATGTGACATGTTTTTAAGATTTTAAGAAAGGGTAGGAATGTCCCAGAAGAAAATAAGAGGGAAGTGTATTTCAGGAAGAGGAAACTAAGGTAGAAAGATCATGTGTGTGTGTGTGTGTGTGTGTGTGTGTGTGTGTGAGAGAGAGAGAGAGAGAGAGAGAGAGAGAGAGAGAGAGAGGGATCTGCAAGTGTGGGGTCTTGGAGCCTGGTACATAGTAGACGCTTAATGAAATATCACATTGTTTTGTTTGAGTGACATAGGGGATGAAAAGCAACAAAAGGACCCTGTAGGCTTGCTAACTGCACTGTGGTCCATGTGATTGCCTTTCATGTTAAAAGGGTGATTAAAATTATTCTTTTCTAATTCATATTAGCATAATGATGACATCAACATGACTTCAAAAGCATTTTTTAACTAAATTTACTGTGTATAAAAAAATCCATAGAATTTTATTCATATCCATTCTCCCTCTCCTTTCCTCTCCTGCTCTTTTTCTTATCTTATGTGGATAAAAACAAAATCTTTGACATTGACTTTGCATATACAGAAAGAGTCAAGATGTGTTTTTAAAACTGTAAAACAATATGCCAGCTTTTACTGGAAATGATTAGGAAAAAGCAGAGAATCTATAATTTTTGTGATGTAAATTAATAGACAACATCTGGAAAATTTTCAAAATATTTCTTCCCTTGTCATTTATTAAAGAACTTTAATTCCATCCCAGGGTCCCAAATTCCCAAATATTACTCTGATTCTCCTCTGATCTCACCAAGGCTCTTTCTTACCAACCACTCAGGTTTCTTGGCCAGAGTTAGGATTTTTTCTTTCTTTTTTGCTTCCTGTAAATGTCCTGCAAACCTCCCCATCACTCCAAGGGACCCTAAACCTGACTTACAGCTATACCAAATTCACTTTCATCTCTAGGCCTTTCTCCATACAGCCTTGGTACCAGAGTTTATTATTTTGATCATTGTCCTGCCAGTTACCTCAATACATGAGTCCTCTCACCTACCCATCACACCAACTCTGTAAATCTGTGGTCCTGGTAAATGCAATCTTTCCCTACTCTTTGTCAGTCCTTTAGAACTGCTGGAGAAAAATACACATCTATGATGATGTTGTCACTGTAAATTCAATATCTGTAACCTTAGCTAGAAACCTCCAGTTTCAGGTTTTTAAACATGCCTTCAAGTGATTCCCCTCATTTCCTTTCCCTTTCTGAAAAAAGCGACAGCTTTTATTTAGTCATCCATGTTTATTAATTAAATTTTTGGAGTTAAATATTAATTCTTTCCTTTGGACTTTTTACATGTAATCAGAATATAGTTTTGACTTTCTGTTCTATGTTGCTATGCTGGGTATTACCTAAACGTGTCTGTAGGAGTCAGCTCCTGGCCTGTTGCCTGTCAATTCTCTTAAACGGGTTTCCCCTGGGAGAAGGACTTCTCTCTAGGGATTGGATCATGGAACCTGCTTGCTTTGTCTCTTTTTGTAATAGCTCTTAGGTATTAGAGTTCTTCCCTGATCGATAAGGACAACTTGTCTGCCTCTTAACTCTTCCCTTGTTTTCTAAAAGGATTTCAGTTGAGGAATAGAAAGAAAGATTATGATGTCTTTTTTTGACCATCTGAAAAAATAAATTACCAACTTTCATTTTCTTGGCCGCTGAAACATCCAGCCCTGTTAGCTGAACTTTGGGGTATATTTCAAAGTTTGAAAAATCTGAGAAATTCCAGATTTGACTCAACTGGCTTTTTGCCAAAACTTCAAAATCATCACACTTGAATTAAACATGAGCTTTTCTGGCGGAGCACTCTGGGGAAAGGCCGAAGTTTCAAGAGAGCTCAACACACCTCATTGGTAGAGAGAGGGAAGAGTCACCCCAGAATTTTTAATGTGTTGCCACCTTCAAGCAACACTCTAGTAAATCAGTTTCCTTGTTTCTTTTTCAAACCATGTCTCACTGATAATGACCTGCAGTGACCCAGATGTGGGAAGCGTTGTCAAGAAAACATACCTTGGTACCTGCCTTTCCAGTGCCATTTCCTTCTTCTTGCTTAGTTATATTCATATGTATATTCAATAAGCTCTTTGTTCTCTGCACTTATATTTCCATTTTATCTTTCAGAAAATTTATTCAAATTTAATGCATTTTATTTTTGAAATCATTTCATTGATCATTCTCATACCTCTCCACAAACAAGTAAACAAATGAATAGTATCTTAATTTATTTTAGAGTTTATTTCATGTAATCATAGCTTTCAAGTTTTAAAAAGATGTGTCTACCAAAAAAAATAAAAAGGCAAAAATGTTCTGAATTGTTTTATTATTACAATTAGGTATAGTTTGTAATGAGTTGGAAAAAAGGATACAAATATTACTACATTTTGATAAGCTACTATTTCACACATAAAAAGTAAAATATTCTTAGAACTAATCTTTTAGTAACATCAAAAAAATTCTTACAAATTTTTCAAAAGACATAAATTTTTTATTTCATTTATCTAATTATGAATATTACTTATTTCTATAATGTGTCAGAATTCACCAATCATTCTCTTCAGTTTTGACTAAGTATGATAAATCTTGTTCAATAAACACATGACTGGAGATGGAAAAACTTTTGTTATGTAAATATCTTTCAGTTCTTTGACTCCCTTCTTAATGAAAATTCAAAAAGAAAAAGAAAATAAAAAACACATGATGATCTAGCAGATTTATTTTTAAGAATCCATAGTCCAATAATTTAATTTTATTTAAAGCAAAACATGAGAAATCTGATTTGTAGTAGGATTCTTAGTTGTCATAGTTATTCCCTTTGTCTGTCCTGAAATCATCACTTTGAATCATCCCATACTTTGGTGCCTTGATGGTAGGTTCTAATACCTCACCTTAGTAAGATGATATTCATTATTTAGTCTTTCTGTTTTAAAGATGGAGATTGGTCATTGTGAGAGGACAAGCAGAAAAGGAAACCTGAGAGGAAGATCAGTTTGGGGACAGATGACATATGAACCACTGAAGATCTGTAAGTCAATATCTTAATCACTCCCAAGTTTGCATATCCTTAGTTAAACACCATTCTTGAGAAACAGAGAAACCTTAGCAGGAAGTCTGTTGTATATATCCTACTCTAGTCTTACTTCATAATTCACTTCATTATCCTGCATGGTAACATCCCCATATTTTTGTCTTCATATGTAGCGCATTGGACAGGATTAATCATTAATTGTAGAATGAGTGCAATGAAGGAGTGAATATAGAAAAGATGAAGACACTAACCTAATTGAGGTTATTTTATACATTGTGCCTTACTTAAATAAAAAGTCTCTTCTGGATAAAAGAACATACACAAATTATCTAACATCATTATAATAGTTTACTACTTCACTTGCTGAGAGCAGCAAATAAGATTAAAGCCCATTAAATCCCAAGTTTCAATTCTGTGAACATAATAAATACTTGAATATTATTTAAAGTTGCCATAAATGGTACAGTTTTTGCCCAACTTAATTTTTTAATAGGCGTTTCTTATCCGAGATGATGGGACAAGATGGGTCTAAGTAAAGGATGAAGGAATCCTGCATGGGGAAATAAGGGTGAGAGACAAATAAGACCAAATTTTTCACTGGAACTTATACTCTCCCTGCAGTTGAAGTAAAATGAAATGACTGAGGATATTGCTAGCATCCTTGGATAATGGAGTCAGCTACACAAAGGAAACTTTGAATTTATTATTTTCAGAAATGTGGCAAAAAGACAGAAGTCTCAATTAAAAGGTAGAAACAATACTTATATCCGAATTGCAGGCAGTTTCATATCTAAAACTGCAAATTCACTGGAATAAAATCTTTTTCCCTGCCTGAGATCATTCTTTTCAAGGTGAGCTCATGCTCTTACAGTTCCAAGGCTGATCTCTTTGGCCGATAAGGTCCTGGTTGGCTTTCCATTGCAGTAGAATCAAGTAGAAGACCTTGTAAAATGAACGTTTCTCTGCTGCTCTGAAGATAAGCACTTGGCTGACCCCACTAGAGCAATGCTGACTGTGAAGTTCACCTTCCTTCCATGTCCCAATGTTGAAAGAAGACTGAAATAGTGAATAATTCATCTTGCAGAGATAAGAAATGTGGCCTTGTTGGGAAGGCTTCATGATGCTATCGCTATTCTTTGCATAGAAAGCTATCAAGGGCTTTTACATTAAGTCTATTCCACTTAGGAAGGAAACAAAAGAAACTAGCAGATGTCAAAGTGCAAAGGTTCACTTGGAGTAACTAGGGGCCACATTTTAAAGACTGATATTATTTCACTTGGGATATTGATTACATCCCAAATGTAAGGTTCTTGGTGAGGAATTTCTTTATATCCATCATTTTGAGAATTAGCTAAAGTATTTTGATTTCTTGTGGACCAGAGAAAGTCACTATCAATAATGCCTATTCATGCAAGCATCCTGGCCTCCTTTGTACCTGAAATTTTGTGATCTTAGTCCCCCCAATTTATTTCAATGTCCCTTCCTTTTATTCAAGGGTGTATATGCTTTCTACCTATTATAAAAGAAAGAAAGAGAAAGGGTAAAAGAAAAAAATCAGAAATTTATTATTACAAAGCATAACTGTTTTATAGTATTAACCTTGAGCTAGGTGCTCAAGGTTAATAAACCAATCCCCCCAGAGATCATATTTGGAGCAAAATAAATCAGGGAAGATAGGTAAAACCAAGGAAGTAACTTTGTTATCAGGATGAATCTACACCAGTGTGAGTTTTGATAGGAAAGGTTACCCTTTCAAAGAACATTTATATTTAATAGAAGTCAAAGCAGTAAATTAAACTAAGGAAAGTTTTCAGATATTTAAATTTTTGCATTTAGTTAGGAGCATTATTTGTGGTTCAGAAGCATTTTATGGTACACCTAAAAATAACTAATCCTTTTTACCACCAATTTCTAAGGTCAGCCTTCCTTGTAGCATTCATTCATCTATTCATCCATACATTCATTCATCCAGCCACTCAGCCTTCCAGTCATTCATTCATTTGCCCATGCATTCATCCATTCATTGATTCAACCATCCATTCATTCATCCATTCATCCATCCATTTATTCATGCAACAGATGTTTTTTTCTAGGTCCAGTATGTGCAAAGTGCCATGCAGATACCAAGGGAACAGCTATAATAAGACATGCTCCCTGTCCAAAGGACAGAGAGATAAGCAAGCAATTCAGATTCAGAAATATCGTGCTGTAATACAAATATAATATGGTAGTACTATCGTACTTAGGACAGTCTGACTATGCCAAAGAAAGTTTTACTAATGATATTACATTTAAGTGCCTGTTGGTGATAAAATGAAGATGGAAACTTACAAAGAACAATCCCATGATGTTTTATGACAAGGAAGAGAAAAGTATAATAGGAAGTGGACATATTTCATTTTTCCAAGGATGGGCTCAACAGGGAGGTGGAATATCTTTATTGATTATATATTGTGCAAGGAGTTGAAGGTTATTCTCTCGGGGATGGTAAGCCATAAGAATAATGGACTGAAATGTGGACTGCTCATCCTAATTCTTACAGGTCACTGTTTTTACTCCATCCACAGGTGCTTCTATCCCATTCACAGATTCCAGCTGCATTCCTTTAGCATCCCTGTTTTCTTCTGGGCTTGTGTCAATATGTAACTGCCAAGCCTTATGTACTGGAGGTGATCAAGTTCATTCATTCTCCACTTGGATAAGCCTACCATTAAAAGGTGATGGGGCACATGGTGTTTTTCCCTGAGCCATGACAGAACATTACAGAAGTAAAAACATACTGAGTTGGAAATTTAGGAGAAGAAAACAAGGGGAAAGACAAGATAGAGAAGGAGTTTTAAGTCTGGATATTTCACAGTTTTAAAGAAACTAATTAGTTCTAATAACTTTTTCTTCCTTTGTATCTCTCCTCATTCTGGATCTTTCTCTTAAGAAGTTTTGAGCAAATTTTAGAAAGACAAACATTGACCAAGACTCATGGAGAATCTCTTAGGCTGAAGCACTTTGAATTCACTTATAAATATCCTTAATCTACATCCTTACCTTATCTACAGGTATTTTTTTTTTTTTGCCTCCATGGGCTAATATTTAAATAGTTTCATCTGATGTTTACCATGCTTAAGTGTCACTCCAACACATGATGGCTGGAGAATGTTCTTGGTCCCAGTGCTGTGGGACTTTTCTATGCCACCCTTGCTACCATAGGCCCAATAAATTGAATCTTCTGCTCACCTCTCAAATCTTCTGTTGTCATCAGATTCCTAGGGCCACCGTCCCCGTAAAAAAATGTTATGATTGTGCTCTTTTTTTCTTACTGTGTTTTGGCATATTACCCACATAAGATGAACAATGGTAAACCTAAAAATAACTAATTATAGCTCACTAAAATGCCATTTCGCTTTCCTTCTTAAGTATGCAGCTCAATGGATTTCTTGAAAATCTATTCACCTGTGTAACTGTGTAACCAGGACTGATATCAAAACATTGAAAATTTCCAGTACACTAGAAACCTGCTTCAAAAGGTCTTGAAAGCTATTTTATCCCTCATCTTCATTGTACTAGACTTTTTGTCCTTCTCCTTGTCTGATCCCTGGGGGGGTGACTTTTCTGTCCCTCACCCATGGGCCTAAACCTTTGCTTCATGTAAAGAAAGGGTGGGGAAACCCATGGGAGTTTCACGCCTGCCCCTCCAGTGGAGCCCCCAACAGTTCCTATACCATCACTGGACTGGTTCTTACTTTTACGTAAGTGATATTTCATGTATGCCTTCTTTCATTTTCTGTTTATTTTTATTGGCATTATCTGTGAGATTCAACTCTGTGCTTTATACATCAATTTTTAGTAATTTTTAATTGCTGAGTACTTTATAAAGATAAGAAATTGATTTAGCTCATGGTTCTGGTGGTCCAAGATCATGGTGAGAGCATCAGCTTCTAATGAAAGCCACATGGTGGGAGAGTATTTGTCAATTTCTCCTTTTAGTTTTGGAAATTTTCTGCTTTCAATATTTTTGGTAGAGTCCTCTTTCTGCTTAGAATGTAGAAATCTTCAAAGAAAATTATTCCCATCCTAATAAGAAGTAATAATCAAATATACTATAAGATTATAAATTTTCTTAAACCCATCAGAGTACCAAGGTGGTAAGGTTGCCTAGTAAACAAAAATGTTAAGCATAGTCTCTTCAGGGAGAGTGGGGACTTGTGATCTACCTCATGTTGGTAGAATACAGAGGAAGTTTCTCCCCCAGGCTGCCAAAAAGCATGTAAGAATCACCTAAAAATTTTAAAGATCTCACACCTAACATGTGTGGACTAGCAAGTTAGTGTATAATTGCTGTTGAAATCCACACTTGCTGGAAGATCTTTCCCAGGGGCCTTCATCAGGAGCAAACTTGAGACCAAGTCTGAGATTGAACCAGTCCAGTGATGGTATAGGAGCTGTTGGGGACTCCACTGGAGGGGCAGGCAGGAAACTCCCATGGGTTTCCCCACCCTTTCTTTACATGAAGCAAAGGTTTAGGCCCATGAGTGAGGGACAGAAAAGCCACCCCCACCCCCACCCCAGGGATCAGACAAAGAGCATTACCTCTTGTAAAGAGAAAGAGAAAGCTTTCCATCTCAGAGGCAAATACTAGACTCTTGTTTTGAACAAGATCCACTCTGGTGACAGTTGCACTCCTCTTGGGAAAGGGGTAAGCAGCAGGATAGGGAGCAAAAAGAAAGACTCAAGAAGGTTCAAGATAGTCTGAATGCCACAGAGAGATGGGGAAGGCATTCTAGAAGAACATCCTGTTCTGGAATTGGTGCACAGGTCCTCCTCAAACTCAGCCTGAACCAGAGCAACTGAGAAACTCCCTTGTCCAGTCAGAAACCAGAAGGCATGTAGGCAGTGTTAGTCAAATGGATTATGAAGGTGTTGGGTTAGAGTCACATGATGGGGAGGCATTTTCAGGATGCTCCACTGTGAATATTCAGAGATTATACCTTCAAAGAGAGAAGCAGTCACTATAATGTTGTTTCACTTTCCCTCTTCTTCTGTTTCTCCCTCTCCTACTCCTCCGCCACCTCCTTCTTTGCCTATCTTTCATCTTCTTCTCTCTGGGAAATGCCAGTCCCTGTGTACACCCTCTTTGAAGTCCTCTTACCTATAGCCGCTATCTTCCTTCTACATCATGGCAGATCATCTTCTGTAACAATTCTGTTATCTTTGAGCTGTGTCTGAGACTTGTTTTTGAAAGACACAAATTGCACACCATTTAACTTTGAAGAACTTACTTTCTATAGTAACTGGTATACACTGGTGTTATCTGTCATCTATTTGTTAATCTATGGATGAATAAGCAAATATGCAATTTTTGGCAAGTTTCTTAAAATTTTCCAGTTTTAATTTTGCAAATGAGAAATACTAACAACCCTCTCTTTTTAATATCCTAGTTATTAATAGCTCTCATATTCCTGTGGGTCTTCTTCCAAGTGTCTGGAGTCCTGATTTTATGTCCTGAGGTTATTCAAGCATTCCTGATTGCTCCTTGTGAATCCTCAGAGGTTCTGAAGTGGTTACTGTACTAATTTGGATTGCCCATACCCTTGGCGACCCATAGACAAAGACACGTTTTTCCTGTTTTTATTCAATTGTAATTGTATTATTGGAGCCAACAGAACACTTAGAATGTAATGGAGAGAAGGGGAGGGTGGGTAAGTGCTCAGGTGCAACTATCAAGATATGTGATGTGGGATAATGAAGTGAAAAAAATAGGCAATTAGAAATGAATCTTTTCCAGTTTCTGCAGTAAATATTGATGAGGTTCTCATCTCCTTTTGATGAGTGGACTCTCTCAAAGAGTTAGTTAGGATTGTAAAAGTTTACATTTCCAGGCTAGAAGAGAAGTAAGCTGCTGGGCAGAGTGGGCTGAGGGAGCCAACCTGAGAGCCACAGGTCCTGGAGAGCTGTAACTCTCCCTCAGGTCTAAGGACAGACCACTGCCATGATCATACTGTAGCTGGGCTTCTGGTATTGAAATGAGAGCCCTGGACAGATGCAAGTTATGTTACCTCAGGCTACTTTTGAGTCAGGTCATGAGTTTCTCCCCTTCATATGGAGCCAGCTAAATAGAATCTGATTTACTTAGAAACTTCCAAGGAAGTGGAGACCTGCTGCCTTATTTCATTATGAGTGCCTAAACTAAATAATGAGTGCTTCCTGGGTAAAAACCACAGCGACAGCAACAGCAGTAACAATTAAAAACACATAGACTCACACACACACACACGCACAAACCTCACCAATCACAAATCCCATAAAAGCCTGTGGCAGTCATTTTTCATATTTAGCCCAGGCATCTAATCTCAAATTTCATGTGTATATAAAGTCATTCAGTCAGCTTTATATTTAAGTGTTATAGACTATAACTGAAAAAGAGAGTAGGTTGACAAAAATATGACAATTACTAGTTAAATAATGTCACATTACAAAATAATATTTTCCTGAAAGGGTCTCTATATCTAAAATATTGTCCCAGGGCTTCCTCATCTGGACAAGAGTCGTTGCTGGGTGTGTGAAGTTAGATGCCTTTGAGACAGTTGCATATGTAGATGTGAATATGTGTATTTATGTGTGTGTTTTACTTTTCTTCCTGGGTTGAACAAAAACTGTCTAGGATTCAACTTAATCCAGTTCCAGTTTGATTCCCAAGGGGAAAAATGACATGTTCTTAAAAATACACATCTCATTATTAAATAGCATTCATTAAAACATATTTATGAATCTCATTTCATCCCCTACTCACTCTATAGATCCTTTACTCTGCTGAGACATTTGTGATGAGTGCAATAAGGAAAATGCATTGGTTTGTAATTATTATCTCGACGTTGTTTCCAATGCTCAAGTTGCCTTTACTTTCCCTCATTTAGGAGACCAACAACAGAAACATGAAGCCAGAGCCTGGAAGTCTGCTGGTGAGTGTGCTCTGCTGTGCTTGACTGACCTTTCCCTTTGAGATAAAACATCTACATGACTATTCCTTGTAGGTTTTAATATTTCACTGTGTACCAAATCCTTGCATTCTCCATAAATTCCCTCCTAATAAATTTCCATAGGATTGATTAAATTTTGTCACATGATCTTAACTCTCCATAATCTTTGTCTTTGTATTTGAGACTGAAAATGGCAATTCTCTGTTCATTTGGTAAATCTAAAACATGCTCTCCATGGGTGTTCTATAAATAGAATAATCTCAAGTGCTCAATTGACCTTACCTTCCCCAAATCAAGACTTTAATATTTTTCAGATCTCCATTTTGCATAGCATTATTTTATCACACACACAAAACAATTAAAAATAACATTTTTTTGTTTCTTTTTATGTTTGACTTTGAAGATCTATAGTTCTTTTCAACATTCAAGGTCTTTGAGTCCCTTACCTTTGCATGAGGTTATGCTACTAGAATTAATATCACCAATCAAAACTTGATGAATTTCACTGACAGAAATCATTGTTGTCAGATTATTTAAATACTGACTACCCACATTGTCTTCTGGTTCTTCGTGGCTTCTTAGCTGTGTGGCCAAATAATCTGATTCCAAAGTAACTATCTTTAATGTTGAAATTTCATATTTCTTGGAAAAGCAGACCAGGATCACCTGTTTATTTTTTAAAGATTCAGAAGAATTGAGCAATGCATTATCTGTTATGTACAATGTAAATATTGGAAATGGAAGTAATGCCTTGCTTCCAAAATTGAATAGTTTTTTCAAAGTCAAGAAAAACTTTGACCCTAGATGGATGAATCAGACTGGTCATATTTATCTATTTATTTTTGAATTTTTTTTTATTTTTTATTTTTACAGACTGCATTTTGATTCATTATATACAAATGGGGTACATCATTTTGTTTCTATGGTTTTGCACAATGTAGATTCATACCATTCATGTAATCATACATGTACATGGTGTAATGATGTCTATTTCATTCCACCATTTTTCATACCCCAACTCCCTCTCATTTCCCAGATTGGTGATATTTAAAAGAATATTATGAATTTCCAAGTGGATGGGAAGAGAACACAGGACACTACCATCAATAGCTAAATCACTTTCTTACTCATTCATTCACCGCCGGCTCAAGCAATACAGTGTAAACATCTTATGAGGACTTAAGTTAGGAAAGAAATATTCAAGGAAGAAGAAAGATAACATAAAAAGAAGAAAAAAAGGTCAGAAGTGAAAGAGCATTTGTTGAGAGGTCATTGCTGCTTTTGTAAGTATTTTTAATGAACCACTTTGTGCCTGATACGGTTCTTTATGCTTTGAAGTCATTAGAATATTTATAAAAATAACTCCATCCAATTTCTACTACTATCACCATAATGGAGAAACTATTTTATTCAGAGGGATTGAGAGGGAGGTGGGGTATATTACCCTATATTACATTACCCTATATACATGTATGATTACAGGAATGGTATGAATCTACATTGTGCACAACCATAGAAACAAAAAGATGTACCCCATTTGTGTACAATGAATCAAAATGCAGTCTGTAAAAAAATATAAAAATAAGAAAATAGAAAGAAAAAAGTGAAATTTGGTGCCTTAGAATTTTCTTTTCTATAATATGGCAGAATCAAGAATTTAACTCTTTGAGCTACTGTTCAGTCAGAAATGTTCCCTTCCTCTTACCCATGTCAAAGCTATGCAATACACAGAATTTGCATCTTATTGCAAGTAATATTTATTCTTTTTAAGTTGATTTTGCTACTCACTACTGTAGGTAGTCTCAAGGCACTTGACACCTGTGAATTGTTGTAGAATGGAATGAAGGTCACTAGGAAAATAGAACAGGAGCCAGAGACACATTCTGCTAGCACTCCAGTTTGGACCCCAATCATCTATGATATGCCCTCTTCTCATTCCTTTTTCTGTCTGTCTTTAGATCTCCCTGGAACTGTAGTTAGTGAGTAATCCCTTCTCCAGACCATTCATGAACTCATCAGGCATATTGAATGTTTAATATGTGCCAGAGGGGACACATCTTTACTTCTGCAGGATATTCCACATTAAAAGAATGCTTAGGCAACTCTAGCATTTGAGTAATCATGCAGGTTGCAGGCCCAGGATTAACACTGGAATGCCTAGAGAAGAAGGAATAAAGGTGAAAACACTGAAGACCCAGCTTCCCAGCCTCTTTTGGAATAACATCACTGCATTGTGAACTCTGATTCAAATGATAAGAAGAAGGTTTTCAAAGTAAAGGCAGGTACATGGTGATCTTGGTTTTTGCCTTGTAGTGGCATTTTTTTTTTTAATGTATGTGGACCTGAGCTACTAAAATTGTATTTACTTTAAACAAGGAAGGAAAGAGAAGGCCGTTGGTCCTAAAGAAATCACTTTGAACTCAGGGTTGAGTAACCGAGAGAAGGGTATACCAGGCACAGTCAGTGACAACAGAGAACCTTCCAGTATGTTGTTTGGAGAATTATGTCTCCTTTAGGTTACTATATTCCTCATTCTTTTCTTTCTGAGCTTTCCAAGATAAATTTTCTTCTTCACGTCAATCATTTTACTTCTCTTGCTCCCCTTACTCTAACTACCTTATTAATTTACTGCCCTTTGCAGACTGAATTTCCCATCAGGAAAATGAGAGTAAACTTTAAAAATCATTTACCAGGACAATTAATTTTCCTAACCAGTGCATGTTTACTGACATAGTGTGCATGTACATGTGTGCACGTGTATATAACAAAATGTCATATGAAGCACAGCATTTAAACAGAGACCAGATAGTCACTCCTCTAACTAAATTGGCTTACCAGTTTTCTTGGAATTCGTACCTCCTTGTCTTAATGCCTGATCCTTCATTCTACACTGCCCTCCTACCTACTTAACTCCATTGATAAAATGCCTAGCCATCCTCAGAGGCCCAGCTCAGAGATCAGTAAATATTTATTGAAAGGATTTGTTGAATGAATAACAATGCTCTCCTCTGAGATGAACTCTCATTTCCCTTCTCTCCATGCTTAAAGATTTCACAATCTACGGAGAGGTTTCATGGAGGGGAGCAAAGAAGAATGGTTCCTGAATGCAATACTGATGCTGCTGGAACATCTGTCACTCATTAATCACACAAGTAATTTCACCTGGCTGTGCCTTCCTTCCCCCATTAAGGATGGCTGCTCATTCTATTCCCCAATCACTGTGAGCCCAGAAGGAACATCTGCCAATTGGAAAGGACATTGAACGTGCTTACAGGTAATAGACCTTTGGGAATAATCTTCAGAACTAAGTGACACATGAGGTTGAGAAGAGGAGGGAACATAAGAACCAGAATCCTTGTGAGATCCCAGGGAACAGAGGAAGGTAATATGAAATCTGGGAACATCTTGAATGGTGCATGGAAGATATCCCTTCTTTCCATAACCCCTGTGGACAAAAAAACCAAACAAAACAAAACCATACAAACTGCATCAGTGAAATGGATGAGTTCAATTTTGTATCTCTGATGATGAATTTAGTCTTTGTCTTTGCCCTCTTTTGCATTCAGTCTTATTTAGACAGGAAGCCCGCTGAACCGAGACAGGCATCGCCCACCCACTGTACAGAGCTGAGTGCACTGTCACTGCTGTATAAATCGCCTTCTTCTTCAGGATAATAACAATATAGATCATTCCTCTCTTGCAGGATGGCAGATCTCATGCTCATTTATAACATTTTGGACATCCAATTCAGTTTGCATCTTCATATTTAAATACCTTTGCATTTGTAATAATAATAATCATAGTAATAAACTAAAGATGGTTGGCATATTTCACATTTGAGACAAGGGGCTCAAAAATCCAAGGTAGAATTCTCTCTCCTATCTATTTACCCTGTATTGAATATATTATCACGATGGTTTACTGACTGCTTACTCCTTACTTTAGAGATTTGGTGAGATGTTCTTTCTTTCATTCCCTTCCTTCACTTTCTTTCTTTCTTTCTTTCTTTCTTTCTTTCTTTCTTTCTTTCTTTCTTTCTTTCTTTCTATCTTTCTTTCTTTCTCTTTTTCTCTCTCTCTCTCTTTCTTTCTTTCTTTTTCCCAGTGTTGGAATTAAACCCAGGGCCTCATGTATGCCAGGCAAGTATACTACCACTAATCTACATCTTCAGCCCATCTTCTCTATTTTGAAAGGAATCTTTCTATTCTCCAAATTAAGTGCTCAAATTCATTGTTTTCTGTGTCTTATGTTTGTGCACATACATTAACATGATTAACGGAGGAGTTTCTTAAATTTGGGGAATATTTTACATATTTTGAATTCCTTGTAGCATCTCTAAATGTCTGTTTATATGAACTAGATTGGGATTGAAACTTATGCCAAGGAAGTAATTTTCTTATATCTGTGTATAAGAATAATGTTATATTGAATAATTTCTTAGTATTTTTTCTTTGTCCAAGTCATATCTAATACTTTTCTGAACTAGCACAAAAATTTTGAATCATCCAGTATTCTAAACAAGTTTCTGTGTATTTATGAAGTCAAAACAATCCATTTGAAGCAAGAAGATCTGTGAATAACGATTTGATATTGTCAGCAAATGCAACCTCTCATGTTATTTTACTGAGTTGAGATCATGATTTTAGTAACACATGGTGTTTGTACACAAATATCTTGAAGTTCCTATCTGGAATAGCCTTAAAAAAACAAGTTCCAGACTATTCTGTATAAAATGGCAGACTACCTGGGAACCTTTGGAGACATCTATACATCACACACACATACACACACACACACACACACACACACACAAACACACACACAAAATCAGTTTGGAGAGGGGGAAAAAGTTCATTGCTTTGAATTGCATATATGAACATATGTATGAATTTGATATAACAATTGAATTTTTTTTTCATTTCCTTCATGGCTAACTAAAATTATAGTAAAAACATCTGCATATGTTTATTATTAAAGCATATTAAATAGATTCAGGGTATTCCAAAATAATCTGCAACACTAAGAAATAGCATTGATCTAGCGAACTAAATGAATGTATCTTTTCTTAACCTCATCAGAAAAGATGAGATGATTTGAGGCAAATCAAAGAGACTATTGTGCATATCAGTGAAGACATAAGATGTGGAGTGTTTTGAGTATAAAGCAAGAAACTGACTCTGGTTTAAAATTTTCCAGTTTGAATTCTGCCAGGTGAAAAGCAATAGCTACCTCTCAGTTTACACTCTTCGGTATATGTTCAAGTTCTACGGCAGCTCACACTCTCAACAGAAAAGGCACAATTGATGACCTGGGCTGCCTCCGTATTGTACTGAAGTTGCAGCTTTATAAAGTGACAACTGTCATTTTAGATTCTCACAAGGGAGAGTAAAAAGAAATTAATCTTTGTCAATTCCAATGTTTCCCTTGTTTTATTGTTATTATAAACCATTCTGTGGAAAGGAACAGAACAGTGTCACTACAGGTTCATCAAACTAGAAGCTAAAGGTTAAGTGAATTTCTTATACTGAGCTCATGCAGGGAAAGATGCACACACATCTCCACATAGCCCACAGATTGATCTGCATTGACTGGTCACCTGCCTTTATTTAGCAGCTAAGTGCTTGTGATCAGAATATGGAAAGCCATGTTATTTATTTCTTGAGACTATCAGGAGAAAGTTAACCTTTAAATCAACTATCTATCTACCTAACATCTGAAGAAAGAAAAATATATATCAGAGTAAAGAAGCATGCTAAAAGCTTTAAAACTTTCTATGTAGGGTTATTTTTGAGGAATGTTAAAAAATAGTTTCACCGCTAATATCCCATCAGGTTGCCTGAAATGTCTATGACTTCGGAAACATGCAGTGATAGAGCACTATCTGTAGAAAATTGCTGAGAGAGTAGTTACTCCCGTTTCCTGTTTCTTTAAGGAAAGAAACGAAGTGAGCTGCTGGAGTTCCTGGATCTCGCTTGAGACAAATGGGAACTGGAATTATTATCTTCTGGTTTCCAGCTCAACCTTCCTTTTTTTGAACCTAACCGGGACCCCAGCCTTTGGCTCTGGAATTGTTAAAAGCTCATGTGACCACTTACCAAAAGAATGCTTTGCATTCTTCTTCTTTAAATGTTTAATATAAAGGAAATTTGCAGAAATTTTCAATTATGACAATTAACAAATAAATCCTAGAAGAAGAAAGATATGGAGGAGACATCTGGATAATAATGGTGTTAGAAGGAAGGAGTTTGTTCCAATCTAGATGCAAGGAGAAGAAAAAAACAGCAATGTCTGATACCTTCAATACGGCATACACGTGTGGTTTGTGTGTTTATTTGTGTACGTATGTATTTCTGATCAACACCAAAGAAGAAACCACTCATTTTTCTTTTATTTATGTGCATATTACAGAAATCTATGAATCCTTAAATGTTCCTTTGAGGATAGGTTTCATAATTATGCATTATACTGTACCAATTAGAGGCGAGAAAATCAGACTGCAGGTTTGGGACAAAACTTACATACAATTGTCTAGGATTAAATCCTTTAGCCTGTCCTGTTGGTTTATTTTTCAAAATATCTTGCTCCAATCCCAAACAAGGTATGTTTGTATAAAACGTAAATTAACTCAGCTTTTCTCAGTCTGATCATAGTCCCAAAGACCCAGTAAGGACTGCCTGAGTGGAAAATCAGTAAGAGACACATCTGGGACACAGTCTTTGATGCATAAGAATCAATTAAAAATAAGCAAATACTACTCTGTGAGAAGAAGTGATTCTAACACTACTCAGTTCAATCTGTTGATGTGCACAGGGCAATAAAGTCAGGAGAGGGAAGGTTTCCGGAGCCTAATTCTGGCTACTTTAGGCTCCTTTGTGGAGTTAATCACAAATCTTCACCTTTTTTTCCCCCCTCAAGCTAATCCCTTAGAACCTCTGAGCTGTATGAAAAATGAAGGGGGTGATTAATTCCATAGATTGAAGAATTGTACCCCAATATTAAATAAAGTGCCATTTCCTTTTAAAGCTAAATGTTGATTCTGGGAAGTGGTCATTAAGGGAATCTATATGCCATCTCCTGTGAAAGACCCCTAGAGGAATCTTTCTGTTCAAAGCCCACTATCTTCACTATTTTCCTCCTTTGAAGGGTCTAAGGTCACTTTTGATTCTTTGCTACTTCCAGCTCAGACATGATGCAAAACTTGTTTGGTCCATTGTTTTCTGATCAGAAACAGAAAGACTTTAAAGACTAAAAGAAATAAAAGTAAAAGTGCTTAGCACAAAGAAGCCTGACAAAAGGTAATAGGCAAAATTTATTATGGAATTATTTCCCCGTTTCCTATAGCTGATAACACTCATTCCTTCCATATGGGCTTCTTTTTGTCCATTTTAGCTGAGGAGGATGATGGACTCTTCTTACCTCCTTTCTTTTTTGTTGTCCCAGGAATTTGCATGTTGTCTCAGGCAAACCCATTAATAGTAATTCACTAAAGAGAAGAGAGTATCTTGGGAGGCAGAAATTATATTAAAAAAATCTGGAAATACAGCAATTTTGAAAGTTCTCAAAATATTCTTACTAGATCTATTACTTTCTGACATAAAAAAAAAAAATCACACCTGACTACTATGACTCTTTTGTGATAGCAAAGTCATTTTGAGTGTGAATATGCTTTTAAGTTGTTGAGCACAATACAAGAAGGAGATTTTGTTGTGACTATTTACTGGAATGTAGCATATTACACTACCTTCATCATCATAGAGATCTTATCAAGCATTTGTAGACTAATTTCAGCAATAAAGTACTCTCAAACTCAACTGAGCAATTCCCTGTGAGAGCAACTCCTAACTACCACCCGAACCTCAGAGCGCTCCCTTTGCTCAATAGGGAAATGTGTCCTTTTGTTCTTTTGCTGCAACTTTTCCCCAGTTAGACAAAATGGCTTGGTCATCTTTCCATCTTTCAGCCTTATGAAACGACTAGAGAGAGAAACATCTTTGAAGGGCAATAGACAATGCACTGACTATCTTCAATGTAGAGCAGGTTGGAAGTTTGAACTTATAATAGGGAAACAGATCAAAGAAACAACCAAGTTAGACTGAAGTAGCTCTGGTTTCTTTTTCTGGAACCAGTTAGTGTTCATATAAAATCCGAGGCTCTGAGGCACTTACAAGGCAAAAAGAGTGGACTGAGTGACATAGGTGATGCGTAGGTGGATGTGGTTTCTTGTGACTTTCAGCAGGTGGTTGCCTGTTGTGCCTATCCACAGCTTCTTTTTTTCCTTCCCCTAAAGAATCCAAACCAGCTTCCTGCTTCCTCAAGTGTGCAGCATGAAGGGAATGTGTTAGCTCCTCACTCGCCTTTGGAACCTGCCTTTGATGAGGTTTCCTCTCTCTCGGTGGAGATCTGTGACTGATTTGCCTTCATTTCTTGGCAGCAATCAGCATGTTTCCTTGCAGCTCAGCAGAAGTGCAAACCTGCTGCCTCCTAACTTTTGAACCGGCAACCAGGCTTTCATGGAGTTCTTAGGGAGAGCTATGTGCTCAGCAGGTCCCTGGGAAGATTACAGAGTCAGGAGATGACACCAATGATGTGGTTGGAAGTGTAAGAAAGGAGCTGAGACTTCATGGCCTAGGGAGTCAATGTAAGACATTTGATGTTTTCAGCATATGCAGACATTGGTATTGCTTTAATGAGAGAATGTTATGTGGGGGACTATGTAGCAGAAAATCCAAAGTTTGGTTGCAGCCTATTCTCCTACTGCTAGTTAATTAGGAATGGGAAGAACACTCTGAAATGTCTTACTTCATATGCCTAGAATTACTAACCTTAACTTTTTAATATGTCAGGCAAAAAAAAAAAAGTATTATAACTAATCTAGGGAAAAATTCACTTGAATGTACTTAAAACTTTAAACATTAACCTCCATCATGTTTGAAATTCTATACTTGATTTTCCATTTAGTTCATTCATCGGTATGTGTCTTAATTCACACCCTCCTGTGACCTGAAAAAAAAATCCCATGAGGAAGAGGGAGGTGCCTGGTTTGTACATTTTGTGGGTCCTAGAATTGAGAGTCTGAGACAGCAACCAAAAGAGAAGCACATCTGTGTGGGATAGGTGAGGGGCAGCTGGTCAATGAAGCTCCAAGGGTTACTGTGGTTGTCTTGTGAGGAATGCCTGCCTTGTTGTCTTCTTTGAAAACAGAAAGAAATATAATTTAACTGATTACTTTTTAGTCATAGTAGCCTAGAGCATACAAGGGACTGACTAAACTCATAATTTATTGAATAAATAACTACATGAGTGAAAATATCACATTGTATAAATGGAGGCACAATCACTGAGCTGGGTAGCTCACTCCTGCTCTTCCCCTGCAGTATTCTGAAGTCCTTGAATTTGGGAATATTATTTTCCAAACTCCTATTCCTAAGGTTTTTCCCTTCCCAACACTTATTAGTCTTCTTTTAGGTTCTTAACAACTTTATAATCTTCCTTCCATCTGCTTTCAAAGTCTATTCACTTACAAAGCACTGAAATCAGTCTCAGATACCTAAGTGGGAATGGAAGTCACTTTAGCCTTCTCACATTGTTATTTTGTATTTCTTCATTAGATTTTTCCCTTGTGATTTCCAATGTCCCTGCCCTGTGGTCTCAAGAACCTGTCAAAGTCCAGTAATAGATTTCAAATCCAGACCGAGAAAGAGATGGCCCAGTGCTGACGCTGCTTTGTGTCCTTCAGTGTAAAGAGGATCCTGATTCCCCAGTGAAAATCAAAGATCTTTCAAAAATCACTCCATTCCTTAACCTGAGCTACCTCTTTCTTACTGCTTAAATTCCAGGTACTGGGATAATGTTACTGACCAAAATATAAATGACCAAAAAAAAAAAAAAAAAAAAACCAAAAAACAAAAAAAAAACACTCTAAACCACAGAGATCTACCAGTTTCTGAAATAACATCCAGTTCATTTGAGTAAGCTTTTGATTCCAAAATCAAAATCTATGTGTGATTTTTGCATTTCTGTCTTCTCTTATCATTCCTGAAAACCAACCTGCCAATATTTCTTGGATGAATACTTTAACAAAATTTTCATTGCTTTTCCTCTGACTCTCAGTTCATATTTAATTTCCAACCAAGAGATCTAAACAATCTCATCATGTCACTCCTTCCCTGAAGGGCAGTGCTGGTCCAGTCTATCTCTCCATGCTCCTATCCCTCTATTTTTCCTTATCCTTCACCATCACCCCAGTCTCTCTGGTTTCTAACACTTCTTAGAACAAAATAAGTTTTTCCCACTCCAGGGTTTTACAGACATTCATCTATAAATGGAATACTAATTCCACATTTCTTCATCCATTACTTTCTTTTCTTCTTTTAGATCTCAGGAATGGCAACAGAAACCTCAGTCCTATTTCTTTACCTTCCCAAACCTTCCTATAACCATATGTGTTCCTTCTGCTCTTTAGTTCATATCACAATATTGTTTTTCATCTTACTTATCTCAAATTGTACTCACTGCATGATTGCACAGTTGATATTCAATAAACATTTGCTGAAAATAAAGTGGATGCAAGAATAAATAAAAACTAAACTCATTTTCTTTTTCCTTTCTTTTTTTTGCAGTATTGGGATTGAACCCAGGGCCTTGTGCTTGCAAGGCAAGCACTCTACCAACTGAGCTATATCCCCAGCCTGCCAAACTCAAGTTTTCTTTTGATGAGTAGCCATGTGGTTTTCTGTTAATCTGAACTAGTCAAGCTTTAGCTTCTTAAAAAAAAAAATTAGCAAATAACATTTTTTTCCCCATGGTTCTGGAAGAACCTGTACATGCCTTTCAACTGGAACATTTTCTTATAAAGCATCATGATTTTCTATAAGTTTTAGATGTTTGTTTTGCAAGTATTAATACCTGGCTTGACTAATGAGTATAATTTATCTACATATAATAATTAAGAAGCATTAATGAAACGTCTTTCTTTCACGTCACAAATTTCTTAAAGTTATACTTATAGGAAAAAGAAACTGAATTCTTTCCAACATTTTCTGTCTGTGTGTGCCAAAGAAGAACACTAATCTGTCTTGTTCTGTTGAAAGAATGTGCAGACTGTATTACAAACTTTAAACCCAATGGAAAAGAAAAACTGTGTATTTGACCAACTCAGAATTTGTATTGCTTTTCATTGTCATTAACATAGCAGATATACTGGCTACTTATTACAGTGTGAGGAGGAGGAGAAGGAGGAACAGATTGCTTTCTCTAAGTTCTTGATTCACAATTTAATTTTATGGACATCTTATTCTCAAAAAACACTGGGATAGGACTGGGGATATAGCTCAGTTGGTAGAGTGCTTGCATTACAAGTACAGGGCCATGCACTGCAAAAAAAAAAAAAAAAAAGACTGGGATAAATTACCAAGACTTTAGCATAAGGAATAGCTGGGCTGGCACATCAGTTGTGCCACTCATTAACTTTAGAAGGTCTTGTTATCTCTGAAATTCTGTTAACACCTACATTCTTGCATTTTTGTGGCAATTAAATTAGAATATGAAATGAGCAGAAAATGTGATAAACCTCATAAATACTTACCTATTTTGGTTGATAGACATATATCAATGTGGAATCCAACTCTCAGAAAACACTCTCCCAAAATAACTGATGACAAATCTTGGATATCAGACGCCACCATGAAATGTTTTTGAGGTAAAGTTAGTGGAGATTATTTAGGTAGTTCATTTCTTCTCTAGCTCTTTAAAGACCTTAACTATTTCTTAATTCTATGTCCTAACTTCATGCAAGCAATTAAACCCAGAGCACAGTTTGTCTTACCCAGTGGGTCATTCATAGATAAATGTAGTTAATAGAGTTGGCTAAACTTTTACTTAGGGAAGTCACATATTGAACCACATGGGTACACCAAAATTGACTGCCTATCACAGATTTCTGCTTGCTACATTCATTAACTTGAAAATTCTTCCTGGGATGGTGTAGATCTTTTTCCCAGATGCAGAAATCCACATATAGGTGATAGCCCCAGTTTATGCACTTGGTTTGCTGGAGTAATTCTTTGAGCAGGGACAGAATAAGAATGACAGTGCAGGATAAGCCATGCTGCCATTCATTTACAGTATTTAATTGAATGCCCTGTCTTTGTACTTTATCTGTTATTCCTGGCCCCCAGGGACACTGGGCAGTATGAGGTTCTAAGTCACAATTCCATTCACTAAGTGTGTGCTGGAGCTTGTAATGAGTTTGTCTAAAGCCTTTCACACCTCTGCTTTCCATAGAAGGTTCATTTACCTTTCTGAAACAGAACAGAGCTGTTTTTAGATTTCCCTGATTTCCACAGACAAGTCACTCCTGGGAGCCTGCTGTAGAAAATGTTCGCTAAGGCACATTCTTTGCTGACTGGCTGATGGGTGAATAGGGAAAAGCAGCCAGAAAGCCCATGTCCTGTATGCTTCGTCCCAGCCTCAGAGTTATTAATTGTACATCATAGCATTCTCTTTCCTCTAAATACATGTCTAACTCCTTTATTAAAACTTCATACTAATTACTTCCATCGCATCCCTCGATGGGTTGATTCCATATGCAATGTATTAATTACTCTCTCTGCTAAGACTCTAACATAAATTCCTCTGGTGCCTGTCTCTTATTGCTTCTTAAAATTGTGTCCCTTCATTTTCTTTACTTGGTGATAACTTATTTTAGTTGCTTTTGCTCCTATTCTACCTTCATCTTAACACAGCAGTTACACTCGTAGGAGAGATTCCCAACAAAGTAGAGTAAAATGTGATTTCACAAGTTGTATAGATTCTTTTCTATTTCAGCAACCCCTAAAGCCTGCAGGACATTGTGATGGGTAACTATCTCTCCAGGCTTTTAATGACCAGTGGACATGAATGTCTCTGTCCAGAATTCTGACTCAGGATAATATGGCACTGCTATCTTCCAGTATTAATGAACAAGGAGAGGCTTAGATGATAAGGGAGAAATGGAGAATGAGGATAAAGGAAAACAGGTAAGAAAGAGGGCAAGTCTTCCTGGTGAGCAAAGCCTCCTATTTTGCTCCTATTTAGCAGGAAACAACCATGGAAACCTCTTGCAGTGATCACAGTGGATCACATGTTATCTGTGCATGGCGATAATGTGCATTACTACATAGTCAATGGGAAAGGGTTCAGGTCAAGTAATGAATCAAACAAATAATCTACTTTTGTAGTTTTTCAGTTCTTTTGCACTACATAAGAAATAAATGATATTTGACTCAGGTCAAAAATATGTAGAAAACCTCACGATCTTGATTGTGTATTAATGATTTGGAAAACTAAGACGCAAATCTGCTTTCTTTGTCAATCAACCATCTGATGGAAACAGTTTTTGATGTTTGGAAACTTTGAAATGCTTGGGAGAACAAAATTCTAAAAATTAATTTCCATTTTATTTCCTAGTAATAGAGGTTGAGTTATAAATAATACTATTTACTGGTTAATCAGCATGTGATCTATATGTCCAGAGGATAATCTATTCAGATTAACATGGTGAAGGAAGCATCCTTACTTTATTGGCTTTAGAACCATGAAAAAAGTCTAATTGCCCTTTGCTGCTGTGACTTGATTGGAACAAGAAGTATAAATACCAGATTAGCTAAAGGCAGTAGGTCTATGTATTTTATTCCTAATTTAACTAAATGCCTCTAAGCTTCCATTTCATAAACTGTAAAATATAATAATATCTTCCTTATCTACATTTTAAGGATCAATATTCTTTCATGATCTATAGTTTTAACTTTGGGGAAAGGCATAATCATTATTATCATTGGCATTTATCAACCTAGGCACTGCCTACTTACAGATTATTCCTGGATTTACGTCCCCCTATTTTTCTTCTTTATTTTGAACATATAGGTAGGTACACAGTGTTTAGTTTCAGGAATCACTTGTTTGGATTTATCCTAATTTTACTGGATTCTATTCATTCTGTTACTCCATTCTACTCTATTCTATTCTATTTTACTTATGGTACTTCCTTAATGAGTTAGCTAATCTTATTGGGTACCTGAAGCCTATAAATTAATTCTGAGAAACCTAGAGCATTTTGGAAATACCTTGCAGCTCACATTTAATTACACAGAGATAGTTCTCAATGTATTCTGTGAAATAACTAGACATTTAAAACACTTCCCCATAGATCTGCATCTCAAAACATGGGCCCGCCTTCAAGGAGCCCTTCCTAAGGACTCAGGGCTGGAAATGGGATCACCATTGCTTTATTGATGTTATATGCCCAAGGCAGCCTTCCAGAGAGTTTTTCTGTGCTGTATTTCACTATTATAACTCCATCATGGTCAATTAGCAAGACAGACTCCTGGCTTTTAGGCTTGAAAATGAGGTTTCTTGATTATTTATGTTTCTTAGACGTTATTGAGTAATTCAACTTAGTAAAGATCCTCAATGTGTTCCATCATGATGACTGTAAATCCAGGTGTTAATACTCTCCGATGGCCCATCATCTCACTGGAGATACCTAATAAAGCGGCCATTAACCGACGGTATATAGTGATGTAAACTGTACCGCTAGCTGAACTTCCCATTACCAAGAGTACCACTGTGGAGGTGAAGGAGATTATCTGAGTAGGAACTAGCCATGATCATAAAGAAACCACAGAAACAAAGACGCTATCTATACCCAGTGGAAGTGTGTACACATAAGGCATCAAGTCTGAAAGATAGGTATGAAATATTGCATTATAAAATTAGAAGGATAAATTACTTTTGTATTGCAGGTGCTAAGGAGTCATGGAATGCAGCAGTTTCTACATATGCTGGTGTGCCCCAGAGGGTGTACATTCATTTCCCTGTTGGAAATTCTAGCATCACAAAAGACTGAAATCAAATTCTGGAAGCAAAAGGAGTTTATGTCTCTGTCTGTAAATATACCCAGAAAAACTCAGGTACTGTAAATATTTGGCTCAAAGGTTGTCATTTGGTTTTGTTTTTTGAGGAATTAAGAGAAATAAATAACCCCAATATATAAACAAAATAGAGTATGGGATATTGGAATGGAGACCAAAGGCTAGACTGTAACTTGGGATTCCAGTCTCTGTTCTTCCACTCTTAAGCTATTTGGGACTAGTCGCTTCACTGTTTAAATTTCAGATTTTGCTCTGTTAAAGGAAGATTTCAAACTAAGTTGGAATTGACAAAGACAGGTTTATGTACTCTCATTACCATATCCTGCACCAGGGAAGACATTATTATTTAACTTATTTTAAAAACTTGTGTCCAGAAGTGGCATAACAGTCCCTTACATACTGTTTCATGGAGGTGCTGCCTACCATTTGAAAAATATTGGAATATGGGAGGTAACTTTTTGATGATAGATACAAGACTCTACAATCTGGCTATGTGCACTTTTCAGTTTCCAGATTTTGTGGTTAGCAAAGTTAATTCAGTCTACTACCCACATGGAATCAGAGAGCATCTCCCAATCTAATTGAAGTCTTTCTACGCACAAAAGCCTGTCCCATATAGGCAAGGTTCCTCCTCCTCTTTTTCCTTTCCCTCTTTTATCCTTCCCCTCCTTTAAAACAACTTCTCATCATCACTGAACATATGATTCCAAAATCTTTGTATCAGAAAAAGAAAGCATCCTTTAAATTTACCTAAGAGAAGATGTTGCTTTGTACTGAACAGTCTGAAATATTTGAATATGCTCCATCATTATATAGCTTTTCTAAACTTCTAACTACCAAGAGTAACAGTCCAGCACTGGGCTAAACCTTGTGGGGAACTGAAGAAGCAAGCTGAAAGCATGGGGTCTGTCTTACAGGAGTTTATAATCTAACAGAAGAGACAAAAATATACACAAAACACCCCCAAGGAAACATAAAGTACTATAACAATATACAATCTTTAAAATAGCATCCATCCTGCAAACTGTTGACAGATTAATCTTCCCCAAGCACTGCTTTTATCATATCCTCTGCCTCTCGACAACCTTCACAGCCTTATTTCTTATCACATTAAGTCCAAACTCCTCTGCTGTTTTTCAAGACTTCTTTAATAGGGCTTCACTTGATTTATCCAAATTTATGTCATGCTCTTTCGCCACCAAACCAACATGTGGTCATGATAGCTTGCCCAGTTTGTTTGTAGGACATATAGAATTTTGGAATATCATCTATAACTCAATGTGTAAATTATAAAAAAAAAAAGAAAGGTCAAATATGACCACTTCCTGGAAGCTGTGTTTTGATGGAGCAGACCATAATTATCTTTCATTTATCTGAATACCAGGATTTATTTTTGAATTCTGGGCTTCTCTCTTATTATCTGAGTGACTATGGATTGCAAGTCTCTAGTCTCCCTAAGCCTAGTTGCCTGAACAATAAAATGAGAGACCTTGCAGTAGTACTAGTATTGCTAGATACAATTTCTTTTAAGAAATAAGAATTGGGTTAGACTAGTTAGGATTAAATAAATAGTTTGAACTACTACACACATATAGAACAGTGGAACAACAGCAACAACTTAATTTACCTACTATCTTCAAATTTTACCAAACAGAAAATATTACAAATTTCTTAGATTTAGGAAATATATATATGTCAGTACACACACACACACACACACACACACACACACACAAATATATATATGTATTTGTGCATGTGCAAGTGTATACATATGTATGCATGTATATATGTGTATATTTGCTTGTGTGTATGTGTACACATACACATTCATATTTCACATTTCCTATCAAAAGTGTATAATAAATATTTAGAAATCGGTTTAAGTTTTCAAATTTGAATTTGAATGGTAGCATAATGCAATGAACAAGAGATGTTTCTCTAGAACACTTTCCTGGGTTCATATTCTTGCTTTTCTCAACACATAATGTGAAGTGTGACAAATTTCTTTAACTCTCTATGTCTCAATTTCTTTATCTATATATTAGTGTGTTATCTATACATCTATATTAATAGTGTGTTAGTCAGCTTTCTCTTGTCTGTGACAAAACAATTTAGATGAAGAAAGTTTATTTTGGTTCATGATTTCAGAGGTTCAGTCTATGGTTGGATGACTCCATTGCTCTGGGCATAAGGTGAGGCAGAACATCATGGTGGAAGGGCATGGTGGAAGAAAGCTGCTCAATTCATGAGAAAGAGGGGTGGTGTGCCTCTCACCAGGGACAAAATATAACTTGAAAGGAGTGCCTCAGTGACCTGATCCAGCCACACCCTAGTTGCTTACTGTTATCACCCAGTAGTCTTTATAAGTTAATATTTCACCAAATGGATTAATTTACTTATTAGATCACAGCTCTCATAATCAAATAATTTTACCTCTGAATATTATTTCATTGTCTGGCCAATTTTTAAGGGATACCTCATATTCAAACCACAACAAATAAGGATACTAGTACCTATCTCATGAAGTTGTAATGAGGATTAGTGAGTTAAAATTCATAGAGTTAATATTTTTGATATAGTGAATTTGTGCATAGAATGTTAATTAGTAAATTGCAAGCACATATTAGCATTCATTAAATACAATTTTAAGTATTTGCTACTTTCATTGATCAATATTTCAACCCTAATATCTCTTCATACTCTCTTTTCTACTAACAAAATATGATTATCCTATATTTCATATTTGACTTTCTATAATATTTCTAATAAATAAATAATGTAGTTAAACTAGGCTTGGAAATAGGACAAATCTATAGATTGTTTGATGCAGAGCTTTTTAAACAATGTCTACTGCAAGTGTAGGAAAGATCTCATTGGTACTCACAAGTGTGTAAATATTCCTCAGAAAATTAGGATTTGCTGCAGAAAAAAAGTGAATAAAGGAGGAAAAGCAAAGCATTCCAGTAGGCATCCCGCATGGCTACATGGTACCTGAAACCTCCTTTGTCACTTTTTCATTTGAAAGCAATTATTAGTATTTCCCTTTAAAAAGAAACTCTAGAAAGTAGGTAGAATCTCATGTGAGTCAGTTGCAAATCATGGCATAGCCCTTCAGTAAAATTTGCCAAATGTCTTGATAACAGTATTCTCCATTATGGTCACTGGAATTTTCTTATCTCCTAGTACCAATTCTCTGGTCATTAATACTTCATTCACTTCTCTCCTTTCTTCATGTAATGATTTCTTGCTCATAGTGCTATTTACTCCTTTTTCTTTCTGCATCTCCCTGGCCCCATATCATTCTCCTGTGCTGATCCTTCTCTCTGTATCCTGTAATCACAATATTCCGATAAATAGTTGGCTGAAGAGTTGAATGCATGCCAGCCACTATAAGATGCTAAAGTGGAAGTACTTCCATATCCAGTTACCTTATGGGTTATTGGCAAATCAGATAAGTTTCTCATGTTTACTGACTCTTCACCTCCATGACTATTAACTATGTCTAGAGTGGCAGGGTCATAAGTTACAGTCTCCTCCAACTATGAGTAAGGAGCCTGTGTTAGTCAGTTTTTCATCATTGTGACAAAATAAGCAACTTAAACATGGAAAGGTCTATTTTGGTTCACAGTTTTGGAGGTTTCAGTCCACTGTCACTTGGCTCCTTTGTTTCTGGGCCCGTGATAAGGCAGAACATCATGGTGGAAATCTCATCACTTTATGAAAGCCAGGAAGCAGAAAAGGACAAAGCTAGTAAAAGGGACCAGAGATATAAAGGCATCCTTCTAGACATCCCTCTAGTTTTCACTTTTTGCTTGTTTGTTTGACAACCAGATTTCATTTCCACAGCAAGGTACTAGTCATCTACCAATTAGTTTAGACATTAAAAAACTTATTGACTTTCTATCCACATAAAAAATACAGTCAGAATATTTTAAAATATCATTTAGAGAAGGAACATCTCATCAGAAGAGGCAGAGCAATTCTTTTTGTGGAAAGCATTAGAATCAGCCAGACTTTAGGCATATATATATATATATATATATATATATATATATATATATATATAGGACATCCAGGATAAAATGGTGTATCTAGATACTACTTTGCAAAGTTGCTCTCCAGTTTTGAACTAGAGAGCATGCAGGACTTTGGAGAAACTGGGAGAAGAAGTGCAAATTAATTTCATCATCAAAATATGGTATATATGTCCATGAAGTTATAAGTGTTGGTTCAGGATATGCCTCACACAGCAATATGATATTTGGAAACTGATGTCCAACTCAGGTCTCCAGGAAAGTCATGAGAACAGAACTACTATATCATTGTGGCAATTCCTCCCGTTTCCACAAAGCAATGTATACATTCATCTCTAAAAAAAATGGGTAGACTCAGGGCAGTCCTCACTAACTCACAACCATGAAAATGAATTTTAAGGACACTTGAAAATGATAGTATTTTGTAAAGATCTATAAATTTATTCTATGTGTTTTAGTAGTTTCATCAGTTTTACAAAAGACAATAGCCACTTCAAGTGCTAGACTTCATATGTTAGCATTTTCTCCATGTGAACATCTATGTCCATGTGAGAGCCAACAATGTACCAAACCTATCTTCTAAAAGGACCTTCTTGCTACAGTGTGTATCTCTGTATCTCTGCACATAAGACTCCAGTCCTTTATGTATGGGGAAATTAGCAGTTATCACAAGAAACCTGTCCAGAAATATTGCAATAAAGCAGCATCAAGGAGGAAGAGGGAGGTCTACATACAGTTTCATGACCTTCTGAAGTTGGATTAGTAGGACCCAGAAAAGCTGGGCATCTTTTGCCTTCATTCAATTCAATTACTGAAAAATGCCAGGGGGGCAAAACCATTATTTTAGTTGTTGTTTGCACATCTGGTTGTAGGAGGATTCACTTTGAAAATCTCCTAATAAAACCCAAAGGCAAATGAAGTAACATGCAAGGAAAAGTGTTGGTCCTCTTCAAAGTGTCCCGTTTACACCAGCTCATTCCAGATGCACAGCTGGTTGCCCTGCAACAGCCACTGTAACTTGGTAACAGCCTCCCTTGTAGGCTGTGCAGCCTGTCTGCTTTGCATCCCCTGCGGTGTCTTAGCCCCTTTTTACTATTTCCGTGTTTATCCCAAAGAAAAGTAAGGAGGTGACAAATATACTACTTTTTTTTTTTTTTTTTTTTGAGGGTACTTGTGCAGTATGAAGCAACATATCTGCAGTGCCTAGTGATTCAATTGGGAACTATAAGACTATACTATATGACATAGCTTTGGCCTAACTTTTATGGCTCAATAAATTTGGGGTTTGTTAATGGATCTGCTATAAAAGATTAAAATTCATTTATAAATATTGATTCACAGTCTATTATGTTAGGATTATCTACAGATTAAAAATGAAAACTATGTTAAAACAACATTAAAACATTAGATTCAGATCTCTGCCTGGCACAAATCATCTTCAAGCTTGAGTGCAAAAGGAAAGAACAGAGAAGCTATTATTTCCTTTGATAGAGAAAAAAAGTAAATCTTCTCAACATCCTGGTCCAATATCCATCGAGTTAAAGGGTCCACTGATGAATTTTTCTTCTGTCTGACCAGCTTCAGACTTTTGTCTTTGAAGGGGAACAAGTATTACTTGGACCAGAATATTCCAATTATAATGTAATGGCAATAGTCAAAGACAGTATCATATAATTTTAGGTTCATGATGCCTAGCATGGACTGTTTGGCAGACCTGTTTCAGGAAACATAAGACACTTGTCAGTGCCACATGCATGGTCACAGTCTTTAGATATTTTGAATATCAGTCACTATTCACTGAGCTTTCCTTTTGGTCTTTACTAATATATCTCCCATTTTTTAGAGTTAGTAGAGACATGTCAATCTAGTGGTTAGGGGTAAGATCCAAGCTGTAGTAAGATCCAATACAGTGTATGGTATTTCTTAAGCACTTTAGACATTTAAGGAAGAGTTCACAAATGCTTTTCTGACAATGCTCATACTGTTACCATAAGGAGTAGCTGATAAAGACATGGAACAGAGGAAGTGGCTCAGGATACCTCAACATTACTTATACCTAACGTCCCTCCTCCATGCCTTCTCATACCCCATCAATTGAAAATGCACATTCAGGAGTCAGGTCTGTCTCAGATAAATTGAGGGAAACATTTTTACTTAAAATATAAAAATTCACCAGAAAATTTCAAGTTAATATCATCCTAATGACAACTGATAGCATCTGATTGACATGATCACATGACTCTAAACCTCTCAAGACTAGTTTCTCTGTGTATTTAGAATCAGTTTATCTTATTTCTATTCATTAAACAAGCCATATAGAGTATCTTGTGTTTGTGTGTGTGTGTGTGTGTGTGAGCACATGTACACACACCCATATGAACAAGAAGAACAGCAATGTAACATCATCTTTACTGCAAATAATTTAATTTCAGGTTAGGTAGTATTAGTTATCACAAAAATATATTCATATGTTTTCTTTATTTAAAACTTTGAAAATTTATATCTAATATAAAAATTTTCTTTAACCAATAATCCCAAATCTGGCCCACCACAGACATATCAACTGCTGATATATCTTTCTACATATATGTTTATGCATTCTCTGCCTGTTTGGTTTACAATAAACACATTATACTCTCTGCATCATTCTGATAGTTTTGCTTGATTTACTCTCAAAAATATGTCTCGACATTCTATAAATCTTACACTTATTAATCTCCCTTGTGATCTTCTCTATAGTATGCCTTGAAAAGAATGTAACACATTTTTTAGTCATTTCTAATATTTGTATTATTTCGTATTTGTATTATTGCCAGTTTCCCTGCTACAAACAGTGCTGTGGCGAATATTCTCCTGTTACTAATTTGCACATGTGCATGTTCCGCTGGGGCAGAACCTCAGTGTTGGTAAGGGATCAAAATGTATGTGGATATTTAACTTAATTAGTTATTGCTCAATGGATTTCTCTTCAATGACTGCACCAATTTCTATTTCCTATAGCTGTACATGACAGTCTATCATACTCCACATGTTGTTAATATGTGCTTTCAAAGGACCCTATGGTTAGGTACACAGGAGTAGTTGAAATACAAATGTATAAGTCATAAGCACCAAAAGTCTTCTATTATACTTAGATCTTGAGATGACATTGAAGGTGAAATAGCAAAGTGGAGGATCAGATGGGAGGAGCACTTTAAATACCCTGGAATGTGAGCCTGACGTATGGATGTTTATCTTGGAGAAAGAAATGTATGAACAAAAATAAATGATTATGGCAAGACCTTTGAAAGACTTATGTGTCAGGGTTCCTGGAGTGTAAAACTAGCTCCACAGGACTCAAGAAGGAAGGCCAGAGGCATACTAACATCAAGTCAATGCAGTTTCAAATGGTAAGACAAGGGAACAGTCATGCGGTTGTTCACATGGTCATGTCCCTGTTAAAATTTATAGAGGAACATATTTCTACCTCAATAGGTTAAGACCACTTTCTCCTACTCTAACTCCCCTTATATCCATTAAAGTAGCCCCAGTGTAAGGTTATCTTAGAGTGGCAGCAGACATTTATGACATTTGGGTAGCAGGACATTAGTTGGCTGATTTTTTAAATGTATATGTAGTGGTATGAGTATGTGGTACACATTCATTTTTGTGGATTGTTAAATTACACCCAGCTAGATCCCATAGGCTAGGTAGTGTAAGAGTTGGGTTTGTGGAACTAAAATGAAAATGTTCATGATGCTATGATTTATTTGTATACTACTCCATTTAAAGACTGTTCCCTTCTTAACCAGAAGTCTGATAGGCTGAAGGCACTACCCAGTGTTTGGCCCTGTCTCCCAGCTTCCTTACTGGGAACACACTTTGACCCTTTATCCTTTGGTGTTCTCCTCTCCGCTCCATTCATGTTGGTCTTAACTTTTACAAGTCAGGCCTTTTACACCTCCTTCTCTGATGTAGCATTTTTCTTTACAAACATATGGGTCTAACTGCTAATGTCATAAGGAAATTAAGTACAAACTTGCGTATAGATAGAATAAAATTCTTAAGCAGTTACTACCAAGAAGAGATTTACCACAAATATTAGGTGAATGTATACCATCAATTCAAAGATTTTTTGTGTGTCATTTTTTTCTCTTTCTCTCACACACACACACAATTTGAAATGCCCTAACTTCTCATAGTTGCTCATGTAAGAAAAACCTTGAAATATTTTTCCAAATTTGATAAGAATCTTAATAATCTTAATAATTTACATGATATCATAGACAAGTTAAGTAGTTAAGATGCTGAAAGAAAATGTAGTAAATAATCAATGATTAAAAAACATACTTTCATCAACCTCAATAAAGGAAATACTGTAATATCTTCTTATTCCAGGAAAAAAGATGATGCCATATAGTCACTGTCACATGAATGGGAAAGCAAAGGGCCAATAGTCAAAAGTTTAAGGAAAAGAAATTGATAGATGCATCAAGCAGCTAATAAATAAACCTATCATGCTAGATGTAAGTATACATATTTTTATATTTCAAATGTTTAAAACATATACTATCTTGTGATTTCATTTCATATAAAATAAATATTACCATTTACATGTAATTTAGCATATAGAATTTTGATTATTTTCTTAGAAGGTGTTCCCCAAAATGTTCAGTTTTTCACATTTTATTTACTTCCACAAATCTTGGACATTTTCTCTAGAAAGAGATAAGTTTTGATAATTTTTAAGGAAGTGCTTTGTCTGTTCTAGAGTCAGTGAACCTCACACATCTAGAATTCACTAGAGGGTGGATCATTATCAGTATGGAATTTACCAGAAAAAAATATGAACCTGAAATTATGAAATTATGAAGACTGAAAGTTAGTTCCCTGATTCTGTTTAATGATGGCTCTCTTTTTTCCATTTCACAGTGTGAAAAGATTATCTTAAGGGAAGGTATCAGTTAGGTCTAACTATTCTTCACATCACTGAAAGGAAAGAAGGAAGAGGGGAGAAAAAGAACAATAGGAGAAGGAGGACAAGAAAGAGGACCAGGTAGAGGAAGCAAAATAACAGGAAGATGAAGAAGAGGATGCTACTAATAACCATAACGGGATCTCCTTAGATCTAGATGAAAATTAGTGTGTGGATGCATAAGACAGAGGTGCCTGAATATGCACACACAGCAAGCTACCAGGAGCTCTCTTTCCTCCTATTTAAACATTACTTAAAAATTCACAAGTTCAGAGTCAGGTAGCACCCTGCTCCCCTGGCATTCACTATGGCTTGCCTTTGGCAAAATGCTACTTCTTATATTAGGGTAGGGAAAAAAAAAAAAGATTTTCCAAAGCATGTTTGAAAAGGCCCAAGGGCTCTTGAATATCAAATAGCTCATATTAAACAACACGGATGATTGAAGTGTAAATGAATAAAAAAAGGATTATTTTTTCTTTTCCTTTACATTAAATTTCTTAAAAAAGCTAAGAGAAGAGAAGCCTAAATATCTGAAAAATATTCTGAAATGTTTGATGAACAAAAACTAAACTATGCTTATCTATGCACACAAAATGTATGTACATATATTGAAGCACACGAATATATATATATATATATTTAAAGACAGAACTAGGTTGTATTTATTTTATAGTCTGAAAAGGCTTTGATGGTAAAAATTTTATGATAAATGTTGATAGAATAGGGGGGTGATTTTTTTCTGTTTTTTGTTTCAGTCATGAATAACAATGTACCGTTTCAAATTTTGTTGTTATTGTTGAAAATAATACTTAGAATCATAGTAAGTCAATTTTGCTGGTTTGATTTTCCTCATCACTATTATGACCACCGTCACCCTTCCTTTGGCCAGCAACAATCTGTCTTCCTGATTAGCAGATTGAACACATCAATGCCACAATAGATTTAGACTTTCCTGTCACAAATATGCAGTCTTCTCCATATGAAGCTCATGATAAGCATGCAGGTGTGCAACTGTCTAAAACCTCACAGGTCCATACACACATGATGGTAAAAAACAGAAGGCATATTCATTAGACGGTAAACCCAGATGAAATTCAGGTACACAAAATTCTCTAATGAATTTTTGAATTTTTAGTAGTTTTTGGAATAAGCAAGGTGTATTACTCTTTGAGAACATTTTTTTCCTCTTCCTTAAATGTGTGCATTTTAAGAACAGCAGTAGATAGAAAGTAGACCTATGAAATTTTTGAATCATAAAAAAATGATGGACAATTTTAACTCATCAAAATGTATGTATATTCATTTAGCTTTTGTCCCAAATATTGTGTGTTTTAATCACTTTGAAAATTCTCTTGATGAAAATTTCAAAGTTTCATTTATATCCCAAGTTTTCTTTAATCTCCTCTTCTTTTCTATAAACTGAAATGAATATTAATCTTCTTATTCTCATCAGGGATAGCATTGGTGTATTTCAGAAAAGTATATGGATATTTGTGGATGTTTTAGTCAACTTTTTCATTGCCACAACCAAAAGACCTGACAGGAGGAACATAAAGGTGGGAAAGTTTTAGGGGACTCAGTTTCAGAGATCCCCATCCATAGATGGCCACTCCATAGCTTTGGGCAGGAAGTGAGGCAAAACATTATGGCAGGAGTTTGAGACGGAGAAGCAGCTCAGGACATAGCAACCAGGTAATGAGGGGTGGGCAGGGGGAGAGCACTCCTCTTCTCAGGGACAAAATATAAACTCTCAAAGTGACTCCAATGGCCAGCTCTTCAAGTGACTCACCACTTTCCTATGGTTCCTGCCTAACTAATTCATGTCTGTGGATCAATGCACTGATTAGATTAAAGCTCTCATAATACAACCATTTCACCTCTGAACTTTCATGTATTGTCTCACCCATGAATTTTTGGGGAAAGCCTCATATCTAAACTCAATGAGATAGTATTTTACTGTGAGTGGATTTGAGGATGGCACAAATGGGATGAACTACATTGTTTGTGATAAGAGGGTTGATTTTTTCACAAGAAGGGCTCTGTTTGCATTCCATACTAATTTACGATGTTTCACTGGACATTCACATAGGTGAAAAAGCAGTTGATTATCACCTGAATCTAGAAAACAACTGATTCTTAAAGCTAAAATATATTTTCCTTATTGGCAAAATATATAAAAGTGTCCCAAAGTGCAGCTCTTCTGAAAATCAGAAATAGACATCACTTTGCTTTTATTTAGAACTTTATCAGAAATTATTACTATTTCAACAAATCACTTTCCACTGGCAACATTACAAGTGGTATTTGAGCTGGCCCCCACATTTTTTTTATCAGTTTTAATTTGCTGTTTAGCACTGTACATCCAACCTCTCATTTTGACTTCTAGGATCAATGTTTTAAAATAATTTGTAAGGTAAGGAATTTTGTTTTCCAAAATGTTCTTTCATTTCTTCTTTTCAAGTTACAGTTCATATGTGCTAAATTATCTGACTCTATACTGAAACTAAAACTAAAATCTCAGTCATAAAAAGAGGTCTTTGGGTTAGATAAGAGAGAGATGTACTATTCAAAATGAAGCTTCTTTGCCCAAGGTTTCTGATGCTTCAATGGTCTTCCCAAAGGGTGACAAGCTTCTCTCTTGTATCCACTTACCACTGAGCCCTGTGGCAAGGAGGATGTCCTCTTCCTTCTCTCCTAATGGTGTATTCTTCTCCTTAATCACATGCCATCAAATTAAAGAATCTCTTTCCTCTTTCCATTGCCATCTATAACCTCATGGGAACATTTCACTTTATTCTTGGAATATTTAACTCCTGGTTTGTTCTCATTCTATACAATTAATTTATTTCATCCTGTATTATAATTTCAAGATTCACCTGAGAGCTATCTCCAGAACCTAATTTTTGCAATCCCTCTTCGTCAATGGTCTTGGATTTCATTTACATCTGCTATTGGCAGACACATTCACATCAATGTTATTATCAACACAGTTGACAGGCACCATTCACAGAATCCCTTTTAAGCACCCCCTTCTCTGATGGTTATCACGTACTTCTTCAAATTGCACTCTAAAACATCAGATTAAATAGTTTTTGACGTCAGACTGAACTATAGTCAGTTGATGCTGCCACGTTCCAGTATCCCTTTTTCCTTCCCCATGTCCTCATTTCCTTCCTTACTGTAGATTCCATATTCTTTATCACTTTCTTTTTCACTCTTGTTGTTTTGATCTTCTTTCTCCGTGTACACACTTCAGAAAACCCCAAGTTTGGTTAAACACCGCTCTGATCCCCAAATGACAAAAACAGCAACAAAATAGAGAAGCAAAATACACACAAACGTCCTGACTAATATCAGTTTAAATTTATGATCTCTAACCTCACATGGATCCTTAATATTGAATGGCAAGACAAATTTTTCCTGTGTTCCATCTGTTTCCTGTCCCAAAGCATGTTCTGTCTAAATACCCACAAGGAGTTTTTTTCTTCACCTTTTCCTCTTCTAAACAGTACACTATCATTGAAAACTGTCTTGATTTTAATAGTTAAAATAGTGCATCACAGCCTTGGCAGGCAACTCCTAGTCCTGTTTTAGCTATCTCCTAAACTTATATTAGCTGATTTACTGTGTATCTACTTACTTGTATAGTCTAACTCCTTCAACCACATTTAAATTAAATTTGAAGAGGGCAAATTTTTTTCCATAAGAAAAGTCCATAGTAACTACACTTGTTTGTGTGATTGCCAAATCTAAGAACTGTGCTAGCTTTCTGAAGAGATCAATTCCCTTCTTCAAGCCATGTCAGTTATTCTGACCCTGGAAATTTTACCCATGATTTAAGGTCCAAAGACACCAGAAGAAATTTCAAGTCTTTCTTGAAGATGTTATAGATAACTTCTTGCATTAGAGTAATGCAATCCCTCTCAATTCTGTCCATTATTTTCACTAAAATAATCTGTAACACACACGGCGTACAAATAAAGTCCCATAATTTGTAGGGGATACCTTTTGATGATGCTTTCCCTATGGCTGGTATATTTCTGGAATTCTGGTGATCTATAACATCACCAATTTGCCTGGGTTCCAGTTTTTACCATATTTCCAAACTTTTCCATTATAAAGTTTTGCAGCACCACTTCAGTACAAGCATTAAATAATTTAATATTTAAAATAAGTATTATATTATTCATAGATTTATAATATATAAAAATGCACATTATCTGTATTATATTATCAGGAGAATATGAAGTATCTGTGTAAGGAGGCATAGAGGACATTTTATGGGATACTGTCTGGGGATGGGCAGAGTAACAACATGAACCTAAAGAAGTAGAAAAGCAGATAGTTTCTGGGAGGCAATCACCCGTAACTGAAACCCAAGAGAAGGGAAGGAGTCTAAGAAGAAAGAGCACACTTAACTGGGCTATAAAGTGGGAAGTTCATGAAAAGTTAACATGGAGTCAAGTGTGAAAATTTGTCACTAGAATGATCATTTATTCCAAAGGCCAATAAAAAGGGGAAAACTTGAAGATTGGGAAATAAAGTCAGATTTTATAAATTGAGATGTGAATGAGGCATAGAATCAAATTTATAATGGAAAGAAAACAAGCATGGTAAGGAAAGGAAGATTTAGGATGCATTGGGGACACATCTTACAGACAGTGACTGATGCTCCTTCCAATGGTAGATGACTAGAGGAGGGAGTGGAATGATGTCTTTATTACATTAGCAGTATACCCAATGTAAGTTGTTCAGGAAAGATAATCATTAATGAATGCATGAGCACCACCAAATGTTTAGGACTAGAGAAGCCTTATGACTTTGATGCAGAAATATAGTAGCACTGTCTTTTTTCATAAGAATTTTATAATCCAGGTAGAAAGAAAAGGCACTGTTTATACATGATACAATCAGCAAACTGGTTAGGTTGTAATATAATTCTTAAACTGAATGCTAGGAATTAAGTTAACCTGATTATTGCAGTTGAGAAAATTCAAGTTATAGAGTATTCAAAAAGTTCCTTGAATGGAAATAGGGGAGATTGTTCAGACATTAAGGTTGGTCCTAATCCTCTGAGAGGAATCACCAAGCTAAGTGAGAAACAAATATATTCACCATGTAGAGTATACTTCATTTTCATGTTGCTGCATGAGAAATAATTAGGTAAAATTGGTGGATTAACTATGTGGCAGTGTTTCCTACAGTTTATCGATTGTTGGAGTCATGGATTAGAAGATCTATCTAAGACAATGGAAACACCCACAGAAATAGGTCCTAGCTATTCCAGCTAGGGAATGACAGATGATAGGTTAGCAAACCAGGAGTCCGCATGAATTGTGGGCCAGAATGTGGACAGCAAGTCAAAGTGGTACTTGTGCTGGAGCTGACTCTTCTGTGAGTGCTGAGAGGGAAAACGGTGTCCCTAATAGGACTGAACAAATATCATTTAATGTTGGAACATGTTCATTCAGTGTTAGTTGTCTCTCATTTGATCAGGGCATAGGCTGAGTTTTTAGGTATAGTCAATTTTTAAAACAAGAAAGGATTGATAGAGATGGACACCGATAGCAGATAAAAGCAATAAATGATCCAAGGTAAAATTGATGTGGGTTAGAATCATCAGGAAAAAAATAACATGAAGAAATATGGTTTGAAGTTAGCTTCGAAGGATAGAAGAAGCATTCTTGGACAGGAGTAGAATGTGGAGAGAAAAAATTTAGAACTCTTAGGTGGAGAACAGGGTATAAGCATCTTCAAATAAAACATGGCATGATAGTAAAGGTGGCATGGCCACAAACTGGTGAGAACACTTAGCTGGTGTATAACAAAGGTGGCCAAATGGTTGATTGGTTTTCAGGCAGATCTAGATTGGACCTCACTCCTCCTCAGTCCTTGTCTGTCTGGCTGGGTGAGCCCTGTGCTCAGGCAGGTGCATAAAAGCTCCTGAAGTAAACCCATACAGAGTCATTAGGAAAATGAACCAGGTCCCTGGGGAAACATTGTGATATACAGTGTCTGAGCTTCTCCAATATCCTTATGTAATAAGGTGCCTTATAAATGTTATTAGCTGCAGGTTTTATGGCAAATTTTATGCCATTTTGATTATGATGCTGCTGGATGACAGCTAGTTTACGTTGCTTAAACATCCTCTGTATCTAATGTCGAAAGGAAGCTAATTAGCTATAACCATGAAAATGGCTGTGTCATGTGAAAAGGAAACTATGTAGAGTAAATTTCTTTACCCTAGGATTGAGAATGTTATACAATGATTACCTTCCATTTTAAAACATTTACGCAAGCTAAAAGTCACAGAAAGGAAATTATAAAATGAGAATGTATAACTGTTGTTTTCTAAACACATTTTTATTTGTAGCAGGCATTCATGGCCCAAATTCTTTAATGGTTTATGGCCCAATGAATCACTTTCTCCCGGTCACCAATTCCATGTGGTTATATGTTTATTAATGTCTCCTGATGGATCATCAGTCCATATTTCTTTAGAACATCCTCGACAACATATTCAGAACATTATTTAAGACTCATTATTCACTGAAATAAAACATGCAAAAGCACAAGTTGGGTAGTGGGGATATTTTATTAGTGTGTGCTGTATTCTAAGTCCCTCATCAACATAAAACACTGTAAAGAGTCTATAAATCTAATTAAGGACATTAGAATAAGAAAAAATCACTGAGTATTTAGTTAGGATAGGCAAGCCTCATGCAGAAGCAAATTCTCAGTTGCAGTAATAAATGGAAATTGAAAAAACCCTCATTACTTTTTAACACTTAAATATAGAATTGACATAGATGGTGTTTACCATTGAACAAACACCAGAACCAAGTAAAGGTTAATACTGCTTTTGTCAAAATGGCAGAGTTTTTAGCTAGGAAAGGGCAACATCAAAAGATTGAGGCATTAAATGACGATTTTTTTTCAAATACGTCGTTTAAAAAGGCACTTACTTTGTTCATGGACAAGGAAACTGACCCTGTGTGGTTAAGTGATCTGGTGGTGGGAGTCAGTGGGCAGGGCTAGGGATGGCGATTGCCCAGGTCATGAGAAATGCAGTAAATTGGTTGAGGGCCTAGACTTTTAAGACACAACTCTGCCATGCCATAAACTGTCTTTAAAAAACCTGATGTGGCACACTAGTGGTATAAGACTGGAAATGACTCTGGCATAAGTGATTTGTCTTTATCAGACTACTGTAATACTTTTAAGCCCACCTTTGAAAATGGAAGATTTCATATGAAAAGTCATTTCCCTGGCTTGTGAAAAATCCTGCACGCTGAGCCACTAGTCCTGTGTGACAAGGAGCAGCTGCCCCCCAGCGATGGGTCTTGTGCTCTTTAGCTGGCCACCATCTCTACCCCTCTCTCGTCATCCCCAGTCTGACTTGATACACAGTTTTATGAGCTTCCTGACCCTGAAGGAGCCCTTCCTTTAGGAAATGAGAGACTCTTTGACCTACATTTGATAACTGAAAAGGAACACTCACATAAATTCTCTCTGAACAGAGAATATTGTTTACTAGTGACCCTCTGACTCCCCATATATGGGGAAGCAGTTGGAAATTTCTTTCCAAAGAGAAAATAATATGAACAGTGGATGTCCATTCTGCCATTGAGGTCATCACGCCTTATTGGATCCTTTGTCAGTAATGGAAGCAAGTGCCTAAACTCTAGAAAGCTAATGAGTAAATGCAATCATAGACCAGATGTCTATTGAGCCTAAGTCCCTGGGCCATAATGACCTTTTCACAGGGTGATTAAAATAGAAGTTACCTAATTAGTTTAATTTTAATTTTAGAGCTGCTTGCCCTTAAAATGTCCTATCTTACACAACTTTCTGGGATCTGGCATTCCACAGATAGTAATGAACCCCTTGGGATAATTCCATCTCATGCTTAAAATGAACTCCATTCCAAGAGCAAAGGAGTTTATCTGATATTTTCTGGTGGATCTCTTTTGGACAGGGAAGGAGAGAGATCGGGGAGCCTCAGGCTGAGAAAAAAATGGGAATTAATGAGGAGGAAAAAGAGGCATTGAGAGGAAACCATGTGGTAAGAAGTACAGTGAGCCAATCTTGGCCCCTCTATCCACCTAGTTCTGCATAGCCTTAAGCACATTCGTTAGTATCAGACACCATCATGTCCCTTGCCCACTGAAGATTCTGTTTAGGTTGCTTCAGAGCTCACCAGAGAGTGACTAGGCTTATGGAAGACATTTATAGGTTTGAAAGACCAAAGTAAGTTGAGAAATTTCATAAACCTCTGCATCTATCTCTGTTACTTCCAGTAATTGATGCAAGCAACTCATAAGTATGTACCTATGTTTAAAAAAATACTAAAATACAGTTCAACATTAGGTCTTCTGATTCAATTTATTTATTGAAACATCCTGATGCACCTTTGGCAAAAATAAATCAAATTCAAGAAGTAAGAAAGTTACAATGATTAACATTTTTGTACACTATGTAGATCACCAACAGGTAAAAAGCTAACCTAATCCACTCAGAGTTTCATCCAAATTGACAAATGACTACCTAATTTGATTAAATTTCCCCCAAACTGAGCAGTTTGTCTTGTAATAATACATACATTGCTTAATGTCCCTTCATTTATTCTGTGAAATGTGTCTTGATAAACAGTATAGAAAATTCAGAGACGACTGCAGTAAGGTTTAAGCCCTAAAGAAACTTACCATTTTTGTGAGATTAAAAACCCATGCATGAAAGGCTGCAACATTAGGAACTATAGCAAGTATTATATGATTGGACCAGATATTACAGTAGGATTTTATGTGGGAAAGCAGAAGCTACCATGATGCTTGATACAAGGCAGAACTTCAATAAATGTCTGTTGAATAATTGAATGAATGAATGAATTACACAAAACCATGTCCAAGTAGGTTGATTATGGAATGTCCCATGGAGTGGTCATACTATGTGTTCTAGAGATCAGAACTGTCTTGGATGGAGGTAGAGTAAAGATAAGGAAATTCTAGAGACAACAATATAGAGGAGAGTGTCAGAAATATTTCAGGGAGAATGATTAGATACACTTAGCTTAAGAAGACAACTGGGAAAACATAGTGAAATAGTAGAACTAAGAGTAGGGAGGTAAGTTAGAGACAATTAGTGATATAATAGCATAGTCAAGAAAAGGAAGTTTGAAAATACTGGAAAGATCAAGTTTTGTATGAAATTTATATTAAACAATTTGAGCAGCAGAATATAAATTTAGACACCAAAATATGTTTTTGCCTTTTTACAAAATTTTGGTATTTTCCATGATATCATACTTTTGAAATTCAAAAAAGAATACTGGTATTGATGAGTCAACAAGAAAAGATATATTGGTAGAATATATTTACTACAGTCTTGAATTTTGCTTTGCTGCATACATTTAAAAAATTTAAGTTATTGTTTACAATTGTTCTTATTCCTTCAGATGTCCATGCTTATATTTAATGTAGATAATCAAACCTCAAAATGAGAGCTACATAGTCATAAGAAATTGAGGACATGAGACATTTAGTTTAATTATTTTGTCATGTAGGCATTTATAGAAAAAAATCATTGATCGGTTATTTGAACAGTAATTTTCACAATTGTGTTTTAAGATTTTTTTCTGATGTGATGATTTCACATCACATTTCACATCTGATGTGATGATTTCAATGTAATTAAAAATTAACCTTCAAAAGTTTAACCATTTAAATCTGACTGTTCAAACAAAATACACCACCTACTCAGAGAGGAACAGTCATAGAGGTAGACAACAAGAACAGGTAATTTAAAATTTTTACATGCCACTTATAATCTCTCTCAACATCTCAAATTATAATAGAAAAACTTAAGAATGCATTCACATAAACACCCAGAAATTAGGATGATGAGCTACTTCCAAACTCTCTGGTGAATTGTCCCTTTAGTTATAGTTGCCATGACTGTGATGTTATGGAAAATTGAAGTCTTGTCAGTGAAATATTTAAAGTTTTCTCTTTCTAGAAGAGGATCCCAATGAGAAATGAGACTTCACCACTTTTGGAAATGTGGAAGTATCTCTAGAATTCTGACCACTTTCTTCCTACTGCAGTAAAACAAGCACCTTATTCATTGCTTGCATAACCTTAGGAATGAATCATTTCCAAATCTACTAGCAAGAGTAAGATCTTCATGAAAGCACGATCCCCTACAATTCTTACAGCATCAGAATATACATCTCTAGTCTGCAATTCTATTTTTCTTCTTTTATATTTCTTTATTAATTAAATTATTTTATTCCATTTGAATACAGACAAAATGGGTACACTTTAAACAAAGAAGTCAATGAACAGAATTTAGAAATGTATGTACTTGTGGCTCGTTTCAGTGCCCTAAATATTTCCCCTTCTGTTTAATTATTTGGAACGTAAGTTCTGCTTTAAATAGATATCAGAATTGACCCTACAAGGTACACAATTTCTCCAAGAGGAGAACAAGAATCCCGATTGTAATATATCCATTAAAATGTCCCCACAAACTGTTCCAATCTAAATTATCTCAGGCTGCTGTGTCTTTCCAGCCTTATTGATTTGAAAAATAACAAACAAGTATAAATGACATTTACAGCTCTTAATTGGTGTCATTAGCGGTTCTTATTATTCTGCAGGACAAGCACTAACCCTTTATTGAGAATTCAGTGATGCAGGTCTGCTTGGGACTCATCAGCCTTAAAGACAAGTAATAAAACAGCTGAGTGACTGACTTAGAGCCCTATTCATCAACAAAGGCCACAGGCAGCTGGGCCCTATTTTCCCTTGATTTGTTTTATGCACTTATTTAGACCTTGGAACTCCAAAAGGAAAAAGCCCTGGCCAGAGAAGGGATCTGAACTGAACTGATTTCTCACTCCCTCCAGTTTTCATGATTCTAGGGACAATTTTGGGGTTTTGCTTTGTATTGCTGGTCTCTGCTTAGTAATAGTTTTTAATAGACGCAGGGAACCAAGGGTGGGTGAAGATGGGGCCTTCCTCCATCTTCCTTATCTGAAGTCATCTTTGGCATCTACTAGGATTCTAGGGAGTATTCATCGTTTATAAAGATGGTGTGCTTTTACTAGAACTCTGGGTCAAACCCTGGGTTTTATCTGTTCAGCCACGCACTGGGAAGCGGTTGGAGACACAAGGCTTTCCTGGGCCCTTGAGTTATTATTGGCTTTCAGCTCAGTCATTAGCTAACTCCTGGCTATTAGTCTGGCTTTCTTTAGGCTTCTCATGCTTCCAAGCCAGAAAAGTACAGGAGAGACCTTTGTGGGTTTTTCAGGGCAGGTCATCTCCTCAGGCTTTGAGAGCTCACCGACCTCCCTGTGCAGTGATCCATGGTTCCCACACACTTTCCCTTGTGATTGCCTTTTAATTTAATTTGGACTCACTGCTTGTCCAGAGAATTATTGATGTCCTACTTGGATAGCTATAATGAATATATGTTTTGTTTTTATCTTTCATATTAACATCAAGGTGATTACATCTTGGCATTTGGTAGCTATTTCTTGTTCTGTTAAAAATGTATATGGTAAAAGAAGATATTCATTCTACACTTTTGGAACCCTGTCTCCGTGGCATTGGCTGAATAATTTAATGTAAACAGTTGTGCATGAAAATCTAACACTAGGAATCTGATTTCTCAATAAGTGAGTTGCACCATCTATGTAGGTGTTTCTCTCTTAATTTCATAAATTATTTCCTGTGTAAATCTCATTTGAGAAGCTGTATCAGGTTTTCACCCACAGTCTACTTATTACCTGGTTGCATAAGCTGGACTGTATGAAGCAGAAAGTAGGTCAAGTAGCACACACTGCGTAAGTGACTCCATTAAGGATGGGCTCCTGCTTTCTGTTCCTCCTCAGTGCCCTTACTACCATGAGACTCCTGAGCAATGCGCTTAGCCTTGCTCTATATTTTTGTTGTGGCATGACATAGTCAGGCTTAATAATCCAGGAGTTTGAGGGAAAAAAAAAATAACATACCACACTATAAACCTGGATTATGCTATATGAAAATTGAAGTAAACCATATATTAGAAATCTGTTCATTTAATTAACTGTTTCAATTTGCCATTTAAATATTGGGACAAAAGTAGAAGTTTCTGATGAGTAATTTATATCCATTTTCTTACAAATATAATAATCTAATGTAAATTTCTGCCCAGCAATGAGGTGTTTACATTCCATAAGGAAAGGGTGGGTGCCTTTTTTCATTCTCATTTGCCTGCCAAAACCAAGCTTAGAGTTATGTGTTCCATGCTGGAGCCAATGTTATGACTTGTCTATGTAAAACAGGGTATAGGTGACAAATGCAAGCTGCTGTGTGCTTCCCACTATAACACAGTAAGCACCCGAGATCCTGTGCTCCTATTCTGGTGCTCAAGCTGCATGGAGCAGCACTTCTCAGTCAAGAGGGCATTGAACTAGGCGGGGATCTTTTCTGCTCTTGTACGCAAAGGTTTGTGTGGGTCACAAGATAGCATAAGTTGGTAATAAAAATTTTAAGTATCCAAACTCAGGCCTTCAGATCTTTTTGACACTGATGCCCATAGTGACAGTCACGCTATATAGACTTCTCAGTGGTCAACTTTTATGGTTTAAATTTGAGTTGTTCCTTAAAGTTCAGATGTGAGACAATGAAAAAGTGTAAAATGATTAGACTATGAAAGCATTAATCTAACCAATGGATCAATTCATGGAGGTGAATCAACTGGATGGTAATTATAGGTAGGAAGGATGTGACTGAGGAAGGAGGTCACTGGAGCATGCCTTTAGGTATTTTGTCCCTGGTGAGTAGAGCTCCCTCAGTGCTTCTTCTGTACCATGTCCTTGACTGCTTTTCTTTGTCATGCCCTCTACCATGATGTCTGCTTCACCTCAGGCTCATAGCTTTGGAGTCAGTTGATCATAGACTGAACCACTGAATTTTGAGCGAAAATAAAGGTTTCCCCCTTTAAGTTGTTCTTGTCAGGTATTTTGGTAACAATGAATCCAAAGACTGACCAACACAGAAATTGATACCAAGAGTAGGGTAATGGCTGTGACTAACCAGACCATGTGGTTCAGAAGTCTTTAATACTGGTTTGTGAGGAGAAGCATTTTTAAAAGATTAACTGGACAGACACTTTATGGAAGAAGACATACAGATGATTAATAAATATATGAAAAAGTGTTTGACATCTCTAGTAATTAGAGAAATGCAAATTAAAACAACTCTAAGATTTCATCTTCCTCCAATTTGAATGACTGTTATCAAGAATACAAATAATAAAGGATGTTGTCATGAATGTGGGGAAAAAGGCACACTTTTACATTGCTGGTGGAGTTGCAAATTGGTGCAGCCACCCTGAAAAGCAGTGTAGAGATTCCTCAGAAAACTTGGAATGGACCCAGCTTTTGAACCAGTTATCCCACTCCTCAGTTTATACCCAAAGGACTTAAAATTAGCATACTACAGTAATACAGTCACATCAGTGTTTATAACAGCTGAATCCACAATAGCTAGATTGTGGAATCAACCTAGATGCCCTTCAACAGATGAATGGATAAAGAAACTTGTGGTATATTTATGCAACTGAATATTATTCAGCCATGAAGAAGAATAAAATTATGGCATTTGCAGGTAAATGGATGGAATTGGAGAATATCATGCTAAGTGAAATAAGTCAATCCCAAAAAACCAAAGGTTGAATGTTTTTCCTGATAAGTGGATGATGATATATAATGGGGGTGGGAGGTGGGGAGTGAGAGAAGAATGGAGGAACTTTAACTTATGTAGAAGGAAATGAGAGGGAGGGGGATATGACAAATCATGAAATGAGACAGACATCAGTACCCTATGTACATGTATGATTACATGAATGGTATGAATTTACATCATGTTCAACCATAGAAACAAAATGAGTACTCCCTTTGTGTACAATGAATCAAAATGCAGTCTTTAAAAAATAAAAAATAAATAAATAAATAATTTAAAAAAGACTAGAGATGCAAGCTGGAAAAGTTTGAATATTGTAAAAATTGAGTGATGCAAGCTATCATATCATAAACTAAGCTCAGTGGGTGATTCTGATGGGAGTTTGCTAATAGAACTGTGGACAGTCAAAAGTAGTCTCATGAGACTTCATGAAGGGAACTGTATTGGAAACTGAACTAGGGACCATTCATGTTATATTCTGGCAAACAAGTTGTTTACATTTTGTGCGTGTCCTGAGACTTTCTGTGAGGCTAAATTTAAAGGTGAGGAACTGATTAATCTATTGGAGGACATTTCAAGGCAGCATAACATTTAGGTGGTATCATAGATATTGTTGATTACTTTTAGTCAGGATTACTGTGATATTAGGGAGCAGACAGTAAAGCAGAAATATTTGAGAATTTTGCAGTTTAGCCAATAAGGAGCAAGTAAAACTGGGGCTAAGGAAATTATAGTGGTGAAAGAGAGTATATCCACTGTAGAGATGCTAAGTACATTAAGAAGAGATGATAGAAAAGATGACTTGAGGGCATCTCAGGAGTTGGCAAGACCACATCCCATCTCAGACTCAAGTATGTAAAAATGAATATCCTTTTGAGAAGAGAACAAGGGGGCACCCTACTTGCATGGGATGGGACTAGGATAGTTTCACTGTACTTAGCTACCAGGCATGGAGAGGCTGCTACATCCATGGTCCCAAGTGGCTTGGTTACTGTTCAAGATAGTAGTAGACTGTAGTGTCAACCACAGGTTGCTAGCTCTGCAGGAATGTGGGATGTTGGAGTTAGGATGTATGAAGGCTTCCAGCAAGATTTAAATGGAAGGCCTAGGAGGCTAGGCAAAGTGTAGCAGGGTTGAGATTCCAGTATGTTGCCCCTAGACAGTGATGCACAAAGATGTGAGAAGGAAGCTGAAGTTACAGTGGACATCTCAAAGGTTAAGTGATGCTAGTAATTTGAGATGTCTGCCAAGAAAAGTTACCGATATCAAGCAGGAACATGTCAAGATGAGGCCATGTAGGCTGCAGCCAGAAAGGCCATGGTGTATGGTTATGCAAACCCTTTGTAGAAAAAAAAATTGATGCTGTGTGCACCAGATGCTGAACATGGAGTTATAACACTTGTTTTCCCACCTGGATCTTGGTCTTACTTCTATCCCATTTCTTTCGTCTTTGCCTCTATTTTTCCCTTGTGGAATATATATGTTTATTTGGTGCTGTTTTGTACTTGATATATATAACTTATTTTTTCAACTGTGTGGGGATAAGCATCCATGAGTTTGCCATGAGATTGTATTTTGGACTTGGATATTTTTGGTAATGTTGGAACTGTTATTTTGGGAACTCTTGAAAATGGAATCAGTATATTTTGCATTGCGAGAGCGCCATGACCTTTGGAGGAACAGGGTCAGAATGTTATATGGTTTATATATGAGGTGTCCTCTAAAAACTCATGTGTGAGATAATGCAAGAATGTACAGAGGTGAAAGAATTAGGATATAAGAACCTTACCCTCATCATTGGATTAATCCACTGATGTGAATTAACTGGGGGGTAACTGTAGTTAAGCAAGGTATTGCTACAAAAAGTGTTCCTCTACAGTTAGTTGCCCTCTGAACATGATGAAATGGGGGAATGACATTTTCCGCTTTCTACTTGCTGTCTTAAATTTCTTTTCTCTGGCATATCCTTCTACCTTGATGTTCTGCTTCACCTTCGGTCCAGAGCTATAGAGTTGGCTGACCATCAACTAAACCTCTGAAATCATGAAGCAAAATAAACTTTCTCTCCTCTAAATTACTCTTGTTTGGTATTTTGATTACACAATGCCAAAGTTAAGTTAATTACCAACAGTTTACAATCATCTCCAAAGAGTCAGAAAGGGCACTCACACGGGAAACTTTCTAAGCCATGGTCAGCCATATGGAAGAAGAAAGTGGATTTATGTATCAAAATCTATCCCTTTGTTCTTACTCCACAATTATATTTTCCATGTTCTTGATATTCAGTTAACTACCTATTTTTCATTTAATTTGCTATATTCAATTTTTTATTTATTTTTTCAGACCAACTACATAATACTTCTGAACCTGTAACATAAGGTGATTAAACAGAAGGTGATTCAAAGCAAGTAATGTTGTGGTTGCTCAAATAAGCCAACAGCATTTCTGCCTTCTTTCTAAGTTATATCTATTTAGAATGTGTTAGCACTTCTAAATAATTATTTTTATTAGGAATTACTATCACCATAATTTATATTTGATAAGCAATCTTCAAAGTTACATGTTTCTACCACTAATTAAGAGATGAGAAAATAGATATTATATGTCCATTGTCTTGCCAATGTTGAGTAACAATGCTAGATTTTAAAGTATATGCTCAAATTCAAAGCCCATGTTTTTAATCATTATTCTATAAGGTTTAAGCTAATTAAAACATGGCTCCCTAGAAGAATAATTTTTGGTCCTCTGAACTCAGATTTCTTGGACACACAGGAGTCCACAGTTGAGTTTTGTACTGTCATGAATCCAATGAAAGATAAATATGGCACTTAGCAGATTCTCACAGGAACTCTAACCCCAAAATGGCTATGTACAACTAACTTCATTTTTATGTTCTCTGGTGTTCTTGTAAAAGAATTCCTGTATGCCTGGGTACTTAGGGATTGAGGGCATTGTCTCAATTGGAGGTGCTAGGAAGCTGGGCAAAGCATTCATATTTATCTCATGCTGTGAATTCTGACCCTTAGAGGAAGTAAGTAAAGATCAGTCCTCCACTGCATCATGTTGAGAGGGCAACAAACTCTGAAGCAATACTTCTTGCAGCAACACATGAAAAAGTGATTAGACAAAAAGGTAGGAAGAAGCCAGAAGCTGAGGAGGGAACCAAGTAGATGGAGGGTTTGGGACAGTGACTTTCAACTGAAGATGTCCAAAAGGATTACTTGGAGAATTTTAGAAACAATGTCAATGACAGTGTACCATCTTATTTCAACCAAGTCAGAATTTCCAGGGACTGGGTTTAGGTTGGTCAGTCTGTTTGTCAGTCTATCTACCTTTCTATCTATCTATCTTCCTATCTAACTAACTAACAATTCTTTTCAGGTGAAAAAAACAGGCATCAATAATTTGACTCAGGGGCTGGGGAGATAGCTCAGTTGGCAGAGGGCTTGCCTGTCAAGCACGAGACCCTGGGTTTGATTCCCAGCACCGCAAAAAAAATAAATAAATAAATAATAATAATAATAATAATTTGACTCAGAGAAGATTGAGAATTACTATTCCAATGGATAGCTCTTCCAAGACTGGAGGAGCAAGGCCTTTGGAAGAGGGAGGATTATAGATAAATTTCACCATTGGGAACTTCCAAAATAATACACATGTGCCTCCACACACATAACCCTACATTCTGTAATGTCTTCTTTCTATTATTACCTCTTTGATTTTATCATCCTGAACTATAGTCAGATATTTTTCATATAAATTAATTCCTTATAATTTTGAATAGCAGATGATTTGATTTCTTATATTTATAGACATGTTTAGTTTTTAATGGAAATCATGTTCACATGCTAAAATTTAGACATACAAAAATATGGAGTTTATTAGGGTATTTCATAGAACCCATGAATTACATTGCATGGTTACTCATATGTTGGTAACATGATTGTGAAGAGCCATTTAATGAATTAGTTAATCAACTACAGGTGAGAACAGCTTGTAAGAGAAGGTCGTGATATTATCATATTTCAATTTTGAAGTTCCTGTGGGAGAAGGAAATGGAGATTGTGCGAGGGCTGATAGATCTTAAGAGAGAGTTCAGAGGAGATGAAAGTAGTATTTCAACTATGGGTTTCTGATTTGAGGAATTGATGATCAGATACCTGTTCTACCTGATCCAATTTTTGAAAAATAAATACAAGGTCCTTGGCGACCAGCTATTTGTGGTAGCTTGTTATTGTTTATCATCTTGAGGTGAAACTGTGTTATCGACCAGGCTGACAAGCTCTACACTCCAAGACCCGCATTACATCTAGCAAAGCTAATAAACATCACCTAGTGCCAAAGAAGATCCATAAATCTAGATCTGTGTGGCACTTCCACATTCCTGGTCACCAGCATCTGGGAAGACAGGGTTGTTACCAGGGTTTCCCCTTCATATTCTGGCCAATGGGTATGAGGCTTTGCACGTGGGATTCTATAGGTCTTTAGGTGCTTACATGCTATTCAGATGCAATGAGCACTGGTTCAGAAACCCTCAAGGGCCAACATGAAGATATCCTCCAATGGTACGGTACACTTTTAACTGCTCAATAGAAGATGTCAAATCAGCGTGTGTATCAGTCAGTCAGTGTAATTTTGCGAATGGCACTGGACCCTGTCCTAAATAATCCTTGATCTGTAGGTTGTACAAGAGGAAGCTGTGACATCTTCCACAAGGCAAGTCAACAACAGGTTTCTCCCAATTCAGTCAGCAAAAACATGTGGCACCTACCAGCAATAGCCATTAAAGAAAATTGTGAATATTTGTGATGGTATTTTAGACACTATGATATTTGAGTCTTATTTTGAAAGAGATAGGTTCTTTTCAAGACTGTCTTCAGAAAAAAAAAAAAAAAAAAAAAAAAAACCCATGTGAGGAGTGAAAGCAGGAAAGCCAGGATAAACAAAACTTAAGGATTTAAGGATTTGATTCTTTCTTTCTTTTTATTTTTAATTTTAGAAAAGTCCTGACCTCAAAGGAAAAGTGTCATTTACTCCTGGCATTTTATTAATGATTTAGAAGAAAGTATGTTCAACTGGGATTCACAAAAAAGATGGGTTTTAGACCCAGTTTCCTAATGGACTGACTTTGTGACCTTGGAATATTTATTTAATATTTCAGGACTTCAGTTTTCTCATCATAAAATGAGGGAATCAGACCAAATGATCTCTAATATTCCTTCCAGCATTAACATTCTGCAAATTTATTCTTTGAAGAAGGAAGCCTCAAATGAGCATTTGGTTTGAAGTGTGACTGGTTTTACAATCAGATTTATTGTCTATGACCTACTCAGAATCCAAAATCTACCTGAGGAATTCTTAGCTCTGTTTTCAGACATTCAGCAGTTTAGTCCTGAGAGACTTGAGCAAGATTTTACTCTGGTCCTTTCTTCAATAGATTAGGGAACCATACCCCACTGAGAAGATAGGGCTGGTAAGGTTACTTACTTAGTTGGCAGAACTTGACATAGATTTGAAATATTTCAATTGAAAATCAGTATTCAATACCAACATATAAGCTCTCATATTTTATTAAAAATATGTGTATGGTAAAGATATATGTATATATATGTGTGTGTGTGTGTGTGTGTGTGTGTGTGTGTGTGTGTGTATTATATATAATTATAAATACAATCTGAAAATTATTTCTTGAATTTGTGTACCTTTTAGGAAAATGATACAATTTTTAAAAGGTAGAAATGTCAAAACAGTCAATAATAATTTTGTACCTCCAAAGATGCACAGGGGGTGGGAAGGATAGTAGAGTGAAACAGACATTATTACCTCATGTACATATATGACTGCATGACTGAAGTGATCCTACAATATATACAATCAGAAAAATGAGAAATTATACTCCATTTATGTATGATTTATCAAAATTGCATTCTACTGTCATGTATAACTAATTAGAACAAATAAAACATTTTTTGTAAAAATCCACAATTGATAAATTAGGGACTGGTCAGATCATTTCATGTTGCTTTTAACACACACAATAATTACTCTTGTAGTTTCTAGTATACATTTCCTATGTCTCCCCAAGTTACCTGCAGGCAGAGCTCCTGTTTCTCTCCCCTTTGTTTTCTGCTTTGTACTGGAATAAATGTTCAAAGCCAGAGTTGAGGATGGAGATCACCTCTGGCATAAATTGCCCATGCAAAATATTTTCAAATATTTTCTCCACACTAATATACAAGAGAATTGGGATGTAAAGTCTTTAAAGTCTAATTCAGCTCTGAGATTCCAGAATTCCAGTAGGTGGATATAGATAAATAGAAGTATATACACAGATAGATAGATTCTTGCTTAATACTCTTTTTTTTTTTTCTGAATTAAACTGGAGACAAGGAAAAAGTCAAATTGAGTGTGAAATTCAAGTTCCCAGTTTTAGAGATTTTTTTTTTTCCTCTGCTTTTTTTCCTTGGTATGCAGTAGGAACTGATTAAACTAGAAAACTTCAAGTTATAAATATTTAAACTGCTTTTTTACAACAGTAAGCTTAGATGCAAAGGCGTTAAGCACTTTAAGAAATAGATTGAAAAGAAATGTCATTATCTTGATTTTCTGAATTGATTTGCTTAATAACAATACTTAGCATTTATATAGTGTTCTGTATTTCCAAATTGCTTTATAATCATTAATCAGTTAATTCATACAACCTCTCTGTGAGGTCAAGATTATTATCCCAATTTTATACACAAAGAAATTGAGATGTGGAAAAATTAAGTGACTTGCCCAAGGTCATTGAGGAAGTGAATGACAGGCTCTGGATTAAAAGTCTGAGACTGAGTCTACACTGGCTAAATGAATTGCAGAATAGATATAATCAACTGAATAATTAAAGAAGAAATAACTATTTTCTCTAAAATAGCTAGAAAATTGATATAGACTTGGTCACTTACTAGACTCAAATTTTCTAAATGTGATGTCTCTCAAATGCTATTTTATATTGCACATATAGAACTAAACCATAGATATGATTATAAACAAAATCTAATTTCAAATGTATTGTTCTCCTTAATTGTAATCTTTTGTCCCAAACTTAACCATCTATGGGTGCTCTAAAATGCATTTTTCTCTACTATTTATTTGAGAAGTCCTCAAAGCAGCTTGTGATCCAGGAAGTTCTAACCTTTCTCCCACCCTACCAACCCCCCACTCTTATTCCAGGAGGCAAAATGGGTGAACGCTGAGATTAAAATGGGAATTTTAAATTTCAAGAGCAGAGTTCTGGGTGTTATTCACCAAATTTTAAAAAGTTGCTGAAATAATAAAGGAATATATTGTAGATTACATAGACTTTTACTTGTATTTTAAAACATGAGCCACATAATGTGGGAGAACAAAAAAGAAGAAAATGAGTCATATCCTGATTGAAACTGAAGGAAAACCCCAAGAGACAAAGAGATGTTAAAGAAATTGTGTGGTGCTTCAGGGACCAAAATCAGTCTGAGTTAGAAAATGCAGCAAAAGTGAAGGAGGTAAGTATATATACACAGTGAGGCAGAGACCCATTAAGCAGGTCATAAGCTTGATTCATGGCAACATCAGAGACTTTTAGGTAGGAGAGAGCAAACCATATACCAGCTTATTTATTCCTTTCAATTAGTTTGCACTGTTGTTATTGTTTTTCCCCTACTATCTTTAAAATTTTATAATGAAAACAATGCATGAAAGAGATGCTAGAATGCGTCTAAGCTTTGCTGTGCTTTCAATTAGCTCTGGAAACTGTGGCAAGGTGCTTTTGTGTGTGGACTCAATTTCCTCATTAAATTAGGGGGAGTGGAGACCGGAAAAGGGAGGGAGGGTGTAATCTGAGCACCTCAGAGTAGGTATTGTGTTAGATCCCACCCATCCATCTATTTTTTTTTTTTTGGGGGGGGGTGCGGGTGCCAGGGATTGAACTCAGGGACACTCAACCACTGAGCATCATCCCCAGTCCTATTTTGTATTTTATTTAGAGACAGGGTCTCACTGAGTTGCTTAGCAGCTTGCTTTTGTTAAGGTTGACTTTGAACTCAGGATCCTTCTGCCTTCAGCCTCCTGAGCCTCTGGGATTGCAGATGTCTGCCATGGTACCTGCCCATCTTCTCTTAATACCAGGTGGTTGTTATTTATTTATGGATGAGGAAACAAATATTTTTAAATGATAATGTGTTCAAAGAGGTGACAGAATTGATTTTGGAATCAGGCATACACAGTCTTCAGTATGTTTATCTGACATTCTCTTCAAGATAAGTTCAGGACAAAAGAAAATTAACTGAGTTTTTAAGTAAGTCACTGGTTCCCAAACATTGCTGTGTGCTAGAATTATCTGGGGAACTTTAAAAGCTATTATGCCTGACTCCCATGAAAACTTTCTGATGTAATTGGCAAGGAGCATCACCTAGGCTTTGGGAATTTTTTAAACTTCCCAAGTGATTTGAAACTACTTACATAAGCAAATGATATGAGATTCTCCGAGAGACACAGCAGCTAACCATATTCAAGCTGAGAAATGATGAAGACCCATTTTGGATAAAGACCTCTGTGAGACAATTTTTATAAAGTTTACTTTAATACAATTGACTAAATTTATTGGTTGATTGGTGTCATGATGCAAACCTAAGATACATAGAAGTTTTCAAAAGAACAGAAACTATTTTCCTAGCTTACATTTGTATAATTCTCTTCTTCAGATGCTTTTCTTTCTCTGTGTGTGTGTGTCTCTTTTTTCATTTCACCTCTCTTTCTTTCTTTGTGACCTGCAGATCTGATTGTAGTCATCTCACGCTCTGCCTATTTCAAACCTCATCTGGTGTAGTTCTCATTTTCAAAGTCCACTCCAGACTTGTTCATGAGAGTGGAAAAGCAGATTCTACAGACAGACACACCTAAGCTTGGTCTTGGCACTTCCAAATACACAATCCAAAAACACGTATTAACTTCACCATACCTTGGCCCACTTCTAAAATGAGAGAAAAAATATTTAACTCCAAAGAAAAATCGCAGGGCTCAAATAAAGGAACCAGCATGCTTCCTTGATCCCTGACCCTCCTTATACAAGGACCTTCCTTCTAGTCTCAATCTTCTCACTAAATATCACTTCTTAAAGCACTAATTTCCTCCTTCCATAGCACAATGTCTTTCCAACGTATTTGACACAAATTTAGCATTTCATGATACGTTGTATCATTTCAAACTTATCTTATTGCTCTTATTTTCCTACCTTATTATAATGTTTCTATTATATGTATATTACAGTTACCTTGTTTTGAGGAATACTCTTCAGGTTGTTTAAAGGTAGTGAGATGTCAAGCTTAAAAAAATTTATATATATAATATATATATATATATATATATATATATATATATATATATATATATTTGTACTTGGAATCAAATCCAGAGGTATTTTATCACTGAACAACATCTTCAACCCATTTTATTTTATTTATTTATTTATTTTTATTTTGAGGCAGGCTCTCATTTAGTTGCTGAGGTGGACCTTGAACTTGTAATATTCCTGGCTCCGCCTCCAGAGTCACAATGAGGTCTTGTTTGTGACTCGCATCGCTTCTCCCGTTGTTCTCAGTGCGGAAGGTTTAAGCCAGCAGAGACCTTGGGGAATTCTCTGACTCTCAAGGTGTGGAAAAGTGGGAAAATATCAAGGACCACACATATTTATATTTTCGTCTATGACTGCTCACATGAGTGTCTGATGTCAAACCCAGTTATCTTAAAGTTATATGGCAATGAGACTGGGTATAAAACCTTACCCTGGCCCCTATGAAAAAACACTGATGACCTACAGAAAGGAGTTTTTGGTTTGTTTGTTAATTTGTAAGTTTGCTGTTGACACAAATTCTTGCTAAACTACCAGTGCTGGCCTTGAATTTGTAATTCTCCTGTTTCAGCCTTCTCAGTATCTTGGATTACAGGACATTACCACCCTGCCCAGTTCAAGCATGGATTTTGGGACCCTCATTTTAGCACAAAACTTCAAATGTTGAATTTAGAATTCCCTTACCTCCAGTTATGGTGCTTACCTAGAATGAGGCAGTGAATTTCAATAACCGACATACTCAATTGTCTAGGGAAACTTACCTCTCATTTCAAATTTTCTAGGAACATCTTCATTGAAGTCTTCATTTGAAATTTCTCAGTAAAATAAATTTGAGTTTTCCCAGCTTTTGCTCCAATATAATGGATATTTGTATTGCATAGTGTATTTTCACATCATTCTCTTTTTGGACACTAGATTCAGGAACGTCCTTACTTTTTCACATTTCTGTTAATGCAAATCCTATTTAGCCTTTAAGCACTGTTTCCAGTGCCACTGGGAAATTCTTCTGAGTTCCATATGATATTAGTACTCACTGAATTCTTCTTTTAATTTGTTATATTGAGAAAACTCAGCACAACAAAAATAGAAGAGTTAATTATTATAATTTTTTGGTCCTAACAACTCATACTTTCTACACTACATATATTTCAGTTTCATATGTCAGCATTGATTGGAAGCTCCTGAATAGCAATAAACTTGCTTCTTAAAATGCATTTTCTGTAAATTTGCATTTATAGAAAGTACTCAAAACATCCACGCTTATACATTGATCTTCAGTGACTTTGGTTTAGAGGAGGAAAGGAATGGAAAGAATTTTGAGAAAGAGTAGTTGGCCTACAGAACAAAGGGTAAATTTAATGAAATCTGGATTATTTACATACACATTTTACTTTATGAATTCTCCATGGCATTTGAAAAGCTTATCCTGGTTCTTTCTCCCTTGCCTTTTTTTAAAGTCCCCTTCCTCTGTTGTTGGTTGGTATGTGCTTTGGGAATGCAAATTATTTCTTTAACATTAGACCAAAGCAAAACATAATTAGAAAGGGAGATCAAAGATGCATCCTCTAATACATCTCAAGGCCAAATATGAATGATTTCTGAATGATCTGCTATTTTACTAAATCGTGTCACACAGATAATCAAAAGTTATGCTACCACATTTAATCACTGTCATATTTGGAAGATGGTATGAGTCTGCCCAAACCAGTATTGATCTCCTTTAACTCATTGCTAGTAGACTTCTTTGCTTGGCAAATGACGTCTTAGTCTGAAAGCTAAAGGGTGTGAGGATATTTTAAAAGACAGAGGAATAAAAAATGAAAAGCAACACAATCAAATAACTGACTAGAATCATGAACTGTCATGATAACTTAAAGAGTTCTTTGAGTTGGCAAGAAAGAGAGGTATTCATCTCAATAGGAAGGACTAGACTGCCTAAGTCTGCTTGACTTGGCATTCCTACTTTTATGGTAAAATATTTGGTTTAAATTGCAATGCCTAATGAAAGGAAACTCAGTATTTGGTCTTAAAGGAAAACAAAACGTGTATATAAAATATACACGTATATAAAATACTACAACAAATAGACCCTTTGTAGGACTTTTTAACATGGAATGGATGGGAGCAATATAATAAATGAAATTGAACAATCAATACAAAAAGAACAATATTTGGAAGTAGACAGTATCTTCAAAATCAATTAATTCAATCCTCTTATTTTGCAGATGAAATAATTGTGCCCAAGGGAGGTAAAGAGACTTGCTCAAGGTGAAATTATCTGTACAACTTGATAGAAATGTTGCAAAAACTGAAAACAGTGACTTTTCACCTCATCATTCCTTGTACTACATCATCATGAGAAGAAGGAATTCTGATAGAAGTGGTGAAGACTGTGAAGCTTGGAGTGTGTGTTTTCCAGAAGCATAGATGCATTTATCAGAAAAAAATCTTTGTAAAATACTGACAAACTGTAAAATGACTGGTTCAATAGGAAGACTTATCTTGAGAAAATAAATTGATTAGATGGCATTTTAAATGTCCTTGTATACCAATAAGGGATTTTGATGATATCCTTTTATGGAAGTGAGTTTATAAAAATGTCAGATTTTAAGTCAAGTCCAGTGGTACATGCCAGTAATCCCAGCAACTCAGGAGGCTGAGGCAGGAAGGTCACAGAAACTTTGCAAGATAGTGTCTGAAAATTAAAAAAAAAAAGAGAGAGAGAGAAAAAAAAAAAAAAAAAAAAAAAAGACTGGGGACATAGCTCAGTGGTGGAACAACCCTGGATTCAATCCCTAACACACATACACAGAAAGTCATACCAAGAATGGCCGTGTATGCCAATTTGAGGTGAAGAGTAGTGTTCTGTTTCTATAGTGCTTTGTTCAGAAGCACTTTACAAAGAGTGTAAAGTATTCAACACCTTGACCTGTGCATGATTTTGTGACTTGTTAATGTGAAACTTCAGAGGATAAGCTAATCCTCAAACCAGAAGGTGTTCAAATGGGGTCAACCTATTTGTGGAAAACTTTCGCCATCCTGGAATACTAGTAATGAATTTTGTACTGCCTTCTATCCTGGTAATTTGGGAAAGTTGGGTTATTATTAGTTTCATTTCAGAATTCATAAAGTTTATCATCATGAAGTTGAACATCTGGAGGCAAATGAAAGGTATATAAATAATCACAATTTTACAACATAGGAAAATAAAATTCTACTTTGGAAAATACAATAGTAGCAAAGAGTTCTCAAGATTTTGTAAATGAAGGAAAGCTAACCACATTCTGCTTGATCATAAAACCAAACTAAATACCTTTATTAGAAATATTTCCAAAATTCCAACTGGTTATGCATTTTACCATGATATCTTCCATAATTGTGTATATCTTCTTAAAATACGTATACACACAGAGAGAGACACACACACATAAATATATTTATATATATATATATATCTGTATTCCTCAAAACATTCCTATTAGATGAAAATATATCAATGAAACATTTTCATTCTGATATTTGTGTCAGAATACTAAAGAAGATGGGAATTATAAAATACAAGTATTCCATTATCTTATTTTCCAAAATACAAACAGGAGATTAGAACCCTGTGTACATTCAACTGCCAAATAAGATCACATCACTTCTTTTTATAAAATATCAATGGCTTCCAATTACAATTAAAACCCTTTTATACACTTTACAGTCATCATAAGACATTCTCTAATCTGGGTCATATTTATGACCTTATTTGCTTACCTCATTTCAAACCATTATCCCCCTCATTCCCACACTAGCCCATCAGATTTTTAATTTTTTATTAAGTGCCACAACAACTTGTTTCTACCATACACCTTTTACAACTGCTGCTCTCCAGTTTGGTTCCTTATTGTCCCAGTACTTTTATACCTACCTCTTCATGCTACTTCTTCAGAGGGATCTTTTCTTGTTAGTTGATCTAAAAGAGCCCTTTTATAGCAGAGACTCTACTATCCTCATCCCTAGTTTGCCACAAGATTTACGTATATTTTACAATGTATATATTTATTTTTACTTTTTTTTTTCTTTTTAAACTTTTGCATCTGTCTTCTCTAACAGAATGTGAGATTACTGAAATCAGTGGGTTTGTTGTTGTTGTTGTGTTCACCTTTATTATCCTGAAGGCATGACTCAGAGTAGGTCTGTAATGGTTTAGGTATGAGGTGTTCCTCAAAGCTCATGTGTGTTCAGAGGTGAAATGACTGAATTGTGAGACCTATTACCAACTCAATCCAATCTGGTTCCAATGGACTAACTGTTAACTATAGATAGGTGGAGCATGGCTGGAGAAGCTGGGTCATTTGGGGGTGTACCCTAGAAGGAAGCATCTTCCCTTTTCCTACCCATCTTCCTGTGAACTAAGCAATTTCCTCTAGGCCTTTTCCCCATAATGGGCTACCTGACTTAAGGCCAGAAAAATGACCTTGACAAGCTATGTATGGATTGAGATCTCTGAAACCATCAGGCCCAAATAAACTTTCCCTTCTCTAAGTTTATTCTTGTCAGATATTTTTATCACAGTGAGACAAAACTAAAACAAGGTACCAAATAAATATAAAAAGAATGAATGAATTAATTGAAATGTGAGATTAAGAATATGAAGAGCAACCATATTCACAATTCTGGAATACCCTATAACATCACCTGTGTCCCCCTCACCCCCACCTCATCCCTAACCCCTCTCTCTCTCCTGAGTTGGTGATTGGTGAGTTCCTTTTTTTTTTTCTTTTTTTCCCTATCACAATAAAGGGAATCCGAAGAATTAAACAAAAACGGGTAAATCAAATGCTTTCTCACTGGGATTTTCTTCTACAGGGGCTATGAAAGTTCATTATTTAACACTGTAAGATGAATCCTGCTTTCCTCATTCAATTTTTCAATCTACATGATTGTTTAAATTAGTTTGAGAGGATAAAGTGGCATCCAAGGTTTTAATGATATTCACTGCAGTTTCTGGTGCACACATACTTTGTTCTATCTTAGGAAATATAATATGCAATCTATTTTCTCTGTGTCTTTGATATCAAAGGATTCCTTTAATACTTTATGTGTATTTTTATCAGTTAATGTAAACCATGATAGATTAGTAGTCAATTAAGCAGGTTAGTAGTCAATTAAGCACTTAATATTTTTGGAGTATCTCTTACATTTCTGGTAATATGTTGAGATTTGTTCAAAAGGAAAATAAATTTCATGATATAAATTTTGCTTCAAGTAACTAAATGATATTGTGAGAAAACAGGTTTATAGAATACAATCAAATAATGGCACAGTCAAATTGAGGGCTTAACAAACCTAGCCAATTCTTTCTTGCTATTTTCTTAATCATGAAGTTGAACCACATGACCGCTGAGTCATCAAATTAGATGGCTGAGCTTAAATATGTGTGTGTGGAGGGGGAATGAAGAGAGAAAGAAGAAGGGGAGAGAGAAAGAGGAGAAAGGAGAGAAAGAGAAAGTGCACAAGATTGATATTGAGTCTAAGAGTGCTCTGATTTCAACTGTGTCTCTACACAAGATAAGGAAAGTTGAACCTGACCAGAGGTTGAAATCATCTGGTTCCAGAGCTCTGCTATAAAGCTCTTCCAGCAAAATCAGTCTGGTTGTTTAGTATCAGTTTCTCCATGCCTAATCTAGACAATGCCTATATTTCACAATGAAATGAGAAAGAAACTCAGGATCAAAATCATTTAAAATGGAAATATAGAATAAGAATTTGTGACATAAAAACAGTGAGATTAATGTGGTCTGAAGTAGACGAAAGACTTAATTTTGGAAGTGAGTCTGCTGTTGGCTACTGAGAGGCATTTAGTATTCACAAGGGTGAGTGAGTGAAGACATCAATTGGGGGTACAGGAATGATGAAGTTGCCACTAATAGTGACAAAATGATATAATATGCCCTTTTTGAAAACTTCATTAAGCTATATATTTTATTCATTTAACATTTGTGAAGTGCTCATGAGCACTACTAGAATATCAAGGAAGGGGATGTGGGAAAGAATATGGACCTCAAGGTCAGGATTTAAATCTTTGCTTTATCTTTTTGTTGATTGTATGGCCACATTACATTATTTCTCTTAATTCTTTTCTATTTATCTATAAAATGGGGATCATAATACCTACCTCAAAAATTACTTTAAGATTGAAATATCTGCCATAGACTATGTTCTGGGCATAGTCAATAAATTTTAGACACTTTTACTTCACCTTAAGTTGGGGAATGGAACTTAGTGGTCTCCAAGATCCTGGGTCAGTTATCAAATTGTAGCTAATAAAGATGTCATCACCATATCAAGTTAAGAAACAATCACTGTGTGGTCGGACTTATAAAAAGACTGTGTTATTCATACCCGGATTTCTATTTGTCAGGATTAATTTGCTTTCTATTTATTTGTAAAAGTTTTTAATGAATACTGTGCATCAAGCTGCCTGTTCACCAAGGAGCAGATTTCTCCTCATGGAACTGGACAATTACCAACCAACACAGACATAGCAGACAAGAGAATTAAAGTAGGACTCATTCTCTAAGTGGGTGGGACAGATATGAAAAGATGGTGGGTGTTATTTATGTAGGACTTGGGTCTCAAACTGGCATTTGAGAGATCTCAACAATAAATGAATATGTGTGGAGGGGGTGCAGTAGGAGGAGAGGGAGAGAACAGTCAAGCATCTCAGGTGACTAGAAGAGCAAAGCAATAGAAATGTGCACACTCTAAACCTGAAAGTGAGTAGCCAAGCTGGGAAACAGGAATGGTAGGGAGAATGCTGTGAGGCAAAAATTAGGTAAGTAAAGTTAGGGCAGGATTTTAAAAGCCTTTAAACGTCAGGATGGTGAGTTTGGAATTCATCTACCACACGAAAGATAACAAGGAGTCTCACTTTGCAGATGAAGAACAGAGATTTGGGTTTAGTCAGTCACTGAACTCCCATGATTGGTTCTCAGAAAATCACAGAATGTAGAACACAACTGTCTCACCGAGGGACTCAGGAATAGCACCTCATCCACAAACATTGAAAATGTTACATAATTATTTGATTTTTGAGGCATTTTATTTAAACATAACCTGCACTCTGTGTGTGTGTGTGTGTGAGTGTGTTTGTGTGTGTGTGTGTGTGTGTGTGTGTGTGTGTAGGTATTCCTCTGTAATTGCAACAGGGTATCCAGGAGAGAGAAACACTAATCAAGCTTGTGTAATTCTATTCGATGTTCTTATCCTCAGGATAGTGAAAATCTGATGGATTAAAACAGCATAATAGACTTACAGCCTTTACAAAACTCCATGGGATGTTGCTGGGGTAAAAATCAGCAATTTTGAATTCTGGTGAGCAGCAAATATTGTTTGGGCAGACTTTTTAATATTTCTGGTCCTCAGAAACCTAATCTTTTCCCATTTGGGGGTGACAGTGACCTTAAATCAGCTATTCACAATCTGTTGGCAAGTGAAATCAAAATATATGCTTAGACAACCTTTTTTGCACATCTTCACAGAGGGAAAAAAATAATCAAAGGAGTTCTCAGCCCAGAATATAAACTATGCTGACAATTACACTCATCCTGCCTAGACATTTCCTGTGCTAAACTCCACGAGGGAAGTAATGCAAAGCTGCCTTGCACATGGAGAAAAATCAATTTCATAAGAGATATATCTTCATGTGTCATGATCCAGTGTATGATTGTGGCCTTTGATGTCTATTTAGCTGGCAGCAAATTTACAGCCATAACTTTTAATTCCCAGCAATGAGTGCAGCAAAAATAACTTAACAGTTAAATAGGAACCTTGTGCTCATTGGGTGACTGTAATCAACTGCCAGGAATGACCTTGAAATTGGACATTCTTCTCTGCTTAAGCACCATTAGCAATATTTTTCAGAAAGCAAACCATTTAGCTGGTTGACCAAAATAAAAAAAAAAAAAAATGCCGATAAAAATCTACTGTTGGCTACTCTCTAAATTGCATTGCACTATCTGTTCACCAGCTCAGGGTGAAGAGCATTGTATATTAAAAGATTTTCATTGTGTAATAATGTGAATACCAGCAGCAGTAATTATAAAATCAATATTTCGTAATAAATATGTCCTCCTTATATAATTACTAAATGATTGCAAAACCAATATTATGCACTAGTTAGAATGGAAAAGGTTCCTGTTAAAGACTTTCTATATTACACATTATTGTGCAAATCTTAAACACTCTTGGTCAAATGAAGCAAAGCTTTATCCTCATCAGAATTAAACTAAATACTATTTCTTTCAAGCCACTAAAAAATATTTGATTCATGGTGAAACCAATTTTTAGATTAAAATATCTGTCTTCAAAAAGACTGTGTGTGCAGTAGCTCTACTGACTACTTTGTTTTGTGTTGGATAATGTTGAGATTTTAACTTCTATGAGGGTATCTGTATCCCCATTCACCTGCTTCAGGAATTCATCTAATTGCCATTTCTCATGTCATATAAACAAAGCAAAAGCCACAGAGAAATTGTCATCAGCTCTTATATTTCAAATCATAGCATGAAGGAGCATGTTCCTGCTGGGAGAAAAATCAACCAAGTTCACTTGCTCTGAAGAAGAACTATGTTTTGATCTTTTGTAGCATTACCTCTGAATCATCCATCATTCTGTGAAGTTTCTGAGATTGGGTCACTGCTGGTTATCACTGTGAAGGTTAGTCTTCTTATCCATGCATTTGCTCTACAATTTCTCAAGAAATATTTAATGTGAATTTTTGTTATGTGCTGACAACTTTGAGCTGGGCAATATGAGAAAGAAAAGAGTAAACAAAGGGAGAAATGTGGGTTTAGGGAGTTACCTCTCTAACTGGGGACATAAACATTTTGGGAATATTCTAGCTGAAATGATTTTTATGTCACAGACTCTGGGATTTTGGTCCTGAGCCTTATGAAGCTAAATTGATTAGTTTACCACATGATACAGAAAAAGTTGATCAACACATACCAAGAGAATGCTAAGATCAGAATGGATCTTGTAGGCTCATTCTTGACAATTCAAATATATGCTGCAGACTCAGTATTTCTAAGGTTTAGTTCTCCCATCTCTTAGTGCTAAATAGTAGCTCACCTTCCTGTCTTGCCCCAGGACAGAACCATCATCAGCTCTGCATAATATAAGTTTGATCTTTTTACTTTTATTATATAAGAAAAACTTCATCACTCAAAATATACTGATATAAGGTTAATGTCATAAAAACGATACCTTATAGCAATATCCAGACTGGTACTTGATCAAATATTTGTGTGCCATGACCTAGCCAAGTTGACATACAAAGAAGACTTTTGCACCAGTTCTAGTCTGAACACAACTCATAGATGGGAAAACAGGGAACAAGAACTTTTTCGTAATTCCTTTTACTCCATACAGTGCTTGGCATGGCTTGGGGCTCATCTGTTCATTGCTTTTCTTCATTCAACAGACATGTCAAGAACTAAGCCCCAAATGGAATTTCCATTTCCAATCTAACCTTGTAACATGATTTCTGTATGAATATAACACATAAGATGAGTGACTATAGAGCAACACGAATGACTTGTAGGTGTCAGATGGAAGCAGAGCGATGAGCATAGCAAAGGAATGTTGCCACATATTTCTAATTCATCTTGACCTGGTGTGAATATTTATAGTAAATAGAATCATGTGAAATCTATGTCATTAAAAATTAGGTGTCTAGACCCACTATTTTGAGACGGTATTTTTATAAATCTTTCTTAAAATGACTATTGGATATCAACTTTAAATTTAAATAGCAAAATATTAAAACTTGTGTTTGGTCCAATAGTTCTATTTCCTGTAACTGAAATTACAAATACATATATATATATATATATATGTATATATCTATATATTTATGTCTCAATATTATATTTGAGACATCTGCAAGGAGATTCATACAGCTTTTGGTCATAGATATGAAATTTAAATAATATGTCCTAATCAATAAAGGAGCAATAACACTGATATGGCTCTACTCTGAAGCTCCTTGGGGCAAGTTTTAAGTATGAGGAGGACTTATATTCTTGATGGGAAAGAACTCCAAGATACATTTTTAAACAAAACAAAAAGCCACAAATTTTTAATAATATATGTACCATGATCTCTCATCTTAAAAAGAAAGTATGTACATATATCTTCATATACAGAAATGAATAAGGAAAACCTGTCAGAAGGCACAGCAAACTTTCATGATGTCTATCAAGAGAATGAAGAGTGTGTTGTGAGTAAAGGGAATATTTTGTGTTCTAATTTAATATCTCTATATCTTTTTTAATCATTTAAATTTATCGTATGTAGTTCATTTATTCATGTTGCAAAGACAGATATACTATTTATTGAAACATCCCAAAAAGAAATACATATAATTTGGTTCCATTTTAATAAACTTCAGAAGAATATAAGCCTGTACTATATTGCTTAAGGAGGTATGCATAGCCTGTATAATTATAAAAATAAACAAAAATATCATTAACACACAGCCAGGAGAGTGGTTTATTCCAAGAAAGAAAGGGGATTGGTTTATAAACTTACATAGATATTCCATGTACTTTTCTGTCCATGTGACATATTTCATAAGTACAAAATTATAATAGTATAATATAAATAAGAAAAACAAATAAAAATAAAGACCATTGTTTACAGAAATGATATAAAAAGAGGATAATAGGTAGTTTAGAGACTTTTTCTGAAGATGGCATAAAATAGCTCATACAGATGTAATAACATCAAGAAAAAAAAGACTTTGCCTAGTATAAAAAACTCAAGATATAATGAGGACAGTGCATTTAATGTGTTTAATTTTATAGAACTTGGACAATTTTTCTATATGTACAATTCACTGTCAAACTGGCGTGATAAAATATTTTTACAGATTAGACCCAGAGACTATTATGGACTGAATAGTGCCTTTTCATAATTCATATGCTGAAAGATAATCATCAATGTGATTTATTTGAAAATAGGACCTTTAAAAGGGTCTTATGGGTGGGCCCCAACTCCAATGGACTTATGTCCTTATGAGAAGAGGAAGAAACACCAGAAATGTATTAATAAGAGAAAAGGCCAAATGAGGACACAGTCAGATGGAGGCCATCTGGGAGAGATCCTTCAGAAGAAACCAAATCTACCAACACCTGATCTTAAACTTTCAGCCTCCAGGACTGTGGGAAAAAAAATATTTCTATTATCTTAGCAACTCAGTCTTTGCATTTTGTTACAGCAATTCTAGCAAACTAATGCACACTGCATCAACACAGTTTGTAAATATTGCCCCTAGTACCTAGCTCCATATTCATCCCACTCTTAACCAAGTTTTTTTTGGTAAAATAAATAAATTTGAAAAGAGCAAGACAAGATGGTGTTTTAATACAAAGATATCTTAAGTGAAACTCTGTTTTATGGAAAAGAATTCAAACTGTATAAAAGCACGTGCATTCAAAGATAATTTTCCCACCCATCTTGTATGAATGGAACGTTTCCCAAGATATCTTTTAATCTTTTTGGCTTATATTTTTAGAGAAAGTCTAGGTATACCCAAGTGCGTAGTTTGTGTGTGTTTGTTTATTAAAGTACAAAATGTCATTTTTTACTTTTCCTTCTTTTGCTTTTAAATTTAACTAGGTGTCTTAGGAAATTCTATAATCAAAATGTTGTTTGAAAGATATGTAAAAATTTGAAACAAAAATAAAGTAATAAAACAGTAGTGAGGTCTATGAAGCATACAAAGAAATGAACATCAGCTTCATCATTCCCCTTCCTAATATCACATTGCATTCCTTTCAATAATTTTCTCTATTCTTTATTTTCTTATTTTTATGCACTTGTGCTTTTTGACACATCTTGAGTTATACAGTTCAGATGGTATATATATTGACTTATTCTTATAGAACCATGTATTTCGAATCTCTTAAACAACTCTTACTTGCTCTTACCCATTCTCCAAATGTGAATATAATTTTGTTACTACACAAAATTTGTATAATAAATGAAACAGAGTTTTTAAACAATATATAGGATTCATAATAATGATGAAAACATTGCTTAGTTACTGATCAATATTGGTTTTGTTGTTATTGAAGTAATAGTATTATTATTATTTTCCTATTTTTATACTTTTTGTTTATCTATTAATATTTATCCTTTAAACTGTCACACAATTTTCAACAATTCTCTCCAAATTCACAAAGATATATAATCTGTCAGACCCTTTCTTTTTCTCTCCCTTCCTCCATCCTTTCTTTGCTTCCTTTCTCTGTGGGTAAATGCATATCACCTACCTATCACCTACCTGCCTACCTGCCTGCCTACCTACCTATTATCTGTCTATTCTGAGCACTAGCATTGCCATACTTACTGTATCCAGGAATAGTTCTTTTTAGGCCTATGACATTGTTGTTATCCTGGAACTTCTGTTTTCTCTTTATTCATTTTGGAACTCCTATTTCATATATCTTAATTCTTCTTTGTTAGTTTTTATTACTTTTATTGGTGCTTATCCCTTAGAAACTTCATATAAGGGGGCAAGGGGCATGTATGTTTTGTGTCCCTACATGTCTTGAAATATTACTTCCAATTGCGAATTTGAAAGAGTTTAAAGTATTTCAAAACAAAACTTTGAAGCCTTTCCTCCAGTCTCTGTTAGTTTCTGGTGTAGCTTTTGAAAAGTCTGACTTTATTTCAGTCCCATTTCTTATGTGTCTAATCCTTCCCACTTAGTTTAATTGATTTTCTTCATCTCTGTTGTGTCACAATCTTTCAAGTCTGTGTTTCACTGGATTAATATCCAGTTCTTTCTCAGGGAAAGTTTTCATATTCTTCACCTTGTAACTATTGAATTTAATATTTTTAAGTCTTTCTCTTTGATAAGACAGCATAGTTTAAAATAACATTTTTTTAAGAATTCTGTTGTATGCAACTATTCAAATTTATCACGAATAATTGTAGGTAGGAAAGATACTCACAGATGGCTCTGTATTGTGGGGATGACTGGAGTTTGTTTTGGACCTGTGGAGTCTAAACCATGTATGAGACTTCCAAGTAGAGAGGCAGAATATTTCTTTAGTTATGTACATTTGGTAGAGAAGCATGGACTGCAAAGATAAACTTTTGAATTAGAAAATGCATGGAATCAAAATTGTGAGCCAGTATGTTATCATCAAAGGAATCAATGTAGTTTAAGAATAAAAGAGGATTAAGGTCTGGGCCCTGAGGCACTGCAATAATAAGGCATCAGGGAGAAGAAAAGGAGATTGAGAAGAATCAAGTAGTGAAATAAGGCAAAAAACCAGGAGACTGCAGAGTCCTAGAAGATAAGTAAAGAACATGCCCAATGGAGAAGAGAATGTTCAAATGTGTCAAATGCCACTTAGAGGTCAAGTCAGATGAGGGCTGAAACCAAACCATTGGGTTGATCTATGTAGAAGGGAGGAAAGAGGTTGGGATGGAAGTCTCTGTAAGAATAGGCTTAAGGGGAAATGGGCAGAAAGGAACGTGAGAAACAAGTAGCAATTAGAGTGGATACTGGGATCAAGAGAAGGCTTTTGTTTTTCCATTATTTTTCAAATTGCAAAAGAATAGAAAGCACATTTATTTGTTAAAGGAAATGATACAATAAAAATCAATAACATAAGAAATAATTTAGGAGAGAGAGGAGGTAATTTTGCAAGAAATATCCATTAAGTGTACATACAGAAAAAAAGTTAATATGTCAGATTTGAAACTTCTATCCTTAAAAAGGCATGCTTACAAAGTTGGACCTTGCATCTGAAAACTTTATTTTTGGGAGGGTTCCTAAATTTTCAGGAACTAATAACAGTGCCTTAATCTTCCTACACTGATTGAATAAACAATGTGATTAATGCTGAACACCTCATTTCTTTCTGGGAGTACAGGATTTATTATGTGCAAGGCAGAAGGTAACGTGGTGGCCAGTCCCCAATAACAATGGAGGAAACTGAGTTTCTAATGATCTTTAGTAGCAACACTTCAGAGGTGGTGAACATGTCGTGGCTGGAGGAATTAGGTATATCCTGTATGATTCCACCATAGACAACTTTTGTAAGCTTGCTGCTGGTTACCTTTAGACCTTGCCTCATGTGTCTTTTCTCCATTGTTAATTTTCTTTTGTCTCATGTCAGTGTAATAAGACATAGCAATGAGGATGACTATAAAATAAATTATGTTTCACATGGCAGATAGAGAACATAGTTTGAGATTTCCATGCATCATCTGTGTTATCATCAACATAGATATTGCAGAGGACATCGACATGTTAATGGTGACTGGACATGCAAAGTTAAATGTCCCTTTCAATTGTCTCTTGTGCAGCTCAGACCTAGCAATGCATTACATCATACAATATTGCTGTCTTGTTAAAACATAATGCACATCTTTCTTGTTTTCTCATTAGATTGAAAGTGCCTTTGTGACTTGAAACCCTGATCTATATTGTCATTTGATCTTTCACTCTCCCTAGTACTTTGCAGAGATTGTAGACAAATTTTCAGTGAGTTTGTTGACTGTTTTCACGTGAATTCATTAAAATAGGTTTTGGCTCTGGGCATTCACTTGTGTAATAACCCTGATCTTAGCAAGACAGAAAATAAATCACCACAGAGGATCTTTTATACTATGCTACTCGAATATACTTTCTTCCTTTCCATCTCTCCTTCATATATGCAATGGATGGTCTCTTACTGTCATGTCACTTCTCAATGATTTCAAATTAAATGCACTAATAGAACAGGTTTTTCTGGTCAGGTTTTATGTTCTTTCTCAGACTTGATATTAGGCATGTCCCAAAGGTTTAATCAATGATTTACATTGTTTTGGTTATCTATTCCTGTGTAACAAACTATACCAACACTTAAGTGTCTTAAAAATATAAACATTTATTGTTTCTTGAGTCACAAGGTGTTGGGCTTGCCTGTTGTCTTTCCAGGCTTGACTGATCTCAACTAAACTTTTATACAGGTGATTAGTTGGAGGGTGTGTGGGGCTGCTTGGTTAGAGTGTCTTACTCACATGGATGGCAGTTGGCTGGCTGCCAACTTAGATAAGGTGGATGGGTCCTGACTTTCATCATCCAGCAGGATGCCCTGGGCTTGTCTACATCAAGGGCAGCAAGGTTCCTAGAAGGAAAGATGTGCCCACCGCCCTTTGAGGTCTGAACTGAGGGTTGGGGGTGGGTGTTACTGTTACTTCCTTTCCATTCTTGGTCAAAACACTTCACAGTACAAGGCCAGATTCAAGAACTGAGAAAATACCTCTACCTCTTAATGGGAAAAACTGCAAAGTTTCATTGCAAAAAAACATTGGTAGGAGTAGTGAAATAATGGCAGCCATTTTTGTAATCCATTTCTAATACTGTGGCCTCCAGTCCTATTTATTCATGCTACTCCCACATTAATAATACACGTAGTACCTTTCAAGATTCCCAAAATCTCTTTTGATCATGATATCACACTCGAAGTTCAGCATCCTATGATTTCCAGTGGGTTCAGAGGCATGCTATTATTCAAACTATAAAATTTTTTTCTTTAAATTTGCTCCTTCTCCTTGAATCTTTGTTTGAAATCAATTAATCTTCTCCTGAATTCACCTCTTTCTTGGTAAAGGTCATAATTACAAACCAACTCACTGTCCTGCTGAAACTTGCAAGCCATTTTTCCAAGAGTCACACACTCAGTGGGCACAAATGTCTGCCCAAGTTTATTGCATATGGTTGTTTTACCAAAGAGTTTGCTGCCAGACTAGAGTTTTGTATTTTCTTATTGTCAGGTAACACTGAAGTCAGAAAACTAAAGATATTTTACTAAGAAAATTCCTAGTCTCTACTTCAGGTTACTTATAACTTAGTTTAGTAATACTAACTGCTATCACAATAAAACCCTTATCTCAGTGACTGAATTCTATGAATTTATATCTTGTTCCAGCCAAGTGCAGTGTAGGTGTTTGACTTGTGGCATTCTCCATGGATTTCAAGAACTGAGGGTCTATTTCTGATGGGAAACCTAATGAGGGAACATACCTTATACTCTTTGAAAGTTTATAAAATGTTCACATGAAAGAATTTTCCAGTTTCAGCAAGTGACCCTGAGGTACACATTCTTCTCACCTTAGTGCACAAGCAATGAAATACTTGACATAGGAGGCGAACACTTCCCTGTGCCTACAGTTTCTTTCTCTCCTTCAATTACATGCAATTTGGGTTTTTCTGCTAGAGCTTTCAGCATAGTGCTATCTCCACGTCTTTCAAGACTGTGTGTGTGCATGCATGTGTGTGCAAACCTGTGTATAGGAACTATGAGTGAAACAGAAAATTAGGAAAATTTCCTCAATCTTTGTGGAGGCAGGAAATTGAGAGTCATATGAGTCACCTAACAGGAAGGTAAGAACCAAGATCATGCCAGTAGTCAGATCAACAGTGAACTTTCCTCCAGGCTGTGGTTTCCACTGCTTATAGCAGAGCTAAAGACACAACCTTGTGTAACCCCAGAAACACTTTTCTAATTATCATCTCTTCATGATTTTGACTTGTATATTATTGGAAATTCTAAGATTTATCAACTCTGCCATTAGTTGGGCCATTCATATAGATTTTCTTCTTTGTTAAATGTATGTTAAAGTATGCAAACTGCCTGGGGGATCCTTAAGGGCCTTTACTGAATTGTACTTATATCCTCCATAACATCTTGTAAAATCTTTTGACAGAATACCTTTTAAATAATATTTCTGGGCTGGGGATATAGCTCAGTTGGTAAAGTGCTTGCCTTGCAAGCACAAGGCCCTGGGTTCAATCCCCAGCACCGCAAAAAAAAAAAAAAAAAAAAAAAAAAAAAAAAAAAAAAAAAAAAAAATTCTGATTAATTATTCAATTGTTCTAATTTTTTTAGACCTACCAGATGTGTTTTCCTCCTCCTGACATCAAATGTGTGTTGTCTTTTTCCAACAGGACTTTCTCAAACTCTCTAAAACCAACTGTGTTCCTTCTGACTGATAAGCTCTAAAAGATCATTTCCCATGGGCCCTTCCTCAGTCTTGATAATTTTCTAGAATGGCTCACAGAACTCAGAAAGGCACTTGATTTATATTTACCAGTTTATTATAAAGAATAAAAGTTAGGAATAGATAAATAAAATAGATGCTTAGGGCAAGGTATGGGGTCAGGGGATGCAGAGCTTCCGCCCTCTCCAGAGACCCCATGCTCCCAGCACCTTCATGTGCTTGAAACTCTGAAGCTCCTTGAAGCTCATCATATAGAGGATTTTGAGGGATATTATTTCTGATAGCTGTGATCAATTATTAACTCATTCTCTACTCCCTTTTCCCTCCCTGGAGTTTGGGTGTTATGGTTTGAATATGAGGTGTCCCTGAAGGATCGTATGTGAGACAATGCCAGCATGTTCAGAGGTGAAATGATTCAATCGTGAGACATGAAGCCTGATGAAACCTAATCAAATGGATTAATCTATTGATTAGGTTAATCCATTTGATGGATTGATCATTTGAAGGATTACTGTACTGGGTGGTAATAGTAGGCAGGGAGGGTGTGTCTGGAGGAGGTATGTCACTGGGCTTATACCCTTGGGGATTATATCTTGTTATCCTGGCTCCTCCCTCTTACTATTTTGAGGTCTGTATATCAATGTTACTGTCACTCAGAAAATGCCAAAGGACTTAGAAACTTTGTTTCAGGAACCAGCAACAAAAAGTGAATATATATATTCCTCATTTTGTCACACTCACCTACTTCCCTTGGTAAGTATAAAATATATTTCAGATGTTGAGGAATCTGCTGCTCTGTGGTGAAGAGAATCTGAATGTATGCAGGCTATAAACAAGATGGCATTTTTCTAATGGACAAAGTACGTTTGGTAAATTAAAAGGGCTGCTACTGTGCTTTCATAATTCTTTTTCAGTCTTTGAAGTGAGTAAAACAGAATACAGTAAGTAAATAAACAAGTAAATAAAATCTACAATAAAATTTTTATTACTTCTTTCTGTTTAGTAATATTATACATGTCTCTCATATTATTTTCTTTCTCTAGTTTTTAATGTCATTTCCCATTTGGTAGAATGATCTATGAAGGGGTTCTCACAAATATTATTTTAAATGGAAGTATTTTTCATTTATTAAGGAATTAATGAGTACATAACTAAACATCTATTTGGACTAAATGTCAATAGATTCAATGAACTGAAATACTACTACACAATTTGTAAATTCATAAAAGTTCATGATTGAACTTCTTTGGAATCAGTATTCATTCTTCCTGGACTAAAATTAACTATCTCTTAACTGTTTTAAAAAATCAAATTAACAAGTTAAAAAGGAAAAATATTTACCTTATTTTCATTCTGAAGGTCACTAAGATTCCCTCTTTTGCAGTAAGAATAAAATGAATGAGTTTATGAAAAAAAATGACTTCCCCAGATAGTTAGGTATGACTTTATTTTTTTTTTAAGTAGAAAACCTTTGTTAAAAATTCCCTTGAGGTTTAAAACAGCATCACTCTGACTCTATACGAAAGCAAAGTCCTATAAATAAGAGCTTTCATTAAGTTTTTATTTTTCGTCTATTTAACAGAGCAAATCTTCAAAGTTTAACGGGGCCGTACCACTATCTATGAAAATTAATCATTTTTATATTAAATTTACAGTTTGTCACTTATTTACTGGCCTGGGGCAAGATGTGCTTTACTTTTCTTATCCTAGTATTAAAGAACTCCCATAGAGAGGAGGGGTTCAAGATGGCGGACTAGAGGGCGGCTGCATTTCATGTTGCTCCAGGACTCAAGATTCAAAAGAGGAGATAGTGACTTGGGACCAACTCAAAACCGCCGGGTGAGTTTCTCCCATAGGGGAGGCGTCCCCGATGGGGCAGTAGCCCCGGAACGCAGAGAACTTTGTGAAGTAGAGTGACTCGGCGGGTCGCCCCTCCCCCGCCAGAGCGGTAAACACGGACAGCGTAGCGGAGCGAAAAATGGCGGATTGAAGTTTCCAGGACCGCGGGCAGATTCTCTAACTTAAGGAGACTCGTCTGCGAAGGGTGAGGCTCCCAAGCCCAGGAGGGAGGTCCGGGCCCCTGGGAACGTTGCCTGCGAAGGCTGCCCTGCCCAGGCGGCAAGTCACACCTCCCCCGCTGGAGCAGTGAACTCGGAAAGCGGGGAACTTTGCAAAGGAGGTTGCGCGACACACCGCTTGGTTTTGAAGCGATCTGCCAGGGCTCCAGCGGCTGCCAGAGAAAGAGTGGCTGCCAGAGAAAGAGAACGTTGCCTGCGAAGGCTGCCCTGCCCAGGCGGCGAGTTGTTTGGATCCAGCAACCGCCTGAGCAACGAGGAGGGGACTGCCCAGAGGAGGTGGAGGTACGCAGTGAGTGGCTTGGTCTCCAAGCGCCCACACAGAGCACCGGGTGGCTGTCTGGAGGAAGAGACGAGCGACGGGTCACTGGGGCTTGGAACATATGTATGAGGCTCCAAGTGACTGGTCAGAGGGCGGGTCGCATAGCCAGGCGATTAGGTGCATAGCAAGGTCTGGTCCAGGGACCTAGGCACCTTTTCTTGAATGAACTACACAGAGACAAGCTGAGGGGCGAAGTGAAGGTGCCAGGACTTCGGGCAGCTTCTCTAAGAAGGGACAACCTAAGGAGACTCGTCTATGAAGGGTGAGGCTCCCAGGCCCAGGAGAGCTACACAGAGACCAGCTGAGGGGTGGAGCGAAGGTTCCAGGTCTTCGGGCAGCTCTCTGAGGAGGGGCCACCTAAGGAGACTCGTCTGCAAAGGGCAGGGCTCCCAAGCCCAGGAGGTAGGTCCAGGCCCCTGGAAACGTTGCTTGGGAAGGCTGCCCTGCCCAGGCGGTAGTTGTGGACTGAGGGGAACCTCTAGGAGGGGAACGGACTAGCGAGACCTCCCCACCGGGTGGGTCTTCCCCACCGAGTGAGGTTTTCCCACAAAGATGGTAAAACCAGAGACACAGGCCCAAACAGGCACTGCCTCAGCCCGCAGTCTAGTTCCCCTTTGGATGACCATTGGTCAACAAGTAGAGGCACCTCTGCCCTCTAGCAGGGAATATACCCCACCTGAAGACCACCACCCCTAGAGAGGCAGCTACCTAGGGGAACACCGAAGTATCAACTTCCTCTAAGACTTCAGGCTACTGAAGGATAAGAGGGGATACACTAGCAATCTTCAGGGACATTATAAGTCAATAGAGGAAATCTGCAACATCTCTGCAGTCCACTGATACCTGAACAATATGAGAAAACAAGGGAAGAAAATGCCTCAAACAAATCTGGATGTTATATCAATAAAATCCAATGACAGCATGGCAGAAGAAATGTCAGAAAGGGAGTTCAGAATGTACATAATCAACATGATAAGGGAAGCAAACGACGAAATGAAAGAGCAAATGCAGGCATTGAATGAACGCACCAATAGACAGTTAAAAGAGCAAATACAGGAAGCAAAAGACCATTTCAATAAAGAGTTAGAGATATTGAAAAAAAAAACAAACAGAAATCCTTGAAATGAAGGAAACAATAAACCAAATTAAGAACTCCATAGAAAGCACAACCAATAGGATAGAACACCTGGAAGACAGAACCTCAGATATTGAAGACAAAATATTTAACCTCGAAAACAAAGTCGAACAAACAGAGAAGATGGTAAGAAATCATGAACAGAATCTCCAAGAACTATGGGATATCATGAAAAGGCCAAATTTGAGAATTATTGGGATTGAGGAAGGCTTAGAGAAACAAACCAAAGGAATGCACAACCTATTCAATGAGATAATTTCAGAAAATTTCCCAAATCTGAAGAACGAAATGGAAAATCAAGTTCAAGAGGCTTACAGGACTCCAAATACACAAAATTACAACAGACGCACACCAAGGCACATTATAATGAAAATACCTAACATACAAAATAAAGACAGAATCTTAAAAGCTGTGAGAGAAAAGAACCAAATTACATTCAGGGGGAAGCCAATACGGATATCAGCAGATTTTTCAATCCAGACCCTAAAAGCTAGAAGGGCCTGGAATAACATTTTTCAAGCCCTAAAAGAAAATGGATGCCAACCAAGAATCTTATACCCAGCAAAACTTACCTTCAGATTTGACGACGAAATAAAATCCTTCCATGATAAACAAAAGCTAAAAGAATATACAAAAAGAAAGCCAGCATTACAGAACATTCTCAGCAAAATATTCCATGAAGAAGATATGAAAAACAAAGAAGCAAATCAGCAAAGGGAGGAGATATCCTAAAGGAACTCTCAAATAAAGAGGAACCAAGTTGTGTCAAAAATAAGCAAATAAATGAATAAAATGAGTCAAATGACCGGGAATACAAATCATATCTCAATAATAACCCTGAATATTAATGGCCTGAATTCATCAATCAAAAGACATAGACTGGCAGATTGGATAAAAAAGAAAGATCCAACAATATGTTGCCTGCAAGAGACGCATCTCTTAGAAAGAGATACCCATAGACTAAAGGTGAAAGGATGGGAAAAAACATACCATGCACATGGACCCAGCAAAAAAGCTGGGGTATCCATCCTCATTTCAGATAAAGTGGACTTCAAGCCAAAGTTAATCAGAAGGGATAAAGAAGGACATTTCATAATGCTTAAGGGAACCATAAATCAGCAAGACATAACAATCATAAATATCTATGCCCCAAACAGTGGCTCACCCATGTATGTCAAACAAATCCTTCTCAATCTCAGAAACCAAATAGACCACAATACAATAATACTAGGTGATTTTAACACGCCTCTCTCACCACTGGACAGATCTTCCAAACAAAAATTGAACAAAGAAACCATAGATCTCAATAACACAATCAATAATTTAGACTTAACAGACATTTATAGAATATACCATCCAACGAAGAGTGAATACACTTTCTTCTCAGCAGCACATGGATCCTTCTCTAAAATAGACCATATATTATGCCACAAAGCTAATGTTAGCAAATACAAGAAGATAGAGACACTTCCTTGTATTTTATCAGACCATAATGGATTGAAACTAGAAATAAATGAAAGAGCAAAAAACAGAAATTACTCCAACACCTGGAGATTAAACAATATGCTATTACATGAGGAATGGATAACAGAAGATATTAGGAAGGAAATTAAAAAATTCTTAGAGGTAAACGAGAACAAAGAAACATCGTATCAAAATCTCTGGGACACTATGAAAGCGGTACTTAGAGGAAGATTTATTTCATGGAGCGCATTTAATAAAAGAAGTAAAACTCAAAAAATAAATGACCTAACACTACAGCTCAAAGCCCTAGAAAAAGAAGAACAGACCAACACCAAAAGTAGTAGAAGACAGGAAATAGTTAAACTCAGAGCTGAAATCAACGAAATTGAAACGAAAGAAACAATACAAAAAATTGACAAAATAAATAGTTGGTTCTTCGAAAAAATAAACAAAATTGATAAACCTTTAGCCACACTAACAAAGAGAAGACGAGAGAAAACCCAAATCACCAAAATTCGGAATGAACAAGGAAATATCACAACAGACTCGACTGAAATACAAAACATAATTAGAAGCTATTTTGAAAATCTATATTCCAACAAAATAGAAAATTTTGAAGATATCAACAAGTTTCTAGAGACCTATGAATTGCCTAAACTAAACGAGGAGGACATACACAATTTAAATAAACCAATTTCAAGTAATGAAATAGAAGAAGTCATCAAAAGCCTACCAACAAAGAAAAGTCCAGGACCTGATGGTTTCTCAGCTGAGTTCTACAAAACCTTTAAAGAAGAGCTCATTCCAATACTTTTCAAAGTATTCCATGAAATAGAAGAGGAGGGAACCCTCCCAAACTCATTCTACGAAGCCAATATCACCCTGATACCTAAACCAGACAGAGACACATCGAGGAAAGAAAATTTCAGACCAATATCCTTAATGAACATCGACGCAAAAATTCTCAACAAAATTTTAGCAAATCGCATACAAAAATGTATTAAAAAGATAGTGCATCATGATCAAGTGGGTTTCATCCCAGGGATGCAAGGTTGGTTCAACATCAGGAAATCAATAAATGTAATTCACCATATCAACAGACTTAAAGTCAAGAATCACATGATTATTTCAATAGATGCAGAAAAAGCATTTGATAAAATACAGCACCCCTTCATGCTCAAAACACTAGAAAAAATAGGGATAGTGGGAACGTTCCTTAACATTGTAAAGGCCATCTATGCTAAGCCCATGGCTAATATTATTCTTAATGGTGAAAAACTGAAAGCATTCCCCCTAAAATCTGGAACAAGGCAGGGATGCCCTCTCTCAGCACTCCTATTCAATATCGTTCTTGAAACTCTAGCCAGAGCAATTAGACAGACCAAAGAAATTAAAGGGATACGAATTGGAAAAGAAGAACTCAAACTATCCCTATTTGCTGATGATATGATTATATACTTAGAGGAACCAGGAAATTCCACCAGAAAACTCTTAGAACTCATAAGTGAATTCAGTAAAGTAGCAGGATACAAGATCAATGCTCATAAATCCTATGCATTTTTATACATAAGTGATGAATCTTCAGAAAGAGAAGTTAGGAAAACTACTCCATTCACAATAGCCTCGAAAAAAATAAAATACTTGGGAATCAATCTCACAAAAGAGGTGAAAGACCTCTACAATGAGAACTACAGAACACTAAAGAAAGAAATTAAGGAACACCTTAGAAGATGGAAAGATCTCCCATGTTCCTGGATAGGCAGAATTAATATTGTCAAAATGGCCATACTACCAAAAGTACTATACAGATTCAATGCAATTCCAATTAAAATCCCAACGATGTACCTTACAGAAGTAGAACAAGCAGTCATGAAATTCATCTGGAAGAATAAGAAACCCAGAATTGCTAAAGCAATCCTTTGCAGGAAAAATGAAGCAGGGGGTATTGCAATACCTGAACTTCAACTGTACTACAAAGCAATAGTAACAAAAACGGCATGGTATTGGTACCAAAATAGACAGGTAGATCAATGGTACAGAATAGAGGACACGGACACAAACCCAAACAAATATAATTTCCTCATACTAGACAAAGGGGCCAAAAATATGCAATGGAGAAAAGATAGCCTCTTCAACAAATGGTGCTGGGAGAATTGGAAATCCATATGCAACAAAATGAAAATAAACCCATATCTCTCACCCTACACAAAACTAAACTCAAAATGGATTAAGGACTTCGGAATCAGACCAGAGACCCTGAATCTTATAGAAGAAAAAGTAGGTCCAGATCTTCAACATGTCGGCTTAGGACCAGACTTTGTCAACAGGACTCCCATAGCACAAGAAATAAAAGCAAGAATCAACAACTGGGATAGATTCAAACTAAAAAGCTTTCTCTCAGCAAAGGAAACTATCAGCAATGTGAAGAAAGAGCCTACAGAGTGGGAGAAAATCTTTGCCAATCACACTTCAGATAGAGCACTAATCTCCAGAATCTATAAAGAACTCAAAAAACTCAACACCAAGACTACAAATAATCCAATCGACAAATGGTCTAAGGAAATGAACAGACACTTCACAGAAGAAGACCTACAAACAATCAACAAACATATGGAAAAATGTTCAACATCTCTAGTAATAAAAGAAATGCAAATCAAAACCACCCTAAGATTCCATCTCACCCCAATCAGAATGGCGATTATCAAGAACACAAGCAACAACAGGTGTTGGCGAGGATGTGGGGAAAAAGGTACACTCATGCATTGCTGGTGGGGTTGCAAATTAGTGCAACCACTCTGGAAGGCAGTATGGAGATTCCTTAAAAAACTTGGAATGGAACTACCATTTGACCCAGCTATCCCACTCCTTGGCCTATACCCAAAGGACTTAAAATCAGCATACTACAGAGATACAGCCACATCAATGTTCATTGCTGCTCAATTCACCATAGCCAGATTGTGGAACCAACCTAGATGCCCTTCAGTTGATGAATGGATAAAGAAACTGTGGCATATATATACAATGGAATATTACTCAGCCATAAAGAATGATAAAATTATGGCATTTGCAAGCAAATGGACGAAATTGGAGAATATCATGCTAAGTGAGATAAGCCAATCTCAAAAAACCAAAGGAAGAATGATCTCGCTGATACGTGGATGATGATACATAATGGGGCGTGGGAGGGGTTAGTTTTAGGGTTAGAGTGAGGGTTAGGGAGGGGGGCAAGAATGGGGGAAGGAAGGACTGTATAGAGGGAAAAGAGGGATGGGAGGGGTGGGGGGAAGGGGAAAAAAATAACAGAATGAATCAACCAACATCACCCTATGTAAACGTATGATTACACAAATGGTATGCCTTTACTCTATGTACAAACAGAGAAAGAACATGTATCCCATTTGTTCACAATAAAAAAAAAATAATAATACTAATATAAAAAAAAAAAAAAGAACTCCCATAGAGTAAATGAGTTTCTAATATTAGATATTCTAGAGTAGTGAAGGAAAAAAAATTATTTGAATTGGAACATAAATGGTTTATGTATGTTAGACTGTACTGAAATACACTCAAATGGAACTTAGTTTATAAGATAATTTTCTTTAACAAAATGGCCGAGTTATAAAAAATAAAATATGTGAATGTCTTGGTTGGAGAGATTCATGAAAAAAAAATATTTTGGATGTTCTATTTTACTTGCTTTCTTTTGTCATTATCCACCATACTTCCTATGACTGTGTTTCCTATGAGGGCTCAATGTGTCACTATTTCTAGAAACCATAACTGCGGATTCATGTAAAATGTTGGCTGTCCCAATATTAAGACAAAACATGTCAGGCATTTTTTTTCCTTAATAGGTTTTATTTTTTATGAGGATATAGATTTTCACAAAAACGTAGATGTAACAGATAGTTCTGATTTACCTCTCACCCAGTTTTCTCTATTATTCACCTCTTACCTTATTATGATATATCCATTCAATTAGTGAACTAATCTTGATATATTAGTATTAAGTAAAATCCATATCATTCATGTTTCCTAGGTTTTGCCTAATATCCTTTTTCCATTCCATGATCCTGGATGCAGCATTATAATTACTCGTGGTAACTCCTTATACTCCTGCTGATGGTGAAAATTTCTTACTTTCTTTGTTTCGATGACCTGGAGAGTTTTGTGGAGTTTTGGTCAGAATGTTGCTGTCTTTAGATTTGTCTGATGATTTTGATGATTTTCTCATGATTAGGCTGGAGTTACATGTTTGAAGAGATGAATGACAGATATAAAGTGATATTCTCACTCATTATATGCATCCAGGTATCAGCAACATGACTTATCCTTGTTAATATTAATTTTATTCACCTGGGTGAAATAGTGCTCATCAAATTTCTCACAAGTGAAAATACTCTCTATTGTCTAATTTTACATGCTTCTTTCTTTGGATGGAAATCCCTAGACACAGCCCACATTTAAGAGTGGAGAGTTAGCCACCAGTTGCTTTGGGGGAAGAGTATATGCAAAAAAAATTTGTAATTCTATGTGAAGGATTCATCTTGCTTACCATTTGTTTGTTTGTTTATGATTTGTATCGGTATGAATTCATTAATATTAATTTGTACTTTGGGTTATAATCCAACTTCATTTTGTTGCTCAAGTTGTGCCAGAAATAACCCCGGAGAGCTCTATTAGTGGTCCTCTATGTCCTTTTGATATACACCTATCATTTGGGACCTTTTAAATTTTTTTCTTTTTGGTATATTATGATACTTCAGGCCTATCTTGTGTATTTCCTGTCCCCATTCTAAAATCAGTCATTTCTATAATAATTCCTGCTTCCATTTATTGGGGAAATGCCATTTACTAGAATTCAATTGTTTTTAGGCCATATCAATGTCAGAAACAAGCACATGTATACTAATCCTTGTAAATACACACATCTGTAAATATTTCCTTATGCAGTTCCCTATATGGATATTAAATTAAAGCTTATACTGATATATTCCAACTCTAAACTACCTTATGTACCATTCTAGCCTTCTCTCCATACATATCCCTAACTTCCCACCTCATTAGTGAGATAGACACGTGACTACCACTCTCCATCATATGTTCAACTGTTCAACTTTCTATTGAATGCTCACTCTATGAAGCAAAACAACAATTTGGGAATTTTAGCTCCTACCCCTGTGAGAAACAGTTTTAACAACTAGTATAGTGCATATGTGCTTCTCCTTTTGTTTTTAGTTTTACAAACACATACATCATTTCTAAAGCTACTACTTAGCTAGAAACTTGCCTTCCATATGCTTTCCAAAGTTTTTTTTTTTTTAATATACATTTATATACATTTTTCTTTTGTCATTTTCTGAATTTTATCCTGAGATTCCCCTGGTCACATAGTAATTCTTAATATACATACCTCATGGTCCAATCTTGTAAAGTTCAGTGAGTTGTGTCAAATGCACAGTGCCAGGAATCGACATTGTAGCACTATGCAGAATAGTTTCAACACCCTAAAATTGTCACTGGTGTAACTTTCAACTCTCTCCCAGAACCTCTATAACAACAAGCTTCTTTTATAGTGATTTTTTGCAGAATGTCATATAATTTTAATCATACAATGTGTAGCATTTTCAGACTAGATTCTTTCATGTGGAAATATGCAAGTAAGCAAGATCTACCCACTTCTTTTCAAAGCTTGCTAAGTTATATTTTTGTCATTGAGTAAAATTCCATTGTACCATGATTTCTGTAAACATTCATCTAGTGAATAATTGGTTCTTTCCAGTTTTTTATGATCATTTAAAAAGATGATCTGCACATTTGTGTGAAGATTTTTGTGTGGACATACATTTTCAGATCAGTTGGATAAATATTAAGAAATTTGGTTATCAGATTGCATAATATGACTGTATAGCTATGAAAGAATCTGCCAAATTGCCTTCCAAATTGGTCTTACAATTTAATATTCATAGTAAGTAGAAGTTGCTACTTACCTTTCTTTCTTGCTAGCCATTAGTATTTTCTATTTTTTTTAAGCCATTCTATTCTAATGACAGGTATGTGGCAATATCCTATTATTTTTTTTTTTTTTAGTTTGCAATTCTTTAGGGGCAAATGTTGAAAAAAAATTGGAAAAAATTCTGCATATTTTTTGAAAAGTTATCTGTACGATTTTTTTCATAGTTTTAAATTGTGCCTTTATTTTCCTATCATTGAGTTCTAAGAGTTCTTTTTATATTATATGTTATGTTTCACCCTTAGATATTCAGTTTGGATTTTTTGTCCCATCTTTGGTTTGAACTTCGTTTTTCTCACAGTGTCACATAGAGTGGATTTTTTTTTTTTAATTATCAAATTCCATGAATGTTGATCTTCTAGTTGTGAGGTTGCTTTATATTTCTGCAACTAATTTCTTAGGAATTTTATTTCTAGTTCTTTTGGATTTTCTGTAGATACAATCATATAACCAGAGATCAAAGACAGTTTTATTTCTTCCTTGGCAATATGAATAATATTTTTTAAAACGTTCTTTTTTATTGTCCTTGCTATTACTTATGGTCTGCTATTGAATGAATGGTGAGAGCAGATGTCATTTCTTCATTCACCTTCTTACTAGTGAAAGGGACAAAATTTTCACCATTAAAACTATATTGTAGGCATAGGTTTTTCATGGTGTCCTTTATGAACCTAAAAATGTCCCTTCTTTTCCTAGTTTGCTGAAATTTTTTATTGTAAATGTGCTTAGATTTTGTCTATTTTTTCCTTAAGAACCAGTTGATATAATCACATATCTGTTGTTGCTGTTTAACCTCTTGATGTGGTTAATTTTTTGCCATGTCTAATTGTTGAACTATTTTTGCCAAAAAGATGAATGTTATATATTTATCACCATGCTTAGACTAATTCAAGTAATAATATTTTATCTCAGAAAAGTGTTTTTGAATTATACCTACCCCTTTTTGTGCATTACCATACTGCTTTTATTTATTTTTTAAATGACTTTTATTGGTTGAGTTACATTTTCTATTTACTATTTTTTCTGATACAAAAGTATATTTTCAGAATTGTAGTAGTTTATGAGATTTCACCAGACAATATCTGTTGCATACCTCAAATAATTGAGCTTTCCTTCCATGTCTTTCATAAACTAGCCATCTATTATCTAATGAAATATGCAAAATGGAGGATTCTGGGATGTGGCCTGAAGAAGGGAAATATTTTCTAAATGTTTACAAACCCCACTTAAACAATCAGTGCAATGAAGATAATGAAACTAAAAACCCATGAACATGTTCCAAAATATTAGGTGGCAAAATAGGCCTATTGACCCCCAAATATGTGTAGAAAGAGCATTGTATCAGCTTCAGGATAAAAAGAAAAACAAACAAGGAGTGGGAAGGCAAAAGTGGGATCTACCTACCCTTAAAGAGGAACATCTCCCAAAAGCAGCAAATATTCACTGAAAATTGTGTGGACAAGTTCAGAAGAGCCAAAGTGGATAGGCTAATTACAGACACAATCCATAGTGAAAGCAGTTGAATTGAGTAATAGTCAGAAATGTTTGGAGCTCTTGAGTACACTCAAGACCAACTTAATGAAGTTTCATTCAAAGAGTTGTACACCGAAGAGAAATTTTGAGAGTAAGATACAAATGGGCAAGGCAGTAATACTTGCACTAAGGGAAAGAGAGTTACAGAAGAGAAGAGGAATCAAGAAGAAAGATCTCAAAATGGCTTGGAATATATATTCCAATGTATTACCTCCCTGAAATAATAGGGCTTGAAAGCCTTTTTCTACACAGCTGTAAAAGCTATCTTATTCACTTCTCAATTTTAAGAGGAAAAATAATTAAACTTAAAAAGAACAATAGAAGTCACAGATGCTACGTACTTTTCAAAGACCTTTAAGGATAAAAGGGCATAGGATTTAGAAAATGCCCACAGAGACAATGAATGTATTGCAGAAGAAATACCATGAAATAGATTTTAAAATATTTTAAAATAAAATAAATAAACTAGAAAAAAATGACAGAAAATGAAAGAAAATACAATTCAAGATTAGAAAACTTCTGAAAAGAATCAATTAGGAAAAAATAAAAATTTGAAAAACATTTACCAAAAGTCAGGACAAAAATGTTAATAAACTATCTCAGAAATGAAGAGAAACTTGAAAATGTACAAAGGTAAATTTACAAAATGACTTTGATAAATAGAGAATGAAAAGTCAAAAATCAAAAAGTAAGAATAGATAAGTTTTAGGGAAAGTATTAACTACAGATAAATATAGAATTTGAGAAAAATGGAAAATAAAAAGCAATAAAAAGACATAAAGAACATCTTCAAAGAAAAAATTAAGGAAATGGAATTAAAATTGGGCTAAAATTGATATACAATTATACAATTTTGAAAGCAACCAACAAACAAGACTTTAAAATACAAATAAAAAAATTCTTATTGGGGCCTAGAAAAAATTTGTTCCCAACACTTTCTATTAATAGTGTTGATCCTTAAAAGAAAGAAAAAGTAATTTAAATTTAATAATTTAAGCCAACATACATAAAATCGTGCCAATTAAAAGAAAAGATAATTGACATTTCACCAGTTTACAACAACTAATATTTTAAGGCAAAAACATATTACAGGATGGATTTTACATTGGACAAACTATTATGAATATGACAAAGTTCAGTTTATATTTTTTAACCACAAAACATTTGAGAAATCCACACAGTCAGTATTTTTTTAAAAAACCTCAAGTGACTAAAGACACATCATCAGAAGTATTTACAAAATCTTCTGAAAAATAATATAAAGATAATATTAGAAATTAGCCATATTGTAAATCCTGATGAATTAATGAATCAAGAAAAATAATTATCAATAGCTACAATTATAATAAAGTGAGAGATAGATAGACCTTGCCTAACTTTTGTTAGAAACACATTACACTATATCTAACAAATTCTTGCTCCACAACATTGAAATTAAATGTAATGAAATCTGTTCACCTAATTCCAATATACAAGAAAAGTCAGGGGATAGAAGCTCATGTTGAACACTACTACTGGGATGCTATCAACAAACTCTACTCTTTGGATTCCTTAATCCAAAGAACACTTAATATATTGATATTAAGAAATTACTGTTCATTTGCTAAGTTTGATTTTGGTATTGATTTAGTATATTTTAAGATTTCCAACATTTTGTGATGCTTACTAATATTTACAGTTGATGTGACCTGATATCTGAGATTTGCATTAGAGCAATCTTGTGTTGTATGTGGCAGTGGAGAGAGAACCATTTGACTATGACTTCAAACTGAGTGATAGAAAATATGTGAACTCATTACACTAGGCTCTACGAAAAAATAATTTTAAAAACCAGTGAAACTAGGGTCAAACTACAAAATCATCTCCAGTGTTTAGAAAATCTTAAGTCAGTCTTCATTTGTTGTTCCTAAGTTTGATGACTTAAGATCACAAATACACAGAATAAAAAAAAAATGATGGAGGAAGTGCTTTTCCTATATTATTCTTTATTAGGTTTTCTGAAGCAACTGAATGGAATTTTACTATGTCCTTCACAGCCTGACCTGTTAAAAGTATTTTTAAAATATTAAATATTGAACATTTAAATATTTAAAAAATATTTTAAAAGCAAATATCACCCCATTCTCAGTACTAATCCTCTTCATTTCTTCATTTGCTTTTGTAGTTGATTTTCTTTGAAGGCAGTTCACTTTGATAATTTCCTTTTTAAAATAAGTGTGCTTATATTGAAACAAATTCTCCCATTTTAAAGTAAAAAATTCAGTTGGAATATTATTTTCTTTGATCTATATATAACATTTTAATCATTTCTCCAGTGTTTCCTTTTTTCTTAGTGGTTGTTTTAGACTAAGTATACTTAAGATGAGAAACATTAGTTTCCTCTCCTTTGTTGTTGGGTAGGAAGAAATCAGAAGCATACATAGATTTCATAATCAAGCAACCACCATCTATATTTCTGGAATATTTAGTGTTTAATTAATGTGACATTTTAAAAATCAATAACTATTAATTGCAATAAAGAGATGAAGCTTACCAGAGCATATACTCTACACTGAGGACTTCACAAAAACTAATCACACAGCTCTAAAATTTACCATGTGTGCTCTCTGCTTTCTCACAGTATCAAATATCATTTTTGAGCAGTAAAAGCTGTTTATTCATTTCCAGTTAATGGTAAGGGTATTATAACCAAACTGAGAAAATAAAAACAAAAGACAGTAAGTTTAAAAATGAAACTCTTTTTCTTCTTTCTCCCTGTTATGACTTTCACTGTCTGCTAATTTAAGTTCTCAGGGCCCTTTCAATACCTTCAGATTTCATTCCCTTGAAGCCCTGTTTTGGTTGTGATCCTGTGAAAATCTTCTTTTAGGTTCATTTGGTACCACATAATTTTCCATATGGTTTCATTCACTATTAAATTAATCTTTACTGGTTTCTAACACACACACACACACACACACACACACACACACACACACACAATGCTTGACTCCCAAGTGAGAACATGAGTCCTCTGAAGATCTCCTAGTCATTGCTACCTACGTATATCAAAATTCAAGGCCTCAAATTCCTGCCCATCACACATTGCATCTTTCTTTCTCATATATGTCCTTTGTGCAAATCAAACTCATCTACTCACCAAAACCTAATTATGCCTTATCTATGTATTCGCATCCCTAGAGCTTAGTACCAATAACCTTTGTATTCAGAAAAATTTCACTGCTCCATTTCTGCTTATGTAAGTCTGATCCATTAGCTTCTATTCTATTAGAAATTTTGACTTTATTGCATAGAATTCACTATCCTTAAATTTATTATCTGCATAGAAACCAATTGCATGCTTTCTGTCATCTCTAGTGCTTTTATTTTGTTGTCATTCAAACTGTCATGCTATTACTTCTCATCTCCACAATGTGAAGACCAATTTATTGATTTGTTATATTCCCTACATGCCTAATACTGAAGAACACATGGTAACATACAATTTATAAATGATGAAATCACTTTCTTTGACATCAAAGATTTCATCCAAGAGTGACAGGATGCACGTTTCCACTTAGGACTGAAGACACTGTACAGAGGTCAATGTCAAGAATGCAAAAAATTATGTGTGTTGGGGGAGTAATAAATCTGGAAGAAACTCAAAGGAATATGAAGATAGGGGAAAAAAAGTGATGTAATATTTTTCTTTTTATTCCCACAGGCACAGAAAAGTACTCAACTTGACTGAGAAAAGTGGTCTAATTTGGGGGAGAAATAAAAAAAAAAGTTATAACTAAAAAGTAGATGCATAGACTCTAACTGTACAATAGTAGAAAAAATTTGAATTTACCAAAAACAAAATAAAAATGAAAATAGGAATCATCTAAACATTCTGAAAACAATTTTTAAAAATTTCTCTTTAATTCCTTTCTCCTTAAAGAACATAAGCATGCACTGTTCTATCATGGTAGACCTTCAGAGATATTAAATCATGGTTTTTGTCTTTAGAGGGACTTACCATTCCCCAGTGATGTGCCAGTACCACCTCTGTCACTAACTTCCTGTCAAGTCTTGGATTACACACTTTGCCTCTCAGATTTCCACATTCTTCTTCAGTGAAATGATGGGGTTGGACTGGATGAGCATTTCCCCTAATCCTCCACAATTGGGTGAAAAAAATGGCCCAGTCATTTTCCTTCTTAAGATGCTTCTGCCCCACCCCGCCCCCAAACATTTGTTTGCTGTCATCCACAAAGCTTTTAATACTAAACCAAATGTACTAATAGGATGGGATTTTGACATTCACCACACCTACTGCCAAGGGAGAAGGAAGCCTCTGGGAAGGCTAATTGTGGGATCTGTCATGCTGCGGGCTTGGTCGAATAAAAAATTAGCTGATGCCCAGTGGGAGGTGTGGAAGCCTGAGGGTGAAGCTTTCAGGAGATGCAAGTGTTTGGAAGCTGCCTAGTGCAACCTAGTAGTTATCTCAGTAGCAGGGGTGAAACTTGGGAGGGAAAGTCTTGTTGGAAAGAGAAGGGTACCTGTTGGAGAGAGTGTTGTGTATACACCTGCATCATGGAAAAGAACATATGATTGGGGAGGTAAGATGCACCTGTGGGACTTCACATTGCAGTCTCCAGCTTATCCCTCAACAGTACCATACACACAGGTTTCTTTCATATCTAATGCAAACTACTGCTTTGTTTCCCTTTTCTACTATCTTGTTTCTCATTTCTACAGGTTCAACTAATATTTTTCAGGTTTAGCTCACACAACTACAATACCCACAAGATGCAGTGGGTATGCAGACATACCTGGATGAAAAATTATTTACTGAAACTCCCATTTGTATATGGTATATTCACTCCTTTTCTTCCCCCTCCTTTCTAACCTATGAAAATCTTATCCTTAGAAATGCAGCCCACATCGCATTTTTCCATGTTCTTATTTTCTTTTTTTTACATGAGACCAAGTATATCATATGTAATTTCTGGAGAGTAAGATGCAACTGTATCATTGCTTTCACCTATCTTTGTTTTAGTTATTGGCTAATACTCAAACTCTACTCCTACTCTTGAGTTTAAGTTGGCATTCTAGCGAGTCAATAAGTGTCTTGAGGGCAGGCAGCAGGTTGTCTCTTATTTTACATTTTACTGCCAGAGCAACTTACACTGTCCAGAGCACATATTAGATATTTAAATGATACTTTTCAAGAGAGTGTTGGCTTGATTTCCTCAGTTAAAAAATTGAGAGCACACTACTCTAGGGAGTTTTATGTTTGATTGACTGCCAGAAAATGGACTGGACAGATTTTAATGATGTCAAGTCATTGATAAAGGTTTACAAGGGTCTGGGTTAACCTTTTTCATTCTTTTAAAAGGGCAGATTACCTCACAGGCCACGGTGCAAATGTCAATGACTCACTACAGGGAATTGGGTCCAGCAGGTGCATGGCTTAATCATTAGCTCTGGAGAGTGCTAATGAAATATTGATCCCAATATAACACTCTTTGGGAAAGTGTGTAAGTTAATATCTGCCCCCTAATACATGTGGGTATATTAAGATCATTGGGCTGTGAAATGTGCAGAGATGGAAGTTCATGGCTCCCTTCAGCCTCACGAAAACCACTGATTCCATGTGGTTTGATTCCCCACTAAAGCACAATTTTCTGTGAATGATACGTTTAACCACATCAAGACGCCAAAGTAGAATGTATGACATGCTACAGGTGACATCAGTAGTTCTGGATCAAACCAGTATCTGATTCAGCCTAGAATGTTACCCATAGAGGTTCATTTTTTGCATGAGAGGACTAACAAATTCAGTGGGCTAAGTAGCATTAATATGACCTAGTTATTAGCATTCAAGAATTATTCTAACTAGCAGAGAACTTGGGAGTTAACATTCAGAGAAGTATCTTCAAAATTGAAAATTGATAGATAACCAAATAAATTTCATGGAAGTTTTATAATCAGAAAACTATAAGCCTAGAAAACTGTTCCAGAATTAACTTAAAAATATTATTTCAACCCCTCTAATAGAATAGTTTGACCTAGATACTAAGTTGCTTGCAGAATTTTAACATGAACTACTAAGTACCATCCTCTATTGGGACATTCTTGCCAATGAATTTCCTTCTCAAATCAGAACAATCCTCTAAGCAGAAAACAACTATACAATCAAGATAAGAAACAAATAAGAGAAAAAAAAAAAAAAAAAAACCCTGGGACAGTTGAGCAACAAATTCAATCCAATAACTAATAAATGAACAAACGAGTTAGGCTCAGTAGCACCCACCTGTAAGCTCAGTGAATCAGGAAGTCAGGAAGCTGAGGCAAGAGGATCTGAAGTTCAAGATCAGACTCAGCAACTTATGAAGACCCAGTCTCAAAATAAAAATACAAAGGGCTGGGGATATGACTCAGTGGTAAAGTGCCTCTGGGTTCAATCTCCAGTAATACTCCCACCCCCAGGGGGGAAAAAAAGACAAACTAATAATGTCTTTGAGTGTCTACTATTTGCCTTTTCTTGAGTGACCAGTAAAGTACAACTTATGTAGAAATGTTATTATCCTGGAGGTTTTTATTTCCTCCTTTGACATGTTTACTACATAGGCAATGCATGAATATGGAAATATACATGTTATTCTTTCCTTTTCTATTACTGTATTTTTGGTATTAAAGAGGTAAAAGTTACTAACTAATGCTCTCCAATCTAGGATAGTGTGAAATTATAATTGTCTAACATGTCCTAGTCAATACCCCAGCAATTTTCTTGGAATGCAAAAATGTGGCAAATAAATAGTTTGGCTAAATTATGTTTGGAAGAAACATAAATATGCATTGTAGAAGAGCATGTGGCTCCTCAAACTTTCACCCAAATACAGTATTGGCAAAGGAGAAAGGAACAACACCCCAAAGTGGGGTAAGGCATGTAATTAGATAAATTCTGCCCCAAGTATGCCAGTTCTGAAGTATCATGCTTTATCTGAAATATTTAGGTAAAATTTTCATGCAATTCCACTGTGTACCATTACAGTAAGCTGAGTCTAGGAAGAGAATTTGTGATGATCTGTAGCAATTTGTACCTCTAGAATATTATTATTGGATGACTAATTTTGAGAAGCATAGCTATACTGCTTAAGTGATCAGACTGTTGATCCAAACAGCTTACTTTGCAAAGATTTCACTTAGGAAATGAGTTGTCTTGAGCAAGTTTATTACCCACTTTAGATTTTAGTTTCATGCTTTCTAAATTTCAGATAATACCTAGTCCATAGAGTTGTTAAGAGAATGAAATGGGATGCTAAATGTACAGTGCTCAGAACCTCAGAACATAACTGATGTTTGATGATTGGTAGATATCATTAATGCCATTCATAGTTATTGGTCCCCTTAGGGTATGGTCTCCAATAGGTGGCATTCATGTCCATTAACGACCACTCTCAGATGATATGCTTTTGAACACAAATAACCACAGGGTTGCTCTAGGCAGCTTTCAAAATGTTTGATACACTGACTATATTCCTTGCAACCTAATACCCTTCATGTGTGTCTTTCATATGAATATGGATCCTAGTGGTTATGTTCTTAAGTGTTGGGAAAACTGAAGTAATATGGTAAGGCCACCTACCTTGTCATACAGAATGAGTGTTCCTTTGCAGAAACTGGATGTCCCTGGTGTACATCATCCAGGGGAGTGGGAGAATGATATTTCAAAATAGAAATAAAAATTCTGATAACGGGACATTGATAGATAAAGGGAGACCTTAGTATATCATTTTCATGGTCCTTTTTTAAATTTGAAGGGTTAAAACAGGCTTGAGGACTCTAGTGATAAGGCCAGATGTCACTCACATGGAAACTGGGCCATTTAAGGACAATGGCTTCCTGCCAGATTCTTTTCAGTTAACATGTCAATTGCTTCTAGATCTAGCTCTCTTTAATATATTTTCCATTCAATTTCCCAGTCATGCTCAGATATGGAGGATTAAGAGTGCCTGTGCTTGGACTGCATAGCAACTATGGTCCTGAATCCATCAAAGTGGTAGCAGAGGTAATCAGGAAGAGATTCCTGGGGAAAAGGGAAATCACATGGAATAGTGCTCCCTGGGTGGCTTTTTCTGATGTACTGATATTAAACAGTCTGCTTTCTCAAAAAACTCACCTGTAAATCGCCCAACCTCCAAGTTTCCAGAGTGACTTCATCTACTCTAAAGCTTTCTTATTAGAACATGGGTTTGCAAGAGCTACTGAGCTCAATTTGTGAAGGTAAAAACTTTTCTAACTCAGAAGCTCTTAAGATATGGTCCATGTGACTCAGAATCTTAAAGTGGGAAAAACATAATTAGCACTTTTCAGCTTCAAAGAAGATTATAAACACTGGCTAATTAAACTTCCCAACACCTCCCTGGTACGGATGTAGTTATTTCCTCTTTCTGGACAGGTTAAGATATCTATTCAAAGCAGGAGTATACAGCTGCTTCTCTCCTGCAGGGTAGCAATGAAATCTCTCTCCACTCAGCAGGGGTCTAGACTCAAAGTTAAGTTTAATCAAACATTTAATCAGCATCACTTCACTGAAAAAATAGGTGCCTTACTTTGTGCTCTGTGGTTGCAGGGGGAAAAAAGTGTCAGTATCTCAGTATCTCCTGTCTTTAGAGAGTTTAACATGAAGTTTAGAAGACAGGACATGAAAACCTTCTACTAAAAATAATGCAAATGAGAGCATAATAAGGTGTGAAATGTGCCTTTTCCAGATCATCTTTCTGTTCTCCATTCTGTACTCTCCTATCAAAAAGATCTTTCTGAAATGCAAATCAATTTATATCACTCTTCTGTGTGTAATACTTCTTTGGCTTTGTATGTGTGGAAGAATTTATTCCAAACACTTTTGTTAAATTTACTCTCCATTGTGAACTTGGTCACCACCTTTCTGTCCAGTTCATGTCCTTCCACGCCCGCTTTTCACAGGGATCCAGAGTCTGAAAGAATCGCTTGCTAATCTAATGTGTGCCATGTTTAATGTATATATCCCCACATCTATACTATTGTGTGCTCTTTGCCTGGAATATTTTCTACTCCTGACTCTTCTAAAATCCCTGTTTTCTTTAAGAATCTGCCCAGGGGTCACACGTTCTGTGATCACTTTTCTAACCCTGTCTGCTTTTCACTCCTTTCCCTGTGAGTCACCATAGCACCATAGCATAAAAATAAAGCAAAATAAAATAAAATGATTATTTCATTTCTACATTCTACTGTGATTATGTGCCTCTCTCTAATTAGACTATAAATAAAGTCATAAGGGACAGAAATAGGGTTTTAATTATTTTTATATCCCCGGAGTTTGGCATGATTCCTGGAAAATTACAGTCATTTTGAAGCACTAAATCGGAGTTCACACTCACTTCCTGACACCCACCAACCCCTCTCACACTATGCTCTGGTCCTAGTGACAGTTCTATCATCTTGGCCTTTGAATATGCTGTTCTTTTATACGTGGATAACTTTTGCTTCACCTGCTTGTTACCTGGTCAATACCTACTCACAAATCAGGTCTCAGTCACTGAGATCAGGTTGACATGTCACTCTGAACAGTGTTGTCTGACTAGATTAGGTGCACATCTTACATGCTTTCATAAAAACAGTGCACATCCATATCACAACATTTTGCACTCTTTCTTAATTTCATTATCTGAGTCATTGTATAGTAAGCTTAATGACATGAGCTATTGGTCTACTGATTTTTGGGTGCTCACAAATTAGTTCATGATGGATCATTTACATTTGTTAAAAAAAAAAAAAAAAACCTAATGGAGGAAATGAATAGCAGATTCAAGCTGGCCTAAAAAAATCTAAGATGATTTCATGGAGGAGAGGTGTATTGAATTAGCCTTTGAACGATGGAAAGCAAGGGGAATACAGATGGAACAAGTGATTCCATTGGGAAGAAACAGCAGTAGAGACAAATGTGATTGACAGTGAGCCCAGTTACTTAGGAGTCCTTGAGAAACCAGGCTTATCTTGAATGCCTTTTGCCCTATGTTAGGGTTGCAATATCTTTCTGATCAAGCTTTTACTTGATATTTTGCAATTGTTTGTGTATAAATTGAGCAAGTGAGCATGGAGGGATGGAAGGAGTTCTCAAGAACCAAGTCAGGAAGAGGCCTCCAGCACCTCACTCATTTCAATGCCTGGTTACTTGGAAAGATCTCACCTTAAGGGAGGCTGGGAAACACAGTACACCTGTGTTGCTTGGAGAAAAAAAAAAAATCATTAGGAAACAAGGAACTTTAAGAATTGCAACCCACAGAAATGTCTTTTCTTAATATGGAATAGGAGAAGTTGATCATTTTCCAATGGGATCATGGCACTTTGAAAAGGTGCTCAAGGCAAACTAACATAGTGATGAAGATCTGGAGAAAAGCTGAAAGGATGAAGAAAACCCAAGTTGGGAAAACCATGTAGGGTTTCTGCAAATTTGATAAGAAGTATCACAGTATCTGTACACATACACAGAATGAGTTCATAGAAAACAGAAGAAAGTGCTGGGGCACATGGAGTAGACCTGTGTTCGATGAATTAATTCTGGCCTGTGTCTTGGACATTTAGGGAATGATAAACGAGTTAAATTAAAATATCAAAATTATATCTGGAATGCCAGGAATTACATGGAGGAAATATCTGAACATTCTGAGGAGTTTGCTTTTTAAAAATAATGTAATTTGCCAGGATATGGTGGCCCATGCCTGTAATACCAGCAACTTGGGAGGCCGAGGCAGGAGAGTCACAAGTTCAAAACCAGCCTTGGCAAAAGCGAGGCACTAAGCAACTCATTGAGACCCTAACTACTTAAAAGTACAAAATAGGGCTGGGGATGTAGCTCAGTGGTCCAGTGCCCCTGAATTCAATCCCCAGTACCCCCCAAATCTATTTTAATACCAAAGCATGTATTTAAATTATATATTTATGTAAATATGTATTATACGAAAAATATGCACATATAAATATGTATTTCTATAATGCATAGAAATTTGTTTTCAAAATTGCTCCATGGTCATGGTTGTGCAAGTGCTACATAAACCATATCATCAATGAGAGTCAATGCTTTGCCCTCCCTAATCCTTAACGATGGGTTAATGAGGCATTATGACACTAAGCTTCATCCCCTGTCACCTCTTTATTTTTAATATTTTATTTTTCAGGAAAGAACTTTGATCTCCTGATATCCAGCTCATTGCATGTCTCAGTCAGGTACAATTTAGGGTAGCAGAGACCTAGGTTTGTACTCTGGTTATCTTTCTAGTAACTGAAACATGGAGAAAGGTAGATCAGAGTTCATGCTTCAGTTTCCTCTTTCACATAATGTCTGGTTTCAATTGCAAAATCCCTGTTTCCTCCTCTGTAAAAGATAATAGTGTGTACATCCTAGGATTGGTGTAATGATCAAAGGAAACAAACCAGTAAAATCTTGTTGGAATAATACCAAGCATCAACTATATCTTAACAAATGAAAATATTGAGACTATCATGAAAGCTGTATAAATTTATAAAGATTAATAAAAATGCCTTTGAAACTTCATTTTGTGTGTGTGTGTGGAAATTGACTGTGGCAGAGTTTCTGCTTTGGGTTTTGCAGGTCTTCTTCCTAGTTACTCTATTCCACAGAGTCTCAAAGTGTAGTTTGCAGACTGGTAGCAGCAGAAGCTGGGAGGTAGTAGAAATGCAAATTCTCCAGCCCTCAGTGAATCAGAAACTCTGGGCAGGGGGTCCAGAGATCTGTGTTTTAACAAGTCCTCCAGGAGATCCTGAGGCACTCTAAAGTTTGGAAACCAGTGCTCTATTGAAAGGAGAACTGGGAGTATTGTTCCTATGGTTTCTCATCTTTATGGTTTCTGACAACTTGGAAACCTGAAAAGAGAGTCTAGCTCCCCTGGGTCCTATCTTGACCAGAACACCTTATGGATCAGCAAGACTCCAGATAACTTAAATACAAGCCTGTTGAGAACCAAAATATGAATGAGAGTGGAGGTTCTTGCTGCTTTGAAATGGCAGGTCAGGTAGATGTCATGGGATTGAGGATCAGAGAGCTATGTCTTTGTCTCATTTGTTTCATTAAATGTCGTGAAGGAAGAGGATGGGGAGCCTGGTGGTTTTGGACATCAGAAGGATGATGACCCACGTGGATGCTCACATTTTTTGTTTTGTCGTTCGTTCATTTTATTTTCCTTAGCCATTAAAGAAGTCAGTGCTTTACTTCTTTGTAACAATCTATTGATCCTTTCTCAAGTTCACAATGACTTTGGAGACTCTGGAGTAGTACTGGGGTCTGTGAATCAGCAGGATTTGAGCAAACCCTGGTCCCTTCATGGGTCATCACTGACATCACTTTGGAAAAGAAGGTTCTTAGGAATACTTTGCTTAAATGAGTGTTCATTTTCTCCCCATAGAAGCACAAATAAGTCTATGCATAAAGCATATGTCTTCTATTAGCATGATTTAGAGCCTACTCCTTGAGGAACATTAAAACTGGCATTCTTGTGTTAAGGAGCATTTTGACTTCTTATTGCGGCAGATTACATTTCAAAGGTCATCAAATTAGCTGAATGAACCTGGACCTGTTTAAGCTACCTGGAATAACATAAACTAATCCCAAATATATTATCCTTGATTCCCAAATCTCTCCTGTCATAAAAAAGAGAGTAAAAGGTGAATCTCAGAATTAGCTGCATTGGAATGATTTGGGGACTGGGCTCCAGGGTATTAATGACCAATTAGTTACTCATTATAGCAAGAGTCATTAAGTCCCTGAGGGAGTTAAACACCTAGAAGTAGAGGCTAAAGAAATTCTAAATAGCTAGGGGGTTTTGCCCAAATATCCGTCTCTTTTGGGAACTGGACTGGACCACACTAAGACACAAAACTCCTGTCTTCAAGTACCATAGATGCCTATTTTCTCTCTCTTAGGGTCAGTGTTTGTTGCACTTAATTGTAAATCTGATTTACTGGCTGCAGAGGAGATGGGGAGTGCCTTGTGAAATACATTTTCCATGACTTCAAGCTCAGAAAAAACAATTCAGAAGATGTGAGATTGGTTTCACGAACATGCAATTTAACTAGTGCCTTAGGGTTCTCTGAGGTAGATGGTTAGCGGATTAGACTATAGCCCACTAGATTTTAGCACTACAGTGGTATAGAAATAAAAACAAAAGCCAGAGCACAGTGAAGAGAGAAATCATGGGAAAGAACAATTTTTCTAATGCCAGAGCAAAACACACCAAATCTCAGGCAGAAGGGAACGCTGTGAGCTTGACTGCTCCACCTAGATGTTCTCACCCTTCTCTCATCACCTACTGTTCTTGAACCTGACAAATCTGAGTGAAGGGTTCTTGAGCTCCACCTGGTGGCCAGAGAAAGACACTATTATTATTATATTTATTTTGCCTCAAGACAAGTATTTTTTTTTAAAAAATACCTTTTTGCTATAGCAGCCAACACATATGAAAGCTTTATTTTTACTTTTCTCAATTATATTTGTGTTTCCTAAGGTTGTGTATTTGACTTCAAGAAGTATGAATTCAATTCAATTAAAATGAAAATTCTCTAATTCAAACTAAAAAGATCTTCTCAGAATAAATAGGACAAAAGCCCTGACCTTTGCTTTGATGATCTATTTTATTTTAGTTCATTTTATTTGTACTGAAATAAATCTTTTCTTTCTGAGGTTTCTGGTTCCCTCTCTGGTGAGAGGATGTGGAGACAATAAAGGAGTATTACTAGGCATCAGATTTGGATGGATAGATTCTGGTTTCCACCATTAATTTGATAGAGTTGCAAAATTAGTTAAAATTTTGGTTATATCAATGTTGATATCCTCTCGAAAAATTAAAATTTATGCCAGCTCTTTGGATTCCTTTTGGAATATATGTATAGATATAACCACATAAATAGATACCTAAACTATAAGGAATTATGCAACATATATTTATTGTCAAGCAACAGCAGATTCTGGAGCCATGGTTTTTGATTTACTTGCATTTTTCTCTGTGTATGTTCTATTCTTCTCCAACCTTTCTAGAGAAAGATTAGACTTTAAACTTTCCCAGGTGAGTTTTTCTTCCTGTTGTACTGAATTCTCTTATTTACGGTATAATTCACTTTACATTAAATATCCTCTACTTTTGCTGGGTTTCCTAATATTATTATTCTGAAATTAATGTAGGTCCAAGTCAAAGGCTCACTACCAAAATAAATTTCAGAAACAGAATTTTTCCCAATTAGATTGTTTTTTCTCCAATCAATCACATTTATTTTTTGACTTACCAATTATTTAATTTAGTACCACAGGAGAAAGAATTTGTTGTATGTAGCAGTAGAGGTCTGAGAAGAAAGCAACACATGTGTCCTTAAGAAGTTAAGGAAGTGGAGTACCAAAGACCCAAACCAATGTGGATATTAATAAGGTGTATGCCATGGGACTTCAATGCACAGTCCTCCCAGGCAAAGGGAAAGGGCACCTGCTCATAGCTATCAAAACCAAAGAAAGACTCTTGGGTGAGGTTTAAACTGAATCTGGAACTGAATCTTGATACTAAAAAAAGAAGAAAAGGAGGTTTTTAGTGTAGTATAAGACTATCCAAAGGAACGTCCTCCTGAAATAGCTAGTCTCGTTGGGAGAATTTTACATAGTTTAATATGACTGATGAAAGGGTGCATGTTGAGAAGAATAACACTAGAAAATTAGGGAAAAAAATCATGGAAGACATGGCAATACAGTGCTGTGTTAAGTTTGCTGTCTAAGCTAGAGAAAATAGATAATATCAAAGGATTTTCTGTGATTAAATACAGAACTTGTATTTAATAACTTATTGCAATAAGAAAATGATTTCTCTATTTAGTTTTTACTTATTTTTATGGTGATACTGATATTCAGAAATACATGTTCTAATGTTTTGCCTATGAGATTAGAAGAGCATAATAGAGTCCATCTATTCAAACATTCTCATTTAAGGTTAAAGTACTATTTTGGTGGTGTGTTACAGAGCAAAATTCACATATAAAAATTTTGCTTGTGATTTCTGAGTGTTCAAGGATCGACCATAAAGAAGGTTTTAATTTTCCCTAGCAATAAGTAATCAATATAAAACAAACTTCGTTTTATACAAGCACATCCACACAAAGAGAGATACACAAGCGTGACTGACCTTATCATAACGCATTTAAACTGGATTCTGTCAAAACATTTCTATATTACACTTGAGTCCTCAGTATAAAACATTCCTTAGTTGAAGTAAATAGACACTGTTTTCTTCTTTTTCTCTCCACTCATGCTTCAAGTTGGCCCATTTTATTAACATGGTTGAAGTTTATCTCCAGGCTTACAAAAAAAAAGAACTTTTCCAAATGTGTGCAGATATTTTTTTTTCAAAAATAAGTCCATCTCTTTCCAACAGATCCCTGCTAGTCACTGCGTCTTCACCCTTAAATCAATCTAGCCTTAAGCTCAATTTTCCTCATTTGAATGCTCATCTTGATAAACTCCTTAGGGCTTGATCCCTAGAGAATTTTGTTAAACCTAATTTTATTAAAACTTAGGATATGAAAACCTTGTTTGCATAATTATCTGTATTAAATATTTCTACCTGTTTCTTTAGAGACTTCACTGGTAATCTCTCCATTTTTTTTTTTTTTTGAATTTGCCATATTTTTCAGGATTTCCAACTTGCCATTCAAACCATGAAAATCTGCAAAGAAAATATGTGGCATATTTTAAAAAGGGAAATCAACCACAATTATACTTGTAATGCATTGTGTTGGACAGAGAACTACAATTGATATTTTTTCATAGTTTAAAAAATTACTACTTTCTATAAAAGTGAACTTATATCTGATTTCTTATATCATACACATCTGTGAATAATCAAGAAAGAGGTTATATTTGAAAATGTCACAAAAGTTCCAAAATATTATACATATATATGCACACACACACACACACATATAAATATATATACATATATACATGTATGCATACATACATGCTGTCTTTCATTTACTAAGAAGTCATGTCAGAAGGAATTATATTGTGGCCTTTTGTCCAAGTCATCTCATGAACAGGCACTGATCTCAAACCTGCCATGTGCCTGCCTAATGCTATTTTAAGTCTTTTGAGAGACTCTTAGTCTTTGCTCAAAATGAGAGAGTTGCTTGCAGCTCAATTCTTGCACTGACCAGTTTAAAAGAGGAGATTCAGAAACTGACTAATGCAGATAGTGGATGTTCATTGAGGGGTAGATATTTCTAGTTCAATGGAAATTAGCTCTGCTTAATGAGTGAGGTCATTTCATGGTATATAAATCCATCCAAGGAACAGAGATATGAGTTTGTCTGGAAACCAAGGGTGAAGATACACTAAAGGTTTGTTTTTGTTTTGTTTTTAACAACGTCAGATAATTTCCTTCTTCATATAGGAGAAGCTGAAATGAAGGTATATAGGGTTAGTAGTATTGGCTCTCTACAAACTTGAAAAGAATACTGTCTCCTTTCCTTTATAAACATTATAAGTCTATTACAAAGCAATCAGAGTAGAAATACTCAAATCACCAAAGCCAGTGACAGTGGAAGTGGAATGATGGAAAATCTAAAGAAACAATGCTTAGAGAAGAACTGAGTAGCCAGGGATAAAAGTATAATAAAAGGGAAGTGAAAGAAGTAACATTTAACAGTGTCCAGGGGAAACAAGTGTCCTGTTCTCCTGACAGGTGCTGCCTTTAGTACATGGGTGTCAAAACCTGATGTCATTAGCTATGTGAGTAATGTGTAATCTGTCTTTGCCTCATCTCACCAACCTGTGACTACAAATGTAATTGTATTCCTGGCATCAGATGCTTCCAGAAACCCGCCATAGTTCTCCCATGTTCTCACAGACAAGGCTGTCAATTACCTCTCAGTTATTCTGTATCCTCAAGGCCACTCCAACACTGCTGGATAGTCTGCCATGGTACAAAGAACCACATGGCTTCCACAGAACTAAGTGGACCTTTGTGATTTCTGCTATTGTTTTGCTTTTATTTTTTTATTTTTATTTTTTAAAAATTTATTTATTTATTTATTAACATGCTCACTCGTTGCCAACTTTCTGCTTGGAGCTCTGTAGATATTGCTAAGCAACATAAATTCTGCTGGTCACTGTCACATCTCTGGGACACAACTGTCTTTGCACAGACAGCATTTTCTTCCCTAGAGTTGTTGCCAAGTTCTCAGATCCCAGTAGGTCACTGGAGCAAACCTAATGTTTATAATATGTACAATTTATAATATGTACTTATTTTTAAAATAAATGTTTAATAAAATATTATGGCTGTTTCTCTAGAGTACATCACTGATCATCCTTTCCAAATCTTCCAACTTCTTGAAAAAAGTTCAAATGGTATAACCCCACTAACTTTTATTATGATTCAAAATGCTTTCTTAAGTTTTATTTAGATTTAGATATATTACATCGAATTCACATTGTTCTTTAATATAAAGAGTTTTAGTCAGCTATTTTTGTGATAAAAGACATGAGAGAAGAACAATTAGAGGAGGAATAGTTTATTTGTAGGCTCAGAGTTTCAAGAGGTCTCAGTCCATAAATGGCTGCTCCATTCCTTGGGGCCTGGGTTGAGACATGTATAGCAGAGGAAAGCAGCAGCAGGCATGGTTTTGGGAAGCAGAGAGAGAGACTTCACTTTCCAGGGACAAAATATATACCCCTAAAGCACACCCCAATCACCCACCTCCTTAAGCCACAACCTACCTGCTTTCAGTTACCACTCAGTTAATCCCTAATGAGGGGATTAATTCACCGATTGGGTTAAGGATCTCATAACACAGTGGGTTCAAATTGTGGCTCTTGCACTAGTTAACTAAATAACTTTGAACTTGTTCTCTTTGAACCTCATTATTTTTAACCTGTGAAATTAGAATTAATGCAATCTACCTTCCCCTGCTCTCACAAGCCTGTGACTACACATGGATTACTTTATTGGTGTCAGATATTTCCAGAAGCCCATTACAATTAGTTCTCGTGATTATTACCTGTTTCCCTACAGCATCCTAAAAAATTGTTTCTACTCCAAAGCAGAATTCTCTGGGACTCTGATCACGGAGCAAAGGGATAAGAGAAACAAATTTATAATGATGCATTAGTGACCTATTAGTATCTATGGGACAGGAAATTAAAGAATTTTGGTTGAAGAATCTTACTCCAAAGAATAAATATTTGTGGTGAGATCTGTGGCTCTGGCCCTTCTGGTGAGATGAGCTTTAATAACTTTACTGAAGTGATCCAATAGAAGCTTTACCTGAGTGAGTTTGTCCTTAGAAATCCTATTATCCCTCCCCCACTCCATCACACCAGCCAGCATGGAAATGGGCCATTTTATTATAAACTAATTACTATTCACTTTTTATCAGCCAACAAATCGATTTGCACAGTACTTTTTAAAATTCAGGAACTGCTATATGAATTTGTTGAAACAAAGAGGGTCATTACCAAGTCCTATTATCCATCCTGCTGGCTCTCTCCTGGGTTTTAATTATTCTAGCCATGAGTAGATATTGGATAAGGAGGCAGGTTACTGAGGTCCTGACAGTTTGAGTCATGTGTGCTTAGTCTTCCTAAACCTCTGTCAGTTCCATGGCCTTCCTTGCCTCCCCAACCCAGCTGTGTGGTAGATAATCATGAATCATTCCTTCTTCTCTTCCTCATCCTCAATTACCGACCAGTGAACTCTCTCTAGTGCAGATTGTGGAGAACCAGTGAATCCCTGGGGTTGCTTAGTCCCATTTACAATGGTTTTGTGATTACTTCAGGAGGGAGGAGTTTGGAGTGATGGCCTTGTTTGGTGTCTAACCAATTAATCTCACAACCACAAGTTGATAAGGAAAGAGTAATTAAGGTGGTGGAGTCTACATATAAAATGCTTCTCAGAAGAATTAGTATTTGTCACCTTCTGATATACTATATAGTATATGTGTTGGGTCCACTGTTTATTTTCTTCCCCTTATGCTAGACTATAACTAGTAAAGAACAGAGCTTTTTGTTCTGCTTCCTCCTGTCTTCTAATACCTATGAGAATGCCTAGGACATATTAAAGGCTCAGTAAACATTGGATTGATGACTGTACCCTACTTGCTTTTGTAAATGAATGAAAAAGTCATTTAGACAACTCATTCTATCTCCCAAATCCAAGGTTTGTAATTCCTGGGTCCTTAATTAAAATGATAATAATGAAGTAGAACAATAATAATTTTATGTGTATTCCCAAAGTTCTTTCCAAAATTGGGGAGCTCAACAAATTTCTTTCCTTCTCCATCTTTCTGGAAAATTAAGGGCTTACTGAGTTCATCATCTTAATCTCTTTGACCGCCCTCTTAACTCTTCCCACATATTTGTACTTTGCCATGTCTCCTAATTCTTCTTGTATACCTTTCTTATATTTGACACAGTGTCCTATTGACTGGTTTTTGCCTTTGGATAGAGATGTCTAATTTTCCTACTGAGAAGTGCATCCATTATTCTAAAAAGAATTAGACTCTCTCTCTGTCTCTCTCTCTCTCTTTCTCATATGTGCTTATGTGCACTCTTGCTCTCTGAAGACTATCTCAGTGGTCTATAAGTTTATACACATTTTTGCATTGTCTCTTGGGCGCCTACCCTGAGCTGCAGCTGAACAGTGAGGAAATATGGATGCTGAATGGTGATTCTTGCAGAAATTCGAAGAAATGTAACCTGTTTTCTTTTTCTTTTAAACTGCAATAACTTCTCTAGACCTTGCACCATGTTGAGGATGAACAGTAGGGACTTGATGTTCATCTCAGTTGCAGTTTAATGTTATACAGGTCAAATCCTACTGAACTCTCTATCCAATGAAACTTCAATTCTAGATATATCCATGAACCACTGTTTTCTCAAATTTGTCCTTCTGGTAAATTTCCGGATGAGGTCATTGCTATCTCTTGAAACTAACAGGGGTAAACCTATGTGTCTCTCTTTTGTTTAATTTATTAGTTTAATTGGGTTTATTACATTAAATATATATGAGGATCTATCTCATGGAGAAGAAACTATATTGAACATTTTTATTTCAACACTTTTTCAAATGATATGTACATTTTAAATAAGTATATGTTTTTCCAGTTAATGATGAGCTAACAGGAGTTTTCAAAAGTTTAACTTAACAGCTTTCTCAATTACTTAAAATTATTTTTTAGTTACCTCTATTATGAAAGAGGAGGGTCTTTATTTGAAGGTTTAGATGGGAATGTATTAGTTATTAAGATACTGAAGACTTATGTTAGACTTGTGTTCTTTCTCTACCACTAATATTTTAGTACTGAATAAGTGCTATGAGCTTCTTGTATATTTACCATGGCTGGATCTCACTGTGGAAATCTTGTTAAGTTGTATGATGAGACGTCTTCCCATATTTTGTGAGTAAAGTGGTTTACTATATGTGAAAGTCATGGTTTACATTAACTGCGACAAGTCTAACCACCTTGAATGCCTCAGATGCTATCTACTTAGTTTAACATCTTATTCAATTCAAAAGCTACTTGGTGCTTTTGAAGTTTTGAATTAATGAAAGAAGAATGGAAATCTGCTTACAAGGCACAATTTTCAGGTAATGGCTAGGTTCAATAAGTTGTCTGGTAGTATTTGGTAATTGCCATTAGAAATAAAGGAGATAAAAGTTATGCCAGTCTTTTCTCCAAGTCTCTGTGATGTCATATGATTTTTCTAGTTGTGTGTGTTAGTCAGTTTTCCATTGCTATGACAAAATACCTAAGAAACTCAACTGCTAAGAAAGAAAGGTTTATTTTGGCTCAAAGCTTCAGAGGTTTCAGTCCATGGTCACTTGTCCTAGTTGCTTTAGGGCCTGTGTTAAGGTAGAGCACCACGTTGTAAGTGTGTATTGGAGAAAAGCTACTCACTTCTGGGGCAACCAAGAAGCAAAGAGAGATGAAGCATTCCCAGCACAACATTCCCTTTGAGGAGGTACCCGCAAACACCTTCCACCAGACTCCACCTTCTTAAGGGTCTGCCATCTTGCCATCAGTGCCTCAGGTTGGCAGCCATGACTTTGGGGGACTTTTCAGATCCAAACTCTAACATCATTTTTATTGCTAAAATAATCCTATGGCACAAATAAATGATAAATTTAATAACATAACCACATTTCCCTTTCTGAGTTTGTGAGACAATATTTGATTTCCATCTGAGGATTCTAGTAATTCCTTTGGATAGGGTAAACCTGCTCAACTTCCTTGTTTTGTTTGTTTTTAAATAGTCCAATGAAAGATCAATAATGTCTGCATGCAAAAGAAATGGAGATTAAAGTAAAATAGAACACTTTGGAGAATAGGATATTTTATCTGTTAAGAAGTTAAGTTGTTTTTTTTTCTGGAGTGCACAGCCTTCTTTTATATTACTATAATTTCAATGAGAATATGAATTACGCCTATTTCATTCTGCACTATGTATTCAGTGCCCAGTAGAGTGCCTGTCATATAATAAAAGGTCAAAACTTTTCAATTAAATCAATGTATATATTTTTAATGTGTTTATCCTTTTTTAGAGCTGAACTTGAAACTGAGTAGGTATTGTATTCAGAAGGGAGAGACCACTGATACAGGCAGAAATAGTCTAAGATGCTATTGTGAAAGAGGTTAACATATAAAATGGATGTTGAAATATTCTTTAAACATACCCTATGTCAGGAATTCCATGTGGGATTTATAGCCTACCAAAATGTCTTCATTAGGAATTCAGCATAATATAAATATCTATTCCAAGGATCAAGTATGTGAGCAAGAAAATTTCCTTGGTTTCACTCTGGGTGAAGAATTATTACCTTAACATTGAGCTTTGTGTCTCTTTTACATATTTAAGTATACCACAAGCAGAGCTATTGAAGATGATGTTTAGTGAAGATATATGAAGTCAGGGAAGTTCCAAAGAACAGAATGTCTAATTTCATGGGTTACCCCAACAAGTACAGCTCCCAGGAAAAATTTATGAGTCAGCGCACCACTTCAATAGGAAAAATTCCAAAAAAAAAAAAAAAAAAAAAACTGGACAGAAGCAAATAACAAATGAAAATTATGAAAGAAGGAGGGATGTATAATTGTTTTATGGTTTTCACTTCTTTTTATCAAGCAAACATGGTTGTTCAATTTCGTAGAATAGTCTTCCAAGTACCAATAAAACATTATTTCAGATCGGTAAGTTCCCAAGTTAAGGAGAGAAGACTTGACCTCCAGGTTACTAACTTCTATTGTTCAGTGACTTATCCACAAGTGTAGGGGCATATAAATACATTTCAGAGCTGTGCCTATGCAGAAGTCAGGTAAGACTACAGATCTCAGTCTTCAGCAGCAATGGAAAAACCCAAAGCCTCAGGTGTGGTCAATATCATGACCCTGGGTTAAGATTTGACTGAGATGAGTCTGAACTTAGGCAGTTTTGGTTGTTGCAACTTTGGGAAGACATAACTGTCTCATGATTCTGAAGATAGGTGAGGCTGTGGTGGTGACAGGTGGTGTCTAGGTGGTATCTGATTTTGCTACAGTAACATCTGATATATTGAGGGGACCTGCATATTTATCCAAAGGAATACATGATCAAGGAGGCTAGGTTGGTTCCATAGTTTAGCTGTTGTGAAATGAGTTGTTATAAACATTGATATGGCTGCACCACTTTAGTATGCTGATTTTAAGTTCTTTGGACATAAACCCAAAGGAGTGAGATAGCTGGGTCAAATATTGGTTCCATTCCAAGTTTTCTGATGAATCTTCATACTGCTTTCTGTAGTGGTTTCACCAATTGCATTCCCACAAGCAATGCATGAGTGTACCTTTTCCCCACATCCTCACCAACCCATATTATAACTTGTATTCTTGATAATTGCCATTCTGACTAGAGTAAGATGAAATCTTAGAATAATTTTGATTTACATTTCTCTAATTGCTAGAGATGATGAACATTTTTTCATATATTTGTTCATTGATTGTATATACTCTTTTGTGATGTGTCTATTCGGTTTTTAACCCACATATTGTTTGGGTTATTTGATTTTTTGGTGTTAAGTTTTTTGAGTTCTTTATATAGTCTAGGGATTAGTGCTCTCTCTGAGGTGAGTTTTGCAGGCTTTTATTATTTCCCTTAGGAGACCTTCAGCTTATTGACTAAAGGTGAAATTTTGCCAATGAATACCACTTTAGTATCAATTTGCTCAACACATTATTAACTGAGCTTTGAGTCAGGCACTATGTTGGTGTTGGTAATACAATGGAGGTAGACACTATAATGGTGTTGTCATACATATTTCCCAACCTTGTGGAGCTCACATTTCAGTTGGAAAGACACAAGAATACAAAATTTGAAATTATTTTTAAAAGCATAAATGCAGCAAGTACAATGAAAGCAATAAGTAAGGAGCTAGAGGGTCAACGAGCCTTCCTGAGGACTTAACATTTAAACTGGGACATTAAGAATGAGTAGGAGTGACTGTGTGAAAAGTGAGAAGAAAATGTTTCAGCAGAAAATTAGTATGTAGCTTTCTACCCTGAGAAAGAACTTTGGATGTTCAAAGTAGCAAAATCAGTTCAGCATGCCATGGGACAGAGCAAGCATGGAAAGGTAGCCTTTTGCTAAAGTTAAAGAAGTAGGCAGAGGTCAGATCACGTGTGACTGGTCAGCCCATGGTAAGAAATCTGGGTTATAATAAAATGGGAAACCACTTGGGTTTTGAACTGCTTAGTAGCTTAATGAAAATATAGAAAGATCACTCTGTTTACTGAGTAAAATATGGGCTAAATGGACCAAGAATGGATGCATGGAAACTTTTTAGGAGACTGTGGGCATTAGTCAAGATAAGTGATGCTGGTAGCCTAAACTGGAACACTATAGATTGGGAGATGAATAAATTTTGCAAATGATAATCAAATGATATGAAGATGTGTGCCATTAAAATCATTCATATGTACAACAATGAGAAACTAGAGAATAGCAAGGTTATTTTTGACATATGGGGAAAGGTGGAAATCACAGAAGATAGCTTAAGAAGACATGGTGATTGAGCTATATCACAGGGAATTAAGTGGAGGAAGATGGACATTCGAATAGAAGGAAAAGTATATGCTAGGTTTTGGGAAAAGTTGAGGGTACAGCCAGCCTTGAAAGGACTATAAAGCACTTCCATTTCAGTGGAAGTTACATTGGAATGTACATGATGGACAATGGGTTCACGAAATGAGTGTGACCAGACTGTGGGGGAATTTGGTGCTGCTGGGCACAGGTGATAGGGTGTTGCACACATTGGCCTCATGACCAGGACTGTGCTCTCATAACCAGGGAGGATGCAGAATGCAAGGTAAAGTAAATTTCATGGAGGATGATGGCATTTGTTAGATGACTAAATGTGGAGTGCCATGGTTCTTGGGAACAGATTAGCAAAAGAAAATGATGACTCTAGCTCCTTTCATTTATTTAGTTATCCAGTCACATTTAGATTTGTATTTTTATTATTTATTCATTTATTTATTTATGTTTTTGGTTCTTGGTGTCTTTGTAAGTACTTGGTCAGTGGACAGAAACTGTTATTCAGACTTGAGTGAGAGAGCTATCACTGCTCCAGATCTACCATGATTTGAGATATATGCTGATTTTATACTTTGGTCATGCATGTCTCTGCACCACAAAAATGTAAAACTTTACAGCTGGTAGATTGGTACAAATTGCAGTAAATCATTCATCACTAAATTCCTGAATTAATACACTCAGGTTTTAATTACTTTTTAAGATATATATCCCATTTTTTCAGTGTCTCATTATCAGACACTATTTCCATTTTCCAAACATATGGACAAGATGAAGACTTAAGAGAATCAAAATAAAAAGTAGTTTACATCTTTATTTTTTAAAAACATTATGCCTACATCTGTAATCATATTTAGCCTGGAATCTAGAAATTATACATTAACAATAGCCATTATTAATTAAAGTCTTAAATGTTCTAGTTTCTGTGTTACACACATTATTTTGATTATCTGCAATTCTTATAAAACCTTTATATTGGAAATATTTTGATGTTTCCTTTAATTTTAAGGAAAGAGTTGTACTGAAAAGTTATTTCACCAAGGACAACATAATTAAAGAATGGAGTGTGTGTTTGACTCTAAGTTTGTCAAATTCTGAAGCTTGTGTACTTTTCTTCCAACCAAAATGCCTTAAGTGACTAGAATAGCAGTTCTTAAACTTTTGGTCTCTGCATAACACTTACAATTTAAAAATATATAAACATAAACAGAACCCAAAGAGTTTCTGCTTATATGAGTGCTACATCTATTGATGTTTACTTTAATAAAAAATTAAAAATGATTAATGTTTAAACTACTTGCTTATTCATTCATTTACAAATACAGAAACTGAGAGCACATTAAATTAAGGAACTTGTTGTGTATGAAAAGTATATTTTCAATGCCAAGAAAAGAAAAATCATCATAAGAGTGGCATTATTTTACATTTTCTGTGATTCTTATTACTGCCTGGGTTATAGAAGATACCAAAATTCTTAGATCTGACATTGCCTCCAAACTGCATATCTTTCTTTGTTGAAGTATATAACCAAAAGCTACCTTCACTCAAATATGTGTAATAGCAAATAAATATGTTAAAAAAGGGAGCGGTATTATCCTAGCCTTTTGGACAGTTGGACTGATGAGTGTGTGTGTGTGTGTGTGTGTGTGTGTGTGTGTGTTAATACTATGCCAAAACACAAGTTATATTATCTTTTTTTATTTATTTATTTTTTTTATTATTGTATACAAATGGGATACATGTTGTTTCTCTATTTGTACATAGAGTCAAGGCATACCATTTGTGTAATCATACGTTTACATAGGGCGATGATGTTTGATTATTTTTTTTTTCCTTCCCCCCCACCCCTCCCACCCCTCTTTCCCCTCTATACAGTCCTTCTTTCCTTCATTCTTACCACACTCCTTATCCCTAACCCTAAACCTAAACCTAAATCTAATGCTAACCCCTCCCACCCCCCATTATATATCCTCATCCGCTTATCAGCGAGATCATTTGTCCTTTAGTTTTTTGAGATTGGCTTATCTCACTTAGCATGATATTCTCCAATTTCATCCATTTGCCTGTAAATGCCATAATTTTATAATTATTCATTGCACAGTAATATTTCATTGTATATATATGCCACAGTTTCTTTATCCATTCATCAACTGAAGGGCATCTAGGTTGGTTCCACAATCTGGCTATGGTGAATTGAGTAGCAATGAACATTGGTGAGGCTGTATCTTTGTAGTATGCTGATTTTAAGTCCTTTGGGTATAGGCCAAGGAGTGGGATAGCTGGGTCAAATGGTGGTTCCATTCCAAGCTTTCTGAGGAATCTCCACACTGCTTTCCAGAGTGGCTGCACTAATTTGCAACCCCACCAGCAATGTATGAGTGTTCCTTTTTCACCACATCCTCACCAACACCTGTTGTTGCTTGTGTTCTTGATAATCGCCATTCTAATTGGGGTGAGATGAAATCTTAGGGTAGTTTTGATTTGCATTTCCCTTATTACTAGGGATGTTGAACATTTTTTCATATATCTGTTGATTGCTTGTACATCTTCTTCTGTGAAGTGTCTGTTCATTTCCTTAGCCCATTTGTTGATTGGATTATTTGTATTCTTCGTGTAGAGTTTTTTGAGTTCTTTATAGATTCAGGAAATTAGCGCTCTATCTGAAGTATGAGTGGCAAAGATATTCTCCCACTCTGTAGGCTCTCTCTTCACATTGCTGATAGTTTCCTTTGCTGAGAGAAAGCTTTTTAGTTTGAATCTATCCCAGTTGTTGATTCTTGCTTTTATTTCTTGTGCTATGGGAGTCCTGTTAAGGAAGTCTGATCCTAAGCCAACAAGTTGAAGATTTGGACCTAGTTTTTCTTCTATAAGGTGCAGGGTCTCTGGTCTGATTCCAAGGTCCTTGATCCATTTTGAGTTGAGTTTTGTGTAGGGTGAGAGATAGGGGTTTAATTTCATTCTATTGCATATGGTTTTCCAGTTTTCCCAGCACCATTTGTTGAAGAGGCTATCTTTTCTCCATTGCATATTTTTGGAAACTTTGTCTAGTATGAGAAAATTGTATTTCTTTGGGTTTGTGTCCATGTCCTCTATTCTGTACCATTGATCTACCTGTCTATTTTGGTACCAATACCATGCCGTTTTTGTTACTATTGCTTTGTAGTAGAGTTGAAGATCTGGTATTGCAAACCCCCTGCTTCGCTCTTGCTACTGAAGATTGCTTTAGCTATTCTAGGTTTTTTATTCTTCCAGATGAATTTCATAATTGCTTGCTCTATTTCTGCAAGGTACATCATTGGGATTTTAATTGGAGTTGCATTGAATCTGTATAGCACTTTAGGTAGTATAGCCATTTTGACAATATTTATTCTGCCTATCCAGGAACATGGGAGATCTTTCCATCTTCTAAGGTTTTCTTTAATTTCTTTCTTTAGTGTTCTGTAGTTCTCATTGTAGAGGTCTTTCACCTCTTTTGTGAGATTGATTCCCAAGTATTTTATTTTTTTCGATGCTATTGTGAATGGGGTAGTTTTCCTAATTTCTCTTTCTGAAGATTCATCACTTACGTATAAAAATGCATTGGATTTATGAGCATTGATCTTGTAACCTGCTACTTTACTGAATTCACTTATGAGTTCTAAAAGTTTTCTGGTGGAATTTCCAGGTTCCTCTAAATATATAATCATGTCATCAGTGAACAGGGATAGTTTGAGTTCTTCTTTTCCTATTCGTATCTCTTTAATTTCTTTGGTTTGTCTAATTGCTCTGGCTAGAGTCTCAAGGACGATGTTGAATAGAAGTGGTGAAAGAGGGCATCCCTGCCTTGTTCCAGTTTTTAGGGGGAACGCTTTCAGTTTTTCACCATTTAGAAAGGTATTAGCCATGGGCTTAGTGTAGATGGCCTTTATAATGTTAAGGAATGTTCCCACTACCCCAATTTTTTCTAGTGTTTTGAGCATGAAGGATGCTGTATTTTATCGAATGCTTTTTCTGCATCTATTGAAATAATCATGTGATTCTTAACTTTAAGTCTGCTGATATGGTGAATGACATTTATTGATTTCCAAATGTTGAACCAACCTTGCATCCCTGGGATAAAACCCACTTGATCATGGTGCACTATCTTTTTAATATATATTTGTATGCGATTTGCTAAAATTTTGTTGAGAATTTTTGTGTTGATGTTCATTAAGGATATTGGTCTGAAATTTTCTTTCCTCGATGTGTCTCTGTCTGGTTTAGGTATCAGGGTGATATTGGCTTCATAGAACGAGTTTGGGAGGGTTCCCTCCTCTTCTATTTCATGGAATAGTTTGAGGAGTATTGGAATGAGCTCTTCTTTAAAGGTTTTGTAGAACTCGGCTGAGAACCCATCTGGTCCTGGACTTTTCTTTGTTGGTAGGCTTTTGATGACCTCTTCTATTTCATTGCTTGAAATTGGTTTATTTAAGTTGTGTATGTCCTCCTCGTTCAGTTTAGGTAGTTCATATGTCTCTAGAAATTTGTTGATGTCTTCGAGGTTTTCTGTTTTGTTGGAGTATAGATTTTCGAAATAGCTTCTAATTATGTTTTGTATTTCACTCGTGTCTGTTGTGATGTTTCCTTGTTCATTCCGAATTTTAGTAATTTGAGTTTTCTCCCTCTTTCTCTTTGTTAGTGTGGCTAAGGGTTTATCAATTTTATTTACTTTTTCAAAGAACCAACTATTTATTTTGTTAATTTTTCCAATTGTTTCTTTTGTTTCGATTTCGTTGATTTCGGCTCTGATTTTAACTATTTCCTGTCTTCTACTACTTTTGGTATTGGTCTGCTCTTCTTTTCCTAGCGCTTTGAGCTCTAGTGTTAAGTCGTTTATTTGTTGATTTCTACTTCTTTTTTTGAATGCGCCCCATGGAATAAATCTTCCTCTAAGTACTGCTTTCATAGTGTCCCAGAGATTTTGATATGATGTGTCTTTGTTCTCGTTTACTTCTAAGAATTTTTTTATTTCCCTCCTGATGTCTTCTGTTATTCTTTCATCATATAATAGTGTATTATTTAATCTCCAGGTATTGGAGAAGTTTCTGTTTTTTATTCTGTCATTTATTTCTAATTTCAATCCATTATGATCTGATTGAGTACAAGGTAGTATCTCTATCTTCTTGTATTTGCTAACAGTAGCTTTGTGTCATAAAATATGGTCTATTTTAGAGAAGGATCCATGTGCTGCTGAGAGGAAAGTGTATTCACTCTTCATTGGATGGTATATTCTATATATGTCCGTTAAGTCTAAGTTGTTGATTGTGTTGTTGAGAAACTATATTCTTTATTCAATTTTTGTTTGGACGATCTATCCAGTGGTGAGAGAGATGTGTTAAAATCGCCTAGTATTATTGTGTTGCGGTCTATTTGATTTCTGGAATTGAGAAGGACTTGTTTGACGTACGTGGATGAGCCAATGTTCGGGGCATAGATAGTTATGATTGTTATGTCTTGCTGATTTATGCTTCCCTTAAGCAGCATGTAATGTCCTTCTTTATCCCTTCTGACTAGTTTTGGTTTGAAGTCCACATTATCTGAAATGAGGATGGATACTCCAGCTTTTTTGCTGTGTCCATGTGCATGGTATGTTTTTCCCCATCCTTTCACCTTTAGTCTATGGGTCTCTCTTTCTATGAGGTGCGTCTCTTGCAGGCAGCATATTGTTGGATTTTTCTTTTTAATCCAATCTGCCAGTCTGTGTCTTTTGATTGATGAATTCAGGCCATTAACATTCAGGGTTATTATTGTGATATGATTTGTATTCCCAGTCAATTGACTCATATTTGTTTTTGACATGATTTGGTTTCTCCTTTATTTGGCTATTCCTTTAGGCTAGCGCCTCCTGTTGCTGATTTGCATCGTTGTTTTTCATCTCTTCCTCATGGAATATTTTGCTGAGAATGTTCTGTAATGCTGGCTTTCTTTTTGTAAATTCCTTTAGCTTTTGTTTATCATGGAAGGATCTTATTTCATTGTCAAATTTGAAGGTAAGTTTTGCTGGGTATAAGATTCTTGGTTGGCATCCGTTTTCTTTCAGGGCTTGGTATATGTTGTTCCAGGCCCTTCTAGCTTTTAGTGTCTGGATTGAAAAATCTGCTGATATTCTTATTGGTTTCCCTCTGAATGTAATTTGATTCTTTTCTCTTGCGGCCTTTAAAATTCTGTCTTTATGTTGTATGTTAGGTATTTTCATAATAATGTGCCTTGGTGTGGGTCTGTTGTAATTTTGTATGTTTGGAGCCCGATAAGCCTCCTGTACTTGGTTTTCCATTTCATTCTTCAGATTTGGGAAATTTTCTGATATTATTTCATTGAATAGATTGTTCATTCCTTTGGTTTGTTTCTCTAAGCCTTCCTCAATCCCAATAATTCTCAAATTTGGCCTTTTCATGATATCCCATAATTCTTGTAGATTCTGTTCATGATTTCTTACCATCTTCTCTGTTTGGCCAACTTTGTTTTCAAGATTAAATAATTTGTCTTCAATGTCTGAGGTTCTGTCTTCCAGGTGTTCTATCCTATTGGTTATGCTTTCTATGGAGTTTTTAACTTGGTTTATTGTTTCCTTCATTTCAAGTATTTCAGTTTGCTTTTTTTTCAGTATCTCTAACTCTTTATTGAAATGATCTCTTGCTTCCCGTATTTGGTCTTTTAACTGTCGATTGGTGCGATCATTTAATGCCTGCATTTGCTCTTTCATCTCCTCCTTCAATGCCTGCATTTGCTCTTTCATCTCCTCATTAGCTTCCCTGATCGTTTTAATTACGTACATTCTGAACTCCCTTTCTGACATTTCTTCTGCTGTGCTGTCATTGGGTTTTATTGATGTAGTATCTAGGTTTGTTTGGGACATTTTCTTCCCTTGTTTTCTCATATTGGTCAGCTGTCAGTGGGACCCTGAAATATTGCAGATTTCCGCTATTGGCTTATAGTGTTCCGGTAGATTTCCAGTGTATCACCTCCCAGCCTTCAGTAGCCTGTTGTCTTGGAGGAATTTGATAATGCAGTGCATCCAAAGAAAGCTGCCCCTAGCCCCCTGCTGGTTCCAGGGTTTGGAGCTGGCTCTGTGCGGAAAGGCTCTCACTGGGGGCTTGCACCGTGCAGCTGGCCATGTGGAAGGAGCCCACCGCCGGAGTGTGGAAGGCTACCTGGGGAAGACTCTGGCTGCCCTGCCCTGCTCTGATAAGCCACCCCTATCTGTGCCTGCCACCCGGGCCGAGCTTTACCTAGTGGGCAGACTCACCTGTGGCTCTATTTCAGTCTGAGTCTCTCAATGCCTCCCCTTTTTAACTCCTGGGTTCTGGAGCGACTGGGGGTGCTGTCACCCTCTAGGCCGCCATCTTGGATCACCCCATGAAAAGAGCCTGCGGCCAGAGTGGGCAGAGCCACCTGAAGAGGTCTGTGTCTGCCCTGCCCTGATCCCAGAGGCTGCTTGCAGATCAAAGCTCTCCGTTGGTTCGGAGACTTGTGGGCTGGTTCTATGTAGAAAGCCTCTCACTGGGCGGTCTGGTCCGAGAAGCTAGCCTTGAAAGGCACCTCCCACCACAGGGGTCCAGGCTACTTGGGGAAGTCTCTGGCTGCCCTATCCTGGTCCCTGAAGCTGCTTGCGTGCTGGAGTACTCTGCGCTGTGCTAGCTCCGGGACTTGGAACTTGTTCTGGTCAGAAAGGATCTCACTAGGGGGCCTGCTGCGAGAACCTGGAGAAGCTGGCTGTGTGGGCGGGGCCCACCGCCGGAGTGCGCAGGGCTGCCTGTGGATGACTCTAGCTGCCCTGCCCAGCTCCGATAAGCCACCTCTATCTGGGCCTGCCACCCGGGCCGAGCTTTACCCAGTGGGCAGACTCACCTGTGGCTCTATTTCAGTCCGAGTCTCTCAATGCCTCCCCTTCCTAACTCCTGGGTTCTGGAGCGACTGGGGGTGCAGTCACCCTCTAGGCCACCATCTTGGATCTCCCAAGTTATATTATCTTAAAGATTGGATTCAAAGGGGAATATGAATCCTACGAATGAACTTTACTTACCATTCCATAAAATCCATTGATATATTTTTGCTCTTTGAATAAATCATTCTTCATGCCTAATTTCATAACATTATACACTAGTCATTTGAGAAATATTAGTTTATTAAGTTTTATTGATCTTCCAAATATTGATAATTTTATTAATACCATTTATTCCATCAGAAAATGATGAAATAGTAGGAACCTATTTGGTGTATGGTGGCAGGTGAAGTCTTCAAAAATTTTAATTTTTGTTTTAAAGCTCAAATTTGATCAATGGTTAAAAATTTACTCTCAATTGTTTTCTTTGAAATGACAATCTTGTACAGCCCATTTTTGAGAAATTGTATACTTGATACCTGTCTTAATAAACACACTCATCACATGTTTTCTAACATCTTCCAAAAATGTCTTTCTATTTAAAAAGTCACTATTTCAGCTTTCAACTCAAACAACATAGCACAAGTGTTTTTGTGAGACAAGCATGGTGTTTGCATATTGCATGAGGGCTTTGAGAACATGCAGAACACTAAATAAACATACACTCAAGTAGGGAGTTAATAAATTAACACTTTTTACTACTTCTTTCTGGACTTTCTTAAGGGAAATCTACCATCTTCCCTACAATTATGTGGTAGAGAATTATTCTACTACATTTTAGTGCCACTATCTTTATTCACGTGAAGGAATCACCAGTCTGACTCTATTATTTTTGTACCATCAGTGCAATTGTCATCACAATTAAAGTTAAAAATCTTCTTGATTTTGTATGGAAATAGTTTGACTCTGCACTTGCCCTGGAAAAGGTTCTAAATGCCTTCAGGGGTTAGTGGACTCTACTTTGAAGACTGCGAATCCCATCTCAGTTTTAGCTGACTATACAGAACACATCAATATTTGCCTCATGTATATTGTGGTATATTCCATTTCAGCATGATTCAAATGTCTCTTGAACTTGACTTTCATTTCTGATGGACTGTGAAATTACATAAAACAAATTCACATGGTATGGAGATATAAATGTTGCCCTGTCTGAGATTTTTTAACAACTTGAAAACTTCAGAACTAGTACTTCCTGTAAATCCACTTTTTAAATTTCTATTGAAAAGGCACTAAACTCTATCCATAAGCACTTCTCCCCAGAAATCCCTGCATGCTTCTCCAAATGTAGTAAATACTTAACATATCAAAATATTGAAGCAAGTTTTTTTTCCAAAATAACTGCTTAGCAAGTCTTTGATTAAGTCCTTTTGATAACAACATTAACAATATTTTGAGTTTTTTTTTCTCTACAATGTTTCACAAAGAGACCCAAGGATGGGGAGAAGCAACATAGGAAAGTTGAAAGGAAAATAGACAGCTATACACTTGCTATTCACTTTATGTTGGTGGAGAAGGTTTTTATGCTGGAAACAAAAACCAACATCTCTAAGTGTCTTCAAAATTATTCTCAGAGATGGAAATGAAATTGAGATTTATTCCATCTGTCATATCACAAGACCTTACATAAAGGAAATATAATTCTGAGATTAAGTAGGATTTGGTTAAATTTGCTGTTCTCTACGCATTCCAAAAGAAAATTAGTCTAAGAGGTTTGAGACTTATTTACCCTAAATTCCTCCTTTTCCTTTTCATCAGCCAAATACAGTTTATAAGTAAGAAATAGTTGATGTATCTCCTGAACATCTCTCCTCTGTTTTGTTATGCTTCTTTCTGTTCAAATAAGTTCCAAAGAGTGTGGTTCCTACTAAAAATAACCAGCACAACTCATTGCTCCTTCATCCCTCTATCTCATTCCTCTCCTTTTAATTTCCTTTCTTCTGACCCTCCTCTATTTTGTAGTGTTATACCACCCATTAAACTGAAGCTGATCTCTTTTTATGAAAAATGAAATTCTTTCAAATTTTGCCCTAGGATAGTCAAAGGCACACAACAGAATTGTACTTTTGAATTTAATTTTATATTAGGTGTGAGCGGTAGAACTTTTCTTGGTTTAGGTAAAGTAAGGAACTCATGGCAAGGATCACTATTTTCTTTTAGAATTTTCATTATGAAGCCCAGATTTTTACTCATAATAAGTGACCAATAAATATCCTTTGAAGGAATTCAGTTTTGAGGGAGTGATGTCCAGTCTAGAGAACCATTAAGTATTTTCCCTTCCCTAAAACAAAAGGTATCAATAAAACAGAAGCATATGCACAGGGCGAGTTTCACATTCAGAAGCAATTCATTTGTAGCCTATAGAACGTGGCTCAATTCTACATTGAAGTCTTAGGAATATCAGTGATACATCTTATTTGTTTAAATTTTTAGTGTTCAGGGAAAAAAATAAAACAAAAGGGAAACACATTTGTCTATAAAACCTACACTTTTTTACTTTGTCTATCTTGTTCAAAACAGGTTGGCTGCAAGGTGCAGGAAGTGGCTTCATCTTCATAGAGCAATCCAACATTTCATTCATGCATGATATTCACACTGAACTCAGAACAATTCCTTATGTATTTTAATGCCATTTTAAACACTGCTGAACTTAGCATGCATGCTTCTATCAATCAAAGCATCAGCGTGAACTTTTCAATTCAGATACACATATACATATGTACACAAATGCATACATAAACACACATAAATATTCATACATATGCTTATACTTACAGTACTGCACATGTGAAAAATTAAAACATTTATCAGGATTAAGCTTAATGGACACAATAACCTTTCTCTAAATTGTCATACTGGAGAATATGAACAATATTCTATTGTTCAATAGAACAATGTGAGCTAATGTCCAAAATATCTTAAAAACATATATACTTCCCTGGATTTTCTTGAAAGTTGTGTCCAAAGACTAGCAGAGGTGAGTGCTTGATTCAAAGAAAAATAATACTCTTTATTATGTGGACAAGTTTACAAAAGAAATTCATTCTACTTTCCACAAGCTCTCAAGGTGGGACCAAAAGGTCATTATTTCTAGTTTTTCTCTGTTTCTTTTGGTTACCACAAATCTTTCTCTCTTTTTTTTTTGATAATTTTCTTTATATTTTCAAATATTATAGCTCTTCTTCCACCACTTCCAAACCAAAACTTGGGAAGATCATTTGTTTTCTGAAATGACAGTGCGAATTATGCACCTTTCCCTTCTCTATTTCTACATCCTTACTAGTCTTGCTCTAGTTTCAGGGCACCCTGTCTTTGATTCTCCATTTTTCTCTTCATACATATCTTATTTTTTCCCTCCAGTCACCTCAGCCTTAACTCATCCTTTAAATGTTGACCATAACAAGTAGTCTAGTTGCATGCTTTTTGTTCTCCCATACATCATCTGCTCTCTGGAACCGTTCTCTGAGTTTTTGGTCTCCTGAACTACCAAAGTTCCTTCAACAGCCTTTGCTTCTATTCCATTAGCCAGAAATGAGTTATACTGTTACCTCTGACCATCAGTAAGGAAGTTGGACAATGTAACATTTTTAGTCAAGAATATTCTCCATTCCCAGAAGTTATGGGGGTGGAAAAACTGGAAATTATGTGAACAACAACAATCAATAACTTCATCATGCAAAGCAACTCTTGCTCTTCCTAAGAACTATCAATAACTCCCCATTACCAACTCTATCAAGTCCTAATTCTGTGCCTTATGTTGAAAAATGCTTCATAAAACGTTTGCATCTGTGGCGTATAAGACCATATTTGCACTACTTTCAACAAATTACAATAGCTCTGTGCTGATAGCTTTATTCATGGCCTCATATACTCCTATTTTTACTTTTATTTCCCCCTTAGAACATCTTCTTTCTTCTTCCTTACCTATGTAACTTCAGGATCCAGCTCAATTCTCAACAGTTATTTTTCTTTGGAGAACGTTTATTAAGTGTAAACACTTTTTTTTTTTCTGTTTCATTTTTATTTTATTTTTTTACACAACTGAAAGTTCTCTTTTATTTTTGCTTATACAAATAGAAAGTTGTAAAGGGAAAAGACAATGCTATATACTTCCTGCTGTGTGCTGTAATATCAGTGAAATTTTGGGAACAACATAGGGTTGCTTTAGGAATTTTTCATAACTGACATACTGAAAAAGGTGAATGTGAACCTTGTGTACTTTTTGATCCGGAAAATGACAACATTTTAGGTTTTTTTTTTTTTTTTTGAGTACTTGAGTATATTTTTCAGGATCTTTTTTCCCCATAAATTTTGGAACTGAGTTGCTGACATGCTGGTATTTAAAAAGCTTATGGGGACCCTACAACAACTAAGATTTGTATAGGAACTTTTAGGTGATACAAAATATTATCACATTTTTTAAAAATACCCTTTGGTTTTCTAGAATAAACTAGTTCTAAAGTCCACTTCCAACCATCTTGTATGATAAGAAAACTTATTTTTGAGCAAATGTTTGTTTTTGTGATGAGACATAAAAGAAAATTTAATCAAACAATAATACAATAATCACCTTTACCACTTTTTTCTTTTTTTGGACAGGGGATTTAACCCAGGGGCAATTTACCACTGAGCTACATTCCCAGTTCTTATTTTTAAATTTTTTTAATTAAGTTATTTATTTATCTTTTAATGTTTTTACAGACTGCATTTTAATTCATTGTACACAAATGGGGCTCATCATTTCGGTTCTATGGTTGTGCATGATGTAGATTCATACAATTCTGTAATCATACATGTCCAAAGGGTAATGATGTTTGTCTCATTCCATGATTTTTCATATCTCCCTCCCTCTCATTTCTTTCTACATAATCTAAATTTCTTTCATTCTTCTCTCACTCCCCACCTTCCCACCCCCATTACATATCATCATCCACTTATCAGGGAAAACATTCAGCCTTTGGTTTTTTGGGATTGGCTTGTTTCACTTAGCATGATATTCTCCAATTCCATCCATTTATTTGCAAATGCCATAATATTATTCTTCATGGCTGAATAATATTGCATTGTGTATTTATACCACAGTTTCTTTATCCATTCATCTGTTGAAGGGCATCTAGGTTGGTTCCAAAATCTAGCTATTGTGAATTGAGCTGCTATAAACATTGATATGGCTGTGTTACTATAGTATGCTAATTTTAAGACCTTTGGGTATAAACCAGGGAGTGGGATAACTGGGTCAAAAGGTGGGTCCATTCCAAGTTTTCTGAGGATTCTCCACGCTACTTTCCAAAGAGGCTGCACCAATTTGCAACTCCACCAGCAATGTAAGAGTGTGCCTTTTTCCCCACATTCACACCAACATCTATTATTGCTTGTGTTCTTGATAATAGCCATTCTAATTGAAAGTAAGATGAAATCTTAGAGTTGTTTTAATTTACATTTCTCTAATTACTAGAGATGTTCAACACTTTCTCATATATTTATTAATCACCTGTATGTCTTCTGTAAAGTATCTGTCCAGTTCCTTGGCCCATTTATTGATTGGACTCATTGTATTTTTGGTGTAAAGTTTTGTAAGTTCTTTATAAATTTGGGGAATAAGTGCTGTATCTGAAGTGGAAAAGATTTTCTACCACTCTGTAGGCTCTCTTTTCACGTTATTGATTGTATCCTTTGCTGAGAAAAAGCTTTTTAGTTTGAGTCCATCCCATTTATTGATTCTTGCTTTGAATTTTTGTGCTTTGGGAGTCTTGTTAAGGAAGTCTGATCCTAAGGCAACGTGATGAAAATTTGGACCTAATTTTTCTTCCATTAGGTGAAGGGTCTCTGGTCTAATTCCTAAGTCCTTGATCCATTCTCAGTTGAGTTTTGTGCAGGGAGAGAGATAGAGTTTTAATTTCACCTTACTGCATATGGATTTCCAGTTTTCCCAGCACCATTTGTTGAACAGACTATCTTTTCTCTACGGTATGTTTTTAGCTCCTTTTTCTAATATGAGGTGACTATTTATGTGGGTTCGTCTCTCTGTGTTCTATTCCATACCATTGGTCTCCCTGTCTATTTTGATGCCAATACCATGCCATTTTTGTTACTATTGCTCTGCAGTATAATTTAAGGTCTGATATTGTGATACCTCCTGCTTCACTTTTTCTGCTCAGAATTGTTTTGGCTATTACAGATCTCTTGTTCTTCCTGATGAAGTTCATGATTGCTTTCTCTATTTCTATGAGGAATGTCATTGGGATTTTAATTGAAATTGCATTGAATCTGTATAGTGCCTTTGGTGGAATGACCACTTTGACAATGTCAATTCTGCCTATCCAAGAACATGGGAGATCTTTCCATCTTCTAAGGTTTCCTCAATTTTTTTCTTTAGTGTTCTGTAGTTTTCTTTGAAGAGGTCTTCCACCTCTTTTGTTAGATTGATTTCCAATTATTTTATTTTATTTTTTTGAGGCTACAGTGAATAGAAGGTTTTCTTCATTTCTCTTTCAGAGGATTCATCACTTATGAATGGAATGTATTAGATTTATGCATATTGATTTTATATCCTATTACTTTGCTGAATTCATTTATTAGTTCTAGAAGTTTTCTAGTGGAGTTTTTTGGATCCTCTAAATATAGAATCATATCATTGGCAAATAGTTACAGCTTAAGTTCTTCTTTTCCTACTTCTATCCCTTTAATTCCTTTGGTTTGTCTAATTGCTCTGGCAAGTGTTTCAAGGATGATGTTGAATAGAAGTGGGGTGTTTTGTTCCAGTTTTTAGAGGGAATGCTTTCAGTTTTTCCCCATTAAGAATGATGTCAGCTGTGGGCTTAGCATAGATAGCCTTTACAATGTTGAGGTATGTTCCTACTATTCCTACTTTTTCTAGAGTTTTAAGCATGAAAGGATGCTGTATTTTATCAAACACTTTCTCAGCATCTATTGAAATAATCATATGATTCTTAACTTTAAGCCTACTGATGTGATGAATTACATTTATTGATTTCCAGATGTTAAACCAACCTTGCATCCCTGGGACAAACCCCACTTGATCATGGTGCACTATCTTTTTAATATATTTTTGTATGCAATTTACCAGTATTTTGTTAAGGATTTTTTCCTCTATGTTCATCAGGGATATTGGTCTAAAGTTTTCTTTCCTTGATGAGTGTTTGTCTGGCTTTGGTATCAGAGTGATACTAGCCTCATAGAATGAATTTGGAAGGGTTCCCTCCTTTTCTGTTTCCTGGAATACTTTGAGGAGTATTAGTATTAGTTCTTCATTGAAGGTCTTGTAGAATTCAGCTGAAAATCCATCTGGTACTGGACTTTTCTTGGTTGGCAGGCTTTTGATGACTTCTTCTATTTTGATGCTTGAAATTGATCTGTTTAGATCTGAATCTTCCTGATTCAGTTTGGGAGAATCATATGTCTTTAAAAATTTGTCAATGTTTTTGATATTTTCTATTTTGTTGGAGTATAGATTTTCAACGTAGTTTCTAATTGCATTATGTATTTCAATGATGTCTGTCGTGATCTTTCCTTTTTCATCATGAATTCTAGTAATTTGAGTTTCTCTGTCTTTCCCTTTGTTAGTGTGGCTAAGGGTTTATCAATTTTGTTTACTTTTTCAAAGAACCAACTTTCTGTTTTATCAGTTTTTGAATTGTTTCTCTTGGTTCAATTTCATTGATTTTAGCTCTGATTTTAATTATTTCCTGTCTTCTGCTATTTTGGTGTTGATCTGTTCTTCTTTTCTAGGGCTTTGAGATGTAATGTTAGGTCATTCAGTTGTTGACATTTTATTTTTTTAATGTATGAGCTCGATGCAATGAACTTCCCTCTTAGTACTGCTTTCATAGTGTCCTAGAGATGTTGATATGTTGTGTCATTGTTCTCATTTACCTTTAAGAATTTTTTATATCTTTCCTGATGTCTTCTGTTATCACTGCATCATTCAATAGTATTTTTTTTTCCTCCAGGTGTATGAGTAGTTTTTGTTTGTTATTTTATTGTTGATTAATAATTGCATTCCATTATGGTCTAATAGGATACAAGGTAGTATCTCTATTTTTTTGTATTTACTAATGGCTTCTTTGTGGCATAGCTTATGGTCTATTTTGGAGAATGATCCATGAGCTGATGAGAAGAAAGTATATTCGCTCAATGATGGATGAAATACTCTGTAAATGTCCATTAAGTCTATATCATTGATTGCATTATTTAGTTCTATAGTTTCTTTGTTCAGTTTTTGTTTGGAGGATCTATCCAGTGGTGATATCCACTATTATTGTGCTTTGGTCTATTTGAATCTTGAAATTGAGAAAGGTTTGTTTGACATATATGGATGAACCATTGTTTGGGGCATAAGTCTTTAAAATCATTATGTCTTGCTGATTTATGCTTCCCTTAAGCAGTATGAAATATCCTTCTTTATTTCTTCTCACTAATTTAGGTTTGAAGTTCACTTTATCTGATATGAGGATGGAGACCTCTGCTTTTTTACTGTATGGTATGTTTTTCCCCATCCTTTCACCTTTAGTCTGTGGATGTCTTTTTCTCTGAGATGAGTCTCTTGAAGGCAGCACAGTGTTGGGTCTTTCCTTTTTATCCAATCTGCCAGTCTATGTCTTTTGATTATTGAGTTTTGGCCATTAACATTCAGGGTTATTATTGTGATATGATTTGTATTCCTGGTCATTTTTTCTTATTTTTGGATTTTAACTTGACTTGGTTTCTCCTTTGATTGGCTTTTTGCTTTATGGTAGTTCCTCCCTTTGCTGACTTGTATTGTTGCTTTTCATTTCCTCCTCACAAAATATTTTGCTGAGAATATTCTGTAGTGCAGGCTTTCTATTTGTAAATTCTTTTAACTTTAGTTTATCATGGAAAGATTTTATTTCATCATCAAATCTGAAGGTTAGTTTTGCTGGGTATAGGATTCTTGGTTGGCATTCATTTTTTTTTTTTTTTTTTTTTTTTTTTTTTGGGTGCTGGGGATTGAACCCAGGGCCTTGTGCTTACAAGGCAAGCACTCTACCAACTGAGCTATCTCTCCAGCCTGGCATCCATTTTCTTTCAGAGCTTGAAATATATAGTTCCAGGCCCTTCCTGCTTTTAGAATCTGGGCTGAGAAATCTGCTGATACTTGCATTGATTTTCCCTTGTATGTAATCTGACACTTTTCTCTCACAGCATTTAAAATCCTATCTTTATCTTGTATGTGAGGTATTTTCATTATAATGTGCCTCGGTGTGGATCTGTTGTAATTTTGTGCACCTGGTGTTCTGTAAGTCTATTGTATTTGATTTTCCACTTCATTTTTCAGGTTTGGGAAATTTTCTAATATTATTTCATTGAAAAGGTTTTTCATTCCTTTGGATTGTATCTTTGTGTCTTCCTCAATCCCAATAATACTTAAATTTGTCTTTTCATGATATCCCATAATTCTTAGAGGTTCCATTCATGATTTCTTAACATCTTCTCAGTTTGTTCAACTTTATTTTCAAGATTAAATATTTTGTCTTCATAGTTTGAGATTCTGTCTTCCATGAGATCTATTCTGTTGGTGATGCTTTCTATTGAGATTTTAATGTGGTTTATTGTTTCTTTCAAGTATTTCTGTTTGTTTGTTTGTTTGTTTTCAGAATCTCTATTTCTTTATTGAAATATTCTTTTGCTTCCTGCATTTTCTCTTTTAACTGTTTATTGGAATGATCATGCATTGACTGCATTTGTTCTCTTATCTTTTGCTTCATGGGTCATTTTAATTATGCAGATTCTAAACTCTTTTTCTGTCATATCTACTGCCATGCTATCATTGGATACTATCAAAATAGTATCTTGGTTTGTTAGGGACACTTTCTTCCCCTGTTTTTCCATATTGTTTCTGTATATTCCCCTCTAGCAGTGGAGATCAGAGGTACTGAAGGTTCCCCCCTGCAGGCTTATTATTCACCCTGCAGTTTTCCAGTACCTCTCCTTTGAAGGGGAGATCAATATTAGTAGCACTCAATACAGAGAAAATGCAGCCCTGAACCAGATAGCCCCTATAAAGACTTTAAAATTATTGTAATAAACAGAATGAGTTTGATTACTATTTACAGTATTTCTACTTGTGAACAAAGAGGATGGTGAAGGGTGTAGGATGTAAGTGAGTAAATAGAGGTATGGTCAAAGGGCCTCCAGTCTCCTAGGTGTCTCAGGAAGGGAGCTGCCCTTCCAATTATGATGGCCACGCCCTCAGGAATAATTCAAAATGCCTGCACCTGCCTCCAAAGAAGATGGGGAACCCCAATGAGAGTACACGAGTCTGCCCAGGGGGCAGGCAGAGTGTCTGGTGTTCATCTGCAGTGTGTGGGGTGGGAGGGTGGAACTTATTTTAAAATTATTTTTAAATATTTTTTTTAGTTTTCAATAGATATTTATTTTATTTATATGCAGTGCTGAGAATTGAACCCGGTGCCTCACACATGCTAGGAAAGCACTCTACCACTAAGCCACAGCAGCCCCAACCTTTTTTTTTTTTTTTTGAGAAAAAATATGTTGCTGACCTTGCTAATTTGTTGAGACTGGCCTCCAACTTGCACTTCTGGTGACTCAGTCTCCCAAGTCTTTGCAGTTATAGGCATATGCTACCATGCCCAGCTCTTTTAGAATCTATTCAGTCACATATGATTCAATAAACTTTGAAGACTCCATTGGTATCTCAAGTTTCTTCTTAGTTAAGGGTGGTAGTACTTACTACAAATGGTAATAAGGACATTCATAAAGTGGTTGGGTGATAAGATGAAAAGAAAAATGATTTTAAAAATGATTAGCAAGTTTCAGATTATTTGCCATATTAATAGTATGTGTTTCATAAATGTGTAATAGACAATTTAAAATAGTAAACAATACACATAGTTAATTCATCACAATGCCTAGCACATAGTAGGCAGGCAATTTATAGGTTTTAAGTAAATATGTGAAAGGAAGTTTTATTTTATTTTTGTTGTTTTGTTTGTGTTTTGATTTTCTCCAGTGTTTTATTGTGATTAGAGTTTGGTGTGATGTTCAACTTGGAAAATCTTTGAGATTTCTTCTGCAGTTTGTTAAATTCTTATATATGTTCTATGTGTGTTTTGAATAAATGTGTTTTTAATTTAATGAATGCTGTATCCAACATGATAATTAAGTCAAATTTTTAAATGCCTTAATTGAATCATCTGTTTTCTGTCTTTTTTAACAAAATGTATGGAGGTGTAATTGTCATGTATTAAAATTTACATTGAGTATACAATTTCAAAAATTTGATAAGTTTTGACATGACTGTGTCATAAAACCATCACCACAAGTAAGGAACATGTATCTCACCCCAATACATCCCTCTACCTAATTGTAACTCATTCCAGCTTTCTTCTCCTTTCAGTTACTATCAACTTTCTGCCAGTAGAGATTAATTGATGCTTTTGATAATTTTATATAAATAGAATCATACAGTATGTCTTCTTTTTAGGTCACTTATTTTGATCTACATAACTATTTTGAGATTCATCCACAATATTATGTGCAAAATTTATTTAGTTATTTTTATGTTTTTGTGAGTTGTATCCCACATCTACTCACTCCTTAATGAGCATTTTGGAATGTTTCCAGATTTCCGATTATTAGAATGAACAAGGCACACAATGAACCTTTGAGTACAAATCTTTCAATGAATGACACTTTTTGTTTCTCTTCAGAGTGAAATGGCAGGATCATATGATATGTGCAGTTGTGACTTTTTAAAAAGCTGCCAAACTGTTTTCCAATAGGGTTATATCATTTGTATTCCCAACTGTAGTCTAAAATAGTTCCATTTGTGCAATGGCACAAATGGTTTGTCAATCTTTTCAGTTTAACTGGTGTATTCTGGTTGCTCATTGCAATTTCAGTTTTTACTTCCCTAATCACTAATGATGTTAGGCATCACATCACATGCTGATTTTAAATATGTGTATCTTTTTTGGTAAAATCTGTTGTCCATTTTTTATTAGGTTATTTTCTTGCTCAATTTTGAGAATTCTTTGTTATTTATGTAAGTATTTTACAGGATTTATGTTTTTCAAATATTTGTCTTCTCAGATTTTGGTTGGTATTTTCATTTTTTAAACAGCAAATATTATAAGAGTACAGCATATTAATTTATATAAAGTCTACTTTGTCCTTTTTTTTTCTGTATGGTATCATAACCAAGCCATCTTTGCCTAACCAAAGATCACACAGTTTTGTTCTGTTACCTTCTAGAAATTTTACATTTTTAGGTTTCTGATTTACTTTTATGGTCTAATTTGAATTAATTATTACATACAGTTGTGGTTTAGATTCAAGTTACACATTTTGCACATAGAATTTCTACTTATTCTAAATATCCTTTATTGTAAAGCTATCTTTTCTTCACTAATTACCTTTGCACCTTTGTCAAACATCAGTTTTCAACATATTCACAGATCTGTTCCTATTATGTCTCAGTGGACCTGTTGGACAATATTTATGTCCAAACCACACTGTTTTGATTATTATACAATTCCACAATATCTTTATTAGTACAGCATTATAAGATGAGTTAAAATCAGGTCATGTTTACCTTATAACTGTTCTTCTTAGAAGTTGTGTTTTGACTGTACTGGGTTCTGTTATTCCATATATATAGTCATTTTGTCAGTTTCTACAAATGAATAGTTAATGGTTTTATTGGAATTGTATTAAATATTTGGGCTAATATGGGAAAAATTGAAACCCTAATATTGAATGTTCTTACCCATGAAAAAACTATATCTATCCATATATTTAAATTTGAATTTCTCTGAGGATTTATAGTTTTCAATATATGTCATATATATGTATATGTAGTGGTATTTAAAACTAAGTATTTATGATTTTCACATTATATAAGTGGAATGCCTATTAATTTCAATTTCTTATTTTTAATTTTTTGGTAGCTGACAGAAGAACAATTCATTTATATATCTTTTTATATATTGATCTTCACTCTAGGTAAGCTCAATAATTCTCAAGGAATCTTTTGTATTTTTCTGCATGAAAGGCCAATTCACATATTCTTTTAAAATCTGTATGTTTTATTTCTTTGTCTTTTGTCATTGAGTTGGGATTAATCATCAGAAAAATATTGATCGGAAGTTACAAAAACTAATATCTTTGCCTTTTCCTTGACTCTTGAGGAAAAGCACCCCGTTTTAGCGGTGTTAGCTATAAAATTTTCAAAGAAACTCTCACAAGGTGGAGAAAGCTCCTCTCTTCCTTTTTCACTCAGAGATATTTTAATTAAAAATGCATATTGTATTTTATAAATGCTTTATTTCACTTATGAGATGATTCTATATTTCTTTCTTTGTTACTTCATTAATACTATAAATTTCAGTGTTGACATGGTAACTCATTGGTATAATGCTTTCCCACATCCACAAGACCCCGCGTTTGATCCTCAGCACTGTAAAAGCAAACAAACAAACCCCCCACAAAAGTCAAACGAAAAACTTGAAGTTGATTGATTTTGACGTTGTATATTAAATAACCTTTCATTCCCTGGGTAACACCAATTTATCATGATGTATTAATTTGCTGAATTTTCTAAAGAATTTTTGTTGTCTATGTTCATGAAAGATATAGATCTGTACTTTTGTGTTTGTTGTCTGTTTTATTATGCTTTGTAATGTTTCTGTCTGAATTTGGTATTTGGGAAATGCAATTTTTATAGAATGTGCTGAGGCATTTTTCTCCTTTCCAATATTCTTTAAGAGTTTTGTAGGACTGATATTAATTTTTTTACCTAAATATTTGATAGAATTCACAAGTGAAACCATCTTTGTGTGAAGATTTATTCCTGAAAATTTAAAAATAAATTTGATATCTTTAATAGAAAAAAAACACTTTGCTATATATGTCTTTGAGTGAATTATGTAGTTGTATATTTCAAGAAATTTGATTCATTTTGTCTATGATGGCAAATTTATAGGCATAATATTCCTCATAGCTTTTGTTATACTTTCAAGGTTACATAAATCTGATGTGATCTACTTCATGCATGATACTTGCTGGGAGTTATTTCTCTTCCTTCCTTTCTTCTTCTTCCTTCTCTCTTGACCTCTGTTTTGTTTGGTTGTTTTTCTTTTTTTTTCCCTGGCTTATTCTAAAAGAGATTCTTAAAATTTTATTGGAACTATCAAAGTAGTAAGGTTTAATTTCATTGATTTTTCTTTATTATTTTCTCATTTCCATTTCATTTTGGCTCTGATCTTTACACTTTCCTTTCTTATGTTTGTTTTGAATTTTATTTGATCCTTTTTCTTTAGTGCCATAAGATAAAAGTAGAATCACTAATTTTTTTCTCCTTTCTTAGTGTAGGTGTATATTGTATAATTTTCCCTTGTGCAGTGATTTATTTATATTCCATAAATATTAAAATACTGTACATATTTTTATTCAGTTGAAAAACTTTCAATATGTCCTTCTTTTCTTGGACTCATCTATATTTAGAAGTATGCTCTTTATTTTCTTGATTACTGTTTAATTTTTTTCAACATTACTATTTTAAATAATTCCATTTTTTGTTAGTTTATTAGCTATAGTTATTTTTCCGTTGGTGTGTTTTGCTTCTTTCGTTTATTTAGTTTGTCTTAGTGATGCTTTGAGATTTATACTGTACATTTTGGATTTACCACTCTCTTCTAGTGATGTTATACAACTTTATGTATATCAGATTCTTAATATACTTCATTTTTTCCTCTTCGAATATTTGTGTTATTACTGTCATATTTTTAGGGTTTGTACATTACATACCTCTTAGTATACTTTTAAATAATCTATTATATATTTTTAAATAATTACTAAAAAAATTGCAGATATTATCCAAATACCATTTTTCGTGTTCATCCTTCTCTTGAGTGGATCCATATATCTGTGTGATATCATTTTCTTTCTGCTTACTGCCTTTTCTTCAAGATGTATTTGCACTGGTCATGATCTTCCTTGTTTTAAACAATTGGGAAAGAAAAATCCTTATTTCTTCATTGCTTTCTAAAGATGAGTTTTGTAGGCATAGAATCCCAGGCTGACCCTTTTACCTTTTATCCCTTATATCCTTTCCACATGCAGTATTTTAAAGATGTTGCTGTTTCCTCACTTGTGATGTTTCTAATAAAATCATTCTTACGATCATCCTTGTCTTGGTTTTTCTGCTTGAGACATGTTCTTTTGTCCTCTCTGGCTATTTTCAGAATTTCTCTATGTTTGATTTTGAGTGATTTGATTATGAAATGCCTTGATCCATTCTTGTGTTTTGGGTGTGTTGAATTTGATATATAAAGGACTGCAATTTTCATCAAATGTGATCATTTACTATCTTGGTGTTTTCTTATGATTAGGGTTGTTGAGCTTCTTGGATTTGTGAGTGGATAGTTTCTACCAAATTTGGAATATTTTAAAGGATGTCTTACTATTTCTCTTCCTTGTAAAAGGGACTCAAAGTACATGTACATTAGATACCTTGAAGTTTTTCCACACTTTAGATATACTTTGGTCAATTAAAAAAATCGGTTTCTCACTATATTTCTTTCTTTTTTTTCTCCAGTGCTGGGGATTAAACCCAGAGCTTCAAATATGTGAGGTGAGCACTCAAACACTAAACCACATCCCCAGTCCTATTTTGTATTTTATTTAGAGACAGGGTCTCACTAAGTTGCTTAGTGCCTCACTGTTGCTGAGGCTGGCTTTGAACTTGCCATGCTTCTGCCTCAGCCTCCTGAGTCACTGGGTTTACAGGAGTGCACCACTGTGCTGGGCCCCATCATTCTGTTTTTAAATTAAAATTCACTGATGTTTTTTTCTGCAATGTCTATTCTGTTGTTAATTCCATCCAGTGTATTTTTACTCTCACTTATTATAGAAATTACAAGATTTTTTCATTTTTTTTTTTTTTAATCTCTCCCAAGTTAACTTTCTGAATGTATGGAATATTTTTATACTAGTTGTTTTATACTAGTTGTTTTGTCATTATGTCTTAATTCTAAATCTTTGTTAATTTTAGGTTGGTTTTGTTTTCATGACATGTAATATTTTCTTGTTTCTTTGAATCCTTGGCAAGTTTAAACTAGATGGTAGGCATCATGAATTATACCTCATATGTGTTATATATTGTTGTATTTCCATAGACTTCTTGAACTTTGGTCTGGGACATACTTAAATTCTTCAGAAAATATTTGATTTTTTTTTGTCTTGTTTTTACACTATGTTAGGTGACACTAGAGCAGTGATGGGTCTAAGGCAATTCATTTTCCACTATTTAGGCAGAACTGTTTTGTGTAATTTGCTAATCGTCCTCTGATCATGAGAAATTTCAGTTTTGCCAATAGGAACGGGCACTATCCTGTCTTAGTCTGCTTGGGTTTCTATAATAATAATAAAAAATGCACACATAGGGTTAGCTTATAAAAATACAAATGTATTATCACAGTTCTGGAATCTTAGAAGCAGAAAACCAATGCATAGGCAAGTATGGTGTCTGATTAGAGTCCATTTTCTAGCTTTCATGGCAAATTCTTCTTGTGTCCTCACATGGTAAAAGAGATCAAAATTTTTCTCTTGGAACTGTTTATTAAAGGAATAAATCCCATTTGTGAGGGCTCTGCCTTCTGGACCTAAGTATCTCTTCTAAGGCCTTACTTCATTGCTTTTTTAATTTTATTTTTAAATAATTAATTAATTATTTTATTCATTTTTTTTGGTTGTTGATGGAACTTTATTTTATTTATTTATATGTGGTGCTGAGAATCAAACCCAGTACTTCACACATGCTAGGCTAGCACTCTACCATTGAGTTACAATGCCAGCCAGACTTTTACCTCAATACCATCATGTTGGGCATTAGAAATTCAACATGCAAATTGAATATTCAATGTGTGAAAACAAACATTCAGACTATGCCAGTGACCCTGTGCAAGAACTGGTATATCTGAACCCTAATCCTTTCCATTGGTTCTAGCCCCAGATTTGGGATGCTTCCCTACAACATGTACCTATCATATTTGAATGGGTTTCTCTGTAGGGTATTCTGGAGTTATGTGTCTAAACAGCTGTCTCCTATCTGATACTTTGTCCCATATATCCTGTTTTAATTTTTCATATACTTTTCTCAATTCAGGCAACTTCCTCCTAATTGACTCCTCTCTGTCTGTGTGACCTGGAAATTCTTAGGAAAATAAGATGGGGTTCAGTTTCTGTGTTTCCCACCTCTATGAATCACTATACTTCTTTTTCTGATGTTCAGTAGTATAAAAAAACAACTTTTACACATTTTTTCCATTTTTTGTTTATTTCATGTGGAACCATCATTCAGTTCATGATACTCCATCTGAGTCAGGAACTGAAGTATGCTTGAGTACTGTTTTTTGCTCACTTACTCTTTATAATTTCTCTAAGACGTAAAGGATTTCTCATTTTCTCTTTCTCATATTCTTGTACTTCTGCTATTTAAAAAGAAAATTACATAGATATATTTATTTATATATAGGCTATCTGTTGTTTGCAAATGGTTTTATAATTTTTTTCAAATATCTTGGTATTTCTGAATGGCTTTCTAATAGTAACAATATTTTGAACTATAAAGCATATATTTAGTAGTTACATAGTACTTTTGGTGATTTTTTTTTAATGATTGCTTTCCATTATTCTGACAAGAATATAGCTTTCAGATAACTTTCTTTATAATTTTTCTTTTGGTTTTATGTACAATGTTTTGATTCTGATTGCATTTTTTCATGTGTGTGTTTGTCAAACATAGGGTTTAGAAAATCCATCTGGTTACACAGTTCTCCTTGAGAGGTAAAATTTTTCATAATATATCACTTTATCATGATTTCTATATGCTTATTTTTTCCTAGACTTTATGAAGACAGAGATTTTTGTAAAATTCTATACCATTGTATCCCTGGTGTCACAAACTGTATGTGGCTTACATAATTTTTCAATAAATCAGGGAATTAAATTCAAATGATTTTGAATAAATCACTTGTGGTATGAGTGAAATAAGAAAAAAATTGAAAATTCCAGCAAGGTAATTGATTTTGTCAGTAGTCAATTTATAATATACATTGGAAATACATTAATTGTATTTATAGATAACACAAAGTTGACAAAGTCATCATCCATGCAACATTATTATTTTCATCAATCTAAATTTCCCAGCTAATAGTAAATTTCAAATTCAGAAATGAAATGAATGCTTTCCTTGGCCCTTGATTTTCTGTTGTAGATATATCTATTTGAGTACAGTTGAATTGTGATGGCAAATATAATTGTTCCGTATAACTGTGACTTTGAGGAAAATAACTCCCACAGTGGCTTCTCTGGGGCATCTCTGAAATGTCTGTTTCCCTCCTTGTCAATGAAAAGAGTCAGTATTTTAAAAGCAAACATTACTGTAAGTATATCAGATTAAATCACGTAGATAATATGACTTTACAATTTCTTTACCATGAAGAAACTGAAAGATGGTCATTTATCCATAAATTTATGATTATCCATATACTCAATACCTTGTAACTATTACCTCTGTCTATTGGATTGACTTTCTTGGTGTTCATTTTGATATTTAGTATATGGAGATCCCTCCTTCAAGCAAATATAGAAATATACAGTAAAAGAAGAAAAAACACAATAAAAATATATGATGCTCCTATTTAGTATATTCTTCCAATTAATATTGACTGAGCATAAATCAGAGGTAGAGATATTTCTAAATGTTAGAAATTCATCAGTGAACAAAATAACAAACAAATAATCCACATAATAATTAAGTAAATGAAATCATTAAGTAAAATTATACCATTTGTTATACTATATAAGTAAATATAGTAGGGTCAGAGATCAGGAAGGGTGGAAGGAGGAAAGAAGCCTGCATTTTAAGCAAAATGACCTGGGCAGGGTTTGAGAAGTTCAGAGAGGAAAGAAAGCACATATACAACCTACCTGTCTAGAGAAAGAGCTTTCCAGGCAGAGGAAGAGGTCAATGTGAAGAGCAGAAGTAGAAAGGAGGAAGTCATTGTTAAGGGGAGATATGAAGCTAGCCCAGGTATGGACTAAGAGAAGAAGCATAAAGTGTCAGAAGATGAGGTCAGAAATTCAATGAAGGGAAGTTCAAGTAATATTCTGTGTCCATTTATGAACTTGGAGTTTTTTAAACGTATGAGGTAGTCACTGCAATGCTTTAAGTTGAGTATTTGCCCTACCTACATGTTTGTGTTTACAAAACAACTCTGGATGCTGAGTTTAGAATAGTTAATAGAGGGCAAGATGGAAATGGAAACCAGAAATGAAATAAATAGGAGGCATTCGAGAGTGGAATGGATGTAGTGTTTGTGTGAAGTTGCCTATGCATTGGAAGCTCTTTGAAAAAAATCAAGATAGTTTACACTGGTTGAATAAAAGAACTTATTTCTACCCTTTACGTTTCAGCTTCCTTTAAGTCATGGAAATTAGTTCAAATACTTAATGGTAATAATATGCAATTTTCTGTGCAATCCCCATAAGTCTATTTACAATCCCAGTGAGGAAATATTGATCATTGCCCAGCTAGTGTTTCTTTTATCATTATTTTGCAAATTGCTGCTACTTTTTATGGTAATAGAAACAAACATTATTCAGAAATCTGCTGCAGTTAAAAAAAAAGTTACCAGGTCAATTTTTACTTGTGTTAAAATAACAGGAATTTTTAAAATTAACTCATTGATAATCATTGAAGAAGTCCCACTGCTTTTATTATTAAAGCACATGTCAAAGAAATATCAAATTTTATCTTCAGAAATATGTACAATTGATCAGAGAAGATGTTGGGTTAGGGTAGGATGACAAGCTGTCTATAGAGTGAAATTAATCAATAGATGGGCTTTGGAATGAGCAAGGAACATTCTTGATATTTTTTAGAGGAGTAAGTGTGATCAGAAGGGGGCATTTCCTGTACTAATCATAACAAAAACAGAAACATGGGCACGAGAAACTGCATGTAATATTTGGAGAACATTAGGCATATTAGTTTTACTTGAACATTGACTATATCCAGGGAGAAAGAGGGAATGGAAGGTTGGGAGACCTTCAAGACTATGCTAAGTTATTTAACTCTGATTCTAAAGCAGTGGAAAATTTATACGAATTTTTAAAAATAAAGGAGAGAGGAATCAAAGTGGGATATGATTTGAGCACTATTGCGCAAAGAAAAGTCTAAGCACCATTTCAAGATGACACAGAACTGGGGATGAGGTAGGGTGGTATGCGCCTAAAGCACAGAAAAATGGAAAGGCTGTATATGAAAAGGTCATGGTAATGTGTTAGAGGAAATGTAATGAGGGCATGAACCAGATGGCGTGAACTGAGAGTGTGAAACAATTTATTATGAGTTTACTGTGTCAGGCTTGATGATAAATGCTTTCCACATTTTTTCTTATTTATTCCTGTCAATATACTCTTGATATAGAAGCAATTTTTCTAAAATTTAGAAGGTGAGGTTAGAGAGGTTGTGTGACTGCTTAAAGGTTCCATAGTCAAAATAAAAAAGAAGAAAAAGTTAAATTAGGACACGTGTGCAACAGATGGTCCTCAGGAACGAAGGTTCCAACTTCATTTCTTCACTACGTCTGAAGAAGTAGATTCTATTAGAAGTCATGTCTCAAAATAAAAAAAAGGGTGATAAATAACTAGAGAGAGGGCAGATAAAAGGACTAGAAGGAAAGAACATGCCTCAATCTAGAACTTGACCATGGGAAGTTCATATGTTCAAGGAATAAGAGAAGAAAAGAGTGTAGAAAAGGATTATTTGGAATGGTTCAAAAGGGACCATCGCTATATTATGAAAGATGGTTAGAGAAAATCAAGCTGATGGGAACAGTGATAAATCATGCTTAAAGGTAAGGAGAATGAGAAAATTATAATAAAACTCTTGATTGCTATTTTTCTTCTTAAAAAGATAAATTATTTGTATCTTCTTTCTTTTCCCCTGAGGCTGAATCTCTATTTTTCTGCCAGCCTTTTAATACATTTTTTCTTTAGTAATGATTATATCATTTTATGGTTAGTTTAAAATAAGAAAAACCTTCAAAAGTACAATCTATGCTTCTTCTCAAAGTACACATTCCCTCTGTATGACAGCCCAGACCAAAACAACCTTATTTCCCAGCCAGACCAAAACAACCCCATCCCCCAGCCAGAGGGCACCACGATCTGCCAACCTCCAACCTCCAGAACAAACACGTCACTAGATTTTCTGAGAAACCACCCCCACCATGAATTCCAGTGTTTAACAGTGAAAATCTTTTACTATTATTAACAAAGGGCAAAGAAATCAACTTATAGTTAATATTTAGTCTATTCTATTTCATATAATGGCAGACTACAATCTTATTTTGATTCTCAAAGAATTATACTAAACATAGGAAAAACACTAATTATATTTATGACTAACCTAAATATTTTTATTATGTAAAGTATCTCTAGTGTCAATTATTAAATCTAGGAAAGCAACCAAGGCTAAATACCACATCCAAGCTCAGAGGCATGCCTCTTTATCCATCTATATTTAGATATTATTATTCTAAAGTAATCACAGGCTCCTTTTAACTTGAGGATAGCTACAACTGTCTATTTTTATGTATTTTATCAATGTATTACTACTAAAATTTTATTGTGTACTATTTTGTGTCCCAGTACAGTAAAATCTTCCCAATGTTTTTCCAATGTTTCTAATGATATATTGATTATTAATATTAAAAAGTAACTACACATGGAGACATGCCACACCTATGGCCCTCAAGAGGGAGGATGATCTTTCAATAGAACCATGGCAAGTGTTGAGTCCATTTGTATCTTCTGAGCTAGGAGCTAAAAGAAATCAGACTTAAAAGTGATACTGCTTAAGAAAAGGGAAAGCAGATGCCAGCCTCACTTCTGTACCAAATAAAATCACGAAAAGCAGTCGAAATGAAGAAAGGAAATTAAAGGAGAATTGAAGATTCTTTTTTATAGGACTGTTCTGTTATTGAGAGTTTAGTAAAAATTTGTGGCTGGAAAAGTATGACAAGGAAGACAGCAAAGCACTTAAGGTGTGGAAAGTTTTACTGGACCAGACTCCCTAACTTGATAGTATAAGAAAACTAGTTAGTTTAGGCAAGAAGAGAAGTGGATGACTCATCTGAATTTATTAAAATAATAAGAATGATGAAACAGAGCAGAAAATAATTAAATGATTTTGAATGTGACCTAAAAAGCAGGCAAGGTCACCAAGAAGAGAGAAAGGGGGCAATCTTTCCATGAGAACATTATTTATTTATTTATTTATTTTAGTACCATGGATTGAACTCAGGGGTGCTTGACCACTGAGCCATAGCTCCAGCCTGTTTTTTTTTTTTTTTTCTTTTCTTTTTATTTTTAAACTTTTTATTTTGAGATCAGTTTTCACTAAATTTCTTAGGGCCTCACTATGTTGTTGAGGCTGCCTTTAAAATTTTGATCCTCCTTCCTCAATCTCCTGGAGTCACTGAGATTACAGGAGTGTACAAAAATTAATATTATTTTGAAAACAATTCTACTTGAATTTATGAATTAGTCATATTTGCTCAGTTCTATAAGCCATCCAGTTCAAGATATTGCCTCTTAGAGAGATACTGAAAAATAGTTGTAATGGTTGCCATGTTTTTTCTTTATTCTGAACTTCACAAAATTCAGAAACTGATCAAAATATTGCTGCCACCCTTCCTATTGCCTCATGGGACCGTACCTGACACATGGCAGCCACGTAACCTGTGATAGACACTTGCTCTCTATGACTTAGAAGACCCTAGGTGCTCACTGACTTGCAGTTACTTCTACCATGAGGTTGGTTTCTTTCTTTCATTTTTTTTTTTTAACAGAATTGAAATGTTCAAAATTTCCACCAAGCCATGAAGGATTCTATTTTTCAGTCAAACTCTCTTTTTTTTTCCAGGCAGGACACATAAAATTTAATTTCCTGACCTCTTCTGCTGATGTATAGCAGTCATTTTTCCACAACATTAGACTAGGTAATCTATTCTTAGGGGAACCTCGTCAAGCCTGACTGATATTCTGCATTTTTCTTTCTTTTCCCTATTTTATATTTTATTTTTTGCTCTTTTTTTCCTCCTCTGTATTTTTGCTTTGGAAATATAGTAATAATAATAAAATGTCTAGGGAAAAATAGAATGTATTTACCACTCCATGATGCTAAGATGAAACAAGAGAGAGAAAGGTCATGTTTTCCATTCCTGAAAATAAAATAAAATAATAAATTTGCATTTTGAGAAAAATCCATGAACTCAGCAGGTAAGATCCCATCTGCAGATTGTTTTGATAACTGAGTTTATACTGGAAGATTAATTTTAGTGTCAGTGAAAAGTGCTGGTACAATGACAGCTATGGAGACCAGTATCTTCTATTAATGTGAGGAAGACACAGAAAATCCGTCGGGTTTTCTACTCTCCTGTCAGAACTCATCACCACATTTGTTTCAGGGGACTGTAGGAATGCCACCTTTTTTCCTTGACAAGGCAGGGCATAACACCCAGCTCAGAGTGGGCATGCTCTTGATTGGTCATAACAATGTTAGGTCCTTCCTGTTTTCTTCACTTTTTATCCCGTGGCCCATCAGAAAAAAGGAACACAGTCAACATGTTATTTTCTTTCTCCACAAACAAGACACTGGACAGCTGTCAGATTGGAAAAACTTCTACTCACAATCAATTTGTTTCTGATCTGAACAACTGAGCCAGGAATGAAATGAGAAAAGTCCATTCCCATTGCCTGGAGACCTGGACCAGACTGGCCAGAGGGTGGCGAGCAGTGAACTAATGCATTTAGTTGGTACAGAGAGTACATCGTGTTATGATGTGGTAAGCAGCATTAGCAATTACTGAGAACTACCTGTGTTTGTCCCATCATAACAAATGTACTACTTGGTAGAAAACTGAAGAGGGGGTAAGTTTACAACTTAGAGAACTTCTTGTAAAAATTAGCACAATACTATGTATTCTTGGCCTCAGCTGGGTGATACAGATGTTAAAGCTATAGGTAAAGTGGAAGAGCCCACCATCTGCTCTGGGAAAGATTAGGAAAAGCCTCAGCCCCTTAAAGAACATATAAGAATGAGGTAGATGGGACAGGAACAAAGGCATAAACGGATTGATGGAAAGGCCCAAGTTACAGCAAAAATAGTCCTGCAAGTACCAAGTCACATAATCAACCAATTGGACACACTACCATGGTGTCCCATGTTCCCCCACTCATGCAGAAGCACATTCATTTAAGCAATATGTAGATAAATGTCTGTCACTAATCATGTCTTTGAATGTTAGTGATTTTTGTCTCCCAGTCTGAATTTGAGACCTACCATGTTGAATTTTACTCAATTACTTATTTCATTTTGCTCTGTAGGACAGGTGACCTATTGCCTTTCTGTGTCTTTTTTCTCAAGGATTAGTGTGAAAACTTGAATAAATATGTAACATTAAGTATCCTGATCTTATATATATTTAAAATGGTATTTAGTATTTCAATGGGAAAGAAGAATTACAACATTTAAAATAATATTAATAGAGACTAAGTACTTTAAAAACTATAAGGAGCATTGATAATATAGAAAATGAATATTCTTAATGGTATATATGGCTTTTGGAGAAAGGATTTGGGTTTTAGGGTAAGCATTAGATATATAATATATAAAAATTTCAATTTAAAATCATTTTAATATGTTTGGCATATTGAACAAACCTAAATAAATATATCATATTTCTCTATTTTCCTTGATTCCCACCTAATCTTAAGGCAGTTGTAATGCACTTGAAATTAATAATAATCGGAAGTCACTTCCCTTTCTTTGTCAGTGTAGTGCCAGCAATGATAGTAATGTGTTAAATGAATACCAAAGTGTTTATAATTTTTAAGACAGTACTTGATGCTATGGAATTAGTCTAGGGAAAAAAAATCACCCTGGAAGAAATAATTAGGTCTCTTAACATCAGCTCTTCTGGTCTCATCACTTGATCTACTTTCAGTTTGGACAGATCCTAAACCATTGGGGACATTCTAACTCCACATGTGAAAGTGACTTGTTCTGTGCCAATCAATTCTAAATTTGCCACCTTATAGCTTTGAGCTTAAAAGAAATAAAGAAGAAAAAAAAGCTTTCTTCATTCTTGCTACTTTGGACAGTGTTTTTTTTTTTCCCCCCTCATGACAACCAATCCTCCAATTCTCCAGACAACCATGGGGTGTCCTACAATTTAATTCAACTCTAACACTAATTACTCAGAGTTAGCAAAGATTCCAGGAGTTAACAGCTCAGTGGTCCCATGAGACTCCCTTAACTTTAGATGCTAATCACAAGTAGCAGGCCCACAGGTACTCACACTTCTTTTTGATTTCACTAAAATTGAGGGTTCCTACAACCCCCTCATGTTTGATAACTCACTTTGGTAGCTTTTGAAATTCCAGTTTATTAATACCAGTTTATTGAAAAGGATATTATCAAGAAGACAAGTGAAAATAAAGATGAAGAAGTACACAGGATGAGGTTCAGAAAGATTCTCAACACAGGAGTTTCTGTACAGTTGACACAGAACCTGCCCCTAACCTGAAATGCATTCTCTGACCCAGAAGGCCTCCACACTGTGTTAGGGTTTTTATGCAGGTCCTATTTTGTGGGCATGGTGGATGAACTCACTGGCTAGTGGTGACTAACCCAGTTTCTGTTCCTCTCCCCTCCCCAGAGGTGTCGGGGACTGGGGTGAAGTTCTAACCCTCTGTTCTATGACTGGTTCCTCTGGCAACCAGCTCAACCCTGCAAGAGTTGCCTGCTTAACATAAAGTCAGGTATGGTTGAAAGGGACTTATGAACAATGAATAATAAAAGGTGCTTTTCTCATCCTTGTCATTCAACATGTTGCAAGAGTCTTAAAAGTTTAGTGCCAGGAATCAGGCACTAAGACAAGATATCTATTTCTTATTATATCATACCATGATACATCACATATCTCTTATTTTTGAAGAAATGTTTTAACCAATTTTCCTTTCTAAGTATCAAGGAAAGGAACATCTGCAAAACTGAAATAAGTTTTTGTCTCCAGTCTATTTCCCTTCTGTCTAACTATTGACATTCTGGTAAAGTGGCTCAAGGCTGCAGTTTTGGACACCGTAAGCTTGAGATGAAAAGCGCTTAATTCAAAAATGAGGAATATAAATGTTTTCCTTTAACATAGAATAGTTATACTATGTTTATTACCTCAGTAAATGATATCGAGTTTCAACATAAATTGAAAAACAAGAATAAATAGTGTCTGGTATATTATGGGCACTCATTAATATGAGTTGAATTGCTGAATGAATGAATGAAATTCATCCACACACTAATTCCAATGAGTTTTATTGACTCCATACTCCTAAATTAATTCAGGAATTTTCAGGGCTTTTTATTACTGCAGTCAGAGCCTGAAGTTGCAAGTCAATGCAACCTCTAAAAGAATATGTGGAGAAACTGAGACCAAAAACAAAGTTATTCAATTATGGCCTGGGTTTGGTGCAATGAATAAACACCACACTGAACCATGCTAAATTCCCAACTATTGGATAAATTCAACCAACCAAGGAGACAGTAGAAACTGTCAAAACGATGCTGTGATAAGGAAAAAAAAAGGCTTAAAAATTTTTGCTAGGATAAGACAGTTTGTGGAGGGAAGGTGGAAAGGAGAAACTGCCACATGAAACAACTGAGCTCTAAGTTTGATTTAAAAATCCCCATGGTTGAAAGTGTTTGGGACTTCAATTGGCAATGTATTCCAAAGAACTCTCCCCCAGCTTTGATGAATGTGTGGAATTGTCTCCGTGTCTACTCATTACCACTTTTTTTTTTTTTTTTTTAAAAAGGAGATCTGACAATCCCAGCAATTGTCTTTAGCTTCTGTTGTTTTCCATTAGCAACGGGAGCATATTCTTTTAGTGAGACACAAAAGCTGGTATCCCAGGCTACCGCTGTGCGTGCAGCATGCGGGGCGATTCACTCATTCGGAGAGACGCACAGAAAGGTGGTTAGAGACTGTTTTAGCACTTTATTTGTCCCAATTATCTGCTCCTGCCTATTAGGGTGAATGGAACATCATGGCATTGTTTATCACAGGCTTTATATTCGCTAATAACACTGTTGTTTATTACAGCAAACATGCTGTATGCAGTCAGCTCTGCTTCTGTGAATACCCACTGCTCCAAGTTCACTGGTTTTTTTTTTTTTTTTTCCCTTTATCTTTTTTCCTACCCAAGACAAATTAGATCCCACTGAACCAACCAAGTTTCCCACAGCTTGTGATTGTAAAGATGCCTTCTTGAATCAGGCTTCAGGTTGATTGGTTTCAAGCTGAAAACCCTAAAGAAAATAACAGGGCAATACTTACATGCAGGAATGGCTCTCCAACCATATTTCAATGGCAAGTGCCTGCCTGGGCATTTCCTTCCAGGTGCTCACAGCCTGAATTGCACTAGTTCCTGTAACCATCAGAGAAAAGAATGCAGGCAATAGTTGCCATTACATCATTTAGACTTCCCCAAAGTCCTCTTCTTCCACACACTGTTTTACACAAACATATCCAGGGACTCTACATGGCCTGAGGCCTACCGAATGTACTTTTAAAAAATGTGCCTCATTTGGTCCTGTAGGAAAGATAGTATCACTGTAGTTTATTATTCCCAGCAGAATCGTGAGAACTCTTGTTCTCTCCCTGTGCATATGCTTGCTATGGCCCTGCACCCAGAGATATTTTCAAATATATAATTAAGATAGGTGATGGATATCTTTCCAGAAGCAGGGATACCTTCACTATGTACATAGTAAACTGCTCTCCCTCTCTTTCTCTCCCCCACCCACCTCACTATTGGAGCCCAGTTGTAACCTGGGCTACTCCCATATATGTGAGTCATCTTTAGAATATTGCAATGAAGAAGACAGATTAGGAACAGATGCCAATTGGAATAGAAACCAAACTGATCATTTTGCTTAAAAGACACACCTATGACCACAGCTACTTTGGAGACTGATTTAGGAAGATCCCAAGTTTCTTGGCAGCCTAGGTGATTTAGTGAGACTTGGTTTCAAAACAAAATAAAAAGGACTGGGGATGTAGCTCAGTGATGGAGCATTTGCCTAGCATGTGTGAGGTCCTGGTCTCAATCCCCAGCACTGGAAAAAAAAAAAGTGCTAATTCATGGCTAATAATCAAGGGCATTTATGTTTCCAACCAGTATGAAAATTCAGGTTAACATAATTGGGAAATACAGCTTCTTTTTGGAATTTGACACAGAAACAGACGGAGGAAAACATGTGAAAGTGGAAACAAGTGTTGTATTTAGACTCTGAGTGGCTTTTCATTCTAGTCACTAAGTTACTTTTTGAATTCGAGTTTCTGTTTCCTCATTGTAAATTGGGGACTATAACCATTTCACTAATTTGTATTAATAAGGATTAAATAACTAATATGATTAGAAATTATAAATATGTAAGTCAGAGTAGAAGCCATTATTGGACACCTTCATCCTATGAACTTGGAATGGAGGTCTGGAAAGTGAGCAGACATTCCTACTAAACCAGCTGTTTGTCTTAACCGCAAGAGGCAAGTCCAGCAACTTGTGCTTAAATGTAATCTACTTCATCTGCTTGAGATAGTAAAGCAGGTAGAAAAACAATTTAAAACTCTGGATTATGATGGAGGAAAAAAGTTCTTAATGGAGAGAAGAAATCCCACAGGAAGAAAGTAAAATAAAATTTCCAAATATCAGACATGAAGAAAAGGAAGATTTTAAAATTAGAAGAGTGTTCTAGCTTTTGGTAATGGTGGTATAACTTGGTCAGGTGACCCTACCCACAGAGGTCAGTGATAAAAATCTAAGAATAATACTTTAAAATAAATATTTGCAGAGATTTGAGGGGTATCTACTTTTGAAATAGTCATTGTAGCAGATAGAGTTTTGTGAATCAGCAGAATATTGCCTGAGAGCACTGCTCAAGTGGCAGACCCCCTCAAGTTTCATAAATGACATCCTTACGTACTTAAGATAGCAGAGGGAAGAATTTGAGATTGGCAGAAGAACCAAAAAGCTAGGGTAGAATACTTCAAAACAAGAAACTGAAAGAGTTAATCTGAAAAATTTGAATATAAAAATCCATCCCAAGCCTTGGCTGATCACTGTATGTGTGAGGGCAGAGGAAAATTCCCAGAGGACTTGAAAAAAAAAAAAAAAAGAGGAAGCTGGAAGGTCGAAGCAACCATGTACATATTCAAGAGAATTTGAATCCAAACAACCTGATTGATTTTTAACACAAAATCATGCTTCAGAAGAATGATACAGAATTCAGAGCCTCTACGTAATGCACAGGAGCCAATAAGAAAAATAAAATTAAAATACACAAAAGCTGGGGTCATGCAAAGAAAAGAGGAAAAACAACATATTCAGGAAAAAATGGTCATCAATAGAAATTGTCTTTAAGGTCACCAAGATGCTAAAATTACAGAAAAGACTAAATCACCTTTTTATTAAATGTACATTCATACTAAAAGAAAAAAGTGAAAATCTCAACATGGAAATAGAAACCACCAAAAAAGAACCAAATAGAAATTGCAGAGTTGGGTCAGGCACTGTGGTTCACACCTATAATTCCAGGACTCCAGAAGCTGAGGCAAAAGGATCACAAGTTCAAGGTCAGCCTCACACAATTTGGTGAGACCTTGTATCGAAATTAGGAAAAAAAAAAAAAAAAAAAAGGTGAGGGGGAAAACTGGATATGTAGCTCAGTGCTAAAGCAATCCTTTCTTGTATTTTTGTCACTATGACCAAAATACCTACAGGAACAACTTAGAGGAGGAAGTTTTTGGGCTCAGGGTTTCAGAAATCTCTGTCCATGGTTGCTCAACTTCATTGCTGTGATCTAGGGTGAAGCAGAACATCATGGCAGAAGAGCATGGTGGAAGAAAGCATCTTGATTCATCACAACCAGGAAGCAAAAAGAGAGAGAGAGAGAGACAGAGGCAGAAACAAGATATAGTTCAGACCACGCCCCCAGTCACAGCCCACCTGCCTACAGTCAATATCCAGTACAATAGTCCTTTCAAATTATGAATTCATCAAATATATTAACCCACGGATGTGGCTGCTCCCCTAATCTAATTATTTCCCCTCCGAACCTTCCTGCATTAACACATGAGTGCCTCAGGAAACATTTAAAATTCAAACCATAACATGGTATTTGCCTATTTTGTTGATAGTTTCTTTTTTTTTTAATGAAGGTAGATCTAATGTTGCCAAATGCTTGTTATATTTCTATGGAAATATTCATGTGTTTTTAATCCTTCATTTTGCTAATGTGATAGGCCACTTTGTTTGACTTGCCTATTTTAGGGCAGCATTGTATCCCACAATTAATTCCTACTTGTTAATGGTGTATAAACTTTTGGGGATGTTGTTTAATTTGTTTGCTAGTATTTTATTGAGAATTTACACATTCAAGTCATCAGTGATACTGGGTTGTAGTTTTCTTATGTTGACACTGTATAGTTTTGATATGCTATTTGTGCTGGCTTCATAATATCAGTTATGAAGTATGCCCTAAACTTCTATCTTCTGAAGCAGTTTAAGAGGGAATGGTATTAATTATCCTTCAGATGTTTAGTAGAATGCATCCAGGAAGTCATCAAACCCTGGACTTTTCTCTGCGGGGATATTTTTGATTATAACTTCATTTAACTTTAACTTTCATAACTTTATTTGTTGAGAATGTCTTTTTCCCCCTTAATTTTTAAATGATGATTTTCCTTGAAAGAGAATTCTGGGGTTCTAGGTTTTTATTTCTTTCTTTCTTTTTCATTTAGCACTGTAAATACTTCATCCCTCTTTTTACCTGCATGATTTCTGAAGAAGAGTCTACTCTAGTATCTTTTTCTGCTGTAGATAAGGTTTTCTTTGTCACTCCCTGACTTCTTCTAAGAAATTTTCTTTGAGTTTTTAGTTTCCTGATATTGAAATTATATGTTTACTATAGATTTTTATTGTCATGTTCTGTGTTCTCTAAAGCTTCTCTATCTGCAGCTTGTTTCCTGTCATTAATTTAGGAAAATTCTCAATTGCTATTATTTCAAATATTTATTTCATTCATTTTTTCTCTCTTCTTCCATTTAGTATACTCATTATATTCATATACACCTAAAGTAATTTTCCTCAATTGTTGGATAATATCTTCCTTTTTTTTAAAATAATGATTTTTCTCTCTGCTTTTTTTTCTTTTGGGGCAATTTTCTTTGACCTGTCTTCTAGCACACTGATTCTTCAGTTATATCCATTATAGTGATGAGACCACCCAAAGCATTCTTCATTTTTTATTACAATATTTTTGATTTCTAGAATTTTCTTTTGACTTCTTAGAGTGTCCATCTGTCTATTTACATCACTCCTCTGTTCTTGCTCATTCTCCATGTTTTTCATTAAATCCATTAGCATATTAATCATAGTTACTTTTCACTGTACTTTCAATAATTTAACAATCTGTGTATTATCTGAATCTAGTTTTGATTTTTATTCTGTATCTAAACACATGTTCTCTTCTTGCTTTTAATCATGCCTTGCCATTTTTTGTTGCAAGCTAAATGTGTTATGTTCAGTCAAAGGCATTGAGTTAAATAGGCTTTACTATGGATTTTTGTTACCTGGATGGAAGGAAGATACTTTTTGCAACTTATTGATTATGTTTCTTATAGTAAACTTGTGATGCTGGAGGTAACTTTCACTATTGCTCAGCTTTCCTATTCTCTTCAAATATAGGGTTGAGGGGGTCAGAGTGGGTCAGTTGACTTACCCTACATTGAAGGCTAGTTGGGTATGAGTTGGACATTTCCTTACCACCATTTTCCTTTCTACAGTTAAGTACTGGTAAAATAGATTTTATTTTAAGTATACTCATTGCTTTAGGAGAATTGAATCATCTGGGTATATTTCATTTTTTCATTAATATTTGCATAAATGTAAATATTTTCATTTAGCTTTATAGATGCATAGGAATAGCATCACTGGATCATATGTTTAATTTAGAATGCATCTTTTAGGAAACTTCTAACTTGTTCTTAAAGTAGTTGCACACTTGATACCCCTTCCATTATCGTATGACATTCCCGTTTCTTTTCATATTTAGCATATTTTATAATATTGAATACATACTTGTCCTTTGGCTCAATAATTTAATTTATAAGTGTATATCTTAGAGAATGAAAATATATGTGCAGTAAGTAAAAGATTTAAGTAAGAATGCCCATGATTGCTTTATTCATAGTAATCCCCAAACTAGAAACAACCTACAAGTCCATGAAAAGAAGAATGAATAAACAAGTTGTGATATAGTCATATACCAAAGTACTACTTCTCAGAAATACTAAGAAATGAGGTATTAATAAACAATGTGGATACAACTCACAAAAATGCTGATTAAAAGAGGTTGAAAGCAAGTTTTAATATTTCATATATATGATGTTCTAGACAAGTACAACTAATTCAAGAATAGTAGTTGACTGTTGTTTGGGAGAACTTATGGTGCAGGGACATGAATGAACCTCCTGGGGACATATTGTGAAAGGGGGTAGGTTATATTAATGTTTTCATCTGTCACAATTTTTCAGTTAAAATGTATCTGTAAATATATGTAAAATTTACTTTAAAATAATTTTAAAATTAGTAATAAAATGTGCATTAGAGAGAGTCTTGACAAATAAGATGAGAAAAAAAGATAATTGAATGAGCTGATAACATAAGGTGAAGAAAAAAAAAAAAGGAGGAAGAAACATCAAACCAACAGAGATAATTGAAACAAGCCTTTTCTGAAAATTATTCCATATTATTACAAAAGGTTGCAACATTTTATATTCTATTAATCTAGAAAAGATTGTCTATGCTTTTGACAGATTCAAAAACATTTGTACAGGCTCTTGAAAATGAGTAACTAATGATATAGATAATAATAAGTATGAGAAGTTTTCTTCGTTATTGTTGTTTGTTTGTTTTTTCCTCCCTACATGTCATTTAAGGCAATACCTGGTGATGGAAGGCTCTCAGAAAGGTTGAGAATGGTGTTGTAAGTGTTATGAAAGAAATGTGGAATCAAACGGGTATCAAGCCTCCCTGAAATTGTGATTGTGGTAAATTGCTTAATTTATCACAATTTATCTTTCTTATTCAAATACAAAAGGGATGTTACTCTGGGCCTACAGGCTATTAGCAAGAACAGTGTATGTGAGAACAACTAAGATAATGAGCAGTAGCAGTGTAGCTCAAGATTTTATGAACTAAACTCTTAATACAAAGTGAAAGTGAAAAGAGAAGGAAAATAATCCCAATTAAAGTTATAAAAGCAATTACATAATTTCATTACTTTAAACTCCTAACAGGGATAATTTAACAAATTTATGGAATGTGGAGAGTATTTTTAAATGAATGAGTCATTAATTAATTTTATAGATTCATGGATTCTATTGGATCAAATATAGTACTCAATGCCTAAGACAGTTCCAAACCAAAAGTCAATACATGTACAACATACCACATCCGTCTGGTGTTTTTTCAAAAGGGGAGGAAGTATTTGTGGCAACTGAGGGAGTATTCCTAATTTTCAAGATTGTGAAATGGAAGTCTTATTTCTATTATTCTTCTAATATCCAGCACAGTTTCTAAACTGTGAACATTCAATAAATATCAATGGAAGAACATTGGGAAAAATAGCTCCTTAGAACTCCATGTAGCTAAGAAGAAAGTGATTGTCATAGTTAAATGGGCACTTTTCACTTCCTGAACTTATTTCCAAATGTCTGTCTCTCCCCATGTTAGTTCCTTTAAGCTGAAATAATTGAGTCCAATGGAAAGAAAGAAGACCTGTGATGAGACATCTGCAGCTGTACTCAGATATTGTCTTCGCTTCCCTCTTCATTTTTATAGGTTAAAAGATGAGGCTTCTGCTCTTATCTCTGCCATGCACTCCCCTTTTTATTTCAGTCCTGAACCTTGCCTGAATTGCAACCTGTTCTTCTAAGTCTTAAAGTTTTGGCTTTCTTTACCAAACAGTACATCTTTCTGGTCATTCCAACTACCTGGTAAGATTTTATTCCATTCTGGATTGTCTACCCAGATTCTAGATAATAACCTAAGTAACTTTGAGGGTTACCAGCCTAGACTCCTATGCAACTCTCTAGAAATGCTACTTTATAACAATAATTTGACCTATTTTGGATGAGTTTACTGTGTTCCTTCTCTGTACACTGTACTCTGAACTGCTATTTTTCCTACACCCCTCTACTCAGTGTCCTCTCTTGAGTTCCTTTAACTGATTCTCAATTATTCAAATTTTTCCTTTCTTCTTGCTGAACTGAAGGGCCTCCAGTATCTACAACACTGTGGACCACTCTGATAGGATCAGGTAGGCTTCTGCCCCTAAAAGAATGTGCTGTCCCCTTTCAAAGGTAGGAGGAACCCGTGCAAATCACATGGCCACAGGAGATTGCAAAGAACCAGAAGGCAGAGAGCTGAATATATTTAATGATCAGAGCTAATGAATTTCAGGATGGAGAGCTGTTAATGATGTGCAGCTAAGGAACAGATGTAGTACACTGTAGGTGCTGTTTTTATTGTTTTTGCATTTTGTTTTACTTTTTGTTTGTTGTTTGAAAATTATAAATAAGTACATGACAGAACCACAAACAAACATAAACATTCTTTGTGTACAGAAAAGGAGATTAAGGTGCCAAGATGTGGATAGAGAAAGAATGAGAAAGATTCTTCATCTTTGCCTACTTTCATCTTTTGTGTTGTATAATAAAAAAGAATAAATTATTTTAATAAAACACAAACACATTCATTTCCCCTTATAATAACTCTTATGAATATAAATATATATATACATATACCATATATATATATATATATATACAACCTTCAAACAATCACTTAGATTGAAGGAAGATCCCAAACTAGGATTAGCATAAAATGATAGAAGCTTGTTTCTAATGGAAAATCATAAAATGATGCTTATAATAAAAACATATTAGAGAAACTTAAAGACCTTTTATAGCTATACTTGGGATGGGTATCTTAATTTAACATTAAGAGAAAACAGCAGTGTAAAAAACTGCTCACAATCTGTATTACTTCATTCTTTTCAATCATGGATAATTATTTTAAAGCATGAAAGGATAAAACATGTTTGCAAAAAAATAATTTTAAAACCAAAAATTTTCCAAGTGTCAGACAGTTTATATTTGCCATAGTATCTCTTTGCCATTAAGTATTGCACTTCAGAGCATTGAAGGAATTTGCAGAAATGTTATGAATTAATGCTGCCATGTCTGAAGAGTTGTAGATGAAGGCAGAGGAGACCTGAAATTCAAGGGATGACAACAATCTGACTTTAACAAAACAACACGAGTGGCCTGGTGAGGGTGGGTGGAGGGTAGGGCAAAGTATCACGGTGTGACAGATCTCATGGGTTTTATTTTGTGTATTATCTCTCTAAGCATTTCTTGTTTTGTTTTCAATGTTCAGTGCTGAGGATGGAAGCCAGGACTTCACACATGCTAAATGTGCTGTACGCTGAACTATACCACTGGTCCTATTTCTCCACATCTTGACAATAAGTTTAAGTTTAAAAATTCTCAAGGTCAGTTCCATGAGCTACCATATTTCATTTTATTATCATTGTGAGTGCCTTTCAAGTATTAAAATTTCAATAAGGGACATGGGGGAATGAAAGTCATGCCTAAGAGCCTATTTCCCTTTACTAGACATTGTAATTACAGGAGAAGGTGTTGAATTTTACCAAGTATAAATAAATGATTTTGATACTGTCCTCAAATAATATTTATTATCAATATTATACTTTTCATTGTTATATATGCTTCTTAATAGAAATCATTTAGTTTAATTTTAAAAGTATTTCTAGATTTATCCAGTTTCCTAAAATGCTATTTTAACTTAATAGATTGAGCAAATGGTAGATGATTTGTGAATGCACTTCAACCACATATTGATCAGCTCTAGGCCTCACATGGCATCCTTTTAGACAAATATGAAGATGTAGGCTGCATTATTTTACAATTTAATTATAACTGACTGATGAAAAGGGCACTGATTGAAGCAATTAATTTCAACCTGATAAAGGGTCTCTCCTATATTGTTCTGGGTCTCTATCCTCAATCCTAGTGTTTTGTGCATTTATATTAAAATACTAGAAAAGACCAATGACACCACTCTGATGGGAGTCACAGCTGACAGCTGCAGATAGGTAGAAAACATTGCAAGATGACATCTAGTTCAAATCTGAAGGTTGGAATCTGATTATGTATATTTAGTATATGTCTTTATTGTCAGTTTCTCTAAGTACCCATCCTTCACTCTATCCAGAAACCTACACTATCTTGCAAGCAGCTTAATGGGTTAACTGACATAATCTGACATTTTGGTTTTAGAAATTTGATCACTTAACTCACAATTCACTAATTTTGGTAATTGTCAACTGAAATCAGAATATTGTATCTATGCTGAAGTTCTACCTTTCTGGAAAAGTGTTTATGAACACTTCTGTCAGTACTGAATTATCCTGAGATAACTCAATGAAGGAGGCAAAGGTAACAGCATTGGAGAATGGAGTTTCAGGAACTTACAAAGGTGGTGTCCAAAATGATGTGAAGAGCTCTGACATGGACCAAGTGTGGTTTCTAGAGTTGTTTGTAGGATAAGTGAGAGAGTCAAAAAGGATACAATTGTAGTTCACATTCAGTAATGTAATAAATGTGACATAAATCTATTTATGTTACATTTAACCTGACAAAAATTCAGTAATGTCCAAAATATAATCAGCTTCCTTAAAAGAGAACGATTTCTTCAACCTGTTGAGATTGTGTGTACGTGTGATGTACTAGAGATTAAACCTGAGGCTTTGTGTATGCAAAGCAGCCAACAACCACTAAGCCACATCCCTAAAATCTCTTCAGACGTTTTTTGAAGACTGCATGCAGTTTTCAATGATATTGAAGAGGAACTTAAACATTCAATGCATTGGATATAAGAGGGTAGGGAAAAACTTGGTGCAGAGAACTCATAAAATATCTACTGACCTTCTGATCTTACTAGGAGTTTTACAGTTTTTATCCCAAGAAGCTCAATTATTAATTTGAGAGGGGATGTGGGGATTTAAGGTCATTATTTAACAAATGATATAAGAAAAATCCAAAGGTCCAGCAATATGTAGAAGTGATATGTATACTTAATAAAAAAAACAAAAATTGGATCTGATGTTTTTGAATTTCCAGTTGTTCACTTAAGAGAGATGGTTGTGACTTGTAGTTTATGAATGAAAAATGACTGAGCTAATACATCTGATGTGACTTTGAAATCTCCCATTTCTCCCTATAAGGAATAACACACTGGGAAGTAAATTAATGATTCTCAAGTTTGACTACAAATCTCCGAGTAGTCTTTCTAGGTTGGTGAATTATTTTGTACGCTTGGCTGGTGAGAAGAATGAGTCTGACCATTTTCAATAATGCTGTGTGGCTACTGAATGTGAAGTTCCAGAATATAAGAACATAAACTGAGGCAATATAAAGTGTCTTCTTCTAGTCTGAAAACTCCAAGGGTAACTCAAAAATAAAGAGAAATGAATTCCAGCCTTCAGTCAATTAACAACATGTAGAGAGCCCTTGAAAAGTCATGTAGCTTCTGTAAAGATGTTGGACTAAGAATTGGGAAGAATCTGCCAGTTCTGATACTTTGTTTTTTCATAAAGTATTGTTGGTCATGGTGACCTGAGATGAAGATAACAGACTGATAACCTGTGGAATAGATCTGCTTCACAAATGTGCTTTGGTTGTCTCTTCACCCTTGCTGTTTTCAAGCAATTTGAATCAGAGAACAAAACTAATTAAGAATACCCCACTACCTTTCTGTGTAATATAATCCCATCAAAGAAACAGCTATCCCATCACATTTACAGGTCATACCATATTCATTTGGAGGGTGTATTAGTAAGGTTTCTCTATAGGAACAGAATGACAGGAAGTACAATTATAAAAAGGAGATTTATTAGATTGGCTTACAGGACCAGAAGCTGGATAGCCCACCATGGCCATCTGCAGACTGGAGAGCTCTAGGAATCAGTATCTCACAGAGGCTGAAGCTTCAGAACAAGAGAGATCAACAATGCTATCCCAGTCTGAGACCAAAGACTTCTGGAAACTCTCTGGAGAATCACTGGCAAAGTCTGCTTTGTAAAAGTGAAGGAGTGACAGTCTGATATATTCAGGTGATCATAGAAGCAATCAAGAATCCATTTAAGAAGAATTGAGCTTGCATCTACTGCTGCTTCCTTGTTCTTCCAACTTTTATTCCATCCAAGCCACCATCCCATTAGACAGTGCTGTCCACACTTAGAGAGGGTTTTCACTTTAGTTTGCTCTCCACATGCCAAACATCTGTAGACACAACTTCATTGACACACACAGAAGTTATTTAATCTTTGGCATCTCTTAATCCAATCAAGTTGACAATTCAAATTAACCATCACAGAGGACATCATCCAGGCATCTATGCCATTCAGAAGGAATCTGGAGGCTCTCTCACAATTCTGCCTACTATAGAAAAGGTCATTTCATTTTGAGGATTTAGAATATATTTATGTGATTAAATCTTGGTCCTCTTTCTGAGTATGTTTCATCATCTGTACATTGGAGACATTTTACTGCTGTGTTCATCTCTAATTTGGTTTTGAGATCCCTTTCTATAGGGTGGCTACAAATTCTAACTTAGGTTTGACAGAGCATTGGGGCTTTTGGTCCAGGTTATTTGTTAAGTGCATTGTATGTGGTACTTCTTTATCTAGCAGGCAGACTAATACCTAAGTGCTCAACCCAATTCTTAAGTGTTCAACCTATGACTAGGTGTCCCTTTCCAAGGAAACTTGATTCCACCAGCAGATGCCCATGTGGCTATTGTCTTTCCTGTGTCCAGAGTGTCCCTGTGTCCAGAGCTGCCTTGTATGAGAGTTCAATTGTCCATATCCACCAAAATGACAAAGGAACTTCTAGACAGTCCTTTCAATTTGCATTCTCTGTACTTGTTGGGTCTCTATTTCTACACTAGTAAACACATTTTCTAGAATTATTTATACATATTAGTTAATTCAGCAAAAATATCAATTTACTAAAATAGGTAGTTTGTATGATCCTTTACCTTAGATGCAATTAGATTTAAATGTGGATTGCATGCAATACTGGAAAGAAAATAGTCCAGATAACACTGATTATTCATCGAGTTACCATGAAATATAGAGTGGATCCTACAATTACTAATGCAACTCCATTTATCTACATGGTAATTCACAGCAATGCTAAGTTCTATTGGCCATTTGTAGGTTGATATGTTATATAGTACTAGCAGATGTTAAATTAGTTTATAAAAACACCTAGGAACAACTGTAGCAGCAGATTGCTTGTAAGTAATAGGCTAGATTATAAAATTCAGATAACATGAAATGCAATAGGTTTATACTGAGACAAAGAGAAAGTACATATAAATATTAGAGACAAGGTGTGAAATGGACCAAATTAAGATAAAACCAAAACAAATGGGTTCAATATAAGTTAATAACATTAATAATAAAGGTAGTTTAGTAGTTACCTTTCTAACCACACATTTCTCATCTGTTTTTGAGATATTTGCTGTTATACATTTCTTTGGGGCTGATGATAGTGTCCCCTATATAAATGTTTATGTCATATATAGAAAATTACTTCTTCATGGGAAATAATGAATGATATTCACCTGTACATTAGGAGATTGTAAAAGTTTCATATTCCCTTGAATTATTTGAATAAACTGGTCATTACAATCAGTGAAATTGGGATATTTCATACCCTCATCGAAAGCCCAGTGTCAACCACAACCACGTAAGCCACGCTTCAATGTAATGAGGCTGGATTTGATTCATTTTTACTTCTCTCCAGAGATTATGTTACTCACTAACAATAGCAATACAACAAATGCTAGACAACAACAACAAGCAAACATTTCTACCCAGAAGATGTTGCTGTCCATGTTAGTTTAAATGAGTTTGACATTTCTCAAACTCAATTACAAATTATTTAAGATAAACATTCATGCGAGGTAGGGCTTGTTTTAGATAGATAGTACTAATGATATTTCTCTGTAAAAGCATCCCAGAATCTTTCATGGAAGATATGCATACTTGCTGAGAGCAGTTAATTAATAGGAATTTCTTTTTTTCAAAAATTTCTGGTTTTGTAGAAGAGAAAGCAAACGTCAGTTTGGTAAGAAATTTGAAAGTGTGTACAGAGTAGGTTTCAAATAGCATTTTAATTTTGTTCAGAAAATCATTTATTACTTCTGTTACAAAAGAGCCAGGCCTGTTGATTCTCATCGCTTTTTAATGCATTGTGACTAGCATTACAATGACTGACGCAATGAGTGGAGGAAAAAGTTCTCTCTCCCTCTCCCTCTCTCTTGCCGATCAATATGCTGGAAGAAAATGTCACAGACTCCATTGAAGGTAATAGGTTTAGATCACCATTACGCTTTCTATTCAATGAGCTGAGGCTGTTTGGGCCATTTCTGTTGGAAAATTCACCTGTTTGAAAAGATTCATTTTATTCAATGCAGTAGAACAAAACAGCAGAGCAGTGAGCCTGCTACACCTCCGGCTTATGCAGCTCCTTCTTCCTGTTGCGCATACATTACAGTCCCAGCGGTACAAATCAAATCTAATTGAAAAATACGGAAGCTTCAGAGGCAGAGCCATTGAAGAAGGTGAAATAGACAAATCAGGCATACACTTTTTTTGTTACCTTCCCCCTACCTTTCACACTCCTTCCTCTCATTCTTTTCCGTAGGCGGTGCCTTTGTATTCTCTCCTGGGCTTCTTGATTGCTCTATCTCAGAATGCTTTCTGCAAGAAGTCCCTGCCTGGGGTCATCCACTCAGTCTGTATCCTTGTCCTGGGACAAGTGCCATGATCGAGGGCTCTAAGAGGTGATTAAAGTGATACTGAGATGTTCATGCAAATATTTGAGGGAATGGCTTTTGCCTTCCAGATTTTCCTGTATATCAGAAAAGCATCATCTGAGCCTTAATGAGTACCTCCTCTGAAAAGTTTCAGAGGAGACAATTTTAGGAGAAGGAAACAGTCTATCCCATCTTTCTATGGACTTGAATCAAAGATGTTTATCAGCAGAAGTGTTGATTATTCTTTGATCAAGTAATGAGAGGTGTTGACACGTGGTTCGTTGGGTGTGTGGATGGGAGTTCAGAGAACTCACAAACTCCATCACCCTCTCCACTCCTGCTTTTTTAAATCTGCTATTTTTTCAAAAAAGTTGTTGCCCCTCAATCTGATAAATAATATTGGAACCACACAGTACATATGAAATTAATCTTGATGGATAAAGGGCCCACAAGCCTATCTTTCAAAAAGGTTTATCCAAAATGTTTCTTTTCCAGAACTTGAACATGCACCATTATGTCTGATGTTCTTTGTTTTTGTGCAACAAAGAACATTATTTATTTATGCCAACATTGCATGGTAGTTAACCCCCTAGGTCAGACAGTATATAAGCTTTGAGTCTAAGCTTATTGGCTGATTAGAATTATGGCCACAGCAAATTAACTCTTAGGCCTAGTTACCTCTCCACCAAATCCCCCAATACGGTAAAGTCTTTAGGAATAACATGCCTATTTCATATTTGCTGTGGAGTTGGAAAAAATGATCTATGTAAAGTATTTAGAAAATATCTTACCTTGTGCATAACTATTTTGAATTACTTTACTACCATTAAATAACAGAATGAAATGTTATCAAGATCTTAAACATGTTTTTAATAATGAGTTTTTCAGAGATCTTTCATCTGAAGAACAACTTTGGAATTTAGAATGCTCACATTGAACTGCACAGACAGAAGGGCAAGGGGGGAAATAAGGGAAATGGAAACAGACTGAATAATCCCCACTTTCTCCCAAGATAGACATTAATAGAATGTATTTGGAACACATTCCAACCATTAAACAATGCATAAAACTTGGTTATTAAAAAGCACTTTGGCATTATCATCTTTTGAGTGATGTTTATGCTGGGTAATAAATCATTAAAAGTTCAGATTCCCAAACTCTGGATGTCCTTAGGCCTTCAAATTATTTAGCCAAGCAAAAATAATTCTCATGCTAATGGGGGCAAAAAATTGGATTCCCCAGTTTACAGAGTACACCAAACTGAACAAAATTGTCAGCATAACATTTAAATTACTTTTTTGATAAGCTTGGCTATTTACAAATCATCAGACAATTACATCTTCCAAAAACTATTTAGCATCAATTCACTCTGCCTTTTCAGTAGTGCACTTGACTAATTCCAAATAAATTGAAAAAAATTACCTTGCAGATTGCAAGAAACTGACCAAAAACAATCACTAGAGTTTTAAATTGTGTATTGTTAAGCAAAGGAGTTTTCCTGTGGTTCATTGCTCATGTTCCAGCCATTAACCCTTACAACAGAGAAAGACAATAAGCAGAAGACCTATCTTAAGAATTACTACAGAACAACTTTCATGAAATTGTAGATGTTACCTTCAATGACATAGTGTGAGGTCATGGCCTAATATGCTCTGAACCTGTAATTTCCTTTACTATAATCTTCTACTTAAAAAAAATTAGAATGAAAACACTGATGTCAATATTAGGGGATCCAAATCTAGACCCTAAGTATCAATAATAGCATTCTCCAGGAAAACACTAAAACCAGTAAGGCTGACTCCTCATGCAAGGAAGCTAGTGAGATCTTCAGGATTCCACTCTCCTCCTTCCAAAACTGGCTGAGTTGTCTTGTAAAACTTGCTATAAGAAGGAAGTATTTCTTTCTCAAATCACAGAGATTAGGCAACAATTTCTCACTCCATGTACAGGTAGACTGAGGTCAGAAGCCATGCAGAGCTTGATAAATGCTGTTTCAATAAACCCAGATTTCAGACATGTATGTATGTATGGGGTGTGGAATACTTTGTATTCCAAAAGAGACTACCCCTTTTATTCAAATATGCCTCAGCTCTCTCCTCATTCAATTGGCATTTAATCAAAGAAAGCTTTTAGATTATGTGAATTTCAGCATTCTTGAAGAGAAAAATAGGACGGTTCACTTAAAAATGAGTAAAATGCAATTGTAACAAAACCATCAAAAGTAAATAAGTTGGTGTTTTACTTTTGTCTGAACCTTCCTCTGGTATTCTGTTTGCCTTGGCTAAGGTGGCAGTGTGGACAAGAAGACACGTCTCCCCGAATCAGCACACTGCCCCCCATGTAGCCGTGTCTTCGAGCATGCACATCCTTGTGAGCCGGGCTAAACTGGTGTGATGTTTGGTGTGAACCACTGAGGAAACAAATTGTTCTTGATCAAAAGATGGGAATGTGGAAAGTCTTGATAGATACAATGTCCACCAAAGATATTTTAAAATCCAAAGAAAGAAATTCAAATGGAACTAAAAGAAGAGATAAAGTTATAAGAGAAAGACAAATATAAAGGGCACCTCCCATATCAGCTTGTCTGGGTTCTATTCTGCTCCCAAAGAAAAGAAGGGGCATCGGAGGGGTAGGCAATCTTTGGCTAAATGATACATTACACTTTCACCTTATAAATCAGGGTCTTGTAGGGACTTCTGGAAAGGTGAAAAGATTGCCGTTGCTCCAGTTCATCCCTGCTATCAAGGGGATGACATTATAGGACAGTGATTAAGTAAAGACATATTAACAGTCCAATGGCCAAAAATCCTCCACTGAGGACAGTTTTGGGCAAAAGTAATTAATTTGATTTACAACAGCTACTGGTCCTAGAATACACTTGAGCCTCCTGTCTCTCTCTGTAATTGTTTAAAGAAAAAGAAAGAGAGCAAAAGAGAACACAGAGAAATGTGTTAACCCTTTGTTATTTATCATACAGTTGTCATTCTTATCTTAGAAGTTATTTTATTCACTATATGGTCCAAGGTTTAATTTCATCCAAAAGTCATAATAGTCTCTTAGCTGAATTGCTTATAACTGATCATTAATTTAGCTTCAGGGCATGAATACGGAAGAAAAAAAGGATAGCAATTAAATTTCAATTGGCTATTTTTTAAAGCTGCAAACAGCAGAATCTCCATTTCAATTTAATTAACTGGGAGAAAGTTAAAGAAACAAAAATCTTGCACTTTCATATTTTGTACTTTTACATATAGTGCATGCTCTCTCAAAGAGATTCCTAGATTTATAGGAGTTAGACATAAAAGCAGTAAGAAAACGGATAGTGGTGACTATATAGGACCATTGCCATTTGCCATTATGATTAATTTGTTCTGTATTTTGCCACTAACTGAAACAAATAGCATCAGAGAAAGTGGGGTACTCTCTATTTCCTTTCTTGCTCACTTTTGAGCCACCTGGAATGTCAAAGGTCTCTGCATACCACGAAGCCTGAAAATTTGTAAAACTATCCCAGAAAGAAGCTAAAAATGAATTTTTTTTTTCAGTGCATGAAAAAGAAGTTAGTCCTTGTAGAGCAAAAATATTCCTCTCCTGATAAGAATGGTGAAGTGCAAGAAAGGGGAAGAAAACTAAAGTAGAAAATTATTTTCCTTTAATTCATAGAAGTCATTCTCTCTTTTCTTTTCCCATTTGTTGCCCTGCCAGGCCAAAGCCAACTTTATGTTTAGGTAGAGAATTCAGACCAACCAAGTACTATAATATGACATGAGAATAACAGATCTTGTTTTTGATCTAAAACCACACTGGAAATTCAGTCATTATTGCTATCTTTTTGAAACTCTCTGAATGTAAAAGTCTTTGCAGAAATGTAAAAATAGTAATAATGTGACTTTTTAATGGGTATGGAGATAATAGTTGGTTTGTTTTTCAGAAGTTTAACTGGATAAATATCTGGAAAGGACATGCTGTTTAAGCATACTGAGAGGGAGATAAAGTGGAGATGTTTGAGTTTAGACATAAGAAAATGCATTCCACTGTCATGTATAACTAATTAGAGCAAATTAAAAAAATAATTTAAAAAAAAAGAGAGAGAGAAAAAAAAGAAAGTCAGTAACAGTATACTTGAAAGTTTCTATGGTCTGTCTATCTACCTGTCAATCATTTATATATCTATCTCTGAAGAAAGAAAAAATGAATGGTGGATAAATTGATGATATATGTAGAGATAAATAATTATAATAAATGTGGACCTGGTCTCAATAACATCATGTCTTCTTTCACATTTGTCAGAATTTCTGTTTAAAGACTAACTTCAAAGTGTCTGTCTTGTCCTGAGAAGTTTTCAGTGTTTATGTCCTGAGTTGGTCTTTCTTCCTTGAACAGCATTCGGGCAGGTATGTTAGGTTCCTATCTCATCTACAACCTGGGACTGAAACTGAGGTAATTATCTAAGCAAGCCTTGCTTACCTTACCTATATGATTCCTTAAATATTTATTGATCCCTGCTTTGTGCTAGGTTCTTCTCTTGATACAGAGAATACAATAGTGAAACAAACAAAATCCTTGCTCCTCAGGAAGAGACACAATGAAAAAAATTTTACATGTAGATGTTTACTAATATGGGAAGTGTTTATGGAGAAGAGAAGAACTGGGTGATGAGATTGGTTACCACCATGGGGTAAGCAGATTTACTGAAGGAAATTAACAAAGGCCATCCTGATCAGATTAGAGCAAAGATATGGAGGAAGGACTTGAAGAAATGAGATAATGCAGGTAAATCCTAAAGGCACCAAAGTTTACACTGGGAACAAGCTGATGCCTTTCCAGATTCATTGAGGAGACAAATGTATCCAGAGTGCACAGGGTGATAAGGAATGCTAGAAGGTACGTACTAAATGTTAGGGACCCAGGGTGTGGAAAAGAAAGCTCAGATCCCATTCAATAGTCTTGCAGCCATTTTAAGAATTCTGCTATTGCTGTCACAAGAAACTACTGGAGGATTTTGTGTGGAAGAAAAACTTGATAGTATTTATATCTGATGTAATGTGAATGATAACATCTACGTCCCTGGACTGCTATGAAGATAAAATGAGATAATGCCTGAAAAGTCAGCACATAAAAATTGCCAGCAAGCTTGATCAGAGCTTGCTAAGTCTAAATATATAAATTGTAACAAACCTGTTCCATAGACTTGTCTGCTTTGTTAGCATTCCTTGATGTGGGATTCAACTCCCAACTTTTAACTTGTTGAAAATAGATCTGTCTTATGCTTTTCTCTTAATCAGAGAACCTAAATTTATGCCTCACATAAGATTTTTATGAATTGATTGATTAGTATAAATATTAACAGAAGTGGTTAACTGAACTAGGCACCAGCTTCCAACGCAAGGCAGTGGTATCATTGATGAGAAGGAAAATCCAAGGTAGGCTAGGAAGCATCTCCTTGTGAAGAATTGACCTATTCCATCCCTGGTTACAACTCATTCAGTCTCTTGTTCCTTATTCTTTTCTTCCTAATTTCCCTCAGTGCCTAACAAAGAACAGGCTGTAATATATTTAGAAGGGCTAAGAGGATGCAGCTGGCATCTCTCTTCCGCCATGTCACAGTGGATAGCTCACCAGTTCTGGTTCTTGGCTGAGCTCTGCTACCTTGAAGAGTAGGATCTGGGTGGGCTTCAATGCCTCTTTGCTTCAAGTCCAGAATCAGGAGTCAAGAGCATGTTGTATCATAAGACATAGGAAGTGGTGATAATCAAGCATGGAAAGGTGCATAAAGTCACTTTTTAAAATTGTCTCAGTGCGTCGGAAGCACCCCAGACACTACATGATCATTTAAAATTAGTTAAAATTAGTTAAACAAATGAGGTCAGTAAATAATTAGGAAAAAAAAGACTAATGTGTACTGTAGTGGTCAGGGAAAGCTACCAGGGAAGGAGACAACCCTTAAGATGGACTACAGAGTCCAAACTTTTCAGCTACTCCTCAATCCAACATCAGGTTTCAGGTGAAGTCATACATCTTGCTCCTTAGCTTTGTTTAACCTCCTCACTTTGTCATCCTTTTTGCTTTTTCCATCTTTAAAAATTACAGATTTATATTGTATCCTATTTGTTCTATTATTTCAGATAGGAAGGCCCTCACTTATTCCTCATACTACCTCCCTGCCCCAGATATTATTGAAATTTATTATTTTTTCTTTCTTTTCCCTCCTGAAAATCTGAGGAAGAAATTCAAGGATGTACCTTCCAAGGTATTTCCCCTTAGAAATTCAGCCAGGACTCCTGGTTTATATGAACTCCTCCTTCCTCCAGCAGCCATTTTTGCACTCCACGTGTTCTCTCATTAATGTGCTAGAAATGTAGCTGATTGCCTCTGTGGCCCCTTAATTAAAGACAATTAAAAGTTGCTGGGTTACCATGGGGATGACTGATTACCCAGCGGAGTTCACATTTGAGAAGATGAACCCTCAATAGTCCTCTTGCATGAGAAGCAAGGACTTAGCCCTCAGGCCCCTTTATTTCATTCCCACAATACTAGGAAGTTACCCAAGCTTTTATTAAGGATGGAACTCTAGGTCCCTTATCTAATGGAGTCATACTACAAAACAATTTCTCAAGTGTCTCTTTATTCCTCTCTCCCAGGCCTCTTCTCGAATCTGCAATCACAGAATGGTAGAGACAGAAAGGTATTTAAAAAGGTAGTTAAACTAGTTAAGTAAGGTAGCCAAGTCAAGCAGGTTGCCTTTGCAGCCTGTTCTGTGCCCCAGATTTGGGGGAAGAGCCTCTGGTTCATTCCTTGTCCCCTTGCTCCTGGCCCAGTTTTCATTAGCTAGAACCTAGAATAAGGCAAACTGCCCCTGACGCTGAGCTGCAGTCCTTAGTTGACAAAGGGAGGCAAAGACTATACAGTGTGATTATTATTTCTTCCCCCTCTGGTTATTTTTCCTTGGACAAATCCCTGAGCTTTGATAATGGGCCACAGTATGGAGAAGGTGGAGAGAGCAGCAAAAATGATGTGTCCACTTCTTCTGATTCTTTAGAATGCTAATAACCGAGTGCATTCCCCCCCACTTCTTTTATCGTTGTATTATTGCTCTTTATTTTGCTTTAGTGAACTCCCTAATCTGATGCCTGATCCTATTTTCTTCAAGTTTTCTATGGAAGAGAATCTTCTTTAAAATGTCACTTTTTTAAAATGTCACTCACTGTGTTACCAAACCAGGTGCATTTTCAGTATGCCAATCCCTGAAGTAATTTAGGAATAAAGAGAGTGTATTTGAGGCAGTTAAATGTGAGAAGTGGGAGTCCTCAGACTCAACTCCACCTCTGAAAATAGAGTTTAGGGACATTTAAGGTATGAAGAAACAGGGTGGGGAAATGTGGCTGAAATTAAGAAAGACTGAGGTAATGATGGTCTATGCATGCAAAAGCAACATTCCTGTTCTTCACAGGACATATATTCAGAAAATGGCAGTGTTGGCATGATGGGAAGGTGGAAATTTTGGCACTCCAATGACAGGATTGCCCATAGTGTCCTTGTGCAGGCCCAAGTGAAGAGGTTGGTGGCTTCAACCAGTTGGAGCTCATGAAATATATTTCTAACCCCCTCTCTCACAAAAAAATTAAAACAATTATTAATAAGGTAACAATTCATCAGAGGTGTTATCTGTTAGTACAGCTAACCAGACTCTATGACTTTGCTGTTTAGTTAAGCAATTTCTAAAACCAGTGATGAGAGCAAGTAACTACAAACAAATTAAACTAGAGACTTATTCAGGTTTTTTCTAAGTTTCCAAATAAAGAATGTGTTCTTTGGCTTTTAAACTTTAGGGAGATAGACAGAATCAAGTCTTTCATAAGAGAAAATAATTTATTAATTTTGTTAAGAGAAATTAATTACAAATGTTATCCTATAAGTCAGTAATGTATATAATCAGTGCCTCGATTCCTGCTGGGGATCAGTTGCCCCACTCTGTCATTGTCATGTGAGACTGGGTTTTCTATACCCCCTGTGGCTGAATCTATCCACTAAGTGGCCATCCCACCACTTGATCAGGTTCTCTCCCACTCTGAGGATATGGAACCTCATGAAGAGAGGTCATACCATCCCTAGATATGTCCCCAAAAGATTTGCCTTCATTAAGTTACTGAAAAGGTATTTAACAGCTCTTGCCTTATGAGACAAATGAAGGCGCTTTTGGACGCTAATATGCTCCTGTATGAACTCACAGTTTCTCATCCCTTTGACAGGCCATCGAAGATATTGGAACTTGCTGTTTTCAGTGAATTCCATCCTCAGGAACTCCAGGTTGGTTCTCATCATGACTGTGCTGTCTAGACTGTTAATTGACCAAGGTGTCTTCTCTGTTCCAATATTTGTCTCTGATTTCTGCAAACGCATTAGTGTCCTACTAAAGACAGTCGAATAGATCTTTTTAGAGACTCCTATGCCTGATATTAGAACAAGAGATAATTAGTATACTTAAAGAAAGATCTCATTATCCAAATAAAATTATTTCATTTGTAAATTCAACTACAGAATAAAGCACTTTTAATAAACCTCATTTGCTGCAATAGCCTTTCTTTCTTTCTTTCTTTCTTTCTTTCTTTCTTTCTTTCTTTCTTTCTTTCTTTCTTTCTTTCTTTTTTTCTATTTTAGAAGAATAATTCACAAAAGTTTCAATCCAGAGAAAATAATGACAAGATGTATTCAATTTATCCCCTGTGTTTCTTCCCACTCCTTAATAAGTTATTCACATAACACACATTGCATTTGGATTCTAAAGAAAATCGTGATTGTTATTACTGTGAGCTTCTCAAATGCACCTTGCATGTAACACTCCAGCAATCCATGATTGATTTGCTGTCTTAAAAATAAAATAATCTTAATAATTTAAAAAAAAAAAACCAATAAGCAGAAACTAATTTCAGGAGGCTCCTTTGTATGTGTTAGATTCAGAGCATGGCACTTAGTGTTTTCCTCAGATAATGGAGCATAATAGGTGTGAAAGGCTGACAATTTGGACTTTGTGGGTGGCCAGGAGAGGGTCACTCATGGGGCCACCTATCCTTTGTTCGTGTGCAGCACAGCCATGTTTCAAGTAGTCCTGGGGTAAGGTTCCCTCGCACTGTGCTCTCAGCAGGAGGTGAGCCTGACCTGTAGAGACCACCTCCGAGAGTGTGTGTAGTTCACTTTCCAGAATCGGCTCTGTCCTTGATCTCCGTGCTGTGACTGACATCAAGGTGACCAATTAGTGGGCACCGTGATGGTGTTTTCTGTGATGTTGTAAGGGCACAGAGGTCACAGGCGATTCAAGCCCAGCTAAATCCCAGGAGGCTGCACAAAGCCATGCCTCTGAAGTCTGACTTCAACACAGCATACCGCAAATGAAGGTATGGCTCCTTTTTTGAACTTGACCAGGAACCTGCTCACTGAACAGGTGCCTGAAATGCAGCTTCTACAGCAATTTTGAATAGCAAAGACATTTACTGATTGCCAAAACCCAGCTTTACCCTGTGACAAAGTAAAGTGGATCACTCTCAAGGGGAGACGAAGGCTGGAAGACTACGAAGGAAAAGATAGCTTTTAGGGTTTTAGGGTTTAGGGGGCTAAACTGTATAGAGAGTAGTAATACATCAACAGTTTCTTTCAACTTCCTTCTCTGCCACACAATTTGGTAATACGCATTTTACATCTAGGTAACAGTTATGTAATCTTATTTTGTATCTTATTAGAATACACAAAGAATTTGGCTACTCTAACAATCTTGTGAGTTAAGAAGATTGTCTTCAAATATCTAAGGTAGAAATTGGAGACATCTTGAAGTCCATGGTGTTTTGTCTTCATGAATATGCTTTACTTCATTTAGTTGGCGATAGCACTAGGCCAGTCCACTAAGCCCAATATAAGGAGTCAGACAATTCCCTGATGGAGAGGCCAAGGGGCTCAGTACCAGCAAGACAGGCAGCCCTGGGAGATTTAGGCAGGAGCAAGAGACATCTCTGATGATCAGAATCTGGCATATGGAAGATCAGAGACCATCAGCAAAGCATAAGTCAAAAACCAACCCAAAGGTGGATGTTTAAACTGTAGATAGACTAGTTCTGTGGATTGATTTATTCTACTGGGACACAGCTGTGCTAGGCTTGTCAGATTTAGTAAATAAAAATACAGGCTACCAGGTAGATTTGAATTTCAAAAACAAAGATTTTTTTCACATAAATATGTCCATATACATCCTATACACCTATGCACCACATACAATATTTTTAGTGTACCTGCCTTTTAACTGCAATCTGTCACAATGAGTTTAGATGTGGAGTTTTCTGCTTGTGGTGTCACATTGGTGCTCAATAAATTTAAGATTTGGGAACATTTTGGTATTCAGATTTTTAGATTAGGGGTGCTCAAAATGAATATTATTTTCCTCTCAGTCTATTTTCTTCTGAGTGAAAAATATATCAGGAAATAAATCAAAATCACTATTACTCGCAGTCTTTTGATGTTATAGTATGTGGTCAGAGCTGGTTTACAGCATCCTTCTGATTTCTATTTGCTTCACTTCATCCTCTGGTATTCAGAGTTCTCTTCATTCCTTTTGCCATCCACATTCCCCCAAACAAAATCGACCACTTGTCTTCCTATGACTGCCCCACCACTGCACACACACACACACACACACACACACCACAAACACACATACAATCTGTTCTCAATTTCCTATAAACTGTCTAAGGCAAATTCTACAGACCAAGTCATTCTGTTCTAATGAATAGCAAAATTTTAAATCATTTACACACATAACCCTTCAGAGGCTTATCTTTATTTGATGGTTAAATTATGAATCTCCAGTAGCCAGTGAGAGGACATTTTTAGAATAGGGAGGTTCTGGGGTTTTTTGTTTTTGTTTGCTTTTGTTTTTGTTTTTGTTTGTGTGTGTGTGTGTGTGTGTTTAAGTCACATCACATTGAACTCTGCTTGGAATTAAAGATGGCTCTACCTTCAGGGAGTGGAGTAATCTTGGACTCTGGGGTTATATTCAGTCTCACTTCCAAACCATAGTCTGCTCTCTTAGAGAACACATAATAATGACATACCCTATGCCTTTGATCTGTCTCCTAAGTTTAGCCTTATACATTTCATCAAATTCTGAAAAGTGCCTTTTTCAATAGGGATTTTAGTTTTCCTGATGACTGTATTCCAAGTCACTGCTTGCTCTTCCAAAAAAAAAAAAGATGGAGAAACAAGTTAAAAAGAACTTATTGGTATAAACCCCAAAGCGATACACAAGAATCTAGTTATAATATAAACATTGCTTCATGATTTTCAGATGAGAAAGGCTATAAAATGTGCAAATGCCAAGTGTCATTATAATCACAGAGTTCATCTTTCTAAAGAAGCTCATAATTTCTCAGACATTTACAACAGCTCTCTCTGCCCCCATGGAGATGAGTTATAATCAGATACAACCACAGGCCATTGTCTCTGAGCCAAACTCAGAGGCAACCTCCATTAAAAAATACCAACATTATTCATTTGTCTTTATTTTGTATAGTGATTATATCTGGGGAACAAGACACCAGACCAAAACAGAGGTTGGGATGCTACTGCATTTTAATCCAAGAACATATTGCTACTCTGATTGGCATTTGTGTAGACAAAGGGACAATAACCATTTACAGCTGAAAACCTCTTTCTTTCCCCCTTGACTATTTATCCTTTCTCTTATCATCCTCCATTTTCCTTCCCTTTTTCTCTCTTCATTCTTTCCTATGCATCAGTGCTATGGTCATTGGGGGTAAAGCCAGGGAAATGTTCTTGAAGCAACAACTAAATAGTCACTGGCTTTTCTAGGGCTCCAGTTTAATTTCATCTTGGTTTGTTGTGGTAGAATATCAAATTGTATTTACTAAACAGAAGAAAACGAGCCCTTTCGTCTGCTTTGCTCTCTCATTCTAGTTTTCTCTATTTCTTTGAACTTATTTTTTTTCCTTTCTCAGAAATAGACTTTAAAAATGCCCATTAGTACAAATAAAATTAACCTGATCAAGCTGTTTTGACTAGAATGGCAAAATGTGCAGAGTCCAGTTATCATCTGTTGTCCTGGTATGTGACTGCTCTACTATCTTCTGTACAGGTGAGAAGGGAAAGCACCCTGATAGGTAAATGTCTATCTTAGCTGGTCCCATATGTTTCTATAACTTTGAAATCCACTCTCCCTCTTATCTTGCCTTTCATTTATTCAAAGTCTTCATTTTTGCATTACTGATTTTCTTCTTCTATAATATCATTTCCATAAATCTCAAAACACATTATACTTAAAACAATGACTACTACAAGCAAAAGTAATCTTCCTAAAAATCCAGTCCTTACGTTTTTCTTCTCCCTTTGGAGTAAAACTTCTCAAAACATCTGTATTCCTGCTCAGCATCCTCTATGTAGATACACATTTATGCTTCTTAGAGCAGGTAGTCATTCTCATCTCACTTCATGCTATTCTTGTCAAGTTTGCCACCAAGTTATTAAATCCAGCGGACAATTCTTATGCTTTCATCTATTTAAAAAAAAAAAAAAAAGTTAACTTAGGGTGGGGTAACTACAGACTGATGGCATAAATAACAAAAGTTTTTCTGGAAAGAAAGCTTGATTCAATAAAAATGAATTGGTATTAGAGGAATGATGTGATTGATAAACTAAGTTCCAGCCCCTTTCAACTGAGAACTAAAACCGTGATTGTAGGATTGTATAATTGGAAAATTCATAAGCCAACAGAACAGTTTCTATGTAACTACTAGAGGTATTAGGGATACATTCATGGAACAGTGACATTGAAAAGTTTAGTTTTTTTGTTTTGTTTTGTTTTGTTTTGTAACTCTGATGGCATAATAATAGTTTCCTGTACTCTGCATTGCTGGTGGTTGCAGAGGACTTGTGAAATTGGTGATTAGGCTTATCTGTCTAGAACAGTCTCCGAATTATTTTATCTATTTTTCAATATGGTATGAATGACCTACCTTCTCAGCCAAAATTGATTTAATAGCATGCAAATTCATTTCTTTCAAGATCAGGTATTGATGCTTAAAGAATGTTCCTGCTTTCAGGGCTGCTTAATTGTGAGGTATGTTTGCCCAACAGGGAAAACCTTACACTGCTGAACTTAGGAGTCCTGTTTCTGCTTTTAACTTTTCTCATCTTCACTTTTCGTCTGGCTATCAATTGTTAGAGTTCCCACAGCCTCTAATCTGTGAACTAAGAAAACAGAAAAAAGTGTGCCAAAATTGTCTCCAATTGAAGATCAAGGGTAAGCTGAGTAATGTCTGAGTATATGTCTTAGTTCATTTTGTGCTGCTGTAACAAAAAGCATAGATTGCCTAATTTAGAGAGAACAGAAACTTCTCATCCTTTTGGAGGCCCTGAAGTCTAAACTCAAGGCACCAGTGATTTCAAAATTCTGGAGAGATCCAATATCTTCTCCCATGAAGGCATTTTGAATGCTGTAACCTCTGGAAGGGAGAAGTGTCACCCCTTCAGGTGGCAGAATATTGAAAGGCAAAAGAGCAAGCCCTTTCTTAAGGACACCAACTCCAATCCCTATAAATGGTTCTTATAATTCAGTCACCTCCCAAAAGTCATATCTCTCCAAACTCTCACTTTGAAGATAAGGTTTCAACCTACAGTTTAGAAGTAACAAACATTAAAAGCTCAGTACTCTGAGAATGACACAAGACATTTTGAATATTTAAGACCTTTAACATCCATAGTCCACCTAGATAGGGCAAACTTCCTTACTCATTTATGTCCTAAGCTTTTTCATTCCTAAGTGTTCATGTCTTAATCAGTATCATGCAACTATTTTTGAGATCCAATATTTAGAATTCTATTTCAACTATTAATTTCCCTGGAGTCCTACAACCCAGATTAATCTCCTATCTTCTCAGGTACTATTGCTTTAAATGTCTAAAATATATTGATACTTAGTATACTACTCCTTATATCGTTATCTTTCCCTAAATTTATATAGTCTCCACAAGCAATTTATGAGCTATTTGAGGTCAGAATCCAGTTTCATTCTGTTATGTTTTGTTTTACTTTATTTGTTTTATGTATTTATATTCAGCTTGTTCCAAAAATATTTAAAGTGTCTAAAAATTTACAATCCTGTAAGAATGAAAAGTTAGAATGACCAAAAATCATGGTAGAAAATAAGATAAAGTCAAGGGCAAGATTAATACACAGAAAAGTTTGCAGAATTTCTCTACAATGTTTTAGATGGGTTGTTAAGTACTTTTCCTTTCTAGTAGCCAACTCAAGGATGAATAGGTGATTGAGTGCTTGGTTTACAGTAGGTTTAAAACAGACAAACAAATAAACAAATAAACAAAACCTGCAGTTGCTCAGGAAAAAGCCTGCTTATTCTTCATTTTCAGAAAAAATATCTCCAGGGATCTTCATAAACCCAATGTTGTGTCAAGTAGTGAACAAAGTTTTTAACAGCATCTCCATATTAAATATCAGCCAAAGGGTTTCATCTGGCTATTTTGTATAATGTCCCTTGGCTCAGGCTGAGACACATGATCAGAAATTAGGTTTTCTACACTGTTATGCTCACATTGATTCAGGCCATTGATATAAACAATATTCAAAAGAAAAACAAGCTGCTGTATGCCCCTGGAAGAAGCCAGCACACAAATTGAACACACACATATACACACCCTGTGAATGTTCATTTTAGATTAGTTTGTGCTTTTATTTGGCTCTGGGAGTAAATGGGACATTTCTAATGAGTGCTCATCATTTTGGCAGCCAGACTACGCACAGATGATATGAGCCGCTAACCACCAGGGACAATGTTTGCCCAGATGTGACTCTATCTTATGCTACAAAGCATTGTAAATGTCAAACCCCTGGTTGGTATGCAATTCTCCATTTACCATACACAAAGCCTGCTGGAGAACAAAAGGTGCCAGATAGGGATGTGTAAATCATTATAATGGGACCAACAGATCAACAGCATCACCCCTTAGAAATAGGATGGCCTGAGGTCACGCTTCTTAGATCACTAGCCCCTTTTCAAAATGTCCTTTTTTTGTTTGTCCTGTTTTTCAAGAGGCACCATGGGCTTTTTGTAATTAAAGTTGTATTGATTTTGTATTTTTAAAAAAGGATTATAAAAAGGCTAGCATGAACCAGAACAAAGGCAGATAATGGATGGTAAACATGAGGAAAGATAACAGTCCAGAAATGCTCTCATAATAATTCTCATATACCTGCTTCCCAAAGTTGATTCACATACTACTTTGTTTCAAAAGCTGTGGGATATATTGGAGGTTTCCAAGAGTGGACCTAGGCAGTGGCTTACATTCATCATAGCAATTATGTTGTAGTCTCTCTGTTTTCAAAATCTTCAATTTATGTTAAGTGAAATGCTTCCCCCACCACACCCCGATTGCAAACCCCATAGTTGCGACCTGGGGCATGATGACAAAAGGTCTCTTAGAACTCCAGGACTCCCTATTGTCCAGCCAGGTCACCATCCCTAGGTGGCCAGGCCGGTAGAAGTCTCCGGAGACATATTGAGGTAACAATGAGCTCTGCTATAAAGACTTCAAAGGTAATTGGGAGCACTAGAAAGAAAACCCTGAACACTTCTGCAACTCTGCCCTCCATGTCCAGTGATGCTTTTCGATCCCTTTAGGGGTATTAGTTGTGGGGTGTAATGTGTAATCAAATGACTCACTTCTGTCAACTCTGATTCTGGAAGGTGGTCATCAGATTAGGAGTACCAAAAATTTCCCCAACACCACCCTCTGAAAATGTCTCCTGAATTACATCTGCAGTCTGCCACTGAACTCTGTGGCATGTCACACCTTCCTGCCTTCCTCACTCTACCTCTCTGATCTCTGTCTGAAGAACACTCAAAGGGACTACTGTGTCCAACCAGGATGTGACTGGGAAGGTGGGAATACCTCCTGCCACTCCCAAAGCCATTAAATTGTACAGTTCTCCTTCTGGGTTGTTTTCTAAGAGAATGAAGATGGTGCCCTCTCTACACTACTGGATCAACATTTCTCTTCCTGACCTCCATGGACTGCTGCCTCCTCATGTGAAATCAGTAAATTCACTGATCACACTTAGGCCCAGATCTGAGAATTGAACCCAGGGGACAGGGCTCATGTTGCTCTCTGTTTTCTCTCCTTCTCTGCTCCTTTACTGCCCCTCTGCCCCATTCCCCAGGGTTCCCTATACAAATCTCCTCTCCTTTTGAGTCAAAACCTAAGCATTGTTGTTTGCAAATCAATTCAGATAAATGAATTGTTGTTATTCGAATCTCAGTTTGTGTAGGAGATTGAATCTAAAGAGAAAATGAGATGTTAGATTAGCAATGGTTTCCATATAGCTATTTGTTGCTTACTAGCTGGCATGCATAATGGGGATGTGACTAAGCCAATCAGACAGATATTTGGAATAGCTAAATGAAGGTGATTGATGTGATATGTGTGAAAATTACAGGGGAAAAGTTTAGCATTTTGAGTCAGAAAGCCTGTGATCTAGTTACAGCTCTGCTACTAACTAGTTGTGGAACCCTAGGAAATGTAATTTAAATTTCTAGACACAAATATCCTTTTTGTATTCAGTGTAGGAATACAGGTATAATGTCTAAGTCACTTCCAGCTGTATGCTTTCGGGAGAATAAATTTCTGTGCTAGTTGCTTGGTACCAAACAGGGATATATTTTCCAGGTGTATCTTTGAAACCTTACTAGGTCCTAAAGAGAAAATCTACGGGCAGTCGCTAAATCAATATTTAAGGACTGTTTGCTTCGAGCAAGGCTTTATGCAAACACCAGGAGAAATCTGAAAGCTCTTAAGACATAATCTTTGGTGGAGTAATTTTACAAGATGAAAGAGCTACGTGTTTAAATGAGGTCCATCTGTGATTTAGGCACCAAGGAGTAGAGTAAAGTCCTTTGTGCTTCCTGTGCTATGTGGGGAGAGGTTCTGTAGAGACTGGGCAAATGTGTCTTAGAAAGAATCAATAGGAGTCAGTAATGTGTTTGCTGGAGGAGGAGAAAATGCAGCCGGCTGGTGGCAGTCATGGAATTCCATGGAAGACATTTGGAGTTCATCCCATTCACCCTAAGGAGAAACCAGAGGTTTCTGCATTTACCAGGAGAGTGAACAACTGTATTTTCAAGATAAAGATTTCCCTGTGAAGATTGAATGTTGATTCCATATTAACCTTTAAAATCTGAGGTGAAGCTGAGAAAATCTGACTTAGAAAAATAAAGAAATGACATCACCACCATCTTTTAAAAACATCTATGAATGTGGTTTAAAAAAGCTCATGGGGGGCCTCTTCTTAGGCAAGAAGAGATGAAGAAACAAACATGAATATAAACTCTACATTTGGTTTGTGCCTTGAAGCCATTGGCATTAATTAAGATTCTATGGCTTCCAAACAATTATGACATAATTAAAGTAAGATTCTTTCTACAGTAAAACGATAAGAAATGACTTTTAGAAACCATGGGAACCATTAAAACGGCACATCAGTATCAAAATGAGCAATATTTACTAGTATTAGCACTATTAAAATGCCTTTTGAAGACAAACTTGGGCAATTATTACTCAGAACAACTCGCATTTGGAGATATAGAGCAGTGATAATTAAATCCCACACTCTATATATCTCTCTTTTTTGTGTTTGACAGAACAGTCTTTAAGAGGATCTGTTTTAATGGCATTGAATTAGCAAGAAATTCAAACAGAGAAAGGGCACTTAGCAGGAGGTCGGTATTCAAGGAGACACAGCCCTCATTATTATTATTGTTATTTTTATTATTATTCTTACTCTTTTGGAGGTGCTAAAGCTCCATTTGTGGGATTGGTCCATGCACAAATAAGTTCAATCTCTGGCTCATAAACTTTCTCTAATGGGTGTAGCACACCCTTAATTAAAATGGACAATGCACAGCTAAGCTGGATGATTATGCAGGTCTAATAGATGGAGCACTTGAGACTTGGGTCATTGGTTTGGATCAAATGGTGAGCCTGTGTCCAGCTGATCAAAAGCATCTTGCAAAATGAAGTCAGACTTTTGAGTAAATTTTGAGGCCTTCAATGCTGGAGAGACAAAAACATCAATCCAATTAAAGAGAGTCTTGACAGAGACAAAGGATGGATTATTTTCCTTCTCTTATGTATATGTTTCAATGCATGCATAGGAGGAATGTGTATTTAAAATGAAAATAAAGAAAAGGCAGCAAGAAGTCAATCGCTCCTACTCATTTGGACCACAGGATTGAATCCTGGTGGCCCTTTGGAGGACTTTATGAATTAAAAATGGGAACACAGGTGCCACTCACACTCGCTAAACATATTTCCAATCTCAATTTTTTTGTCGCTTTTTTTTAAACTGTCTTTATTGTTTTAATTAGTTATACATGATAGTAAAATGCACTTTGATACATCATATATAATGGAGTATAATTTCTCATTTTTCTGACTATACGTGATGTATAATCCCGTGGGTCATGTAATTATGTATGTACATGGGGTAATAATGTCTGATTCATTCTACTATCCTTCCCATCCCATAGCTCCTCCCCTCCCTTCACTCTCCTCTACCTAATTTAAAGGAACTCTAGTCTACCCTAGCATCCCCACCACCACGTTGTGAATTAGCATCCACATATCAGAGAAAACCTTCGACTTTTGTTTTTTTTTGGGGGGATTGTCCAGTCTCTAGTTTAATGATCATCACAAGACAGTTACCAAAAGAGAATATGGGAATTTCCTCCCCAGATATTGATGTCCTAAAACAGATGTGAAACATGGGATATGAACAGAAAGGATGAGAAGGGACCAAAAGTCATACACCAAGAATGGAATCTGACCTTCACTCTTCAAATATATAATAGGAAAGGATGAGGCAAGGAACATCTACTACACTCAATACTCAGTTGTAAGATTTGTGTTCCAACTCAATTTTTGTACTCTTTCATGGTTTCAAAGTCTTAAGGCATTGATTTGAACCATTTTGTATGCAGCTATGATTTTTTGTTAAGCTGTACAATGTGGGAAAGAAAGCACACTTCTAGAGTCTTTTCCTGTGTTTGAAAGTTAGTTTTGAAGGAAAATAAAAAATTCTCAATCATCAATCAACCCCAAATTAATAGTTGTATTGGAATTTAGGTCATTGCCTTCTGCATTTTAAGTGTTGCTGACCACTGTTTAAATGGTCACTAGAGCAGAACACAGTGATGCATGCCTGTAATCACAGAGTCTCAGAAGGCTGAGGCAGGAGAATCTTGAGTTCAAAGCCAGCCTCAGCAACTTAGCAAGGCCCTAAGCAACTTATTGAGACCCTGTTTCTAAATAAAATATTTAAAAAGGGCTGGGATGTGGCTCAGTGGTTGAATCCCCCTGGGTTCAATCCCTGGTATAAAAAAATAAATAAAATAAAAAATTTAAAAAGGCTACTAGGTTCTTTAGAAAATAGTCTTAGATTTCAAATGAAAAGTATCCATGCAAGGGAGGTAAAGTACTGACCCTCAGATCTCAAGAGAGACAACTGAGAAGGTAATAGCATGCAGGACTATGTGGGCTAGTGTTACTGCAGAATGAGGCAGTGGGTTTGGTATTACTGTTGAGTCTTTAAAAAAAAATCACACTTGATATCATGAATTTTCATACCATTTGCTTGCATTTTTTTTTTTTTTTTTTCACCTTAGACTACAAGTTCCTAAGAGGCAGGAGGCGTGAGCTGTTTGTGTGTAGGGACTACATCAGTCCTTTTAATATAGATTGAATATCCCTCATCTAAATATGTGAGACAAGAATTTTTTTTTGGAGGATTTTTTTTAAATTTTATAATATTTACATATATATAATGAAATATCTTGAAGATGGGACCCATAAACTAAACCCAAATTTTTTAATGTTTCATATACATTTTATACATATAACTTGAAGGTAACTTTATACAATATTTTAAATACAACTTCGCATGTTTGACTGTAACCAATCACATGAGGACTGATATGAAATATTCCACTTGTGGTGTCATGTTAACCCCCACAAAGTTTTTTTTTAGTATTTCAGATTTTGAATTTTTGGCTTAGGGATATCCAACCTGTTTTGGCAGAAACTCTAGACCTTTCTGAGCTCATGTTAGAGCCTGTCCCTTTAGAAGCAGAACCATACCATCGTTAATGCAGGAGTATTATTGTTACTGTTGGTTAAGTGAAGAAAATTTATCCTCGATCTGTAACGATTCACAGTTTATTTAGGGCAAGATGTCGATATGAAAGAAATGGAGAACAAGGAAGGTCAGATAAGAAGCCTTGACCTGTTCTGGTAGAGCCCCTCATTTACTTGACCTCATGGATGAGCTTTCAATTTCGCCATGGTTCCTATGTTGTCTTACATGCTATTAATCCTGCCCTTTTATTTTTCTACCAGGGATTAAACCCAGGGGAGCTTAACCATAGAGCCACATCCTTATCCCCAGCCATTTTCATTTTACTATTACTTTTTAAATTTTGAGACAGGGTCTGGCTAAATTGCTTAGGACCTCACTAAGTAGCTGAGGCTGGCTTTGAACTTGAAATCCTCCTGCCTCAGCCTCCGGAACCATTGGCATTGCAGGTGGATTAGTCAGCGTTCTCTAGAGGAACAGAATCAACAGGAAGTATGATTATAAAAAAAGGGGATTTATTAGATTGACTTACATTACTAGAAGCTGGATAGTCCAAAATGGCCATTTTCAGGCTGGAAAGCTGGAAGAACCAGCAGCTGCACAGTCCAAGAGGCGAAACCCCCATATCAAGAAGGATCAATGATGTTACCCTACTCAGAGACCAAGTCTTCTGGAAACTACCTGGAGAATCACTGATAGAGCCTGTTTTGGAAGCGTGAAGAAGGGAGAGTCTGATATCCTTAGATGATGGAAGGAGCAATCAAGAATCTATTCAAGAAGAGCCGAGCTTGCATCTGCATCTGCTTCCTTGTTCTTCCAACTTTTATTCCATCCTTTTGGGCAGTGCTGCCTATGCTCACAGAGGAATTCCACTTCAGTTCACTATCCTGCATTCTAATCATTCCTAGACACACCCTCATTGACACACCCAGAAGTCTCTTAATCATTAGCATCTCTTAATCCAATCAAGTTGACAATTCAAATTAACTATTACAGCAGATGTGAGCCACCTTGAATAGCAGCTTTGCATTTTTAATTCCCCAGAATATGTGCTTTCAGGCTCTCTATGGTCCATTTTATCCCACCTGAAATTCTGTCCTCCTTCCTGTTCACACAGTATTTAGAAACCACACCCTACATTTACTTGCGGAGTCACATGCTTACCTTGCTTTCCTTCTGTTCTTTTGTGTCTGTAGTCTTGTCTCCCTGGTGAGATTTAAACCTAATTTATGGTAGAGTTTCTTTCATTCTTCCCTTGTGGTGTCACACGATGTGGGGCACATTAGGTTTATGACTTTCAAAATGCTACTGAATAAATATTTTTGCAGAATAATTACAAATATATTCATCAGCGTATGGTAACCTGTGCTGAAATAACAATCAGAGTCCCAATTTCAATGACATAAATAGCAAATATTATTTTTCACTCACCAAGTTTTCCTGAATATTCCACTGTCTCCAGGCTAGTTAGCCTCTGTGTAATGGCTGAGTTGTACACTGCAGAATAAATACAATTTTTTTGCAGAATATTTACATATATATTCAGAATAAATATTTTTGCAGAATAATTACAAATATATTCATCAGCGTATGGTAACCTGTGCTGAAATAACAATCAGAGCCCCAATTTCAATGACTTAAATACCAAATATTATTTTTCACTCACTAATTTTTCCTGAATATTCCACTGTCTCCAGGCTAGTTAGCCTATGTGTAATGGCTGAGTTGTGAGTTGTACACGGCCTCCACAGACAAAGTAGCAGGGGAGAGGATTATGCAGCAGTGTCCTAGGCAAGCAGTTGAAGTTTATATTTCCATGGTCAAGGTAACTCACAGGATGAAGCCAAGTCCAAAGATTGAGAAAGGAATGAAACACTGGATGGCTCAGAAAGAGGAGCAACAGAAATACTAATAAGCAACTCTACTTTTTATACTTTAAAATACTAGTATCAAATAAAAAACTGTGGGAGAAAAGCAAAGGTTTCTATACAGAGCACTAGAAGAGAGAAAAGCTGATGAGTATTTGCCAGAAAAAAAAATTCAGAGGCAAAAAATCTTTATCATTAGATTTCAGTAAACACAGTCAAGGAATAAGATTTTTAGTACAATTCTTGATTTATATGTTAAAAAGCAAAATCAAACTGATTATTACATTGAGGGAGAACCACAAATTGCAGAGAGGATATATCAAGGATATGAATAAAAACTAATAAACATGTTAACAAATGAAATAAGTGTGACATTTTATAAAAGCAAGACTGGTTGCAAATTAAATTCATGAAATAAAAACGAAAGCTTTATGTGAAAGGCAAAGTAAAAAAAAAAATGCCTAATTAGATGGTAACATAGACTTGGGATGAGCAGCATCTGACAAGGAAAGATAAGCAAACACCTTGAATTATTGAGTGTATACAAATCAGCATGTCTCCACTCATTCCTGTCAAGGTTACCAGGAGCCAGACAAAGAGATGAATGACACACACCTTCATTATTTAGGCCAATTCTCTACTCTGGCTGCAGGTGATTGGGTTGCCCAGATAAACCATTTAATGTTTATCCCCAAGCAATGGGTCAGATAGCAATTTATCTCATTTGGTCTCCGAAGGAACTTAGAGAAAGAAAGAAAGTGGGAGAGAGAGAGAGGCCATGTAATTGCCAGTTCTGTTATCCTAGCATCTGAACTCTGAGTCACACTGATCTCTGACCATTTGCTTGATTGAACTACTGCTCACCTTTAGCATATTTTAAATACTAAACACATTTTATATATGCAGATTTGGTCAGAAAACCTATCAGAACCTGGGGGTAGTGTCTCCTGGAGAGTAGTGAGCCATTCTTCTATTCTGCTTATTTGATACAATATACCATTGCTGGAATACCTTCGACATAGACTAATAAAAACAAAAGTATAAGCCTGAGGATGGAGCAGAGAGATAGGGTGATTGCCTAGCATGTGCAAGACCCTGGGTACAATTACCAGCATGAAAAAGTAAATAAATTAATAAATAAATAAAAGGAAAATAAATAAAAATGAAAGCGTGCTTCTCTGGAATGAAGTGTGTGTCCCTGGAATGATCTGAATACACAGGATATTTTTACAGTCAAGTCAGTCGTGTATGATGTTGTTCACAGGTCAACAGACAGTGGAATAAAAATCACCAAATTTTTAGGATATTTCAAAATCACTGATTTCTAGCACCATTTAGTATAATCAACCCAATTATTGCTTGCATTTTCTTCTCTCTCCCCTTGTAACCATGTGTATAAATTTCCACTTTGTACCAAGTGGACTTGCCTAATATTTTTTGAGTGTCTGGCTAAAGTTATTTGGAATTTTTAATCTCCCTGTTTCCACACAAAATATTATTTGGTTTTGAGTATTAATTGAGAGTGTTTATGATGGCTTATGTATTTTACTACATGTTTTTTAATTGAATGGGGAAGCATGTCTGATAAGGGCCAAGTTTTCTTCGTGTTTGTGTCCCACCAACAACACAGTACCAAAAGCGGTGCTGTCTACATTATCGGCACTGTGTATCTACTTGTTGAAGAATATTGAAAGTAGACCCCATTGTGTATAAAAGTCACATCCTGATATCCTCATGTCATGTTTATACTGGATTTGAACTTCATTCTCCCCACAACCCTGATTATTCCTTCCTCTAAGGACATTTCTAACACATATTTTTGGGTCATTCCCTAAAGATAGTCCACAGTAATATTAATAAGGAAGTCTGAACCTCTTCTCTGTAGTTAGAGCACATAAAATTTTCACTTAAAACAAGTTGTACACTGCAAGTGATAAAATTTAAAAAGCATCCATATAGGTGGTTCATATCATGTCACAAGCTTTATGAAAGTTTAAAGGAAGAGATCTATGTGAACTAAGAAGAGAAATAGAATTTCTTCTCAGTGAAAATCCAATTAGAAACTCTGATCTTGGCCACATGTTCAGAGTCAAGTGCCATGTCTAGACACAACTACATATATAAAAAATAACGTTGGTAGTTGTATACTACTATGAAGAAAGTCTAGACCTAGTATTGCTAGGGTCATATTATTATCAATAGTAGTCCTACTACTAGTACTAGTATTTATAATATAATTACTGCTAGTAGTGATATTATGAGAAGAAAATAGAGAGGACATCATCCATAATTTCTTGTGCTCTTTTTTGCCTAATGTTTGCTCCTAACTGGTTTTTACCAGTAGCCCAGAATCTAAGTGATGTATAAACATACATATATGACTTCAAGAAATCTCTTTATGGCCAAGAAGACTAATGAAGAAAAACATTGAGAAATGGTTTTACCACAGTCTAAACCACAAATCCTGCATTCCTTTTATCTTCCTGGTCCTTGATGTGACATTGTGAACTATAAATGGTGTAAGGTCTGGTCTCAAATGTCTGCCACCCCAAATCTATGAATATAAACATTTCATAGCTTTTCTATGATAACTTTCACACAGCTGCATTTTTAAGAAGCATTAATGTAGTTTTTTGAATAAATTTTGAATTATTGTATCAATAAACATTATCCCTAGTCCCAAATTTAGTAAGTAAACAAAATTTATTTAAATAAAGAATTTTATTTAGAATTAGAAAAACAAGTGATTTGACTTATACTGTATATTTATATTTGTAAAGTAGAAGAGACACATGGAACAATATTTTCCAGAAAATTGAGGTTAAAAAAAACCAAAATTGTGTTTTCAGCAAAATCGCTGGATTTTGGGTCATTCCCTAAAGATAGTTCACAGTAATATTAATAAGGAAGTCTGAACCTCTGCTCTGTAGTTAGAGCACATAAAATTTTCACTTCAAACAAGTTGTACACTGCAAGTGGCAAAATTTTACAGACTTGTATATTTTGCAGCACTTCATGAGCAAGGTGCTGAAAACCCTTCTGTACCAGTCTCATCTTCCTTCCTGGATTGCAGGTGCTGTAAGGGTAAGGACTCTAGATTCTCCATTGTGCTTTCTGCAACATAGTTTCTGCAGCATACTGGATACAGCCTTCCTAAATGAATTGATCCAAGGTGGTCTGTGGCCTTGACTGATGAAAATCCACAGTCTAATTTGCTTTCCCTTCAAACACAAAGAGAATGAAAGAAGCTGAAAGACTTGCTTTGAGTTGAAGAATGCCTACAGCAGAGAAGACAAATTAAAAAATGAAATTATCACCATCCCTCCAGCTGTTTCTTCCTCACCTGATATGAACCTGGGTTTCATGAACAGTTAAATGGAATTTTGAACATATATAAGGGCTTAAACATATAGTTTTCTCTCACCAGTTGTGTACTCAGGTAGAATGGTGAAACTAATTTCTCACTAAATTGCAAGTTGTTCTTTTTACTTTTTATTTTTTGGTACTGGAGATGGAACTCAGGGCTGCTTTATCATATCCTTAGCTCTTTTTAGTTTCAGGGTTTTTGGCTTGTTTTGTTTTTGTGTTTTTCCACATGAGCACATGAAGTAGTGTCTTACTAAGTTGCTGAGGCTGTCCCCAAACTTGGGATCCTCCTGCCTCAGTCTCAGGAGTAACTCTGATTATAAGTACTTGAGACACCTCCCCGCAGCAATTTTTTTTTTTTAAAGATGATGTTGCTAATGTATGTTCAGATGATTCTTAGAAGAACATACCAGTCTGTAGCAGTTGGTTTTGGTTACACTGAGTTACCGAAGCTCATTTACTCCACAGTCTTTACTGTAGTAGGAGCAGATGATATCGGCTTCATCTGATGAATTGGAGCTCATCATGATATCCCTGGAAACCTGCACAGGGACTCCCAGTTCATGTCTGATGTTCAATATCAGGTGGAGATGCTTCTACACTGCGCTGTCCGGCTGTGTGTTCAGAAGGTGCAGAGTGCCAGTCTCTGGATCCCTCACTCTTTTGAGCTAAGTTCCAAAGCTTCAGGGATAAAGGCAGGAAAGGCCAGAGGGCTGAAATGGAGCAAATCACTCTCACTTTTCATTTTAGCCAGCTCTTTCACTTTATTGCCTCTTGCCTTTATAAGGCTGTGAGTGTCTCTGTAGCCTAGGAAAGAAACGCTTTCTCTCCAGTAAGTTCCATGATCAGTTCTCATCTTTCATCTGCTCCTTAGGTGCTTATGTTTATTTTCTTTACCAGGAAACCCCCCCCCAATAAAAGTTGCTTTATTTTGTATAACTTATTTTGTACATTTTTAATAAATATGATCTACATGTAAAAAATACAAAAAACAACTGGAAGTGAAAAACAAACAATAAACAAACCAGAAAATAAAATAATAACAACAATAACAGCAAAATAGCGCCTACTTTTTTTCCAATTACAGCCAACCGTTTACCAGTAGTGGAGCACATTTCTGGCACCAGCCAGCCTGTGTTTGTTTTTAATACCACTGTGTCTTGTCATATAATATAACAGCTTTTTATTTTCAATGATATTAACTGTCTGCAGGGAAAAAGAGGCAGAAGACCTCTCCAGGACCTGAGAGTCTTATAAATAAATGAGTTTTTTAACCTCTGCTGTAATACAGATATCTTTTCAATATAATATTAAGACCCTTTGTGACAGGATCTGTCATTTTAAATACAAAAAACACTATGCCCATGGAATAAAAATACTTACTTGGCAGATGAAAAATATTTATGCTCCATTTTTACTTCCTATGGCTCACAGTACAGAATTCTTTGTTGTTCCATTCTTATGAGAAGGTAAGATATGGTCAAATCATAATTAAATAGATGCCAGATGACTAATGGTAAACTCAGAGGCAGGAGCTTTCAATTTGCCTCATTTCCTTAGTTCTGTTATCTCCATCAGAGTATCAAATAACTAGACATCTCTGGAAAAACTCACGGGTTCTAGGAAATTGTGTGGAAATGATGAGACTCATAATGAGCATCAGTAAAATTATGACTTGTTTTACTTCTTCGTCTCTCAGAAAATCCTTCTTATGAAAACGTGGAAGACCACTAACTGAGGTCAGGAGTATCAATGAACTACAGTGCTTGCTGGAGTATGGAAATGTCAACACTGGGTAGTTAGACCACTATTAATAATTAGACATTGTTTGGACAGTTATTTTCAAAGTCCTGCGCAAGTTACTTTGTTGGATGCAAAAAGTCATCTTTGCTCTGAAGAAACTTGAATTAACCACATTTAAATAAAATGTGATGCCCTCAAAATTTAAATACTTTTCAAATTTTTGTATCAATTCAAAATCAAAATAAGATACACAACATTCATTGTCAAATGGTGCAAACGTGTGCTGTGAGTTTATAGATAAAAGGCTGTGTCCTTTCATTGATCTGAGAAGGTCTGATGATAAGGAGAAGAAAGATAAGAGTTAAATAATAAGAATTTGGTGGGTAGGTAGATGGATGATAGATTATCATTCCAGATTGGCCATTGGCCATGCCCAAGACATGGAAGAGAATGGTGTATTCTGGTCCCACATGACTAGCTGTAAGTGTTAACAATAGCAACAGATTATTTTGTTTTTCACTACAACTATAAGTGTGTATAAATTTCAATATGTTTTACATGTTTAGGCACTAGTCCTGATATTCATAAAGAGTAAACTGGATTGATTTGTTGCTGATTTATTTATCACTGAGAAAACAGGCTCAGATAAATTAATGAACTTTTTCAATAATACAGATGGTAGCAATACCTATCCAGAACATGGAACTTCTACTTTCTGAAGAGTTTTCACCTACTATAGTGCTTTTCTATATGAAAAATAAAGTATTATAATAATAAAAATAGGAGTGATGGGGTGGTGGCTCACACGCATAATCTCAGCAGCTTGGGAGGTTGAGGCAGGAGGATCACAAGTTCAAAACCAGCTTCAGCAACTTATCAAGACTTTAAACAAAATAAAAATACAAAAGCTGGGCATGCTGCTCAGTGTTTGAGCACCCTTGGGTTCAATCCCCACAATCAAAATCAAAATAAAATAAAATAATTTTTGAAAAAAGAAAGAAAGAAAAGAAAAGAGAAAAATGATACAAGAAAGAAGAGAAGGAATAGGAGATGGAGAAGCAAGAAGTAGGGGGATGATGATGAGGAAGAGGAGGAGGAGGAGCTATCATCATGTTAGAGACATAAAATGTCAAATGTCATTCATTAGCTACAGTGAAGTTTTAAAGGAAAATAATTTTTTTAATGAATCAAGTAAAACATATTTTTATTGCTTTTTGTTTTTGCTATTTATTTTCATCTTTCTGCTTTTGAAGAGTTGTGCTGTGTACATTAGCTGTTTTAACTAGATGTAATCAGAGCCTGTCTATGGTCCATTCTCTTTCATTACCTGGGAAGGAAACAAAGAGTTCTCAAACATTGCAGCTGAGAGATCACTCCTGAAACATGACTAACAAGAAGAGAATTCAGCACATTTGGCAAAGACCCCAAACTGGGGCAGGTAGGGTAACTAATGTTTCAAGTTGGGTTAGGCACCCCTTGTTACTGTAACAAGCATATGACATGATCAACTTGTAAGAGGCTTCTCTGGGCTCATAGCTTAAGTCTCAGTCCATCACTCAAAGTCTTGTTGGGTTGAGCCTGTGGCAGCAGATCATGGTGAGAGTGCATGGTGCAGCCACCTACTCACTTCATGGAAAGGAAGTGAAGGAAAGAGGAGACCAGGGACCCTCCACCTGCTTCAAGGACACTCTGTAAATGATATAAAACCCTCCAGTAGACTCTGCCTCCTCAAGGCCCCACTGTTTCCCATTAGTAAGACAGGCTGTGGACCAAACTGCCCTCTACTTCTCAATGACTTTTTAAAGGTTGCTCCAAAATGAAAAGGAAACAAAACAAAACAAACAAAGAAACAAAAACAAAAATCTCCAAAGAAATGATCTGACTTCACTGTCACAACTTGGAAATCCCATCTTCATAGGTATCCTAATTAAATCTCTCCCTTCAGCTTCAGTGCATACATCACTGCAGCAGGTACGTAGCATTGAATTTGTGGTTTCTTTTATAAACCTAGAACCTTCTAGAAGCATCATTTTTCACCTTTCCCCCTTCTTGACCTGTCTCACTCACTTTTGTTACAAACATTTTGCTAAGGAAGCAAATTAAATTTTATATTTTAACTTTGGAATGAAGCCTTCAAGCTAGGTGGTATTTTGCACCTTATGCTTATGTGAATACTTAAATGATTCTTTTACCACAGTGACCTTTCTAAGTTTCAGATTATTCAGACAAGTTTTAAGTATTCTTCTTTTATAATTACTATACTCAGAGAATATGAAGTCCAAGCTTATTAAGCTTATTTTCGGCACCTAAAATTGGAAAGATGTTTTCAACTTGTTGAATTTGGCATTTAAAAAAGTTAAAAAAAAAAAAAAAACGAAAAATGAAATAGTGAGTTTTCCATTATTCCTGGTTTCACATTGGAGTAGAGTTTTCAGTCAAGTATCCCTATGTCATTGTGGAGAGACATTACAACAACTAATTTTGTGGTATGCTGGACCACTTCAAGTGGGAAGGGGAAAGGAGGGTTTTGAAATAATTAATGCTTTAAATGTTCACTTATTATAGAAACCTAGAAAGATTGAGCTTTGTGAAATGCTATGCAATCACTTTCTACCCTTTATCTGGTTGATTTTAATTATCTGCCTGAGGAAATGAAATTCATCTATTTTTACCAAACCAAACCAACCAACAACCACAACAACCAAAAACAAAGGCAAGGAAAACTCAGAAACAAACTAAAAAACTGGAAGAAAGAGGCAGTCTGGAGAAGTGGCAGAATGAGGTGTGTGGACAGCTCCTGCTCAGGTATCTTAATCCATGTATCCTTTCCTGCCCCTTTTGAGCCCCAACAAAAACGGATGCACTCTATCTTATTAATGCAATTTTCCTTGTATTTAATCTCTTCTTGTAAGTCTGTGGATTAATATCATTTATAAAATCACTTTTAGAAGCTCACATGTCTGTTTCCACCTAGCTGCCAACACTGTCTTAAAATGTTGCACCCAAGACTTTCAAAAGAAACAAACAAAAAATAGGACTTTACAAGTATCTACCCCAACTAAAATAGCCCTGGGTCTGTTGCTTGTATAGATCTGTTCACTGAACCTCTGCTGTTTCAGTGTAAAAGTTCATTTCATTTTTAACTGTTGAGTTTGTTGCTCATATTATAAATTGGAAACTTTCTGGAGGAATTTCTGTTTTCTTTTCCTTCCTCCCCTTGTTATAAGAATGCTGGGTTTTCAGATCAAGAAGTTGACTGTAAGTGTTCTTGTGCCCTCACTGGGCATCAAGATGATGTGTGCTAGGCCCTACATGGAAGTTTTGGTCCCAATAAGTAGGAACCTTATTCCTCCACAAAGTAAAATGATTGAAAATTTTGCCAGCCATGTATTCCATTTTAATTCAGCAGATCTCTAACCTTACAAATGTTCAGAGATAAAACAGAGTTGGTTTGTAAAGCTCTTGCTATTTCACTAGATCAAAAGAGTCCTTGATAGAACTAAGGTCAGTGATATTCTGACCACAACTTCCTGACCACAGGAGCACCACGTGCAGTGTCAGCTGTTTGACAGACATTATCTCATGTGACTGGCAGACAGTTGCCCTTCTCCTGCTCTTTCACCCACCAGAACAAAGAGTGCCTACAACAAGCCACCCTGTTTGCAAACCTCCTCTCCAGTTTCCATAACAGAAGCTCCCATTTTCATTTGCAGTAATGAGAAAAGCTCACAACAACAGTTCTTGCCACTGCCCTCCTTATTGTTCTTGTTTGGAAATGGGCTATAAAACTTTACCACCTCACCATTATAGATCACTTTAAAAAAATAAAATAAAATAAAATAAAATCTAATTTACATTTTGTTCCAACTGGTTTTCTTGACTGACAGTTGTCCACAGCTCAGTGACTGCTCTGTTCAGTGTACTTTAATTTTGAGCTTTCAAGTATTTCGGAAGCCCATTCAGAAGTAAATTCTCAGAGAAAATTGAGCTCTGTCATGGATGGATTAGTACTATAATAGTTGGTCACATATCTTGCATGAAACCTTTCAGAAGCAAGGCAAATGAGAAGGAAATGAAATTCATTTCATACTTCTTCAAGCACGCTAAGAGACTTTCTCTCCAAGTAATCTGTGAAGTAGCACTGGTTTATTGGAGGTTCGCATAACTACCATTACATTATACCTTGTCACAATCTCATGTATTGGGTGACTGCTTTTTCTGAACGGATGGTACCTGCAAAGTGCTCTCTGAAGGCACTGAACAGTGAGTGTCGTTTCTTTGATCAAAATGTATAGGTCTAGGGAATAGCATAAATAAAAGTACTTGAGCTAAATTGGACCATTATAGGTCAGAGGTGAATGAAATCTGAAAAGCAGATATATGGAGGAGTCATCACATTTGCTTTTTGGATATATTGATAAGCCAAAGACTAAAAAGGGAGGGTGACTGAAGGAAGGGGTGAGTGAGAGATTGAGGGAGACTTATAGACAGATCAAATTGCTGTTAGTTATACTTCCTGAAGAAAAAAAAAAAGCTTTATTACTTTAGCAACATTGTAATAAGGTATTGGGTTACTTTGTCAGTTGCTATAAGGCAGCATTTCTTTGGAAATATGTGTGTGCACACATGTGTGTTAGATATCATTTTACTATGCGTAGAACAATTTGTTTTGCCTAGCAAAGACGTTTCTGTAAAATATTTGAAGGAGGAGAAAATGAAACCTGCAATGTAAATTTTGTCTTGATTAATTACTTTTTGTTTTTAGCAATCTTATTTCTTTATGGAAAACAAAGCTATAGAAAAAAATCTGGGTAAAACATATCAGGAGACATGGAGGCCACAGCCTGTGCTGCCTGGTTTGGAAGGGACAAGATCGTTCAGTCTGAAAGGTGATAAGGAATTGAGCAATGGCAATCATTGCACTCATATGCCACAACTACAGCCTTTATCATTTGAGTTCCAAGAGACTCTCAGAGATCCAGTAATATGCCTGGGAACCATATGGAAAAGGGAAAGGTTTTGGTAAGTGAATGGAAGAATATTAAAAAAAAAAAATCTTAATCACTTGTGACATTTGGATAAGGATGTACCTTTTGTGAACCAGTACAAAAGGATAGGAGTTACCCATTTTTATCCATCACCTTTTGCCTAATTTGAAATTGTTTGGAAAGGTCATGGTGCTCTACAGAAATCAAAGAGGATGCTGCCTCTTGTATGATGCATGTCTGCATCTTCTATACAGTAGGATCTTTCTGGTAGTCTTCACTTTCTGGATAAATATTTCTTTTAGATGCAGGCATTTTGGTGAGATGTCTCCCATGGTCAACTATTGTGTTTTCCTACCAGATGAGGGCCTGCTTCTGCAGTCACTCTTCCAGGTTAAAAGAAAGCCTATGGCTATCTTCGGTGACGCAACTCCAGTTAATCAATCAATCCCAGGGCATTTAGGGAAGAAGTGGCTAGAAGTAAGCCATTTGGGATGGTGGTTAAGTGCTATTTTTATTAGGTCCTGAACCTACATGTTCTGACTCTGCAGTGCTGCCTTCTATGTTAGAACTTTAAGCTGTGCATTTTTAACAAGCTGATGGTGGTTCTGACCCCAAGCATCTGTAGACTTTCTCTGGAGTGACAATTAATTATGATTAATAGGAGTCAGGAATCTAGCTTTCTAATTTATAATCTCTATAATCTTCACTTATCCATTGAAAAAATTGGATAAACTATCCCAGCCATGTCATCTAACAGGTTTATTTGATTAAAGTACATGAAAAAATTTTGAATCATATATTCACTAATTATGGGTTGAGTGAATGTTAAATTTGTATTTATATCAGCTGCTATTTGAGTCACCTATCATTGCTAATATGCAAAAAAATTATCAACAATTTATATCAACTATTCAATGCAGTGTTAAGATGTTAAGATACTCAGGTTACAATAATATGCTCTGTGTGTCTGTGTGTTGTGAAATCATCAACATAAAGATGGTTGTTGGCTAGTTTCATTTGGTGCTTCCTATCCCACGTATCCAAAGTACTTAAAAAGTTGCTATATTTGGTTAATGATAAATCATTGAATGTAGCAGGTCAAGAATGGACTCTAATCTTTTTGTACCTAAGCAATGTTTTAAAGAAACAAACATAAAGAAATGAGAATCATGAGTAGATCAATAGTAACACTATTGGTAATTGTTCACTGTTAGTGACTCTTAATGTTTGGAGACTCTAGAAGTAAACGATAGATGAGCTTCCTCTCCTTATTTTGGACATTAGTAGGCTCATATTTTTCAGTTGTAATGTGTAAGTTGACCAAGATACGGAACAGTTAGGTCAGCGGTGGGGAACTGGGCATTTTATGGGATTTTTTGCCATATTGCAGGTAGGAAGTTGCATCGCATGCCTCTTTATAATCCTAAACTTATCCCCAGCGATGTAAAGTTCCTTCTTGCTGAAATGTTGCAAAAGTCTATTCACAGAACTAGGTTCCACTAAGAAATATTTTATTCATTTTGAGGAATTTAAGCACAGGATAGTTTTTAAAAACACATTAGAATGTACTAGTATCCACCAAAAAACTTATCTTTTTGCAAATACTTGTGAATTTGTGCAAGTATTCTTTCCAGCTAGGAAATGTCACTGCAGCTGAATTTTAAATCAAGTGTTCATATTTCTTTGGGGAGTTTCAGATCAGCAAAAGAAATGGAATATTTACAATTTGGTGCATAATTCATTTTCTGTGTGTAACTTCATTTTTTTTTCTTTTTTTAAAGCCTGAATTGTGCTGAATTTTAGACAAAAATGGAGATCATAAATTATTAAGAATCATTCCAGAGGCTGGGATAAGTAGATTATTATTAGCATCATTATCATTGTGGCTAATAAAAGAACTATGCAGGAGAGAAAAAAAAAATAATAGGATCTAAGATTGCTGACAAAGGTAGCTTAATGTTTTAGTGCTTGCATATTTATCAGAATTCATGTGGGACAGGATTTTCTTGAATCTCCACTCTGATCTATGTCTTCTCCAGCTGCAAAACCCAAGGCACATTTCAGGGCTGTCAGTCGGCTCTCCTTCTCCCAGAACAGCCTATCTTCTTCAGAGAACTGGCAGGGTGATAACATCTTTTAGCAGGAAGGTGTGAAATCAAGGCAGGTTTTCATAACAACTCCCACTCAATCTGGATTGGAATCCACTGGAGTGGCACTGGACTCTCCTAATCCCTCAGGTTTCTTCCTTTAGCATGTTGACATGTGAGCAAAACAAGATTAAATATTTCAGCAGGTGGTTTTACCTTAATGTCCTCATTAATTTTCTTTCTAACTTAGGCTTCCTGCTCCAAAACTTTTCCAGCACTATTATGTATTCTTACCTAAAATCCAGTCACTAAACATTCATGCCTTTTGAGTAAAGTATTGACCTCTCAAAAAATGTTTACCCCTTGCTAGTGAGCACCCCCTGAACTGCACTTTCTTATCCCTGGTGACATTTTAGTTAATGGCTATGATCTGGGACTCATGAGGCCAGTTTTCAGTTCCTCTGTCTTCTGTCTGTGTCACAAGAAAGGTCTTCTAGGGAGTGATGGAGAGAGAGGCAACGCCCATATAGCCCAATGAAGTTTTATAGTATAGGTGCAACAGTCCCAATGAAAAATCAAGGACTTTGCAATTAAAGGTAATTAAAATATGTGAGGAAGATAATTTGACATGTCTACTGATAGACAAAAATACCTCCGATTTAGAAATGGACAAAGAAGTTTATTGTATTTCTTTGCACTGATGATTGTCTAGTAGACCATTCAAGAGTGTGACCCTGCAGGGGTATGCACCTTTGAATACCTTTCCTTTGAAAAGCCTACTTTACAATTCTGTAGGAGAAGAAGATAAATTGTAAAAAACAGATAGAAATGCAAATTATTATTGTCCATAGAAGTACAAATAAATATTGGCAAGTAAAAATGCAATTGATTTCTATCCTGTAGAAAAGATAGCATCACAGTTTATTTCCTATAGAATATTAATAAGGTTTGCATCTATTAGCAAACTCATTTAGTATTGCTGATTTTGTATGTGGGTATTACTATATATATATTTTTTTTTCTTCTGGAACCAGGGTTTGAAACCAGAGTCACTTAACTCTGAGCCACATCCCCAGCTCTTTTTTTTATATTTTCTTTAGAGACAGGGACTCACTGAGTTGCTTTGGGCTTTGCTAAGTTTCTGAGACTGGCTTTGAACTAGACTCTGGAGCTGCTGGGATTACAGGCGTGCACCACCATGCCTGGCTATATCATTTTTTTTTTCAAATACATATGTGATTCAATTTGAACTGCCTTTAACTTCATATCATTTTCTTCATCAATTAATGAGATGATATAGTATTTGACATATGCTCATTTTGTATTTGTCTGAGAATGATAATTTGTTTGAAAATTATTATTTAGCACCATCAATTGAGACTCTACTCAGAATCTTAAGGAAAAAGCTGGAAGCAGATAAACTCATAGGTTTTGTTTATATCTCCTGGTTCCTTAGGCTAGCCTCCATACTGCCATCCACACCACCACTACCACCAATTTCGGTCTATTTATCTTTGAGAAGTATTTATTCTTAAGTTTTCTTCTAAAGTTAAAAGTTTCTTTATGTTGTGGGAAATTCATTCACATACTTTTGCTTGTTTTTATATAGGCCCAAAAACATTAACACTTTAAAGAATCTTTTAAAGATTTTACACTGACATAACTTTTAAATTCTTGAATTATTGACTGGGTGGCCACTGAAATACAGGCCTTTGCACATGTATACACAGTTACATGCACACTTGCACACACAGGCAAAACTTCTCAGTAAAGGAAACATAAATAACTGTCATAGACAGTAATTTTACAGTCTAAATTTTCGTGTCATAAATAGGAAGAAAAAAATGAAAACATTTCCTAACTGAAATACAAGTTGAAAAGCTAGCATGGAATATAGGTATTATTAAAAAAAAATAATACCAGCTTCTTTCATTTAGAGATTTTACCTTCTTGGGATCATCATGAATAAGAAATAGGCCCATTATTAGCTCATATGGATTTTAAGGACTCCTTTTTGGGTACACAGAGTCTGGTACAAATTTGTATAATGATAGCTAGTAAGATCAAATTTTGAAACGAGGCGCTGGGTTTCCTTTCATCTCCGCATATGGTAAGTGAGGCAATTTTATTCTCTCAGCTATATAAGAAAAGACTCAGAGAAAAACATTTTAAATACCAGGGCATAGTAAACACATTGGTAATAAACATTCATGTTTTTTAATTTAGTGAGGAGAACAAAGAACTAGAAACATATCACATTATTTATCACTGAGAATATTATAGATAATAGTCTAATCCAGGGCTATTCAAAGTGTAGGCCTTGGACCATAGTATGAGAAGCATCTGGAAGCTATTAAAAGTACAAAACTCGAGCTCAACTCTAGACATCCTGAATCAGAGTCTCTGGGGTGGGCAGTCCACAAATCTCTCTTTTTAACAAGTTCCTCAGATGATTCTGATGCATATTGAATTTGAGAACCGCTGAATTCTGATAAAAGTTTACTATTAGCTTAGAGCAAATATTTTAGGATTAGGAGAAAAAAACAAAAAAAAGCTCAAAGTTCATCCTCTAAGGAAGTGAGTCAGGGTCGGGACTAGAATGGGTAAGCCTGGAACCGTCAACCTCCCTCCACCCATAGTAACCTGACCTATAGGCATAGGTGGTTGTTAATGCTACATGTGTGACCTCTACTTAGGATTTGCTGTGGAAGTGAACCTCTATGCCAAAATATATTTTGGAAAGGAAATAAATATTTCTCACCCTTACCATTTTGCAGTTGAATTTATTGATTATAGGGTCTGCTTTCTTTTCAAATTGATTTTTTTAGTCATTCTTGTAGTTTACATTTGGAGAGAGAAAGGGACTGCTAAGCTGGCCAAGAGGAGACATGCTTAGTTCCTACTGCATGTTCACAGTCACTCTTTCTCTAAGTGCCATTTGTTTTCCATTTATAAAAATACAGTGAAAGTGTATTAAATGTAAATAAGAAACAATGCTTGAGAAAATACACTGAAGATAAAAATAGCAAAATAGAGAAAGAGGTATACAATAAATAACATTAAGCAGAAAAATAAAAATTAAGAAGTAAGATGCATTAAGAGACAAGACTAAACAAAAATGAAAAGTTTGGGAATGTGGCTCTAAAGCACAGACTGTGCTTAGCAGTTGAGAGGCCCTAGATTTCATCCCCAGCTACCTCCCACCCAAGAAAGGAAAGTAATTGAATGAGATTATTATGGCACAATAAAAACAAAGTAGTAAAACTGCTGTTTATTAATTTAGAAAAACCACACAATATTGAAAACTGACATTACCTTTCTTTCATAGTAGCCTTATGGAAGCCATGAATTAAGAACAACAGGTGGAGAAGCATTACAGCATTTAGCTAATATTTAATAACATAGTTGGGTATTAGGGTAGATATCAAACTCCAGCATTATGACTTATGTTGTGACAACAGGAGAGTTTCTTTCAATGTCTCTAAGATACATAATCAACATAACAATAATAATTGTAGTCCTTATTCTAGAGGGATGCTTCTTGATTTGAATGAGCTAATATCACAAAACACTCAGCAAAGTACTAAAATACTTAATCAATATTACTTTTCATTTTTATAAAAGCAGAACTTTTTTTCTTCTTCCTCGTCCCTCTGCCTTTCCCTTCTCTTTTCTTCCTGTCCCTTCCCATAGTACTCAATATTAAAGACACTAGTTATGGCATAATGAGGCAAGCTTTTGTGCAGAGTTTGGAACCATTGATGGGTTAGAGGAATGTCAGAACTCAAACAGGGTAAGTAATGCATTCATAAAGGAAGGAAACCCACAGTGAGAAGTCAGACCCCAGCAAACATCAAGGATGTACACATGGCATGGTCCCTGGCGAGAGTGTCACAGCCTGAGCAGGGTAGGACAGCATCTATACAGGGGGAATCCTCAAAATGAGTGTCAGAGCCCAGCGTATTGAGGAGAGAATCCATAATATAAGAAGTTAAGCAGGACTCAGGTGCAAAGAATAATAAAGAAGGGTGGGAATAGAAGCAACTCCACAAAGGATTCCAGAGCCTGAGTGGCATGACATCAGCCTGTGCTGGACATGGAGACCGTGGTAGTGGTGAAAAATTAAAGCAATGATAATGCAAAACAGGTTTCTCAGTCACAGTAGTATATTTCTAAAGAGAAGTGTTTATGGTATGCTGGTTAATTTTTAAAAAGATGTTTACAAAGCATTTTTAAGCATGTGATAAGATTTTAAAAATATGTAAAGTATGGGGGCTGGGAGTATATAGTTCAGTGGTAGAGAACTTGAGTCACATAATGCACAAGCCTCTAGGTTTAATCCTAGTAGAGACAGCCACATGTTAGTGGTCAGATGGATCCTAAATGATGATAGATACTTAAAACAATCTGTGCAAAGAGGGAGAATGGCAATGCAAAGAGAATATGCATCCTGTTAATCTGTGGAAAATAAATGTAATAATAATTCTTTAGTAGCTATTTGTGATACTTGCAGACTTCAAGAAGATTTGTATAAATATGTAATAACTCTGAATATATAAATGTACCTTTATATAAATCGATAGGCTGGTATGTGAAGGCACAAACAAGTAGAATCACCTTTGGTTATGTGTACAGGACATATAATCAAGTAGACAATTGGGAGAGATTGGATCTAATTTGATCTGCGTGGATAACCAATCCAAATAATAAGTCCTTTGGGTGAGTTGGTTATACTGACTTACCTGGTTTGGCTATCTACATGTAAACATGGATCAGATTAATAGGATAATGGCCAAACTTGTTCTTCACATTGTGGTTCATGGACTTGCTCTCAGGACATAATTGGTACTCTGGGAGAGTCTAGCTCAAAACTGAGTAAATGGTAATAAAAGTTAGTGAAGATTCTGCTGAATCTAGTAAAAAATGCACTGTGATGACTATGCCCAACAACTGGGATTTGGGATTCCAATGTTTGACATTGTTAAGGCTAGTTGGTATTTAATGACAGTCCTCAAAATTTGCCTAATAGTTCTACTTCCATCCACAGATCCAAACATGGAAATGACAACCTTAATTCTGATTTCTAGAAGGAAGTGGTAATAAAAAATAATATTATAAAACATAGTGGTAAAAAAGAAATGGAGACCATAGAGAGGGCAGTTAAAGCACAACTTTAAATATCATTAGTTAAAATTTATATTTTTATTAGGTAATTGCCCTTAGGAAACCTGACTGACAAAATGGGTTTATGAAAAGAGTAATACATGAATACAATAATTATGTCCTCAAAATTGACATTTATCAGCATTCAGATCTCATTATGTATTCTCAGCCAAACACAAAAATGAGGGAGAGGGTGTAAATTATTAGGTAAAGGCAAGAATTTTCCATTCTGGAAAATTTAGAATATTCAGAGTGAGTGTTTCCAAGGAAACTGTCTGTGTATTACCCTGAAAATAAGCAGGAGGGAACATTTGTTCATTATTTGAGAAATCTTATTTGCAAGATATGATAGCACAAATATCTACACATATTCACTTCCATTTCCCCCAGTATGTAAGTTCACATTAAACGACTGCTGTGTGTGGAGTCCTCATGAGAGGTGGAAGTCATGGGACAGAAACAGCCACTGAGCTCTCAGTAAATTAACCCACCAGTAAGTAAAACGTATTTCCTGGACACTAGCTATGGACTGGTATACTTTGCTGCTGAAGATGCAGGCTAAAAGGAAACACCCTCTGGATTCAAGGCCCTAGTTGTTGAACAGGGAATTAGATGTATGCAATAGGGGCATTATCTAAGGCCAGAGGGGAAGTTTGCCAAAGGAAGCAGGAGTGCTAGGAATAGGGAAGACTGCTTAGCATGTGCTTCCAGGAGTAGCACCAGCAAGATCATCTGGCAGCTTGCAAAAGTTGTGTTCTTAGATCTACCACAGATACTAAATCTGGAAGCTTGGATACAAATACTGTGTATCTCAATATGCTCTTCAGGTATACACCACAAATCACAGAAGGATTCAAATTAGATGGAGGTCACTGAGCTCCTGTACGGTTATGGAAGAGGAGGATGTAGTTAAGTTGAAAGGTGGATGGAAACCAGAATGAGGGAGTCTGGAAAGGAAGAGAACAATTCGGGCAGACAGCCACTGTGAGAAACAAGAGCATTCCGCTGGTAACCCTGTTGGAGGCTCATCTGTTGAGATGGGTGTATCTTTTCAATGGACTGCAAAATCTCTAAAAGCAGAGAACAACTTTTAGTTTTCTTTATCATTTCAGTGTTCACACATAGCAATTGCTCAGAAAACACAAAAGGGGAGAAAGTGGGCCAGAAAAAAGAGAGATGAATAGGAAGAAAGATACACATGTGTGAAGGATCTGTGATACTGTGAAAAGTGCCATGGGGTAGCTCAGAAGATGATATGCTTAAATGATACTGTGAATATTACCATATGAGCTATTGTATTTTTTGTATTCTGTTTTGGTTTTCTCACCTACAAAGTAGCAATGATAAATTCCACCTCAAAGATGTGGGTATAACATAGACTACATTCTGTTATTTGATAATGTCTAGCATTGTATCAAGTCTGTGATGTTGCTCAATAAATACTATTAATAAGGAAAAAGTGATTTTACCCTGAACACTCAAGGACATGGTGATCTCAAAGTCAATTTACTGTCCTCTGAATTATTTCTTTACTTATTCCTTTATTTCTTTAGTTCTTGCAGCTACTTCTTATTTTTTATAGTATTTCTTATGTTTATTTGCATCTCTGGATTCCTATTTAACCAAATTCCCTCTCCATTTACTTACTTTAGTTTGTAATATTTATAGAGCCCTTAAGAAGTGCCAGTGATAGTGCTAAATATTTTGCATGAATGACCTTAAAAATTATAATGATTAAGTGATTGTAATTATTCCTATTGTTTTTGAATGAAAATTCAGACTTATAGAAAGAGTTGTAAGATTTCCAGCAACCTATCTTTCTTGTTTGCATAATGAGTTAGGCTGCTTCTTCCATCCCATAATTTTCCTACTATGCTCTACTCTCAAACAGTGAAAAAGTTCTCCAAAAAAGGTTCACCCAAAATGAATTTGAACTATTTAAAACATCTACAATTGCATTCCATTTGATTTTAGGGTTGTCATTTGTTTTGGTTTATGCTGCTTTGAGTCTGCATTCCAGTGTTAACACTTTCGGAAAAGTAGTTGTAAAAGTATACTTAGATGTCCCCATTCCATCCTGAGGTGAAAAATGCGGAAGCCTTACTTGAATGTGGTCGAGTTGTTAACCCAAGTACTAGTTACAGATCCACCTTTCCTTATCAAAAGTGAGGTTTGTTTCTTTAAGCAAGAGAGTTATCAAAATATCATCCCATTTTTATATGTTGTTTAACAAGGAAAAATAATTAACAATCTATTTAAAATGAGCTATCCTTTCCCAATGAATGCATTTTGAAAATGAAACATTTTGTGCTCAAATGGTAAGTTTTGATGTTCTGAAAAATTCGATTATTTGTAACTCTTTCTTCCCAAACAATGCTCAATAAATGAGAAGTTGTCCACATTCCTCTTTTGTGGGTCTGTTGCCTCAATTATCTGTACAATTGCTTCATTTTGGAACTTCACTTTGCCTGTGTAGGGCATTGCCCTAGTTGGTAATTGTGTGGCCTATTGTTTGCAGCACATGGATAATTATTATGCCGTGAACATCAATTTGTTGTATTGTGCTGAATGGCACTACTTCCCTAGGGACATGATGATAGCTGTGATTCTCCTCAGTAGGGGGTGGGATGTTGCTCAGGGCTAGAGCTCTGCCCAGTAATTCCCTCTTTACAAGTAAGACTATACATAGTACATCCTAGAAGTCCTTCATTATAGCATTTGTTTTCTGCTTGTTAACATCATTTCACGCTGGATGGGCACTAGTGTAATTTTCCATTTTGTTTCATCAAATTAAGGGAAGAAAGGAGACTGTCTTGCAAGTCTTTTATTTTATAGACAGTTGGTCATTTCATTAACACTTTTCATATTCTTGTTTGTCATGATGACTGACGATAGTAAAAAGATTTTCTTCCCATTAACTTATGAGTGAACAGCACTTTTATTTATTTATTTATTTTTGGGCTGAGAAGTATTGATCGACCAAAGAGGACATTTATTAAAATGTAACCAGCATCTTGGCACTTGCAAGTGGCGCACACTTTAACCGATTAAATAGTCATGAAGAAAGAAATCAATATATCTTGGATTCCTCTACTTTGGTCTCTGCCAGCAAAGTGGCCTCACAAATTAAGAAAGAAATAAACAAATGTGTTTGCACTGAATGTTTAAAGCACTTTGCACTTCAATCAGGAAGTAAAAGGACATTACTAATATTGGTTGGGTAGGTGGTTTGGATGTGGCTACTTTTGTACAAAGTTGGGCATAAATAAGAAATCTGCTTTTGCAATTCCTGCCCACAACTGGAGGGAAGAATGTACATGGAAATAATTCCACTAGGGTTTATGGTCCTGAGAAATTCAAAAGAGAGGTCATAGGAGGTTCACAGGGATGATGCTTTTTAAGTTTTTATCCCTTGGTTGTTTTAGTTTTAGTTTTTGCTTTTTGGAAAACACAATTTGCATGGCCAAGAGTTCCAAATTTTTGAGAACCAAGTTTCAGTAACATGGTGACCTGGTAGGGATGTAACTTGTATGATGAGAAAGAAATAGGCTTCATGGTCAGCCATAGTTGATTGCCCACTAAATAGAGCCTTAACACAAAATTCATCAAGTTCCATTCGACACTTCAGGATAAGTTCAGTAATGATAAAATTGCTAATTAACAGAGCATCTCATTATGATTTTTAACATTGCTGGTATTTTGAACCACTGTGATTATTTTGAGGGGTCTATTACAGGTATGTTAAGATTCCACTAATTATTTATACTTATTCCTGCCAAATTCCATCCTCTCATTGTTAATTTGTCATTTGAGGCTACTGTGATAATGTCCCTGCCAGAGATGGTCTTTGAAGCGTTTGAAGAGAAACTTCCATCACCAACGGAATTGGAGAAGACCAGGAACCCAGGTTCACAAAAGCCCAGCACAGGGGCTTGGTCACACTTAACTCTATCTCAAAGGTTTTCTCTTACATAATTATTTTTTTTTCATCATCTTTAATATAGAAGTTATTTTCTGCAAGTTTAGACCATGTTTTCTATCTTTTTGTAAAATTAAAAACCTTTTACTATAGAATCCAAACTCATATACACAAATGTATAGAGCATGTAACCTAGTATTATGCAGGAAAATTCTTTGTTATCATTTTTAAATCTGAGGAGTATATTATTAAGGCATTTTGTTGGAGTGGGACAATATTAGCAATGTAACTCCTACATGTCCTTTCTGTTTACAGAAGGACTATCAGGGTTAGAAGTGTGAATGAAGTACCTTCCCCATAAAACCATGTTCTACCTGTATCCTAACTTTCCACAATGCCTTCCCTGGTGTGGCTGCCACAGGATAATCTCTATCCTCTCTGACTTCCATAACATAACCTCCACTGCATATCTTCCAACTTTGTTACACTCCCATTGAGTTAAACTTCATGTTTTTTAATCTCAACTCTCCAGCTAGATCATAGGCTGGGCGTGAAGGATGATAAATGTTGATTACATTTTATCCCTTGAAACACTTAGCATATTTCTGGTAATAGAGTATATGTTAAAGAAAATCCTTTTATTTGGATGCAATTTTATCACATCATCACATTTAGGTGTTGATTCCTTATTCCAACTCTTATCTAACTGATGCTTTTGATTTCAATAATGTATGCAATGGCAACTTCATGTTTGAGTTGCCCCTAAACTTAGAATGACATGTCATTTGCATACTTTATACCATGTATTGCTATTCTCCTGATTGATAGTGATATTATGGGACTTGCCATAGTCCCACTAACACCAAATCATGATGAGAAAAATTTATGCTAATCCTAAAACAGATATATCAACTTTACACTAAAACATTATTCATTTACATGAAATGGTATCACTAGTAATATATAGATAAGTGAGAGCAAGAGATAGTGATATATTAGGCAGACAGGTTAAGTCCCCCACCCCTGCCTCAGGAGTTTACAAATTGAGTAGACATCCCATGACCAATGACTCAATTGGAACCTGAAGGTATGTGCTGGCACCCTGAACCAGTCCCTGAGACAAAGAGTAACATGATTGACATCCTGATTGGACAGGGGTTGCATAGACACCAGATGCCCTGGTATGATTGGATTCAAATACCCATTTTCTTAAAATCTCAAGCCTATAGTCTTCGAGACCACCTAGTTCTCCTCTGACATCATCACTTAAACTCCTAGAAAAAAGCTACCCATCAGTAACCCTTCTTGATACCCCTTCCACTACAGAACTCTGCTTTCTTTCTATTGCTTTATTAAATCCTATTACTTTGCTCTCAACCTTCATGTATGTAGATCTCATTCCTTTAATTCATTAGACAAAGAACCAGCAGATCTTCCCTACGGATGGGCCATGTATTTCTTACTAACGAAGAAACAAGGTGTAAGGGGATCATCAGGAGATAAAGTATAAGGTGTTAAAGGCGCAAGACATGGCATTGCATTAAATTCATGATTGTCTTACAAAAGGGATGAGTCCATTTAGGTCTTTACTGAAAGAAACTGTGTTGTGGGTGGGAAGAAGAAAGAATATAAGGATGTTAAACAGGTAAAACAATCTGAAAATAAATTTCTACTTTTTACTGTCTTTTAAAGTTCAACAAAGAGGACAAATATAATTTGCACATACCTTGGGCACTTTTTTTTTTTTTAAGTCCTCCAGTTAGCAATGAACAAAGACGGGATTCAAAGAGAGGGAAAAAAAAGTAGAGTTCTGAAATTAGGAATGATCTCATAACCCAAAGATATATGAAGGAGAAAAACAAAGCAAGAAATAAATTCATTAAACTCATAGAACAAGAGGAGACATAAGGACAGTGGAGATAAAGTGGAAATATGTACAGAGTGAGGATCTTATCTCACTTAAAGGAAGGAACAATAGAAGCAGACTGGCTTACCTATCCCACTAGATAGAATTAGGGATGGAGTGGGAAGATAGCAGAGAGGCCAGACTGCTGAAGGTTTCTCTTCGTTAGGCTCCCCACGAAAGCTTTTCAGGCCTGTGTGAGCCTGTGTGTGGTGTGTTTGTGTGAGTGCACATGTGTCTGTGCAGCATGCACATGGAAAAATTTATCTAGTATTTAATGTTACATTTTCTAAAAAGTCATGAAAGGCAGATCCAGTTCACAAGTGTTCCTCACAAGAATGTAGAGAACTCAAAATATCAGTTTGAATTTTATTGGCCTTTCATTCCATGTTTATCACTCTGTGCTTTCTTCCCTTCTATCCATAACTGTATCCCATCTGCATTTACCTGTTTTTCCTTCCAGACAAAACTGCATTCCTATTGTTAGAATCCTTGCTGTGTACCCCATATGAGGAGATTCTTATCTGTGAGGTTGTATGTCATTGTTTTCTGCACTTCTTTATAAGGTGAGTCTATTGAGAATTATACTCTTATTCAAAAGTATGCAAGTCAGGTTTGCTCAGTCCATTCTGTGTTAGTCAGGGTTCTCCAGAGAAATAGAACCAATGTTTATTGTAAAGAGAAAAAATTATGGGAATTGCCTTCTATGATATGGAGGTTCTCTAAGTCCCATGACATGCTCTCTAGGAGCTTGAGAATCAGCAAAGGTGGTAGTGTAATTCAGTTAAAGTCTGAAGGTCCGAGAACCAGGCAAACTTGATTTCTCAGGATGCAATGCTTTCAATGTAAACGATATGCAATGTTGATACATCAAAACTGGACTTCCAGTGAAAGATCCCAACTCATCCCAGTGGTGTGTGCAGAAAGCAAGATGAGAGAGTTAGTCACTTTTCCAATTCTCCTTCAATCCTGTTGATTAAAGAAAGACAGAAGTCTGAAAGAATATTCTTTATTTTTCTCGAAACTGGAGTAGACTCTAGACGCAGATCCTTAAGCCAGCAACAGGTAAGGGCAAGAGTTTCAAAATATTGTTTCATTTTGTTGTCTTTGTTCTTGTTTCATCATCTAAAATTCAGGGAAAATATACACATGTACACATACGCAATAGTTAACAGTTTCTCTCACGAAAATGGAATTTTCAAATTAAATTGACTTATTCGAGAATAAAGTTTTCATTATTAGAAGATGAATTATAGTGTAGGTGAGAAATGAAGTTTTGAAAATCTCACACTAGCCAAATCCAAATCCCGGCAGTTGATGGCACATCTGTTTTTGAGATCCTTTTTGGTAATTTGGAACCTGATTCGTTGACTTCCTTGCCCCTCCTTAAATTTTACCTAGTTTTCTTCCTATGGTAGTATGCAAATGAAGTAGAGGCTTGATTGGCATGTTTAAGTGTCTGAGGTAGATATTAATGTAGACAGTTAGGTGAGAAGAATCTGAATAGTGGAGAGCAGAGAGGAGACATCCCAGATGAGCAAAATGGGAGCATCCATGGGACAGATACAGCATCTCCACAGTTTGTGTTAAGAGGGTAAAGCAGGGGCCAGCACTGCTGCCCCTGAGGCCACTGCCACAGATGCCTGAAGGTATTTACTCTGGTCACCACTGTCACAGGTGTCACTTACTTTGCCCAGAGGTTTTCTCTTGGGACATAACTGCCACTGATGCCACTGCTGCAGGTACCTGGAGGTCTTATCTCCCTGTGCAGTTGCCATTTACATGGCTGCTGCCATCGCCACTGCTGCTGCTGACTCCCCACCTGCTGCCAATGCCACCAAGGACTGCAGCAGCTGCAGATGAACTGCCTACTGCCACCAACCCCCACCACTACCACTTCCACCACGGCCCAGAGGTCCGCTGCCAGGCAGACTCTAGGTTTGATTGCACGTGGTCACATACATCTTGAGATGTCAGTCAGAGACTGGGGTTTGGGTGCTGGCTGGTTTGCTGCCACCACCATCTTGGAGTGCAGCTGCCCCTGTCTGGGGACATCAACCAGGACCTTAAGGTTCAGTTTCAGGGTGCCTGCAAGTCTGGTTGCTCCTGGCGTCTTCCTCCTGGAAGTGCTGCTTGCCACTATCTAGTTACTGTTTCTCAGGATTTCTCATCCCTGGTGGTCTCTCTCCAAATTCCAGTGGCACTGAGATCTTGGGACTGCCATGTGGCCAAACCCAGGACATCTGAGGCTCACATTGGTGGGATAGTGACTGGGTGTGCCAGGGCCTGTCTGGGTCAGACAGCCTTGTGGGAAGTCAGACACAGAACTGAGAAGCTTTTGGATGCTGGCAGAGACAGTTGTTCCATTTTCCACCAATATTTATTTATTTTATTATTTTTTTTCTTCTCTGGCATCTGTCTCCACCATATTTGGAGCAAGTTGTCCTTTGTGCATTAGTTTGCAAAGGACAGTGATATATGCATGGTGTTTTGCAATTCTGCTATATATTCTTATATTTTTAAAAATTTTTTTTCTCTTTATATGTATTCTTCCTCTTTCTTGTCTTGTCTGGATTCCCTTTCTACTTTTTCACAACCTAAGAGTAAATCTCTGTTGGTTCCTCTTCCATTCTTCCTGTGGATTTTTGCTTCCGGCTTCTTTCTTTTCCCCTCATAAACATCATGTCCTGTACTCTTTCTGTTCTTTTGTCCACTATTTGAGATTGTGGATCCTTTTGACAAGTTTTCTGTTTATATTGTGGACAGTGATTAAGCTCATCATAGTGGTTTATAGCAAGAGGGCAGTGGACTCCTTTGTGGGAACCGTTAGATTTGAGGCTGTGTATTGTTTGCACTGTTGATATTAGTGTCCCTCTTGAAGGTGGGATACTGGATATCTTTGGGAACAAAATAGGTCTACAGGTAGAATCTGTACTGCCTTGGATTCACAAAGCTAGATGGGAAAACACACAAGCAACATGAAAAAACAAAGGAACAAAGTGCCCCAAACAAACCAAGATGCCCCAATAAGGGCATCCACTGAAAACACAGTGGAAGAAATGTCCATAAAGGAGTTTAAAATATACATTATTAAATTGACCTGAAAAATAAAAGGTGGTATAGAGTGAAATCAAAGAGAAAATATAGGGAGTGAAAGATCACTTCAATGAAGTTAGAGATTGTGAAAAAAAAAAAAAAAACAGAAATCCTTGAAATGAAGAAATCAAGAATCCAGATCATAAATTCAATGGAAAGCATCACCAACAGACTAGACCATTTGGAAGACAGAACCTCAGGCAATGAAGACAAAATATTTAATATTGAAAATAATGTTGACTATGTAGAGAAGATGGTAAGAATTCATGAACAGAACTTCCAAAAATTATAAGATAACATGAAAAGATCAAATTTAAGAGGTATTGGGATAGATGAAGGAGCAGAGATACAAATCAAAGGAATGTACAGTCTTTTCAATACCATAATATCAAAAATTTCCCAAACCTAATGAATGAAATAGAAGATCAAATATGGGAGGTTTATAGGACCTTAAATGTACAAAATTACAGCAGACCCACACCAAGACATGTTATAATGAGAATGATTAACATACAGAATAAGGATAAAATCTTAAAGGCTATGAGAGAAAAAAAGCAAATTTTGTATAAGAGAAAAACAATTTGAATCTCAACTGATTTCTCAGCCCAGACCCTCAAAGCTAGGAGGTCATGGAACAACATATTTCAAGCTCTGAAAGAAAATGGATGCCAGCCAAGAATTTTATATCCACTAAAATTAAGTTTCAGATTTGAAGATGAAATAAAAACCTTCCATGACAAACATTAAAAGAATTCACAATTAGAAAGTCTGCACTACAGAACATTCTCAACAAAATATTCCATGAGGATGAAGTGAAAAAAAAAAAACAGTGAAAACCAGCAAAGGGAGGAACTACTATTCCAGCAAAGGAATATTCGAAGGAGAAACTAAATCAAATTAAAAGCTAGAAATAAACCAAAATGACCGGGAATACAAATCATATCTCAGTAATAACCTTGGATGTTAATGGCCTAAACTCGTCAGTCAAAAGTCAGACTTGAAGATTGGATTAAAAAACAAAACCCAACAATGCACTGTCTCCAAGAGATTCACCTCATAGGCAAAGACATTCACAGACTGAAGGCGAAAGCATGGGAAAAATATATCACTCATGGATTGCATAAACAAGCAGGGTTTCCAACCTCATATCAGAAAAAGTGGACTTCAAGTCAAAGTTAATCAGAAGGGACAAAGAAAGTCATTTCATTCTACTGAAGGAAACTGTACATCAGGAAGACATAATGATTGTAAATATTTATGCCCCCCAAAATGGAGCATCTATGTACATCAAGCAACCCTTCTCAATTTCAAGAATCAAACAGACCACAACACACTAATACTGGATGACTTTAACATACCTCTCTCAGTACTGGACAGACCTTCTAAACAAAAATTAAATAAAGAAACTATAGAACTAAATAATACAATAAATAATTTAGACTTAACAGACATATATAGAATATTTCATCTATCAACAAGTGAATACACTTTTTTCTCAGAAGCACAGGAATCTTTCTCTAAAATAGACCGTATCTTATGCCACAAAGCAACTCTAAATAATTATAAAAAAAAAGGAGATAATATCCTGCATTCTATCCGATCATAATGCACTGAAATTAGAAATCAATGATAAAATAAAAAATAGAAGCTACTCTAAAACATAGAGACTAAATAATACACTATTGAATGATGAATGAATAGTGGAAGAAATCAAAGATGAAATGAAAAAATACTTAGAGGTAAATGAGAATACTGATATAACATACCAAAATCTGGGACACTCTGAAGGCAATACTGAGAGGAAAGTTCATTGCATTGAACTCATTTATTAAAATGATAAAAATTCAACAAATAAATGATCTAACATTACATCTCAAAGTCCTAGAAAAAGAAAAGATCAACACCAAAAGTAGGAGAAGATAGGAAATAATTAAAATCAGAGCTAAAAATCAAAGAAATTGGAACAAAAGAAATGATTGAAAAATTTGACAAAACAAAACAAAAATTGGGTTCTTTGAAAAAAAAAATTCAATAGAATTGATAAACCCCTACCCACACTAATGAAGATAAAAAGAGAGAAAACCCAAATTACTAAAATATGTGATGAAAAATGAAATATCACAATGGACACAACTGAAATACGGAAGATAATTGCAACTATCTTGAAAATTTATAGTCCAATAAAATAGAAAATGTTGAAGATATTGACAAATTTCTAGAGACATCTGATCTACATAAACTGAATCAGGAGATCATACACAATTTAAACAGAACAATTTCAGATTTAAAATTTCAGATAATAAAATAGAAAATTCCATCAAAGCCTACCAATGAAGAAAAGTCTAGGACCAGACAGATTCTCAGCTGAGTTCTTCAAGACCTTCAAAGAAGAATTAACACTAATACTCCACAAATTATTCTGTGAAATGGAAAAGAAAGGAACCCTTCCAAATACATTCTATGAGGCTACTATCACCCTGATATCAAAACCCAACAAAGACACGTCAAGGAAAGAAAACTTCAGACCAATATCCTGTTTAACTTAGATGCAAAAATTGTCAATAAAATTCTGGCAACTCGCTTACAAAAACATATTAAAAAGATAGTGCACCATGATCAAGTGGGGTTCATCCCAGGGATGAAGGGTTGGTTCAACATATGGAAAACAATAAACATAATTCATCATCTCAATAGACTTAGAAACAAGAATCATATTATTTTATTGATAGATGCAGATAAACCATTTGACAAAATACAGCACCCCTTCATATTCAAAATATTAGAAAACTAGGGATAGTAGAAAATACCTCAACATCAAAAAAAAAATATATGCTAAAGTAAAGGCCAACATACTTCTAAACAGAGAAAAATTGAAAGCATTCCCTCCAAAAACTATAACAAGACAAGGATTCCCTTTTCCACCACTTTTTCATTATTGAATAAAAAACATTGTCCTTGAAACTCTAGCCATAGTAATTAGACAGAAGAATGAAATTAAAGGTATACAAATAGGTAAAGAAGAACTCAAATTATCACTATTTGCCAATGACAGGATTCTATATTTAGATGATCCCTAAAATGTCCACCAAAAACTTATAGAACTAATAAATGAATTCAGCAAAGTAGCAGGATATAAAATCAATACCCATAAATCAAACACATTCTATACATCAGTAATAAATCCACTGAAATAGAAATAAAGAAAACTACCCCATTCATAGTAGCCTCAAAAAATAAATAAAATATTTGGGAATCAATCTAATGAAAGAGGTGAAAGACCTCTACAATGAAAACTATAGAACACTAAAAAAAATTGAAGAAAATCTTAGAAGATGGAAAAATCTCCCATGTTCTTGGATAGGCAGAATTAATATTGTCAAAATGGCCCTACTACCAAAAGTGTTGTACAAATTTATTGCAATTCCTATTAAAATCCCAATGATGCTCTTCATAGAACTAGAAAAATCAATCATGAAATTCATTTGGAAACACAAGAGACCCAGAATAGCCAAAGCAATTCTTAGTCAGAAAAGCAAAGCAGGAGGCATCACAATACCAGATGTCAAACTATTCTACAGGGCTATAGTAATAAAAACAGCATGGTATTGGCAGACATGTAACCAATGGTACAGAATAGAAGACACAGAGACAAACTCACATAAATACAGTTATCTCATACTAGACAAAGGTACAAAAAAACATTCACTGGAGAATAGATAGCTTATTCAACAAATGCTGCTGGGAAAAATGGAAAGCCACATGTAACAAAATGAAATTAAACCCTTATCTCTCATCCTGCACAAAACTCAACTCAAAGTAGATCAAAGACTTAGGCATTAGAACAGAGACCTTACAACTACTAGAAGAAAAAGTAGAGCCAAATCTTCACCATGTCCACCTAGGATCAGACTTCCTTTAAGCAAGACACCTAAAGTGCAAGAACTCAAATCAAGAATCAATTAGTGGAATGGATTCAAACTAGTAAGCATCTTTTCAGCAAAGAAAACAATCAATAATGGGAAGAGAGAGCCTACAGATTGGGAGAAATTCTTTACCACATGCACCTCAGATAAAGCATTAATCACTAGGCTATATAAAGAACTCAAAAAACTTAACACCAAAAAAAAAAAAAAAACCACAATCAATAAATGGACAAAGGAAATGAACAGACACCTCACAGAAGAAAATATACAATCCATCAACAAATATATGAAAAAAATGTTCAACATCTCTAGCAATTCGAGAAATATAAATCAAAACTACTATAAAATTTCATCCCACTCCAATCTGAATGGCAATTATCAAGAATACAAGCAATAATAAAAGCTGGTGACGATGTGGGGAAATACATTGATGGTGGAAATGCAAAATGGTGCAACCATTATGGAAAGCAGTATGGAGATTCCTCAGAAAACTTGGAATGGAACTCCACTTGATCTAGCTATCCCACTCCTTGGTTTGTACCCAAAGGACTTAAAATTAGCATACCTCAGGGATGCAGTCACATCAATGTTTATAGTCACTCAACTCAAAATGATATGTATGATATTTTATATATATATATATTTATATATATATATATATATATATGATGGAATATTACTCAGCTTTAGAGAAGATTGAAATTATGGCATTTGCTGATAAATGGAAGGAGATGGAGAATATCATGCTAGGTGAAATAAGCCATACCCAAGAAAACCAAAGGTTGAATGTTTTCTCTGATATGAGGATGCTAATTCACAATAAGGGTGGGGATAGAGAAGAATAGAGTTACTTTATATAATGTAGAGGGGAGTGAAGGGGGGGAAGTATTATGGCGTAGGAAGAATAGTAGAATGAAACAGACATTATTACCTCTTGTACTTAAATGACTACACGACTGATGTGATATTACAATGTACAGTCAGAGGAATGAGAAATAACATTCTATTTATGTACGATCTATCATAATGTATAAATGTATTCTACTGTCATGTACAACGAATTAGAACAAATAATTTTTTAAAAGAGAAAAGAGGGTAAAGCATCAACCACAAATAATCCGAATCTCCATGTTCTTAAAACTGCAACGGGAAGACTAACAGCTCTGAGTGGACTCTGTGGTGCATGCTGTTTTAATGTAGCCCTGCTCTCAGCCCCGCTGAACCTTTGACCCACTCATGTTCTGTGTCCATGGATGTGCCTATTGCTTGCAGGGTCTGTCTTGGCCACATTTTTACTCATCTGCTTTTCCTTCACTTATTTTTTTGGTAAGCCTCCAGATTCACAGAAATACCATCCCTTGGTAATAAATCCAAATGGTAATAAGTTTTAAGTTCTATTTATCAATTTGCCTTAAAGTACACCCAGGACAACCTGGTTATTGTCCATGCTTGGACCTAGTACTCAGAATGGCAGACAAAGATAATGCAATAATGTCCCTTTGGTAATTGTTAGCATCCTATTTCTCAGTACCATAATCTGGCCAATTTGAAACATAATGTGAAAGTCTTAACAGAACAAGTGATAAAAGGGGAAACCATAATACCAATAAGAGTCTCATGCTTAGAGGATGTGTTTAATAGTTCCAACATGTATAACATTAAAATTTTATCAACAAATCAGGGAAAGGACATTTTGTACACAGAAATCAATTTACCTAGCTACTATCTGCAAGACTTGCTTGTAATTTATTTTGCCTCAAAGAATACACTGCTTTTAAAACTAATTCTGTTGCATTTTAGTGGGTATGAAGAGGGAAAGATGTGAATTTTTTTTTTTTTTTTTTTTTTGCTTAAAGCATAAGCATAAAATTTAGAATATTCCACAGCATTGCAGACAAAAATAAATACTTTGGTGAGGCAAAATGAAGTTCTTTTGGCACCAGCTTTCCTGAGTGTGTGTGTGCGCTTTTGTTTAAAATGGTTTCTACATGTATAGGTTGTTTTGTTGCTTTATGTGCTGAGCCCATCTATTTATCAAGAGGAGGCAAAAGACCACTGGCTAAGCTAGGTTTAGAAAGTCTTATGCTTTATGAAACATTAGCTCCTAGTAAATGCGATTGGAGTGGCCTTTCCATATTCTATCTGGGGAAAAAACAACATAGAATAAATAAATAATAAATAAATAAATACATAAATAAATAACCCACAACAAAACAACAGAACAATACAGTGTTGCAATTCACCTAAACCTGAATTCCAGTGTCACTTATAATGCTTATTGGCTATCTGACCAAATAGGTTACTCCTAAATAGGTTTCAGTTGTAGAATTCCAAAAACGTGTGTAATTTATTACACATAATCCATGTGGTTGCTGTGAGGTTTAAATGATGGAACATTGAAAGCTGCTAGCATGATGTCCAGAACCTACTGCACATTAAATAACTGCTAGTTCCCTTCTTGATTTTGCCCCCATCATCTGGATGCTTTAGACCATTACTTTCAAATAAATACTATTGGAAAGGCCAACTGGAACTAATGGTTTCATAAAGATGAAACCCAGGCGTCCCACTGCTGATGAGATCTAGGCCACGGTTGATTTCCTACCACTGCAAGTCAGTCTGGTCTCACCATTAGAGTACTTCCTCCCAAAGAACAGTAACCCTATCATGGGGTGCAGGACCTGAGCGCAGCACATCTGAGCAGAGCAATTCCATGTGATGTGGCCCAAGCAGCCATTCTGGGCCTCCTCTGCTTTGTTATGACTCGCTCTCTACTCTACACACAGACTCTCGGAGTGGTATGGTCTCTAGTTTTGCCCTTTCATTTTACAGAGGAGAGTATCAAAGCTATGATAGAAAAGCAAGTAGCCAGCTTGCCTGAGGTGTCACAATAGGGAAGTGGAAGATCAATAATAAGCCTGCAGTTTATTGAGGACTTTTTATTTATGTGATATCTACTGTAGCTTTTGGGGTGAAGATAGAATCCCAGTCCTCAAGTAACTTGGGATTTTGAAAAAGAATCAAGGTTACAAAGATTTAGGAACCTTGGGTAGGTACTCTGAGATAGGAAACCCATGGAGTGATGAGTCTCGGAAATGGCTAGAGGAAGTGAATCCACAGCTGGACTTGACCAGCAGGGACAGATAGGAGACTTCTGGTGTTGAGGCAGCACTGAAGCACCTCCTTCTACTTGGGCAAAGAACCCTGGTGCCTGATAGAGAGGCACCCACGACATAAGTGAGTCAACTGTACATGTAAGGAATAGACTTGAGTGCTAAGAAGAAAAATGTAATTTAAATAAAGACACTTTAATGACTTATTTTGAATTTAGATTATTATAAAAAACTAAATAGTCCCATTAATTCAATGAAAGTATTCATATTGGTATAATCCCACAGTATTTTGCTTCGATTTAAATGGTCTCATTTAAATTAATGTTAGGTCCTCAGACCCATTCTCTTTTCCTGAAGTCAGATACACTTATATATACACAAGTATGCATGTGTGTATGTGAATATTTATGTGCATATGTTTACATATATGAACATACAGACATAGAGGATATATACAGGTATACACACACACACATATATAAAAATATACACAGAATACTTTGTACTACATTTGATTTTGCAGGTCAAAAACATATTTACAGTAGATTTAACATTTGCCAAAATTCTTGTGCTCTTTCCTATCAATGTGTCTCATAGAGGAAACTATAAATAGAAAATTAGAAGTGTTGGTGATGAAGTAAGAATCCTGACTTTGAATCCTAACTTTGCTCTTAACTGTGTGACCTTGAGCATGTTCCTTAATACCTTGTATTTAAGTTTCCTGTGAAATGGCAATAATAAAAGTGCTCATGTTCTATGTTGGTTACATTAAATGAGCCCATATATATGAAGTACAAAAACAGGATCATTTAAATAAAGTCTTTGTACAATTAACATTGAATGTTCAATGATATAACTTGCTGTGGTCAGGAGGTATGATATTATTGTCCCGGTATTCTTTATTTATTTATCTATTTATTTATTTATTTTTGCACTGCTGGGGATTGAACCCAGGGCCTTGTGCATGCGAGGCAAGCACTCTACCAACTGAGCTATATCCCCAGCCTGTTCTGGTATTCTTAATGAAGTTTTATTTGGAATTCAGTTATTACAGAGATGTTTGACTGTATGGGACACAAATAAAAAAGGGAGCAAGTTAGTGTAAAAAAAATGCATAAAGAAAGAAAGCAAGGCATCTTTACATTGAAGTTATAGTATGGACAAATCAGAAGAATGATTCAATGGATTTGAAAACTAAGCTACTTACTTGACATGTTAGGATCATTAGCCTCCACACGTCTGGAGGGACATAAAGTAGCTGGGACCCTGAGCACATCTGCATGTTGACAGGTTGACTAAGGGCAGCCCCAGGCTGCACACAGCGTCACAGAACTAATCTTGGCCCAGTCAGTTCTCCAAACCTCACTGCTTCCTGGGAGGCAGAAGGGGCTCAGGGTAATGGACATTGGTTGTGGACAGTGTGGGTATGATATGTTTATGTTCTGCAGCTCCCTGATGGGTTACCATTCTTTGGTTAAAACTGCACTAGTGAGGAAAGATCCTAACATTAGTTGGCATATTCTGGTCAGCTTAGAGGAAAAAACATGGCAGAGAGCCAACTTAAGGCACCTCAGCTCCTGCATACTCTGTCCTTGTGCCTGCGAATATGCAAGCACAACAAGAAAGGTTAAAAAATGTGTTTTTAATCTCTATTTTCTTTTCGGGATGGCTGGAAATCAGAAAGCACTGGAAGTAAATACATTCAGCTAGACAATACCATTTGGACATATTTAGAAATGGCTGAATTCAGATACACAACCAGATTTTGATTTTGTTTTTGTTGTTTCTCTGCTTTACTTTATAACATGATAATATATTTTCTAGGGTTCCATTGATTGCTTTGACACTTTTGTAAATTAACATTTCCCAAAGTTCATTCACGTGATGTAAAAAAGTTATCAAAAAAGTTTACAGGGGCGATCCAAGATGGCAGACTAGAGGGTGACTGCATCTCCAGTCACTCCAGAATCCAGGATTCAAGAAGGGGAGGCACTGAGAAACTCGGACTAAAATAGAGCCACGGGGTGAGTCTCCCCCACCAGTGAAGCTCGGCCTGGGTGGCAGGTCTGGATGGGGCGGCTTCTCAGAGCAGGGCAGGGCAGCTAGAGTCTTCCCCAGGTAGCCCGGCTCACTCTGGCAGTGGGATTCTCCCACACAGCCAGATTCATGGAGCAGGCCACCCAGTGAGAGCCTTTCTGCACAGAACCAGCTCCAAGTCCCGGAGCCAGAGGTGAGTTCTGGCCCGCAGGCGGCTTCAGGGACCAGGACAGGGCAGCCAGGGACTTCCCCAAGCGGACCAGTTCCCTCTGGCGGGAGGCACCTTTCAAGGCTAGCTTCTCAGAGCAGACCGCCCAGTGAGAGGTTTCAGCACAAGGCCAGCTCCAAGTCCTGGAACCAGTAGCGGGCTAGGGGCAGCTTTCTTTGGAAGCACTGCATTATCAAGTTCCTCCAAAACTTCAGGCTACTGAAGGCTAGGAGGTGATATACTGGAAATCTACAGGGACACTATAAGCCAATAGAGGAAATCTGCAATATCTCAGAGTCCCACTGACATCTGACCAATATGAGAAAACAAGGGAAGAAAATGTCCCAAACAAACCTAGATATAGCAATAAAACCCAATGACAGCACAGCAGAAGAAATATCAGAAAGGGAGTTCAGAATGTACATAATTGAAACAATCAGGGAAGCAAACGAGGAGATGAAAGAGCAAATGCAGGCATTGAAGGAAGAGTTGAAAGAGCAAATGCAGGCATTAAATGATCGCACCAATCGACAGTTAAAAGACCAAATACGGGAAGCAAGAGATCATTTCAATAAAGAGTTAGAGATACTGAAAAAAAAACCAAACAGAAATACTTGAAATGAAGGAAACAAAAACCAGGTTAAAAACTCCATAGAAAGCATAACCAATAGGATAGAACACCCGGAAGACAGAACCTCAGACAATGAAGACAAAGTATTTAATCTTGAAACCAAAGTTGACCAAACAGAGAAGATGGTAAGAAATCATGAACAGAAACTACAAGAATTATGGGATATCATGAAAAGGCCAAATTTAAGAATTATTGGGATTGAGGAAGGCTTAGAGAAACAAACCAAAGGAATGAACAATATATTCAATGAAATAATATCAGAAAATTTCCAAAATCTGAAGAATGAAATGGAAAACCAATTACAAGAGGCTTATAGGACTCCAAATATACAAAATTACAACAGACCCACACCAAGGCACATTATTATGAAAATACCTAACATACAAAATAAAGACAGAATTTTAAAGGCCGCGAGAGAAAAGAATCAAATTACATTTAGGGGGAAACCAATAAGAATATCAGCAGATTTTTCAATACAGACCCGAAAAGCAAGAAGGACCTGGAACAACATTTACCAAGCCCTAAAAAAAAATGGATGCCAACCAAGAATCTTATACCCAGCAAAACTTACTTTCAGATTTGACGATGAAATAAGATCCTTCCATGATAAACAAAAGCTAAAGGAATTACAAAAAGAAAGCCAGCATTACAGAACATTCTCAGCAAAATATTCCATGAGGGAGAGATGAAAAACAACGATGCAAATGAGCAACGGGAGGAACTAGCCTAAAGAAATAGCCAAATAAAGAGAAACCAAATCATATCAAAAAACAAAAATGAGTCAAATGACTGGAATACAAATCATATCACAATAATAACCATGAATGTTAATGGCTTGAACTCATCAATCAAAAGACATAGACTGGCAGATTGGATTAAAAAGAAAAATCCAACAATATGCTGCCTGCAAGAGACTCATCTCATAGAAAGAGATACCCATAGACTAAAGGTGAAAGGATGGGAAAAAACATACCATGCACACGGACACAGCAAAAAAGCTGGAGTATCCTTTCTCATTTCAGATAATGTGAACTTCAAGTCAAAACTAGTCAGAAGGGATAAAGAAGGACATTACATACTGCTTAAGGGAAGCATAAATCAGCAAGACATAACAATCATAAATATCTATGCCCCGAACATTGGCTCATCCAAGTACGTCAAACAAATCCTTCTCAATTCCAGAAATCAAATAGACCACAGCACAATAATACTAGGCAATTTTACCACACCTCTCTCAGCACTGGATAGATCGTCCAAACAAAAATTGAATAAAGAAACTATAGATCTCAACAACACAATCAACAACTTAGACTTAACGGACATATATAGAATATACCATCCAACAAAGAACGAATACACTTTCTTCTCAGCAGCACATGGATCCTTCTCTAAAATAGACCATATTTTATGCCACAAAGCTACTGTTATCAAATACAAGAAGATAGAGATACTACCTTGTACTCTATCAGATCATAATGGATTGAAATTAGAAATAAATGAGAGAATAAAAAACAAAAACTTTTCCAATACCTGGAGATTAAATAATACACTATTATATGATGAATGGATAACAGAAGACATCAGGAGGGAAATAAAAAAATTCTTAGAAGTAAACGAGAACAAAGACATATCATATCAAAATCTCTGGGACACTATGAAAGCAGTACTTAGAGGAAGATTTATTTCATGGGGTGCATTCAACAAAAGAAGTAGAAATCAACAAATAAACAACTTAGCACTACAGCTCAAAGTCCTGGAAAAAGAAGAGCAGATCAACACCAAAAGTAGTAGAAGACAGGAAATAGGTAAAATCAGAGCCGAAATCAACGAAATTGAAACAAAAGAAACAATCGGAAAATGTAACTAAATAAATAGTTGGTTCTTTGAAAAAATAAACAAAATTGATAAACCCTTAGCCACACTAACAAAGAGAAAGAGGGAGAAAACTCAAATTACTAAAATTCAGAATGAACAAGGAAACATCACAACAGACACGAGTGAAATACAAAACATAATTAGAAGCTATTTTGAAAATCTATACTCCAACAAAACAGAAAACCTCGAAGACATCAACAAATTTCTAGAGACATATGAATTACCTAAACTGAACGGAGAGGACATACACAACTTAAATAAACCAATTTCAAGCAATGAAATAGAAAAGGTCATCAAAAGCCTACCAACAAAGAAAAGTCCGGGAACAGATGGGTTCTCAGCTGAGTTCTACAAAACCTTTAAAGAAGAGCTCATTCCAATACTCCTCAAACTATTCCATGAAATAGAAGAGGAGGGAACCCTCCCAAACTCATTCTATGAAGCCAATATTACCCTGATACCTAAACCACAAAGACACATCGAGGAAAGAAAATTTCAGACCAATATCCTTAATGAACATTGACGCAAAAATTCTCAACAAAATTTTAGCAAATCGCATACAAAAATATATTAAAAAGATAGTGCACCATGATCAAGTGGGTTTTATCCCAGGGAAGCAAGGTTGGATCAACATCTGGAAATCAGTAAATGTCATTCACCATATCAACAGACTTAAAGTTAAGAATCACATGATTATTTCAATAGATGCAGAAAAAGCATTTGATAAAATACAGCATCCCTTCATGCTCAAAACAGTAGAAAAAATTGGGGTAGTGGGAACATTCCTTAACATTGTAAAGGTCATCTACTCTAAGCCCATGACCGATATCATTCTAAATGGTGAAAAACTGAAAGCGTTCCCCCTAAAAACTGGAACAAGGCAGGGACGCCCTCTTTTACCACTTCTATTCAACATTGTCCTTGAAACTCTAGCCAGAGCAAGTAGACAAACCAAAGAAATTAAAGGGATACAAATTGGAAAAGAAGAACTCAAACTATCCCTGTTTGCTGATGACATGATTATATATTTAGAGGAACCATGAAATTCCACCAGAAAACTTTTAGAACTCATAAGTGAATTCAGTAAAGTAGCAGGTTACAAGATCAATGCTCATAAATCCAATGCATTTTTATACATAAGTGATGAATCTTCAGAAAGAGAAATTAGGAAAACTACCCCATTCACAATAGCTTCGAAGAAAATAAAATACTTGGGAATCAATCTCACAAAAGAGGTGAAAGACCTCTACAATGAGAACTGCACAACACTAAAGAAAGAAATTAAAGAAAACCTTAGAAGATGGAAAGATCTCCCATGTTCTTGGATAGGAAGAATTAATATTGTCAAAATGGCCATACTACCAAAAGTGCTATACAGATTCAATGCAATTCCAATTAAAATCCCAATGACGTACCTTACAGAAATAGAGCAAGCAATTATGAAATTCATCTGGAAGAATAAAAACCCCAGAATAGCTAAAGCAATCCTCAGTAGAAAGCGCGAAGCAGGGGGTATCCCAATACCAGATCTTCAACTCTATTACAAAACAATAGTAACAAAAACGGCATGGTATTGGTACCAAAATAGACAGGTAGATCAGTGGTACAGAATAGAGGACATGGACACAAACCCAAATAATACAATTTTCTCATACTAGACAAAGGGGCCAAAAATATGCAATGGAGAAAAGAGAGCCTCTTCAACAAATGGTGCTGGGAAAACTGGAAAACCATATGCAACAAAATGAAATTAGACCCCTATCTATCACCCTGCACAAAACTCAACTCAAAATGGATCAGGGAACTGGGAATCAGACCAGAGACCCTGCATCTCACAGAAGAAAAAGTAGGTCCAAATCTTCAACTTGTTGGCTTAGGATCAGACTTCCTTAACAGGACTCCCATAGCACAAGAAATAAAAGCAAGAATCAACAACTGGGATAGATTCAAACTAAAAAGCTTTCTCTCAACAAAGGAAACTATCAGTAATGTGAAGAGAGAGCCTACAGAGTGGGAGAATATCTTTGCCACTCATACTTCAGATAGAGTGCTAATTTCCAGAATCTATAAAGAACTCAAAAAACTCTACACCAAGAATACAAATAATCCAATCAACAAATGGGCTAAGGAGATGAACAGACACTTCACAGAAGAAGACCTACAAACAATCAACAGATATATGAAAAAATGTTCAACATCTCTAGTAATAAGAGAAATGCAAATCAAAACTACCCTAAGATTCCATCTCACCCCAATTAGAATGGCAATTATCAAGAACAGAAGCAACAATAGGTGTTGGCGAGGATGTGGTGAAAAAGGTACACTCATACATTGCTGGTGGGGTTGCAAATTAGTGCAGCCACTCTGGAAAGCAGTGTGGAGATTCCTCAGAAAGCTTGGAATGGAAACACCATTTGACCCAGCTATCCCACTCCTTGGCCTGTACCCAAAGGAATTAAAATCAGCATACTACAGAGATACAGCCACATCAATGTTCATTGCTGCTCAATTCACCATAGCCAGATTGTGGAACCAACCTGGATGCCCTTCAGTTGATGAATGGATAAAGAAACTGTGGCATATATATACAATGGAATATTACTCCGCCATGAAGAATGATAAAATTATGGCATTTGTAGGCAAATGGATGAAATTGGAGAATATCATGCTAAGTGAGATAAGCCAATCTCAAAAAACTAAAGGACAAATGATCTCGCAGATAAGCGGATGAGGACATATAATGGGGGGTGGGAGGGGTTAGCGTTAGGGTTACGGTTTGGTTTAGGGTTTGGGATATGGAGGGTGGTAAGAATGGAGGAAGGACTGTATAGAAGGAAAAGAGGAGTGGGAGGGGTGGGGGTAAGGGAAAAAATAATAACAGAATGAATCAAACAACATTAAAAAGAAGTTTACATAACAGATTTGTATGTTCAACACCAGTTTAAACAAAATTAAATGATCTTTTTTTCTGTATAACTATTGTGATCTTAAAGAAAAGATGGTTTTGTTCTTGTTAGAAAGATTCAAATCTCTTGGAATTTCTTGTGGAATAGAAGGACATGTTGTGCTAACCAGGAGGGTTCTGGGGCCCCCCGATTACTTCAGTGTGGAAGTTGGTTGTCAGAAAAACCAATGAATGATTGGAAGGTTAGAAAGTTTTGCCTTCCTCCCAAACCACTGTTGTGAGGTTTGGGGGAGAGGGTCTCCCGATTAAGTTCTATTATCAATGGCCAATCATGACTATGTAAAGAAGGCTCAATAAAAAAATGAGGTTGGTGAAGCTCCTGGGTTTATGAATGAATTGATGTCATAGGAGGACAACACACTCAGGACTGAGGGGGCATCCAGCAACCTTCACTCAGTTTCCACATTCCTTCCTTTGATGGTTTATGATTTGTGTCTTTTATGATAAAACTGTGATACTAAATATAGCACTTGGTTAATTTCTATGAGTTGTTTAAGGGAATTATCCAACCTGAGGGTGGAAAGGTTTTGGTGCTCCAAATTCGTAGTCTATTGGAAAGAAGTTCAGGTAACTTGGGGAGACCCAAATTTGCAGCCCGTGTAGGAGAAGCAGTCTTGGGGACTAAACCCGTAACCTGTGTGCCTTCACTAACTCTTAGTAGTGTCAGAATTGAACTTAACTGTAGGACTGTCAGTCAATATGATAGAATTGATTTTTGTGGGAAAACATGCAACTTGAAAGATACATTGATATGTGAGAGGGTGTTCAAAATCTTCAAGAAAAGAGTGCTAAAGTTTCCAAAATTACTAGTTTATGTCTAAATTCTTAAGGACAATGTCATGAAGCCTGGGGTGATTTGCACAGTTTGGAAAACAATCTTATAGAAACAGACTCTACTTATGTGATCCAATATTTTACACTTACCTTTGTGTTAGATACTTACAGTTAAAGAAAGAAGAATAAAACATTTTTATTCAAGTGGGTCTTTTGTCTTATTTATCATCATAGCAACTCTGGCCCTTCTCTTTGCTTCTATTTTTAGTTGCAACCTGAAGCTTCAGCTCTGCTTAAGAAAATCAACCCTCAAATCCCTGGGATGACAAAAATTTTAAGGAAACTCAGTCAAAGTCACTAGTTTTTAAATAGGCATAAGAGGACTTGGGGACCAAATGGGAGGAAATATAAATGATCTTGAAACAAACCCGAGGCCTAAATCAAGTTCTTTTAACATAAGCCAAGTGAGACAAATCAGTTACCACAAAGGAAAAAGGCAGTTTGGGAAAAGAACACATCATCGTAAGGAAACCATTCTTCCTTGTTGATTGTCACTATCCAGGAATCCAGATACAACGTGGGCACCTTTCCTGATTTTTCAAGAAAAGCAAAAATCTGAATCTTCTGTGAAATTCTCTTTTTTTTAAAAAAACTAATTTTAGTTTAAAAACATTCTGTCCATGGACAATAAAAGACAGGAAATGTACATCTGTTGTCTGAATTTGAGCTACCATCTGTGGTTTTTAGAGATCTCCTGGAATACAAGAGTTTGTGATATAGCCCTTGACTACCTCTATAGTCCTAGAGCTAATGGTCTAATCTATTTATACTCTTGATTTTTAAAATAGTTTTTAGTTATATAAACACCAGGATACACCCTGACATAGTCCCCAATGGAGGAAACTCACCTGCTCCAATTCAATCCCAAGCAGTCCCCAGCCCACCCGCTATAGTGCCACCCCCGCTTCCTCCACTCTGCCCATCTCTCTTCAATTCATTTATAGTTTACTTTTTAAAAGTAACTGTGAATACACTGAAGCTGGGACACCCTGCTACATTGGTGCATGCACATTTGAAAGTTCGGTCAGATTAATTCCACCATTCTTTCCTTTTCTTGTTCCTTCTTTTGCCTCCTCAATCCCCTTCATCTGCTCTATTTGTCTTTCTTCTGTTTTCATGAACTTCCCTCTCTCCTTTTTGTCTTTTTCTTTTCTTTTTATCCTCTTCCCCTTAATTTGTATTAGCTTCCACATATCAGAGAAAATATGCAAACTTTGATTTTGGGGGACTGGCTTATTTGACATAATATGATAGTCTCCAGTTTTTGTCCATTAACCATCAAATGCCATAAAGTCATTCACTTTTCTTTGTGGCTGAGTAACACTCCATTGTGTATGTATACTGCATTTTCCTTATCCGTTCATCTGTTGAAGGGCACCTAGGTTGGTTCCATAGCTTGGCTATTATGAATTGTGCTCCTATAAACATTGATGTGCTGTGCTAGTGTAGTATGTTTGATTTTAAATCTTTTGGATATATACCAAGGAATGGGATAGGTGGGTCATGTGGTCATTCTATTCATAGTTTTTTGAGTAATCTCTATACTGCTTTCCAGAATGGCTGCAGTCCCATCAATAATGCAGTCCCATCAATAATGTGTAAGTGTACCTTTTCCCCTACATGCTCACCAACATTTCTTATTATTTATATTTTTGATAATTGCCATTCTGATTGGGCTGAGATGAAATCTCAATATACTCTTCTTGTTTTGTTGTTTTTCTTTGTTTTTTTTTGTTTTGCCTAGAATACTTACTGGAATCTCATAGTATCTACTAACATACTGCATTTCCTTTTTAAAAATATTTTTTCAAGCATCATTTTCTTCATGAAGCTTTTCCTAGCTCATTCCTTTTGTACCTCCATGGTAGACTTTGCCACTTTACCTGTTATGTAGCAATCATGCATTAAAATGTTCTAATCACAGCTTCGTATCATATATTGAATGCATATTTCTACATACCAATCATCCTCTAATGGACTGTACAACAATACTAATATTTCTGAAGTACATAGCTGGAATGTAATCACTTTTGAATGAATGAGTCAAACACAAAGATAGGTATTCTGAATCTAAGTAATGATCACTGAAGTCGTCCACCAATGCTGTAATCCGACCTTGAAGTCCTTGGCATATCACATGAGATCCTCCATGTAAAGAATTCATATTTTGGAATCTTTATCCCAAATTAGTTGTATCAACTTGTGTAAGATACTTATTGATTTATATCTGTTATTATTATTATTAATTACTCTTTTTTATGTTTGTTAAATAGTAATAATAGGTACCTAATAGTATTTTAAACATTTAATTAACTAATAAGAGATAATGTTTCTATTATAATTGTTGCCACAGAAGGGATTTCATTCTTCAATTGCTATATGCTGACATTTTCCCCTTTATTGCCAGTCCAAGCCTATGCTATTTGCCACTACCTATCCACAGCACACCATCAGTTCAGTTGTATTGAGTTTTCCTGTTGTTATCATGCAATGATGTTTGCACACATGTGAGTCTGTACAAGTCACTCCTTCCAACTAAAATATATTCCATCTCTCTTCCACTTGATGAAGTCCTTCTTGTCCTTGAAGATTCACTTCACACTCTATCTCTTCTTCCTCTCCCAAGAGAATTAGCTCTTCCCTACTTGGAGGCTCACATTTAGAACAGAGCCTAACACATACCAGGTGCATAACAAATATCAGCTTAGACTATTTTCCTCTCTAAGTTAGACTCAGAGTCCTTTGAGGACAGAGAGAATACCTCATACATTCTGGAAATATGTTACTTTTCATGGTGTCTGGGAAAAAAAAACTGTATTATATCTGATGAACAGATAAGCAGAACTGAGGTGAAATTCAGGAATTAAAAGGTAAGATTATGGTTATTATAAGATTTTTATGCTGTGTCCAGCAGCACATTTTCCATTCCTGGGCAGTTCTCTTAAGAAGTAAATCCTACAAGTACCCAGGGGTGGTGGCTTACTCCTGTAATACCAGAAACTCAGGAGAGGCAGGAGGATCATGAATTCAAGGTCAGTCTGGGCAACTTAGCAAGAACCTATCTTAAGATAAATGTAAAACAGACTGGGGAATTAAGTTCAGTGTTAGGAACACTCCTGGTTTCAATCCTGATACTGAAAGAAAAGGAAGAAAAAATTAAACCTCTACACAACTCTCCATCCACCAGCAGATATAACCCCTTATTTACTAACAAATATATTTGTACTTGCACTCAAAGGTATTATATTTGTGATCACAGATTAAAAAAAACTGAAGACATTAATGTATGTATTATGCAAGACTAAGAGTAGTATAACATATAAGGCATATATCCAAAGTTATACAAACTTTCCTTTTTTGATGACACCAAAAAAGAAAATATGTTTAGAAAATAATGTGTCTCAATCCTGAATTAATCCTAAATAACTGAATTATCTTGAACAAATGGGCACACACACATCATTCTTGAAATATACAATCACATGTACATCACTTATGCAAAACAAAATATATCAGACTCATTTCCTTGCAGGTAACAACTTGAAAGTTTCTATAACCTTTCTTAAAATCATATTTATATTGCTCAAAGTCACAGATTTCTTTAATTTTCAGGGTCAGGTACCTTTAGAGTTAGCATAACAATCTTTTGACTGAATTGCACTTGCCACCTGTGGGTAGGAAGTTTAATCTCTCCTCGTTTCCCTGGGCACACCAGGTCCCACCTATTTCTGGGGATCTCTTAGGAGTGCTTACACATCCAACCATCTGATCTGCCCATCATGTGGACGCAGACAGGTAGCAGGTAGGTATTTTGCTGCATATCACTGTTCTGCTCCTGGAGATCATCTGTAATCATCTTTTCATGGTTTCTTCTTTATGTTTATCTGTATCGCTTTTCTCCTTGTCTGCCCCTGGACTCTGTGTACATCTCTAGGCAGAGGTAAGACCAGGTCATGACCTGTGCAAGAAGGTTTAACTGAAGTGCTGAGGAAAACAGAAGAGAATTAGAAAGATGAAATAAAACCTTCCATTGAATACTAGGTATGACTTTTGTTAGAGTCACAGGTCATCCTCGTCCCAAAGGTGTCCCTGCCAGTTTCTCCTCTGCTTTGCTTCATATCTCCAAGTATTGCAGGGACGTGAGTTTTCTCTTTACACATTCACCTCTAAACATCCTCCTTCACTCAAAGTTTGAGTTCTTATCTCCTGTCGCCTGAGGATCGAGAAGGGGAAAATGTACACTTTCTCTATTTTTTCACCCCAATCCCAGTCTCAGTCTTTTACAGGGAAAGCAAGCAGCTTGCATTTATTACAAAAAAAAAAAAAAATTTTTTTTCAATCCAAAAGAGAGTTTTCTGTTCCTAACCTAAGTAAAAGATTCTATGTTGTTTACCACTTATCTTCTTAAAACAATAACTTTCACAGATTGTTTCAAACCTTTATTCAGAGAAACAAAATGCTGCTGAAGTTTCAAATAACAGACTCAACCCCAACCTCTTTGCCTATATCTCAGAGAGTTCATATCATAAACTTTCCAAAACATTGTGGATCAGAGTCAGTTATAGAATCTCATTAAAATTGTGATCTATGTTTAATAAAGAGGAACACTTAGCTACATATCTGAATCACTGTAGGAAGAACTATGTTGACAAAAGTCATCCTAACTGTATACTACTACATGAAAATAGTATTTATATGCTTACTAGAAGTGCCATTGAGAAGACTAGCAGTACTATTTTGTTTTATTTTAAACGTATTTCCAAGAGTTCACTACCGTGGTTTTAGGCAATGTTCCCGAAGACAATCTCTAAGGAGAACATAGTATCCTGGAATTTTCCCGAATTCCAAATATATCACCATTAATTTCCCAAACTCACAGACACAGCACAGTGCTATTTGAACAACTCACTTGGGAATGAACAACAAAGTACTGACTAAAGCTAAGTGTTCTAAGGACTTTAATATTCGATAGTTCAATCTATGTAAAAGCAATTGGCATGGGCAGTGAAGTATCCACCCACAGTTTCTTGTGTATCTCAGATAGTGAAGTGAATGTGCAGGTGAGTTTTGTCCAAGATAATAGCTGTAGGTCAAATGCTGTTCTGTAATTGCTAACTATAATTCATAAATTCTGAAAGTTCAAACTCTGATAACTTCCTATTTCTTGACAATGAGCTAAATAACTTTGGAAATGGAATTATAATGAAACGGAAAGTTGTAGCTATTAATATATATTCATGTGTTATTCATGAAAAAACTGAGAGAAATATGATAACAAGGTACAAATAGCAATAATAAGTGTGATATTATTAATATGTTATAAAATTGTATCATATTGTTGATTTGTATGTTTTTCTTTGAAACTGAAACATTATGTGTTTTAAAATCAGTCCTACAGCTGTCACTTGTGGATTAAAATATGGAACTTGCACTAGAATTCAAGAAACACCTGCTTCTGCTCACATTATTTCTACAAAACAGTTTTCTATGTTTGTCACAAAAATATGAATTCCATGAACACTAAACTGCACAAAAATATATGAGAAAGAAATATCACATTCTTCTTAATAGATTTTTCCATTATAAACCAATTTATATTTTTCAGAAAAACCTAGAAAAAATATAAAATATGAAAAGAAAATGCAGAAATAAAAACTTAGTGTATTTGTTGCAATTTTGTTTCTGCTTTTTTATTTGCATTTGGGAATATTTGTTTGATAATAAGCAAGTTGCTGAGAGGAGTTTTGATTGGAGGCCCTATATATGGTTATTAGGCTATTCTCATATTTAAAAAAAATTTTTAAGATGTCCCAGATTGTTTAACACTTTTTAAAAAAACACTCAATTTATTTATTAAATTCTTCAGATTTTGTGGCTGGAAAACATATTTCCTTTGAAGTATTCCTTGTTAAAGAACAACATTTTTGATTCCGGGAATGTATCAAAAAGAAGTTGATACTGGAGTGCCAACCTTTGTCCTGGGGGCTAGAGAAACTACTATGTAATCTAAAGTATAGTTTAATTTCTAAGTAGAGAATTGAAAAATAAATATAAGGTGTATAGATTTTTTTCTTTTTCTTTTTTTTTTATTGTAAACAAATGGGATACTTCTTATTTCTCTGTTAGTACATGGCGTAAAGGCATACCATTTGTGTAATCATAAATTTACATAGGGTAATGTTGTTTGATTCATTCTGTTATTTTTTTCCCTTCCCCCCACCCCTCCCAAACCTCTTTTCCCTCTATACAGTCCTTCCTTCCTCCATTCTTGCCCCCCTCCCTAACCCTAACTCTAACCCTAACACTAACCCCTCCCACCCCCCATTGTGTGTCATCATCCACTTATTAGTGATATCATTCGTCCTTTGGTTTTTTGAGATTGGCTTATCTCACTTAGCATGATATTCTCCAGTTTCATCCATTTGCCTGCAAATGCCATAATTTTATCATTCTTTATGGCTGAATAATATTCCATTGTATATATATACCACGGTTTCTTTATCCATTCATCAATTGAAGGACATCTAGGTTGGTTCCACAATCTGGCTACTGTGAACTGAGCAGCTATGAACATTGATGTGGCTGTATCTCTGTAGTATGCTGATTTTAAGTCCTTTGGGTATAGGCCAAGGAGTGGGATAGCTGGGTCAAATGGTGGTTCCATTCCAAGTTTTCTAAGGAGTCTACACACTGCTTTCCAGAGTGGCTGCACTAATTTGCAGCCCCACCAGCAATGTATGAGTGTACCTTTCTCCCCACATCCTCGCCAACACCTGTTGTTGCTTGTATTCTTGATAATCGCCATTCTAATTGGGGTGAGATGGAATCTTAGGGTGGTTTTGATTTGCATTTCTCTTATTACTAGAGATGTTGAACATTTTTCCATATGTTTGTTGATTCTTGTAGATCTTCTTCTGTGAAGTGTCTATTCATTTCCTTAGCCCATTTGTCAATTGGATTATTTGCATTCTTGGTGTAGAGTTTTTTGAGTTCTTTATAGATTCTGGAGATTAGTGCTCTATCTGAAGTATGATTGGCAAAGATTTTCTCCCACTCTGTAGGCTCTCTCTTCACATTGCTGATAGTTTCGTTTGCTGAGAGAAAGCTTTTTAGTTTGAATCTATCCCAGTTATTAATTCTTGCTTTTATTTCTTGTGCTATGGGAGTCCTGTTAAGGAAGTCTGGTGCTAAGCCGACATGTTGAAGCTCTGGGCCTACATTTTCTTCTATAAGATGCATGGTCTCGGTCTGATTCCGAGATCCTTAATCCATTTTGAGTTTAGTTTGGTGCATGGTGAGAGATATGGGTTTAGTTTCATTCTGTTGCATATGGATTTCCAATTCTCCCAGCACCATTTGTTGAAGAGGCTATCTTTTCTCCATTGCATATTTTTGGCCCCTTTGTCTAGTATAAGAAAATTGTATTTATTTGGGTTTGTGTCCATGTCCTCTATTCTGTACCATTGATCCACCTTTCTATTTTGGTACGAATACCATGCCGTTTTTGTTACTATTGCTTTGTAGTAGAGTTGAAGATCTGGTATTGCGATACCCCCTGCTTCACTCTTTCTGCCAAGGATTGCTTTAGCTATTCTGGGTTTCTTATTCTTCCAGATGAATTTCATAATTGCTTGCTCTATTTCTGTAAGTTACATCATTGGGATTTTAATTGGAATTGCATTAAATCTGTATAGTACTTTTGGTAGTATGGCCATTTTGACAATATTAATTCTTCCTATCCGAGAACATGGGAGATCTTTCCATCTTCTAAGGTTTTCTTTAATTTCTTTCTTTAGTGTTCTGTAGTTCTCATTGCAGAGGTCTTTCACCTCTTTTGTGAGATTGATTCCCAAATATTTTATTTTTTTCGAAGCTATTGTGAATGGGGTAGTTTTCCTAATTTCTCTTTCTGAAGATTCATTGCTTATGTATAAAAATGCCTTAGATTTATGTGCATTGATCTTATATCCTGCTACTTTACTGAATTCACTAATGAGATCTAAAAGTTTTCTGGTGGAATTTCCTGGTTCCTCTAAGTATACCATCATATCATCAGCAAATAGGGATAGTTTGAGTTCTTCTTTTCCTATTCGTATCCCTTTAATTTCTTTGGTCTGTCTAATTGCTCTGGCTAGAGTTTCAAGGACGATATTGAAAAGAAGTGGTGAAAGAGGGCATCCCTGCCTTGTTCCAGTTTTTAGGGGGAATGTTTTTAGTTTTTCACCATTTAGAATGATATTAGCCATGGGCTTAGCGTAGATGGCCTTTACAATGTTAAGGAATGTTCCCACAATCCCTATTTTTTCTAGTGTTTTGAGCCTGAAGGGGTGCTGTATTTTATCAAATGCTTTTTCTGCACCTATTGAAATAATCATGTGATTCTTGACTTTAAGTCTATTGATATGGTGAATTACATTTATTGATTTCCTGATGTTGAACCAACCTTGCATCCCTGGGTTGAAACCCACTTGATCATGGTGCACTATCTTTTTAATATGTTTTTGTATGCGATTTGCTAAAATTTTGTTTAGAATTTTTGCGTCGATGTTCATTAAGGATATTGGTCTGAAATTTTCTTTCCTCGATGTGTCTCTGTCTGGTTTAGGTATCAGGGTAATATTGGCTTCATAGAATGAGTTTGGGAGGGTTCCTTCCTCTTCTATTTTATGGAATACTTTGAGAAGTATTGGAATGAGCTCTTCTTTAAAGGTTTTGTAGAACTCGGCTGAGAACCCATCTGGTCCTGGACTTTTCTTTGTGGGTAGGCTTTTGATGACTTCTCATATTTCATTACTTGAAATTGGTCTATTTAAATTGTGTATGTCCTCCTCGTTCAGTTTAGGCAATTCATATGTGTCTAGAAACCTGTTGATGTCTTCGAAATTTTCTATTTTGTTGGAGTATAGATTTTCAAAATAGCTTCTAATTATGTTTTGTATTTCAGTCGTGTCTGTTGTGATATTTCCTTGTTCATTCCGAATTTTAGTGATTTGGGTTTTCTCTCGTCTTCTCTTTGTTAGTGTGGCTAAAGGTTTATCAATTTTGTTTATTTTTTCGAAGAACCAACTATTTATTTTTTCAATTTTTTGTATTGTTTCTTTTGTTTCAATTTCATTGATTTCAGCTCTGAGTTTAACTATTTCCGCCACACACTTCTTCCTCCGGACAACCGCCCGGTGTTCAGACGCAGTCACTAGGAGTCCAAGCAACTCACTTCTTGTGTCCTCCTCCCTCCAACTGCCCATAGCCCTAGGCAGTCACTCCGAGTCCAAGTGACCCGCCCTGTTCCTCCTCCTCCTCCTTGGGTAGCCCCCTGGGTGTTCAGGAGCGGTGGCTCCGAGACCAAGTGACCCACCGTGCTCCTCCTCCAGGCAGGCCACCAGTGTTCAGGAGCGGTCGCTTTGAGTCCAATCAACTCACCACTCGCCTCCTCCTCTGGCAACTGCCTGTGGCTCTGATGCAGTCACTCCTTAGACCAAGCCACCCACCGCGCTCCTCCTCCAGGCAGGCCACCTGTGTTCAGGAGCGGTCGTTCTGAGTTCAAACAGCTCGCCATGCAGTTCCTCTCTGGCAACTGCCTGTGGCTCTGATGCAGTCACTCCTAGACCAAGCGACCCGCCGCACTCCTCCTCTTCCTCCGGGCAACCCCCAGTGTTCAGAGGTGGTGGTTCTGAGTCCAAACAGCTCGCCACGCAGCTCCTCCTCAGGCAGCCGCCAGGAGCCCCAGTGGTTGCTCCGAGTCCAAGCGCTGTGCTGAGCCGCCTCCTCTACGATGATCCCAGTTGTCTGTGTTTACCGCTCCAGCGGGGGGAGGGGCGTCTCGCCGAGCAACTCCACTTCACAAAGTTCCCTGCGTTCCGGGGCTACCGCCCCATCCGGACGCCTCCCCAACTGGAGAGACTCACCGGCAGCTTTGAGTTGGTCCCAAGTCTCTCACTATCTCCTCTTTTGAATCTTGTGTCCTGGAGCAACGTGAAATGCAGCCGCCCTCTAGTCCGCCATCTTGAAAACCTCAGGTGTATAGATTTTTATGAGTAGATGTCTTTGATCTTGAATTCTTTCATTTCTTTTTTTACTTATCTTAATAATTACTGAATAATATATTAAAATTCTTCCTCCATCTTTGCCCTTAATCATCTCAAAATATTTCTGGATTCTCTTATGATTTGAAATACAAGAGTAATTGCCTTAAATTGATGAATAATAACCTCAATTTTTTTATTTTCCAAAATTCAGTCTTGGAAAGGAAAGTCTGATGCAAAATAATTATTGGTATTTGTTATTGTTTTTCCAACTACACATCTATTACATAAATATTCTCACTTTTTTGCAACTAAAATCATTTCTAGAACATGTGGGACAATTTTTTTTGTCATCAATGTTTTGAATATATGGTTAAACACTTTGATTTACATCTGTGTACTCATCCATTCCCTTCTCTTTCAAAGACAACATGTTTTAGTTTGTTTTTTAATTTGTATTAATTCTAAAATCTTTCCTTCTCAAAGACTTCTATTACATATGTAACCTTATCTGTTTAATTTTTCTCTATTTTATTGTACATTGTGAAAGAAATTTTCAAAAGTATTCGAATTTTGAATCATATTTTACTTTGTAAATATGTACATCTTTTTCCTGCATTGCTAGTTTATTTTTCTTACATTCTTAAGTCGCCTTTTCTTATTTGTTAAAATTTCTTTGTACCCAGATTTTTCAGCTCAAGTACTGTTTTCGGTCTATATTTCATTGATGCTACATAATCTTAATGATCTTTTAAATTATTTTCAAATCTCCTAATTTTTTCCCCCTGAATTCTGCAATATGTACATTTTGGAAGTTTTCTTTAGCTCTAAGTTGAATGTTGCACTACCTTAAGAGTTATTTTTTTTAATATCATTATTACTCATACATCTCTGGGTTGATTGAGCTGATCTAGACTCAAATCGATTGGGACAGGTTCAGCAGGGTGGCTCTGCTCACATATCCTTTATCCTGTTTTTGATCAACTTGCAGGCTCAGAGGTATTTTTCTCTGGTGATGGCAGATATACAAGCATTTAGACTGGGGCATGAAAGTCCTCAGAGACCCAGGCTCAGAACTTATACACTAATGCTATTGGCGAGATCAAGGGATGAAGCACTATACTTTGGTTCATCCCAATGTCAAAGTGTTGAGAAATATATTCCGTCTTAATGGAAGAAATTTTTAATTTCCAAGGCAAAGGGCACATATATAAGAGGTAAACACTTGGGTCAATAATGCCATCTACGAAGGGTCTATCCTTTCTAAGTTTTGTATGTGTGTTTATAAAACTTACTCTTCTTATTTTTAAATTCATATCTAAGTAAAGTATAAGTAGATTCAATGATTATCAACAAAGACATTGCATTCATCTGCCTCGGCTACAGTTTTCCTGTCCATTTGGGTATTGGTGAAATCTACTTCTTGTTTCATCTGTTGGAGGATTATGTTGTTGGGAGCAATTTCTGATTTAATTCTCAGTATCTAGCAAGCGATGTGACTATGTGGAACTGAATTGCAAATATTGCCATCCTCTACTGTCTGATTGTTTACTTTTTCAGGATAAATGAATTTCATGGAATCTGACAATGCCAGAATCCTCTCTTACTAGGACTTCTTGTTTCTATCTTGTCTAGCTATGTTTAGAATGAGCATCTTCCAAAATGTAATATACCCCCACCATCTCTTTGTGTTTCCTGCCATCATGTTAACACTAGCTCTTGTTTTCTATGACTTGAACTTTTAAAGCAAATAAAAATAAAAATGTTATCACCAGGGAGAAGTACCCGAATATTTGCCTTAAAAATAGAAGTCACAAGAAAAGTGACAGATAATCAGGAATTTTGCATTTTTAATTCAAAGTGAGCATTAAGTGGGACAAGAAGAGGTATTTTTGTATATGCTATAAGATAGGTAGTCTCTCTAACTGCACAGCATGGGTTTAAAGATATCCTGTACTTCAGGGTAATAATCTAAAATTCAAAAAATTTTTTAATTTTAGCTAAAGATGTAATTGTGAATTATTATTTTTTCAGCATCTTCATAGAAATTATATATGTAATTTGACATATTTTGTATCTGCGTTTCTTCTCCCAACACCATTGTAGAACAGTAGTCCAAATCTATAGAGGTGTTAATTTGTAACAGGTTAAAGGGAGTTTAATTACTTGAATAATTTATTCAATGATACCTGAGTATTAAAATTATTAACTTCATGGAAAATGTTCTTTCGGTTCCAAATATTTCCTATGACAGTTTATAGTGATGCCCTGGAAAAAACTATATTAAGGATTAGCAGTACAAAGAGTACAGTTAAAATATGATCAGATTTGCTATCAAGTGTGTCTTTGACTAGTACCTGGGATGAAGGAAAAAAGTGTCTCTCATCTGGAGATCATGGACCCAAGGTGAGGCAGAACATCATAGTGGAAGGACAAGGGGGAGGAAAGAAGCTCAGGACATAGAAATGACGAAGCAGAGAGAGACCTCTTCTCACCAAGGACAAAGTATAAATCCAAGAGTACCCTCCAATGACTTACTTCCTACCTGCCTATAGTTACCTCCCTACTAATCCATATTGGTGGATTAATCCACTGATTAGATTAAACCTCTCATAATCAAATTTACCTCTGAAAATTCTTGCCTTGTCTCAACTATGAACTTTTGCGGGGACACTTCATATTGAAACCATAACAATCACCATGATGATACCAAGGAAAAAGGTTGTAAGGACATGTTAAGATGATGATAAAACTTGGTCAGAACTGAAAAGGGGAAAAAAGAGCACCAATAGAATTCAAGAGTGATTTAAAATAAGGAAATAAGTCAGTGTAATATACTTTATTAATACAGCAAGTGGCAATTACATGATCAAGAGAAAAGGCATTTGACAAGATTGAAAATCTTGTCATAATAAAAAACATTCATAAAACTATAAATAGTTTCTACATGAAGAAAAATTATAAAGACCCTTAGCTGACCACATATTAAAAGGCTATTAAAATTTTCCTCTTAGATCAGAAACAAAACAAGAATGATCACTCTTACCACTACTATTCAGAAGTATGCTAGAAATCAGAATTAGAAAGAAAGAAGAAAAATGATCTTTATTTGCAGACTACATGACAATATAATCTTTTATATATTAAAAATTCTGAATAATCCACAAGAAAGTTACTGGAGATAAAAAAAAAATTTAGCAAAGTTTCAGATTACATGATAAGCATACATCTCCTCTGTGCATTCATATACCTTCAATGAGTAACTAAGATTGATATTAAGAAATTGATTCTATTTATGACAGCATCAAAAAGTAAGAGTTGTAGAAATAAATGTAGTTTTGGATAAAATATATATACAAAGTATTTTTGAAAACAATAAAATATTAATTTAAAATATTTTAAAAAGACATACATAAATGGAAAATAAATCCTATTTTTATGAATTCCAAGGAAGTATTGGTAAAACATCAATACTGCTCAAATTTACTGACAGATTCTGCACAACATTTGTGAGTCTTCTGATAGTCTTTATTACAGAAATGGAAAAAGTGATCCTCAAAATCACATGGAAATGCAAGGGGGGATGAGTAGTCAAAACAATCTTGATAAAGCAGAAGAAAGTTGACAGGCTCACACTTCCCACTTGCAAAACTTTATATAAAATTGCACTAATCAAAACAGTGTGCTACTTCTGTAAGTGTAGGCAGATAGATCAGTGGGATAAGATTCAGGGTACAGAAACAAAACCCTACATTTATAGCTAATTGATTTTCGACAAGGATCCAAAGTCCACTAATGCGGAAACAGGAATCTCTTAATCAAATAGTGCTGAAACAGTTGGCTGTCCACAAGCAAAAATGTTAATTTAGATTCCTACCTCACACCATATAGAAAACTCAATATCACCATTTAGAAAATGGATCAATGACCAAAACATAAGAGTTAATGTCATAAGACTCTTAGAAGAAAATACAAAAATAAATCTTGCTTAGCAAGACTTTGTCTCAAAATAAGAAATAAAATGAACTGTGGATTAACAGTGGTTAAGCACCCCTGGGTTCAATCCCTGGTACCAAAAAAGAAAAAAGAGAGAGAGAGAGAGAGAGGGAGGGAAAGAAAAAAGCATAAGCAACAAAAGCAAAATGAATGAATTAGAATTTCTCAAATTAAAATAACACAACTTTTGTTCATCTAAGTGAATTACCAAGAATAAGTACAAAAGGGTTGCAAATTATATATCTGAAGTGTTTAATGCTCAGACTATATAAAGAACTATTACTCAGCAACAAAAAGACAACACAAATTTTAAAAATGGGCAAATGATTTGAATAGATATTTCTCAGAAGATTTACAGGTGGATATTATGAACATAAAAAGATGTTCAAGATCATCAATCATTTGGAAAGTACAAATCCAAACAACATATTATTTTATACCTACTAGAATGACATAGTAAAAATACTGGAAAATAAATAATGTTGGCAAAGATATGAAGTTATTAGAACCTTGGACATTGTTAGTGGTATGTTGTATAAAAGAGTTTGATGGTTCCTCAAAAAGTTAAACATTAAGTTCCCATACATTAAAGGTAAATATTGTGGTTCCACTTACATGGAATATTTAGATTTTGAAAATTCATAGTTGCAAAAAAACACATTTGAGGATACCAGGAGATGAAAGGAAGGGAGAGTGGACAGTTCTGCTTAATGAATGCAAAGTTTTGTTTGGAAGGATAAAAAGGTTTTGGAAATAGTTATACAAGTTAAACAACATTGTTAAAATGATTAATGTTACAGACTTTCATTTTTCATAATAGGCAAAATAATTGGTAAAATTGAATATCTTTATATATTTTTAAAATTTTAAATATTATTTGTTAAATTGATTATATTTAATTTTTCACTTACTTCATAGACAAGGTATTCCTTGATAATAAAAACCAAATAAAGTATTTTTCACAAAAGGTTTTGGATTTGATTAATACAAATTAATGATGATTAAGTTAGTCTACATTTCTTGCCCATATAGTTCTTTTTTAAAATGTATTTTTAGTTGCATATGGACATAATGTATTTATTTTTATTTGGTGCTGAGGATCAAACCCAGTGACTCAAATGTGCTAGGCAAGGGCTTCACCACTGAGCCACAACTCCAGGCCCTTGTCCACATAGTTCTGTTGCCACCCGCGGCAACAATTGCACAGGTATTTATTGGAGGGGCCTGGAAATAAACTATTTTTCCTATATTCACTAATTTATTGAGGAAGAGAGACTTTGAGAGAAAGATAGGCTTTGCTTAGAGGAAGAGAAACTTTGCTTACCAGGAAGAGAGACTTTGCTTAGAGGAAGAGAAACTTTACTTAGAGGAAAAGAATTGCTTAGAGAGAAAGTTTTAGAGAAAGAGAGGCTTCTGCGCTTATCAGAGATCTATTTCTTCTTAGTTCTGCTGCTTCTTCTTAAAGGTGTGTCCTGCATCCTGTGAACTAAGGGTGCGTCTATCTGAGGTGCTTTCTATCTGCTTGCCGCTTCTTCTTCTTCCTTTCTGCTAGTGGCTTCTACTCCGCTTCTTTCTGCTAGCTGCTGCTCTAACTCTCGCCCCCCCCCCCACACTGCCCACTTATATTCCCTCCAGGAGGCGCAGTGCGGGGCCATGCCAGTTGCAATCAGGCGAGGAGCCAGCTGCCCCATCACGGCAAGGGTTAAAACCAGCAGGCCCAAGCAGGCGTGCTCGGGAACACCTGTGCACGCGTTGTGTGTGTGGACTTAACTGAATACGGCCAGTGATAAATCACCTAAGTGCGCTTATGTCAATTAACCTCCTCACTGCCGATGTGATCAGGCGTCATTCTGGCTGGCACAGCCCCCAACATAGTTCTAAAACATATAAATAGAACTCTATGGATTCCTGTCATTTGCCATTATACACAGAACATGACATCACATTTATAAATTGTCCCACCAAACCTATTTGAAACTAAATTTTTTTGTAATAATTTGCAATATTATGTAATGCAGTTGATCCTTGAGTGGTATTTGGTTTTTTGTCTTCCTAAATCCATTGTAAGTTGATTCTGGCACAAGTTGAAATACATTCATTACACCTCACATACATCATAGCCCAACAGCACAGAGCACTTTGTGTGTGGATTGTCTCTGTGATCATGAAAATGACTGTGAGGTACATTTGCTGCCCCAGCTTCTGTGTGCAGTATACAAGAATATCATGCCACATATCTCTAGCTTGGAAAATTTCAAAATTTGAAGTTTAGTTTCTACTGAAGGCTTATTGCTTCACACTAAAAAAAAAAAAAAAAAGTGAAAGAATTGGTAAGACCATTATAAGTTGAGTGACATCTGTACATATATTTAGACCTGAATAGTAGATGAACTGATATATAACATTCTTGATCTATCATATCAACCATTATGACCCTACAATGATACATTTTGTATGCTTTTCTAAAAGAAACTCACGTTTATTTTATTTGATCCTACCAATAACTTATTTGCATTTCTATGCTATGAATTATTAAAACCAAGAGAAAAGAGACCTAAAATCACTGATAAATTCTTTTAGTGAAGTAATGGCAGAGACAGGACAAGAACTCACACAACTAATATTAAGAAAGTTGCTAGGAAATCCTAACCCCAGAGTTTCCATACTCTAATGGAGGTGGTGAGTGCTTATGATAAGAAAGGTACTGTGAGAGGGAAGGTGGCACTGTTCACGAGGACCCTCTACCCTGAGAAACTCTCTTTGATTGGCATGTGCAGCCACCAGGAAAGAGAACCATCAAGGGGCAGCTATGGCACTCAGCACGTATGGAGCATATACACAGCATGCTTCTAACTGCAGTTAGCATCAACCTAGTTGAAAAATGAGCTGTTAATTGGTGTTCCCCAAGCAGTCTAATTCTTCTCTTTGAGATCTGTGGCTTTTCTAGGAAGGGGGAATGAAAAGGGGGGGTAGTGAGAATGTCGCCACCATTGGAGAAGTCAAAGGAGGCCTGCGTAAAATCATCTCCAGATTTGGGGTGTAAGATCAGGCACACTGTGACACCACTTACAGTTAGGTGAGAACTTAAATTCCAGGATTTTATTCCATACACTATTCTCTAAGGCTAGGGGGAAAGACTATGATTAAATCACAGCACCAAGAACCCAACTGTTTGCTATTAAATCCCAAGCCCAGTATTCTAAGAGCTCACCTACATAGCTGACTGAATTCCACGTTGCCAGACATGAGAGACAATGGGAGAGTCTACATCCTTCTGAAGCTACTGATATTTGAACCCTCCTTTTCTTGTTTTTACTCCCTAAAATCTTCTCTCTTACAACCATACTGTCCTACTGGCCATCTTCCCTCTGTGTATTTTATTTTCTTCCTCTTTGCTACCTCTTTATCACTCTGCACATTCCTACAAAATCAGAAGATTTTGTCTCAATTTTGTCATTTTATAGCTGTCCCCATGATTGACCATGTGATACTTCCTGGTGGTTTCTGTTGACCAGCACAGAGTAGTATGGTTACACAGTTCTTGAAGACTTACCCTGGGATTATTTGTTATTGAATTTGACTCTCTCGAAATATGGTGAGGGCCATACAGAATAAATGAAAATAGCCAGGTGACTGGGTGATGGATGTGGCACACGCCTGTAATCCCAGCAGCCCAGGAGGCCGAGACAAGAGGATTGCAAGTTCAAAGCTAGACTCTGCAACTTAGCAAGGCCTTCAGCAACTTAATGAGACCCTGTTTCAAAATTAATTTTCTTTTAAAGCAAGGTGAGACTGGTGATGTGGTTCAGTGGTTGAGTGTCTCTGGATTCAGTTTCTGGTTCTGGTACCAAAAAAAAAAAAAAAAAAAAAAAGAAAAGAAAAGAAAAAGAAATCAGAGAGAGAGAGAGAGAGAGAGAGAGAGAGAGAGAGAGAGAATAAATGAAAAGAGAAAATGCATTTAGTGTGTGTATACCATGTCTTATTTTGAAATGGGTTCCAACCTGATGCTTGTTGCCCTCTAATTCTATGTCCAATGTCATTGGACCCTACACTACATTCACATGCTTCTCTCTCTGAAGTGTTGCCTGCTGTAAAGTAATTATTCCAATACCTGAAGTGAGGTGCAGTATTATATACTCCTGGAACAATATGCAGGAAGTGTTACTTAAAGATGAGGGCGGGAGATGGTGCATTTTAACTCTGAAATGTTACTCTGACATGATTGCCCTTGAGTAAGAAGTAGAAGGAATACAGCTAATGACAACACACCTGAAACGAGAGACTGTTTCTTTAGTCAACTTCATCACAATCCAACAACCTAAGTTTTAGCAAAGAGCTGCCTCTCTCTGGGTCTTGATTTCAGCATATGTAAAATGAAAGGACTCATCTGATCAGAGGTCTTTATTCTGTGCTTTGTGGGGAGTCAGAATTCCTCAAGGATGCCTCAGGATATCAGACAGTGAAAGGAGGGTGCATGGCATGCAGGTACCTAGCGAAAAAGACCAAGTTGAATTGAATGTCATCCAGATCAGGTTTTATATTTTGTGGTCCCCAATAGGATTCCCTTTAAGAAGGACTGCTTTATAATGGAAATTTTTAAACAACAAGTCAAAATAGTGCCTGGAGACTTGCCATCCATATAAATTAAAATAAAATATTGTACATAAAACTATTAATTTATGCATTGTTTTCAAAAGATGCATCCTGGTACTTCTTTTGTCTGTAGCATTCCAGAAAATAAACCTGTGGATAACTCAATGCTTTTCCTACCCTCACTCCTATGTTCTGGTTTATTATGAAGGAGAAAGATAAACCAATTCCAATCCATCTATCCCAATCCTATTCACAGGCAAGCAATAACAATTATCTCCGTCTTTACATTTTCTCCCATCTCTTGCTATTTCTTGTACAGTAATGAATTGTAACAGCTACTTCTTGCTGACTTCTCTCCCATATAATTAATGTCCTAAGATATTCTATTTACTGGTGAAGCAGTTTGAATCAAGAAGTGATTACTTTTAGAGTAAACAGAGCTGCTAAACCCTCTCTACAAACAAAGCTGACAGCAGTTTTATTTTTAAAATAATCAAATTGAAATCCCCAAAAGCTTCAAGTTTGGAACTTCTTATTTATTATGTGTATGTAGGTATTTTGTGTGTGTGAAAAGTAATATTAATATTTAGAACAGAAAATAGAAAAGTACATAGATCGATTGAAAGGAATGGCTTTCAGAAAGCAATAATGATGTCACCTGCCCAGGTCTTCTTGTTAGGCCTAACTATAAGCCCTCATATCAAGAAAATAACAGAGAAGAGAAACTGTTTATTTAACAGCATAGATTTTATCCTCAAAAATATCAAAATTGGATATTGAACTCTCTGAGTTGGGGATGAAGATGTTGTCTGGAATCAAAACTCCAATAATCACTGAATGGGAAGAAAGAAAAGGGAAATGCTGTTGCCAAAACTGTTACACTTTAGAGTTTAATCTACCCAACAAGGGAATTCCTGGTTTCTCCATGTGTTAAAGGAATATTAGTATTGGCCATAATTCTTATTTGATTGATACACATTAATTAGGTGACTGGTTGATTGGCCTTAAAATCTTCTGTCTTAATCTGTTTAAACTGCTAAAATGAAATACTTTAAGTAAGTAATAAACACAGAATTTATTTCTTATAGTTTTAGAGCCTGAAAAGTCTGAGGCCAAGATCTCCGCATATTGGGTGTTGAGTGACTTCCTTCATGGATGTCCTCACTTTGAAAGGAAAGGGAAATTCCACTGCATCCTTTGTTTTTAATTATTAGGACACAAAATGCATTCATGAGGCTACAGCCTTCATGAACTAGTAAACTCCCCAAAGGTCCCATGTCTTCTTTTTTGTTGTGCTGGGATTAAACCCAGGGCCTTGGGCATGTGAGACAAGCACTCTACTAACTAGCTACAACCCCAACCCAGGCCCCATGTCTTAATACTATGTGATTAAATTTCAACATATAAAATTTGATAGGACACTGATATTCAGACCACAGCAGTTTCACATCTTAAAATTTAACCATCACTTCTATATGCACCATAGTACCACAAGCCCATCTGCTCACCTCAGTCTGCAACCCCAACTTCAGGATATCTCCCATCTCACTCCACAGTGCCTCCTCTTTCAATGTGTCATTTCTGTGCCTCCAGTAAGTACTTCAGATGCCTTGACTCAGCTCCTGCTTTCCTTAGATATCTCTTAGTATTTTCAGAATAATTCTCTAAACTCAAAATTTCAAACTAATTTTGAATTTCTTCTTTTGCCTTTTCCTTATTTTACAGTTAATTCATATTTACTATTTTGTATATAATTTCCCTTTCCAATCCTGTCCGTGATCATCTTTTTATGGTCTCAAACATGGGCATGGAAATAACTTTCTAGATGGGCTCCAATCAGTATGCATCACCCACTTCACTTCCTGCAAGGCTTCATTCACTCTTACGTTAAACTAAAATCTCTAATCAAGCTTCGGAACTAGTGACATTAAGAAAATGGAGAGATCATTGAGGGTAGATCAGTTAGGGATGATAATCGTGAGAAGATGGGTCCTACAGTGTGAACAGAGAGGACAAAGATAATCAGAGCAGAAGATGAAAACATTTGCAAAAAAGAAGAGCATCAAGAAAGTTATGGATGAGGAACTTTGATAGCACACACTGGATATTTTCCAAGTCTCCTGGCTGCCCAGACTTTAGGCAAATTCAACTCATTTACAAGTCCCTGACAGACATGATCTTTTGCAAGGACAGAGAAATGGTTTGACAGCCTGGCTTTTTGAACACCATCAATGCCTCCAAATATGACCTTGTCATATTTGCATATTGTCACAAAGAATCTGAACTTATTTTCTAAACTGTACCCTTCGTGCAAGTTATGTTGTGCTAGTCATATTCCTTAAAACAAAACTCTGTCCTTTTGATCATCGACATTGATTTTGATCATTTTCTTCATCTAGAACTCCCCTTTTCCCAAATTCTAGTGCCTACCTTTATGCAGTTATTGCCCAAACTGAAATCTCCTTTTACCCAGCTTTCATCCATATTATACTTTCTTCAGCACTGATTAGGCACTCTATATGACCTGCTTTATAGTGTTAAACTTTGATATTGTTTTATACTGTGTGTGTGTGTGTTTAATTATCAGACTCCTTGGTTTGTTGCCCAATTTGTAATTCTCGAAATAAAAGACTGGCTCCCATATTATATATCTTGTGCATTGCTGAAAATCAAAAGCAAAATTCCCAAAAGTGGTCCTTGTACTTAAAGGATGGAATGTGATTGCATCTAGGGTACTATATGTTGATGACAGAGAATTTTAGAAGTTCAGCTGAACAGGTTAATCATTTTGGTTTGAGTGGTCATCAATACACATTTTTTTACTAGATTTAAATTAATTTGTATGTTAACATACTAGCCTAACTAGAGAGTTAATTATTTTTTAGGTGAATGTTCTGGTACTAAAAAAAAGTTTCTTTTGGACAAAGTGCTCTACAGGTCCACTTTTTAAATTTTGGTACAAGTAGGAACAGCCCTTTGTTTACTGGTCTCTATTCTTATGCAGTTTCTTACAAGAGTCTGACAAATAGAAATGAAAATTGTAAAAAGAGTCATGAGTTAGTATTTGGGCTACATCTATAATGGTGGGAATAGCCATTTATCAGTGATGGTTGTACCAGGAATTGACATCATAAGCAGATATGAAAAGAACTAGAAACCTGGAAATATTTTTTGACTATAAGAAATGGAGCTTAGGCTTTATCTTAGGTTCTGTATCCTTAGATTTGAGGAAGAAATTATTTCCCTGGTTATGGAATTATCCTTTCTTGGGGAGAGATAGCACATAATCACCATTGTGAGAATCTGGAAGACAAGAGATAAGCTTGGTTGTAATATGTATGTCTGCACAGTAAACTTCGAATCAGTCCAGTTTGATTAGCAAAATTAAGATGCATAAGAGATTTTTCTGTTACCTTTCTTTGTCTCTTATTCTAGTGACTAATGTGGTATCTTATAAGTAGATATAAAAATTACTACTTTTTACTGTCATACCCTGATTTCTTTTGCTGAGCTCTTATTAATCATCACACACATCCTTGACAAGGAAAAGTGTTCAGGAGTTAGACATGTGATTAGCTATGTGCTCATTAAACCATCATGACTCTAATAGCCTTGATCATGTGACCAAAATTAGGGCGTACTGTATTCAAATAGAGAAAGAAATATGAGTTGAGGTCCTCATGCTGCCACTGTGCAGTTGTGTGATCTTTGTTAAGTTATTGAGATTTTATAAACCTGCTTCCTTATCTGTGTTTGAGAGGCTGCATTCCAGTTAATTTTCCTTATTTCTTCCACATCAGCAGTTTTATTAATGCATGAAAAAAGCCTAAGTGTGATTTCAGAAGCTTGCTCTCTGGTCTAGAAATTATCGAGAAAATTTTGTGTCACATTATACTATGTATTTTCCCCCTAAACATCTTGTATATAATTTATTGTTTAGTGTAATTAATTCCTTTTAAATTTTACTACAATGCTCCTAATATTAAAGTTAATTCATGGATTTTAAGAATACATTTCTAATCTATGTTTACAACTTCAAGAGTCTTCAATTTAAATCCTGTGTCTAGTCAATATGTTCCCCTTATCATCCTCAAGTTAAATTTCTATAGTCCTTCACTATACTCAAGCAATGACAAGTCCTGGAATCCCCATTCCACTTAACAGATCTAATAGTAACAAGAAGAAAAGCTAAGTGGTTGTTAAATCATAATAGTGATTAAAAAATAATGTTTTGAAATTTGGAATTGATGTTATTCTAATAATCCATATACTCTCTTGTCAAATACTATTCTAAGCCATTTGAAAATATGATAAATGTTAATTAAATCATTTTGCTCTCAAAATGCTAAATACATGGTGTCATAGTTCAGGAAGATTGCCTTTCATAATGATGGATATCTTGGATGTGTTTTTGATAAATTCCATAGCACTAGTGCCTGTTAGTATTTATACTATGATTAGGTAAACGGAGCAAAAAAAAACAAAAGAGCAATCTCTTTTCTTTGTGTATCCCCATTGCTAGCCATATGAGATCATGTCCGTATGCACACGAAGGAGAGCTTGACTCAAATCTTGGAAGAGCAAGAAATCACTTATAACACTTCATTGAGTATAATCTGGGAAGCATAAATAGCCCCCAAGTATTTTCCCTACTAATGATACATGAAATTCTGTTGTTTGGATTTCATTTATCAAATTAATACTGATTCAACTAAGATATAATTCAAATACTTCTGAATTCCATCTAAAATTAAGGTTAGCTCTATCTATGGACAAGTCACCGTGCTGATCTTTGAGTATATAACTAAGAATTACTAGCACCGTTTACAAACTTAAAATCTAGTGTTTTTGTATACTTATGTAATTATGACTCAAGTCAATAAATGAAAAGCATCATAAAGGAAAGTGCTTTGGTAAAGAAGAGAAGTGATACACTCTGTGACCCTTGTGAAGTAACAGAAAAACTTACAGAGCAGTGTTATTATTTGAACTGAATTCGAAAGTATTAGTGTATAGAAGGGCATAAGGTAGGAAAACATCATCAAAGTACATGAGGTAACAGATTATTGCTAGGCATACTAAGTACCCTGAGGTTTGGTGAGTAGAAAGGTTGAAAAGGCATTTTTGAATACAAAAATTGGAGAGCTTAACTTGGATCGTTTATTTAGGACTCATGGCTTTATTTCAAGAGCCCTAGAACATTGTTGTATATTTGGATTAGAAACAGAGTCAGAAACTATCCTTGGACTAGCAGTTCCAAAGATAAAGGAAAGCTGTGTTAGTCAGCTTTTTCACTGCTGTGACCAAAAGACCTCACAAAAACCATTAGAGGTAAAAAAGTTTATTAGGGAGAATCACAGTTTCTAAGATTTCAATCCCTAGATAGCACGCTCCATTCCTTGGAGTTCCAGGTACGGCAGATCATCATGGTGGAAGGGTGTGGTGGAGGTAAGGTCAGGACATGACCATCAGGAAGATGGTTATCTCTACTCAACAAGGACAAAATACATATCCCCAGGAACTTACCTCCTCCAACCACACTCTACATACCTACAGTTACCATCCAGTTAATCCCTATCAAGGAATTGATGCACAGATTAGGTTAAGGTTGTGGTAACCCAATCATTATATCTCTAAACTCTCATGCATTATCTCAAACATGAGCTTTTGGGGGACATTACAAATAAACCATCACAAAAACCTGTTCACCAATTCCCCATAGTGTAAGATTTAGCTCATTGTATGACCAACTGAGAGCAGGCCCTTCAAATGGAATGGGGTATGATTTTGGAAGGCAAACCATGGCCTACATTGATCATGTCAGGAATAAAGTAGAATGGGACTTTGTAAGAGGCCCAGGGACCCAGGTAAGGAACATCTGAAAAAACAATGACACAAGCATGAAAGGACAATGGAGCTCTACTTATAACCAGCCACTTTGCATAACTTCAGTGCCATACCTGCAAGCTCACAAAATATTTTGAAATGTCTAGGGTGAATCTTTAGTGCTCTCTCAAAAGTGGTACTTATTAAATTATATCAAGAGCACAAATGAAAGCAGAATAATAAACTAAAATGAAAATTGCCCGTTCACAAACAGGCTCAATTATTATTTTTTGACTCATTGTACTGGTGACTGAGATATAGGGGACTTAAGAATGTGGAGCCATTTATTTCATGAGAGACAAAGTTCTAGGTTGACATCTCCAGATTGAATTCAAAGCAGAGAATTGCCTGACTGAAGGTAAATGTGGATGCTCAAACCTTTGGCAGACCCTTAGCTTTCTAGAGCCTAATTTGGCCTGATGAAACTTCGTTGGTAAACAACCTACAAGAACTTCATGTGTTGATACATGAAAGAGCCTATGGAGGGTGAATAACAATTTTTTTTAATTTTTAAATTTTATTTGTTCTAATTAGTTCTACATGACAGTAGAATGCATTTATATTTTAATAGATTATGTATAGAGTGTAATCTCTCATTTTTCTGATTATACATATTGCAGGATCACATTGGTCATACAATCATATATGTGCATGAGGTAATAATGTCTGTTTCACTCTACTATCATTCCTTTCCCCATGCCCCTTCCCCTCCCTTCATTCCCCTATACCTAATATAAAATAACTCTGTTCTTCCCTATCCCCCACTCCTTATTGTGAATTAGCTTCCATAGGTAAGAGAAAACAGTCAGCCTTTGGTTTTTTGGGTTTGGCTTATTTCACTTAGCATGATCTTCTCTAACTAAACAGATTTGTATCATTATTGATGAAGGCAAAACCCATGCATCCATCATCCTATCTCAATGACCTTCATCTGTGAACAATTAATGTATGTTTTAGACTGTGTACTTCATATACTAGAAAAAGGGTAAAAAATACAAGTAGAAAATGCCCTCACATTTCCAAACTGACCACACTTTCTCTTAATTATGGCCACAGTTGGGTAAAACTGTTGACATGACCACAGAGGTATTTTTTCTTACCATTTAACTTTTGTGTTTCCTGTGATTTAACAGAGCAATTCATGATTCTTTCAGAAAATTTGAGAAGTGCAGAATGACAGTAATCAGCAAAAATAAAGTAACACGTGATCATATCAATTAGGGAAAAATAAATTTAGAAAATGTTCCACAGATCTATTTGAACATCACACTTTTACTGAAGCCAACCTCAGTTAGTATTTAATGTATTTGCTAAATGTTTTTATATGCACTTTATGTGCCACATATTGTTCAATGATGACTATGACATATTCCCTGAATTGTATGATGCTTCTACATGGGTAGAGAAAAAAAGATATGTAAAACCAAATTATGAAACAATATTGTAAGTGATGTGCTACAGGTGTATTCCTTGCTAAGACATTGCATGTTATTGAGGTTTGGAGTGTACAGGTGTTATATGAAGAATGGGATACTCTCAAAAATGATAAAATTGAATAATTAATACCTGTTTGTGTCTCAATTGTATTCTTAAAACTGAATACTGGGCTGGATATATAGCAGTGGTATAGCACTTGCCTGGTATATACTGGGACCTGTGTTCAATCCCCAATACTTAAAAAAAATAGTGAATCCTATTTTTGACACAGAATGAGATTATTTAACTGGATTCTTTATGCCAAATATCAGGTTTGACATAATTCCTTAATGTGTCTAAAAATAGCATTCATGCTTGACATGTCAGAATATTCAGAGAACTTTCTGCAGGCACTGGAGGCCATATGCCATTTGCCAGTGCACTTTAAAGAAAGGAATTATTTTCCTCCTTATAAACAAATATTGAAGAATGATTTAAAGCTTGTTTGTAATATTCTTCTCTCATTTAAGAATTAGTTCAGAAAGAAATTTTAAAGGGACTTATACAAAGAACCTGAGAATTCTATAGGATGTAGAAACATGGATTTCTCAAGATGAATGGCACTTTCAGGAGAATAGCTGGAGTTAAAGAAAGACCAAAAATTTTGCAGTAGGTAAAAAGAAAGGACTAGTAAACAGGTAGGAGGGAACAGTAGAAGTCTTGTTTTAGTAATCCACCTTCCTCAGGATTTCTTCTGCCTCCTCCATCCACTGACCAGTAATAATTCCACATCACCTACTGCCAGTTGGAGATCTGATTAGAGATTGGATTGGCCTAATGAAGACCCTTTCCATCTCCAGCCTCAGCAATTCTGCAGGCACATTGATTTCTTTATAGGCATGTCAAGTAAAGAGATATCCTCTGCATAGGGAAGAGGCAGGCTCACCCTGAAGGACTTGCATCTGAGGTTAAAGAGCAAGTCTTGCTTTGTAGGGCAAGATTAATAGATAAGGGCAAAGTGCTAAACAGTCAGCCAAATCCACAGCCAAGACACTCAGGTGGAGAAAAGTGGAATCAAAGGCCAAGGAACTCACACTTAGCCATTTTAAGGTTAAGAGATGTTTCAGGGCAAGACAATCTAAATGCAATCTGGAGAGAGAGGTCCAGGGACTGAACTATGGCCTATGTGACAACTACCAAACCTTTTACCACATCTCTTGCTTGTAAAAACAGGGAACTATGCCAATGTACAAATAAACTCAAGGGAATCATAAGCATCAAGAACTTACTGAGGTTATGTGTACCTTTGTAGCAAAGGTAGCATCTTTGGATAAACATGGGTAAACCAATAAAGGATGGAGATTTATTACAACAAAGAAGCACTAAATAGGCATTGGCAAGCAAATGAAGTTATCTATAATGATAAACTAAATTTTCCTAAGAATATGAAAAATCATTTCCACAGAGTGAATTCATTATAAATTGCTAATTATATTTTCTATAATTTCCTATATAGACTACATCATGTTCTGACAATTTCTCCCCAATTGTGTAACCAACACTCTTCAGAAACTCTCTCTCCAGATACCAATTATTTTAGGTCCAAACTAATTTCTCTCTCTTCAGTGAAGTCTTCTTCAGTTTAACTAGTCAGTAATTGCTCTTCTTCAACACCATTGATATGTTTTATTTGAAGAAATCACTTGGTGATAAGGATGTAAGCTTATATCTCTTATGAACCTCAATTCTATATCACTTAATGGTCAGACTGATTAATCATGTAAGGGTTTATAAAACCAAGGATATTGAAACTACATAGTAAAAGAGCAATTGGCAACTTATGTCAATGTTTTTGTTTTGAGTTATTCAAATCATTTTCAGATGAATGTTTAGAAAATTTAATTTTAAAGGTTAAAAAATTGCTTTAGGTTTTAACTTCATTTAACTTATTATGGATACAAAAGAGAATTTTCTTGACCTATTTTCTCATTAATTGTAAATACCAATGTGCTTACAAGCCCTTGCCCAAAATATCTGTTCAATGAGCATTACTAAAAAAATGAATCAGGAGTAATTCCTTTGGGATAGTTCCACTGATTACCATAATGAAATATAAGGATGGGGCTTACCACTTGTCCTTTGAGCAGAACTTAGCTTCCTAAACACTCTTCACATCCTCCTTGGCTATAACTATGTGAACCTAATTTTGCCTTCAAATCTCTCCTTGTTTTTTGCCACTTTGGCTCCGTGTAACTTGTTATGGGTTCCAGCTTTAATTCTGTCTTCCTCATACACCTGATTCCCAGAGTTGCTTCTGTTGTTTCAGTCATCCAGTTAGAGTTGAGGACCTAAGATTAAGGTAGGTCTGTGGGAAGGTAATAACTGTTACAATCTGGGTCTGTAAGGTTGCTGATGAGCTGCACATTCTGGGTACGTGTGGTGACAGATGATTAACAAGATGTTCTCATACCATACTACAAACGAAATTCAAGGCTATGGTTTGGATAAGGATTGAGCATTTCACCAAGTCTTCATGTATTGAAATATAATTCTAATTGTGAATTACTAAAAGGGTGGAAACTTTAATTGGACTATGGTATTTAAGCATGGGACCCTTGAAAGTTGACCAGGATTACTTCAACTAATTAAAGTGGAGTTCCTGTGATTCAATCTTGTTGGCTTTAGAAGAGGAGGAGTGACCAAAAGAGGTTGACACCCATGGGCAGGTTTGTCGTTGCTTGGCATGTGATACCCTGTACTGCCTCAGGATGCTGCCAGCAGAAGACCATCACTGGATGTGACTCCTCAACATTGCACCTCCAGAACCATGATCAGACCCTTGCTAGAAGAACTATTGTTAGCAGAGTCCACTTCAGCTCTGTGGAATTGTGATATTGGCAACTGAAGATGGGGTAATATATTTAGATTGCTGAAAAAGAGCAGGAAAGCCACCTTCTTCCTGCAATGTCCTTCTACTCCCCAATGCTGAGAAAGGCTAATATAGTTCTATTGTAAAGCAATGCTTGAAGGAATCCAACTATCACTGCAGATCATCACTGAAGGGTGAATTAGGAACTGAGAGGAAACACTTTGATAACTGGAGCATCCCTGTATAGGATCATAGACTAGGTCTTCATTTAACATGCAGTAGGTGTTTCATTCTGAAAATGTGTCAGTTGATTTTTATGAATTAAATGCTATTTTAATCACATTAGTGAATACTTCTTCCTTAATTGAAATTAAAATTAAGAGGAAGAGATAGAAAGTGAGGGAAAGGATAGATTCTATTCAATAACCCCTTTCTTACCTCCCCAAACTCACTCCTTCATGTTCAATTAATAATAAATTAATATGATTAAAAAGAAGTTTAGATGTATTATCCTTTAAATGATTTCATTTATATAAGATATGTATGTAAAACACAATATATTGCATCATTTATTAACATGAGATTTACTATGTGGTGAGTATAAATTTTTAATAGAACAGAATTTAAGATTAAGAATATCAAAACTGAAAGCACATAACACTTGTTCAAAACCTAAGCATCTGTACGAGAACCATGGGAAGCATAAAAGCCCAGGGCTAGTAAGTTCTTCTTCTAAAGGAGTCAATGTACAATGATAATAAAGTTGGAGATTACATGAAGAAACACAGTTATTATTCAGACAATTCTGATATACACACAATAAGAAAGTAAATTTGTTCCACTTTGGCCCATTTGCCCATAAGCCTTGACTCTCATATCAGATGTAATTAATTCAAAATGCTTGCCCTCAACTCTGGACATCTTTGAAGGATTCCAGGACAGCAATCCCTGGGTGTTAGGTGACTGAACTTTGTGCTTGGTAGTCAGAATTTGTTTTTCTTTTTTCTATGAAAGGCTTCAAATAGGCAAACAATTTTAATTCTGTCAAGTAGGTACACTTGTGGAATTGGGGGTTAATTCTGGATCTCTCTTTCTATTCCTGAATCAGGAACTGTTCCCAAGAACAGTTGACTAATCAGTAGGATTAGTCAAGCTTGGTCTCCCAAGAATGATAATAAAAGATCAGGGCAGGTGCTCTCCAGAACTTACTAGATGTTGGTGGAGTGGGCTCAGCAATCACCAGCCCCTCCAGCAAGGCTCTGTCCTAACATCATTGTTTCATGGAGGAATGCTGGGTGCAGGGAGCCTTGTGAGTATGTCTTATGGACACTGGCATCTTACTGAGCAGTAGGCTTATAGGTAGACTGCTGAGCTGTGGTACCTCTTGCCAAAACACATGGTGGTTAGAAATGTGGTGAAGGAGTTCCTAATGTTTAAAGTGATCCCCAGAACTCACAACAATGGACTAAAACTATATTTTGTATGTGTATTTATGAAAGACACTACAAGAGCAATTTTAGTAACACTAAGACTATAGACTACAGCATAGTTTCTTCTGGACCAATTGAAGATACAGGAGAAAAACTAAGAGCCTCCAGCTTTTTATGTGAAGGAACTCAGAAGACAGGAGTTCCTGCAAAGGAGAAGACCTGGTCACCTTGAAGGATTGCTCGTGAGAATAAAGCCAGTCCAGACCTGCCCTTCCATTCTGAGTATGTTGCTGGTTACAAAAGGGATAAAGATGAAACTGAGCACAACTCCAAACAGGCAGACCATCCTCATTTATAAAAAGACTACAGACCTTCCATTAGAGCAAAATAAGAGCTGTTACCCCTCCATTTTGAGATGATTAAAAATCAAATTATACTTTTAAAAAAGAAAAAAAAAAAACTATCCCCACAATTCTCCTTATGTATCCAGCTTTGAAGGGGAGGGAATGATGTGCTCCAGACTAAGTCTATGCTCCACTTCTGCAGAGGAAACCTGGAATTGGAGGAAGACTACAAAGGCTGACACTAACACAGATGTCTGCCCCAGTTCTCTTGAGCCAGGAGCCTCATTACCCCGCAGTAAGGTAAAGAGATGGATTTTCAATCAGTTTGGAACATTTAATGGTCTAAACTATTACTATTTGAAAATGATCAAAAGTTTGAATAAAAAGCTTCGAGTTCTGCCTGAGGTGTGAGTAGGTGATGGGTATCAGACAGAGCATAGTTGAAGTTGGTGACAGGAGAAAAATAACATTTTGTATTTACTCTCCACTGATTTGAAGCTTCTTAATGAACTGGTTACAGCAGCCTGACTAGGAAGACAAATGAAACAGACAAAAGAAAAAGAGAAAAAAAATAACACACCTATACAATGCAAGTCTAATCCAGAGGCAGCCATAAGAGAGAGGGCAGATGGGGTGTGGATGTGAGGGAAGAACCAGAGGGGGCTGGGCATTGGATTTGCAAAAACAGTAGGATTAGACATAAACTTTTAGTCTGCCCCAAGTGATTGCTTACCTTTAAAGCTTCAATCAAGGCTTTGGATCAGGGCATAGCCCGTTTTGAGAATGTCCCTCAGAACAGAAGGAGCCCCATGAGTGCTCATTCCCAGTGCTCTCTGCTACCGACTGTCACCATCAAGTGAGGCACCTATGTCAGTATTAGTATTTGCAGCAGATACCAACCAAGCCAAATATCTTCAATTCAATACCAAGAAAACTCCTGAGGCATCAAAAGAGAAGAAACAGGTTAGAAAGTCTTTCTCCTCACTCCCAGGGACATCCCACATCAGCAGAATGGGAGCTGGGATGAAGAACAGGCAGTTTTGCAATGGTAAGACTAGAACTTCACTTTTGCTCCAGTGGATTGGAAGGCATTCCTTCTCACTGCTCTCCAACAGTTGTGCCAGCTCCCACATACAGCCATGCATTTGGTTCCTTCAGGCAGGTATCCCTTCTGGAGTTCAGTGATGCACCTGATAAAGATCCACTATCTGGACTCAATCCAAATTGCTCCAACTACTGCAGCACCATAGCCTGTATCTATTCCAATCTTTTTTTTTTTTTTTTTTTCGGAATTTTCCCTCCATTCGATTTAGGCATCATTCAGATTTGCCAAATAAACTTAAATCAAATATCCTGAAAAATCTAAATCCCTATTTAAAGAGTATAAAAACTATTCAGGTGTGAAAATCATAAAGCTATCAGAGAGAGCAATTAATGGAAGATTAATGGAAGTTTAATGGAAGTGAAGCTCCTAAAACTATTGAAGTTGCTTAAAACTAGTATTCACCATTTCCTTGGACTTACCACTACCATGTATTTGGAATCTTAGAAAACATACTGTATAAAAATAAAAGCAATATAGAAGAAAGCAGTGATATATTTCTAAATAATATTCTCATGTATTTGTAAGACATCCCAGTTTTACAGGTTCTATTGAAACATTCTATGTTGTCAACTCAAAAAGCAATTTCAAGAGCCCATTTCCTCTTAGCTTTAGGAACATAATGTCATCCTCATTTCTGACACTGGTTTATTGTGTGGGTCAGGTAGATTAGTGTAAATGAAAATAAATGCAAATCCCAAAGCAGTTTACGTATTTCAACAACTACTACCACATAAAGGTGAACTTGTTTTTAAGATTCTTTTGTTTAGTGCTTTAATTGGTTCATGCATGCTTCACATGTACTTTATGTAGTAAAGTCCAAAAGAATCAGAGAAAAATATTATATTGTTTTAAGACAGTTATTTAAATAAGTCCTTGGAAGTTCCACTTTAACCCAAGAAAACCTTTACAGAGCTGAGCAGGCTGCTATTGCTGAAATTCTCCCTGCTCTCTGTTCTTTAAAGGAACTAATATTAATTCAACCTTCAAGGATGAATGACCAAAATCTTTAGGATCTACTTCTTTGTTAGATGGGCATATAAACACAATAATGAGGATGAAAGGGACTACTGGACTTAAGACAAGGCAGAATTTGGGGTATTATTGAGATAAATGGCTGAACAAGATTCTGTTACACCAAGATTAAATCACAACATCCAGCACAATTATCTTTTCAATGTGGGGCATGAAATAAAATTATTCAACTATTATGAAAAAACAAAATGCCATAACAAATACACTTACATGGTGTTTTTCATCCAAATATTGGTCATATATTCCTCAGGATCAGTATACCCTGTAGTAAAGTGATCATTCAGAGCATCGATGTTGAAAGCTCAGATATTCAGCTAGGTGGGTATGAAAACCTTTCTTATCTACTTATAAAATCAATTCACCTCCTTCAAAGGACTAGTTCAGTTTCTCCCCTTCCTAGTGCAAATTGTCCTTCTGTCTTTCATTTCCTTCCCCCAGGTCTTTCTCCCTCTTCTTCTTTACCATGTGGCTCTTATTTTCTGGATCATTATTTTCAATTTTGACTCTTCTGTGTAATCTATGGCACTGATTTTTAATTTTGCAATTATGGTGTCATCATTTATCAAAATATCTATATCTTTCTCTTAATTTTATGTCCATGAGATAAAATCATGTTTTTCATATACCTCTACTTCATTTAACATTTGTATTTTGCTATTTAAATTTACATAATTTATCTTTTATGCATGTTTCTTAAAATATCTATGTTGATAAATATACCTAAAGTTCATTCATTTTTATGACTGAAAATTAAGCTGTCAAAAAATATCCTCCAATTTATTTATTGGTCATATTGTTAATTAGTATTTTGGTTACCCTAGTTTTTTAAATTTAACTTTATTATTATAGACTGTGATGCAATAACGGCACATGCACATATCTCTCTGATTATTGAATGGTCTAGATCCATTCTTCACTCATAGTTAGAATTAAATGTCAATTACTTGATTTTAAAAATAACATACATGTCTGTATGTGTTTGTGTGTGTGAGCTTCCCTTTCATACATATATGATCTTAGTAATATTGAGCCAAATATTATTTCTCATTATTCCAATTCAGATTCCAGTTCAACATTCACAATATTCCCATATTTTAAAATCTTCACAACTGGCATCTGTGTTGCAATAATTGGCATCTCATAATCACTCTACCAGAGGGCAGTTGTGAAAAGACACGTTAAGTGTCTACTAATACATGTAATAATAACTTACTTAGTTATTATTTCTGATTTCATGACAAAATATTCAAAATTATTCGAAGTCTTGGTTAATGTTATGGCTTGCATCTAGGAATCTACCCCCAGAAGTTCACATATGAGGCAATGCAACAATATTCATAAGTGAAAAGATTGGATTTTGAGAGCTGCAAACCTTATCAGTGGATTAATACATTTGATGGGCTAATAATTTAAATGGTCTACTGGGTAGCAATTATATGTAGGTGGAGTGTGGTGGAAGGAGGTAGGTCACTGGGGACATAGGATTGGACATTGTCTATGACCCCTACTTCTTTCCCTCTGTACTTCCAGGCTACTATCAGTTAAGCTTCTTTTCTTCGCTGTGCCCTTCCACCATGATGTTCTGCCTCACCTCAAGGACAGAGCAAAGGAGTCAGCTGACCATTAACTGAGAACCTTGAAACCTTTCCTCTTTTAAGCTATTCTTATCAGGCATGTTAGTCACAGTGATGAAAAGCTAACTAGCACAGTCTATACATTATTTATGAATATTCAAAGAAAGAATATGCATCCCATAGTTGTCAGAATATGTTCAATTGACACATTCTAGTAAGGTGACAGCATTAAAGTTTAGAGAATGGATGTCACTGACTTCAGTGAAAATTCTGGAGGTAACATTCAAGTGTTTTTTTTAAGCAAATAAGAATCAGTAACACTGGTGATACAGATGATGATTTTGCAAGGAAAAATGTGAACATTGATTCTATGAATGGAAATATGATTCAGAAGTTTTAGATGTTAGGTGGAAAAACATTTCAGTGATACCTTAACCCATTTATTTTACTTATACATTCACATCAGTGTATAAGAAGTTTTAGTGCATATGTGTAAGTGTGTGCACATATTTAAGTGAGCCCAAAAGAAATCCAATGAAATCAGATATATTATTTTAAGTGTTTGCATCTAGTATCAACATTGCTCTCCAAAATTTCTTGAGTTTTCAAAGGTCTTAATTCTAGGATGTGAATTTTCTGAACAATTTACAACCCACAGAAAATTTTTTTTTTGTTTGTTCTACAATACCCATTTGTGGGAGTAATTCAATTTAATAATATGTTATTTTTGTCAATAAACCTTTATGATTTCCCTTGAAGTTCTGAAAATATTTCATAAGATTGCTAAGAATAATCATATTAGTCTTAGATATACTATTTATTTTAAAAAATACATGTTATATGTATATAACATAAAATTAGAAACTATGATATATTCTCTAATTGCTGATATATATGAATGACATTGATTTTTACATATTGAGTCAGAAACAGGCGGGCAGCCTGATGAACTCTTATTAATTCTAATAGTGTATCTATTGATTATTTTATATTTTCTGCCTAAATGATCTTAATGATGATTTTCTTTCTACCTTTGTGATCCTTTAACTCTTTATTCCTCTGTATGATTGCAATGGCCAAGGCCTCCAAGATCTTAAATGGAAATAGTAAGACTGGACATTCTTTTGCTTTTGAACTTAAATCTAGTATTTTAAAAAATATTTTAACCTTTAAATGCAATATTGGTGTTATACTTTTGGTAGATCACCTTCATGAGGAAAATATTCATCAAAACATAATTATGTTTTAAGCCATGAAGGATAGTTGAATATTATTAAACACTTTGCTGCATTTAAGATGATCATATAGTATTTTTTCCTTCTTTGATCTACTAAATGTTGAATTTCATTAATAGATTTTCTAAACTTTAAAAAATCTTTATGTTCCTGGTACATAGTCAAATTGGCATGTGTGAGTATGTTTGAAGATACTGAAATGTTCAGTTTACTTCTGTGGAAAAGGATATACATTATAGTGGTTAAATAGATAAACTCTAGGGTCCTACTATTTGGTTCCAAAATTGATTCCACCACTTACTGGCTATTTAACCTTTAAAAAGTTATTTAAACTCTCTGTGCTTCAATTTCTTCTTGTATCAATTAGGAATGAAAAAACAGCTTACTTTCTATAATAATACCATAAAGTTGATATGATATAATATTTTATACCTTAGAATAGTGAATAACTGATTAATTCTCATATAATCATGTGAAAAGTTAAAGTAAATCCTGTTTTTTTTTGGAATTTTATTTACATGTGCTTTTTTATATTTCTTACCTATCTTTTCCTAATTTGAGGGAGAGAGCCCAGATTTCCAAATAATTTGAGAAAATGTCTTTATTTTAAGCAGCTGTATTGTTATAATTGGCCTATATGCTGCCCATATTTGCAGTGTATAATTTAATAAGTTTTAAAATATGTGTACACATGTAAAACCATCGTCACAATTAAGGTACATAACTCCTTCAAGTTTCCTTGTGCCCTTATGTAATTGCTGCCTCTCAACCCAGTGGGCACATCTGTTCCCCAAGCAAGAACTGATCTGTTTTCTGCTACTTTAGATTAATTTGAATATTCTGAAATCTTGCATACATGCAATTATATGGTAGGCATTCTTTTCATTTGGTGTCTTTCACTGAGCCCAATAATTTTGAGATTTACCCTGGCTGATGTCTATATCAATAGTACATTCTTTCCTATTATGGACTAGTCATTACTTTGTATGAGATTTAATACAATTTGTTTAATCTTTCAACATTAGGAAAATGTATGTGCTGTTCAGCATTCGATTATTACAAATAGTGTATATAAATATGGATGTACAGATTTTCTGTAGATGTAAGTTTTCACCCTTTCCTTTTAGGATATAGGTGTGGAATGTAATTGTCTTGTGGTAGATGAATACCTAATTTTTTTAGAAAATCACTCACTGTTTCTAAAAGTGGTGGATTTATTGTACACATTCAGGAGCAGTGTAAGAGAGTCTCAGTTCTACCTCTTGATCACTCTTTCATTCATGTAAAACCTTCTGGTATGTGTGTGATATTTTCTCATTGTGGTATTAAATTGCATTTTCCTACTTACAAGTGGCATTAAGCATTTTCTCTGGTATGTGTTTGCCATCTGTACATCTTTAGTGATGAATGTGTTCAAATGATTTGCCCATTTCCTGTCTGGTTGCTTACCTGATTGTTTACATTTACATTCTTATTATTCAGTTTTAACTGTTCTACATATATTTAAAATATAGTTCTTTATCAGAGATATGCTTTACAAGTATTTCCTTCCAAGAGAAAAATTGAGCTTTCTTTTTGTTTTCTTAACATCATTTATCAAAGAACCTATACTCTTAAATTTAATAAAATTCAACTTAACAATTTTAGTACACTTTTTTATATTGACTCTAAGAACTTCTTCCCTAATCTCAGACTATACAGGTTTTGTGTTTAGCTCTACGATTAATTTGAGAATTTTTGCATATGGTGTAGGACTGAAACAAAACTGTTATCTTTGTATGTAACATCCAGTTTGAATCACTTGTTTATGATTTCATACTTTCTCCACTGTATTACCATTATGCTTTTAAAAATAATTAGTTTTTAATATATTTATGGTCTAATTACATACTCTGTTTTGACCATTTAATCTATCTCTTCCCTAATGCCCCCTCCTTTGATTGTTATAGATTTAAAACTCTTAAATTCAGTTCATTTAGGCTTATGAATTTCATCATCTTGAAGTAATTTTGTCTATTCTAGGTCCTTTGAAGTTCTTTGAATTCAGTTTTGTTTGTCAATAACTACAAAAATCCTGCCAAGGATTTTGTTTGCATTGAATCCGTATATCAATTTGTGAAAAAATAATTTTGCAATAATACTAAATTTTGTGAAACATGCCCAAACCACATCTCTTTTTCTGTTTACATGTTTTTAAATTTTGATCGGCAAAATTAAAATGTAGGTTTATTGTGTAGGTTTTCCTCCTGTTTTGTCAGATTTAATCATGTTTTTCATATTTTTGATGATATACGGTAATTTTAATTTATGTTGTTCAATTTTTGTTTCAGGTATAAAAGCAAAATTGGTTTTTGAATGCTAATATCATTCATGACAATCCCATTAAACAAACATATTAGTTCCAGTAGCATTTTGTAGATTTCATCAGACTTTCTCAATATGTACTGTTATCTAAAAAGAAGTTTAGTTTTCATGTTCTAACTTGGATGCATTTTTTTTTTTCTAACCTGATTACACTGGTTAACACCTCCTGTAAAATGTGGATTCAGAGTCCTGAGAAGTGTTTTATTGATTATCCTAAAAGAAGAGCTTTCCGTTTTACCTCTACGTATGAGAATTTTCGTAGATGCCTTTGATCAGGTTGAAGAAGTTTCCTTCTACTCATAGTTCCCTGAGAGTTTTCAGCAGGATAGATATTGGATTTTGTAAAAGGTGTTTATTTAAATATTCATGTAAATTTTAATTTTTAGTTTATTAATTCAGTAAATTAAACAGTTGACTTTCAAATATTAAACCAAACATTAATTCTTATAATAAAATACAAATTTCCTCATAATGTATCATTTTCATACATTGGGAGATTTGTTATAATTACTTTAATCTTTATATATATGTTTCTAAGGGATATTTATATGTACCTTTCCTCTTTCTTTCTTTGAAGAATTTTCATCATTTTAATGACTGCTATCTTTATAAAAAGAGTTGAGAAATATTGTCATCCTCAATTTTGTGAAGGAGTTTATGTTAAATTGGTATTATTTTTCATTAAATAAATGATAAAATCCATCAATACAGTTGCTTGGGTATGAAGGGTTTTTGTGAGAAAGTGTTAAAATACAAATTTAAATTTTTCTAAAACTTTTTGTTCAGTAGTTGCTTTATCTTTGCTCTTCAAAGCCCTCTGTATCTTTAAGCAATTATTCAACTTCCTCTAAGTTTTATCCAACTTATACACATGAGGTTATTAAGAATAGCTCTGTATTATCCTTTCAATATATGTTGAATCTGTGGTGATGCATTTTCTCTCTCTCATCTCCTACGTTTGACTTAAAAAGTCACTCAACTATGCTGATAGTGTGTTGATAGTATCTCAAAGAAACTGTCAGATAACTTGTTTTTTTTCTATTTCATAGAAGTTCAGGTTATAGACTTGAGATAGTTTATCTTAAAATAGTTGTTTAATGTTCCAAATTTCCAGCCAAATTCGTAGATTTTGATATTTTAGTTTGATTTTCATTTAGATCAAAATACTTTATAATTTTCTTTCTTTGTTTTCATTATACCATGGGTAACTTGGAATCATGTTTTTTCATGTCCAAATGTTTGGGAAGTTTTCAGACATATTTGTTTTATTGATACTTACATAATTCCATTCTGACTAGAGAATATAACTTGTATGGTTTGAATTTGCTTTGAATTTATAGCAACCTGTCTTAACGGCAGTATATGGTCAAACTTGGTAAATGATTCATATGCAATTGGAAATAATATGTATTCATATGTTGTTGGATAGAATCTTCTATTAATGCCAATAAGATTTAGCTGTACACTGGGTACAATGATGGTGTTTGCCTGTAAGTCCTGTGACTCGGGAGGCTAAGACAGGAGGATTGTGAGTTCAACACCAGTCTCACCAAAAGCAAGGTGCTAAGCAACTCTGAGAGACTCTGTCTCTAAATAAAATTAAAATAGGATTGGGAATGTGGCTCAGTGGTTGAGTGCCTGCCCCTGAGTTCAATCCCCAGTACCCCACACCCCAAAATTAGCTGTTAGTGTTGCTGAAATTATGTACTTGTTGATTTTCTGCCTGTTTTTTTTCCTACCAATTATTACAAATAGGGTATTCAAATTTCACTATGATTGGTGGTTTTTGTTTATTTCTGTTTGATGTTCTAATAGTTCTTACTTCATTTATTTTAAAGCTTCTTATTAGGTTTGAAATGGTTTTCTCATTTTATTGACATTTATTCTTATTTTCTTTACATTTGGTGTGATTCTTTATTCTGAAGTATTATTTATCATTAAAATCATTGCTCCCACTCTTTTGATTAATATTAGTGTGAGATATTATTACCTTTTCAGTCCTCTAACTTTTAACCCTAACCCTAACTTCTTATTTTCAACCAATTTTAAATTGGTATATTTTAGAAAAACTTGCATTGAATTTTATTTCCATTTAATGTAAGTTTTCAATGAGTAATATCACATTTTGCGATACTGATGTAACATCTATATTGGATCTTTAAAACTTTTTTTTTTAGAACATTTTGAATTTCTAGAAAAATTGAAAAAGGTCAATTGCCAAATGCTCACTAATTCAGTTTTCCATATTATTGAAAACTTACATTAAACTGGTTCACTTTTTATAATTAATGAAGCAATATTTATACCTTATGTTAGATAAAATCCATACTGTATTCAGGTTTTCTTTGTTTACCTAGCATCCTTTCTGTTAAGGATCACCTATAAAGATACACATATTTAGTTGGCCTGTATTCTTAGAGTCTTCTTGGCTATACCAGTTTCTCAGATTTCCCTTGTTTCAAAGGCTAAACTATTTTGAGGAGTACTGGTCCAGTGTCTTGTACAATATCCTTCTATTTATATTTGGCTATTTTTCTCATGATTAGGCCAGGGTTATTAGTTTGGTAAGGAAAACTACAAAAGTAAAGTACCACTTTCAACCCATTGTGTAGGTGGCACAAACTATGGGCCTAATCAAGACCCCCTTGCTGGAATCATGATTGACAGATTTCTCCCATGTAATAATTATTCTTTTTCCCTGTTTCTGCACCATACTCTTTGGAAAGAAGTCATTATGCATAGTACACACTTACGTAGTGGAAAATGATGCTCTACCTTTTGGAAGTGGAGTTCTATATAATTTATTTACAGTTATTTTCTACACAAGTTAATTCTATCCCTTCTGACCATTTATTCATTAATTTATTTATATTCATATACACTTATGGATGTGCATTTTATATTTTATGTGATAACCTAATGAAACTTCATCTCTTTTTTCACCCAGATTCTGGATTTTGCCATTGAGAGTCCTTCTGGCTGGTTCCAGTGCCCGTTTAATACAACATCATTGCTTCATTTTGTTTTGGAATAAACTCTTTCTTTTGACACAAGAGGCTCAGGCATGGTCTTGTGTACTTCCCATTCTAGTCCAAGAATTTATTAATTTTATTATAGAATAGTATTAGAAACCAAGATGTGGATAGCTTTTCTTATTGCTCTTGTGATATCCTTTCTTTTGGGTCATCTCAACTGATAAGAGTGCACCTTATACTACCTAGCTGTGCTCTAGTAGTGGAATATGTTGCCAAGAGATCGAGGAGGTCACATGGATGTGGAATATGTTATATAATACTTACTGAGGAACCTTAAGGAGAGTATTCACGGGTGACAGGGTGAACACAGGTACCTCTGCTACAAGCAGTGCCTCAAGTACTTCTCCAGAAAATAGCACTTCCTATTTCCAAAATTTCTCCAGGAATAATGATTTGGACTAACACCTCCCTCTCCATGCTGCTCTGGGCTGCCAGGTGTCATTTGGTGGGGGCATTTTATACATTAGGCTGAATAAGCAACATCAGCTTCCTTGCTTTGTGCCATTGTATGACCAGTATCCTAAGAAGATCCTGGAGTGCCCACAGAAAAATAGCTTTCTAATTCCATTAGAAAAAAAGCTGGTATCCTTCAATATAATATGTAGCTGTATATTCTACTCACACTTGCCTTTATTTTTCCCTTGACATGGCTAGTGCTACGGTGTGGATGTGAGGTGTCCCCCAAAAGCTCACATGTGAGACAATGCAAGAAGGTTCAGAAGAGAAATGACTGGGTTGTAAGAGTCTTACTCTAATCAGTGAATTAATCCCTGATGGGATTAACTGGGTGGCACCTGGAGGTAGGTGGGATTTGGCTGCAAGGAGTTGTTCATTGGGGGTGTGGTTATGGGGTGTATATTTTGTATCTGGAGAGTAGACTCTCTCTCTGTTTCCTGATCACCATGATATATATGAGCTGCTTCCCTTCAACACCTTCCCCCACCATGGTGTTTAGCCTCACCTGGAGCCCCAAAGAATGGAGCCAGCTTTCTATGAATTAAGGTCTCTGAAACGGTGAGCCTTCAAATAAACTTTTCCCCCTCTACAATTGTTCTGGTTGGATCTATTAGTCACAGCAGCCCAAAAGCTAACCAAAACACCTAGGTATTTGGGAACACAAAGGGGCCTTCAGGAGCGTGGTGTTTTACCATCCTCTTTTCTTTAAGAATGGCACACAGAGCTAGGGGATATATGAGTTCATTCATATGCACATAAAAATACACATGTATAATCTTTAAATATATACAGATATACATAAACATCCCTATTTGTAACTATGTGCATCTGTATTAAGTTAATTACAAGTTTATACTGACTTCACCAACTCTGATCTGCAACCGCATGGAATTTTCAAGTCTTCTCCCATGTGTATAGGTAAACTCTCACTTCAAAAGAGAAAAATCTGGCTCCCATGATTCACTTTATACTTACATATTTGTTTAATCCCAGAATATATGAATAAATGGTAGCACAAGTAACTAATATTCCCGTGAAAAAATGCTTTTTAAATTTAGATATAGTTTTTACAATATTCTTTTGTCTTTAACAAAATTGACTGATTTCCAAAATGTTTAGATCTGCAACCTAACCTCCTTCAATGAAGTTGTTTCATATATTTTTAATACAGTTAGATTGTGTTGTCACATTATGCATTCCATCCTGAGAGCACCCAACTGCCTAAATGATGTTTTTTAAATTTGCATGCATTAAGGTTCAATCTTTGTGCTGTAAAGTACCGTGGAGTTTGACAAATGCATAGTGTCATGTAGCCACAATTACAATATCATACAAAACAGTTTTCCTGCCCTAAAACATAACCTGTACTTCACCTATTCAACCTTATCCACCTTCCTACATTCTCCTGCCAACTACTGATCTTGGAATCATGCAGTTTCTAATCTTATCAGGTTGACTTCTTCTAGTTACAATATGCATTTATAATTTAACCCTGTCTTTTCATGGCTTCAAAGTTGGTGGATTTTATTGTTGGATAATATTCCATTTTGTGAAAGTTTCATAATTTGCTTATTCATCACTATTGAAAGAACTCTTAGTTACTTCCATTCTTTGACAGGAATGAAAAGGCCATTATAAGCTATCACCTTCAGGGTTTTGTAACTAAAAGTTTTCAAACTATTTAACAAAATACTGCATGTTTTATTTGTTGTAATATTATTTATTCAATTTTTATAATAGATACAGACTTTCTCAGACTATATATTTCCCCTTGCTTAAGTTTTGGGAGTTTGTTTTTTTAAAGGAAGAGTTCATTTAATTTTCAAATTGTTGGATATAAAGATGATCTTAGATTCATTTTATTTACATGCTTTGTGTTATTAATTATTGTTCTAATTATATATATGTATAGGGTAATGTTTCATGACTCAATATATGTGTATGTGTAATAATCATCTCATAATAATTTATATGTTCTTACTCCTTAAATATTTGCTTGAAATTTTCAACTTACTTGTAATCATTATTCATACTTATGAAGTACCATCTGATATTTCAATATATGTATACAATATGCACTGATAGAGTCAGATTAATTAACATTTCTATCTGCTTTTCTGATTCCTTTGTCTTTGGAACCTTCAAGTATCTCTCTTAAAATTATTTATAAAATATACAATAAGTTATTGGTATAGCCACTAAAGAGAACATGATGAAAGTTCCCCCAGAAATTAAAAATTAATCTATCATATGATTCAGTTATTCCTTTTCTAGGTATATATTCAAAGGAAATGATATCAGTATATCAAAGAGATATCTGCATATCCATGTTTACTGGTATACTATTTATAATAGCCTAGCTATGTGATCAACCTAGATGTTCAACAAAAGATGAATGGATAAAGAAAATGTGCTATGTATACACAATGGAAAGTTTTTTAGCCAGGAAAAAGAATAATAGCTAATTATTTGCAGCTAAATGGGTGGAACTGGAAAATACTATGTTAAATGAAACAAATGAGATGCAGAGAAACACTGAATTTTCCATTTTACACATAGATACTTGATATTTTCTTATTTTCTTTTTAGAGACATTTTCAACAGAGTATTCCCAGTTCATTTCTCTTACTCTTTATGAATTATTGGCATTTTTTTTTATGTATCCATATACCATAAACTTAAAATATGTTGTACCTATTTTTATTTTAATCAAATATAAATTATTCTAGGAAGAATAAGAAAAACTTTAAAAAATTATAATCATAAAATTCTTTCCTAATACATTTCCTTGTTTTTTTTTTTTTTTTTTTTTTTTTTTTTGTGGTGCTGGGGATCAAACCCAGGCCCTGTGCTTGTAAGGCAAGCACTTTACCAACTGAGCTATCTCCCCAGCCCACCATTTCCTTTTTTAATAGAGGTTCTAACAATTAGTTTTCCTTTCTTTGATGAATTTCAAACATTTCTTATACCACAGTGACAAGAGTGATGAATTCCCTTGGGTATTATTTTTCAGAAATATGTCTTTATTTCTACTTCAATTTTGAAGAATAATTTCATTGGGTACAGAATTCTAGGTAATAGGGTTTTGCTTTCAACATTTTAAATACTTCATTCTATTCCTTCCTATTTTCATGATATTTAACAAGAAGTCCTCTATAATTCTAACCCTAGACAAAAGATTTATTTCCTCCCATTGGGCTTCTTTTAATATTTCCTGAATTTTTCTTCAGTTTGAGTGTGGTATTCCTCTTTTGATGTTTATCATTCAGAAAATGATTAAAACTTTCCAAAATTAATGCTGCCCTGAAATCAAACACAGATATATCAAGTTCAGCAAATAGGTTTCTGAGATTTGGGTTCTCAGCACTATTACCATAAATATTTTTCCTGTTTTGTTCTTTACTTCTTTTCCTGCTGGTATTCCAATTATTTATATTTTATATGTTCTAAAGTTGTCCCACAGTTCTTGGATATTTGGTTTTGCCATTTTCATTCTTTATTGTCTCTCTCCCTCTGCTTTTCAGTTTAGAAAGTCTGTATTGACATATCTTCAACTTCACTGGCTCATTACTCAGCCAAACCCATTTCACTTATGAGCTCATCAATGGCATTCTTTATTCTCCTATATGAGTTTTGATCCCTAGTGCATTTTTTTTTGGTTCTTAGAGCTTTGAGTCCTTTTGCCATTATTTCACATATTTGTGTATCTTTAGTGCTTTTTCTATTAGCGCCTTAACATATTAACATAGTTTTAAAGAATCCTCTAATAATTCCAAAATCTGAAGCATATCTGAATTGTTCTGATGCTTGCTTCATCTTTTCAGATAATATTTGCACTTCCTTTTAGCATACCTTGATATTTTCCTGTGGAAAACCAGAAATGATGTGTTGAATAATGGAACCTTAATTAAATAGGCCTTTATTTGTGATTTTATGCTAATATGTTTATAATTGGGTTTTGTTTAAAGTTAACTATAATTGTAGGTGCCAGAAATTTCAGTTATCTGTGTTTTTTCTTTTTTCCCTATCTTGTCTTGGGGATACTCTATGAATAAGTACTTCATCAGATAAAGTCTTTATCTTGAAATTTTTTCCACTGTAATCATCTGTTGGTATTCTAGGTTGCTTTGGGCTTGTTGGTCAGATGTGGGAACGTGGAAGGTCTCTGTAACCTTATGACTAAGTGTTAGCATTTTAAGGAACCCATGGACCTGGCATGGGACATTCATAATTTATATCATTTAAACTTAGTTTATACTCCTTTAAGTGATATAGAAAGGCTATAGGGAATAGATTTTGGAGAAGTTTCCACCCCCATAGGATAAAGACCTGGTATTCATTTCCCCTAAAGAGTTATGAAAGGCATTCTGAACAAATTTCACAGTTTATTCTACTCTCTGTGATAGAGCACTGAAGGGCCCTTTGTTGCTTCTTCCTCATGAGAACCTGGTGGGGTTAGTGGAGAAAACCACCCAGGAAACAGTGGAAGCACCTCAAAGATAGCATCCCACTAGGGTCCCATGCTCAAGTTCCTCTCCACTCACCCTCCATCAGTTCATCAAAATTAATATTTAAGTGTACTAATACATGTGTATATGTTCAGTTTGTGGTGAGTCTAGCTGGTTTATGCTGAGTTTAACCCTGTTGTGGCTGCAGTGGCTTTTGCTGGAGATATGCCGATTTTGAGTTTGCCTGTTTCTCCAGGTTTCTGATGGCCAGTTGACCCGAAACCTCGGTTTTCTAAAGAGTCTAAGAAAAGTCATTGATTTTTCAGTTATTGACCTTTTTCTTATTAGAGGGAAATAAGTGACAATTTCCAGGTTTTTTAAATGTCAGAGCTGAAACCAATTTTTCCATATTTGTGTTTTAATTATGGAAGGACTTTTTGTTGGTTTATTTTTAATGGATCTTTGTTATTTATCTGTGAGAATACTTCCTCTGGATAACCCAAGATAAATTGCAAAGGATTTTCCCTTTTCAGATTTATTACCTCCTATAGATGTTAAAAAATGGGATATTTAAAATCTACTCTTTAATGAATAGGAATGAGAGATGGACTACTCTATTCAGAACTTCATTTACAAAATTGAATAAAAGCAAAGGCTAGGGAAGCTCAGGGCTTTTTCTTATTGCCCTTCCTTTTGCCATATCCTCAGAAAGTGGTAACAATACTCAGTAGGGAAATAAGCACTTTGTGAGGAAGCAACCCTCACTGAGGATGGTAGAACAGGGACCTAGAATGAACAAGTTTCCTTTCCAAGGATACTGAATAATTGCACTAATATTGAAATTGCTGCTGCTCCACATTTTGTTAGACAAGAAAGACAAACTTTTTGGTAATTTCTCCTCCTCATTAAGTCTTCTGTTGTTTACATATAAGTAGGGTCATTTTTTTAAAATAGTGCGTATTTTCTACGTTTTATTCTGATTTGTCTAATATATATGTTTTCTTTGTTTTTATTACATTTTACCATTGATATTTCCAATGTGTTTATCTTTTTCAAGGACAAAACTATGTACTTTTAAACTTATTTTTTATTTTACTTGTTCTAATTAGTTGTACATCACAGAAGAATATTTATTAATGGCAAATGCAGAATGCTTGTCTTTGATAGCATGTATACATTATTTCTTGGGACCGTGGTATGAAGAATGTGGGAGAATTACCTTCACGACAAATTAACTGTTGTTTTCAAGCTCTGTTTTTCAGATATGGAAATATCACCAATCATCATGTCAACCCAAAATACTGCTAACAAGTATCCAAAATGTGCCATTAGGATGGCAGTGTAGCCATTATAAGTTAGTATTCTGGATCTCTTTTTTATATCTTTTGATAGCATTTTATAAATTTCTTCATAATTTTTCTGCATGTCATTTTTGAAACTTAGATTACACAGATCATAAATTTTTTTGCATTTTCTTAAAAAGTGGACTCCTTATGAATATTAATTCACATATTTCTTACATTTTCTTATTACTTTTACTAAGTTTTTATAGTTTTTTTAAAAAAAAATTTAATGCAGATAATCACATTCTTGGACAATAATTATTTTATTTCCTCCTTTTTTTCCCTTAACCTCCCCCTTTCTCTTCTCTTTCTGTCTTTCTTGAGCTGAATAATATCACAAATAAAAGTCGACTAGAAGTAGTGATAAGAGTATCTGTTTTCTAAATCAAAACATAATCTTAGCCAGACTCAGTGGGATACACCAGTAATCCCAATGACTTCGGAGGCTCAGACAGGAGGATGACAATTGCCAGGCCAATCTTAGCAATTTAGCCTTGCCCTAAGCAAGTTAACAAGACTCTGTCCCTAAATAAAATATAGTAAGAGTTGAGGATGTGGCTCAGTGGTTAAACACCCCTGGTGCCAAAAAGAAAAAAAAAAAGAAAAGAAACCACATGATTTTTATAACTATTCTCTGAATTGATGGTAAGTTTCTAGAATAGATATGTGTACATAGTTAGGAAAATTCTTTTCTATCTTAATCTGAGTTAGGTAGTTAAATATTATTAAATGCATTTTTGAAAGTCTTCAGAGATTCATAATCTATTTGCCTCTTTTATTAACATATAAATTACAATAATGAATTTTCTTTTAATCTTCAATGTTACTTGTTATTTTTATTTTTATAACATCCAATTTTCTTTGATTTCTTCATTATATTTAAGCATTTCCATCAATTACTATTCAGTCTTGCTTCTCAAAATTTCCATTAGGAGACATTTCTATTAATTCTAAAGTACATACTTTATGATTTTTTAATGTAAATCTATTTTTAACAAATACAATCTGTTTTCTTTTATCTGAAAACTGGTCTAATGCTTCATTCTTAAAAGGTAACTGAGCTGTATGTGGATTTCTACATTGCTCAAATATTCCCAACCTTTTGAAGACATAATTATAGTGACTTTGAACTTCATTACTTTCTTATAAATCAGTATTATACTACTTTTTAATATATACATTTGACCTATATCTAGCTAATTTTGATCAACTCTGTGTTTGAGTCCTGAGTTTAGCTTCCCTACTTGTATATTCCCTTCTTCTCTGTATTGGGGATTCTTATGTTCCATCAATTCATGAAAATTCTCAGTCATGATCTCCTTGAATATAGCTTAACTACCTTCCTTCCCATTCCTCTGCTCTTCTGGAATTATGTTCAGACATTGTAGTCCTTTATCCTATTCTCTGTATCTACCAACATCATTTGATATGCTTTATTTCTCTTCCTAATTACTTCTAATTTACCCTTCACTTTCCTACTTCTCTCTTCAACTGTATCTATTTGGTTTTGACATCTGTGATTTAAGTAAAACTATTATATTTATCCTTTCTTAATTTCTTTATATTGCAAACTGGATCACTTTTGGTGATCACTTGTCATTTTTAAAAAATTGTGTAAACTTTTATTTCTACAATATATTTTCAAAAAATGTATTGCTAAGAACCATAATTTATGAAGTGATAAGGGATCAAAATATAAAGTGTATTTTGACTGACTTTCAGTCCTAATTGTTTCTTTGTTTATTCTGTTTCTTTTAATCTACTAATTAATACTTAAGTATTTGTGTGATAATTGTCATTGGCCTAAATTGACAATTTTTTCTTCAGATATTTTATTTTCTGAGAGTCAAGGCTACTGCCAACCATTTAAGATTTCAATTTACTCTTAATTACATTTTCCATACTGGTCTCATATAAGAGTAAATTTCTGAACCATGTGATTACAAACATATCATGGCAAATTGTTAGTTTATATGTTGTGTTTTAGTATACTAATACACTAATATATCAATGATATATTAAAATAAAAGTTTTATTCAATAATTTAATTAATATAGTCACTTGTTATTATGCATATGTGTTTATACATGTGTGTGTGTGTTTGTGTGTAAGATTTTATTTTTCATTCACTCTGGATGCACAGTGGAAATAAGTAGCCTTTATTATTGACATATTTCCTAACAGGTGGATTGTTTTTCTTTAATTATAACTGAAAATAAAACTCCTTAGAAATTCTAGAATTATGTTGGGTAGTGTGTACCTCAGATTTATATTTCCTGTTCTATTGATCTAATGCCTACTTTTTTTCTCAACATATTTGAATTTTAATCTCTAGTTATCAGAAATCAGAGTATTGTAGCCTTTTATTTGTTAAAACTTCAAATTTTAGTTCAATAGACTTTTAAAAAAATGACCTAAATAATTTCAATTGTTGCTAGATATCATTGATGTATTTCAAAAACAGTCTTTTGTATGATTCATTGAGATTCTAGGCATTTCACAGTGTCAGGTGTTTTAATTAGCTTTCCATTGCTATGACCAAAAGACCCACCAAGAAAAACATGGAGGAGAAAAAGTTTATTTTGGCTCCTTGTTTCAGAGGTTCAGTCCAGTATTGGCTGGCTCCCCATCTTGGGACTTGAGGTGAGGCAGAATATCATGGCAGAAAGGGTATGGTGGAAGGGAGCAGTTTAGTTCACAACAGTCATAAAGCAGAGAGAGCTACAGTGAGGGGTCAAGGAGAAGATATAAATCCCAAAGGCACAACATCTAGAGACCTAATTCCTCTAGTCACACCTTATATGCCTATAGTTACCAACCATTTAATTCATGCAAGTGGATTAATCCACTGATTAGGTTACAGCTCTCATAATCTGATCATTTCACATCTGAACATTCTTGCATTGTCTTACACATGACTTTAGAGGGACACTTTATATTTAAACTATAACATAAGATTTTCAATACATAGTCTGCTATATTAAATGAAACAGAATTTTTAAATAACATATTTTATAAATATTTACTTTAGCACATCTACTTTACTCTGATGTCTTATATTGTGTTATTTTGGTATGATTTTCCTTTCTCTAACTAATGATCTCATTCAGAGAGCTAATATCTATACATACTGGTTTATTAGACTCACATTTAGAGACTGTGGTGGGAATTCTGCAGGTATGAGAAAGCCAAGATACCAGAACCATTCTTAATGGCCATGTGAATTAAAAAGACAAATAAAATCTGTTCTCCACCCATGAATAAGTTATAGTGCAGTAGGAAAGACAAGCATGTAGTAAAATGATTATCATACAGCTTAAAGAAATCTCAGTCCTGACTAGCTGACCACTTTGTAATATGTTGAGTGAGCATTTTAATAATGTGCATTGGAGGGCAAAAATTAATATTTTACTATTAGGGAAAATGGAAGATCCAAGGCATATGTGTCATCCCCTCCACCATGCATCCACTCATTTGATCAATATTTCCAGGCCATTTACTTGGGATAGTCACCTTCCCATGGAAACCAGATGGCTGTGCATGACAGACTGGAAAGAAAGTCAAGGGAGTTACCCAGGATCTACTATTCACCTACATAAACTAAAGTAGTATGAAATAATGTTCTTCTAAGTATATTTTAGCCCTAACACACATGAATTACAAAATAATAACAATATTTAAAGGCCTCTTTAGTAGTGGTAGTATGATTGATCATGGTCTAATGACTAATGTTCTTATTAAGACATAGGCAGATTAACAAGCAGTTTATATGTAAACTGGGATATTTGTTACATAATTAGGTAAGTAATCCTACCACTGTTAGCACTATAAATCAATGAATAAATTTGGTAGAATGGGAGGGCATCTTGCTGGAAGACCTTTATCCTTGGCTCATTCTTAGCTCACATTCCATGTGATACCATTACTACTAAAGAAAGGAAGTGGCAAGGATCTAAACACCAATTTTTCTCACTCTGTCATTTTGAAAAAACTTATGCATGAACAAAAACCACAAGACTTTCCTGAGAGGATATGCTTTGAGATTTTTTTTTTTACCTATCACAGAAGTCTAGTGACATAAGAAACATTGAGAATATATCCGAGGTAGAAGTGAAGGCAAGGGTAAAAAGCAAGTACTCTAAGAAACTTTGGGCAAAATCAAAAGATCCTATTTAATTCTGCATCTACCAAAAATGGGTTTGAGGACCTTCAAAAATCTTTTTTTCTAGGTCTCAGTTTCTTCATCAGTATAATCATATGAATTTTGTTAGGTAACGAGGGTAACTTACACTCTTAACAATTATTTATTGTGTGGAAATTGGTCAACAGACAAGAATTTATTTGGTACAAGGCAACATGATCTCAGAGGAGTGGAGTGAGGTGGGAGAGGTCATGGCTTCCTGTTAGACTTGTTCACTAGAGCAGGACAAGCTCAGTCTGGGAGGTATTACTGAGTGAATACAGGTAGTTATCCACTATATGACACATACTTCAAGTATGAGCAAAAATCTGAAAGGGAGATTCCTAATAGGGCTCCAATGCTTTCTAAAAGAACAAGAAATGACAGAGAAGAGGTATCATGTTCAGTCAATTTAGGAAATCATACAGAGTTCTAGAGCTGGGACCTAGATTATTTTATGTCCATGATACAACTGAAGCTCAAACAGAAAAAAAAAAAAAAAAAACTTGACCACAGGCACTAGGCTAAATAAGAGATTAAATAGGCTGCAATATATAGTTCTATCTTTTTACTCTTACAGAATATTCAAATTTTCACATATGTGTGAATTCCCAGGGTTAAGAGAAATTCTAGGAATTAATATCTAATTTATATTTAATACTTATTCACATAATTTCAAGAAATCTACAATACATTGTGGTGCCTCTGTAGTTCTACCTGATAAGTGTTCTATGCTGCTAATGCAATAAGATTTTTTAAAACTCAGAGAAATCGTATTTCATATCTACTCTTTTGTATCTTGCAATATCCTTTCTGGTCAAGTACCCTATCTCAGAAGCTGGTATTGATTTCTTTTTCTAGCTATGGTACAATGCTTCACCCTTACCCACCTCATTCCAATAGCTTCTTGCTTGTAATTATAAAATGTTAAAGACACAGCAAGTCTCGATGTTTCTCATACATTTTTGTTTATTAAAAAGGTAGCTACAACTTATTAATAAAATGATATTATGGATAACAATTAATCTGGAGAAAGCAGCCTTTATTACTTGCCTAAATTATTTCTTATCTTCCCACAAGAGAGAAAGGTATTTTTTTAGACAGGTGCTGGTGATTACTTACTGTTCACCAAAAAATCTGAATTTTTCTTCTCTCAGTTCTGTGCTACTAAAATTTTAAGCTGAAGTTCAAGGTAACAATGGAGAAATTCAGCCTACCTAGGAAAAATACCCATTTCCATGTTAAATTATGTGCTCTAGTAATTAGGCCTATCACCAAATAGTGCAGTTACTATTGACTTGACTTCAGAATGAAGAAAGAGAGGACACATTTTTTTTTCTCAATGTGAAGTGGAAAACACTTTCAGTACCAACCTGCATGACTTTTATTGGCAGTGAATATGAATATTTGAAAAATAAGTTGTAATTTTTTTGTTTATTCTTAGACATGGTTTATAAAGTTTTAATTTTATTGCATGGAGAGATATTTTATAAAAATTAAAAAAAAAGTATACTGCTCCCGTTTCTCTGTCTGTGTAGGGAGAATAAAACAATGTTCTTGTATTTTGGTAAAGTATAATTTGGTGGTTAAGAGAAATGGAGTTGTGAATAATCTGATTCAGAAAACATGAGTGGGTCTTTCTTAACTAAATGGGCAATAAGTAAAGGGGTTTTTGGAGAATAGGTTTGTGTTCTGTTGCAAATATATGAAACCTAAATCCCAAGGATGATTTTACATGTTAATTGTGCTCATTTGGATTCTTTGGAACTGTATTCTTAATATTTCATTGGGCAAAACACACCATTCACAAGTATGTTAAGCAGAAATAATTGTATGATCTTGAAAAAACAAAATGAGAGAAAGTTTGCCTATATTATGAAAGGATCTGAACAAAAAATGAAACATAATTTATTTAATTACTCAGATTACTCAGGTCCATATTTCAAAATATCTCTGGAAATCAGAAACACAAGGACAACTCTTTTATTTCTCTAGTTTCATCCAGGGCTGTTTTCAGAACTTTTGGCTGTGATAGAAAGGTTCCCTATCTGGGCTTTCTAATAAATATTTTAATTTTTATAAAATATCTCTCCATCCCTAATGTGATTATGCAACTTTTGGAATGTGGCTACTGCAACTGAGGAAGTGAACACCTGGTTTTATTCATTGATTTACTATTTTATGTTCTTTTATTGTATTCTTTGTTGTAAGAATGCTTAACATGAGATCTAACTTTTTAACAAAGTTTAAGAGACTAATACGGTTTTGTTGACTCTAGGCATAATGCTGTTCAGCAAATCACTAGAAATTGTACATCATGCATGAATAGAAATTTTTGTTGTTGTTTTTCTGGTACAGGGGATCGAACCCCTGGGTGCTTAACCACTGAGCCACATCCCTAGTACTTTCTATATTTAATTTTGAGACCTGGTCTTGCCAGGTTGTTGAGGGCCTCACTAAATTGCTGAGGCTGGCTTTCAACTGTCAATCCTCTTGCTTTAGTTTTCCAAGTCGCTGGGATTACATACAGGGGGGTACCACCACACCCGACTATGAATAGAATTTTATACCCACTGAATAGCAACTCCCAATCTCCTCCTTCCCCATTTACTTTCATATACCTTATGGAAATAAAATCATGCAGTATGTGCCTGTGATTGATTGATTTCACTTAGCATAATGTCTCGGAGTCAGCTCATTTTTACATATTATAGGGTTTCCTTCTTTTTTAAGGGTCAATAATATTTCATTGTGCGTATGTATGATATTTTTAAAATTTATTCATCTGTCTATGGACAGTTAATGTTTTCCCATTTTGGGGACTGTGAATAGTGCTACAATGAATATGTGCATGCTCATATTTCCTAGTGATCTTAATTTCAATCATTTAGACATATACTCTGTGTATTGCTTATGTATTTCAGAATTTCACTACTTATCAGATACATAGTTGGCAAATATTTTCTCCTATTCTGTAGGTTGCCTTTTCACTCTTTTGACTATTTCCTTTGATATACAGAAACGTTTTATTTTAATTTACTGCCATTTGTCTATTTTTTGAATTTATTTCTTATACATAAAATCATTGTCAATAATAATGGCAACTTTTCCCATCTTTTCTTCTAGAAATTTTTGTTTCAGTTTTATTCTTAAATCATTCTGAGTAATTTTTATATATGTTGTGAGACAAGGATCTAATCTCATTCTTTTGTACATGAACATCCTGTTTTCCCAGTAGCAGTCTGTCCTTCCCCTATTTTGTATACTTAGCACTTAAGTCAAAAACTCAGGTGATTATATATGCTTGGATTTATTTACCTTTTTTTTTTTTTTTTTTTTATATCAGGAATTAACCCCACAGGCACTTAGCCACTGAATCATATCTCAACCCTTTTTATTTTTTTATTTTGAGACAGGGTCTCACTGAGTTGCTGAGGACCTTTATTTACTTTCAAATATTCTCACATGGTTAGTGTAAAATAGATTGTACGGTTCAGTTTGCTTTTAACTTTTTATTTATTTATTTTTCAGTTCTAGGGTTCAAAGTCAGGGGTACTCTACCATTGAGCTACATCCTTATCCATTCTTTACAAAATTTTGAAAGAAGGTCTCATGAAGTTGTCTAGGTACTTGATCTTCCTATCCTGCTCAACCTCCTGAGTCACTGGGATGGCAGGCATGTGCCACTGTGTACATCTGTATTTAGCCTTAGTAGAACTTCAGATAAACTTATTGTAAATAATCCTGACTACTAGTTGATTAAACAATTATTACTTTCTCTTGTGATCTTTTTCTTTCAAATTCAGGAAACAGACTACTATTAAAATGAACTTTCTGATGTTAGCTTCATCTAATCTGATTATGGGAATTAATCCCTCTGAATGTTGCTGTTTTTATTTACTTAATGATTACAATTTTTATTTTTTATTTTTTCAGTGTAAAATTATTACTATACTTTATCAATAAAACTAAATTCTAGCAAAAAAAAAGAAAAAAGAAAAGAAAAGATCCTATCGGCAATAAACATAATCATTAAGTATTTGTGATATGCAAATGGAAAAATTCCCCACAAACCTGTGGCACACTAAAACTACCTACTTTCCCACATCAGACGCCTTCCAGAGCAAGCCTCTGCTCGAGATGCAATTCATCACAGTTATCCCAGGTCACCACATGTTCCTCCGTGTCATTTCACAGGGGAACACAACATGACATGGTGTAATTAAAGGAACGCAATGTGGTGGCTCCCATTAGAAAAAAAGGACATGTTTTCCAGATCAGCTCATAGGTCTCTAGTCCAGCTGCCACAGAGAGGCTCAAAAGCTTTTGTGATGAAAACTGGCCAATCCTGCGTGTTCAAATGCACAAGGTCTGTACATTGCTGCCCATTTCTATTAAAAACCAAGTCAACCACTGTCAGAGAGTGTTACAGACCTCCTCCCTCAAGCTGCGATCTTGTCAGATCTCATAAGCCAAACAAGGTTGGGGCTGGGTGCATACCTGGATAAGACAACTATTAGGAGAAAATGAAGGCATTCTGGGTTGAGATCAGGGAGTTGTTTCACCTTCCTGGGGCCAAATGGGATCACCTTATGGCCAGTATATTTGGATTTAGTACCTTGGGCTGTGGGCCTAGATTGGGAACATGTTCATGGATCACAAATTGTGCTTTCCTTCCCAAAGTTGGGGAGAGTCTTGTCTTGCTTTCCTGGCTCTGTTCCAGTTCAGCTAATTGCTTCCTCTAGCTTTAAATTCCCCCTGCAGTGTCTATTGAAGGCTGTCTTCTTCATTTATGATTCTAAACTGTTGTGCCATGTTGCTGTGTGCTGGCAAGCAGCTGTTGTGCTCCATTCCAGCTGTGGTAGAATTTTCGTAGTGGCCAGAGTGAATTGTACGCACGCCATACCCAATTGAGTAGAGAGAAGTCGTAAAGTCCTGGAGCTCTTCCCAATGATGTATGCCATTTCAGTGAAAAATTATTCTATATAATCATATAGATGCAAATGCAGTTATATACTCCCACAGTCTAGACTTGTTAACTCACTACCATCTGTCTGAGATGAATTCTCAAAAGGAAACCCGGGTGGGGAGGCAAAGTGTGGGTTGGAAGTTGTGAAATTGGAAACTCTTATTTTCGTGATATTTATTTTTATTTTTATTTTTAATTTTTTGGTTTAGCATGAGCACTCTAATTTAAATTAGTCATTGAAAAAACAACCATGTCAGCGTATAGATTTTTATGTAAATGTTCCTTGTCTTTTTTTGTTTTATTCTTTTAAAAATAATGTTATTTTGCTACCTATGAAAATAACTTGCCACATGTCACAGACAGTAGAACATAAAATGTTTGGCCTGGGCACTTAAAGAAGGATTTGGAAAAATCACACGAAATGGCTTTATTTTGGATAAGATCTTCCTCACTGAATTCCACAATCATAACAAAATCATTGATCCTGGGAATTTTCCACTGATACCCTCATCCTAATCCCTATTTTCTTGATCCCTGTCGCACCTCATCCTCCTAGCCAAAAACTTGTTGATCTGTATACTTTGCCCATTTAACCACCCCCATTTTCTCTTTAACAAGCTATGTACTGCTGGGCATAGTGGTGCTTGCCTCTAATTCCAGCAACTCAAGAAGCTGAGGGAGGAGGATTGTGAGTTCAAAGCCAGCCTTAGCAACTTACCAAAACCCTAAGCAATTTACCTGTCCCTAAATAAAAGAATAAAAAGGGCTGGAGATGTGGCTCAGTGGTCAAGCTGACCTCGTTCATTTCCTGGTACCAAAACCAAAAACAAACAAGTAAAAGCAATGTACTTTAGTGTAAAGAAGCTAAAGTAATTTCTACTAAAATGAGCATCACTATGTTTGTCTGCTTGGTCCATGGTCCTTGAATCCTGACTAACACAAATAAGCATTTCTGGATCTTGGTTGCAGGTGCTCTGTCATCCCTTCCTTTGTTATAAATTGGTTTTCTGCCAAATCTGGTTTCCACCAAATTTGAAAATCCAGGTGCAGAATGCTCCTTTGTAAGTATGCCTTAGGCAGTTTAGTCTTGGGGTTTCATCTCCTTAGCTTTTGAGTCTTGGGTTTCCACCTGTTAAGGCTGGGCTTGGTTGATTCGTCTGACTGTCTCACATCAAGAAGACAGTTTGTCACTCCAGAAATTTGTCCTCAACACTAGTCACATTGGCGGGATTGATAAAGATCACCTCTGACAGACTCCTATTGAAGAATTCAGCAAAAGAGAGAAGGAGGAAGAGATTCAGGAAAAAAAAATTTTTTTGAACTCCCTTATAACTGTATTTGGAAGTGGTGCTTTGGCTAAAAGTCAAAAATTCTCTTTTCTGATATATTTTATTTATTTCCTTTGTCATTGGGTAAGTCAGCATTCTCTTTAAATAAAACACTATACAAGAATTAGAGATTCAAAATTTGTAATTATGAAGTTATTTGATATAAATTCTCACTCCGTGTTCACAGGAGTACAAAATTGTGAACAGTGTGTGAATCCAAGCCTGTGAACCTGATAATGTCCATTCTCATTCACGTGTGCCACAGTAGCTGTTGGAATTTCTCTCCCTCTGCAGTTTTTCAGTAGACAAGGAACTCTGCACTTGCTTGTATTGATACTTATTGACAACATCCCTCACAAGTTAGAGAATCACAGAATTCTGGGTTACAAATCCCTTAAGTGCCAGCATGCTTGCAAGGTTTATTCGGTCTCTATAGTCATGTTTTCCTCATTAATTAAAAATGTCCTGTTCCTAGGGCTTTTTGACCATCATGGAAAAGAGAGCATTCTGCCATCATGCTCTCTGAAACTGAGATGGAAATTTCTTCAAAATGTTTTGAATTTTTGGTATTATTGTTGTTATTTCTGAAATTAAGAGGGTTACTAGTGTTAGAAACTCTACATGCTTTAGAGGTAGTGTTTCATTTCATGACAGGGACAAGTGCATATGAGTAACATCGAATTGGAAAAAAGAGGTTGAATGTTCTAACGTGCCTTCCAATTTATCAGGTATCCATGATGTTGGGTGTTCAATATAATTTAATTTAAACCAGAGCAGACAGAGCTGATGTAAACTCACTGCACCTCTGGAAGTATAAAACTGAATCTTCAATCCCTTCATACACTGGTTGTTCTGATTTACTTCTTAATTGTAGAGTTTGTATGAGAATCTCCCACCCTCACCTTTAGGGGAAGACTGTCATAGTGACCTCACAATGACAGTGACATATTTCTCAGGTTAGTGAACTTGGGCTGTCCACCCTTCCTTCTGCCTGTCAATTCTGCTGATTTTTAAGGTCTAGTTTCTTCTCTGTATTTCTCTTTGAACATACCTGCACAAAACGTTCTCTTTTACTTCTGAAATCCTATTTAGACTTCTATAGATGCTTAATCCCATACTTTCAGTTCTCTGTTATTTTCTATTATACTATAGGAACAAACAACCCCATAATTTTCAGTATTTCTTTGCACATCTGTGTGTTTTGAGTATAAATGCTCATAACCATGGGGAAAATTACTACCAAGGAAAACATGTAGAGGGTACTCAATAAATTGTTTCCAAACTAAAGCTACATATTTCACTTATATTTCTGTCATCTCTGAAATACAAAAAAGAAAGAAAGAAAGAGAGAAAGAAAGAAAGAAAGAAAGAAAGAGAGGGAAGACCTAAGATGGGGAGATCTATTCCAACAGAACAAAGTTTCTAAATGCAAATACACTTTTTTGTTCAATGTAAGTGTATTCCACATTTGATGAAATCCACAAAGGCTTGCCTGGTCTTTCAATGTCATGGGTGAGTATCTAACCAACACTGCCCCTACCACTAGGAGTAATGATTCCCCAATACCTGGGTGGTATATTTCTTCCCAAATCAGGCTATTTAATCACTTTCCAACAGGCTCTTCTATTCACATGTCTACTTGATCTACATTAATTATTTTAACCGACATCCTTGTTAAGTGAAATTGTTTTTCCTAGCCCGACTATAAATAGCTTCCACCTTATTCATCATTTATCTCTTTGGAGATCACACTGGCTACATTTATAAAGAAAGAAAGCCATGACTTGGCCAAGATACAGGAAGCAGCCCTCTCGAGGGACAAAGGAATTTCACAGTTATTGGAGAGACACAGCTTATTTTTTTCTTGACAACACACCCAGGACAGGGCATTGGCTTTCTTTTAAGTGTGAAAGATTGCTTTTTGTAGTGTTCTTTCTCTGCTGTCTGAGGAGGAGGCAAAGGAGAAACACCAGTAACAAAGGGGGAAGCAGCCTGAATGACTGAAATTAATAAAGCCTTATCTTCTCTCACCTCTTCTCATGCACACACTCACAAAGAATAATTCAAGGTTAAAATGTATTTTAAAAGAGAACAAATTAGGGAATAAGTTTACTGTTGAATGTACATAAAATGGTTAGTTAGTTAGCTTTCTAATATCTCTACTCCAAAAAACTGACAGCTGAAAATGAGAAGAAATTCAGTGCAAAATATACCCAAGAGATTCAAGTTTATATTATTGTTGTTTCTACTAAGATATTAAAACCCCTGGTGTCAGTCAGGAGTCAATTCTACTCTAGTAGCAACCAATTCTATAATTTTTGTGTATTCTAAGTGAAAAACTTTTTTATTTGCCCATGCTATGTCTCCATCCATGGTCAGCTGGGTGTTCATTTCAGGATGTTCAGGCATCAGCAGAGAATTTACTATTTGAAGCACTGCTATTCTGCTTCTAGGATACAGGCAGGTAGCACATTGCACATTGATTTTTAAAGACTTTTGCCTGGAAGTCACATACTACTTCATTCATCATTTGACTATACAATGCAAGAAAGATACTTGGTATTGCCTAAATGCAAGTATGCAACAAAATAGACTTGACATTATCCTGGAAGTGCACTAGCAAACATATTGTTAAAAAAGCATGAATGACTTCCATGAATCATTTTTCTGGTATTAAATGTCCATTTATAGTTGTTTTATTTGTTTGCTTTTTTCTACATGTCTTTCCTCCCTGGGAAAGATTATCCTAAAGTTTCTTCTTCTTATCAAGTTCAAAACCCAAGATTTCATGGAGATGAAAAGCAGTCTTATATTAGGTTTTGATATGGTTACTCTTGATCCAGATGCCTAGGAATAAAAAAAGTCACTTTCTATGGGAATCATATTGACTATTTAGCAGCTGTCCACCAAAAAAATCAATGAGGTTGTCACTTTTTCTTGTTAAAACAATTCTCCTGTCAAGTTGGTTAATTCACTGATCTTAATTAACAATTGAATTCCATAGACCAAACAGCAGTCTACTTGGTTCTGTGACAATTAACTGCTATGAGTATTAGGAAGACTCATTAAAATAAAGAAAGACAGAAGCACTCAATTTTGGTTAAAAGGGATTTATAGACAAAATCTGAGCATTCTATTGCTTTATTTCTGAAGAGTTTCTGTTGTTTGGGCTTCTTCCTTTCAATAGCTTTAATATTTCACTTTTATTTTTGCATATATTGTTTGACAATATGTGTGCATGGGTGTTGAGAATCAGTAGGATGGATGGAAAATTAATGGAACTTTTTTTCAAGTGGATAGTAAGTTTTAGAAGTTCAGAGTCAGCTAGAGATTCTGATTGTGAGTCCTAACACTCCCTCTGCTCTCCTATTCCACCACTTCTTATGATCTCACAGTTTGTTCTTCAGATACTTTTATAGCCTCCTATCAATGGCATATAAATTGTAAATTGAAACATATCATAGAACAGTCCCATTAATAAAAGATCACATCATTATTTCACGGTTTATTTCAAAGAAATAAAGGTTTCCACTTTAAACAAAATACTTTGTTGCAAGCAACTGCATTCTGACTTGTAGTAGGTTACATTTTTAAAAAGCATATATCAGTGGTTGGTCTGTATATCAAACAACCCTGGAATTCAGAGACTTAAAGTAACAATAATTTACTTAGATCAAGACTAAACATCTCTAGTAATAAGAGAAATGCAAATCAAAACCACCCTAAGATTCCATCTCAACCCAATTAGGATGGCGATTATCAAGAACACAAGCAACAATAGGTGTTGGCGAGGATGTGAGGAAAAAGGTACACTCATACATTGCTAGTGGGGTGGCAAATTAGTGCAGCTACTCTGGAAAGCAGTATGGAGATTCCTCAGAAAGCTTGGAATGGAACCACCATTTGACCCAGCTATCCCACTCCTCGGCCTATACCCAAAGGACTTAAAATCAGCATACTACAGAGATACAGCCACATCAATGTTCATTGCTGCTCAATTCACCATAGCCAGATTGTGGAAACAACCTAGATGTCCTTCAATTGATGAATGGATAAAAAAACTGTGGCATATATACACAATGGAATATTACTCTGCCATGAAGAATGATAAAATTATGGCATTTTCAGGCAAATGGATGAAATTGGAGAATATCATGCTAAGTGAGATAAGCCAATCTCAAAAAACCAAAGGACGAATGATCTCCCTGATAAGCGGATGATGACATATTATGGGGGGTGGGAGGGGTTAGCGTTAGGGTTAGGGTTAGGTTTAGGGTTAGGGTTAAGGAGGGTGGTAAGAATGGAGGAAGAAAGGACTTTATAGAGGGAAAAGAGAGGTGGGAGGGGTGGGGAGAAGGGAAAAAAATAACAGAATGAATCAAACAACATTACCCTATGTAAATTTATGATTACACAAATGGTATGCCTTGACTCCTTGTACAAACAGAGAAACAACATGTATCCCATTTGTTTACAATAAAAAAAAAGAATCTATAGGTCAATCTATAGGTCATATCAGTTGAACAACTCAACTTAAAGCTCTAGCTAAAACTGAGCTTGGATTCTTAGTTACACTTATGTCTGTGCCATGTGTATTAATTATAAAGCCCAGTTTGAAAGGATAAATACCACTTTTCATGTTGATGAAGTCAGACTGGAGGACAAACTCAAAGGTGCAAATACCTTATAAGCCACTGCTTACATCATGCTTGTTAACACGCCAGTGGCAAAACAAGTCATGGGGTCATACTCAGCTCAAAGAAGATGGAATGTATGCTCCTCCCACTGGGGTGATAGGGGAAAAAATAATACTTTACAACAGTAATCTGATTTTCCACAAAAGGCATGATATTGGTTCATGTACCAATGTAGTCCAAGGGCAGTAAATCAGACTGTGCAGTGTAATCAAGGGCAGATTATAACCTTTCTCTTGCTCTCGCTTTGTCTATATCCCATCTCTGATCCCTCAGTATGTTGACTTTATTCTCTGGCAGATTTCCTAACATGATTAAAATCAACTTATGGTAATTTAAGGATTATTTTCTTTTGTATTATACAAATGGAAAGGGAGACTCTTCTTCCCACTGGAGCCATATATCAAACCACAGAAAAGGTTCAGATTGGTTTAGCTGGAAGTTGATGTACAGTCCATATGAATCGCTAAGGTCAAAGAATGGGTGTATTTGATTAATAAACCTAGATTAACCTATGTGTTGAGAATATGGTGCACAAAATTGAACTTTGTCAACTGAGACAACTGGAGTGTGGGTCAGATAGCATCAGTGATAGTTAATCTGAATTATCAACTTGATGGGATTAAGATATGCCTAAAATTAAGAGACTTCTGTGAGTGTTAATGAGGGTGTTTCAGGAAATGTTTGGTATGTGAGGCAGCAAACTGAGGGGCAAGACCCATTCTGAATGCAGGTGTCACAGTCCAGCAGGCTGAGGTCCCAAATAGAACAAAAGGTTAAAGAAGGAGGAAGTCCGCAGAGATGCAATTTCACTTCCTGAATAGGTGTTTCATTTACTGCTTCAATCGCCTGAGAACACAGGAATCCAGTTCCTTCTTTCTTCCAAAATGGACTCTGAACAGTGACCCTTCAGGTGTTCCCAGGCCTTCAATCTCAGAAAGGCATTGCATCATTGTTTCCTTTAGTTCTGAGGTTCTAGCTGCTTAAATGGAACAGCTACCAATACCTTGGCTCTTCAGCCTGCAGATGACCATTGTGGGACTATCTTCTTTTTTTTTCTTTCTTTTGGTTCCAGGTCTTGAACTCAGGAGCACTCAACCAATGAGCCACATCCCTATCCTTATTTTTATTTTATTTAGAGACAGGGTCTCAGTGAGTTGCTTAGCACCTCTCTTTGCTAATGTTGACTTTGAACTTGTGATCCTCCTGCATCAACCTCACAAACCACTGGGATTAAACAGAGCCCATCTATCTGGTTTTTGACCATGTGAGCAAGTTTACAAATATATATATATATGTGTGTGTGTGTGTTTTATATATATATATATATGTGTGTGTGTGTGTGTGTGTGTGTGTGTGTGCGTTTTATATATATATATATATATATATATATATATACACATACATACACACATTGTTTGTTCTGTTCTTCTGGAGAACTATATTGGGTAAGGCAAACTGGGTAGTTGTTATAATCAAAAGAATTATTGATAATGAACAAGTAAACAGTAGATGTCCCCTCCATTAATAGTATGTAACTAATGTGCACATATCTTAAATAAAATAAGATGATTCCATAAAAAATGTATAGATGTGGAATGAAATTTAGTGGAATTTCCCTATATATAAATATTCAGATTAACCTTTACTGAGTTTTCACAAAGGGACACCATTTTCTGGGTTCCAGAATAAGTGATTATTTTGACTTTACTTGTAGATATTCACCGAAAATAATGTTTATATTTTAGTCAAAATACAAATTTGTAATAAGATTCTAACAGAAATCTTGAGTTACCAGGGAACTTAGGCATAACCTAAGGAAAACAAGGCACCACGATAGCAAGTAATTTACCCAAAGCCACAGGTGAATCTTGACAAGATTCATTCAGAGCAGACCATGCAGTCTGAAATAAACAAGCAATAATATTAGCAATTTAAGTTTAGATTTAAGCAGGCCCAGTACTTAAATAGATGAAATTAACATAAGTATGGGCAGTCTCCTCACCTATATAAAGGGCAAGTTGCATGGTTTGAATTTGTTGCCCAAAATTTCTGTGTTGAAAACTTTACCAGCATTGCTACAGTGTTGAGAGGTGGGACCTTCAAGTGATATTTTCATTAATGAATTCATTGTTATAAAAGCAAGTTCAGACCCCTCTTGATCTCCCTCATCCTTTTTCCCTCCTAGATCCTGCCACCTTCATATTGGACTTCCTAGCCTCCAGAACTGTGAAACATATCTTTTTCCTTTAAAAATTTTCCAGTATTTGGGAATTCTGTGATAGTAAAACTTTAAACAAACTAAGATAAACATTTCTTTCTAGACCATATTCTTATTAGAGCAGGCTAGTGGTGTAAGTATTCCAATATTCCATAGTTCAAAGATTGGCAGATACTAACATGAATACCCTCCTTCACCATGCCCAGAGTTGTAAATAAGTACCCATTGCTGAGGCTTGTAAGGTTCTACAAGGCACTTCTAGGAACAGCTAAGCATATGACTGGTCTTCACAGAATTAACTTCAATTTTCGATTTTCCTGATATTGTTCCTGTAAGATGTTTGGTATGGTAGATGAAGGAAAGATGCACAAGAGAGGGTCAGAGTGAAAAGAAATGAAGTATAGTCTAAAAAAGGAGTATGTGTGTTTATGAGGGAGAGAAGCACATTGGTAGGCCTGACAATGGTTTCTATTTCCTTCCTGAGAGGTCAGGCATGACATCATATATATGGTGTACACCTGCCCACCTGAAAACTTTTATAGAAAAAGAAGGAAAACAAAGACATTGAGCTCAGTTAGAGTGTTAGCTGAATTGTGTTCTGTTCTTTCTCACTTTGGCCAGAGCCAATTTAAGCAGATCTTCATTTTCTTCTCATGCTCCATTTCCACCAAATGTCTTTTCAGTTCAGATAAAGCCTCTCTCAGCCAGACTTTACTTCTGTCTTGCACTGGCATAATTACAGAAAATTGCACTGTTTGCTCAATTTTTGCAAATTGAGCTAATGCAAAACTATGTAAATTATTTACCAAAAAGGAGCAAAATCAAACAAGTAAATGGGCTTGTGCTACGCATTAAGAGAGCAGAATGGCACAACCAGCTTCCTGGTTACAGAGCCAGCTTGATTAACTCAGCCCGGGGCTACACAGTGGGACCGCCCTCCCTTGGCTCTGGTGAGCATTAGAAGGGGTGGCCCTACCCAACTCTCCAGAGTGCCAATCAATTTTTTTTTTTTTTTTTTTTTTCCAAATTTTGAGTTAGTTGGAGAATTTGGAGAGGTCAATATTTTGTAGTCTGATTAAGGCAAAATTCTCCTTTTCCTACTGCTTCTCTTCCTCCTTATTCCTTCCTTCTTTTCTTTGTTCTGTCTTTTTTTCCTTCTGTTCCTTCTCATTTGATCCTTTACAAAAAAAAAAAAAAAAAAAAACAACTGCTTTTCTGGAACCATAGTTAACTAAGGATGCACGTGAGTTTCAAAACTTTTTGGTTTTTGGTTGTTTTCTGTCAGGCCATTATAATGAACTAGCCTCATGATGAAGAAAGAGGCTGGTACTTGGGTAAATTTCTTCACATCTGAAATATGCTTGTGTGGTTAGTAAAAAGCATAAGAAGAATCCATTTGGTCACAAATATTTCCTTTTTATTAACCTTGAGAACACACTTTGCTTGTCTGGGACTTGCCTAAATCATGTTTCTTGTGTTCTCTTGTCTTTCTTATTCTTGACTATTGCTGGTTTCTCTCTCCACTTCGAATTAGTAAGGAGGTAGAGAAAGGATCAGGAAATGGCATCAGGGGATCGGGATTGAAAATAGAAATTTTATCTGTTTGTATGTCTTTGGCCATACAGTCCACATTTGTGTTTGTTCTGGAAAGAGAATCCTATTTTTAAATTTTAATTCAAGTTGATTCAACGTGCTGCATATTTGGAATTCTTCTTAATATCTTTTGAAGAAAAATAAATAAATAGAGGAGAAAGAAACTCAAGCCATGTGAATATATTGGACAATAATAATAGGATGGATCTAAATTATATGTGGCCTAGGGGTTCAGCAAAGGAATGGACTCATATAAATTCATGAATTCTAGTAATTAAAAAGGTATAATCATACAGTTATTCAGAATGTCATGTGCAAAGCATATAGTAGGGAACAAGATAAACGTAGTCCTTTCATGAGATAGACATGGAAGAAAAAGGACTTGTATTTTGAATAATGGGCAAGATTAAATAATTTTAATAGAAATTTAAGGGTATTACTATTAGGGAAAACAGTATGATAAAAACATTGGACTGTGAGGAAACTTTTCAGGAATAATGGGTAGAAATATATGTCTGGGGAGGTAAATTTCATTACTTTGCATATATGGATCACATTGACATTCACATTCATACATGGATATAAAATTAAATTCATGCATTCATATGTGTAGTTGTGTAATAGGTTTGATATTTTATTTCATTTTATTATCAATTAATTAATTTATTTTTTGCGTGGTGCTGGGGGTGAAACCTGAGACTTTACAATGCTAGGTAAACTCTCTAACCCAAGTGGTACCACTAGTCCATAGAAATTTGAGAAGGCAAACTGGCCTGATTAATTGGTGTTGCAAAAATTGATTCTGAAAAATCTCCACTTGATTTTGTGTTTTCTTCATTGTCTGGGTGTTGTAATTTGTCCTGTTTTATAACATGAGCAACATTAAATTTCATACCCCTTTTGAACTTTATGATCTATACAAAGATGAAATTGGACAACTGAACATCCTTTGGTGTTCCTGAGCTTGAGATTGCTTCCTTTCTTTTTCTTCTCTTTAATATATTCAGAGAATCAAAATAGAGAGAAAAATTATCTCTCCTAGATCACTTAATACATTTTGTCATGGATTTATAAGTTGGATCTAATGCAACTAGTATCAGAAACATAGTCTAGACAAAAAACTCAATTCATTTCATTCAATTCAGTTCAATTTGAAAGCTCTTTGGAAAGTGGTAGATGGTTCACATAGTTACTATGATAATTTAATAGTTGATATATGGGATATTATAGCTAGGGATTGGTTTAATTAGTTGAAAAGTGACATTCATATATGTGGCATTAATACTTCATTTCTTGCATATCTACTGTTTGAACTGTTTAAACAAAATCAGGAAATCTCAAATTAAAAAAAAACAAAAAAAAAACTAATTTTCTTTGCCCCTGGTCATCTCAATCTCAGCAACATCCTTTTCCTCTTAAAGATAAGTTCTTTGCTCCAAAAAGCAAAAATAGCACCAGTTTTTCTTTGTCCATATTGTCTAGGTCCTCTCCTTACCTATGCTTCCTTGCCATTTTTCTCTTCTTTCCTAAAAACACTTCCTCCCACAATTTCATTGACTTTTACAACTTTGACTCTCAACTGTAAGGAGATAACTAAAAATCTCACACCTCTTTACAATGTGACCAAATTTTCTGCCTCCCATTCCCCGTTACTGTTTGATGAGCATTGTCTTCTGATTTTATGGCCAGCTACAAAACCTCAAACAGATTTTTCTTGAAAATATTTTTATTCTTGTTTTCTAATTTTTCTCTTTCTTTTTCTTTCTTTTTCTCTCTCTCTTTCTCTCTCTCTTTCTTGCCGGTATTCTCAGAATGCATATGTAATTGTTCCTTCTTATCAAGTTAATCGATTTCATTTAAAAATTGTCCTGATTTGTAACATTGTTGTTGCTTACATCCAATATTATTTGATTTCCTTTCTGCATTTATGTTCCAAATTCCCCATGTTCCTTGTCTACTGTAGACTTTGACTGATCTCTCCTGTCCTGTGCTCATTGCCCCTGTTCCACCATTGACCTTGTAAGGGACAATAATCTCTAAGATAAAATGACACCTCGCTCCCTCAGTCACAGCTCATGATGCAATAGATCAAGGTGGTTATGACTGTGAGAAAGTTTAGAACTGAGCTTGGAAATGCCTATAGCAAATTTAGAGAAATTACCTCATGGCTTGTACGATTTGATATTTAGTTTCATTTTTATCTTTCTTACTTTTACTTTTTTGAGTTTTCTCTAGTGCTTTTAATTTTTCTTCAAGTTTTTCTTAATCATGTTTTACATGTGCTTGAATGTTTTTATGGACATAGCTACTATTGTCATTGAACACCTTTTTACACACCATACCAAATGTGGGATTAACAACAACTGCTTTCAATGCCTGTCATTTTTATTTTCCCTGTTTTGGGGAGTTAGTAACTGGGATCAGCTAAGCAACTCTTATTTAAGGGTGTCTCATGCAACTCTGGTCACATAGTGGCTTCTGTTGGAGTTGTCCCCAGGTTTCCTCACTCACATATTTAGCATCTGTGGTGAAGAGATGCAAATGGCCAATGTAGGAAGTGTAGCAGTTCCTGCGGCACCCTTGTTTGTCACCGTGTTCTCTCTGCAGCACAGCAAATTTGATCTTGCTGGACTTCTTACAGGATGACACAGAACTCCAAAATCACTTGGCCTGGTCCATTCAGGCAGAAGCCCTATAATATTCATTTGGAAGTCACATAGTACAACTTTTGCACATTCTTATCAGTTTAGGAAACCACAGGGCTGACTCAGTTTTATAGCAAAGAGATAAAGGTTCACCTCTCCATGGGAGAATGGCAATGAGCTACAAGACCACATTTCATGCCAGATATTTTTGTTTCCATTGTTGAGAAATAAAATTGACCACAGTGATTTAGGTGTATCAAAAGTAAAAATATTTATAAAAATCATTTGTTTTGCCACCTCTAGTCTTTGTCACCTTCTAACCCAACCTGCTAAAGATTCATCTCCCTTTAGCATCAGGCTTATCTTATACAACTCTACCAATCAACAGACAACCTTTTTCACTGTATGATGTACTAATTTGGAAAATGTGATGGAAAAAAGGCCTCTGTGGTCAAAAATTATTAAAACACTTAAATAACTCTCTACACTACAGGACTCAAGAATGTGGATTGTAAATGATCAAGAAGAACAGATATTGCATATAAGACCCTCACAACAGTCTAAAGATCTTTTTTATTCATATTCCCTATCAATACTTTATCCTGTACTTGTATTTTGTAATATGCAGCATGGAAAGCATTGATCTACACAACACTGTCACAGATCCTGTGCACAGAATAATCATGTAATCTGCCATCTAAACAAGGCACCTTTGAGAGATTGAAGGTTGCTTTTAACTGTTGCCGGTGTCAACTCTTCTAGACACCCTGGGGTAAGGGATTCTCTACCTATTTGACATAATGTGATTTCCATGCTATGTACTAAACAGACTTCACAAACTCATTCTCCTGGCCTAAGCAATTCATTCCCAACCTCCTGCTACCCATGAACTCTGGGACATAGCAGCACTTTCTTTACAATCTCTAGCTTTTGTATTTGCTCATCCTTACAACATTCTCACACCCAATCGGGCAACTTCACAAGTTTTCTTGAGAAAGGCAAAATCTTTCAGTTAGCCATCATCATAGTACTTCCCCAAAACAAACTCTGGTCTGTCCCACATCACAGCTACCTATGTCCAGACTTCCACCTTCATATTCACTGTGAGACCCATGTGTACTGTGCTGTTTTACTGTCTTGGAGTTGATCATCATCATCATGACACGTCCAAATCACAGATACATATTTCTCCCAAGTTTCCATATTAAGGTGAAAGTCATTTTTACTTAAAAGTAATTAATTGATCATGGTTTAGAGGACTTAAGACTCAATCTTGCCTAGTTCTTGTGTCAAAGAAAATGTGAATGGAGACATTGTCCAAATCTTTAAAGGGGAAAAAGAAACTACATATGTGACTGATGATTTTAAATATATGCATATTTTCCAAGAAAGCAGGAAGTTCAATAAAAATCTATTATCATTAAGACAATTGACATAAACTTTCTAAAAACATTTATGTTATTACTGTCTTATTTTTCAGGAAAGGTAAAGGGGGATTGATTATAGCATTTAGAAGTAAAATGGTAGAGAATGAACTTTTATTTCATAGCACTTTCATTTCATCTCTTTAATAGTTTTAATCATACTTCCTTTTATGAAGGTAGTTGTTCCTTTCAAATTGGAAAAATAAATAAAGAACTGAAAAATACCCTATATTTAATGTGAACTACAAGAGACATGAAGGGCAGGGATATTTGTATTTATCTACTTTTACATTTTCCCACAATTCATTGGATCAGTCTTTTAGTTCATGTATGGCTCACCAGTTTAACTTCACAGTCTTGGGTATATTTCTCAGTCCCTGTGTTTTGGAAAAGATCTCACCATTGTAAAAAGCGCAAGGAGAATGTGAAGATCAGAGTTGTGAGAATGCCTAATGGAGATGATGTGAGTGGACGCAAGGAAGCGGAGCAAACTAGGAAAGGACAGAAAAGAATGACCTACATAACTAAGTAGATCTGAAGGCAGCAAAGGCAGTGAGGTCCTGGGGAGCCTAGATATCTTATAGAAACTAACACACACTCATGTGCAAAACCGGAGAGAGACTTGAAGCCGAAGAAATGAAGTTCACAATTTAAAAAGGATATTAGGGGTTTAGCTTGAGGGGAAGAATGGCCTGATTACTGGAGAGCAGGGAGCATTACCTTGTCAGAAGCATTCTGAATGAAGTGCAAACAAAAGCTATGAGAAAAAATATGTCATAGGCGACTTCATACAAGGGACATTCAGCAACGGAATGAATAAAATACTTACTAGTTCTACTTACAGGTAAGAAAGGTATAAAATTATCTTGATCACTTGATATCTTGATTTTCAGATCATTAAGAACTAGTTGTCAAATGATGCAATTGCAATACTATCTATTGTAATCATTCACATTCTTATATGCCTTTTATCCTGTCACCCATGATCTGCTTCTAATTCTAGTGTTAAATCATCCAAGATACTGGACCCACAGTTTAATGTGGAGACATGAAACTTCCGGTATACAAAATTTTTCAAACTCTGAAATGTGAGTTCTTTTCCTACTTCTCTTAACCTTCATGCTCCCTGGCTCAGCAAGCTCAACCTTTTCTACTGAACATTATGGACATTACAAGAACACAATTCACAAATCCATACCTTCAAGAGCGATAACTCTGACCTCCAGGGGTATTTAGTCATCTCCCCACGTGGTATCTCCTAAATAGTTTCAGAACATTTTTAATTTGAAATGATTAAAACTAAATTTTACAAAATCACCTTCTGCTCAATTTATATAACATGGAAACTAAGAATAACCCAGAACTTGACTGTAGGTATTTAACCCTAAGTTTTGACCATATCATTGTCGAAATATTTTTATCCTATTTCTCTTCATGTCTACATCCACCATTTTATTCCAAGCTGCCATTTTTATTTCTAGAACTTTTATATTAGTCATTTTACTTGTCTATCTTTATGTTTTCTCTTCCTCACTTATACCTTTTCTTCATATTCAAGCCAGTATTATTTTTAAATAAAAATTTGATATTTTTCTTGACTTCCAAGTCATTTCAATTTATTGTTCATAAAACATAATTCGCATTTCTTCACTTGGCCCAGATCTGATTCTGACCTGCTACCTTGTCAGACTTTATTTTATGGCTGAATCTATCCCTTTCTTCTGGTTCAGTCCTCCCATGTTGGCACATGATCTTCCTCTGACATGAAGTGTTTTTCACTGCATCAATCATTGCTCTTCCTAACTGCTCACTAACCATTATTTCAGGCAGAAATCCCAGACCTTTATGATTGGGATCAAATACTTCTCACACTTGTGGAAGTGTGATCTTAGACTAGATCCTTATCACTGCTACATTTTACATTGGTTTGTGTAGTTAACAATATTTTTTCTCCTTTATAAGAATATATGTTCAATGAGATCATTTTGTTCATCATTGTAGTCCCAGTACATTAAACATTGAGTGAAGGCTTGATAGATGGGTAAATATCTCCACTGATGCATCAAAATGTACAATGATAGCCCAGATGAATGTGGGTGTCATATCTTTTTGTTCTTCTCAGAAAGAAGGTAAAGAGCTCAGTTAATACATATGATATTGATATAGAAAGGTAATTAATTGTTGAGTTTATGTTTCAGTAAATCTTGAAGGAATGCATTTTTCTAGTGAGGATATTCCTGATTGCCAAGGATAGTAACTAGTCAAGGGGCTTAGACTGTTTTTAAACTGTGTCATGAAAACCTAGAGTGGGGAATAATAAAAGAAAGAAATACAGCAGGCCAGAGCCAGTTGGCAGTAATGAGGGAAGGAGTGATTGCCAACAACTGCACTTTTCAGTGAGACAAGAATGTGATCAAAACGATTAAAACCTCAGGGATCATGCATCAAGTCAGTGCACTTGCCAGCCAGCAATCAAATCTTCATCCAACGTACCAGAAAAAACACTGGCAGGAAACCAAAGCCAATTTGTATTTGGTTATAAAGTATCTTAGCTGTTGTCAACTTTAGGAGTAGGATGTCTCATCTGCCGATCGTCCTATAAAAGTTGTTCATCAGGAGCTCCAAACAAAAGCCTCCACCATCAGTTCTGAGACACATATTCCAAATACTGAGTAGGGAATTGGGAGTACAGGTACCACTCGATTCTCTTGTCCTAGTTTTATGTTGGACACCAAACTATGTTCTTGTGTGTGTGTGTGTGTGTGTGTGCAGGGAGCAGGGGTGGAGTCTGGGGATGGTGTTAAAGTCTTCACCTCCAAAGGGTTTAGTTAGTTGAATATTCATTTGTCTAGGCTTCCCACTGAAACCTGAATTCAATTAATACAATTGCCTGTAGTAAACTCCAATGTACTGCAGGTGTTCCACAAACATTATTTTAACCTTCACAACATATTCATAGGATAGATACTACTCTCTTAGCAGATTAGGAGCCAGAGTCAAGAGAGGTTACAAACTTGTCTGAGGTGGGAATTGGATAGTCTGTGTTACTATAAATCCAGTGTGTAAATCACTGCAGGTTTAACCTCCAAATTCTTTGCCAACTGAAAATATAATCTATAGTATATGTTTGGTTGAACCCTTGGGGGACATAATCTTATACTGATGTCTCTGATATATCATGTGACACTTTATATATTAATTCAATGGCATGCCTGGAGAAAAGAAGTAAACTAAGCATTTTATTCATGTAGGATTTATCTGTGCTGATTTCCATAAATGCAAGTAAAACAGATGCAAACATCTTAGCTATTGATATTATTTTGCCAAAAGTACCGAGTAGGATTATTCACATAGTTACTTTATAGGCCTTTTGATTTGGCAAGCATGCAGGAAACCTGATTCTGTCTATGAAGAAGACACCAAACTAGAGTATAGGTGATAAGTATAACCAGTCCTGCCATGTTTGTCCCTCTTAGATGGTTCTGGTTTGAAAGTAAAAGGCAATATGTACCACTTTCCTGGTCAGCAACACAAATTTATGATGATATTGAACTAGATGGAAGCTATTGTTACACTACAATAATATGGAACAAGAGAAGTCATTTTTAAAAGAGTGAAAACTCAACGAAGATTATTCTGGAGATATGACTCATCCAGTAATGTTTGGAAACGATAAAGTCATTTATGGGTCACAGGGCTGGCTGAATCAATTGCCACTAGGCTCTTCATATAGGACCTTCTGTGAAGACTTAAAAGAGTCTAGAAAAAGCACACATGCTGAGTTCTCTACTTCCTCTTCATCCCATCATGCTGTTTCAAATAATTTTATTATTTTGTTAAACAAGTATCCTCTTGACTCAATAAAGTAAACTATAGCTTATATACTCTCCATGTGGCCTGAATTCACTTACTATTATCTTCATACCAAAGGATGCTACTCACATCTTTGGTCTTTATCATTAATGGTATTCAATGCCTCATAAACTTTATATGTTTAGTTGAATATATGTGTGATACTGAGTGAACAGAACTTTTACTTAGTGTCTGCAGGTATGAATTATAAAAACATATTTTTATCTCTTCCTACCCTACTTTATTCTCTAACTGCCCCATTCCCTTATGGGTATGTAATCCACAATGCATTTTCTTTGAGAAATAGAAGTAATACCCATGATTTATATTGATATCTGTATAATGTGAATTGAATTCAGCACACGTCATTGCCTATGATGTTTGCATTGTATACATTATTTTTCACTCTCAATAAATTATTTTGTGGGCAGTTAAAGGAAAGTCAAACAACCATAAAGCACCAACCAGGAATTGTTTGTATGAATGAGAATGGGAGAGAAAAAGAATAGCCAGTGCCCATGAAATTGCACAGCAGAAAGACTCTCTCATCTTCCCATGAAGAACTGGTTGGAACTGTGGAGGGGAGACAAGTGGAGACAGATAAAGTGGCTCCCACTTGATGCACTTGTACCTAAACTTCCAAATAGCACCCACAACATCTTTTCCATGCACCAGGCTCCCTTGACATTAGAGGAAATATCTCCGGTACAAGCCTGCCATATGGGCATCTCCAGGCAGGGCATCTGCTGTGCTCTGTGGTGGCACATGGTGGAGACAAGAAAGGTTTAACATTTTTCATTAGTGTATGCCATAGACAGTTGAACTCCATTATAATGTCTGCAGGAAGAATCTGATCCATTCCATTATCACAGTGACAAAGGGAAAGGCTGGCTTGTGATTTCAGAAAGGTCAGAGTGAACTGGTATTCAGCTCTAAGTACTCAAGGTATGATGATAATAATGGGAGAAAAGGTTTCAAAGATGAAGTTTACAGTCTGACAAAAATTAACATTTAAAAAGAAAATCTTATCTGTGAGATATCCCTATTAGTATTCCTCTGTCCTAGACATCTCAGGTTGTTGGTATATTTATACGTAAATATGTTATTTCTCCTTCAAAAATTCATAACTGCTCTCTGATTATTCCCATACTGAACTGTTAGAAAGAGATGCCTGTTGCTATGGCAGTGACTGTGATGTCACAAACGAAGATAATTATTTCATTGTGTGATTAAACAAAAGAGGGAAATGAGTGAGCAGGGGAAAACAGGTGGCTTATCTGTGTTTCTGGCTATACGTAGCTAATAATTAATTTCTTTTGCAATCTTGGGAATAACACAGATCGTAAGGAAATCCCTGGGGCACAAAGGTGGACAGGGTGTGATGTGTAACTGTACTAGAATCCATGTTTCACAATGGCATGCCTAAACTAGTGACTAAAAATTACCTATGTTTTAGAACATTGTCTGCATGACTGACAGTAACAATCACACAACTGGCTGCTCCCTCCTGAAAAGCTCTTTAATTAATGAAATTCTCAGTGATATGTGTTTATTCTCACCCACCACCCATTCCTCATTTTTTTTTCTTTTTGACATATGTTTTCATTTATGTTATCACAGAGAAAAGGAGGGGAAATGGATCATTTGAATTCATAAGTCATGTCCTTTGCTCCATAGATTGTAAGAAGTGTTAAAATTACTGAGAACTGTCTTTCTCCATCTCTTCTCTCCAACCTCACTCATTCAGACTTTTTTCCCATCTTTTTAATTTCTTAGTCACAAAGCAGATTATGAATTGAACATTCAGCTAGATATTCCAGACACTAGCATTAAGATGACCCAAACGCATCCATATGCACTGTAGGTTCTACCTAATTAAAATCAACAAAACATGAAAATATGTTAGCGCTATTTTATCTACTTTTTTTTTTTCTTTTTTTTTCAGTACTTGGGATTGATTCCAGGGTTGTTTGCTCTACTACTAGCTACACTCCCAGTCCTTTATATTTCTTATTTTCAGACAGGATTTCACTAAATTGCCAAGTTTGGCCTCAAACTTGTGATGCTCCTGCCTCTGTTTCCTGAGTTGCTGAGATTACAGGTGTGTACCACCATGATGCATGGCCACATTTAATCTTATACAGAACCTCTCACCTAAAGTTTTCCATTAGTAATACGTGATATGTCATTCCAAATCTAACTTTCAGTCTCAAACCTAGTGCTACCAAACTTTCTAGTCAGAATTCAGTTCATCCTATTTTATCATGACCAATGGAGACATATTGGATCTTATAGACCTTATAGACACACAATTACTGCATCATTTTGAATTTTGTCCCATGTGCCTAATAAATCCTTGATTCTGCTATCTTCCCTCACTCCCATAATCAGATGCCCAGATGATATAATACTACTTTTTGATAAAATAATTGCCAATTTGAAGATACTTCTTAGCTTTGATTGCTCTGAAATACCATTTGATATTAATTATGGATAGACGTTTTCTCATTTCTTTCCCCTTAGATTCTGTAGTGTCATTCTGTCTGCTTCCCTTTCTAATCACTCCTTCATGTGTTTGCTCACCACTCTTTCATTCTCAGTATAACCAAAAAACATGTAGGACCTTTCTCTGCTGTTCTCACTTTTCACGTTGCATAGGAAACAACATGTATATATTGTTCATTATTTATTCCAGTGATCACATATTTGCTCAGATTGTAGCTCCTTGATCAGTGCCTCTAACTCAGGTTTTGTGCCTAAACTCTGATTTCTATTAGCATAACTATTTGAATCTTGCATAGGTAACTGTTTTGAAAATTAAATCCAATAAAATTCATAAATTGATTAAAGACTTGAGTTTCCTTATGTATAAAAGTTTCTTTACTTAGGAATTTCTTATTTCAGTACATGGCCAGATTATATAAAGATTTCCAGTATCTAGTTAATTTCATATCATATGAATTCTGCATCAAAATATTTCCAAAATACTTACTACCTCTTACCTTGATTTTTATGACAATATATTTATTCACATTCTCATCATCTGTCATTTTGTTTTGTTTTCTAACTGGATATTTTCTACCTGGCTTTTCTACCTTTTAACTATCAATTGCTCTGATTTTGGACTTCTCTCTCAAACACAAATACAACTACTTTATTCTTTATTCATCTTTCACTAATCACCTGAAGATTGACTAAGTTGGGCCATTTAACAATATATTTTAAGCCTTATATTTTATTTTAGTAATCACACATTTAGTAAAAATTCACAAAGAGAAATTGAACAAGTTAACAATAATACCATAAACATTACACCAAATAATTATCTAAAATATAAAAAATTACCTCCATATAAATACTGCAGTAGAAACTCCATATAATAGAATACAAAAGAAATCTGTTTTGGTTTGGATGTGAGATATCCCCCAAAAGTTCAAGTGTGAGACAATGCAACAAGGATTAGAGGAGAACTGATTGGGTTGTAAGAGTCTTAACCCAGTCAGTGATTTAATCCCTTGATAGGGATTAACTGAGTAGTAACTGAAGTGGTAGGGTGTGGCTGGAGGAGGTCAGAATTGGGGTGTGCTATTGGGTAACTATTTGTACCTGGCTAATGGAGTCTCTTGGCTTCCTGGTCATGATATGAAATGCTTCCCTTTGCCACACTCTTCCACCATGATATTCTGCCTCACCTCGAGCCCCCAGAAATGGAGCCTGATGTCTATGGATTGAGTTCTCTGAATCTGTGAGTCTCCAAATAGACTTTCCTCCTCTACAGTTGTTCTGGTTGAGTCCTTTAGTCACAGCAGTGAAAAAACTGACTAATACAAAATTACTTTAAAAAAAAGAATCTGTGTTTTTTTCAAAAATTAACATTCAAAATATATTTTAATATAAATTATAATTATAAAAGGTCAAATTGGGGTGATCCAAGATGGCGGCCTAGAGGGAGACTGCACCCCCAGTCACTCCAGAACACAGGAGGTAAGAAGGGGAGGCATTGAGAGACTCGGACTGAAATAGAGCCACAGGTGAGTCTGCCCACTGGGTAAAGCTCGGCCCTGGTGGCAGGCACAGATAGGGGTGGCTTATCAGAGCAGGGCAGGGCAGCCAGAGTCTTCCCCAGGTAGCCTTCCGGCGGTGGGCTCCTTCCACATGGCCAGCTGCACGGTGCAAGCCCCCAGTGAGAGCATTTCAGCACAGAGCCAGTTCCAAATCGTGGAACCAGCAGGGGGCTAGGGGCAGCTTTCTTTGGATGCACTGCATTATCAAATTCCTCCAAGACAACAGGCTACTGAAGGCTGGGAGGTGATACACTGGAAATCTACCGGGACACTATAAGCCAATAGCGGAAAACTGCAATATCTCAGGGTCCCACTGACAACTGACCAATATGAGAAAACAAGGGAAGAAAATGTCCCAAACAAACCTAGATACTACATCAATAAAACCCAATGACAGCACAGCAGAAGAAATGTCAGAAAGGGAGTTCAGAATGTACGTAATTAAAACGATCAGGGAAGCTAATGAGGAGATGAAAGAGCAAATGCAGGCATTGAAGGAGGAGATGAAAGAGCAAATGCAGGCATTAAATGATTGCACCAATCAACAGTTAAAAGACCAAATACGGGAAGCAAGAGATCATTTCAATAAAGAGTTAGAGATACTGAAAAAAAAACCAAACTGAAATCCTTGAAATGAAGGAAACAATAAACCGAGTTAAAAACTCCATAGAAAGCATAACCAATAGGATAGAACACCTGGAAGACAGAACCTCAGACATTGAAGACAAATTATTTAATCTTGAGAGCAAAGTTGGCCAAACAGAAAAGATGGTAAGAAATCATGAACAGAATCTACAAGAATTATGGGATATCATGAAAAGGCCAAATTTAAGAATTATTGGGATTGAGGAAGGCTTAGAGAAACAAACCAAAGGAATGAACAATCTATTCAATGAAATAATAACAGAAAATTTCCCAAATCTGAAGAATGAAATGGAAAACCAAGTACAAGAGGCTTATAGAACTCCAAACATACAAAATTACAACAGACCCACACCAAGGCACATTATTATGAAAATACCTAACATACAAAATAAAGACAGAATTTTAAAGGCCGCGAGAGAAAAGAATCAAATTACATTCAGAGGGAAACCAATAAGAATATCAACAGATTTTTCAATCCAGACCCTAAAAGCTAGAAGGGCCTGGAACAACATATACCAAGCCCTGAAAGAAAACGGATGCCAACCAAGAATCTTATACCCAGCAAAACTTACCTTCAAATTTGACGATGAAATAAGATCCTTCCATGATAAACAAAAGCTAAAGGAATTTACAAAAAGAAAGCCAGCATTACAGAACATTCTTAGCAAAATATTCCATGAGGAAGAGATGAAAAACAACGATGCAAATCAGCAACAGGAGGCGCTAGCCTAAAGGAATAGCCAAATAAAGGAGAAACCAAATCATGTCAAAAACAAATATGAGTCAATTGACTGGGAATACAAATCATATCACAATAATAACCCTGAATGTTAATGGCCTGAACTCATCAATCAAAAGACACAGACTGGCAGATTGGATTAAAAAGAAAAATCCAACAATATGCTGCCTGCAAGAGACGCATCTCATAGAAAGAGAGACCCATAGACTAAAGGTGAAAGGATGGGGAAAAACATACCTTGCACACGGACACAGCAAAAAAGCTGGAGTATCCATCCTCATCTCAGATAATGTGGACTTCAAACCAAATCTAGTCAGAAGGGATAAAGAAGGACATTACATGCTGCTTAAGGGAAGCATAAATCAGCAAGACATAACAATCATAAATATCTATCCCCCGAACATTGGCTCATCCACGTACGTCAAACAAATCCTTCTCAATTACAGAAATCAAATAGACCACAACACAATAATACTAGGTGATTTTACCACACCTCTCTCACCACTGGATAGATCGTCCAGACAAAAATTGAATAAAGAAACTATAGATCTCAACAACACAATAAGCAATTTAGACTTAACGGACATGTATAGAATATACCATCCAACAAAGAATGAATACACTTTCTTCTCAGCAGCACATGGATCCTTCTCTAAAATAGACCATATTTTATGCCACAAAGCTACTGTTAGCAAATACAAGAAGATAGAGATACTACCTTGTACTCTATCAGATCATAATGGATTGAAATTAGAAATAAATGACAGAATAAAAAACAGAAACTTCTCCAATACTTGGAGACTAAATAATACACTATTATATGATGAATGGATAACAGAAGACATCAGGAGGGAAATAAAAAAATTCTTAGAAGTAAACGAGAACAAAGACACATCATATCAAAATCTCTGGGACACTATGAAAGCAGTACTTAGAGGAAGATTTATTTCATGGGGTGCATTCAAAAAAAGAAGTAGAAATCAACAAATAAACGACTTAACACTACAGCTCAAAGCACTAGAAAAAGAAGAGCAGACCAATACCAAAAGTAGTAGAAGACAGGAAATAGTTAAAATCAGAGCCGAAATCAACGAAATCGAAACAAAAGAAACAATCGGAAAAATTAACAAAATAAATAGTTGGTTCTTTGAAAAAATAAACAAAATTGATAAACCCTTAGCCACACTAACAAAGAGAAAGAGGGAGAAAACTCAAATTACTAAAATTCAGAATGAACAAGGAAACATCACAACAGACACGAGTGAAATACAAAACATAATTAGAAGCTATTTCGAAAATCTATACTCCAACAAAACAGAAAACCTCGAAGACATCAACAAGTTTCTAGAGACATATGAACTACCTAAACTGAACGAGGGGGACATACACAACTTAAATAAACCAATTTCAAGCAATGAAATAGAAGAGATCATCAAAAGCCTACCAACAAAGAAAAGTCCAGGACCAGATGGGTTCTCAGCCGAGTTCTACAAAACCTTCAAAGAAGAGGTCATTCCAATACTCCTCAAACTATTCCATGAAATAGAAGAGGAGGGAACCCTCCCAAACTCATTCTATGAAGCCAGTATCACCCTGATACCTAAACCAGACAGAGATACATCGAGGAAAGAAAATTTCAGACCAATATACTTAATGAACATCAATGCAAAAATTCTCAACAAAATTTTAGCAAATCGCATACAAATATATATTAAAAAGATAGTGCACCACGATCAAGTGGGTTTTATCCCAGGGATGCAAGGTTGGTTCAACATTCAGAAATCAATAAATGTCATTCACCATATCAACAGACTTAAAGTTAAGAATCACATGATTATTTCAATAGATGCAGAAAAAGCATTTGATAAAATACAGCATCCCTTCATGCTCAAAACACTAGAAAAAATTGGGGTAGTGGGAACATTCCTAAACATTATAAAGGCAATCTACGCTAAGCCCATGGCTAATATCATTCTAAATGGTGAAAAACTGAAAGCGTTCCCCCTAAAAACTGGAACAAGGCAGGGATGCCCTCTTTCACTGCTTCTATTCAACATCATCCTTGAGACTCTAGCCAGAGCAATCAGACAAACCAAAGAAATTAAAGGGATACGAATAGGAAAAGAAGAACTCAAACTATCCCTGTTCGCTGATGACATGATTATATATTTAGAGGAACCTGGAAAGTCCACCAGAAAACTTTTAGAACTCATAAGTGAATTCAGTAAAGTAGCAGGTTACAAGATCAATGCTCATAAATCCAATGCATTTTTATACATAAGTGATGAATCTTCAGAAAGAGAAATTAGGAAAACTACCCCATTCACAATAGCATCGAAAAAAATAAAATACTTGGGAATCAATCTCACAAAAGAGGTGAAAGACCTCTACAATGAGAACTGCACAACACTAAAGAAAGAAATTCAAGAAAATCTTAGAAGATGGAAAGATCTCCCATGTTCCTGGATAGGCAGAATTAATATCGTCAAAATGGCTATACTACCTAAAGTGCTATACAGATTCAATGCAATTTCAATTAAAATCCCAATGATGTACCTTGCAGAAATAGAGCAAGTAATTATGAAATTCATCTGGAAGAATAAAAAACCTAGAATAGCTAAAGCAATCCTCAGTAGCAAGAGCGAAGCAGGGGGTATCGCAATACCAGATCTTCAACTCTACTACAAAGCAATAGTAACAAAAACGGCATGGTATTGGTACCAAAATAGACAGGTAGATCAATGGTACAGAATAGAGGACATGGACACAAACCCAAATAAATACAATTTTCTCATACTAGACAAAGGTGCCAAAAATATGCAATGGAGAAAAGATAGCCTCTTCAACAAATGGTGCTGGGAAAACTGGAAAACCATATGCAATAGAATGAAATTTAACCCCTATCTCTCACCCTACACAAAACTCAACTCAAAATGGATCAAGGATCTCGGAATCAGACCAGAGACCCTGCATCTTATAGAAGAAAAACTAGGTCCAAATCTTCAACTTGTTGGCTTAGGATCAGACTTCCTTAACAGGACTCCCATAGCACAAGAAATAAAAGCAAGAATCAACAACTGGGATAGATTCAAACTTAAAAGCTTTCTCTCAGCAAAGGAAACTATCAGAAATGTGAAGAGAGAGCCTACAGAGTGGGAGAATATCTTTGCCAACCATACCTCAGATAGAGCGCTAATTTCCAGAATCTATAAAGAACTCAAAAAACTCTACACGAAGAATACAAATAATCCAATCAACAAATGGGCTAAGGAAATGAACAGACACTTCACAGAAGAAGATGTACAAGCAATCAACAGATATATGAAAAAATGTTCAACATCCCTAGTAATAAGGGAAATGCAAATCAAAACTACCCTAAGATTTCATCTCACCCCATTTAGAATGGCGATTATCAAGAATACAAGCAACAATAGGTGTAGGCGAGGATGTGGTGAAAAAGGAACACTCATACATTGCTGGTGGGGTTGCAAATTAGTGCAGCCACTCTGGAAAGCAGTGTGGAGATTCCTCAGAAAGCTTGGAATGGAAACACCATTTGACCCAGCTATCCCACTCCTTGGCCTATACCCAAAGGACTTAAAATCAGCATACTACAGAGATACAGCCACATCAATGTTCATTGCTGCTCAATTCACCATAGCCAGATTGTGGAACCAACCTAGATGCCCTTCAGTTGATGAATGGATAAAGAAACTGTGGCATATTTATACAATGGAATATTACTCAGCAATGAAGAATGATAAAATTATGGCATTTGTAGGCAAATGGTCAAAATTGGAGAATAACATGCTAAGTGAGATAAGCCAATCTCAAAAAACTAAAGGACGAATGTTCTCGCTGATAAGCGGATGAGGACATATAATGGGGAGTGGGACGGGCTAGCATTAGGTTTAGGGTTAGGTTTAGAGTTAGACTAAGGAGAGCGGAAAGAATGAAGGAAAGAAGGACTGTGCAGAGGGAAAAGGGGTGGGAAGGGTGGCGGGGAGGGGAAAAATAAAATAAACATCATTACCCTATGTAAACGTAAAAATAAATAAATAAATAAATAAATAAAAATAAAATAAAATAAAAGGTCAAATTTTTTCAAGATGGAGAAACAGAAAACCACCTCAAAATTCAGAAAAACTATGATTTTTATGATTTTGAATATCAGATAAAAGACAGTGATCTACATGAAACAGGAAAGAAATGAAGTGAGCACTGCAACCATCCCAACATTCTATGTAGCTGAATTTTCCAGGTTTGGATATAGGAAAAGTGAACCAGTGGGAGCTCTGAATTCTTCTTGTATAGAAGAAGGCACAAAGTAAGTGGGAGTCACAGACAAGTGGATTTTACATGACATGAGTGCTGGAAAAACTAAAGGGGCATGAGGAAACTAGAGTTTTGCAGAGCGTCAATCAAGTTTTCAGCTGTGTGCTAATCATGTTATGTGTATGAGAAAATTAACTGATTCTGGTGAAAGATACAAAAATAGAGTAGGGCAAGTAATCCTCAGAACCTCCACAAGACTGGAAATGTTCATATTACTAACAGCTTAATTGGAAAATCTCATAATTCTTGTAATAATGGTGGCATAATAAAGACTTGTTTCAACAACAAGGAAAAATATGGACCCTCGAATAAATGTTAGTCTTGTTTTCAATCAAAGAGCAAAAGTAAGGCCCTGTAAGATCAAACAGTTTCCATAAAAATTACTGCATCCCAGAAAAATCTAAAGAATACAAAATATTGAAATACAAAATAAGAATATAATATTAAGAGGGACACAAAGAGCTAAAATTCATGAAGTCTGAAATCAAATAGATATGTCCAATGGAAAGGAGAGTAGGAAATTATGAAATGATAAAAAGAAAAATTAGTCAATCAAAAATGAACCAATGGGCTGGGAGATATAGCTCAGTTGGTAGAGTGCTTGCCTCACAAGTCTGAGGCCCTAGGTTCAATCTCCAGCACCTCAAAAAAAAAAAAAAAAAAGAAGAACCAGTGACTGGGCATGGTGGCCCACACCTGTAATCCTAGTGCTTCAGAGGCTGAGGCAAGAGGATTGCAAGTTCAAGGCCAGCCTCAGCAATGGCTAAATAAAATACAAAATAGGACTGGGGATATGACTCACTGGTTGAGTGCCCCTGAGTTCCATTCTCAGTAACAACAAAAAAAATGAACCAATGAAAAAGACACCATTTTATAATTGAATTCCACATGTTCAAGAAGTTAGATAAGAGATGTGAAACAAATAAAAAAAAAAAAAAGCCCCAGAATGAATTTCTGGAAATGAAAATGACAGGACTTGAGACGAAAAGTACACAATCATATTATTTGTAGATTTGCTGTTGCAGAAGATGACATTATAGAATTAAAGACATGAAAACAACAACTATACAAAATTAGTCACAGACAGAAAATATGACTTTTTTAACATTTTAAATCAATTTTAATCAATAAGTAATAATTGTACATATTTATGGGATAAGATATCTTAATACAAGTATACAGTAGGTATAGATCAAATTGAGGAAATAAACCTTTTTTTTTTTTTTTTTTTTTTTTTGGTACAAGGATTGAACCCAGAGACACTTAACCCCTGAGCCACATCCTCAACCCTCTTTTCTTGCGGTGCTGGGAATTGAACCTAGTGCCTTATCCCTGAGAGGCAAGCACTCTACCAACTGAGCTATATCCCCAGTCCCCAACCCCTTTTATTCTTTTTTTTTTTTAATTTATTTTTATTGTAACAAATGGAATACATGTTGTTTCTGTTTGTATATGGAGTAACTGCATACCATTTGCATAATCATACATTTACATAGGGTAATGGTGTTTGATTCATTCTGTTATTTTTTCCTTTCCCCCCACCCCTCCCACACCTCTTTTCCATCTATACAGTCCCTCCTTCCTCCATTCTTGCCCCCTCCCACCCTCCATTATGTGTCATCATCCGCTTATCAGTGAGATCATGCGTCCTTTGGTTTTTTTGAGACTGGCTTTTCTCACTTAGCATGATATTCGCCAATTTCATCCATTTACCTGCAAATGCCATAATTTTATTATTCTTTATAGCTGAGTAATATTCCATTGTATATATACACCACAGTTTCTTTATCCATTCATCAACTGAAGGGCATCTAGGTTGGTTCTACAATCTGGCTATTGTGAATTGAGCAGCTATGAACATTGATGTGGCTGTATCTCTGTAGTATGCTGATTTTAAATCCTTTGGGTATAGGCTGAGGAGTGGGATGGCTGGGTCAAATAGTGAGTCCATTCCAAGTTTTCTAAGGAATCTCCACACTGCTTTCCAGAATAGCTGAACTAATTTGCAACCCCACTAGCAATGTATGAGTGTACCTTTTTCCCCACATCCTCGCCAACACCTATTGTTGCTTGTGTTCTTGATAATCGCCATCCTAATTGGGTTGAGATGGAATCTTAGGGTAGTTTTGATTTGCATTTCTCTTATTACTAGAGATGTTGAACATTTTTTCATATGTCTGTTGATTGCTTGTAAATCTTCTTCTGTGAAGTGTCTGTTCATTTCCTTAGTCCGTTTGTCAATTGGGTTATTTGTATTCTTGGTTTAGAGTTTTTTGAGTTCTTTATATATTCTGGAATTTAGTGCTCTATCTGAAGTATAGTGGCGAAGATTTTCTCCCACTCTGTAGGTTCTCTTTTCACATTGCTGATAGTTTCCTTTGCTGAGAGAATGAGTTTAAATAGTATCTTCAGTATAACAAACAGATTTGCAATAAGGTCTGCAGTTTCTAATGGAGGACAAAGAGGATGCAGAGGAATGTAGGATGTAGCTGTTAATGGGATAAGAAAATAATATACAGAAGTTCTACATAATAGAAAGGGTGAGAGTGTAATCAAAAGAAATTGGATGTCAGCATGTAAAAATGGAGAAAGAGACTCTAAGGGAACAGGTAAAAAAAAGGAAAAGAGAACCAAAAAAAGTAAATAAATAAAAACTTAAAATTGTTCCATAAAGAGAAGAAAGAAAATCTACACTATAACAGTCATAATATTCAAACCTCCCAGTCTTCAGTAGCCTGATTCATGAGAGGTACCTGACAATGAGCTTCAAGTCTCCAGCAGGTGTCTCAGGATGGGATTTGCCCCACCTAAAGATTGGAGCTCTGGCTTCCAGGATTATTCAAGATGGCTGCTCTGACTTCCAAATGTGTTGGCAAATGGGGAGCTGCAGCTGGGTGTGTGGATGCGATCTGCTGGAGGTTCTGGAGGCAGGGTGCAGATGGTCAGGCAGGGGTCCTGGAGGTCGGGTGTGTTTGGTGTGGTTGTGGGATCCTGGAGGCTGTGTGCAATCAGTCGGTCTGGGGTCCCAGTGATAGGACACAGTCAGTTGGTCTGGGGGTCCTAGCAGCAGGAAGCAGTCAGTTGATGTGAGGGCCCCGGAGGCAGGGAGAGATCGGTTAGGCTGAGGGATCCTGGAGAAGGAACTCAGTCAGTCCGACCAGGGGTCCTATGGGGCCTGGCTGTTGTCTCAAAATGGCAGCAGCCACGTGTAACCAAACCTGCAGGTACTGTGACAGAGAACTGCCAGGCAACAGCAGGCAGCTGGCGCTCCACTGGCAGTTTGCGGTCAGTCTTCTGGCAGCTGTCCGATGATCAGGAGGTGAACTTCGGGTTGTGGGTGAGGGGTAGGTGAAAGGCAGGCGATGGACAGGCGAGAGACAGGCAAATGGCAGATGATAGGCGCCTGACAGTGAGCAATCTGCACTCAAAAAAGGCGTGATATGCTGGCAGACTGCAGGTGATCACAGTAGACAAATGGAGTAAACAGCAGGGGATCGAAAAGCAGCAAAAACTTCCTCACCAAGAAACAGATATCCTTTGCTTGAAACCGGAGTTATGGAGCGACAAGGACCGCGGCCTCCCTCTAATCTGCCATCTTGGATCTCCAGAAAATATGACTTTAAAAGTAAACAGAGAAGAAACAAACTGAAGGACAACCTCAGGTGCCTTAATATGCGTGCACTTGATTCCTTTGAGCAAAAGGAGAGGTGGTAAAAACAGGAAAAAACTTTCCAAATATAGCAAAAACTTTCTAAACATAAAGAGAACTGTATAGACATAAATCCAAGAAACTCAACAAACCCCAAGCAAAATAAATACGAAAACAGATATAGCAATGATAACAAAATTGGTTAAAATCAGCAGATAGAGAAAAATTGAAAAGCAGCAAATGAAAATTATGTACAAAATATGCATTATGCATTATGTTTATACACAATACAATTGCATTATAACATGTACAGAAAAATAAAGAAAATGAAGATAGTATACTTACAGTTGGAAGCACCTCAAGATAAAAACCAGTAGAGTAACACCCCAAAAATTGCACAGTGAAAACTCAACAGTCTAGAATTCTATACTCATAAAAAAAAAAAAAAACTTTTCATAAATGAAAGTATAAAAGAAACTATTTCAGATGCAAAAGTTGAAAGAATTTATCACTTGCAAAATTGTATGTCAAAAAAGTATTGAAAAAATTCCCTCAGGCAGAAGGGAAATAACACCAGATATAAATGGGAAATACCAAAAATAATGAATAACATCAAAAATATTAAATAAATTTATAAATTTTAAAGATTATTGTTTAAGCATCTTTTCAAGATAGTTGTAATTACTTGGGTTTTTTTTTTTTTCCCTTCTCCTACATTGTTTAATCTTGTGCAATGGTGAACCTAACACGAATACTTAATTTTAAGTTAATTTGAAATTTAAACAGTATAATTATGAAACATGGTCCCAGTGTAATACCTAGCACTTGCTTAGAGGTGGCCAAAATTGACCATAGCATTCAGTCTCACATGATGTCCTATCTAGTCTATTTTGAACATAATGCTTTTAGAGAAAATATGTGACCTTCAGAAGATGAAGTATGGGGAAAAGACTGGAGTTAAAAAAGGGATGGTAGTAAGGCCAATAACATTCTATGTTCTCATCAGTCCATTATACCACAATTAGTCAAAACCCAAACAAAAACACATACTCTATCTCTCCTCTGGAGTTACTACGTGCCAGATCTTTGGTCATAGTATATCATTAATTTTTCCCCACAGAATGAAGCAACTGTGATTCAGGATGAAGATTAGTGCTATTAAGAATAATCAGATAATTATAGTAGGAAATGGAGGCACCTGACAGTATACTTCATGTGTTAATAATGCATGGAGTTATTGGCTTCATATCTTCAAGTGTAGCACTTGTCTACTCATCAACAAGATAAATTTTAGAAAATTTCCATTTGACCATTTTAGATCCTAAATTTTATATTCCTCTCCTTTTCACAATACCTAGACTAACACTGACAAAAGTCATGGTATATCTATCTAAGCCCTCTTAGAATCATGAGTGGCTTATCAAGAAGCTTATCCAACTGACCGCCCATCTAAATCTGATGACATATTTCTGTTCTAAGCACCAATCTTTTTCGAAGACCTTAGATACCCATCTCACCTTCATAAGTAAATGTTCTGATAACTGGTTCAACTGAAACTTAAAGAATAACAGCTAGTCCCTTGCCTATCTGGCAGCACACAATTTTAGAATCTTCAAGAACTAAAGTTCTGCCATGGTTGTAACCATTTATTTGCCATCCTGGCACTGAAGTTCACATTGAGAGTAGAATCCTATTTCTCATTGACAAATCATCTGTAATCTTGACTGCTTGTATCTGTCCATTTCCCCATTTATATATTTTCCCAACTTTAGGATAATGTTCCTCTGTTCAAAATATAGCTTTTATTTTATCTTCCTCCACCAGGCTAATAATTATTTAGTTATATGTCGAAATACAATGCTGTATTCTTCTGGGTACCTTAGAATGTTATCATGTTTTCTACAGTATTCCAGGGGTAAAATTTATTTTCTAGTCTTGGTCCCCCACCTGTTTACTCAGCTAAATCAGAAAACAACTAAATTCTGAATTTATTCCTGAGTAGTAAAAAGGATCAACTTTTGACATGAACTTGCTTTTTATCCTTTACATAAGTGAGGAGGAGACCAATCAGAATAGCAACCAAGTTCTTCACTATAAGGCCAAATAATAATACAAGGAATCATGGATAGTACTTAATCTAAAATAGATAAATTCCACATCTCCTCCCAATATTATTGGCTTTAAGAATGAAAATAAAAGAAGTATGTTTGTCTCAATTCAAATATAGACACCAGAAAGACAAACAGGGACTATACAGTGAAGTAGCTTGCAAGATAATACATTGAAAAATGTAATTGTGCATAAATCATGCACAAAGTAGAAACTACAAATTCTGTATTTGGCAAGCTTCGATTCCTTTGCATAATTCTTTCATTTTCATCTTGTTCTTCCATTCTCCTCTCATAGAAATAGCTACATAAAACAAAGACATAAACTGCATGCAATTAAAATGGGAAAATAGCTGAAAGGAATGTATTGATAATTATGTTAAAATCTATACCATAAGGATTCTTGCATTGTTAGGCATCTAATTTGTCATGTGTTGACATCAGCATCTCCATCTCCATTCTCTCCAACATCTGAAACTTTGTATTAGGCAACGTCCTTCTGAGGCAACAAACGTTGTCAACCTTGGATCGACAAAATCATTGCTATATCCTATGCAGAGACCTTAAGTAAACCTCTGGAAGCTATGCATGTTTCCATGAGGACAAAACAATCAGTGAGATGTAGAGCTGGGAGAGACCGTTTCCAAAGATTATAACTGGTACTAGGATGTCATGCCTAATTGTGGTGTTGAGAGAGGTTGACTAAAAGAATAAGAAAAAGCATTCAATGTCACGCTTGTGTGTGGAGACGTATTTTAACTTCATAACCTTGAATGAAGTGGGTTTGTCTCAGAATGGAGTGTGCACTGTCTTTACTTCCATGGAAGACATTGGACACAGGTTAAGAGACGTTTCTTATAGCCTTCCAATGCCCCCTTTTTTTTCTTTAAATAATTGCCCAGTGGCCACAAAATTCATATATCTTTGATCCTCTATGTCACACTCTATTAAAAAATTAAAATCTAAATCTTGTTTCCACTGAGATTTAAATGTTGCATTGTAATTTAAGATAAATCCTTGCTCTTCTGTTGAAAACATTTAGGTGAGGCATTTGGGGGCACAGCTCAGTGGTAGAACACTTGATTAGCATATGCTAAGCCCTGGGTTCCATCCACAGCAGGACAAAAAATAAAATAAGGTGAGAAGCAATGTGGTATAATTCTCATGAGCAGTGCTACATAGATGTTTCTGTACACAAATGCAAAATAAAACATGGCTTGGTGATTGACCAGGCTAAGTGACATTTTTGTATTTTAATAATCCCATTTGTAAAAATGTAATAATGACAGTACTAACACAAATGATTGTTGTGCAATGACTAAGAAAATATATAAAAAGCATGTAGTCCATTGGCATTAGCCAACATTTATCAAATTTTTAAGAAGTGTAAGGAATGGTAGAAGTAAATAGAAGAAGAAAGAACACGTAAGAGGAAAGAATGACAAGATCTTGTATATCCTGGCATATCATAATGTAGAAAGTGTATTTTAGCCGTCAATATCATCCTCAAATGGTGTTCAACATTTTAAAACCTTATTACTGTTCTTGGAAGTGAATGATATCATTATCTCCATTTTAAATATAGGAATGCAAAAAGGTTACTTTGTCAAGGATTATATATGTAGTAAATTACAGAATTTGAGCAGCATGATAGAAGGTAAACTTTTAATCACTATAGTTATATTTTTTAAATAGATCTTAAACTCTTATCATTAATAAATTAAATAAAGCTGATCAACATCAACAGTCATTTATTTGTATTTTCTATCATTTGTCTTCCCCTCTAGTAGGTTATACTGGGAAAACTTTTGGATAAGCAATTCAAATATTTGTGGGTTTTTTTTTTTGCCAATTCACTGAAGTGTCTAAGAATAATACGTGAAAGTACATTAAAAACATAAAACCATACACATGAAAAACATTGTGAACCACTTTGCAGTGACTGCAGGGGAGTTTGGTACAACTAATGGTAAGCAAGCTTGTCTACACTGCAAAAGTCTGCTGCCTAACTTGTAAACGTAAGACTAACACTAAACATCTTATATTTCAAATATTACAGATATACTCGTTAAAAGCATATCCCCTCTTCTTCTCCTTGTTAGCCACTTTCTAGCCTGTTCTATCCTCACAGTGTTTCTCAGTAATATGAAGCTTCCTTCTGTCTTTGCACCCAGCTAACATTGCCACATTTCCTCTAGGATTTGCAGAATTCAGAAGAGGACAGGAACCAAAAGAGATGAAAATAAAATCTAGTCCAAGGAGCCCTGCATGTAATTATTGTTAAAGTTCATTACAGTGGCAATGGAGAGAAATAGAGCATTCATAATTTTGTTAAGGAGGAATGTGAACATCAAAGCCAATTGCTATGTCGCGGAGCAGGGTCAAAGCGACTTGCTTTGCTCTGCTCTGGAGTGGCTTGTGTTCCAATCAACAAACCCTTATATAAGTACTGCAGGGAGCCCGGCCAGGGCAGAAAGCAGCAATTAGAGTAAGGTTTGGCCCCAGAAGGAACTGAATCACAGAACTGAAATTGGTGACATTAGGAAGCAGACACAGGTTTTCAAACTCATCATCTCCCCTTCTTTGAGTCTCTCCCTGGTCTTTTCTATACCCTTCCTGTTCTTTCAGAGCTGCATGTCACCATCACAACCAGACTTCTCCATGGCTTGGAGTAGGAGCATATACATATCCCCTTGCTGCTTGATTGCATTGTATCACATAGCTACTTGCATGAAAGGCAGCAGGGTCCCCAAGGGAGGCCTTTTTTCTGTCTCTCTTTTTTTTCTTTTTCTTTTCTCTCTTTTTTTTTTTTTTTTTTTTTTGTGAAGCAGTTTCTATTTTTAAAGCAGTCATATACATTTATCCACATAGCATTAGAATTTATTAATGATATTTCACATTTATGAATCACATTTCAAATATCATATTCATTATGAGAATATCTTCCCTGCTCCTCCCTGTTAGCCAATTTCTAACCTATTCTATCCTCACAATGTTTCTCAGTCACATGAAGCTTCCTTTTGCATTTCCCAAATGAGAAAATCAAAGTTCTCATTGGTGAAGAGACCTGCTCCACATAGCATAAGCAATAAAATCAGGATTTGAGCCATAATCAAACCCAAATGCCACCAATATTCCTACTTCCATGTTTGCTTGGTAAAAATATGCTTTGTAGGAATGGGACTAGATAGCCCTCTTTTGCCAAATGTTTTATGAAAAGTGAAAAATCCACTGGCCTGTAGTTGTAGATTAGTTTCTGAAATTCAGCATCATTATAAGTAATACTACTACTACTAATAATAATAATATAATAAAAGAAGGGAGAAACATCATGGACAGAAATACTTGCTTCACCTCTTAAACAGCAGACTTCAATAGATTCAATTACCTTCTGCTATTGTTATATCAAAAGTGATGACCTCTTGACTCAGTCGCGATGTTTATTTTCAATGACATCAGTGCAGCAAATGTCTATTCTGTGCCTTGTATAAGCATAAGCTAATTAATAAAACTTAGACATACTCTTCTCTTTCTTACTCATGGTCTTCCTGTTTCTATTGTCATGTTGACTGTTTTATCCCTTGAATCCCTTGCAATGTTCTTTCAAATCCTTTTTAAGACTTTGAAAACAAAGCATTATTTAAAACCTATAAATGTTTAACGAATTTTTTCCACCACATCAAGAAAAGTTAAAGATGGCTAAAGAAAGATGGTTCCATGAAAATATGCTACCTGTTTCTCTTCTCCAGTCTTCCAGAAGGTGTATGTGACGACAGTGTATTTTGGAGTCTTGTAATCGCATTAAGACTGAGAGGAGACACAGGATTTGGGTACAGACTCCAGTAGAACTGAACTCTTCAATGTGTCAGCATTTGAAACAAACAATAGAATTGTCTCATGTACAAAAATGGAGCTTCCGAATGAAGTAACTTTAAGAGGAAACCAGGAACTAATGAAGTTCCATTGCATTTTTATTGGAAAAAATAATTTTAATACTAAGATGATTTATGTGCAAACAAAAGGTTTTTAAAGGATGCTTGTTTCATTGTGTGAGCAAAATAGTTTCTTTTGTAAGGACTACCACAACAACAAGGAAAACCCTGTCGAGCAAAACACTTCCACATGCTTTTTAGACCACAGCATCTAAGAAACTTCCCAAATATCAAGAAATCTGATCATGACTAAGAACATTTCCATACATTAAATTAAAAAAAATTATTTAAGCTTTGCTTTCTCATGACTGATGTGCTATTGGAATAATAGTTCAAAGTGTGTTTTGATGGTCCTTTTTTCCTGAGTACATACTACCACTCAACGAATCTTTGCTAATAAGCACTACCTCAATAAATATTTATAAACACTTCTTCTATGCAAAGCTCTTAGCAGGATATTAGGGGAATGCATAAACATAAATGAATTTGCTTTCCAGAATTGTGTGGATCAACAAGGTATAAATAATACTGTTTAAAAATGGGAGCAATAAATAGAGTATCCTGAAATTGGTCCAGGGAAGGCCTGCTGTGAGCCTCTAGCCCAGGATGGGCACTAATAACCTACCTCCCAAACTGGATACTCGCAGTATAAAAACCTGAAGCATTTGAACTGATGAGCAATTTTTAATGATCTCATTGGACTGCATAAGGTAGGATAATTACTGTACATACATATTTTTAAAACCTTATATTCAAGTCTATTTTCTAAGGATGGAATGGTATGCTGATATCCACAAGCCAGGTTAGCAATGAGGTTTTCCAACCTGGAGCACTGCACTTTTGTGGATCCTCTATTTTTGCTTCTGTTCCCTTTGCCAACAGTACTGTAAGGACGATCTAGGCTGATCCTCAACAAGGAGAATATCAACAGCCTAAGCTTCAAAGGAAGTCAAACTTTAGTTTGAACATCAGCTCCAAACTGTGTCCATTGAAGGTTGAAAAGGAACTCAGGTGAGAACTCATCTTATTAGGCAAAAGACAGGATGGTGAAAATTATCTAGAGCAATCCTGGGCATGGGCTTTCTGTTCATTATTTCATTTTTGTTACATGGGCTAAAGTCATCATTTTTAATGGTATTGATTGGATAAATCAGGGTAGAAGAATACCTTTAGTGTGAAAAGTATCTGTTCTCTCAGGACCCAAGAAAACAATAAAATGTTTAGAGGATGTTGAGATCGTTGCAGGATCATTATTTATTTATAAACACAATGAATGCCTATTCTGAACAAGCATTAGAGATATGGGAGCAAATGAGATAACAGGGTCTTTACACTGACTCTTCTAAAAGGTATGTCAAAATTAATCATGTGTGTATGGTAACTGAAGCCCCAGGTCTCTATGTGCACACAAAAGGAGCAGCTACCCAGAGATGGAATAAAAGGACAGATTTTCTGGGGAAAGGATCTTTAATCTGAAACTCAAATTGGCAGAACAGAGGAGTAGGAAAAGTGGAGTGTTCCAGGCCCTGGGAACCTTAGGCATAGATGCCCAGAGGACAAGAGAGGGTCATGGACAGGAGAGAGAAGGAGATGCTGTGGGGTCTGCACACAGATTGGTGGTGGGGGGTGGGGGACATTCTGCTCTTCAGAATCTCTGCTGCAGATACTTGCATGCCAAAATCAAAGCTGGCTGCAGTAGAGGAAGAGGCCAGAAGCCAAGACTAGACTATCTCCATGCCCTTGCACTTTAACACACACTATTTTATTTTCGTTCAGTAATGTACAGTTCCATTTACTGCCCACTCAAGCTGAATGGAGCCACAGGTTTGTGTCTGGGAACCCATGCAGGGGGTCTCAATTTATTACTATCAACCTCTGCTACTTGCACCAGATAGACTGCTAAAGGTTAGCTTTTGTGTTTGACCTTTTGCCTCCCTTCTGAAACCGTGTGGCTTGACTTCACTTTTTAATGTATTGCCTAGAAGAGAAATTGTCTCTCTTTACCACTTGCCATTCAAACGTGAGCAGCAGTGAGGGTACTTTTAAACAAATGGGTAAAACGTGATCACAGAGATGCAACACATATCAGCCAAAGAGAGGATCCCCTCACTGAGGACTCGCAATGTTGATCTCATATCTGATCTCCAGAACACCTGCATAAAAGTGAAATCAGAAATGGTGCAAATGAAGAAAGAACCATTCCAAGTCAGAATTATTATATGCAAAGCAAAAAATTTTCCCTTAAAATATTTCCTCTTCTTGGGTAGTTTATCACCAGCCAGCAAATCAAAATAAAATAAAATAAAATAAAATAAAAATAAATAAATAAAATAAAATGAACAGTGAAAAACCATACTGCTTCTGGCCTCTGGAAAGCAGGGTAAGATGTGATCATGCTTTATTACCAGTACAGAGAAATACAGGTAGGTATAAGTGATTGAGATGATTTGTATCATATCAGAACATACAATATCAGGAATTGTAATCAGTAATTCTGCAGAGAGATATGACCTTGACCCACTCTAGGCCGAGAGTATTGCTTCTTTGGCGAAAATGGAGATCTGCCCTAATGCTTACTTAGGTCCACTAATGGATACAAAGGTTGGAGAGGTCATCATACTAGCATCCCGAAGAGATAGTCATCAAGTCTTCATTTGCGCATAAGAGAGTAGTATGTGTGAAATGTTGGATAGCTACAGGAATGTAGTCAAAAAATGTACAGTTTATTCCTGGGTTGATCCATGTCATGACCAGAGACTGAATTGAACACAGTTTCATGGTTCAGCTGAATCATATGTGCCCCAAACCTGGACAGCAAAACCCACAAGGGAATTGCCCCATGTTTTCTATACCCAGGCCAGGTAAGGCACATACAAAGAATCAAAGGAAAAAAGAAAGTAAATAATAATCATCATGCTAATGCAGGATCAACAGCAAAACCCTAAAGCCAACAACACAAAAACCAAATCAAAATCTGCCTAACTCGACAACTCTGTGTTCTATATTTGTGTGATTAATTTACTACTTGTGCTTTGTACTGTTAGCTTTATCCACAGTAGCTGCATTCATGTTTAAAATAATGGCAGTATTTAAGGACAAAAAATACACACTGATTATCGCATTCCCCTTCATAAAGGTTACTTACTGTGTGGAGCAGCATGTAGACCTGTAGACCCATTTTATGCGGCAAACCTTAATTATTCTACTCCCTCACAAGATTCTACTAGTATTTAAAGTATTATTTTAGAATAAAGGTTTCACTTTGCCTAAGCATTAAGACTTAAAAAAAACATTTAACTTTGACATTTCATTTATAGGCATTTTAATTATCTGGATGGTTTCCTTTAAATGCTAGATGTAGGCAGAGGAAATTTGTACTTATATAGAAGAAAGTGCTTCCAGGACTCCCTAATTTTCATGTGTTATGAATTTTAATGTCTTATGCAGGTCAGGTTTTCATAGCCATGAAGAAGGAATACATTGACCTTAAACTATTGTACAGTTGTAACAGTATTTTTAGTCTCTGTTTGTTATGGGCAGACAGGAAATGTATTTTGTTTATGTTTTCTTTTTCAAAAGTTCTTGCAGTAGAAGTAAGAGAGCCCCAGGCATCTAAGAAAGGTCTTGCATTTTTGCTATTCTCTCTCTCTCTCTCTTTCTCTCTCTCTCTCTTTCTCTCTCTCTCCTCTCTCTGTATATATAATGAGGTATCATCAAGTAGTATCAAGACAGACTATATCTGAATGACTTAAAATCAGAGCAATATTGCCTAACAGGTAAGGGCAGCTTGACTGGCAGCAGTCCCTCCCTGCAGATAAGACCAGTCATCCACTTTGGTGCAAAGAAGATGACACTGGTTATCAGTGACCTCCACTCTTATACTCCCTGCCTGCACCCCTGGAAAAGACACTTACCCTCAGTTGTCCAGAGTCCCTATTGCTCCTGGGTACTAGGGAATTTTACTGGGCTACCTTACTTGGTTTTTTCTTCTAGAGTATACATTATGGCTATGGATATCTTGTGTCTTCTTCTACCTTATCATAAAGTAACTGTTCTCTCTACTGCTGTCTATCCAAAGTCTTGACCAACTGGTATGTTCAACAAATCTAGAATAAGCTATTAATAGTAGACACTATCTCAAATACTCTGTGAGTTATTGGAGATAGGGACAAGTGCATGTGTGAATGGAGGAAAAGGAAAATGCCAAAACATTGTTTCATTTGTCATCATTTCCTGACAATATATGCCCTTCAAGTTTGGTTACCTGAAGGCTCAATAGTTCAGCTATATTAAATGAATCACACTTCCTGTAGTTTCCAGGGTGTATAAAGTAGATGCTGAACATTATCTCTGCAGGTAATCAGATGTTCTTAAAATAAAGGTCTGGCCCTATATGATCATGTTGATAGTGTAAAAACTTTTGTTTATTAAGGAAATGAAAGTCAAAAATGTGATTTTTGCATAAATAAATAATAGTAAATCCAACATAATTTTTTGGGGAGGTAAGGGTGTAGTACTAATAATTAAAATGTTTTCTAAAGTTCCATAGTGTATATACCCTATTCATGCACTCTAGTTTATAATTAACGATTGGCATTTATGTTCTCCAAGAATTTGTGCATTCATTAATATTATCTCTTCCCCATGATGTTATAAATAGTCTCTTTGGAATCCCTAGAATAGGGCTGGGGATATAGCTCAGCTGGTAGAGTGCTTGCCTCACATGCATAAGGCCCTGGGTTCAGTCCCCAGCACCAAAAAAAAAAAAAAAAAAAAAAATCAACGAATCCCTAGAACATCCAGCATAGTACTGAGCATGCGACAAAACATTAATAAAAATTTATTATAAATATTCTTAGATTTTGCATTTGTCTTGAAGTCTCTGTGTCATACAGACTGCTGCCAACTAGTCTGCCATGACCCTTGAACTGTATGTATATGTCACCCCACAGAATCCATCTAAATGAACTCTTCGGCATCTTAAAATAAAACTCCACCAAGTTTTTTTGTTTTTTCAAATTAAGTTAAACCACAACCCACAAATGTTAGTAAAAAGAAATATTTTGAAGGTCAGAAAAATCTAGGAAGGCCCTGTCCCCCACCTCCTGAACTCTCTCCCTGGACCTGGAATGGCCATCTGTTGCTCTGGCAGATTTACAGTTCATTCACACTGTGAGTGATAGGAAGAGGAAGTGAGCAAAGCTAATCAGAGCTAAGTAGTTAACGAGCAGAGGGCTAACGAGCTGGTGAGTTAACGAGCTAAGCAGAGAGCTAATGAGCTGCTGTTTCCCACTACATACAAGCAAATATATCTTTCAGGTGATTGTTTACCTTTAGCATTCTTACCAGATGTCCATAATGACATAGCTAAGTCTTTGATGGCTCCCCAAACATCTCAATTTATAGCACACAGTCATACCTTCAGTATTAGGTATATGAAGTTTCTTTGCCATGATTGTAACCTTGAAATGAAGCCACCTTACTTTTTGACTTAGGCTGATGACCACTCCATCATGTTATTTTGCATAAATATTATGGTCATTTACATAAAATTAATGAAGATTATCTACTGGGCACCTATTCTGCACTAATTAATAGGTCTACTACTAATGATGTAGGACAGTAACAAAATTTAAAAATTAGTCTCTATCCCTCAAGAATAGGACACATAATTGGGAAGAGACCTGAAGGACAGTTGGAGGAACAGAGAAAATAGAATATTTGATGATTGTTACTAGGAAATTAGAGACCAGTATTCCATTTTGTATGTAAGCCCAGAGAGGGTGGCGAATGGAGTACTCAGGGAATATAATGCTATATTTGTGCCTTGATACTGAGGTGAAGAAACAACTAATATATACTAGAGGTGATATTAGAGAAATAAAAGAGTAAAAACATGACCTTAATCACAATTGGCTAAATATGTCATCATACCCCAAGTGAAATTTTGTATTAATTAGATGTGAAGTGCTCCCACTATCATCTGTTTCTGAATCCAGTTGGTGGTATCTCTGGCACAGTTTGTTTTCACCTGCCTATTGGATGGCAGGCAAGGTTGAACGGTTGACCTCTTAGTGAGTCACCCTGCCATGATGTTTTAGTCAAGTCTTTCACTGCTATGACTAAAAGACCTGACAAGAACAATTTTAGAGGAGGAAAGGTTTATTTGGAGGCTCATTGCCTCAGAGTTCTCAGTCCATGGACAGCCAGCTCCATTCCTCAGGGTTCAAGGTGAGGCACAATATTACGGAAGAACACTGTGGTCGAAAGAAGCAGTGTACTCCATGATCAGGAAGCAGAGACTTCGCTTGCCAGAGATAAAAGGCATGATCCCAGTGACCCACCTCCTCCAGTTACATACTACCTGTCTTCATTTACCTCTCAGTTAACCCATCAGGGGATTAATTCACAAATTGGGTTAAGGATCTCAAAACCCAAAAACTTCTCCTACAAACCTTGCATTGTCTTACATATGAGTTTTTAGAGACAGCACACATTGAAACCATAACATATGACCATAAAATGACACACACAGTATGAATTAATATAGATCAACTTAGGGGGACCCAACCAGCAAATCTTGAAAGCTCTTCATTAGTCATGTGCCCAGCAATGAGGAACTGGCTGCCATCTTGTTGTTTATTGCCCAAATGGGTAGTTTTCAACTACAGATGAATTTGATTTCCCAGGATTACATTCAAGAATATCTAAAATCATTTTTTGACTGTTACAAATGAATGAAAAAATAAAAACCTCCACAATAAAGAATTATCTGATCTAAATATCAGCAGGACCAAACTGGAAAATTGTGACCTAATCTACTCCTTGAAAAAAGGGCCATTTTTCTGGTTCTCACAAAGTTTAATATTCCAACTGATATTTTGTAATTTTTAGATATTTACTTTTGATTCCTTTTGTATACCACTGCTTTCATTTCCATCAAATTTGTCATCATATTCAATGTTTAATAATTCTTTCCTTTATTCAATAAATATTTCCTGTACCAAGAAGAGGAAAAACTTTGTGTTTGAAGTTACCAAGAAGAAAAAGGAGATCTTGAATATGTGAGTTATTCCTAGATCAGAATATATAAGAGCTTTGCATACAAAATCAAGATAACAAGTAACTTCTGATGCATGTTGGCAATACAGAGAAAGTCACGGTAGATAATATTTATCTATGCAACCAATAATAAAAATTACTTTTAGGTGTAACAGTTACAGACTGTTAAATGGACATTCCATTTTCTGATATTTCTTTTGCATTCATTCAATCATTATTCCTTCATTAAAAATAATAAAAAGATGGTTAATGGAGAGTATACTGTGGCAATGATTATTCTTGACATCAAAAGAAAAATTAAAGTGGTGAATAAAGAAAGAAGATTACCTTATGGAGCTAATCTTAAATGGGAACATTAAGAAACAAAGGAATAGAGATCCAGGTAAGATGGTACACACTGTAGTCCTAGCTGCTGGGGAGGTTCAGGTAGAAGGATTGCAAGTTTGAAACCTTGGCAATCTATTGAGACCCTATCTCAAAAAATAAAAAGGTCTAGAAATGTAGCTCAGTGGTAAAGCACCCCTGGGTTCAATCTCCAATACCACAACAAAGAAAAAGAGGGCAATCTATTTTAGAGAGAGTTATCAGGTCAGGGAAGTTCACACTAATGGTGTGAACACCACTAGAGACTGGATTGGGTAGAAAAACAAAGACTTAAAGTGATCTAAGAAAAAATTATCTCAGGTAATGAATTAGGACAAATGTTTATACAGGATAAAAAACAGGACTGAGCTGTTCACCAGGAGCAAGGCCACTGTGGATGAATACTAATGAGGAGGTAGAAGATGAGGGTAGAGAGTGAGCAGGGTTGCCATGGAGGATTAGGTTCTCTTCAACTTGTAATTGTCAGTTGTTGAAGGAATTTTGGCAGAGGAGTGTCATTAAATTATTTAGAATTTAGAACATTTACTACGGTTAGTCTATGTTTTCAATGGTGTGAAAACGGAAGGATCACTAAGATTAAGGAAGATGGAGAGGAGTAAGTCTCTTGAATGAAGCAGGGGAAGCAATCATAAAGTGTTTCTTTTTAAGAAATATTAACGAGAAAGTAGGAACATTTCAGACAGAAAGCACAGTTCCCTAGATCATCATTTTATTCCATTCTGTTGTCCTTACATCCTCAACAAGGGACAGCTCCTTTTACATCAGCCCATTCATTAAAAATCAACTCATTGTCTCCTCACTCATTGCACATTGAATAAATTTCTAGTTCTTTAGACTATCATTAATATCATTCCAATGATAGGTTCTAGGTAACCCGCCTCTACATTTTCCTGATACTATTTTTTCAAAATAATTAATTGATTAATAATTATCAATAAATATTTATTATTGGTATTATTATTGATTCTGAGGAGTGAACTCAGGGACATTCTACCACTGAGTTAATATACCCAGATCTTTTTAATTTTTAATTTTTAATTTGAGACAGGTGTCTCTAAGTTGCCCAGTCTGCCTTGAACTTTGGATCTTTATGCCTCGGCCCCCCAAATTGCTGGGATTACTGGTGTGCACCACCTAACCAAGCTCTGTTTTTCATAATTCTTTAAGGACTGGTGAAATCAAATGTATTTTAGTTGCTTATGTTCAGTTTATGACTTTTTTTCATGCAGTATGTTTCTCTTGATAATTCTATATTTAATGTTTTTCCCAGCTCTGCACAAGAATGGTCTCTATGGTAAGCATTAAGTAGCCTTCCCTTCCTCTCAGTTGTCCACATTTCTGAATCCGTGGGGCTCCTCTTAAATCTTTTTATATCCATTCCTTCTTTTGTGCTGTAAATTCCTCAAAGGGAGAAGCTATGACTACTTTGTCAATGGCACTTATGGATAGCTTGGCTTGGCAACTTGTATGGAGTTGCTTAATAAAAAATTTGTCAAGTGACTATTCAGGAAATCTCCAAAGAGGAAGGAGACATTGATATAAAACTGAAGTATGGGGCAGGATTTGGATGAAGAAAAGAGGGAAATATGATTATTGATGAGAGAAACAGAAACTTGAGTTAGCAGAATTGAAATGTATTTCCTGAGTGACCAGGGAGAATATACTAGCAAGATAGCTTGGGTTTGTATTATATGAGATATTTTATGCTAAGCTGAGTAATATTGAATTTTATTCTCTTATATTTTCCAACTTCTTTTACTTTAGGACAGTCATAAAATATAACATTGAAGCCAAATGGAGGCCGAAGTTGAACAACTTCAAGAAACTAAATTGTCATTCAAGATGATCCCAAAGATCATGGATTGCAAAATCTTATGTGAAAGAAAATTCCATAGAGTTCCCAATAATCTATAGCTAGTAACAAGACATTGTTAAGATAAGAACCTTAAATTTACTCTGCTATGCACAGGGCAGACAGAATCAAGTTTTGAAAATAAGAGTTGGCATGTAGGCATGAATTGGTTGGGAATATGGGGGTCTGAGTCGAGAGAGCTTAGACTGGATTCAGGATTGGCTCATAGAAGACATCCATCTAAATCACAGTAGAATTTGTAACCAGTAAACATTTATTTAATCTGTATTGCATAAATTTGTTCATTTCAAAATTATTAAGTGTTTTCCATATGTGGGGTGTTATTATAGGCATTTAATATAGCAGAAAAGCAAGCAAAAAAAGTGGTGGGAGTGGGCAGGGCTTACAGATAAAAGTCTTCCTGGACATGCAATTTATGTTCTAGGCAAATGGGTTTGACCTGGTGAAATGTTATCCATCGTAAGATAACAAGGTTTCAATGAGGTTTTCTTAGTTTAAAACTAAGTAAGGATTTTGCTAGAGGTTGTGTTCAGGAATGGAGTCAAATCTCTAGGAAAAGAAGGTTATGTTGGAGTTACACTTCTATAAAGAGCACTGGAATATACTCAGAAAACCCTGTCAGTGTAACTCTTCTTGGATATGTGTACAGTATCAAGAGAACGTAGCAAGAAACTAGGAATTTAGGCATACTTCTTCACTGTGCCAGACCAAGGACAGTCTGATTTATTTCCTATCTCAACTCCACTTGAGAATGAATCCCCACCCACTCTATTTAGAATTTATGCTGAGATGAAAATAAGTTGGACATTAAAGTTGCAGGACACTGATTTTTAGTATAATAACTCACAGTGGCAGTATAGAGGTAATGGTCTTAAAAAATTCAGTACTACCTACAACTTATTTCAATCACTTTCTAATTATTTGATGAGGACCAATAAACTTAAGCTGCTAATGTTCAATACCTCTTTGTATAAAGTATCTATTTCACAGGGTGTTTATATGTGTGTGTGGTGTATGTGTTTATTGACAAACACACACACACATTCTTTTGTATGCATATGAAAATGAAAAGAGATGCTTTATTTAAAATTTATAATATAATGTCTAACACATGAGAACACTCAAAGTTGACAGCTATCATTATTTCATTTTCACAGTGGCAATTACTAAAAATAAAAGCAAAAGCAGAGAATGGCAGGGTTGGTGTTGAAGCAGTGATAGACAGAGAAGATGGGGAAGATGTGTTAGGGAAGGAGGGAAAAGGAAGAATGAATGATTTTGGATTGCACACAATCTCATTTTTGTCCTGACTGATGAAGAGAAAGTGAAGAAACCTTGTATCATGAGACAGAGTTTCATTCAATAAAATGTGTAAAAGGTCAATCTCCTGGGAGAATTGTCACCTGGATATTGATTTGCATGCAATCAATTAAATCAACTAAGATTTAATATTCCTATGTGTAGAATGAAGATGATCTTAATATTTCCACAAGATTATCTAGAGGATCATTAAAGTCTTGAATGTGAAAGTGCCTACTCTAATGCTTAATCAATGATAAGTGCTTGAAAAACACTGATTCACCAAATTTGTTTGGAGTTGGATAAAAATTGTCAAGAGAAACATTGGTTCTTGACAAAGCCACCATGATGGTCAAGTTGGCTGGGCCACAATATTGATATTTGGTCACATAATTTCTAGTTTGGGATGAGATTAACAGTTAAATTGGAGGATTTTTAGTCAAGCTAAAAATAAATTCATAAATTTCATAAATTTGACATGGAATCATTGAATCAGTTGATGGCCTTAAGAGAACAGAGACTGAGCTACCTCCCATGAGTGAGAAGAAATTCTACCAGCATCATGGAACTGGAGTTGCAACCCTTCCCTGTCTCCAGCCTATTGGTCTGCCCTGCAGAGTTTGGATTACTGAGCAAGTCACCATAAACTTGGGAGCCAATTCCTTGGGATGGATCAAAAATCATTTTCTCTCTCTGTCTCTCTCTCTCTCTCTGTCTCTCTCTCTTTTTACACACACACCACACACACCCCATAACATACATCATACATACTGCTTGGTTCTCCATTCCTTTCTTTCTCTGGAGAACGTTGCTGATCTTTCTCTGAAGAACCCTGACTAGTACAGCAACTAATTGTTGCACTCAAAAAAATTTAGAATTCTAAGAAAACAGCAGAGGGTCACCTTTCTTAATGGGACAGAGATAGACCTAGAAAAGTCTTGTAACAATATATTGATAAAAATCAGAAAAGATATTGACTAGTACTGAGATGAAGATATGAAGAAATGTTGCTTAATAGCATTCACTGCAAAAAAAAGCTGTAAAATTTGAAATATGCTGAGAAATTTTATGACTATTAGATAAGCAATTGTTTATTTCTTAGTTAAATTTAACTCTTCTTAATTAAAGTTCGTACTTAAGGTAACCATTTCAAATACATTTTTATAATTGAAATATTTGAATTACATGGACCTGATGATATTTAAAAACTGTTTTTTATATTCTTCCTTAACAAGATCCCAAAAGTGCAAGAAGTTAAATCAAGAATCAATAAATGAGATGGATTCAAACTAAAAAGCTTTTCAGCAATAGAAACAATCAATAATATGAAGAGAGAGCCTACATATTGTGAGAAAATCTTCACCACATGCACATCAGATAAAGCATTAATCTCTAGGATATATAAAGAACTCAAAAAACTTAACACCATAATAACCCAAATAACTCAATCAATAAATGGGCTAAGAAACTGAACAGACACTTCACAGAAGATATACAATCCATCAACAAATATATGAAAAATATTCAACATCTCTAGCAATTAAGGAAATGAAAATCAAACTACTCTAAGATTTCATCTCACTCCAATCAGACTTGCAATTATCAAGAATACAAACAACAATAAATATTGGCGAGGATGTGGGGAAAAAGGTACACTCATACACTGCTGGTGGGAATACAAAATGGTGCAACCATTATGGAAAGCAGTATGGAGATTCCTCAGAAAACTTGGAATGGAACTGCCATTTGACCCAGCTATCCCGCTCCTTGATTTATACCCAAAGGACTTAAAATTAGCATACCACAGTGATGCAGCCACATCAATGCTTATAGCAGCTCAACTCATAATAGGTAAACTATAAAACTAACCAAGGTGCCCTTCAACAGATGAATGGATAAAGAAAATGTGGAATATATATATCATATACCTATTTATGATAGAATACTACTCTATCATAAACTCAGTCTCCTAAACTACGGGAAAATAAATTTCTGTTGTTTAAATTATTCAACTTATGGTATTTTATTATGACAACTTAAGTCAACTAAAATACGTATATTACCATTAAAACTGGTTTTGTAAAGCAGAGCAATAACAAAAGGCCTGTGTAATCATCTATTTAATCCTTCCATTTTTAGTTCAGTATTTATACATACATACATACATACATATATATGTATGTATGTGTGTATGCACACACACATATACATGTGTATATATGTGCATATATATGTGTGTGTGTGTATATATATATATATGTATATACACAAATACGTATGTGTGTGTGTGTGTGTGTGTGTGTGTGTGTGTGTATCTGTGTGTATTTCTAACCTGGCTACTAATAAACGCCCACATTTAAAATCATTTTTCCTGCCCTAACATTGGATAAATCAAGTAAGTATATAACTTGGAATTATGAAAAACTGTCTTTAAGCAGAATTTCATGAACATGTGAGACCCAATAGATATATGGTTACTTACAAATTTAACCCAGTAAAATTTTATGACCACAGATAATGATATGATGAATAATAATACTAAAAATAAACCATATATGCCCTGGATAGTATCATATGCCAACATTTGCATAAATGGTGTATGTTAACTCCATTTACATAAATGGTTTAGATAAATTGTGACTATTACTATCATTAGGTATATTAATAACGTGTCTGATGGCAACTTTAATGGAGTCTGTTTGCTATTGGTGACCTTCAAATTAAGCCTGTCTTTACCTTTCTCTTAAAGCAGGTTTAAATGTCTCACCACCCCTAGAATAAGCCCCAACTGATAGCATGACTTTCAAAATCCTTTTCAAAATATGTATTATTAGAAGCTCCCCTTCCATTGCAGAGGTGAAGAATTGGAAAATTTAACCACTTGCTCCCTGCAGGATTTAGGTAAGTGAGAAACAGCCCTGGGCATAGTTCCTTGGAAATCATTCTGTACTGGCTCCTGCTAGAGGTGTTTCCTCTACTATTCCCGGGCAAGCTATGGTACCAGGGGTTTGCTGCAACTAGAAAGAGGCCAGTCTCTCATTAAGTTGGGCTAAGGTGACAGTTCTTGGTCAGACTGCTGTTCTATCCTTGGCATTGATCCAAGGTCATCAATTTCCTGCCATTTTGCTAAAACTCATTTGTAATAAATTTGGGAATTGACAAACAGGCAGAGATGCACAGGGAGCTTTGTAAATATAGCATCTTAATGTTAAAGGAGTTAAGGTCTGGTGTTCATGAGAGGATCCAAGGAGGTGAAGATTTTAAGACAGAAATTTGTCATCAGATATAAGAGGTGGAACAGGATTTTGGTGTGTGTGTGTGTGTGTGTGTGTGTGTGTGTGTGTGTAAGAGAGAGAGAGAGAGAGAGAGAGAGAGAAAGAGAGAGAGAGATGACACAATAGGGAGGGCTCTTTCATTTCCTCTATTCCTCTTTTTCTAGATAGTAAGGCAATAGGAAGTCATTGAAGTCACTGATAATGAACAGATATTAACATCATGTGTGATAAATTCCAAGAAATACAGGATTTTTATATTACACATGTATTATATTGCTACCTAAGTGGCCCGATGCATCTTGACACTTGGGTACTCGTTTACAATCAGTATGATCCTCTATTACTTTCTAACCTTATTGTGATGCTACCCAGTGTTAGAAGCTAGCTAACTAGATTTAAAAAAAAAAAAAATTTTTTGTTCTGGGTTCTGGGGATTGAACTCAGGGGCACTTGACCACTGAGCCACATCTCCAGTCCTATTTTGTATTTTATTTAAAGACAGGGTCTCACTGAGTTGCTTAGCACCTTGCTTTTGCTGAGGCTGACTTTGAACCTGAAATGCTCCTGCCTCAGCCTCCTGAGCCACTGGGATTTCAAACATGCGCCACTGCACCCAGTAAGCTAACTAGACAATTTTTTGAGAAGCAAGTTCTATGTATCTGAACAAGTGTGGAACTTTTAAAAATATATCTCTTACCTTTTCAATATTTTTCTTAATTTCTAATTTTAAAAGAATTCATAGAAAGTATTATCTGCATATTCAGTATTGCCAGGTGTAGAAGTAGCCACCTTAAAGAATGAGTCATACAAAATATGGTCTGTAATGTAGGAATGTATAATATATATATATAATATACATATAATATGTATTATATATTATATATGTGTGCATATATATACATGTGTATGAAAGTATAATTAATCCTAGGAGATTTTACAGAATTATGCTGAAAGAAGTTTTGATAATTGTAAAGTATAGGCTCAAAATGTCAGATGGAGTAGGGAATAAAAATAAAATAAGAAGGAATGCTTCATTTTAAATGTCATTTCATTTATTCCAAAATTGTAGGGAAAACAGTATTCTTTGCATCTCTACAGTATGATAGAGTTTTTAAAAGCTTTCTCACATGTTCTTCTACTTCATTCTTTTAACTAAACTGTAATGTAAACTTACCAGGCATCTTTGATAAAATGTTATTTTACAGATGTAGGAAATGATTCTCAAGATAATTTCTGTGCAGGCTTATGACTCACTAAAGTATAGGACAGAAAAGAAAAACTCTGGTCAAGTCAGTGTCCTTATTATCTATTATCACGTGTACCAAATCTCTCTAACTGGCTCACGATATTCTTTAGGAAGAGGTTGGTATAGGTTGTTTTGTATACAAATATAGAGTTTTCTGTATGACAACTATTACTAAATAAAATAATTCTACCCTCATGGAAATATGTTTTTTGGGGGGATCACATGATATTTAGTTACTCTGTGCTATAGGTCTACCAAGGTTAATAAATAGAACATTTAAAACAAAAAGAACAATAATGGTTGTAAACAATAAATATGTGGAGAAAATAATGTAATATGCATATTATCTGACTTTATGAAAGCTGATGTTGTTTATATATATTTTTCCCTTTCTCTATATATGGTTCACTCAGTTCCCAATCGAAACTCTTATTTTTAAAGGTTTTGAATTGCTGAGGTTTCCTCCCCACTTGAAGGACACAGTTGGCAACACTTGTAGGAACACCTGTTCAGAACACACCCAGGTTCTAAGAGCTGCTCTCCTGGGAAGTGATTTCAGGCTGTGCTTCTCAGTGGGAAGTTTCCTGCTAAGAACTCTTTGAAAAATCTCCGACAGTCAATTGCAGGTACTTATATCTTGATGATGCTATTATTGTTTTTTGTTTTAGTACATCTTCCTCCATTAGTGTTCCATAAAGTCAAACAAAAATTCAAATGCAGATGCCCCTATATTCCTTTATTAAATCCAACCCAACTAAGGCAGCTTCAAGTCATTTCCAAAACTCGAAAACTGCTTAGGAAGAAAAGACAAAGGAACCTAGCAGTTTTTTGGCCACTTCAACTTTTTAAGGGAAACTTCATTTTCTTCAACAGATAATTTAATTCAATACTTCTCAAAGTTTCTTTGGAGTCCATATATATATATTTTTTCCTGAACAAAACAATTGTTCCATCTCCTACCTCTCCATAAGTTCAGCTTGTGTTCATTGTCATTTGCTGAATGACTGCAGAGTCTTTTGCACAGGTATTCTTGGGGTCTTCAGATCTTGGTTTTCTTGCCCTTATAACCTGAGGTTAAAATTGGGGATTCTCCTTTAAATTCAATCAATGCAAACATTCTTCCTGTCTGTTTCTAAGCCCTTTATAATTACAACATGAAAGACAGTTACTTCATATACAAGAAGATGACAATGATGATAATGATGGTGTTAAATGTCACTAATATGGGACAGGCATTCAGTTGAATGATTTACAAGTATTACAAGTAATAATAGTCTTACCATATTTAATTGATAAGACAACCCCTGAAAACAAAATATTGTCTTCCCATATTATAGGTGAGAAACCTGAAATCTAGCGACTAGAGTACCCTTAATCACTCAGTTATTCAGTGTCAGAAACAGGCATACAGAGCCAAATCTCTCTTACATTGATGCTAGCAGATTGAAAATCTGCTTTAATAAGACAAAATCTTTAATGCTCACTGTCTGATCAGGACAAGCTGGTCTACATTCATCATATTCCCTCTAGGACCCAGCTTCCTCCAAACACGTGACTGATCCATGAGCAGTGCAGGAAAAGAGCAGGCAGCAAGATCTGCTTGGTCTCTCAGCACATCTGCCCAAATGGGATTCACCTTTCTACATTTTATGGACAGAAGCAATTCCCATGGGCACTCCTATCTTTCAGAGGCATGAGGAGTTAAAACTTTGACATATTCTAGAGGGAGAAGAGAACTAGGATATTTATAAACAATTCTTATGATACAATACTTTAACAATTGTCTCCAAGTAGAATTTTGTCAGAAACTTTTTCACAATAATTGCCTAATAAGTTGTTCTATTACTTTATTCTACAAGTTTCTGAAATTCACCTATTTTAGGAACTATTTTCACACTAATTGAAAAAGTAGAGATTGAGTGACATGGATTTCTTTTTGAGTTGGTGTTGTATCTTACCTGTAAAGCACATGTAATTAACAATTTCCTCACCTGGACAATGGTAAACTAGAATTTCAGTCACAGCTAAAGAATGAGATTAAAATCATGTCAGGAATATTCAATTGGATTATACTCGTCTGGCACACAGTAGGCTCTTAAATCATAAGATAACTCTCTTTTAACTCTTCTTCTTTTCTCTTTTTACTTTCTATGTTATTGTTTGAAAAAAGTGGAGGAATGGGAGAATTTATAATTGAATTCTCATATGATTTCTATCATGTGAACTGCTAATCTCTCTGGACCTCACTTTCTGAAGTCCTTCCTAGCTCTAACATTTCTGTGAAATTAAGAACATTTACATCACTAAAGCTATTTTTGCTCATTCTGATTTTTATTAAAATCCTTTGATGGCAATAATTGTCTGCTAACAATGAGCATAGAGCTGCTATAAACAATGGATGTGGCTGTATCACTATAGTATGCTGATTTTTAGTCCTTTGGGTATAAACCAAGGAATGGGATAACTGGGTCAAAAGGTGGGTCCATTCCAAGTTTTCTAAGCAATCTCCATACTGTTTTCCAGAGTGGCTGCACCAACTTGCAACTCCAGTAATGCACAAGTATGCTTTTTCCCACATCCATGCCAACACATATTATTGCTTGTGTTCTTGATAATACTCATTCTAATTGGAATAAGATAAAATCTTAGGGTGGTTTTAATTTGCATTTCTCTAATTACTAGAGATGTTGAATGCTTTTTCATATATTTGTTAATCACGTGTATATCTTCTTCTGTAAAGTGTCTGTCCAGTTCCTTTGCCCACTTATTGATTGGGTTATATGTATTTTTGGTGTAAAGGTTTGTAAGTTCTTAATAAATTTTGGAGATAAGTGCTCCATCCGAAGTGTGTGTGAAAAAGATTTTCTCCCACTCTGTAGGCTCTCTTTTCACATTATTGATTGTATCCTTTGCTGATAAAAAACTTTTTAGTTTGAATCCATCCCATTTATTGATCCTTGTTTTCATTTCTTGCACTTTAGGAGTCTTGTTAAGGGATTCTGTTCCTAAGCCAACATGATGAAAATTTAGTACTACTTTTTCTTTTATTTGATTCAGATTCTCTGGTCTAATTCCTAGGTCCCTAATCCACTTTGAGTTCAGTTCTGTGCAGGGTGAGAGATAGAGGTTTAATTTCCTTTTACTACATCCAGCACCATTTGTTAACAGGTTATCTTTTCTCCATTGTATGTTTTTGGTTCCTTTATCTATTATGAGGTAACTGTATTTATGTAGGTTTGTCTCTATGTCTTCTATTCTATACCATTGGTCTACCTGTAGATGCCCTTCAACAGATCAATGGATAATGAAACTGTGGTATAGATACACAATGGAATATTATCCAGCCATAAAGAATAAAATTACGTTGATTGCATTAAATGGATGGAATTGGAGAATATCATGCTAAGTGGATGATGACACACAATGGCAGGGGGAGTAAGAGAAGAATGAAGAAACTTTGGATGAGAGGAGGGAGGAGGCAGGGGTATGAAAGATGGTGGAATGAGACAGACATCATTACCCCCTGTACATGTATGATTACATGAATGGTATGAATCTACCTCGTGTACAATCACAGAAATGTAAAGATGTACCCCATTTGGGTACAATGAATCAAAATGCAGACTGTAAAAGTAAGAAAAAAATAATGAGCATAGAATATTATAAATCACCCATAGGGTCTAAGCTGGATCCGGTTTTGACTAACTTTGTCACCTCCTCACAGACAAACCTCAGAGCTCCACTAATGGCAATTTTACCACCCCATGAGGCATGAAGCAGAAAAATAGTTTCAATACAAATTGTAAAAAGTCAATTAACTGTCTTCAATTTTGGGAAACACAGTGTGAAATTAATGCTTAAGCATGAAGTTGAGCAGCCAATACTGTTGGGTTTTACTTGCACACAGGGCAGGAGAGATGTTTCCTCATATATGCCCTCATTTAGAATTTTTGTATTTTATTTTTGTTCAGAAGTTTCCATGTTATCTATGTCCATGCCAGAAAATGGTGAAACATTTTAGGACTGTAGCAGAAGTTGTTCCTGATGCCTAAGCAAATAGAATTAAAATTACGCAAAACATCTAGAAACTGGTTGTTAATGACAAGATTTCCTGGTCCCAGGTTATACTAACACCTGATTGAAGCCTCTGTAAGCTTTGGCTCTCAATTATCAGGTCTTCCCCAATCCTATCTGTATTAAATTATTGAACAAGGTACTATGTGTTATTTGGTTCCATTGCCAAAGTGATGGAATCTTTTGTTTTTCCCACTTGTTTCTGTCTATAGATATAGAGATATTCTGATTTCTATGTATCCATAACTGGGTCAAAGGACACTATCTCTAGATATTACAGAATTAAGACTAGATAATCCACTTCACCTCCACAACAAAACCTTACTCTTGGCAATATATATTATTGTTTTTCTAACTCATGCAAACTTTTGTTACTGAGGGTATGTAAAACACCTGATGTAGAATCTGTGCTTAATCCATGTTTTTTGAATAACTGATAAGAGAAAACAAAACTGAGGTACATGTCTTGACTCCCAGAATGATCTAGTCTTCTCCCTGACAGTCAACCAGTCCTGTTCCTCGACCAGATTTTCTTATGATGAGTTATTACTCAGATTCTTCCCATGGGAGTTTTTCTGTTCAGAATATTGTCACTAGCATCTCAAGTTTATCAAAAAAATGCATATAAAATGGAAATATAGCAAAAGCAATTTCTACAAGGGGGAAAAGATAAATAGCATAATAAATAAAGGCTTGCTGTTGTACCAAACTAAATTGCACTGGTAGACACAGATCTACCAAAGTATAGCATCCCTTTCTACAACCCTCCTAGAGGAGATAACAGTTTTCCCAACAGTAGTTTAGAAGCCAATAAATTCAAGCCCACTAGTTGTAAACTCCTGGGTACAGGGAGTATATCTCCTTTTTCTTCTGACATACTTAGTAGTGCATCACAAAGGACAATAAACACACTATAAGAGATCAGGGGAAAATAGCATGCAGGATAGAGAGGATTGAAAAGAACTCCACATTACTTCTAAAAGGCTTCCTCAACAGGCAAGTTAGGGGAGGAGGATGATATTTTCAATGCAACCTCCCCAGTAGAACTCCTCTTTATCTTTTTCCTCTTTTGTTCAATCACCAAGAAAAGAGGCCAATCAATGCTGGCTAAGTCAGTGGCTATGCTATTGATTCTATTCCTCTTTGCCATAAACTACTGGAGCCACAGAGAGCACAGGGATGGAATATATACATAGAAATACATAGTAGAAAACAGAATCATCTCTGAAAATGAATATGGTTATGTCATTATACAGCTTAGTTTTTAATAAATTCTAATTGTTTTAATGGAATTTTTTTTTCTTTTGAAACAAGAACAAATAGTTCAGGAAACTCAACCACTCAAGTGTCAAAATTTTCCAAATGTAGCTGTGCACTGATATCTGGGTACATGAAGATATTATAGTTTAAAAAAATACAACTTTCTTGTACTTATTAGAAAATGAAAAAAGGAATTATGTGATATCCAGGATATGAGAGATTCCTAGAGAGATGTCCCTGCCCTTAATGAGAAATCACAGAGAAGGCTGCCATCGCTTGCCTGGATGCCGGGGCTTATCAGCAGGTCTCAGAGTTTAGGCCTCTGCGATATTGAGTGAAGATTATAAGCCAGATGGGCCACAAATTCTGTCAAGCCTTCTTGGCAGCTGCTCTCATTACAAAAGCCAGCGAGTCTTTTCCAAAAATAAGAATGTGAAGCAAATTGGGCTTATAGACCCTTATAATGCAATTGCACGCAGAGATAGGGGCCTGAGCGGGCAGGCAGAAATATTATTGATGGCTGGTGAAAACAGGGAATAAGATGTTATTAAGGCAACTCAGAGATAGATATCGATAGCTAATATAAAGCCTTTATTGGTTTACAGGCTCTAGGAAAAAGGGTTCACAGCTTCGACCCTTTACTTTGCTTTTAATTTCACTGGAGGTGCAAAGTTTATGAATAAAACATATCTTCACTCATGATTCTGATATTAGTCACTACTTTTTCTGTCTCTTGTTCACCAGAAGCAAGAAACATACACTAAGGACATGAACCACAGAGGCTCTTTCTGAGGAAGGGAATTCTCTGTGTGCAAGTTGGAACCAAGAAGGATCATTTTCTAGAAACACTGAAATGCAAGGAAAATAATAAATTGCATTTAAAAGAAAGTTTCCAGAACAAAATACCAATATACAACACAACATTCAAAACAACCTACATGATAAAAGAGAGGATAACTTTGCATGACACAAAATCTCAACTTGAGAGGAATGAGAAGAATCCCCAAGGTCTAATGAGTTATAGTTTTAATGCTCATGGAAACATGGTTCTGAAATGATATTGACTTGAGAATATGGGATCAGATGGAAGAATTAATTATTAGCTTTTTCATACTTTGCATATTACAAGTGGGACTAATTCTCAGTTCCCATCTGCCAGGCATTACCATGATGGTGACAGCTTTGTTCAGTTTCTTCCATTCTTACAACAACAGATAATAATAGCTAGAGTGCATGTAAAACTGACTAATCACTCATTACATTTCCTTTCAAAGTATTTTTTAAATCAAGGTTGATATAACCCAGCTTGTATTACAATTGACTTAGAAATCAGACTCAATTTGCCCCTTTCCTTTCACTCTTCTAGCCCAGAGAAGTGTAAAAAGTCCAGGACAGCATGTTTTGCTTATGTCTGTAAACAGTTCATTGGATCAGACTTTCTGTGGAGGCACCCTACATATAAATGGATTCCACATTCAAATAACTACCAATGAAAAATTATTTGGGAAAATAATGGGTCTGTGTGAAATAAGTAAAGTTTTTTTTTTCCTAATTATTCCCTAAACAATACAGTACAAAAAATATTTACATAGCTTTTATATCATATTTGATATTAAATATTACAGATTGAAAGTATATGATAAATATGTGTAGGTTATATGCAAATTTCTCACTATTTCATATAAGATTCTTGAGTATCTGCAGATTTTGGTAACTGTACACTTCCATGGGTACTAAGAGATGATTACAATTTGAGAGTACATTTTAGCTCATGAATGCATCTGACTGGATATAAGTATATTTTTTTAACTAAGAAAGTCACTTAATTTCATAGTCCCACAAGCTTTGGGACATACTAAAATTATGTCACCAGGGACCTGATCTTCACGTACTTTACATTTAAATCTTTTTTTTTTAAATATTTTTTAGTCACCAATGAATTTTTTATCTATTTTTACATGGTGCTTAAGATAGAACCCAGGGCCTCACACATGCCAGGCAAGAGCTCTACCACTAAGCCACAATGCCAGCCCACATTTAAATCTTAACCACTTGTGTGTTTAAGAGACTTGCATGAAGTAGCATACATCCACTTCAAGAAGATCCATACCATGTTAAATTATCTGAAGAAATAAAACTGTTTTTAAAACATGATTTAACATTTATCTGGGTTGGGATATCACAAAAGTTCAATTTTTTTGTTTTAATTTCATCAGAAATTTTATATATTTCTTGTTAAAAATAAATTACTCCTTCAAATTACAACAAATTACATTTTTACAAATGGTTTTATAAACTACTGACAGTTTTTGAAAGATTTTTTGAGTAGTTAGGAACTTCTTTTTCTCAAATTTCTGGAATTTTTATTTTTATATGTACAGATATATATTTCTTTAATGGAAGGTGCTAACTCATGTCACTTCCAACAATTAAATAATAAAAAAATAAAACATTTCCAAATATCCATTTTCTTTTTTCCTCCAGATTTAGTGAGGTACTATTGTCAAAAATCATGTCTTTTTATACTATACAACATGATGACTACTTATATACATGCATTCTGGAACAATAGTCACAATGATTAACACATCAATCATCTCAAAGTGACCCCTGTTTGGTATGTGTGTGCTTCTACGGTAAGAACATTTAAGATGTACTCTCAATAAATTTCAAATATAAAATAAATTATCACTGACTATAGTCATCTTTCTGTATTACATCTCCAAAATTTACTCATTTTCTAACTGAAAATTTGTACCCTAGGACCAATATTTTCCCATTCCCTCACTCCCTGCCAGTCAATACCCATTCATTATTCTACTGTGTTTTTATAAGTTCAACATTTTTAGATGTAATACATAACTGATATCAGCAAGTGTTTTTGTCTCTTTATCTAGCTTACTTTACTTTGCATAATTTTCTCCACATTCATCCATACTAACTAACACAAATGGCAGGATGTCCTCATATTTTGAGGTTGAATGATATTTCATTTTGATAACTAGATAATTAGGTTTAGATCTAGATCTAGATCAGATATCATATTTTCTTTATCCAACAATCTGTTAATGGATGCTTGCATTGTTTCCATATCCTGGTTATTGTGACTAAAGCTGCAATAGATATGGGAGTGCAGATGAAATTTCAGTATTTCATTTCCATTTGATCTATGACCATAAACTAGATTGCTGGATCACATGTGAGGTCTATTTTTAATTCTTAAAGGAATCTCTTATATTTTTTAAAATAATGAGTGCATTAATTTACATTGCCACCAACAGTAGTATACAACTGTTTGGGGTTTTCTACAGTTACAGAAAAATCATGCTCAGCAAGAGACCAAGCATCACTCCTAGGTTTGGAGAACTCAGGCTCATTTCCACTGATGGGGCAGACCCAGATGAGCTATTGCTCTGAAATTCTGGGTCCCGAACTAAGAACTGAGATTATGGGGCTTTTATAGAAAATCTGATTTCATTTCTTAACCATTACAACATTGGTAGGTTTGAATTCTTGGCCTATGTGACTAAAGACCATGCACAGGAGTTTTATGATAAGTAGTTCACAGGTGCAGAATAATGACAGTAAAACACCCATGAGTGTTATCATGTACTGGCCTTTACCTCAGGTAGTAGTAACTCAAGATGACTTAAGTTTACCTCCCTAAGAGCTTTATTTCTATGAACTAAGTCTATAAGTTTATATTTTAGATAGCAGGTAATTGGCATAGCAATTAAGTGATGTAGCTACCTTCCTATAGAGTTCAGAAAGTTACAAAGTGTAAGAAGAAATGACTCTTTTTACTGGTATCTTTTGAATCTCTGGCCTTGAAAGTCTAGCACAGGGGTGTTTACATCTCAACAGGGAGTAGTCAGACTCCTAGAGACAGTTATTTACAATCTAATAGGTAGGGACCCATGGTTAATTAAGTTTCCTGAAGAAAGACTGATAGAAGGGTAGGGGTATTAACCCTTTCCCCAGGCATCGGTTCTTCATCATAATGTTCTTACAATTTCACTTTATAATAGGGTCTGGTTTTTCCATCACACTACATCCTCAACATCCACACATTATCTTTTGACCTTTTGGTAATAGTCTTCCCAGGAGTTGTGAGATGATACCTTATTGTGGTTATGATTTTCATTTTTCTATTGATAAGTGAATCTGACAAACTTTTCATGAACCTGTTGGCCCTTCTCTGTTTTATTCAGAAAGACATATATTGAGGTTCTTTGCCAATATTTTTAATCATGTTTTTTATTTGTTGTCTGTTTTTTTTGTTTTGTTTTCTCTTTTCTTTTAGATTTTCATTATTAAGTTCAGTTGCATGAGTGGTGTATGTGTGTATGTATGTTTGTGCCGGGGATTGAAACTGGGATTCTTGGCAAGATAAACCTGAACTCTGTGACCAGATCCAGAGTTCATTATATATTTTGAATCTTACCCTTATCCAAATATTTTTTGCATCTCAGAGGTTGCTTTTTCATTTAATGATTGCATACTTTGCTGTGTGGAAATTTTAAATGTGTAGTAGTTGCATGTACTTATTTTTACCTTTGTTTGCTGTGAATTTGTTGTCACATTCGAAAGACATTGCTAGGACCAATATCAAGGTACATTCCACCTACATTTCGCTTTAGACTTAACTTTCTTTCATAGATTTTTGTTTTAGTTTTACATTCACAAGTTTTTCACCTCCCGGTTAAATATACTTCTAAATAATATTTTAGATACAATTTTAAATGGGATTATTTTCTTAATTTCTTTTGCAGTTAGTTCATGGTAACTGTATGAAAACACGACTAATGTTTGTATTCTCTTGCCTTATCCTGTAATTTTACTGGATTTATTTGTTAGTCCAAATGGTTTTTATGATGCAGTCTTTAGGGTGTTCTAAGGGAGACAATTTACTTCTTTCTTTATTATTTAGATGCCTTTTATGTCTTTTTTTTTTTTTTTTCTTGCTGATTGCTTTATCTAGAACTTCCAGTACCATGCTGAGAAGAGGTAGTAAGACTGGGCATCATTTTGTTCCTAATATCAAAGGGAAAAAAATGTTAGCTTTTCACCATGAGTAGGAAGTTGCTGTGGTTTTGGTCTATTTGCCATTTATTAAACAGAAGTATATTCCTTCTATACCCTATCTGTTGAGAATTCATCATGAAGAGATTTTGAATTTCGTCAAATGTTTTTTCTATGTAGATTAGATGATTATATAACTTTAATTTATTCAAGGTTAATATGGTGAATCATATTTATTCATTTATATAGGCTGAAACAGTCCTGCATTTGGAGATGAATTTCACTTAGTCACTTCAATGTGATGTTGAATTGATTGGCTAATATTTGGTTGGTGATTTTTATGCATAGGTACATCAAGGTAGTATCCTGAATATTTTTTTCTCCTAGTTTCCTTTTCTGGATTTGTTATACTGGTTATGTTTTCCTTATTAGATGGTTTTGTTTTGAAGCAATCCCTTCTTTGATATGTTGGATGAATTTAAGAAGGATTGGTTTTATTATTTCCTTGAATGTATTTGTAGAATTTTCCAGTGATGTCATCAGATTTGGAGATTTTTTTTTTTGTCACTGTTGTTCTTGGTGGTGAATTTTATAATAAATAAATCTTATTACTTATTATTTTAATAATAAATCTTATTATTTATTATTGTCTGTTTAGATTTTTTAATGCCTTCATAATTCAGTCTTGGTACATTCATATGCTTAGGAATTTATTCATTTCTGCTATGCTATCCAATTATGTTGGTATGTAATTTGTCATAAATATCTCCTATAAGTCTTTGTATTTCTGTTATTAGTTATAATGTCAACACATTTCAATTTATACATTATAATTAATTAATTAATTAATTTGGCACTGGGGATTGAACTCAGGAGCACTTTACCACTGGTCTTCATCCCCAGTCCTTTATATTATTTTTATTTTGAAACAGAGTCTCTCTAAGCTGCTAACACTGACTTTGAACCTGGGATCCTCCTACCTCAGCCTCAAGAATCTCTGGGGTTATAGGAGTGGGCCATTGTTCCATCTTCCACTTTTATTTAATGAAATTATTTTTACTTAAATTACTTGAGTCTACTTTCTTTCTTAATCTACCTAAAGGTTCCCAATTTTGTTTAAATATTCAAACAACTACTTCTTGGTTTCATTGATTTTTTACTTTTATGTCTATAGTACTACTCTGTTCTGTTCCTCATTTGTTTTGGGGGATTTTTATTTATTATATCAACTTTTGTCTTAGTGTATTCTATTTCAAATTCTTTGCCGTATAAAGTTAGATTGCTTATTTGAGGTCTTTTACTTTTCTCTTCATGTAAGTGTTCATTACTACAAATGTCTTTTTTACCACATCCCATAAGTATAAGCATATGGTGTTTCTAGTTCTTGTGTCTTTTTTCTTAGACCCATGGGTTGTGAAGTGAGTTATTTAATTTCCATATGTGTGTGAATTTTCCGGGTTTCCTCTTGTTATTTATTTCTAGTTTCATAAAATTGTGGTTGGAAAACTTTTGTTAAATTTGTTGAGATTCATTTTGTGGAAAGACATATCTTTTCTGGAGCATGTTCACTATGTTCTTAAGAAGAAAGTGTGCTGTGAACCTGCTGGGTGAACTGTTCTGAGTTTATCTCTTAAATCTATTTGATGTAGTTCAACTACAATGTTTTGTTCCTGATTTTCTGTTTCATGATAGACCTTTTACAAAGTGAGATATCGAAGTTTACTACCTTTATTACATATACTTCTTTGTTCGGTTATAGTTCTATATTGAACATTGAGTTTAAATATGCTTACACTTGTTATTTCTCCTTGATTTTTTGACCCTGTGTCACAATAAAATGACTTTTTCCCCAGATACAGTTTTCCACTTAGTTTATTTTGCCTGATATTAGTATAGCTACCCTGCTTGCTTGTGGTTTCTATTTGCATGGAATATTTATTTCCATTCCAGTACTTTTAGTTTTGTTTCCTTAAAGTCAAAGTAAGTTTATTGTAGACAAATTATAATAGGGGCTCAGATTTTATGATTCATTCAGGTCCTCTATCTCTCTGTGTTTTCATTTGATAACTTAGGATATTTACGTTTAAAATAATTACATGTAAGGACTTACTAGTACCATGTTGTTAATTTTTTTCTGGTTGTTTATTCCTTTCGTTGTCTTCCTTTTTAATTTGATACTTTTCCTAGTGATATATTTTGATTAATTTCTCCTCTTTTTTATTTACTTTTTTTTACTTTACCCATAATTATCATGAATTTATATGAAATACATTACATTATAACCATTTGTTTTATTGTAATAACAACTTAAATTCAATTACATGCAAAAACTCTACATTTTCACTGTCTTCTCCCATACTTTGTTTCTGATGTCATAATATATTTTTATATTTTGTCTCTATTACACTATTAAGTAGTGTAACTATAGTTATTTTGCATTACCGTTATACTTATCTTTACCAGTGAGTTGTATGCTTTCATTTTTCTTTGTGTTATTAGTTTGTGTACTTTCATCTCAGCCTGATAAACTCCTTTTAGCAATTTCTTGTAAGGCAAGTCTACTAATGAACACCATCAACTTTCATTTGTCTGTGGAAATTTTATCTGTTCTTTGTTTCTGAAGGACTTCTTTGCCAGGTAAAATTCTTTTTATTGGTAGCTGTTTTGTGTGCAGGTTTGTTCATAAGTTTCTTTTAATTTTTTTCTGTTTTAGCAATTTTAATATATCATTACATACTCTCCTAACCTGACAGGTTTCTGCTGAGAAAGCAATTGGTGTTGATCAAAGGTTTCTTTGTGTGAAATGGGTTGTTTCCCACTTGCTGTTTCAAAATTCTGTCTTTGATATATGATAATTTGCTTATATGTCTCAATAAAATCCTCTTTGATTTGAAAATGTTTGAGGATTTTTGAGCCTTTGGTCCCTGAATGTTGTGAAGTTTTCTTTTATTATTTCTTTATATAAAATTTCTGAGTTTTTCTCATTTTTCTCCTCCGAAATATTGATAGTTTGTATGTTATTTCTCTTGATGCTGTTCCATAAATTGTATATACTTTAATTACTCCTTTTAATCTTATTTATTTTTTCTCCAGTAACTGGGTAATGTCAAGTAACTTGTTTTCAATTTACACATTCTTTCTTCTGACTGATAAAATGTACTGTTCAACATTTCTGTTATATTTTTCATTTCATTTATTGGGTTCTTCAATTTCAAAATTTGCTTGGTTCTCTTTTTCATCATTTTTATCTCTTTTCTTGTTCATTTATGTTTTGATTTCAATGGGGTTTTAATCTGAATTGTATTATAACTCTCTTAACTTCTTTAAAGCAAATATTTTGAGTTTTGTCAGTTATTTGGTGGTTCTCAATTTCTTTGCAAATTGGCTATTTGAAAATTTTTCTGATTGCATTTTATTTTCTTCCTTTTTCTTTTCTTTTTCTTCTTCCTTCTTTTGCTATGCATGTGTGTGTGTATATATGTGTGGGTATGTGTGTATTCCTTGAAATCTTGTGCTTCTGTCTTCACATTTGAAGACAGTTACCTGAACCAGACTTTACTGACTGACTTTAGTTGGGTAGCAGCTTCACCAGTCAACATGACTAGGGATTCTGTGGCTGGATGTCCTTATTCCCAAACCAGTACTACTTCCTGGGTGGGGGATTCTTAAGCTTGCATATATTTTCTTTCTATATCCTACAAACAATTCAGATTCTAAGATGCTTATGTATATTTTATCTAGGGAAAATCCTTGACATTCATTTTCTTAATTCTTCAGAGTTGAGTTGACTGACTGTACATGCTCATGAGCCATATGCAAAGGATTAAACTCAACATTTGGGAATTGGAATTGAAAAGAGGGAGGCTGGCCACACATATGTTGTGTGTTGGATGCAATATACAGTACATAGGGGGTGCCAGTGGACCAGTTGGGATCTGCAAGCAAGGTCATCCAACCATCTCATGTGTAGGTCTCATGATGAGATCCAGGATTTAACTAGTAGGATATGCATTCCTTTGCTGTATTCTTTGTGCTGGTTCTGTGACTCCACTCTTTGCTTTCTTGGTTCATGTGCTACCAGTCACTCAGCTCTTAATATTCTGTCTGGGGAAAGAAAGAGATGGACCTCTTAGATAGTGTCCTGCATAACATGGAAAGCTGGATGCTTACTTACAATGCTCTCACTTTCGCTTATGGAAGAAATTCTGGGTCAAGAAGGTCCCTTGGCATAGAACTGTGCTCTTTCTGGGAAAAGGTAAACAGTATAAAGTGAAGCGGTTCTTTTTACCCACTTCAGTGTCTGTTCTTGGAATTTTTCATTCCAAAAGTATATTAAAACTTCTCTGCTTGATTCCCAGACTTCACAAAGTTACTTTATTCAATGTGTGGTTGTCAAAATGGGTATACTCTGGAGAGATGATAGTAGAAACTCTTATTCCACCATGTTGTACCACTCCTACTTTTAGAAAAATAGGTAATAATAGACACTAATTGGTTGAACTAACTGAGATGAAACTAGTTTATATAACAGATTTGTTAACCCATTGTTTAAGTCATTGTATGCATAAAAGCTAAATCCCATATAACAAACACTATTTTAAGTAATTTTAGTGTAATTGTGCAGTATATATCTCACATTTAACCACATATTTCTTAAACCATACATTAAACCATTTATTTTCAAATTGAATACTATATTTCTTTCATATATACTTGGTATGTTCATCATTTATGCTCAGCAAAGATAACATTGACTTTTTATATATATCAGTTCTGAAAATCTTTTTTCCTATATTTTTAAATGGTGCATTGTAGTTGTAAATAATGATTAAATTTTTTTTGTTAAATATCTGTACATGCACATAATATAATTTGGCCAATATTATTTTCTAGCACCTTTCCCCTCCCTCCCAATCTCCCACACTTTGGATTTTTTCCTTAAGTGATCTCCCCTTAATTTTCATGAAATCCATTCCCACCTTTTTTTTCCTTTTCTCTCTTTAGGTTCTACATATGAGAGAAAACATGACCCTTGACCTTATGAGTTTGACTTATTTCACTTAACTCAATGGTCTCTAGTTCCATCCATTTCCCTGCAAATAGCATAATTTCATTTGTGTATATATACCAAATTCAATTGTGTTTAAATAACAGTTTCTTTATCCATTCATCCATTGTTGGACACCTAGGCTGGTTCCATAGTTTTGATATTATAAATCATGCTGTTATAAATATGGGTATTCATGCAGAGAGTCTTTTAACTCATTATTTTAAAATGAAATGAAAAAATACTCCTCTTTTCCCATTTGACTAAAATAGAACTTAGCATTTTTAATGTACTTAGTGAAGGTATTCGGTTTCTTTAAAAAGATCTTGATGGAACTATAAATCTGTAAGTAGCAAGTGAAATAATATGAGATAAATAGATATTTTAAGCTATTTTAGGCATATAGCAATTAAAATAAAAAGCTAAAACATTGCCATATTTTCTCATTTACCATTGCAAAGTAAAAAAGAAAATGGAATGATCATCTCTCTTCTTTCAAAAATGAGTAAAGAAAAAACATGGATTTACCTATGGTTTGTTGTTGTTGTTGTTGTTGTTGTTGTTTGTTTGTTTTTTTAGAGTAGCTTTTAGGCCAGTTTTTTTAAAAAAAATATTTAAAATTATATTTTTATTGTGGCACAGAAAGAATACATTGACACTCCTCTGATCAAATGAAAACAACAGGAAGAATGAGAATCTGTCACTGCAGTTTATGAAGGAGTGAACTGTAAATGCAAATCGCAATGTGGGATGAGTGGCTATCATAGGGAATGGGTGTACAGGGTGGAGAAAGGAGTCTTGAGAAGATGCCTAGGTCTGCGCCTCAGATGAACAGAGCATTCTCTCTAAAAGTGGCACCATGGTAGCTGGAATTAAAGTTCTGTAATTGAAATAAGAGGTTTTGGAGTACACAGGCTGACTACTAAAGTTTATTGGGTAGGTCCATACTACTTGGCATTATGTAGTGTTAGAAAAAGGCATCATGTACTGATGTGATACTTTGAAAAGCTTTGCCTGACATTGCAGCATGACTAAGAGAGACGTGGCTTTTGTGAGCTGCCCTAACAGCTGCCCCACTTTGTTATTGGAGAAAAATGGTAAATCAACCCTCTCTCTCTCTCACTCTTTCTTTCTCTCCCTTTGTCAGTCTCTGTAGGTTTCATTCTCTTGCCAGCTTTCACATAGACAGACAGATGTTGTTATAGTTTGGATATGAGTTTTCCTCCCTCAGACCCTGTGTTAATGCAAAAATATTCAGCAGTAAAGTGATTAGGTTAGTCAAGCTGTGACCTAGTCAGTCCATTCTAATTTTAATGGACTGATTAGGTGGTAACTGTAGGCAAATGGGGCATGACTGGGGGAGGTAGGTGACTGGAGACAAGCCCTGAAAGTGTTCAACTTCCCTGCCACACTTTTCCCCTTCCCACTCTGTTTCCTGCCTGCCTTGAGCAGAGCAGCTCCCCTCCACTACACCCTTCTGCCATGATGTTTTGCCTCACGTTGGACCAGGAGCAGTGGAGTTGGTCTACCATGGGCTGAACATCTGAAACAAAAGGCTGACCTGCACAGATGTGCATAGGGATAAGTAATATTCACATCATTTCTGTGACTTGAAAATAAGAATTCAATCTAGTGATTCTACAACATGTACAACCAGAAAAATGAGACATCATACTCCATTTATGTATGAAGTGTCAAAATGCTTTCTACTGTCATGTATAACTAATTAGAAAAAATAAAAAAACAATTCAATTCATTGAAAACAATGAAGAATAAAGACTAAAATATTTCTACAGATGAATTTGTGAAAAAATATTATGAAACAGTATAAATATTTTAGCAAAAATAATGCCCTTTGAACTATAAATGATAATTAAAAGAAAGATAAATGGTTTAAAGGGTGAAACACTAAAACAATATAAATAAACTTTAAATAACAACAAAGATACGGAAAAAATGAATGAAATGAAGTTAACAACTATAACAAAAGAATAATCACTATTGAAAACAGTGACATAAAAATAATCCTGAAAAAGGAATAAATTTAAATTTAAAATCTTGAATTAAAAAATGTTGTTTATAAAATTACAGATATGAAAAACAGGCCAAAAAAAGAGAGAACATATGGATAATTAAAGCCACAATAGAAGGATAACCAACTGAGACACAGAAAAAAAATGTCATTTAAGAAAATTTCCTGATTAAAAAAAGAAGTCTAAAATATACAAATTGATAGGGAAATTTATTTCCCAAGAAAAACTGATGTATACTGCCCTGGTGATATATTCTGATAATATTATAGGACTCCAAAGGTAAAGGCAGAACTTCAGTGGCATATAAATCAAAGTTTTAAAAGTCATAGTCATTGAAATGACAGAAAAAGTAGATTAGCTTCAAAACTCTCCACAGTTGCATTCAAAAATTAGAAGACAGCTAACAACTATGTACATTGTTTTTATTTTCTCTTCAGTCACAACTGTCATGCATGTTCAAAGTCAGTTGATAAACAAATATTTTTAAGCAAAAAGAGTTTAGGTAATTAAGTCTCACTGAAAAGAAAAACTGAAAAATTGTGTTCACCCAATAAAGAGACAAATGGGAAATTAGTCAAAGGTCATGCGATGAACACAGAATCCATTCTAAGAGGAACACAAAGAATAAACATTTGTGTAAAGCCAGTGAGCATTACATTCAGCATCCGTCACCACACATGCACCTTCCAAGGTGCCTGGTATGAGTGTTTAAGGGCCAGCAGTTCCTAACATTGTCTTTACATGTTCGTGTATTTTAAAGTCTGTCATCAAAGCATACTTTAACCACTAAGGGTTAGCACTTCACTTCTACTTCAGTTTCACTTTTGGCTTCTTTCCCCTTTGGTTGGAAAAGCCACAGACAATTTCTGAGAATGAATTAAAGAGAAATTGACTTGGGGACATTTTAAGATGAAGTTTAATGTTCTATATTCATGTGATTACTCATTTCCTCCAGACTGTGGTGGAAATGTTGGATTCCTACCTCTCACTCTAAGCAGGGTCAAGTTACAATCTCAAGTTAGTAAAACCACAGTTCCTAAGACAGTGTGAATGATTAAGCACCAGAAGTGGGTGGATGGCAAAAGCAAACAGGTTTGAGTGGGAGAGAACTAGATTCTAGTTCCTGGAAGATCCCCATAATTATCAAACATTCTACCAACAACAAATCAAAAATGCATGTTTTCTCACATCACAAATATGTTCAATAGAAAGCATATATAATTAAAATGCATGTTATTCATTTTTAACAGTTTTGATAGGAATCATGTGAAATGGAAATCTCTTCTGTGTGTGTACAGAATTAATCTATATCAATGATACCTCTGTGAATAGGTTACTTTGGGCAGTCACCTCAGATTGAAACTTACTGTCCTTGAGGACACCATGCCCCTATGTCAGAGGGCACCAGATAAAATCAATGGGAAACAGTCTCCAATGCAACAAAGTATAAGTGACAAATGGGTTAATAGGTGTTTTACTTAAAACAGAGTTTAATCAGAAAGCAAGAAAAATTTTGAATTTTCTGAAGCCTTGTGCTGAAATACATTCAGATAAAGGTAATATTAAACTTGCTAAGTATCTCATAAATTTACATACCAAATTATAAGTTATAAATTCTAGGAAACAGAACAAATATTTTTGTTTGTGGTATGGAAAATAATACAAAATCATTGTCATATGAAAAGGTGATCAAATAGCATACAGGCAGATAACAATAGAAAGATAAAAGCATTATCCTTTACTGTTAATGACACTGTAAGGTTTCCCTAGTGTGAAGTTCAATGTGGAGTGTTGAATCGACTGGATTAAGGAATACATATAAAATTGAAATGCATTGTTTCTGGTGTGTCTTCCACAGGAGACTGCCTGCCATGTGACTGGGTGCAATGAGTGGGGAAGAACTACCCTCAGTGCGAGTTGGTACCATCCAGTTGGCTTGGGGGCTGGATGGAACAAAAGCAGAGGAAGAGTGAATTGATATCTCTCTCCTGGTGCACAGATATCTTCTTCTCCTGATTTGGACATCACAAATCCAGGATCTTCAACTTTTAGACTACAGAACGTATACCAGTACCTCTTCCTCCCACCATATTCTCAGGTCTTTGGTCTCAGGTCAAGGGTTACACCATTAGCTTACTTCTGTCTGGCACAGACTGAGACACACTACCAGAACCCCAGAGTTTCTAATCTGCAGATGGATTATCATGGGGCTTCTCTGTTTCCATAACCACAGGAGCCATAAAACTCTCTCTCATATAATTTTTTATGAGATAGATATATACATATACTATCAGTTTCTAGACAATCCTAATACAACTAGATTTTGAGATATTTATATATATTTGCTTCTGACAATTCCAACTATTTATGATTTCTCAGTAAAAATATTATAATTTTATCCTATGTTTTTCAATCATAGTTTTGCATTATTATAATTAATGAGGGACAAATTATTTATGCTCTGAGCTCCACTGAACCCAGTTTTGCCCCTGGGTTCAAGAAAACAAAATCTTATATAATACAAATCATGACAATGTGGAAATAAACAGATGGTCAGAGTCTGGGTAAATTGACTGACTCCCCTGTTATTTTTGATAGGTGAGAGTCAATAGATTTTTTTAAAAAACGGATAACTAATTATGTTATTGAAAGTCACAAAACGGCAGCCAAAATATCTAATTAAAATTTATAATTGAAGTATCAAAAAATTAAGAAAGAAAAAAGCCATGAAGATGAAGAACAATGGTTTATATTTCTCTATTTCATGGTGTAAGGTCTCAGTAGTTATTAATATAATCAGGGAAAAAAGAAAGACATAGAGGCATAAGAATATTTTCTAAGGGCACATTTAAAATTCTTCAAATTATTTTCATATGTATTCATAAACTTCATGTAATTTATGACAATACTCATTTTGGAAGATGGGAAAAAGAATGCAGGATATTTACTAATTCATTGTAATTCATATTAGAGTGCTAATAAATACTCCTTGGGGAAAAGAGAAATTAAAGCTATAAATGAGAGAAATAAAACAGATTGAAAATTAACAAATGACAAACAAATAAGAGAAAGTGCACTTAATATAGAGACATTCATATATGAATAAACACTGAAAACTGAAAGTGTAACAAAATTTAAATTTTGAACAGACATTCCATGGAATTCCTTAGAGAATAAGATATAAATTTAATTCATTGGCACCATGTTATTAATCTACTTATTAAAATCTTAGTTTTTACAAACAAGAATGCAAGGTGCATTTTTTCCAAATTTATATAATGGACCTGATAAAAATAATCCCTGAGTGGACAACACTTTGCAATACTCTTGATAAATGTGAACTTGTAGAGATCCCTCCTTCCGATAAGAATGGTTAATTGTTTATGTATTTTATGTGTGTATATCAAAAAAGAATTATTTTATAAATAAGGATATTTTCTTAGTCTTCTCAGGGCAAAAGAAATTGGATTCTGTTTACAGTTAGAAAATAGTCAATTTCAGATATTTGACGACCCATATATTGAGCAAGGTAGATTGAGCTCTCACCTTGCTAGGGGTCTCGGTTTGAGGATTAAATGAATGACCATTTTGGAGCCAGAATTAGTCAATACTAACAGATACCGGACAACCACTGGGCAGAAGTAGAAGGATGCAGAGGTGATTTTTTTATTTCCCCATCTGAGCCTCAAAAAACACCGATTGCATCCATGACATACCCACATGGTGACTATCCTATCACAACAACTTTGAAACGTCCACATCAAAGTCAATGCAAACAGACAGAAAAATTCACCTTCAAAACTCTTGAAGTAAATCACAATCTGCAGGGTGATGCGTGGGAGCAGTTGTCTATTTATTTCCAATTACCTGAGAATAGCAAGAAAAATTTGCTTCCAATATTCTTGTACCCCAGCTGGTCCTCAGCTTTCTGGGATGTGACATTCAGGGTCATTAAAGATAGAAGCTGTTGTTTTCCAGGAGAACTGACTAAATGCTTCACTGTGCTGGGTGCTGGTGGCTCAGCTGCTACTTGCTCTGGTTGTACTTCAATTTCTCTTCTCATTTTAGACTCCAGTCTCCCCTTTTCCCATTATTCTGAGTAATGTATGACTCTGAATGATGTGTGTAATGGGAAACTGATGTTATGTTTGTACTTTATTGACACAGCTGCCCCCTGAAAGGGCTTAGCCTACATCTCTAAGTAGTGTAATTTATTGTTCACTATCCTCCACTTACCCACATATAATGGTAAATGAGAGAAAGAGTGATGAATTGTAATTTCAACTCTTTGCTCAAACACTTAAAAAGAATCCAAACCCCAGTCATTAAACTTCAAGCACACAGTTCTTTCTCCTAGAAGTTCAGGTCCTGAGATTTGTGGTCTATTTTAACACAATTGTGCACTGTATTTGAGGATCTGGTTTACCCAACCGCAGAATGACTTGAGGGACACATTCCCCAAGAGACAGAGGCTGTCCCTGAATATATCCCCACCTCTTTTGTTAAGGAAGTGGAGCAGTACATTGCTCCTTCCCCTCAAACTACGAACTTTCAAATATCCTATAGTATCCCCACGGTGATGGTGACACTTTGGGAAAGTAAATTTTTTCAGTCAGTGTTATGGACATTGAATTTTTAGGCTTCCAGTTTTGTAGCTATGAATTATGATGGGTGTGTATCAACTGGCTCATGCTCATCAGCATCCCTCTGTCATGAGAAAATGAATTTCTGTTTTCTAGTTGATAATACTTTATATTAATTTTTTGTTTATATGCTTAAATATTTGTTTTAGAGCAGTTAACTTACTGACTTAACTGACTTAATAAAATAAGTGTATTGCACTTATTTTGTATTACAATCAACCTTGGTAATCAAAAGTCTAAGTTCAAGCATTGTTTCATGTTTTGCCAGAGATTAAAACAACAAAAATATGTTATCTCCATTTGTGTGTTGAGGGGTGGTTGGTCCAAGAAATTGTAATGAGGACGCATACAACAATATTCTTATAGTTTAACATATAACAAGCTAAAATTCTGCTGACTATTAGGAGATGATATCTATCTGAAATGAGTATAGGTGTGGGGGTTGTGTGCATTTGTACTTTGTTTCATAAACAAATACATCTACATAATAATTTGTATTTTTTGTAAATTTTGAAGTATTGGAATGAAAACACAATATGTTTTGAAACAAGACAAAACAAAAGAATCTTATCTGAAAAATCCTGCTTGGAAATGAGACAATGGAAATGAAATATTATGTAAATTATAATATACCACACATATGGTACTAATTGCTGATTTTATTGTATTTGTCGTTATAATTATTAGGGCATAGTAAAATGATCATTTTCTAATGGAATAGTGGGTCACTTCTTTAAGTAGTTTGTCCAGATTTTAAATTGTGCTGAATTAGGATGATATACTTTAGAAAATGAGTTCATGACTCCTGTTTAGTACCTCAAATCTGGATTTAGAGAAATTAAATTTTGGAGGTGCAATGTGATCTTCACAGAACTATCTTGGCTATTTTCCAGTAACCTTTTTTCCAGGTAAATATAGGTTAAATCTTGGTACCTTCCCACATGTAATGTGTAGAAATTCCCAACATATTGTCAGGGTACAACCTAGTCTACTTTTATTAAACAAAATTATCTGATTATTTTCAATGAAAAATCTATTTTTCAAAAATGTGATCAAACCATGAATTCCTCTAGTAAATTCATGTGTTCAATGAATGCTTACTATATATATAAATATTTATTATTATTATTGTTATTGTTATTATTATTATTTTGGGGGGGAGTGCCAGCGATTGAACTCAGGTGCACTCGCACAATAAGCCACATCCCCAGCCCTATTTTGTATTTTATTTAGAGACAGGTTCTCACTGAGTTGCTTAGCACCTTGTTTTTGCTGAGGCTGGCTTTGAATTTGCAATCCTCCTGCCTCAGCCTCCTGAGCTGCTAGGATTATAGGCATGCACCCCTGCGCCTGGCCAATATATTTAGTATTACTCTGTGTAAGGCACTGAAGTACCACTACCAACATAACTGCAAACAAATAGACATAGTTTGCCTCCCTGATATATTAGGTTCAGTGAAGACACAATTAAATTCCCAAATAAATATTTAAACTCTAGTCATTACAAATGCTGCTAGGGCAGAAGGAGATAAGACAAAGTGGATGATTGGTGAAGTTAGAGGAAGAGAGGGGATTGGTTAAAATAGGTTTATGTAAGAAAGAAAACAAATTAAGAATAAGGAGTCAGGTAAGAAGGGGAAATCATCAGGGATGCAAGTCCTGAGTCAGGCCAGGTGTGGAGTGCTTAGATTAGCACAGAAAGGTAGAGAGGAACTGCTTTCATGAAAGCAGACCAAAGATTTTCAGTGTTGTATTTGGAGACATGAAAATACCTGGGGATTACTAAGGAAACTTGCATTAACTAAACAGTGTAGAGATGGAAGTTGGGGTGGGATGAGGGTAACCTGTGTTAACTGGGAAGGAGCATGTGGTGGAAGTATAGGTAGGAGAAGGTGAATGTATTTCCACTGAGAAAATGCCTGTTTATCTAGACCAACATGCCAGTCTGCCCTCTGATTCTCTGGTGTAGGTGATAGAAAAGTGTCAGCTTCAGTTGAGACCTGATACATTTAGCATAATAATGACAGATTTCATTTTAGAGTGAATATGGGGAATGATGGGAAAATACTTCAATACTACCTCCAGGGATTTATTGATAAAGTGATACATCAGTGTAGTACTGACATGGGGGTACTGAAGGAATGTAACCAAAAGGAATATAACCAAATGTGGAGTCAGTTCAAAATTTGCTTTTGCAACTGGGTTTAGCTTGAGATGCCTCTGAGCTCTCCCAGTGATGCTGGAAATTTGAATCTGTTTCTTGCAAACTCCTGCAACAGGAAGTCTAGGGTACTGTAGGGCACCCTGGACCTTATCTGTGCCCCAGACTGTCTTCTGAACATATATGGCTTCTCTCATCCTTATGGTAATATCATGATCACTAGGTGGCCATCCATGTCCAGTTTCACATCCACATTACAAATGGGAAGCAAGAAGGAAAATGCACAGGAGGAAAGTGCTTCACAAGTAGCAGGAAAGTTCATCTTTTCCAGAAATCATGTTTAGATTGCCAGTTATATCTCCTAAGCACTAAGGGAATATGAGTAACATCTTTAAAAAGATCTGGATAGATTATTGTCCTAAACATTTTTATTAATTCATTCTTTCTTTCCTCTAGTTAAAAAAAAGAAAGAAAGAAAGAAAGAAAAATGAGGGAATTGGGTACTAGTTTGGGGCAGAATGTCCAGATACATATTATCTTGAAGGACACTGACTCTCTCATGTGTGCTGGAAATTAGGTCAAGTGAGTGTTATCTGTAGAGAGCTGCTTTCTTGCATGCATGCCAAGTTCCTTGGGATGCTGGTCATACAGGGACACAAAGGTAGTGAAGTCACTGTTTCCATAACCTAGCTTATAAACTGCTTTCCCTGTGGTAACTGGCATGGATCAGAGCATTGTGGGGAGGGAAGTGCTTGTCCAGCAGGCTGCCACTGGAAAAAAACATCAAGAGGGAATGGATGTGCTATTTCTGGTGAAGTGCTAGAGGCACTGAATGAATTGAAGGTGCACCTGTCCAGCCCATCACCATTGAATCTTCCCAGTAAGCATTTCTCAATAAATGTTACATCTCACTTCCCATGTGCAGGTGTCTTCTTTGGTCTCTGAACATCCTATCCCACTGCTATCCCTATTTGTGGATATACAAATGCTTACCTGTGGGAGAAAGAACCCCTGTCTCTTCCTGCTGTGTGCTTTCTTAGCCCCTGAAACTTGAGCAGTTATTGAACAAACACCTGCGGAATAGACGAGCAATACTGAGATTCCTTATGTTTGTTTTGCCATCCTTTCTTTCTTGCAAGGAGGATTCATGTGAGAAGAATGAACTGAAATTGAACTATATTGTAAGAAGGCACAACAGATCTATGAACACCCTGATAAGACTTTTGGATTTTAATATGGAAATCTTTAAAATTATTGAAGGATTTACACTTGTGCAAGTCTGAGCATATTTACTGTTTACAAAGGATGCTTTTTAAACAAGATGTAGGTTTGGAGGTGGTGAGCCAGTTGGAAGTTAAGAACTCAAGATCTGCAAAAGAAAAGGCAAAATATATGAATTCTTAGACGCTATGGGTGAATAGGATTTGGGGGATATGGAATTCCCATATTCTTTATTAAGGTCTAACTGAATTTTTCAAAAATAACATAGTTTTTCACCATTGTTTCTGTGAAAAGCATGATTCTAAATGCTTTTCTTATCCATATAATCTGTTTGTCTTCTCTCCCCAGCCTTTTAAATGAAATAACATACAAATAATGAAGCACTGCAGGTTCACACCTAAGTTCACACACATGGCATCTGGCTGAACTGGGATTTAAACTCAGATTTCTCTACTATGAGTTCTCATGAGCTCATCCTATCTTCTGGTAGTGAGGAATGCTGAATTGTAGCTTTGGTTCTTCCTGCATCCTAGTATAGGCACTGAGAGTCTACCTTTCTAAGTGAGCCTATCTTCATTCACTTCCTGTTCCCATTCCTTTCTCACTGTGTGAACATGGACAATTTGTTACCAACGACTCATTGCTTTAATTTCCATCTTTGCCAGATCATTGTACCGAATTCATACAGCTGATACAAAGATTAAATGAGTTAATATTGGTAAATCTTTTCTCCAAAGTAAGCATAACACATAAATAGAATGATATAGCTATTTATTAATTAAAATGACATTTTTCCATTTGCTCTGTGAAATTTGTTCCTCATCCTATCAGATATTCTTTTTTCAGGCAAATATGCAAAATTGATCTTCCATTTGATTTTATCATCTCATTGTTTTTCCTTTCAACATTGACTTCAATTTCTTAATTTACTTATTTGCTTTCTAATACACAAAATATTCAGCACTTGTCTACAATTGGCTACTATTATGAAAGTTTGATAATCATGCTTTCATTTACTTTAATTGCTCATGCAATAGAGAAGAACAATTTTTGTATGTTGGATGATTCCAATACGCAACTAACATATATATAACTATTACTTTGCTTTACTCCCTCTGTTGGTAGATATAGTGTCATTTTTTTTCTCATAAATTGTCTTATAAAAGCAAGACTCAGAGAGAAAATAAGAAGCATAAGAGAAACAAACGTGTTTCATTGCTTGGGTTTTACTTGTAACAAACAGAAAAAAGAAGTTATCCCTTCTCTGGCTGAAGCAGTTTTAGTTGAGCTCTGAAAATTGCACTTTACGTGGACTATTGCCACTATTGAAAAGTTCATTGTTTTGCCCTCCTGTGCCAGAAAGGATGTGTTTGCTAAACCACTCTAACTATAAGGAAACAGTACACAAGACTACCTGAGGCAAGCCTGGAGGCATAGGGACGGATGTAAAAGCCAGGCAATCTGTCTAGCACTGCATTTCAACACTCTCAGCTTCGTTGCAACAACTTAGGATTTCCTCACTTACTTGGATCCGATATGGGACAGACCATTGTGCTTCCATCATCTCCAAAGCTAAGGGATCCAAGAAAATGGTAAGTTTCTCCAAAGTTCCGGGGGATTTTTATTCCCAAGCAGTATCTATCTGGAGTTAGGAGAATGTTAGATGCATGACTGAGACTCTATAAATAGCTTCATACAATTATGGTCTTGAATCATTCTCTTCCCTTGTTGGCATCTATTGGTGCTTTTTCATCTTGGATTATGTCTCCATGGTGACACATGCAAACTACAACACTATAAAGAAATTTAAAATATACTACATTCACAAAGAAGGAAGATGGAGAAAAAGAAATAGATGCAAAATAGGGAAAAAAAGCTTTCTTCTTTTGTATTCATAACCCTGACTAACATCAAATAGTTGATGGGCTTCTTACATATCAAGTACTTCTCAATTCTATGATCTCTAACTAGATGTCCTATAATTCAATTAAGTTCTAACACCAATTACTTGGCACTAGCTAGTATCAGTTCCCACCAGTTAAGGGCTCAGTCCCCTTAAGACTAGTCCCTGTTTAGATGCCAATTCCCAAGTCTAGGCTTCTGGTGCTTCTGATCAACTGGCATTAAATCAGGAGTTCCCTTAACCTCTTCCACAGGGTTCAGTAGTTTCCTAGAATGCCTGACATAACTCAGAAAAACATACAACTTATATTTACTGGTTATTTATGAAGGATGCAACTCAGGAACAGTCAAATAGAAAAAAAAAAAATAAGCAGAGAAAGGTAGGGAGGAAGAGGCATCAGCTTCCAACCTCACATCAGGTGTGCCTCCCTCTGATGCCTCCATGCGTTCATCAATTTGGCAGCTCTGCAAACCCAGTTTTGGATTTTTGTGGAGGATTCCTTATATAGGCATATTTTACTATATTGGAAATTATCTCAATCTCTAGTCCCTCTTCCTCTCTGGAGGTAAGGGTGGTTCCAGAAAGTATCAACCCTCTAAACACATATCCCATGGCAAAAATCCTTCCATTTTTCAAGGCTTTCAAAAAGCCATTTCATTAACAGAAACTCAGGTGTGTTTAAAAGGGACTAATTACGAATAAAAAAGGATCCCTATTATCTCTCTTGAGCTCTCTCAGGAACCCAGGATAACAACCAAATACAGCAACAAAATAAGTTCCTTTACCTCTTATTGTTTAGGAAATTACATTGACTTTATGAGCTCTACCCAATAGCTTGGAATGCAAACCAAAATACTGTAGATTGTTGTTTTATCACACTTTTAGAAATGTAATGACTTGGACATTTTTGTTAACTAAGAAGAGAAAACTAAACCTCAAAGCACAAAAGAAATTCTTGTCAAGCAGACCAATGATGCCTCAGCAAAGAGACTGTAGAGTAGAAGATGGAAAGTTTTGAGTACATGCTTGCATGGCAAGATTTTGTGTTTTCTCCAATGTGAAAATGAGAAAATTGTAGTTGAAAGACGAAGAGTGTTATAGTGAAGAATTTGTTTGAATGGGAGACAGTCACTGAATGGTTAATATTATGAATAATATTGAGATGTAAATATTGGAATAAAGGGACAAATACTGAGTCTTGAAGAAAGTGCCCGTCAGCCACTGAAATGCACAAAGCACCTATAAATAATTGAAACACCTAAGCCACATTCCCTTGGCTATATCCTTGACCCCTGCTCTTGTAACATGACAGTAATATAAAAATACAGAGAAAACTGGTGCAAAAGGGTGCAGCTCCACCCTGCTTCCACTTCTAGTCCAACGCATAGCACCTGCCCTTTATAAATACTAACACTCCACACTATTGGGTTGCTGTCTTTTTCTCAGGAAATAGCCTGTATACTCTTTTGAATGGCCTTTATCCCAGAGGTCTTTTTCTTTAGAGAGTGTTTCCATTCTTCCTTGAATGGGTATCTACTTTCCTAACTAAACCTCCCTCTATGACTTTTATGGTACTTGCTAAAATTTTTTTTCTGAAAATGCCAGGAATCCCCATTGTTCCTAGATCAAATCCCCTCTTCTCTCTGGAAACTCCTCAGGTCCTTCTTGGGAAATATGTCTTCTCCTATGACAAATGCCATATTCAAAGTGGAAGTATAGCACTTAGTTCTCCTTTATTCCAAAGCAAAAAATGTGAGATTCTAAAACCCTGTTCCTACAATATGGAGGCTATTCTACTTTTTTTTTTTTTTTTTTTTTTTTTTTTTTTTTTTTTTTTTGCAGTGCTGAGGATTGAACCCAAGGCCTTGTACTTGCAAGGTGAGCACTCTTACCAACTGACCTATCTCCCCAGCTTCTGTCTACTTTTTGAATGTATGTCTAGGTATCATATTTTGGAGCCTCTCCTGTGCCTATCTGAACAAATGAGAGAATAGGAAAGAGATGGTAAGACCTATAGAAGAAAGAGGCTTCTTCATTCTGCAAGAATGAATAATTTTCACCCAAACAGTTTACTTCAACTGAAAAGGTATCCAGGATTGAGCCACACCTCATCTAAAGGAATCACCCCCATGTTGAAGTGATCTCACCAGCAAAACAGGCTGAGGACTTTCAAAGTTACAATACACACTTGCCTCCTCTACTCATTGCAACCAGATCCTACTTAATATTGTGTTGTAGAGAGGGAAGGAAAAGAGATGCAATTTGTGTTTAAGATTAAAGTTTTAAACTGGCTCAAGGTTTTATAGGTGGATCAACTGGAAAGTTATGGATTCTGCCCAAGATGTCAGGAAAAGACAGGAAAGGAAGATTTAGCAGAGTAATGTTGGAACCAGTGCTTGGGGAAAAGATTCATATTTATATCCTGCTGCATAATTTAGAGTCATCAATAAACTGGTGATATATAATATGTATAATACATATGTAGCAAAAATTAATCTTAAGTCTTCTTGTTTATTGAATATTTACTTTGTTTATTTTCACTCTCCTTCCACTAGATTATAAACTTCATTACTATCCCAAGAAAATAAGTGAATTTTATAGCCATGTTGCATTAAATCAGCCTAACAATTGTAAAATATAAAAAGCAAATTTTCTCAATCTATCAATGTTTGTTATTAGACATTTAAATTTCCAAGAACCTCCCAGTCCTATGCTGTCCTGAAACTCAGTAATTCAATTGCTCATTTCCTCATTTATTCACTCAATAAATATGTATTTGACTTCATACACATTGCAGTATTGTAGGTAATGTGGGAACTGCAGGCATACTTAAGAAACAGCTTTTTCCTAAAGAACATAAAATCTGAGCAGGGCTGACATGATGGAATTCAATAAATCAGTCTAGAAGAAGGTGTAAATTGTGGAATGAAGTTGTGTTTACACATGCCATTAGCCTTTTAGAAGACATAGGTTGGAGAAATACATTGTTATCCTGAACGCAGTAACAGATGTGTGGAGTGTGAGAAGGTAGAAGGAGATGATTTTACTGCCCGATGATGAAGTGAAAAATAAATTATGAGTCATTAATGAGATTTGAAGCCCTCTCCAAAAATTTATCCACTATTTGTTGGTTCTGATGAGGGTGACCTAGAACACAGGACTGAGATAAGTCTGACTTAACTAGATCAGCAGAGGTTACCAGCTGCCTGCATAGGTACATCTGAGGTCAAGGCTGACCTTAGAAAAGTGGAATGAGACTGAGGACTCAGGTTGGTTGAGTTGCAGGGAGTGGAAGTACATAGAAACAGAAACAGGCACTTGTATTCTTCCTTTTCCCATTTACTGTTATAAATCTGAAATTATTATCCTAGTCATAATATTTGCAATATGATTAACATGATTTTAGAATTGTGCTGGGGCTAATAAATGGAGAACAGTGATTCTAACCCAAACTTCCTTAGCTGACTGGTTTGCATTGAGAAATTTAAAGGGCTATGGAGAGCAGTTTCTGTCCCCATGGTATAATCCAGGAAATGTATTAATATGAGATTATTACATTTGACGTAAACAGTAGGGGCCAGTATTCATGGAGCTCTCAACTTGTACAGTCTTGTGGCTCAGCCACTGGAACATCCACAATGTGAACAAACTGAATTTAAGATCTTTTCATGTTGCTTTCACCCTTAAGAAAAGCCTTATAACTGCTGATCAATATGCTGTGCAGGGCTCCTTCCTGAAACTGCTGGATAATTTTTACTGCAGTTATAATTATAACATTTACTCATTTTTTGGTGTAATTACTGATGCTCACAGTAGCTCTACTTGAATATTTCAAAATCATTTGAATATTAATTTAAAATATATTTCTTGTGTTTATTCTTCTTTTATTTTTAGGTGAGACTACAGTTGCCTTCTTTTTAAATGGAGTCAAAGGATTGCCACTTCTCAGAAGCCCCCTCTGACCTTTGTCATCAAATAATGGAGTCACAGCACATGAATCCTGTACTGTTCATATGTCACTGTGATGTTGTGATACAGTAATAAATATATATTTGTTCTTCATCCTGGATTCCTGGATCAGAGCTTCTAAGACCCTGATAACTTTCTGAGTGATAGGGGTGACAGGAGTGTCTTTTTTTATAGTATTTAGTTTATAGCCCTGATTCTTGGCATGGAGCTCCTAATGCCTTTGAACTTCCCTGAGTGATATAAACAAAAGAAATATCTTCCATTATTCATAATGAACCATTTGCAGCCACCTTTGATAATGAGGTGACTCTTAGATAATATGAGGAATTAATTGTATGGTTTGAGAGTTGGAAATTGAGTTTTAGGGTAGAGAAACTGAGGATTGAATGAATCTCCAATGACCAATAATTTAATCATCTTCCATACATAATAGAAACTTCATAAGAGCCTTAAACACAAGATTTAGTGTTTGGAAAGCTCTGACTCTGGTGACTATGTCCATGCACTTTTTGATTCTTGGTGACTATGTCCATGCAGTAGGAAGGTGATGTGACCCATTGCACAAGGACAGAAGCAGCTCCTGCTCTCCAGATCCTCCAGGCATTACCTCTGCACCTCTTCATTGTATCTTTTATAATAATGGTTCTAATAAAACAGTAATAGTAAATAAAGTTTTCCCTGGAATTCAGTGAGCCAATTTGTTGTGAAATTTGGACAGAAGTTTGAGGAACTGGGGACTCTCTGCACATGATTGACATCTGAAGCAAGGGGGCAGTCTTGTGAGACTGAACTTTTAAGGTTTCTAGGGTTTGAGCACAAAGCCAGGTGGAGTCCAAATTCAACTAAATCTAATGACACTTAGTTATTGTCTGCAGAGATATGGACAGTTTCTGTGTCTGGAAAAACCATTATTTGGTGTTAGACTTTTTTCCCATTTAGTCATTAATTACAGACAAAATTGCAAATTTCTAATATTGTTTCTCTTTTTATTAATGTATTTGTGTATCTCCTTATGAATTCAACAAAATTTTAAATTTCTTAGGAGTAAAGGTGGTAAATCATGCACTGCAGTGGTCAAGAAGCATACTTGCTATATTTCATTTTTAAAAATATTTTTATAATTCAATTCAGTACAATATGATCACTGTCCATTGAATCATTTTAATTTGAGGACAGAGAAAGTAATAGGTTGGTGATTTTCTTCTTGTCACTCTATTCGAGTAAACTTTATGTAATACAAATTGTCTACAACCTCTTTTTTCTTCTCCCACAAAATTTCAGTCACCTATTAGTAAATTTCTGAGTCTTTTCTGACCCATTTTCCATTCTCTTCAGTCTTGCACTCTTCCTTGAAACAGAGAAAATAATTGCTACTAATATATTAAACTCGTGATCATCTTCTTCAGATAAAATAGTGACTTAGTGACTCAATCCACAGTTATTCCTAATAGGAATTGGTTCTAATGTTATTTTATTGGGAAAACTTTTAATATCAATGAAATCCAACTGTATGCATACATACCTACTCTGCAACAGGGGTACTTAAACTCTTAGTGATCCTAGAAAATCTTTATTTAGAATGCTAAAATAAAGCTGTTTGGAATGGATTTTAGTTATTGGGCAACAATTTGATTAGCTTTTCACTGATTTTCCTCCTAATGAACACAGCAATGTGCACAATTAGAGAAGACTCTAAGAAATCTGGGAGTCAGGACCACGAGTAGCACATGTGGATTGCTTTTGACTTTAATATAATTTTGGTTCAGAGTAAATCATCTAGTTTAACACAGAAGCCTATGAGTACTATGAAAGAGGAAAAAATGACCCTATACAACATGTAACAGGTTGCTTATTCCTTTCAACTCTGATGATCTTATTTAGATCAAACCATAGGATAGCCTTTACACTATCCCTGTCCCCTCTGTGATGCATTCTTCTGGGGTATAAAAGAGGCTGATATGATACACAGTCTCACCTTAACTGCACTAAATAGTGCTTGGCAATTAGTAAAATTTCCACTTGCTTCTCTCTTTGAAGGAATAATTTCCATTCTGTAACAATTTAGTGTTTATTTTTCAATTGGCAATCAGGATTACATGCCTCAGGAGAAATGTTTGGACTTCAAAATGTAATATGACCCTAACATGAAGATAACTTTCTAAGTATAAAATGATTTATAGCTAATTTATAAAAGTATTGAAAAGTTCTTCAGGTGTTCTTGTGACATGCAAGGATCTTTCTCTGCTACTGATGAATCCAAATAGACCTTAAACAATTTGATCTTCTGATAGCTAATACCTGGTGATGAAGCCAAAATAATAGTTCAACTCTCAGATTCTAAGAAGAATTTTCTGATTATTCCACATAATTTGATCAAATTGTTATTTCTTCAACCACAGAAATATAAAGGATAAAACACAATGTTGGAAAGAATATGATAGTTCAATGTAACTTATTATTTAAAAGTTGATAACTAAAGTCTATATTAACATTAAATGGTTCATATAATTCACTTGTGTAAAATTGCCAAATCTTATTATTTCAGACATTAAAATAACCATAAGCACTCGGTGACTAATTCAGTCCATCAGCTGTCAATGTGGTACTGCCTTTAATGGTACAAGTGGTGAAGAATGTGGATGGGGGGAAAGATGGAGATGAAGTTTATTGAGGATCCTTTGTTTACCTGTGATTATCAAGTAGGAAGTGACAGATTTTACCCAACAACATATAAAAAGAGTCTTACACACAGCATCTTGTGATTTGCTGAAAATTACTGAGATGATAATGAACAGAGAATACCCAAAGTGCCTTTTTGATAATGAATGTGGTGCTTATTGACTGTTGCTAGCTGCCTCAATCATTGGTAGCTGTTTCTACATGCATTATCATATTTATTTCTCAAAGAAGATTTTGTTTGGTTTCTTATTTCCATGTTGTTTTCAATGCAACAGAGACTTAGAAATTCTAATTCTGAAACTTGACCACTGGTAAGTGGTGATTTAAATGTGCAGTTTAATCTATTATAACTCACATACTATGGCACATTATATGTCACCCACCCAACAAGAAGGAAATGAAATTGTCCAAAATTTTCAGAACTTTGGCAGAACAAAAGGGATAGACTGCTGACAAAGGGTGCAACATTTTAATAAGCCAAGAAAAAAATGTGATCTTTTGGTTTCTAAAAGAGATCATGTGAGCATATGGAAATATTTACATAGGATATTAGGGTTTACATAGATTTTTCAGATAAATAATTTTGTGTTGTTGATCCTATGCTTTCAAAGGTGATAAATAAAGAGTAACTTTTATTCCTTATATTTAGTTCCTTTTAAATTGGAATAGTAAGTATACGTAATTAATTTAGGAATTTGTTTTCTGTTCACCATCATAGTTTTCTTGGGCCACAGGTCTTCTCTACCAGAAAAGAACCAAAGCAATTAGTGACATGATAAAAAGAGCCCATCCTTTTGAGACTCATGTCAAATGGAGAAGTTTCTATCACCAGCAATTCAAGTGTGCGCACATATAAATTTCTAAGCACCCCTGTGTTTTACTCTCTTTCTCTTTGACACCATTTATGTGATGTGTCCTATAATATGCCAGGAACTAACTTAATAAAATGCTACTTCTATTTATTTACACTGTAAGTCCCTCAAGTAAACTTTAAGTCCTCAGTGGACAGAAATAGACCCTCTTTTGCTTCACTTAATGGTACTTCCTGTAATTCCGTTGCCTTGCTTGAAATATAATCCTATTTTGTGTACTAAGTTTCATTACCCTCCATTTTCCCTGCCTCCTTCACAAATAGGGTCTCATTATAGTTTTCTGAAGCTTCCTTACATTTTTCACCCCATTGATGTAAACGTACTGTTAGTCAATTCAACATTCAAGGTGAGTTCATAACACTGACATACAGAAGAGCATTATAGTATTTTCCATATCATTCTCAATCATATCCTCTTTTTTTTTTGGTGGCCAACGTTGTACATTGAAATATTCACAATGATGCATAGATCCTTTTCCTGAGAGGTTACAATGCAGGGTGAAATAAGAATACTTTCTGGTAATATATTACTTGTCACACAGTGATTTCAAAGCACTTTGTTAACAAAGAAAGATTATTACCATCAATTTAATGGGAACTGAAACACATAAGTTAAATTACTTTTTCAAAGTTGAACAGAAAGTAAGTTACTACATTATGAACATAATTCATATTCTTGTCATTATAGTGTTTAATTCTATCTACTGGAGCACACTTCCTTTCAGGCTGTCTTGTGTATAACAATTTACTGCCCACTTGGCAGAGCAGAGGCTCAAATTCATGGATATGAGAATCTGGCTGTATCTAGGCAGCCCCTGGGTTTATCTATGTGGCATTGACAGGATGGAACTGAAGTTCAGTGGTTTCACTACATTTAGAAGTACCCACATTGTCAAATGTCCATAGTTCCTTGTAAACAGATTGAATGCAGTCATTATTAAAATATGTGGAAAAAAATAGTTGTCAAAAATTTTAGAAAGATGGTTTGGTGATGTAGCTTAGTGGTAAATCTCTGGCCTAGCATGCACAGGCCTAGGGTTGAATCCCAACACCTCAAGCAAATGAAATATAAATAAGATAAAGAAAAAAAAATGAGCATTCATCCCATCATCTAAAAATCATTTCTGAACTAATGTTGGTCTTACCTCTTTTTATTATGGGACTAAGCCCACAAATGAACGAACATTTTAAACACTAGAATTATCATCAACCTAAAATCTGTACCTTTGAAATTTTGAACTTAATATTTTTAAACATTTTAAAATAATGAGGTCTTGGGGTTTAAGTTAGAGGTGAAATACTTGCCTAGCATGCTATGGCCTTGGATTTGATCTCCAGCATGTACACACACACACATACACACACCACTTTTTAATGAGCAATGTTTGAATAGAATGAGTGTACTTCTAATGGATTATTAATTTCATGTGTACATGTATGCATACATACACATTATTTTTTATTGAACTTTTCTTCTTTTGTAGGTACCTGGAATTGAACCCAGGAGCACTCTACTACTGAACTTGATCTCCCTAACCTTCTTTAATTTTTCATTTTGAGATAGGATATTACTAAACTGTCAAGGCTGGCCTCCAAATTGTGATCCTCCTGACTCAGCTTCACAAGTTGCTGGAATGATAAGCATATGACACTATTTCTGGACACCATTGACCTTTATTATTATTTTTTAAAAAACTTACAAAATCCTGATATACAAGCCCAATGATCAATATCTTCCTCTGGATTGTGCTCTTTTTGTATTGTTATAAGATCTCATAGTCAATCCTGAAGTAATTGAGAAATTGTTTATTTTTCTGTATAAAAATTGAGACTATATTTTAAATGTAGTAATTTATTTTGTTTGGAACTAGGAATGTAGCTTAGAGCACTTGTTTAGAATGAGCAAGACCCTGGATTTTTTTTTTTTTTTTTTTAATTTATTTTTTTTACGTTTACATAGGGTAATGATGTTTATTATATTTTTCCCCTCCCCCCCACCCCTCCCACCCCTCCCACCCCTCCCACCCCTCTTTTCCCTCTACACAGTCCTTCTTTCCTTCATTCTTACTGCTCTCCTTAGCCTAACTCTAAACCTAACCCTAAACCTAATGCTAGCCCCTCCCACCCCCATTATATGTCCTCATCCGCTTATCAGCGAGATCATTTGTCCTTTAGTTTTTTGAGATTGGCTTATCTCACTTAGCATGATATTCTCCAATTTCGACCATTTGCCTACAAATGCCATAATTTTATCATTCTTCATTGCGGAGTAATATTCCATTGTATAAATATGCCACAGTTTCTTTATCCATTCATCAACTGAAGGGCATCTAGGTTGGTTCCACAATCTGGCTATGGTGAATTGAGCAGCAATGAACATTGATGTGGCTGTATCTCTGTAGTATGCTGATTTTAAGTCCTTTGGGTATAGGCCAAGGAGTGGGATAGCTGGGTCAAATGGTGTTTCCATTCCAAGCTTTCTGAGGAATCTCCACACTGCTTTCCAGAGTGGTTGCACTAATTTGCAACCCCACCAGCAATGTATGAGTGTTCCTTTTTCACCACATCCTCGCCAACACCTATTGTTGCTTGTATTCTTGATAATCGCCATTCTAATTGGGGTGAGATGAAATCTTAGGGTGGTTTTGATTTGCATTTCCCTTATTACTAGGGATGTTGAACATTTTTTCATATATCTGGTGATTACTTGTACATCTTCTTCTGTGAAGTGTCTGTTCATTTCCTTAGCCCATTTGTTGATTGGATTATTTGTATTCTTCGTGTAGAGTTTTTTGAGTTCTTTATAGATTCTGGAAATTAGCGCTCTATCTGAGGTATGGTTGGCAAAGATATTCTCCCACTCTGTAGGCTCTCTCTTCACAATTCTGATAGTTTCCTTTGCTGAGAGAAAGCTTTTTAGTTTGAATCTATCCCAGTTGTTGATTCTTGCTTTTATTTCTTGTGCTATGGGAGTCCTGTTAAGGAAATCTGATCCTGAGCCAACAAGTTGAAGATTTGGACCTACTTTTTCTTCTATAAGATGCAGGGTCTCTGGTCTGATTCCGAGGTCCTTGATCCATTTTGAGTTGAGTTTTGTGTAGGGTGAGAGATTTGATACCCAACATGGCAAGAAAGAAAGAAAAAAATATATTATTCAATTTGGAGTATGTATTTTTATTGATGCAAAATTACATCAATCCAAAACTTTAGCATTGAAAAGCAGAATTAACATTTTTTTAACCATCTTTACTTGATTCTAACATATAAGCAGCATTGAACATAGATGCTTCACATAAAAAATAAAATTTAGTTACATAAATATGTATTTGCATATAAATTTATTTTTCTCTTCAAAACATATTGATAATAGTATATAAATTTTCCTCTATTAAAGAGTTTCCTTGGCTAAATTCTTTGAGTTTTAATATATCATGATTTCAGTGCCATTTTATAAAAAACCTTGTCTCTCGGTTTTTATTTTCTTATTGACACAAATGTTTTCTAAGACAGCACCTCCCTTCTAGGTAATAAGACCTTTCTGAAACTAATTATTAATTGTTTAATTGGTTTATGGTTTTACTATATTAAGAAGGGTCAGTCATTATCTTATGAACATTTTAGATTTTATCATCATCATTTTGTAAATTAATATTAGGTTGGATCTGGAGAATATTTGTCACTTGAAGATATGGGGTGTTCTCTAAATATGACAATTCAGTTTTTAAAATGCAGATTCACCAAATGCCTCTTATTTATTATTAGTTTACATCTTCTACACCCTGAATTGAATTTTGCTCACTTGATGTGTTATGGATTGAAAAATATCTTATTTTCATCTTTTTGTTTTGTTTCCTTTATGAAAGTTTGTGCTGTGCTCTTTGGTGCATACATATTCATAAAAGTGATAAGCTTGGAATTATACCCATCCTCATCTCATTTAAGTGTTTTTATGTGCATTTTACAACATCTGACTTGAAAAATGTAACTTCTTTCTTTTTCTTGATATTTTCTTGGTAGAACTTTTTTCATATCTGTTTCCATATTATTATTTTTATTTTATTAATGCTGATACTCTAGAAATGTCTTTTACTCTGTAGTAATGACAAGGGTTTTGCTTTGTGATCAAATCAGAAATAATTTATTAGAGATTATTTTATGTACTTACCTTTTTTCATGTGATAAAAGTTTTTTTTCATCTCATATCTATGTTTTTTAATATATTTAAGTCTCTCACTATGAGGTCTTGTTGCTTTTTATGCTCCCTTAATAATTCTAAATTTAGAAAACAATTTGATTTTGTTCTAGTGCTTAAGTGAATAATTATTTCTTAGCTTTCCTTCTTTAGAAATTATCCCTTGGTTTCTTATGATGAAACAACTCAATATATACTTTTATCATCTTCTCAATACTTCCAACTCTCCTTCCTTAATCTGTTTTGCTAAATAATCTTATTCCTTACTTTTGAAACTTTGCCATCACTTAATAGCAAGGCTATACTCTGCAAAATGCACTGTTGGGTGATTTTGTCCTGTATTAGCAGCATGGAGTGTGTATACCAAACTGAGAACTCTCCCATGTCTCTGAGCCATAACCTCATGGAACTGCAGTTGAGTATGAAGTAGCTCCTTGACCTGAATGTTGCTCTGCAGCTGACTCTTTAGAAATATGCTTAAAAGTCAGCAAGCTAATTTACCAGTTTCTAGTGCTAACTTTGACTTTTAGCTATCATACACAGGGCAATAAAAAAGCTTATTCCCTGTTCCCTCTGTCACACCCTGTTTCCCATTTTCCTTAACTGTGTTTACTCTTGCAGATTCCTGACATTTATTATTTTTCCACCCCTTTCCGATCTAAGGTTTTGTTTTGACCTGCCATTTTATCTTGTTTTTAATCTTCCAAGAGTTTCAGAAGCTCTGAGCAAATATTCCCTTCACCTTTTTAATTATTTTTTTTTAAATCATCAGAACTAATTGTAAATTTTGTCCTTGAGAATGTGTTTATTGGTATATAAAAAATGAGATCTGGGTTTACCCCACCCCCATGGAGAAATTTGTAGATCCTACTCATTGCCTTAGCACTGACTATCTTTGTAGAGAAGTTACAAAGAATAAGTTCTTTATATTTAAAACCCAAACTTTTTAAACATATTCTTCAACATTTTCTTTCTTTCCCAGGGAGAGAACCCAGGGCCTCATGTATGCCAGGCTGGCAATCTCTCAGTCTCTCTCTCTCTCTCTTTTTTTTTTTTTTTTTTCTTATTTTAATGCTTTACGTATTTGTTAACATGTCCTTATGGATCATTCTCAGTCAACTCTCCCTGGAATATTTTTAATTTTTTCTGTGCTGGGGATTGAATTCAGGTCCTAACAGCTTGCAAAGCAAGCACTCTACCAAGTAAGCCATCTTCCAGGCTCCCCGGAATATTACATGAATTTTTAATTTGTAGAGTTTCTTTCATTTCAGGAAAGATTTCTGAGTTACATATTTAAGTTTTTTATTTGGCTTCATTGTTTTGGTTTCACTTGGATATACTTAGGTATACATTGAATGCCATTTTCTGTTTTAATCATCTTCATTTTTTCTTATTCATTTGACTTTCTTTATTTCTGCTTTGACGTGTTTTTGTTTCTCATTTCCATCCTCTGCACTTTGTACTGTGATGTCTAAAGGATCTATTCCTGCTTGTGCTCATTTTTTTCAGTTTTTATTTGTGCAATTGGCCTTTTATTTTTCTTGTATTACTTCTTTCAATTCAACAATTGTTTTTATTTTTATTTTTTGTTTGATTTTTCAATGTCTCCTGCAATCTTCATAAAGTCTTTTCCCTCTGATTGCCTATACTTCTGGTTTTTGGCTGAAGTTTCTTCATGTACTTAAAAAATTAATATCTAAAATTGATGAAAAATTTGATTTTTATTTTCACATGCAATCAATGACCATATTTTCTACCAATTTCCCCCATTTTTTCTTATTGTGTATATTTTGATGTTTGTTCTATTTTCTCATTTTTTCCCCAATATGCACACACACACACACAAAAGTCAAACAAAAATGGTTTTTAAGGATAAGGATGAGTCATAGAAGGGGTCAAGATTTATCCCATCAAAATTGTCCACTTAGTAAAAACTGAGAAGTGGGATAGCTGGGTCAAATAGTGGGTCCATTCCAAGTTTTCTGAGGAGTCTTCTTACTGCTTTCCAGAGTGACTGCACCAATTTGCAATTCCACTCACAATGTAAAAGTGTGCCTTTTTCTCCACATCCACGCCAACATCTATTATTGTTTGTGTTCTTGATAATGGCTATTCTAATTGGAGTAAGATGAAATCTTAGAGTTGTTTTAATTTGCATTTCTCTAATTATTAGAGATGTTGAACACTTTTTCATATATTTATTAATCGCTTGTATACCTTCTTCTGTAAAGTATCTGTCCAGTTCCTTGGCCCATTTATTGATTGGGTTCTTTGTATTTTTGGTGTAAAGTTTTGAAAGTTCTTTATAAATTTTGGAGATAAGTGATCTATCTGAAGTGTGCATGGAAAAGATTTTCTCCCATTCTGTAGGCTCTCTCTTCACATTCTTGATTGTATCCTTTACTGAGAAAAAGCTTTTCAGTTTGAATCCATCCCATTCATTGATTCTTGTTTTTATTTAAAATTAGCACACTACGGCAATGCAGCCACATCAATATTTATAGAAGCTCAATTCACAATAACTAGATTGTGGAACCAACCTATTTGCCCTTCAACAGATAAAGAAACTGTGGTATATATACACAATGGAATATTATTCAGCCATAAAGAATAATAATATTATAACATTTGCAGATAAATGGATGGAATTGAAGAATATCATGCAAAGTGAAATAAGCCAATCCCAAAAAACCAAGGGCTGAATGATTTCCCTGATAAGTGGATGATGATATATAATGGGGGTAGGGGATGGGCAGTGAGAGAAGAATGGAGAAACTTTAGATAATGTAGAGGGAAATGAGAGGGAGGGGTGGTATGAAAAATGGTCAAATGAGACAGACATCATTACCCTATGCACATGTATGATTACAGGAGTGATATGAATCTACATCTTGCACAACCATAGAAATGAAAAGATGTACCCCATTGTGTACAATGAATCAAAATGCAGTCTGTAAAAATAAAAAATAATTAAAAAAAACTATCCTCTCTTATAAAGGAAATAGGATTTCAAGTTGCACACCCTCACCTCCTCTTGCATATCCCCTGGGCCATGCAGATACCCCAACCCTTTTTCCCTGAACTCTTTGCCCCTGTAGGGGTCACTGCTGTGCACCAAGCACAAGAAGCTGGTCTTTCTAAAGATATGCAAAATAGCAGTCATGATAATATCAGTTCCTTTAAAATATGGTCACTCTCTAAATTGACCTCTTTGCTCCAGAGTTGAATCTGAGTTTAAGTACATTCTCAGACCTCAGACCTCAGATCCCTCCACTCCCTCACTGGTTGCTTGTGCCAAGTGAGAAAGCCCTTCCTTCCTTCTCTCAGATCTGGGACTCCCTTCATTTTTTCTTTTTCCAATTCTCCTCACCATTCACTGTCCCAGACTTGGGAACAGAAGTGCCAGTCACAGTAAGACCCTCTCTGCAGAGAGGAGTATTGGCTCTCCCCATTTGACATCAACTCCTCCAGCCCAGCATTGCTTGTTTCTATCTTCCTTTTCCCCAAATAACTGAGATTCTGCTCCTTGTAATATTTTCCTGACCCATATACACACAATTGAGGAAGATGGCTTTTTTCTTTGTTTTTTTTTATGTTTGTCTTCTCAAGTTAATTTACCATAAGAGTGTTTCTATTTTAGTGTGGGTTACTTGTCTTTTCTCCTTGTAGTGCTGCATGATTTTAGGAAAATATATAGGAACATTCTGAATTAACCTGACTATATTCCTAGCAGACTCTCCATTTAATCAATAATATTCATATATATAATGCAAAATTGAACACATAATAACATTATTAACAGATCTATGCAAGATAAGAAATTACATGCCAAGTTAAATCTCAGATATGGCAGAGATGTGTCTTTCAGATGTTTATAAACTGCGGAACATTGATTGATTCGTAGTAACTCTGGACAGTGTGCTTAATGCTTAAATGTAGTTGTGTGCTTCTCCTTTGACTTTAATATTTAAAAATAATCTAAACTTTTAAAAATGTAAAAGTAGCTATGAATTTTAGATAAGATAAAAATAACTGTAATGGAAAAATAGGGAACATTTTTTGAATTAAGATGTTTTAAAAATAAAATCTGATAATAAGTTAAACAAGGCTACTAATGAATTTTATGTTTGTAGGTGAGCTCTCTTACATTAGCGCAAATTATTTTTAAGCTAAAGTCGAGTATTGAACACATACAGAATGATAACAATAGGTTATATGCTGAAATTTCTCACATAAAGCCACTCTACATTTCTTTATTGTTTTTTAATTTTGTGTTAAGTAAGTCTGATGACAATTGGCAATAAAATTTTTTTCCAGTTCCTCAATATAGCCAAGATCTTCCAGTTTTAAATGTGTTCTTACATCTTGAGATGAAATGGCCATTCCAAAAGAAAGTTTCTTAGTTTGTTTCAAAGTTTATTCAAGAATGTAAAACTATGTTAATATAATAAAATTTAAGGAAGACAATTAAATGTGCTTTTAACTCAGTAAAACTGATTGTTGCATTCATGAGAGAGGGACTCACGCTGTTAGAATAATTGTCCTATTGACATTTTAAAATGTTTGTTACATGATCAGGTTACATAAATGTTATTATTAGAACAAAGTCTTGGCAATATAGTTCAAAGTAGAATTACTTATTTACATGTACCTTTTATGGTGAGCTACCATGAAGGAAGAGACTGTGGGAAATCTCTTCCTCTGCTTAGAAAAGTGTAAGCCTATGAGTGTTTACATCTTTCTTTGCTTTAGTTTGGTATGCATATCCTAGAAAATCATGGAAATTTTATACTTAAAAATATCTGACATAACCAAAGGAAAAAAAAGGTATTTGGATCTGACTTCATTTTATCTTGAAATCAATTAAGAAAAATTAGTCAATATTGACACTGAAAGTTGAGAGCTCTGGCAGAAATGTACCCAAAAACACATACACCAGACACCTACACACTTGTGTACAAAAGTAATGGCTCCTCAAAAAGTTTTTGCTAACCTCACAATATTGATCAGGTGGGAAGATACCATCAGTTTCTGGCTCCAACCTCTCTCCTCTTCTAAATCCAATCTTAAAATCCAACAGAGGGAAGTTAGAGGGTTTTAGTTTTCAGGAAGTAAATGAGAAAACTGTGTAGCAGTAAGGTGGTTGGTTGGCAGTGAGAGTTGCAGAGAAAGGATGTAGCAAGTATGCAGTAAAAAAATAGGAAATGGAAGAGCTTTATGCTGGTGCTCATTCCTTGCTTCCAGATTGCCGTTATAGCCAGTATCCTAAAGAAAGCAGTTTCAACTTGGAACAGGCCAGGTATGCTCCAGGGCTGGTGGGATTGCAGCACAGATTTCAACATATTCATAAAAATTCTTCAGTTCCAGAGAATTGTCTTGTCCTCAGAATGTATACGATGTGGACCAAGCAGGTTTCTCTTTGTTTTGTTTGTAAGGTAAGGACCTTTAATTTCTTCAGGGGCAGCATTATCTGATGCCTGTTGGGGAAGGTTGTTGGAGACCATTGGAGCATGTGCCACAGCAAAGAACATGCCCTAGAACTTGAGAGAGATAGTACCATCTAATGTAATAGATATACTTGGGAAAAAAGGTAAGAAACATAAAAGGTGAAGTAGTCGTATAAAGATAGCAAACTGAGCAAACTATACCAATGAAGGAGACTCAATATGGTTTAGATATGAGGTATCTCCCAAAAGTTCATGTGTGAGACAAAAGAAGAATGTTCAGAAGTGAAATGGTAAGCTTGTGAGAGCTTTAACCTAACTGGTGGATTAATCCATTAATATGGATTAACTGGTTGCAAACTATCATCAGATAGCATATGACTGGAGGGAGATGGTCACTGAGAACTTGTCTTTGGGGTTTATATTTTGTCACTGGTGAGAAGAACTATCTATCCCTATTTCCTAGTTACCATTTTCTGAGCAGCTTTTTTTTTTTTTTTTAACCATACCTTTTGCCTTCATCATGTTCTGTCTCACCTTGGGTCTAGAACTCTGACTCTGTTGACCAAAACTAAAGCTTGGAATTGTGAGGAAAAATAAACTCTTCCACATTTATCTTATTTTTATCATGTCTTTTGGTTACAATAATGCAAAGCTGACTAAACAATGAATAAACAAAAATTTAAATATGTTTTAAAAATAAAATAGAGGATATTGAAATATCAATTAGGGAAAGATGTTATTTATAAGTAAGAATCAATTGGAGATATTGTATATCCACAAAATTAAAAAAAAAAACTGAACTAATAGAAGCTTTGAATATTAAATGAATAATGCCACAAATCATCTTGATCTACTTGGTGGATGAAGTAGAATAAAGAAAGAAGCATAACAAATACTACAGTAATGTTAATAAATAAGAATCGATTTTCTTTACCAAGGATGATGTAAATTTGCATAAAATAGAAAAATTTGAAAGATGGTGAATTCAAGAGAGACACTTCAAATAAAAATGATACAGAAAATTAGAAAATGATAGGTTGGAAAAAAGGAACAAAACAATAAAATACAGCAATTTTATATAAAGTCTTTCATCATTTTGATAAAGTTATAAATAGAAAATAATATTACAAATTTATAAATAAAAATATATAATAATTATAAATGTAAAAATAAATAACAAAATAACTTAAATATATCAACCCCAAACTGACAGACTTGTAGAAGAAATAGAAAACAACCCATCTAACAATATTTTGCCATAAATTTTTCAGAGTCTGATAGACTGAATACAAAGAAAAATACTAACTATTGGAAAAACATGTCTACAAATAACGAGCACTTCACATACATGTCAGAATATGTGTTCATTAATGTTATATTTGTATTAGTACATTTATACATATATACCTACAATTATTTTCCCAACTAAGATATTGTTCAGTATCCCCAGGAATTCACAAAGTCTTTGTAAACACTAACCATTACTTGAACCACAAATATCCCAAATTTCCTTAATATAATAAAACTTCATCAGTTTACTATGGCATTTTTCATGAGTAGGCAAAATGTCCCTCTAAAAATACATATGAATTAAAATTGAGATTTTCAAGGTAAATGGCATGACAAATGGTTAAAAATATCTAAAAACAGCTAAACCAGTAGTATTGACAGGGAAATTTAAATTGAGGTATAAAAAGGAGGAGAGAGCAACAACAAAAACTAGAAAGAGAGAAACTAAATTAAACAATAAAATGATTAAAAGAAAATCATAAATATAAGGACACAAGTTAAGTAAAATTTGAAAAATTGAAGACCATCTAAAGTCAAATAATTTTTAAGAAAGATTTAGAAAATAAGAAGCCACCCTCTTTAAAGTATTCCTTTGGGCAAAAAATGATGGAAATCAACAAAAATTCAAAATAGATTGGGAAATAAATTTCATATTCTCATCATAAACTATCAAATATTAACATTGAAACAAGAAGAGCAAGGAAACATATGGTTTGGATGTTAGGTTTTTCCCAAAGGTTTACATGTGAGACAATATAAGAACTTTCAGAGGTGAAATGATTGGGTTATGAGAACTTTAACCAAATCAGTGAATTAATTCCCTGATTGTGATTAACAAGGTGGTAACTGAAGGCAGGTAGGGTGTGGCTGGAGAAGTGGGTCATTGGAGGTATGCCTTTTGAGTACATGCTTTGTATCTGGTGAGTGGAGTCTCTCTCTGCTTCCTGATCATCATGCAACCCACTTCCCTGCATCACACTCTTCCATCATGATGTTCTGCCTCACCTTGAACCCAAGGAGTACAGTCAACTGTCTATGGACTGAAACCTCTGAAAAGCCCACCAATCAATTTTTCCTCCTTAAATTTTTTCTTGTCAGGTCTTTTAGTCATAGTGAAAAAGTTGCCTAAAGCATAAACCTTGACACATAAAAAGTATAAAGAAACAAAAAGTTCGTCAAACTATTTTCCTTCAGTAACCAAATGCCAGGTGACTGTAGAGGTAAATCTAACCATATGTGAAATAATAGACACTTACAGAAATTGTTCTTGGAGAGGCAGAAAGTGACCTCTTTTATTGAGGCTCCTACAGCTTTTCTTACAAAATTATATAAGAATACTTTAGAGAAAGCAAATTATAAATTTAACTTACTCCTGAAAATAGAAATAAAGTTCCTAAATAATACATTCCTTAAAATAATCCAATTGTACAATAAAAATATGTCATTATAAAATAAGTTGATCTAAAAATCACAATATAATCAAATAAAAAGTCAATATATTCTTTACAAATAGGTGTGAATGGATAGCTACCTATCTAATTTTTCTATATTTATAGGTATAAATCTATTTATTTATATGTATATATAAACAAATGCACACATATATATGCACACATATATATAATCTCATTTTTCTCTGGTCTAATAAATATAGATACATTTAGTAGACACCAAAGTACAAGATTAATGAGTGACTACAGAAAAGCTAAATCGATATCAAATTCTGTTGTTTCGCAGATGAATATTCTTGCAACAAGCAAATAGCAGAATCTAGGACTCTATTTACTTTCGTCTGCAGGAAGCTAGGGGTGAAGAATACAGAATTACTAGAAAAATAATGACATAGTCACCTTTTTGGTAGAAAGTGGGGGATCTAGGCCAAAGCAAATGGGGTAAGTGGATTCAATGGCCAACCCTTAGCAATGCTAATTAGAATTTCATCTTTTCCTCCTGAGAAAAGCAAGAATTCTGGATATTCTTAGACTTTGAATATAGGTAACTCCAAAAGTGACTTTTTTCCATCCAGATTTCTTAACTTTTCATTTTCTTGCTAGATATTAGTCATAAAAGATATGCCCACTGAGCTTGTCACCTAAACACTTCATTCTTTGTGGCTATGCAACATAGAAATAATTGTACATAATAATATTTATTAGCTGGTCACAGTGGCACATGTCAGTCAACCCAATAATTCCAGAAGCAGAATTGCAAGTTCAAGGTCATCTCTGCAACTTACTAAGACCCTCAGAACTTAGCAAGAAAAGTCTCAAAATTAAAAAAAGAAAAAAGTAGAACAAATTAAAAAGGGGCCTGCTAATAGTTTAGCTCATGAAATGAAATAAACAAATGAAAACAATAAACATGATGTCATAAACAGTAATGAGGAAGATAGATGCTATTGGGGATGTTGGCAACTGTAGATTGACTGGAAGCAGCTGGAGATAGGTGTCAGAATCTTAGGATTTGGTCACAAAATGCAAATTCTAGAGTCATTGTCATTTACATGATGGCTGAAGCCACAAGAGGAGCTTTTTCCTAAAAGTTGCAGAATTCTAGATTTACATTTAATTTGACAGTTAACTAGTGATTTATAATCAATTCTTATAATTTACTCTCCATGAAGCATTCTTCTCTATGCATTACAGAGGTAAAATATATTTTTATGTGTATGTTCTTATGATTCTGATGGAAAACAGCATTGCACCATAGAAATAGTCCTTCATTTTCAGATGTGAAGTCAGGGGTTAAAATCTAAACTAACAACTGATTCCTCAGTGGATAAAATGATAAAAGCAATTCAAAGCACAGAACACTTTGTCATTTTATTAAATATTAGCAGATTTTGTTCTTAGGTAATTTGTCAGTTTTGTGGGCATGGAATGATAGTATACAATCAGTATTTATGAATTATTGAAGGATATTGGTGATACCAATGATTAAAGGTGATGAGTTGTGCAAATGCTGAAGTTTAAACATTAGAGAAGCACACTGAGGCAAGCATATACAGGAGGTTCTATTTAAAGGTAGTAACACAGACTACTCCCAGAGGGAGAAGGGGGTCATGGCTGATATTCTGGTATCCCAAGAAGTAAGAGCGCCCTGCCCCTTTTATAGGCTTTCACTTTCTTTGTTCTCCTGCTCTCTTCCCACTTATCTCTCTCTTTCCTGGTAGGTGACTAGGCCCAGGAGATGCTGGTGCAATGGCTAAAAGGAGAAGGAGATGGGCAGGGGGAAGGGCCAAATGGAGTGATCCAGGCAGGAAGCAACCCAGGGGGCACTAATTATTTTAACTCCCTGTCTTCAACCTTTCGGGAGGGGTAATATAGGCAGGTAATCTTGGTGATCAAAGTCCATGCTGGAGACATTGACACTCCAATGTCCCAAGGGCCCTCACCAACTTCCCGAATCCAAACTAGCCTCCATTTTCTGGGTCCAAACAGATCATTTGTCTACACTAACTGCCAGTCTTTAATTCTGTCTTCATTGGGTACAGTAAGGGGCAGGGGAGGCAGATAAGGACAAAAGGTCCATATTTTCATACTACAGAAAGCATTAGTATTTCTTCCTTTTCCTTAACACTTTGGATATCTTGACTGAAATAGTCAAAAACCTCTAATTTAGGCTTTTAGTGCCTCTGGAGTCTACTAAGAGAAAATAATGGCTGGTGTGGTAGAAAGAGAAAAGATTTAGAAATCAAATCCTGTTTCAGATTCTGCACTCATATTAACACACTGTGGACCAGAAGATATAACTTTCAATGCACTGTGTAACAGGTTTTAGGTGAGAAGAAAAAACAAAATGAATATATTTTAGAATGATATAAAAACATGATGTTAATATTATGAGTATAATTATACTAGGTGTATTACCATATGATCCCAAGTATTTTAAAGCAAAATGAATGTCAACATTTCTTTTATTTCATCCCAATAAGTGTTGTCATACTTGCCAAGAAACAAGGCTGGCTATACTTGCATGTATGGCTCCTCATCTCAATTATTTTTTGGCTTCTTTCCCTATTCTTTTCAATTTAGGGTTACTTTTTTTTTCATTATTTATAAAAATGATTCCTTTATGAGAGATTGTGTTTGAATTCTGGCCTATATCATAATTATACTATGTTTTCACTGATTCAAACACACTATCAATTATAAGATGTGCCATTATTTTATGTTGCATTCAGAAAGAATAAGAAAACACTGCCACTTAAACTCCAACACATTTTGTACTTGTGATAGAGCACTTGTCTATTATGCACAAGATACTGGGTTCAATCCACAGCAATAAAAAACCAATAAAGAAAACCAAAACAAACAAAGAAAAAAAAGCCCTTAGATATATCAAAATCTTAATTCCAAAGTTCTTAAAATGTCAAGAAATATGCATAGAAAGTCCAGGATAAATGATGAGTCTTGAACTTTTGTGATCATTACTTAAAAATTAGATTTTCTATACATTATGCCTATTTGCCACCAGATAATATTAATACTTCCCTTAATAAGATTAGTGGAACTCTAATTTATAAGATATGAATTATTTTATATCAGTAATTTTAACATATTTTGGAAACAGAAATCCAGGTCTTCCCCTTAACAACTTTGTCTTTCCCATCACCATGTTTTATAATTCAAAAGTGATGAGATAAAATTTTGAGATTCGTAGAAAATTGGATATGGCAGGAACAAGTATTCTAGTCCTTCTTCACTAAAACAGAGGTCTATTCTACTTAGTAATTTATTTTCTGGCTAAGATTAAGCAATTCTTCCAAAGTTAACTAGGATTTGAACAATTTATTTGAACCAGTGAGTAGAGAAGTTTAGGATCCTGTCACCCATAATGGAATCAGAACACTAATGAAAATTCAAAAACACACACAACAATGTCTTCAAGCAGATGTACTTAATCATACATTTATACACCTAACCATTATGGAAAAAAGATGATGAGATACTAATAATATGTGACTCAAGAAGTGGAGGCATTGAAAGATAAGCTCAGATCATCTAGGTCTTGGTCACAGAAAAATCCTAATTCCACTCAATATTTTTTTCTAATACTTATCTCAAATAATCCTTCCTGCAATAGAATATTAAAATTACTTCTCATTGTCTCAGTTTTAGCCTAGGAATGAAATTAATAGACACAACATTTTGAATTTATATTGTAATATGGAAAGAACTTCAGGCAGTCAGTGATGAACTGGCTCAGTTGAAAGACTTGCCTCTTCTTAAACGCTTCATACATAGGCAGTAAAGCAAAAGAAGAGAGAATTTCCTCTAGAGAACAATCTGTAGGATACAAAGTTGTGCCTGACCTAAGCACACCTCTCCATAAGATGGCCAGTAAAAAGTCATATTATACCTGTGCTGCTCAAAGATATTTTCTTTGAGAAAGCACCCTGTTACATTTATGTTTCTATCCTTTCCTTCACTATTTGGTTTACCAATGTAGGTCACAATTCTGAACTCTCCTCTGCCTCCTCCCAAAATGTGCCTATCCTTCATACAAATAATAGAAAGCATAGAAAAAAGACAAGAGCAAATAGAATTAGAAATGGTAAACCAATCATGAGAACAACTTATGGTTGGAACTAATCATGTTGGCACTCTATGAGAGGGAATTTTAACTATCTATAATTAATATATTAAAGTCACCAATAGAGAAATTAGAAAACACGTACTTTCAGAGGATATAAGAAAGAAGGAATTCATAAGAAATACTTTAAAATTTAAGACATTAGAAGCATAATGGTAGTGATAAAGGATGTTTTATCAATAAAATTTTCAGTTAACTCATTTCAGTGATGAGAAGAATTAATGAACTTGAATGTGGCCTGAATATGTGTTACCTAAATTGAAACCAAAAGAGACAAAAGACCAATACTACTGTGAGAGAGCATCTAAGACCTGTGGGCCAATTTAAATGTTCAGACATACACTTATTAGAATCAGAAGGTGAAGTAAGAAAGAGAAGAAATGAAAAAAAAAAAAAAAGTTTGAAGAATACTATCCAAGGATTTACTCTGATTAATTATAGACAAGCAATAGAAATTTAGAAAATACAAAAAAAGATGCAACCAAAAGCAATCAATCAACCCAAAAATGAAACAAAGAAATAAAACACCTAGCTGTATCAAATTCAAACTGCTAAAACACAAATGGAGAAAATCTTGACGACAGACAGAGAAAAAAACACATAGTACTACAAAGGCATACAGAAGAAGAATTCCAGCAAATTTCTTATTGGAAGCCATGCAAGTTGAAAGACGGCAAACACACATCTTTAACCTGTTGAAAAAATAAATAAATAAGGGAAAATAAACAATACCCCAAATCCTGTCAGTCCAGAATTCTGCAACCAACAAAAATGTCCTTCAAAAACTGGGAATAAAAATGAAAATATAATTGCTCACTAATCTACTTTTCAGTGAATGTTACAGGACAAAGTATATGATACCTATTAGAAACTTGTATCTACAGTAACTAACTATGTGAGTGGAGGGTTGTGGGTATGGTTCAGAGGAGAGCTATTGCCTACCATGCATCTAGCCATTATAAGACAATACTCTTATGTTGGAGATTTTGTTCTATTTGATTCCTTAGCCTCATCATCTCATTCTCTCACCTTTGAAATTATTATTAGTTTGGGTAATACAGTTAAGTTTTGGAGTGCCTACAGATCACCATTACCTTGAACCTCAAAACATATTTGTCCTTCTTTAATTAAAGATGTTTAAGTTAAAGTTTTATAATCGTAATAGGACCACTGTGTAATTGTGCCTTCAACCTGAGAGATGTAGTTTATGAATCGACAAGATTTACTGCATGAGTAAACAGAGAAGAAAGTCTATAATGCACAGCAACAATCCATCCAAGATGTAATGGGGACATGAAGTAGTAGTGTCTCATTGTCCTCTTGAAGGCAGCATTAATTTTGTGCTCCAGAAAGAAATGTGTTGAACATTACTATTGTTATTTAAGATGGAGTTACAATGAGGATTAGAATTAGAATTTAGCATTGAAAATAATTCTGAACTTTTAATGAAAGTTCTAGTCAAGCCTCTATTTCAAGTTTATCAAGTAGGTTAAAATCCTTTCCCCTGTGTTTTAAAGTCACTCAGAAGATACACAAAGAAAAAAACATCCTTCCCCACTTTCAATGTCATTTTCTAATAATTTAACTGTAAGACATTCAGACACTCAAGACTGAGTATCAATTGAGTGGAAAGAGCTTCTTTTTGGTCAGGGAAAAATAATTCATATATCATTGTTATTTTAAGTGATTCCTTTGAGTGATGATATGTATCCACCTGGGAACAAAGAAATGAACCTTATCAGACTATGCCACACATTTATAACTAGATGGGGAGAGCTGAACCATGATAGCAAATGCTGAGTTCTGTATGAAATAAGTCCCCAAATTTTTTTCTGAAAGTGGTCTAATGCAATAAAAAAGTTCTAGGTGTTTTAAATATGTTCAAGAACCAGAACTATAGGAAACAGGAGATCTATTTGATCCTAATGCATGCTCTTCTAGATTTGTAAGCTTCCAACAGGTAGCAGTGTGAAGATCAAATAGCTCACCCCTATCCTTCTCTGCCCTTTTCCAAATTCTGTACTGCAGTATCTCCTGGGTCTACAGCACTGGACACAGAATCACCAGCAGTTTTGAGTGGACCAAAAAGATTGGGCAGGAGTAATGGCAGCAGCAACGCTAGAATTGTGAAGTTTCAAACTTTCACATTCCATTCAGAGGCAATCTATGTATAGGTGATCCCTGAGTGTGATCAGAAGAAAAATTTCTCTCTTCTCTTTGCATTATGGAAATCTTCATTTTCACTTTTGACTAATCTATCCCAAAATCAATTTTCTACTCCTTGTTGGAGTTCTCCTTTTTTGATTTGCACAATTCAAACTTTAGGAGGCATCATTAAGGGCAGAGCTGGCCTAGATAAAATATACAAGACTATATTCAAAGATTTCAATTACCTGTATAATTTTCCAGTTCCTTGATTATGTTTTGTTATGAATTTTTCCGTTAAAAAACAGAGCATTTGTTGCTTCAAAAATATTTAGTTTCAGTGTTTGAATACTAGCTTCTCCCTTTCTTAGTTGTGTGACCTTGAACAATTGCTTCTCAATTCACTCACTTCAATCTAGGACAAAAATAATATCTATCTCTTAGAGTTGTATGGAAAGATTAAGTGAGTTATACTGCTAAAATTGTTATAAGAATGCCTGACACAGAGAAACACTCAATAAATATTACCCATTCTCAAAAAATATATATTTACTTTACACTTTGGGTTCTTTTGTTTGAAAATAACAGAAAACAATCAAAACTGACTTAAGAAAAAGAAAGAAATACACCGTATCATACAACTGAAATGAATAAGGTGAGATATGAATTCGGTCATAGGGTTTTAAGCAATCTAATTAAAATCTGATTTGTCTTTCATGTCCTGAGTTTGCAAATTCTGTGAAGACTTATGTTGAATTTAGTCACAAAATGGTTGTTTGTGGTTACGTGCTTTCAAGTTGACATCAAGTAAAAAAGAAAAAGAAACTATGTCCTAGCAATTCCATCTTAAGTTTTGTTTTGGTCTGATCCCTGAAACAATATATGGAACTGAAGAAATGCAACACTGATTGGTTTACATCTAATTCATCTTGTATCTTATAACATGTGAAATGATATGGACTCAGGGTATGGAAAGACATGGTTTCAGAGAGAAACTGAGAACTATTATTTAGAAATTGATGTGGCCACTAGACTGCAGAAACAGCTGATATCCATAACAGCCTAGAAATAAGAACGTAAGTTAAAATTAATATGAAAATCTCTATATATGTACAGAATTCTTTAGAACAAAAGAGTGGAAATTTAAAGCACTATAAAAGTGATGATCAAATTAATAAAAGGTTAGTGATGATGAATACCATATTTTGCTATATATTCAAATGTATTTTTCAATTGTGAAATAATTTCACCTATGCATTCTCATTTTTTCATGCAGCATGTCATGAAATACCTGTGGTTACCTATTCACAGCTGCACTTACAGGGAAACTGTGGCTCAATTCTGTTAAGTGATTTTCCTAAGAATATACAAATAAGTTGAAGAATGGAGATTTGAACCCAGGACTGCTAACTTTTAATCTTATACTACTTTCCTTATGTCACTCTACTATATTAGAGAGATCTAACCAGAGAGGCCCATATCCTAGAAAAGAATCAGGAGGAGAAGACACCCATGTGAGTTGTTGACACCTTTTCCAGATATATGTAGTGGATAGCAATTGGTAAGCCCTGCCTATTTGATGCTTTAGAATGCTACTATATGATACTGCTATAAAAGTCCTTCCACTCTCTCAAGAGTGGGCAAAAAACTTAGTTAATGGAAAAAATGATTAGAGGTAGAAAGCAGCTCAGCAGCTCTAATGGTCTCAATTTTGTTCACAAAATAACTTATAAACCATTCATGGTATTCTACCAGTACCTCCTTCTCTTGATTTATAATCTCTTTTTTATGGGTTCAGAATGGAATCAATGGTCTGGAAGAGCACAGGAGGGTAATGTTTCCCAGAAGAGATGATGTTAGAAAAAAATGTGCTGCCCTTGCAGCTTTTGATACACGTTCTCATTGGTCTGCAGGTTGTTTTCTTTCTCCACTATGATCTGGAAATGTACAACCAGAGGATCTCAATAAATGCTCCAATGTGTGACCAACTAATTTTATTAACATCCGTTCTCTCTGAAATTATGCTGCATTTACTTGGAAACAGAAGAAGGTGGCATGAAGGAGGAGGCTGTGGATGAATAACTGAGAGGAAGGAGCTGCTGTGTCTGAGGACTGGGCACCTTGGCTCCACATTTTGCTGTGAATTAAGTTCAATAGGACTGAACTTCATTATATATATCCTTCTTGAAAAGCACTCCATTGAGGAAAGCACCCTCCATGTTTTTGTTTGTTTTTATTTCAAATTTCCTTGGCTACTTGCTGTTGTTATCATTTCTTTTTTAATGAGAAAGTACTTTTTTCTTTCACAGACTTTCTATCCAGTGCTTGCTGACACTAGAAAAACCCATTTTCAGAACCCTGTGTGGGATTCAAAGTCTTCCTGTCACCCTCCACAAAGTAAAATTAACCTTAACCTTATGATCACTTAATGAGCTAGTATACAGTTATCCCAGAGCACCACTCATCCATTCAGTTAGCCAATTATTATCAAACTTTAGGAAACTTAATTAATTGGAATCTGAATGATGTTCCCATTGCTCTTACTACAACCATCACCCCAGGTTTTACTTGCAAGTTCCTGTCTCCCTTACTCAAGGCAGTTATTTGTCATAACAAAGAAGTGCATCACCTCTCCATTTAAGAGAGTCCAGCTGCTTGTCAAATCCCATAATATATTTGTCACTCCTGGTATGAGACAGCAATGGAAAGTAGTCATAAACGTTGCTTTAACTATGTGATTTATATCAGTTTTTGCCTTAGGGTAATTTAAATAAATTATGGTAAAATAGCTAATTTTCTCTTTGACTTTTGTCTGGTGGTTATAAATAATTAAAAAGATAAATTAATTATCATCTAGTAAGCTTCTATAATGTGCCATGATTGTATTCTAAGGATTGAAAATTTATATCACTTAGTGAATTCTAAATGCAAAGATAAAGCTCAACACTTATGCTCCAATTTCAAATACTGATATGTGATACTCAGACTTTCAGTTGTGGTGTTGAATCATGCTTTAATTAAGCAAAGGTGAAAGGAAGACCTCTTAGGAACTTGCTTTAGATAATGATGCCTCAGATCCCACAGAAGCCTCTATGGTGGACAAGGTGTGAAGTAACCTCTCTATTGATTGAAACTAATCCCTGCCATGCTCCAGGAATGACTACCAAATACAGTCAGAGGCATCTATTGTATTATTCCAGGAAGAAGAACAAATTCACACTTGACCAAGCAAAAGCACAACGAGATCCATAAATCAATGTGAGTCAGGTCTCTGTTCTTCCAGCATACGAGCACAGCTCTCAGGCAACTCATGGTTTATGGAAGTCATCTTTTTGTTTTACCTATTAGCGTACGGAAACAGATTTTCATTAACTGCACGAGGAAGCAAACATCTCTTTCCCTGTCTGTCCCACTGTGCTCCTCTCTGTAGCATCTGAAGTCATAGAACATTAAACCTGGCTGCCTTCCCGCCCAGAATCTCTTACCCAGCTGAAACTATATGCAAGATGATTGAGAATTTATGAATAAGCATTTTTTTCCCTATGGAAAGAAGCCATAGATTTTTGCCTTATGCTCATAATCTTAATCCAAAGGTATTGTATCACGGAGAATAAAAGGAAAATATGGAGATCTCAATAGGTACAGTAAGTGTCCACAGTTTACCCAACGCATAGGCACAACTGCAGTTCAAGTCTTCTGTCACTCAGATAACTGCTAGTTCTGTAGGATGACTTCCTTGAGTAGTCTTCCTCAAGTAGTTTGCAGTGGCATTATAAACCAAAGGAAAAAAGGGTTACAAAGTGAAAAAGGAACAAAAGGGAGAAATGGAGAGAAATAAAAAGAAACTTGAGAGAAATATTAGAAACAAAAAGCTTCCAATTGTTCAGAATTCAAAACGTGCTTCCATGGTTAGCACATTCTTTTATCATTTACAAATTTTATATGTAGGGTTATTTTTTGAATTAAAATTATATTTCTTAGTGACAACACTTAAGAATGGACTTTTTGGAAAGTGGTTCTATACCATTTCCAAACCAAATTTTATACCAAAATTCTAACTTCATTAATAAAGAATATTAGTCGATATATATTGATCAATAAGAAAAAACATTTGTTAACTTCAAGTTTTAGTTTTCTCATTAAATTTCAGAACCCATCACTGTTAAATGCAAAAAGAATGCAAATAATTAATAGACATAATACTGAATAAGAACTTAAAAATAATATAAATGTAATGTATATTCCACACCTAATGTGGAAGTTGAATTAATATGTTTGTATATTAATTTTTATGCAGAGATAAGTATTTGTCTAGGAATTGATTAATATATGCATAGGAAATAGCCATAACAGTAATTTATGGATTATGTGTAGGTAAATTGTTATTTATTTAAAAGATGCTTTATATTAGCATTTTTCACTCCCAATTGTTGAATATTTTTTTACTGTAGAAAATGCATTATAAGGTTTTGACTCTGAATCACTTATATTAGAATTAATTGTCTGCTACTAGGCTTCCTAGAGTACAAATTCCTAGGTTTTTCCCTGGAATTGCAAAAGTAACTGAATCAGTTTTTCAAGGGGTCCCAGGATTCTGAATTTTGTAGGAAACTCTACAGGTGGCACTGGTGCAGAACAGTGTTTGTACCCACCCAAGGCCTCAGCAACCGTCAGATATAAAATCCCTACAGGCCAATGGCACCATTAAGGGAGTATGATATAACAGTTATACATTTGATTTGTCACAATTAGTCAAACTCTAGATAATATTATGCATATGAAAAAGGAATTACATTGTTTAAACTTAAAAGAAAAAAATGTTAAACTATTACTGAGTCTCCTTTAAGAAAATGTAATAAAACAGACCCCAATACAAACAAAAATTTCTAAAATTGGGCCTGCCTTCTCATCCCTTTTTACAACAACCTAACACTTGTGGTTTGGGTTGATAAAAGGCTTTACAGTATAACTGATATATAAAAAGGCTTATACTGAATGTACACAATTAGATGAATGTGAACATATGCATTCGCTCAAGAACCTGTGATAATAAAAGTGATAGTAGACAGATTCAACCCATCGAAAGGTTCCTTATGCATTCTTTGCTTCTGTGTTTATTCTTGTCTTAAGAACACTTAGGAAGGTTTATACCATTTGAGAGAAAAAATAAGTATTTATTACTTTTCCCTATTTAATTTAGCATTTCTAAGGATAAGTTTTATTTTGTTTGATTCTTTCATCAATGAAAATATGACTACAAGGATAGATTTATAAGGTTATCCCAGTGGGTTTGGACAAATGAAAAGCAACTCATCGTTTTTAAGCAATATTAAGGAGTGGACATTCTGTCTTTTTAAATCTATAAAATTATAACTCTAAGGAGAAAGTAGGATCACTTAAGTGATTCCATTCATCACCAACCTCAGGGACTGTATTTGAATACTTCATGATTGGCATTATAGAACTCACTATGTAATATAGAATCATGAATATTGTGTTTAAATTGTGTTGTTTGTGTAAGCAAGTGTGTGCACATGGTATATAAGTAACTGTTTGCTAAATTCCAAGGGCAGTTTTCAGTCTTCCTTTTATTTACTTTTCCATGTCATTTTATGTAATTAACTAGGCATTTACATTTGAAATATTTTTCAGATCCTTTGAAGTCACTCAACTGATTCTCCTACTTGACTATTTTGTCTCAGTCAATTTTGCTTGTACCACGTTCTCATTCTAACCTCTTTATCTAAATGCATTACCCACATGAATCCATACACTTTCATATCATTTAACTTCCAAAACATGTTTCTGACATACAAATGTCTATTGCTGACCTTTCTCTGCCTCTATACACATATATTTAATTGCTTGTTTATCATTCCTACTTGGATATCTATTCAAGTATCTCAAAGTTTATATTTAAGTAAATAAACAAAACACATTTTCTCCATATGTATGTACACTTTTTCAGACATTTTCCATTAACTCATCCATCAGTAAATATGGCTGCTACTGATTTCTAAAATTCATTGTATTTATTAGTTTTTTCCATTTCCAACATGATCACTTCTGAATGAATCAACATTATTTCTGAGAGACTACTGAAATAACCTTCTCTATTAGTGTCTACTTTTGCACACATGTGGTTCATTCTTCAACCAAGAGTCATACAGATTTTTTTTTTTTTTTTTGATGTACCAGGGATTGAATACAGGGGCACTTGATCCTTGAGCCACATTCCATTTTATTTAAAGACAGGGTCTCAGTGAGTCTCAAAGCACCTCACTTTTACTGAGGCTGGCTGGCTTTGAACATGCAATCCTCCAGCCTCAACCTTCTAGGGCACTGTAATCATAGTGATTTTTTTTATGTAAGATCATGTCATGGTGTGCTTAAAGTCTCATATATTCCAATCATGCTTAGACTAAATCTAAGCCTGCCATGGTGTTCATGGTCTTACATGATCTCACCTCTGCCTACTTTCCCACTGTCATTTCTTAAATCTTTGCTTCTTATAGACAATATCCTAGTTCAAAAGTATTATTTCCTATCCTATGCCTGTGAAAGTCATTGCCATCTGTTTTCCATGACTCTCTCTTTGAGACTTACCTTCCCTGAATATTTACCCACCAAGAATTAACATAAATGGCACTATCACTGATGGTAGGGGCAAACCATCTATAACTACCTCATACCACTTGCTCTTTTATTATACTTTATTGTTTTCTGACTCCATTGCCCTCTAAACTCATAGTACTTATTGTTAATCCATTCCCACAAACTCCAATTATGATGGTTTTCAACATAGGGGCTGAGATATTTTTCTTAATGGATGTTGAATTCCCATCATCCAGATTAGTGCTTATGATAGGCGGTCAATAAATTATTCTCAACTGACTATTTGTATTCATTATTCATTCATTCACTACATAAGAAATTTTCTTTGTGAACGGAAAACAGGAAAACTGTTTAGTCAAAACTCTCAAGTAAAAGGTAAGTACAGTCACTATCTGCCTTAAGCAAAACATTTAAATTTTAGGAAAAAACATGGCAGAAAGTAGGAGTTACTTTTAAAGTCACTTTATAGAATATTTAAAAATCATTTTAGATCCATGTGCTTGGTTTCATCTTTATCTTCACCATCTCCAATTGCCTGTAGAAATCTAGAAATTTATACTCACAATGATGACCCTGAGTGAGGTCTTATGAAATTCATAAAAAACACTTTGTTTTGGTCCTTTCATTAGTGTGCTTGAAATTAGTACATATGTTCAGGAATTTAGAAATGGAAGATGTTGATAGTTAGAGGTAAAACAGTCACATTTGTAAACTTACTAATAACGTTGTTTGCTTAGATTTTAGGATAGAAACCTTGAAATTGTTCTCAATGTTATTTTGACTATTCTGTAAGGTAATGCTTTTTATCCTCTAAAATGAGAGATTATCCAGGCCACCACAGCACCTCTGTGGCATCCTGCACTGTTGTGATCTGGATACCAGACTTACACTAACGCAGTTGTACTGTGAATCCCCATCTAACTAGTAGATTTGGGGAAATCTCCATGTAACTAACTATAGTATACCCATGATAGATTACAACCAGTTCCAAATCTAAGTCTTAACACTTTTTAAAGCATGTTTATCTTTATGGGAAGGGAATGATTCTAGAGCATAAAAAATCACTCATTCCATGTGTTCTGCCAATTACTTAAATATTTTCAAGATAGTGAAAAAAAATGTATGTTTGTGTTCTCAGCAAACACTTCCAAATTTTCTCTAAGTTGTTAAGGTTACAGGGTCATTCAAGATCTCCTTCTGAGATGATATTAAAATTGGTGGGGGGAAGACTTTGTAAATCATGTAAGTTATAGAACTGAAAAGAAAATCCTTTGAAGAATAGGTCATTGGTTTTGATATTAGGAAATAAAGTATGAGATGCACTTTGAGGAACTGTAACCTAACCAAGCAGCTCAAACATAGTGGTTTTCATTAAAAAGTTGCCATTTATCTTATCACGGTGAGTTTATCTTACCATGAGCTGTCATTGAAATGATAGGGAAATACTTCGAATGGCTACAGCACAGCAGATATCAAGAAAAGACAGATGGGAACTTTTTAATGACAGGCACTGTTCTCCAGGGTTTTTCACATCTCCAGGTTCAGGAGAAGCCTCCATCAATACCAACCTCTGGGACTGAGCTGAAAGGAGACATTAATAGAGTGAATTCTATGTTAGCATTAGAATCTGGAAATCTTGGGGAAATTTTCATTTCCTTTGGAATCTGTCCTACTTCTACTGAAAAAAAATAGCATGAGGATAAGAGACAAATTTTTATTTTAATATTTTAATCTTAGCTTTTTAAATAATATATGTTTTTATAGCATTTGTGAATTTTCTGCATATAATTCAATAGTTAAAATCCTGTGGTTTTGAACCACTTACTTTTGGAATCAATCTGTGTTTCTTCATGTCTAAGTTTCTTCATCTATAGTGTGGGACAAAAATAAATTTTTCCAACTCACTAGGTTATACAACAGGCTATGGAAGAGAAGGACTAGAATAATAGCGTTGTTGGAGTTATTGTTTTTGGTAATAACTAATGAAGTCTACTGTACTTGATATTGTATTCAGTAAATCAAACCCTAACTCTCTAAACCAAGAAATAAGATCTACTATTGTCCCCCAAACAAGTGAAGGTGATTTATGAATATGCTTTCTTAGAGCAGTTTATTAGGTATCATGCACCCATAAATTCCTAATCTGCAAAAAATGGTAGGCATCCCTCAGTCATTTGTGCCTTAATGGGAGATTGACCATTTGGAGAGAGCTTTCCTTATCTCTAGTCTTCCTAGTTGGGCTAGCTTGAGGACATCTCTCCATTCCCCAGTCTTATTTTCCATGCCACACATTTTGATAATTCTTCATTCATTGTATTCTATTCACTAGTATGAGAATTTTTCTCTTCCAACTTGATAGTAATTCGTGTTGAGAAAATAGGAGCCGCATATTTTTCATAGACTTCTGAAGCAACTTATCCCAGTGTGAAGCAAAAAACTAAAATTTACTAATATTTTACCTTAAAATAATATAAATTAATTTACATAAAATAAGTGTTTAATACTATCATTGTATTGTCAATGGAGAAAATACTAAACTCAGAAATTTGTCAAACCTGTATTTTAGAACTTTCTAGAGAAAACACACATTTTCACCGGACCTCAGTTTTATCGTATGTTGAATAACACAGTAAAATAGTGACTTTCAGATCCATTCCAGATTGAGTATTACTAAATATCACTTCATTCAAATTTGACAATATTTGGGCCATGGTTCATAATTTCAATGCACATTTCATAAAACTAGTCCAGTATATGTTCTAAATACATAGAATGACATTGGTCATAGTTCTTACAACGTGAAACAAAGGTAAGATGTTGCACATAGTTTATGACTACTAGTCATTTTGTTTTAAAACAGAATAATATTAGATATATTTACAATGTGGAAATAATTTCCTGTTAGACTGCTTTTAATTCCCTTCAGTGTCTCCCTCAGAGTGTTTTTCTTTAATTCTCCATTTATCAGATGCTTAAAAACTCTGAAGAATGAAGTTAACTAATTGTCCATTAGGTGCCATGGATCTTTCATCTATTTAAGGATGTCTCCTTGATGCAGTTCCTCTCATTAGACAGAGCTGTGAGCTTTGCTGTGCACTTGCAGATGGGATCCTGGCTTCTGCAGCAATGGGCACTTAAGCTCCAGGAAGCCCTGTTTAGATGGGGATGTTTTAATAGAGCAGTCCACATCCAACCTCTCACTCTTCTCTAAGTACCTGCTGGTGATGATCACTTTGCTTCCTGCTGCTCTAAGTAGAGTCATTAAAAGAAATGCAACTTTCAGCACGATTGTGAGAGGGTGGAAACTTCCCTCTTCATCAGAAGGTCAGTTCCACCAAATGCTTTATGTGTCCACCGACATCTCTCTAATCATTATGAAGAAATCAGATAACCCCTATCATTAAAGAGACCTAAAAGATCAGTAAATCTTATTCTTTTATATCAGGATTTTGAAATAAAGAATAAACATAATTTAAAATTTAATGGCATTTCCTACCTTTTTTAAGATATTGATCATAATGTTATAATCCTATAGAATATATTTTGGTATTCAATACAAAGAAATTTTTGAGATTAATTTCTCCAATATCCCTTCAGTTCACTGTCCTATGGTAAGAGAATGGATGGTGATATTTTATTAGTTTTTGGATTATCATTATTAGACAAAAATATAAGAAATGAAGTTTGAACAATTACTGAAGAAGAAAATTAAATATGATGGTAAGTAAACAGTTTAAACTTAAAAATTTTAGGCTTATTCACAGTTTTCCAATAAATCCCACAAGTATTTTTCAAGTAATTACTGCAATTGAGCTGTTACTTCCTGAGGGATATATCAAAGAATCATCCAGCATGACATCTACCCTCAGGATTCCAAAATCTACTGGGGTAAGAGAAGACAAATATATATAAAGGACAAAATTTACATTTAGAAATGAAACAAACAGAGGAAATTACAAACCAACATAAAGTCAGGCACTACATTTAATATAATCAAGTACAAAAATAGAGCAGAAAACTTCTATTTCCAATATGTACTCAGATATTCAAGAGATTATGATTATTTAGGTTAATGCCTCATAGGGAATTTCAACTGAAATGATTTCAAAGAAGCAGGAGAGGAGTTTTAGATGAGAAAATATAATGAACAGAAGCGAAACCAACTTCTTCAACTCAGAAATTCGAATGCAAATGCTCATCTGGGAAGAGCCCTTCCTTCGTAGCTCATGAAGGACTTTATCACTTTATTACCCACACGGTCTCCATGCCCATCTGTTTTATTTTTCTTTATTTCAATTGTATATTTATAAAATCACACCCTCCACTTTCAATAGCCTCAGGGCACAAGTACCAATAAAATTCCCATTGATTAAAGTATTAAAATACATGAAAAGGAACAATAGCCAGCAGCAATAATGATTAAACACATAAGTATCAAACAAAACAAAATTGTATTAAAAACAACAGGCTCCTCAAATCTATCCCTTAAAATGGAGCATCCCAGCTTAGATTGTGGGAAAAATTAGGTGAGTTGTCACTAAACACAGCAACTCTGGCTACAAAATAGAGTAAAACTCACATACTATTGTTTGACTTCGTTTCTGGGGAGTCTGAACAGAATTTTCTTTCACTTCAGGGTGTCTCTGTTTCTTTAGCTATCAAGTGAAAAGGGTATTTTTTTTTCATAGAAAAATGCCATAGCATAGGGATGTTGTGAGGAAAAATAAAATAAGAAAATTAAAATGACTTGAAAAGTGAATCAGAACAAACGTTGCCTGTTTCTGACATGGTGTAGCATCCTAAAATTTTTAAAATATGTAATCGCTGCTTGTGTCCTTACTGTGATTATAGATTCTATATCTTTGATACACATTTTGTGGTTGTATATGTTAAATACCATAAATATAAAATACAACATAATTACTTACAGATCTACTAACTTGTTAATATTTATGGCTGATGATGCAGTCAGTGGCAAAATGACCCTCCCATGTGATGAATTAACTTTACCTGACACATTTTCAAAGCTTTTATTTTAATAACTGAGATTGAATTGTACCAATTTTGTATTAAGGACTCCAAAGCCAAGAGAATATATTTGCTTCATCATTTTTCTACCTAGATCTGAAAACACAACTCTACCAATGACCCTATATCCTAAGAATGACCCCTGTCTTATTTTCTTGCATGTTTCATTTCTAAATTAAACCTTTAAGACATTACAGTTTCCACAAAATCTATTTTAAAACTTAGGTACTCAAATGTGCTCACACACACACACACACACACACACACACACACACAGCTTCCGCCATTCTGAATACCCCAGGTGCAAAGTCTTCATTCCCATTTTCTTGGAAAGTGTGAAAAAAGATGAAGGGGGAAAAATTCACAGAACATCAGACCAGTTATGCATATTATCCAACAATAATAATGATAACAATAGAGGATAATGATCCATATGTCATTTCAACATCATAGGAAGGGGCTTAGTTCTTTCTTTCTTGGGTGCTGGTGAGACATTTCCATGCCACTGGTGACTATGTAAGAATAAGATGTCATAGGAAGAGTTTACATACTTAAGATAATACAAACTCACCCTATCTCTACTGATACTTACTATGTATCTTCTCATAACTTATCCATCTCTTACATAATTATAAGATTCTGTGGTTGCAGACATTAAATACCATAAATCTAAAAATATAATAAGCATAGTTATAACTTTACTATCTTGTTAGTATGTATGACTAATGATAGGGTTAGGTTAAACTGCATCTGTTATAACCAAGGTTAGATGCAGTAAATGTTAGTTATTTGGCAGATCTTCTGAAACTGTCAGTTCTTAGAACAGAGACAGAGATATGTGCTATGGTTTAGATATGGGGTGTCCTCCAGAACCATTAATAAGCTGACTAAAAAAGGATGCATTGGCATAAAAGGAGTGACATTAAACATCTGTGAATTTAAAACTAAATTTGTGTAGCTAAAGCAAGTGCTTTGGCATATAGAATATTTGTAGATTCTATTGGTTGTACAGGTAGATTTTCTCCTACTGTAATAAAATGTGAACTCTTACTTTTTTCTATAGTCAACTCTTGCGTGGTAATTAATTTTACTATATTATTAACATTTCATTATAAACATATCATTATATATTTAATCAACAGAGAAATATTTAATGAATACCTCCTAGTGGAGTTCAATATTCTAGAATTGGAATTACAACTATAAACGAAAGACAAAACTCTAGTTTGGGGAGAAAAACTAAACATAGAAACAAATGTAAAATATAGGAGGAGATGATAAATGTTAGGAATAAAAGTGAAGCACAGCAAGAGAATGAAGGGTAAGGAACATGTAAGAAGGAAAGTCAGTTTAGTTAAATTGGTTGGGACAATGTCACGTAGAGACCTGAGAAAGTGAGCAGCATCTGTGAGGAGGCCATTTCATGGAAAATGTAAGACAAAAGTTTTAGGAATTGAAAAAGTTCTTGAGAGTTGTATGAAATAGGAATATGGCCAATGAAACAGAGTTGAATGAGTAAAATGCTTATGATTCCAATGTAATTTTCTATAGTCCACTATACATTAGAAAAAAAACCCCATCTTTTTCTCTACTTTTACGTTTAAAATATCAACTGCATTACATAATAAAGATACAGGTTTTCCTTTTCAGATGATAAAACCTGAATTTCTAATATTTATTTCTGTGGTTTAAGCCACTTGATGGGGGAATGTTAAAGTCCAAAGTTAAGTTCATTGAGTTGGAATTTCATTCATTCTTTTAAGACTCTATACCTTCTCTGTTCAGAAGGTCATGAAACCTGGAAGATTCCTTACAATTTTAGAAATCTATACTCATACATCAACACATAAAAATAATTATGATATACTTAATCCTCAAAAGTAGGAAGTCTTATCAAAGAAACTCAAAGAAAGCATTGGCCCTAAAGATACATAAAAATTTTAGGAAAAAGATACATTTGGATTATTTCTTTCTAAGATCAGATGTCATAAAACAAAAGATGCCTGCATGGCAGCTCAGCGGGAGGGTTAGCCAAGGACCACGAGACACCCTAGGGGTAGTGCAGCATAAGTTGTCCAGTGACTCTGACCATAAACTTGATCTCAGAGAGACAACTTCCAGTGATGAAACAATTCTTGAACTGTGTACAATGAGAGACTGTGCATCCAGAACATTCCAAAACAGATGAAAGAGCAATGAAATCGAAAATACAATTAGTCACTCCATTCTATTTGTGTTGTTAGGAAGATTGACCATTAGCACTTCAATAAATCACTTCACAAGGGCATTGGTAGTGACAATAATATCTCACTTGCTTATAATGGCCTGCCTTGTCCAGACCATGGCAAGCAGAACCAACCACAGCAAAATGCAAAACTCTATATTTGTCTGCCTCAGCCTCAGTCTTAGAAGTAAATTTCCTGAAAAAGCACATGTGAGTGTATACACCCCTGTGTCAGTATTTTTCTGTACTGTACTTTTTATGCAAATTATTCTTTGCAATCTATTCACTTCTTTACTCTCTTAATCTAATATCAGATGATTGACAATATTTGTTGGGTTAAAAAACCAACCTCCTGCTTTTTCATATAAAAATATACATTGCAAACATTTCTGAAAATATGAATTGACTTGGTCTCCAAATAAATTAAATTGGGATATCAGTGTATAGAGAAAGGGCTGTGTATGAGTCTGAGCATTTTTGGAAGCCCTGTAATAAATATATTGCTTATGAAGCAACAATTCGTTGTTCTTCTGTGGATATGTAGCTTTGTTCCTTTAGGCGATGCTCTAAGGTGGGTGAGGGGGACTCTTCTTCCTGATGAAATATGCTGCAGTGAACAATCCAAGAAACTTTGGAAAAGATTATATACTCCTGACAGCCCAAATGTGATAAGTATATCAAGATTTAGTGTCCCTTTATTAGTTTCTCTTACAAGAGAACACCACAGCTGCCAAATCTGAATCATTACCCTCATTTTTCCTGATATAATCAGTATGAAAATGGTGACTACTTGGATATTGCCTCAATGTGAGCTTTTCTAACTGAATAAGGTGAGATCAACCTTATTGTATCGCTCACTGATTAGAGTTCTGATTAATGCTTCTTCTTTTATTTTCATTTCCCAGGTTGAGATAATGCATATGCTCCTGAATTACTGGGCCTGGCATCCGTCTCTGAATCAGACTCTTTCTAATATGTTTTGCAGAGAGTTTGGGAGACCCATAGCCTTCTGGGAAAGTTTAATTACTGCCAGAGTCTACTTTTTCATCTCTCTTTTATCTTCCACAACTTTAGAATAAAAAATAAACGCCCCAAAGCTGTGTAGTGTGTTTATTTCTTTATATTGAACAATGTCCAGTGTAAAGCAGAATTGGGCCAGCAGCTCTAAATGCAGACACTTTACATTTTCTGCTGAAACACTTTTGAAGAAAGAAGACAGAAAAACACTGAAATTCACCACCCCCCAAAATTCAAGTGACAGAAAATCTTTTACTGTTATCTGAAAAGATTTGGCATTAAGTATAAAGACAATTGAGCTGGTTTGAGAAAACAATAGGTGGCTTTCCTCTTGTTCACTTACCTAAGAGAAGCAGCCCAATCTCCTGGATATTAAATGGGAAGAAAATGCCTCACTCAGAGAACTAAAAAATATAACAGAAGACAAAATAGCTTTTTGTTTGCAAGAGCAGTGCTTTTTTAAATGTGCAGGTTACTGTCCTCTCCCACAGTCAAAATATGACTTTTCTCTTATACCCATTCTAGTACTACATTTGTTTGGGAAAAAAATAGGAAAGGAAACAAGAAAGACAGGTTGAATGGTTTGTATAGGATGTGCATGAAAGGTATACTTTTCATAGACAAGACATATAAAAGGTATCTCTACTGTAAATGATATACATATATTTTTAACTAAAGGAAAAAACCTAATGTATTACTTTATATTACATATTGGTAAATTATAGCCTGGGACCACCATTTTTAACAATAAAGTTTTATTGGAACAAAGTCACACTCATTCCTTTACATAATATCTACACAATATACAGCTGTTCACACTATAACAGCTGTGCTTAGTAATTGAGACAGAGACCATCTGGCTCTCAAAATCTTAAATATTTACTACCTGGTAATTTTACAGGATATTTTTGCCACTCTTTCCCTGCTTGTATAGTCAAATTATCTAGGGATGAATATAAATTCAGAATATTTAGAGCTTGGGGCCTCTGTTTATCTCTCCAAATATCTCTTTCTCACTCTCTCTTTTCTTTCTCCCTTCATCTCAGTACTGAATTCCAAAATGATAGGCCTCTTCCCAGGTGACTTCCCTGTAAATGTTGACAAAAAGTTGTCTTGGGTAGTTTATAATTCATACTATTATGTTAGCTACACTTGAGAAAGGAAAACTTCCTTTAAACATGTGAAGCAGATAACCATAGAGGATTCTGGCCTGACACAACTATTGTACCCCTACTTAAAGTACTTACTGAGGAGAGTGAGATCACGTATTGAGATAAGGCAGGACTGCATTACATACTCTCTTGTTAGAGATACGAGCAAGATAAGGGTAACTAAAGTCCCATACATTGAATGTGAATATTATCTATTTGTGAACAGTGTTAGAACATGGAGAAATGGGACAGGTATAAAACATGTCCAGATCAATGGGGATGCAGAGGAATAGAGGCGTGCTAGTAATCCAGGATAGCTTAGACTTATAATTTTTGCTCATTATACAAACTGTTAAACCAATAGCACATGTCCTTTATTCCCTTAAGTTCTTAAATTACTTGAGTTGAATGAACATTTCAGTTGGACCTGATAGTTGAATCAAATGCACCTCCTGCTATTACTCTAAAAGATTTAAACCAGAATGAAAATGAACAATGTAATATTTTTAAGTTGTTCATATATTTATGCCTTTACAGGCCCAAAATATGTACTTTATTTTGATAATTTCATCAATCATGAATAAAAAAAATTGAGTCCTTATTACAACTGATTCATGCTCTGATTTTAGCTGCTTGTTGTAAGAATAGAAACCGAGAAATAAGTTGCATGACTATAGACAAATTCCTGGGAAATTTGTAATGGCTAAAGACAATAAGGTTCCTTGTAAGCTCTGTGTTAAGAAGAAAGTTATCCATTATGAAATTTCAAAATAAAACATGCTATGATTTGAGTGGGTCCTGTCTAAAATTCATGCTGAAAACTAATCCCCAGGATGGTGCTATTAAGAGTTAGGATCTTTTGGGGAAATGATAAAATTGTGAGGGCTCTGCCCCCCAAAATGTGTTAGTGCCTTATTACATGGCTAGAGGGATGTGGGATTAGCTTATGTTCTTCTGTCCTTCTCCCTTCACCAAATTGGAACAACTCTGGTCTCCTTTCAAGGAGGATATAGCAATAGTGCCAAGTAGAAGCAGGGCATCAGGCCTCACCAGATACAGACCCTGCTGTACCCTTAATCTTGGGACCCCCAGAGGCTAGAACTGTGAGAAATGTTTATCTGCCTTTTATAAAATATTGTGCCTGTGGGACTTTACTATATAGCAGTACAAATGAACAAAGATAGAGCCTACCTCTGATTTATTAACATTAAGGAAGACAATTTAGAAATATGTCAACTTAACAGTGTGGTCTGTGAATATATTAAATATATGAAAAAACTCCATATACAGAATAAATTAAGATAAAATATTCTGAGATAGAAAGACAGTAGGATAAATGCAAAGATGAGAAATAAATATGAAACAACCAGATCATTGAGATATACTACTTAAAAGAATGTAAACCTTGCTTAATTTTCAAGATTTTGTGTAACTTAGATTCACAAATCTACAAAATTTTAACAAATTAACATATGAATAGTAACTTACTCATTATTTTAATTCTAAGATTGAACTACATACACAAATAAGTAAATAAAATAATATTTATTGAGCAGAATTTAAAAAGATAAAAATATGTTGATTTTAAGGCTTTTGGGTATAAAGTGAGGAGTGGGGTAACTGAGTCAAATGGTGGTTTCATTCCAAGTTTTCTGAGGAATCGCCATACTGCTTTCCATAGTGGTTGCACCATTTTGCATTCCCACCAGCAATGTATGAGTGTTCCTTTTTCCACACATCCTCACAAACATTTATTGTTGCTTGTATTCTTGATAATTGCTGTTCTGACTGGTGGGAGAAGAAATCTTAGAGTAGTTTTGACTTACATTTCTCTAATTGCTAGAGATGTTGAACATTTTTTTTTATATATATTTGTCAATCAACTGTATATCTTCTTCTGTGAAGTGTCTGTTCAGTTCCTTAACCCATTTATTGATTGGGTTATTAAGGATAAATGCTTTCTCTGATATGCAGATGCTAATTCACAATAGGAGGGGGATAGTAAAGAAGAGAGTTACTTTATATTAGGTGGAGGGGAGTGAAGGGAGGGAAAGTAGCATGGGGGTAGGAATGATAGTAGAGTGAAATGGACGTTATTATCTCATTTACATATATGACTACATGACCAATGTGATCTTACAATATGTATACTCAGAAAAATGAGAGATTACACTCTATTTGCATATGATCTATAAAAATGTATAAATTCATTCTACTGTCATGTACAACAAATTAGAACAAATTTTAAAAAATTTAAAAAGATAAAAGCAGTGTCATTATCTTTAGTCAAAGTAAAATCAAAAGTATTTTTATTAATGCACAATAAGTCTGTTTATTACATACATATAGAGCCAAACATATACACTTATAACTTTCATTCATAACAGTCACATAATTTTATACACCAAGTAATTTATCAGTAAACATATATATTAAAAATAAACAGAGGGAAATGCTAAGAAACTTGCAATCAATAAGAAGCTTCAAACATATGTCTGTCATCATTTCAGATATAAGTAGATGCAACAAATTCTCATTGTGGAAATAAATTGCTCACCGTAATGTAAAGGGTAAAAAGATTTTCCAGATATTCTGAAGTAAGCATGGCTGGACTAAACTGCCCAACAATAAGACTGTAGAAAATTTAAACAGTATTAGCAAGCAAGTTTACCTATTAACATTTACACAAAATTAATTTCAACAATTCAAAATACATATTCTCTTGAAGTGCATATGAAAGATGCCCCAAACGGACCACAACCTGGACCATAAATGAAATCTTGATGGATTTAAAACAATCTTTAAATAGTGTACAATATATTTTATATTGACAATAGATAATTGAAAATATAACCAGAAAGTCCAGTAAGAAATTGCTATAAAAATAAGAAAATAGTTCAATATGTGATAATAAAATACAGTGTAAAATAATTTGATGGATGTCATTAAAAGTTATTATAATTTTATACATTAAGATGTTAATAAGTTTTATAATTAACAAGTTTTATAATTAACAGTCCGAACTTCCAACCTGAGGATCTAGAAAAAAAAAATCACAGTAAGACCAAATTGGGTAAAAAAGTAAATAAATAAGTCCCGGAATAGAAAATGTAGATTATATAGAAAATAAAAAAAATAGTGAAAATCAACAAAGCTTATTTTTACAGTAAGAAAATTTATCAAATAAAGAAGACAAAGAAGAAAGAAGGATAATAAACTTTCCAGTATTAGGAATGAAAGTGGAAGCATTATTTCATGACATGACAAGGATATTATAAGAAAACAGTATTTCAGAAAAAAATTCAAAAAATAATTATACTTAACTGAAAATTTCAAGACTAATTCAAATTTTTATTTCTCTAAAATGTGTTGATTTTTGACAGGTGGGTCAAGGCAATTTACCAAGGCAATAAAACCTTCTACCACAGGATGCTAGAAAAAATTGAAAGAAAAAATTATGAACTTCAAACCTTTACTGGTAAACATACACAAACATTCATTTGAAATGGATCACACATGCTCCAAAATGCAAAGGCAAAAGTTCTAAATCTTCTTGAACAAACACAGAATAATATTATGTAACCCTGGAATCAATGGAGATTTTTTATAAGAGGGAAAAGCACTAAGCACAAAAGGAATGAAGTAATATATGAGAGTACACTGAAATTAAGTATGTCTGCGCCATATCTACTGGCAGTAGAGTGTCCTTAAAAACATCTAATAAAGGACTTTGTCAGAATATATTGAAAACTTCTAGAGCTCAAAATATTTGTCTCAAAAGTGCAAAACACTCATGAACTTCACAAAAGAAGACAAAACCTAGTCAATGAGCATATTTAAAAAGGGACATTATTACATATCAGAGAATATTAAATACAAATACAATAATATACCACTTCATATCCACTAGAATTGACAAGTACTGGGTTCTTAATATCAAATATTATTGGAGAAATAGAAAAACTGCAATCTCAAGATTTTTTGGTGGGAGTGCAAAGGTTGCAAACACTTGGGGCAGCAGTCTAGTAAGATTTTTCTGTTAACTTATTTGTTTATTGGTTTGGTAATTTTTTTAATAAAATGAAGCCTATGCCTATTAATTCTACTCTTAAGTTATATGGAAATTAAAATATACAACCTAAACAAATTTTATACATATTTCTAAGTAGGACAAATCATAGACAACTATTAATAGGGAAATGGAAAAACAAATTATGGTATATCCATACATGGAATATTCCTTAGAAATTAAAAAAAAAAAACGAACTGCAAGAACATGCCAGGCCATGTGTGAACAGCAAACTTTTTGTTGACTGAAGAAGCAGGACACACAGAGTCCTCAATTTATATATGTTTTAGATAAAACTGTGGTGATTCAGAATTCAGAATAGTGGTTTAGAGATAAGAACAGTTTGAAGCAACATCCCTGATATCCATTCATTTAAAATTGTGCAATATTTACAGCAATAAAAACAAACAAAAAATGAATGAATAAATTAAAAAACTGAAAAATAAGTAGGATAACATTTACTTCTGGTGATTGATTTCTCTGTCTCTTTCTAAAAGAGAATATTCTGGGAAAGAATGTAAACTGCTTAGCTTAAAATCCCAGGTCCATAACTGCTAGTTGCGACCTTGATCAGGATACTCAAATTGTATTTACTGATTTTTTTTCTTATAATCACTAAAATCGAAATATTGAAAAAATTGAAATACTCCAAAATCAATGATCTAGTTAGAACAAAATACATAGTAACTATTATTGTTTTTAAATATCTTCAATTTTAAATAAAAATGAAAATAAAAAAATATAAAATTCATGGAGTTTGGTTAAAATACATGTATAACTTCATGTGTTTTAATAATGAAACTGAAAAATAACTGTAATACAAAAAACACAAAAATAGTGCTTATAAAACACTACATGAAGACAACCCCCAAAATTGGAAAATTAACATAATTAGTAAATATGTAATTTAAGCAAGGAATGTGTAAACTACATTCAAATGTATTTTACTTAAGATAAAGTAAAAATTCACAAAATTATGACATTTTTATGAGGGACAGAACAAAAATAATCTATCACATAAAATTTTGGAGAATTGTGCAAAACTATGTACTTCATAATATATTGGGCAAAATTTTTATGCACTTTTAAGTTATATAAATTTCTGACATATAAGTTACCATAAGATATTTTAAAATGCATAAATAAACATAAATTTAAGAGAAAATTAACTTCCTACCAAAGAAGTTATTTTTATTACCTTAAATTGTCAATTGGAAATAATTTTCTGAAGATATAATTTATTTGAGGATATAAGAATATCTCAAAACTCTCTAATTAGTTATTATAACTTACAGAGATAAAAATTATTCCTGTTTTCATTTTTTTATGCACATTTATTCAACTTTTTATTTAAAAATTTGACTACTTAATTCATCAGATCAATCATTCTAATGAGCCAAAGATTGCCAGGAGATTTATTATGAAAAAAATTATAATTCAAACATTTGAAAATCTAAGCATATTGCATTAGAAGTCTAATAAAAAGAAAGGCAACTTTATTTGATACATTTTTATTATTACAGTATTATAATAATTGTGAATAACTAAAAATAGAAGTGTGCTTATCAAAGCAATAAAATACATATCAAAATCATTATAGATTTAATAGTAAATGCATTATTAGAATTCTCAATATTTTTGTTACCACAATTAATGTGAAATTTTTTCAGAAAGTTCTGACTAATTTGATAAGAAATGAAATAATATTATAAATTAAAATTAATGAAAAAGAAAAATTATCATTGCAAATAATATTTTTTACATTATATGTTGTATGTAGAAATAAACTAAAAATAAATAGTATAATTTAGCATGTAAAAAAATGGGCATGTTTATATTTGTTTCAGAAATGACCTATTACAATATTAAACAACACTGTGAAATAAATTATTCACAAAAAATTTTAGTGTAATTTATATTATACTTATAATAGTCTTTTTAAGTAAATACATAAGCATAATAAGTTCAGATTTAATATGATATTTTAGTTATATTAAGCAATGGAGCAACAATGGTATAGTGATGAATGGAGACTTGAATTTGATGTTTGGATTTTTAAATTTTTGTCCATGTCTACAGATAATTTATTTTGTATATTTTAATTACACATCAATTCTATTTTTTTAAATCTTTTTTATTTTTCCAGACTGCATTTTGATTCATTGTACATAAATGGAGTACAATTTTTCATTTCTATGGTTGTACACATTGTAGATTCACTCCATTTATGTAATCATAAATATACATAGGGTAATACTGTCTGTTTCTACTATCTTTCCATCCCCCATACCCTCCCACCCCATTTTCCTCTATACTATCCAAAGTTCCTTCAATCTTCTCTTCCCGCTGCCACCTCCCCTCGTTGTATATCCTCATGCACTGATCAGAGAAAACCTTTGGCCTTTGGTGTTTTGCGTTCAGCCTATACCACTTATCATGAGATGTTTGGATCTTTTAAAAGTGTCTAAAAATGTAATTACTTTAAAGAGTATGAGTTAATCTTGACTTTCAATATTTGAGAAATTCAAAAGGGCATAATGAATGAAATAATAATTAGAATAAAAATTCGATGTACAAAAATGTAGATTACTTTCCTATAATAGGTATATGTACAGCCTAATATATAATGAAATTAACATTCAACTTAAGTAAGAAATAGAATTTAAAATTAAGAAATTATTTGAAAAAAGTATTGTTAGACTCTTACAACATACTCAAAACAAATACATGTTAGATTAAAAAGTAAAATACATTAAAAATTATGAGTACTATAAATGGTTGAGAAACATACAAGTAAAAACTAGTTGTAATATTGATAAATATTAAGACTAAAATTGCCTAATATTTTCCTATGTGGGAAAATATTGTAGTTTTATTACATCACAAGTTTTAGATCTCTGTACATTAAATTTGATAAAACAATACAAACATAAATAAAACATTTTGGTAATATTTTAATATGTGATAAAATATTAGCATCTTGTGTAAGTTAAAAGATATTAGGAATGAGATAAGTTTTCATTTACAAAAGAAGGATAGAAAGTGATATGGATATTTCAGTAAAAACTAGTAAAATATGAAAAATGTTTGTCATCATTAATAGTCAAAACAAATAAATTAGACTTTTTTTCATTAGAAAAGGTACAGTGAATGCATATTAAAGTGCTTTTTTATCTCCATACAAATGGAAGAGTAAATTAATACACTATTTCTAGATATCTACTTGTCAAAGCACATCAAGAAACTTACAAATGATAATCTTTTAAACTTGCAGTTCCTTACCAGAATTATATAAAAAATACACACAGAGACAAAGATCACTGCAAAAGAAAGCAAATTTTACATTTACTAACAGTAGAAAAGGCAAACAAATGAATTAGAATATTGGAAATAGATGAATAAATTAGTAAAGATATGAGATCACCAAATAGTCCATTAAAATCTTTTCTTTCAGAACCACTTATACACTGAGAACATTCTAATATGTATCATGGAAAATTAATAGGTAACAATTTAAATTGATTGCCTAAAATCATATAAAATTATCAATATTTGACTTTTTTCAAAATATAATAACATAAGATAAAATTTCAAAATATTTAGACCTATCAAAATATGCTTGACATTTCTATCTTTCATAGTGTTCAAAGTTGCAGAAATTATATTTGTATTAATAAAATAATTTAGAACATATGCACGGTTTTAAAAAGGAATTGTAACATTATAACACCTGTTTTTTCCCCACACAAACATACTACAACTCACACACAACACTTCAACCACAGACACATACAACACCACACCATACTGAATATACTCCTAACACATACAAAACATACGAGGAAAACAGTTTATTCATCAATGCCTACACGCTACAAACTAGGCTAGATTCTCTAAGTAATGAAGAAAGAAACTAAAAAAATAGAAGTCACGTATGCTAGTAATTTGCTGAGGAAGAAATGGTATATAAATGTAAAATATGAAATTAATAACAATGGCTTTACACATTATCATGTCAAAATGAGACATATAGAACTGGAACTATTTATACAAATTTATACATGTTGAAGCAGAGAAATCATCATGGAGATACTTTACTGAATTTGGGTCTTGAGTTTGTCCCAGATGAATAGGTAAATAGAGATTACAAAGACTTCCTAACAGAAGTATTTGGTTAGTTCCTTAAGAAAAAAGGCAAGATAACAGACACTTAGATAAAGCCCATTCTGTAGTTCATAAGCTTTGCCAATGGTGGGTCAGCAGAATCATCTTTTGCTGTGAAAGATGGCATAGTAATTGTGGGCCCTTCAATAAGTAACATAAAATGCAATCATGAAGCAGCCTCCAGAACCACTCAGCCGGAAATGCTGAGATGTATTTTGCACCAGAAAATAGCAGCTGTCTTAAAAACAGTTTCTTATTGATTAGAGAGTAGGGCAGGCCATTTTTAAGGCTCACTCCCTGGAAACTTTACCATGCTGTTTGTCATCATGAAAATGTGTACAGTTTGTTCCAGAAAAAAAAAAATGCATGAAATAATGGAAGAAATATTTGGAAAAAAGAATCTGACACTTACTTCTTTTCGGTCCCAAATCAACAATAAACCTATTTTACAACACCCCCCCAGGTTCTACTTAGGTAAATTTCCTGTCTATGGCTAAGCCTTACCAGAAATCAGAAATCTCTATTTCCATCCTTGACAACTGTCTACATCATCAGGAAGAGCATCTATTGACATATCCTTAATATTCTCTAATATACCTATCAAACATGCTCAAAAGTCAATTCTGGATTGATATCACAAACCAGAACCCAATGCACATCTTTCCCATTGCTGTAAATAGGCAACATGTGCCTCAAGATGAAAACTAAAACATTATCATTCTCTCCAACAATCCATACACTGGGTGATCCTGTCAACTTTATCTCCAAAATGCATTCTAAGTGAATTCACTTCTCTATGCCTTAACTACCATCAAATTCAACCCATTTTCTAAAAGACTGCAATTTTCTTCTATCTCCCCTTATTTTTTATTTTATTTCCTCTTTATTTTTCCCAATTTTCTTTTTTTCCACATACCATCCACACTGAACTTTCAAAAATGAAAATCAGTTTAGATGATCATTTGAGAGCATCCCACAAGTTCCCATCACACTCAGTATAAAATTGAAACAATTATGAAAGCATTCTAAAATGTTGACTTCCATCTTCAACTTCATCATGTGCCACTTTCTCCTTGTTTCTATATTCTAGCACTTTCTAATTTTTGGTGTTCCATAACACTATTTGAGCTATTTCCCTTCTTAGGGTAGACATTAGGATTTGCTAATATTCACTTCTTCTCTGACTCTAAGCATGTGAAGATACACTTCTAAATCCCCCTATCAATTTAGCAGGCTCTTTGGTCACAGCTGGCTATACCTGAGTTCTGGGCTAATTTTTTGAAAATTTTATCTTACCTTATCATCCATAAAGGCCTTATGGCACAGCTAAAATATGGTAGTATATCAGTTAGATAAAGCCTAAGTTGGGAATGAAGAAGTAAACTTATCAACTCTGTATTGAAAAAGCACCTGGAGAAGTTATCTTTAATATGTTAAACCATGTCCTTAGCCTTCCCTGATTAATATACCACAGAGTCTTTGAATGAGGTATTGCATTTCCTTAAAAACAAAATCTTCTCTCTTACCATTCCATACCTCATTTCTTGTAATTTAGATTTTAGCTTAAATAAAGTCTTACCAGAATTACCCATCATTATTATACCATCAAAATTAGCCCCATGCACTCTTTCCTCAGCATTATATATTATATAATGATCTTAAGATTTCTGTACATATATCTATCTGATATTTTTCTGGTAAATGTATTTGTTTGTTTATCCTCCCTCTTTCCTTAGTCACAGTGAAATGACCTTGGGTTTTATTTCTTGCTTTATGTCTATGACTTTCATTATAGCCTGACATTATATATGGAAGATGATAATTTTTTTCCTGAAATATTTGTTAAATCAGATTTTTTTTTTTACTTTGTAATATGTATTCTTACTTTCAGGTTTTATTTTGTGGCACCAAAGCAACAAAAATAAACTTAAAAAGTTCATAATTACCTGTGGAATCAATTTGACTCGTTTCTGGTGGCCTTGTGGAATTACAGCTAGGTTTATGAGAAAGATATCATTAAGTGTTTTTCATGTGGAGGATTTAAACCTTATTTTTCATAGAAGAAGAGTATATTCTCCCAGAGGTACTTACATGAGTAACACAGTATAAGGTTTTTGATATTTGAATAATAATATAAAAACAGATTCTTACAAGCCAGAGCAAGTGTCTCCATAAATAAAACCATATTATGTATGTAGCTTATGTGTATAATGCCTGAAGGTACCTTAAAGGTGTACCACAAAAAGCATGAAATTGTTGAAAGCTTTCTATTTCTGAAAGCATCCCAGGCAGACATCAGAGATAAAGAAAATTTGAGCTATGTTTGTCTGCCTTATGGTGTTAATTAAATGCCAATATTTTTTTTCTCTTGAGTAGCTCAAAATTAGATTCATATTTTCCTCTAAGAAAGCAAGATCATAAAGTTTCTGTGTCACATGGTATAGTCCTCCCATCCTTATGTAAAATTCTCAGGAGGCATTTTCTGTTTACATATTTCTTAACTATTATTTAAAGTTATAATTTTTAAACATACTGTATATATTTTATCAGAGTAGTAAATCTTCCAATTTCATAGAAATTAAAATTGATGCAGTTAGGATCTGATATTATTTAAGGTTATTTGGTGTGATGTTTAAATTCAATCTATTTCTTTCAAGAACAATAAAAGTGAATCTATTTATAGAGAACATACTGTATACTTATAAAAGGAGCTAGGTGGTATATATTGATGTCCAAGGTCAACATAAAATCTAAATATTAAAGAAAATTTATGATCATGAAATTAATTTCAATTGTATAATATGATGGAGCCCCCAAATAAGCCAGTCTCTTCAAGCATTACCCAGGAGATAGGGACAGTTTCAGGGAGGTCTTTAACAATTATCAGGATTTATAGAGATAAATATATATATATCAAGAACTCTCAGAAAACCAAAGGATGAATGATATCGCTAATAAGTGGATGATGACACATAATGGGGGGTGGGAGAGGTAAGTATTAGGGTTAGAGTTAGGGTTAGGGAGGGAGGCAAGAATGGAGGAAGGAAGGATTGTATAGATGGAAAAGAGGAGTGGGAGGGGTCGGGGGAAGGGAAAAAATAACAGAATGAATCAAACAACATTACCCTATGTAAATTTATGATTACACAAATGGAATGCCTTTACGCCATGTACAAACAGAAAAACAACATGTATCCCATTTGTTTACAATAAAAAAAAGAATAAACAAAATATATATTAAAAAAAAAAGATAGGATTAGCAGATCTTTCAACATTCTCCTTGACAATTAGGTATATTAAAAATGGTTACTATGAACTACACAATCCCTGCCTGCTGGCAAAGTCCTAACAAATACCTATTTTCTAAAAACTTAGAAACATTGGGGTTTGATATTAAATGACTGAAAAGTAAGGCTGGGTACAAAGGAAGAAACCTAAAGTCATCGAGTTGATAGAAAGCCTACTGGGTGAGAATCAGCAATTTTCTTTGCCTTCTGTTGGCTTATTTCAAGGAAACTTTAAAGTCATAATTGAGTTTTATTCAATTAGAAATAAAGTTATTGCTATCAGCATATAATTATATAAAAAAAAGAACTCTTAAGTGCTAAGAAAAATATCCTAATGACAGGAAATCAAAAGCCAGTTTCAAAAAGCAATTTATAGGAGTATCCCAGTATGTGAAATATATTATTCCAAACAAAATCATGTCAGATAGCAACTATTACAACCGTTCATTATATGGATTCCTGTTTCTGGGTAAGGTAAAGAAACGCCAAACTAGATTACCATTCCACCTGATCTGTATCCCCACTCCACACAATAAAGACAACATTTGTAAGAAAACAATTTCTAAAAACAGTAGATATAAAGAAAAAGAGGACTCCTAACAAAAAAAAAGTAAAGAAAAAAAGTTAGTGAGCCTAGATTTATTTCCTGATGATTCCCTTGTGAGAAATACTAGGCAGTGACCCTGAGAGTTAGGACCCAGAAAAAACAAGGGAGTTATCTGAGTGGGAAAAACATGACTGAGAGTTCAGGAAGACCAAAGAGATTTCAAGACAGAGTTCTTGAGATATGAGCTTGAATATTGAGAGTGTGTCAACCCTTGCCAAGTATGAGTGTTCGACAGGGATCCCATCCAAGACGGCCTTTGGAGTCATTACCTGGGTACAGGGAAGAGCAGTAGAAAGAACTAGAGGGACAACAGGTGACATAAACACAGAGCTGAACATGTGCCTGTTCTTCCAAGAATTTCTGGAAATCCTCATGGTTTGTGTGACTCTGGATGGTCAAAAGGGTCTTGTCTCAGTTGACAAGATTACTGATTCTTCCCAGAAATAGTGTTCAACTAAAGACTGCTCTGTTTCCACTTAACATTAAAAGTAATGATAGGTAAGGAACAATTCAATTATCTGCAAGTAACAACTCTGCATTAAAAGGAAGTTAAAAAATATTAGGAATTAAAAATATAAGTGACACAAAAAGATCAAATTTGCAATAGTTGAAATCTAATAAAACTACCAGGCATGCAAAGAAGCAGGAACTCATGATCTGTGATGAAAAGAAAAATTGAATCAAAATTAATCCTAACTAGAATTAGCAAAGATATCAAAACAGTTAATAAAATTATATTAAATCTGTTCAAAAAGTTAGGGATATGCAAAGCATTTTTTAGAAAATGCAATTGAACCACTAGAAATAAAAACTACAATGGCTGAAATAAAAATAAACAGGAAGAAACTAATGATAGATTATACATATCAGATAAAATATTAGCAAATCTGAAGACATGTTCACAAGAATGATCAAAAAGAAAAAATAAAAATAATAAAAAAATGAAAAAACATCTGATCTTGGAAATTTTTCAAATAGACTGCACTATGCATAACTGGAGTCAAAGACAAGGAGAGAGAAAGAGAAAAGAGAATATTGCCAAAATTGTTAATGAAAATTATAAATTTGCAGATTTAAGAAACTCAGCAAACCTCAAGCACAAAATAACATGAAAAAACTGTACCACAGTATATGATTACCAAATTTATCAATCAATAACAAATAAAAATATTAAAACTATCCAGAGGAACAAAGACTCATTATATATGGAGTAACAAGTATAGAATTTTAGAGACTATTTCTAACAGTGTGTCACTGTGGTGGAATGCTTCCTGGACCATATCCAAACCCTGTGGATACCCAAAACTGACTGTTCATGTTCCTCATATAAAATGGCTTAATATTTACATATATCCTGAATGTATCCTCTTGAATATTTTTATCATCTCCATATTACTTAAAATACTTAAGAATGTGCATGTTACATAAATGGGAGGTTGAAGATACTGGTTTTTTAAAATTTATTTTTATTGTAAACAAATGGAATACATCTTGTTTCTCTGTTTGTACATGAAGTAGAGGCATACCGTTTGTGTAATCATACATTTACATAGGGTAATGGTGTTTGATTCATTGTTATTTTTTCCTCCCCCCCACCCCTCCCACCCCTCTTTTCCCTCTATACAGTCTCTTCTTCCTCCATTCTTGCTCCCCTCCACCCCCCATTGTGTGTCATCATCCACTTATCAGCAAAATCATTCAACCTTTGGTTTTTTTGAGATTGACTTATCTCACTTAGCATGATATGCTCCAATTTCATCCATTTGCCTGCAAATGCCATAATTTTATTATTCTTTATGGCTGAGTAATATTCCATTGTATATATATACCACCGTTTCTTTATCCATTCATCAGTTGAAGGGCATCTAGGTTGGTTTCACAATCTGGCTATTGTGGAATTGAGCAGCTATGAACATTGATGTGGCTACATCTCCGTATGCTGATTTTAAGTCCTTTGGGTATAAACCAAGGAGTGGGATAGCTGAGTCAAATGGTGGTTCCATTCCAAGTTTTCTAAGGAATCTTCACACCGCTTTCCAGAGTGGCTACACTAATTTGCAACCCCACCAGCAATGTATGAGTATACCTTTTGAGAACTATGACAGGAAGAAAAATTCTGTACACGTTGAGTTCGGATGCAATTACTTTCCAGATATTTCTGATTCCTGATTGATTAGAACTACAAATGTGGATGTGGAGGGCTAAGCATAACTGACAAAGAAGGACTTTATATCCAGTGACTATTTTGTTTTAAAACGAAGGCAAAATAAATAATCCTTCAAATAAAAGCTGAAAAAACTTATCAACATCAACATTTTTAAAGGAAACCCTCCAGGAAAAAAGAATGATGACATCAGATATAGAAATGTATCTTTCATAGGAAAGTGAAATACCAAAAATGACATCTATGTGGATCAATATGCAAGAATTAATTCTTATTTTAATCTCGCTAGAAGATTGCTTATGAAAATAGTAATATTCTGTAGAATATTTTTTATAGACATTTGACATAAAACTTAACAACAGAAGAAAGGAAGGAGGTATGAAGTGAGCGTATACTAATGTGAAGTCATATTTTACGAGAAGTGGTATACTCTCACTAGAAGGTTGACTAATGAATTTAAAATGCACACTATAAATCATAACAAAACACTAAAATAAGAGGACAAAGCCAATAAGTCAAAAAATAAGATAAAACAGAAAAAATAGAATATATAATTAAATTAAATAGGCAAAAGAGACCAAATAATAGAAGAGGTGAATGAGAAATAGAAAACCAATAAGAAGATGAACTGTTGGAGCATAAACATATAATCATTCTATTTGTAAGTAATCTAAAAGTATTACTAGATTGAATAAAAAGATAAGAATGGACTATATGCTGACTAATAGAAATGTACTATAAGATATGGGTACACTAAAGTAAAATTAAAGGATAGGTAAAATATGGCATGATAATATTAATAAAAATAAACTGGCGTGCCATATTAAGTATTGACAAATAGATATGAGAGAAAAAGAAAATGAAGTTACCACAGGTAAAGAGGTCCTTTCATAATAATAAAGTATTCAATATATCAAAAGGACACTATCATGAGTGCTCTGTGTCTGATAAAATTATTTCAGAATTTGATAAATAAATTTGGAAAAATCACAAAGAAATTCATATATCTATAGATACACCTACATATTTTAAAACCTCTCTCTCAAAATGTGGTAGGACAAATTGATAGACAACCTGTGAAGATATAGATGATCCGAGCACTATTAAGTTAACTTAGTGGACATTCGTTGAACATACCCATCAATAACATCACACATTGACAATATGGTGAGCTATTAAGATTAGTAATAATAAAGTAAAAAAATTTGAATTTTCACAATAGATTATAAGTTTCAATGTGACTGGAGGTAAAGCTCAGTGGTAGGACATATGCTTGGTGTGCACAAGGTTTTCGACTAAATTAATTTAAAAAATGAAATCATACTGATATTTAAAAACAAAGTCATAATCTGAACAAAGTGGAGTGGAATTAGCCATCAATAGTATAATATTTCTGAAAAGTCCCTAAATATTTGCCAGTAAATAATGTGATTTAGATAACATGGCTAAAGACAAAAAAAAACAATAAAAATGAATGCTTTGATCTGAATTAAAATGAAAATCTCACATATTCATACTCATGGAATGTTGCATAATTAATTTTATAGGACACTTCATAATGAGTAAAGAGTCAGTCTGTTAGAAACATGTCACAATTCTTAATCCCTATCTTCTCAATATCGTAGTGTTAAAATATGTAGAGCAAAAGCTAAATAAAATATTTTAAAAATAAATGAAATGTTTCATAATCATAATAAAATATTTGAACAAACATTTCCAATAACTATTAAATCAAGCAAATACAAAAACAAAATTTAACAAAGTAACAGAATATTTTAATAATACAGCAAACTTGACCTAATTATTTCTGACATATGTAGAAATAGCACCACAAAAATGACAGAATGCATTTTCACTTCAAGTGCACATGAAATATTCACAAAAAATTACCATATGCTTTTTTGTAAAGAAAGTTTCAATATTTTTAATTGAACATTTTATTACTTAGATATTTTACCATAGTGGAAATGAACAAGAAATTAATAACAAAAAACTAACTCATCATTAACCTATTGTTTAGAAAGTAAATAACACCTTCTAAAATATTTTCTAAATTTATATATACAGTATCTGTATACTGTATACTTAAACATTTTAAGTAGTATTAATATATGTTCATAAATACATATTTCTGAATATATAAATACTATAAAACATTTCTTCTATTACTTTTTATTTAGACATAATTTTAGAGAAAAAGTGGAAAGTAAATTGTTTCCCAAAGTTATTTCAATCAACTCTTCTGTCCCTCCTTCAATGAAGTTATTTTAGTGATGTGCAATATGGTTAGAATAATTTGTCATAGTCTGCATTCCAACATGGGTTCTTCCAATATTTGGGCTGACGATTTCTTTTGATTTTCATGCAATAAAATTTAATATTTTGTGTACAGTGCTGTGTTTTGTAAAATATACAAAACCACATTTATATCATCATAGTACCATACTGACTAGATCCACTACTGAAAAAATGTTCTCATGATCCCTTTTATAAGAAATCCATGCTGTTACCCTTAACCTTGGTAACCAATGCTATGCTTTATATGGTTTCACTTTTAGAGAATATTACATAAATTAAAACTATACAATATATAACTTTTTGAATATGCCTCCTTTAACAGAGAGAATGTGCTTAATATCCATGCACACTGCATGAATTGTTCATTTTCATGGCTAATTGATATTTCAGTGCACGTACATGAACAAAATGTTTATATACTCTCCTGTTGAAGTACGTATGTTTTACTTTCAGTTTGGGATGATATAAGTCTACCTGTCATAAACTTTAGAGTGAAAACGTGTTTTAGTTAATTTGGATAAATATCTGAGTGGAATTGCTGATTTACACAACAAATCCATATCTCACTGTATAAAAAACTGCTTAACTGGTTTCTAATGTGCCTGTGATTTCATTTACCAAACAGCAGGGTTAGAGACTAGACTTGTTCTATATATCCACCATCGCCAGATATAGAAAATCATATTTATACCATTTCAATAGGTTTTATTTTAATTGTTCAATTGGTTTCTTTTTAGTTAGACATGACAGTCATCTGTATTTTGACATATTATACATACAGGGATTATAGCTTCTCATTCTTTCAGTTGTACATGATGAGGAGTTACACTGATTGTGTATTTGTATATGAACACAGGAAAGTAATGTCCAATTCATTATACTGTCTTTCCTATAGGTTTTAATTTGCTTTTTCCTAATTTAATTACCTATTTTGGGGGGGAAAGTGGTGAAAAACTTACTATTTGTCCTCTGTGTATCTTTCTTAGTTTTTCTTCTGTTCTTTTATTTTACCCATTTTCGCTGAGTTGTTTGTTCAATTGTTACTGTTTTAAGAGTTATTTCACAGATTGCAAAAACAGTTCATTTATTAGCTGTTGGACTTGTAAATATTTTATCCAAATCTGCAGGTTTTCTAAATTGTTTTTGTATTATCTTTCACTGCTTTTCTTTTATTGAAGAACCAATTTTGAATTAGGTAATGGATCACAGTGTTGTTTTCAGATGTAATAGTTTGTCAAATCCAAGATGCCACAGATTATCTCTGCTATCTTTTTCTAGAAATGGTTTTACATTCTTTATCTACATATATAATTTATTTGTAATTTTTTCAGTTCGGTACAAGACACGTTTGGTGTTTATTTCCAGCCTCTAAATATTTCATTTGATTCTACATCTATATATTCATTCATACTGCAGTTTTTAAAAATTATAGCTATATATTAAACTTTCATATCAACACCATTCCTCTTTTCCAAAATTGTAGTTGTTATATAGTTCTTTTGACTTTCCAGGAAACATTTAGGATCAGCTTATTAATATTTAATAAATATGCTTGCTGGTATTTTGATATTTTGATTGGGATTGCTTAAATATATATAAATATATTTTTGTATGCAATTTGCTAAATTTTTGTTGAGAACTTTTGCAACAATATTCATTAGGGATATTGGTCTGAAATTTTCTTTCCTCAATGTGTCTCTGTCTGGTTTAGGTATCAGAGTGATATTGGCTTCATAGAATGAGTTTGGGAGGGTTCCCTCCTCTTCTATTTCATGGAATACTTTGAGGAGTATTGGAATGAACTCTTCTTTAAAGGTTTTGTAGAACTCGGCTGAGAACCCCATCTGGTCCCAGACTTTTCTTTATTGGTAGGCTTTTGATGACTTCTTCTATTTCGTTTCTTGAAATTGATCTATTTAAATTGTGTATGTCCTCCTGATTCAGTTTGGGTGAATTATATGTCTCTAGAAACCTGTTGATGTTTTTGAGATTTTCTATTTTGTTGGAATATAGACTTTCAAAATAGCTTCCAAATATGTTTTGTATTTCAATAGTGTCTGTAAGGATATTTCCTTTTTCATTCCGAATTTTAGTAATTTGAGTTTTCTCCCTCCTTCTCTTTGTTAGTGTGGCTAAGGGTTTATCAATATTGTTTATTTTTTCAAAGGACCAATTTTTTATTTTGTCAATTTTTTGATTGTTTCTCCTGTTTCAATTTCATTGATTTCTGCTCTGATTTCAACTATTTCCTGTCTTCTACTACTTTTGGTGTTGTTCTGTTCTTCTTTTTCTAGGGTTTTGAGCTGTACTGTTAGGTCGTTTATTTGTTGATTTTTTCTTCTTTTATTGAATGTGCTCCATGAAATAAATTTTTCCAAGTACTGCTTTCTTAGTATCCCAGAGAATTTGATATGTTGTATATTTGTTCTTGTTTACCTCTAAATTTTTTTTTATTTCCCCCCTGATGTCTTCTGTTATCCACTCATCATTCAATAGAATATTATTTAATCTCCAGGTGTTGGAGTAGTTTCTGCTTTTTACTCTGTCATTTATTTCTAATTTCAATCCATTATGGTCTGATAGAGTACAAGGTAGTATCTCTATCTTCTTGTATTTGATAACAGTAGCTTTGTGGCATAATATATGATCTATTTTAGAGAAGGATCCATGTGCTGCTGAGAAGAAAGTGTATTTGCCCTTTGTTGGATGGAATATTCTATATATGTCCATTAAGTCTAAATTTTCGATTGTGTTATTGAGATCTATGGTTTCTTTGTTCAATTTTTGTTTGGAAGATCTGCCCAGTGGTGAGAGAGGTGTGTTAAAATCACCTAGTATTATTTTGTTCTGGTCTATTTGGTTCCTGGAATTGAGAAGGATTTGTTTGATGTACATGGATGAGCCACCCTTTGGGGCATAGATATTTATGATTGCTATGTCTTACTGATTGATGCTTCCGTTAAGCAGTATGAAATGTCTTTCTTTATCCATTCTGACTAACTTTGGCTTAAAGTCCACATTATCTGATATGAGGATGGATACTACGGCTTTTTTGCTGAGTCCATGTGCATGGTATATTTTTTCCCATCCTTTCCCCTTTAGTCTGTGGGCATCTCTTTCTATGAAATGAGTCTTTTGAAAGCAGCATATTTTTGGGTCTTTCTTTTTAATCCAATCTGACAGTCTATGTCTTTCAATTGATGAATTTAGGCCATTAACATTCAGGGTTATTATTGAGATATGGTTTGTATTCAGTAAAGTAGCAAGATATAAAATCAATGCTCATAAATCTAATGCATTTTTTTATTCATAAGTGATGAATCCTCAGAAAGAGAATTTAGGAAAACTACCCCATTCACAATAGCCTCAAAATAAAATAAAATACTTGGGAATCAATCTCACAAAAGAGGTGAAAGACCTCTACAATGAGAACTACAGAACACTAAAGAAAGAAATTAAAGAAAACCTTAGAAGGTGGAAAGATCTCCCATGTTCTTGGAGAGGCAGAACTAATATTGTCAAAATGGCCATACTACCAAAAGTACTATACAGATTCAATGCAATACCAATTAAAATCCCAATGATGTACCTCAAGAAATAGAGCAAGCAATCATGAAATTCATTTGGAAAAACAAGAAACCCAGAATACCTAAAGCAATCCTTAGCAGGAAGAGTGACAATACCAGAACTTCAATTATACTACAAAGCAATAGTAACAAAAACAGCATGGTATTGGTACCAAAATAGACAGGTAGATCAATGGTACAGAATAGAGGACATGGACACAAACCCAAATAAATACAATTTTCTCATATTAGACAAAGAGGCCAAAAATATGCAATGGAGAAAAGAGAGCCTCTTCAACAAATAGTGCTGGCAAAACTGGAAATCCATATGCAACAGAATGAAATTAAACTCCTATCTCTCACCCTGCACAAAACTCAACTCAAAATGGATCAAGGACCTCGGAATCAGACCAGAGACCCTGCATCTTACAGAAGAAAAAGTAGGTCCAAATCTTCAACTTGTTGACTTAGGATCAGACTTCCTCTACAGGACTCCCATAGCACAAGAAATAAAAGCAAGAATCAATAACTGGGATAGGTTCAAACTAAAAAGCTTTCTCTCAGCAAAGGAAACTATCAGCAATGCGAAGAGAGAGCCTACAGAGTGGGAGAAAATCTTTGCCACTCATACTTCAGATAGAGCACTAATCTCCAGAATCTATAATGAACTCAAAAGACTTTACATCAAAAACACAAATAACCCAATCAACATATGGACTAAGAAAATGAACAGACAGTTCACAGAAGAAGATCTACACACAATCAACAGATGTATGAAAAAATGTTCGACATCACTAGTAATAAGAGAAATGCAAATCAAAACTACCCTAAAATTCCATCTCACCCCAATTAGAATGACAGTTATCAAGAATACAGGCAACAATAGGTGTTGGCAAGGGTGTAGGGAAAAAGGTACATTCATACATTGATGATGGGGTTGCAAATTAGTGCAGTCACTCTGGAAAGCTGTGTGGAGATTCCTTAGAAAACTTGGAATGGAACCACCATTTTGACCCAGCTATCCCACTCCTTGGCCTATACCCAAAGGACTTAAAATCAGCATACTATAGAGATACAGCCACATCAATGTATCTCATTAATGTGATATTAATGTAATATCACATCAATGTATCTCAACTGCTCAATTCACAATAGCCAAATTGTGGGACCAACCTAGATGTCCTTTAATAGATGAATGGATAAAGAAACTGTGATATACACACACACACACACACACACACACACACACACACACAATGGAATATTCTCAGCCACAAAGAAGAATAAAATTATGGCATTTGCAGGCAAATGGATGAAGTTGGAGTATATCTTGCTAAGTGAGATAAACCAATCCCAAAAAACCAAAGGACAAATGGTCTCGCTGATAAGTGGCTGATGATATATATTGACGGGTGGGAGGGAGGCAAGAATGGAGGAAGGATGGACTATACAGAGGAAAAAAGAGGGGTGTAGGGGTGGTTGGAAGGAAAAGTGGCAGTGAATGAAACATTATTACCCTATGTAAATGTATGATTACACAAATGGTATGCCTCTACTTCATGTACAACCAGAGAACCTGTACCATGAATATGGAATTCTTTTCCATTTATGTAGGTCTTTCCTTCTTTCACCAGTAGTTTGGAAATTTATACATAGTTTGTAAATTTTATCAGATTATATCTATACATGTCACATTGGTGTAATATTGTAAAAGTTAGTTTTTTTTCTTAATCCAAATTTTTATTCATCACTTATGCTTAGAAATACATTTGACATTTTATACTGAAGAATTCTTCAAGCTATTTTGTCACACATTTACATTTTTTCATGCTATAAGTACATACTATATTTTTCTACTTCTAAAGATGCATTAATATTTCAGAAAAATAAAGTGATAAAGACATTTCATTTATTATACTTCCTACACTCATCACTTTTTTAAAAAGTTAAAAAAAATCAGATTGGCACACAGAGTTTTTTTTACTTTTCTTCTTTTGTAGGAGTTTTCTGTCTGAGATAGTAATTATTGTTTGAAGGATATTTTCATTGGGTTTTAAATTTCCAGATTGAGTTTAGTTTTTTCATTCAGTATTTTAAAGATATTTATTTTTATAGTTTTGGGAAGAAATAATCTGATTGCATCACCTTTGGTTTTCTATACATGATGTTTTTTAAGATTTTTATTTACCTTCAAGTTTTCTTAGTCTTTTGAAAGTATCAGCATTTGGAATATACAATATATTCAATATTTATTTATTTTAAAAAATATTTATGCTCTTTACCTTTTTCTAAGTTTCTTGAAGCTATGGTCCTACATTTTTTATTAATGTTGAGAAATTATTGGTCACTACTTCTTAAAATAATTCTCTTACTTTGCTCTCTCCCACTTGTTAAGTTATTTTATGTTGATTCAAGACTCTAGAGGCTCTTTCCATGGGGCGATCCAAGATGGCAGACTAGAAGGTGACTGCATCTCCTGTTGCTCCAGAACCCATGATTCAAGAAGGGGAGGCAATGAGAGACTTGGACTAAAATAGAGCCACGGGGTGAGTCTCCACCACTGTGTGAAGCTTGGCCTGGGCGGCAGGCCTGGATGGGGGGCCTTACCTGAGCAGGGCAGCTAGAGTCTTCCCCAGGTAGCCCTGCTCCCTCTGGTGGTGGGCTCCTCCCACATGGTCAGCTTCTCAGGGAAGGCCCCCCAGCGAGAGCCTTTCTGAACAGAACCAGCTCCAATTCCCAGAGCCAGCGGGGAGCTCCGGCCCACAGGCAGCATCAGGGACCAGGAGAGGGCAGCCAGGGACTTCCCCAAGCAGCCCTGCTCCCTCCAGCGGGAGGCATATTTCGAGGCTAGCTTCTCGGAGCAGACCGCACAGTGAGAGCCTTTCTACACAGAGCCAGCCACAAGTCCCAGAGTCAGCGGAGAGCTCCGACCTGCAGGCAACCTCTGGGATCGGGGAAGGGCAGTCACAGGCTTCTCCAGGTGGCCCTGCCCCCTCCGGCCACAGGCTTTTTCCACAGGGCAATCCAATATGGTGGACTAGAGGGTGACTGCATCTCCTGTCACTCCAGAACCCAGGAACCAAGAAGTGGAGGCATTGAGAGAATTGGACTAAAATAGAGTCACGGGGTGAGTCTCCCCCACCGGGTGAAGCACGGCCTGGGAGGCAGGCCCGTATAGGGGGGCTTATCAGAGCAGGGCAGGGCAGCTAGAGTCTTCCCTAGGTAGCCCTGCTCCCTCTGGTGGTGGACTCCTCCCACACAGCCAGCTTCTCAGGGAAGGCCCCCCCAGTGAGAGCCTTTCTGCACAAAACCAGTTCCAAGTCCCGGAGCCAGCGGCGAGCTCTGGCCCCGCAGGCAGATTCAGGGACCAGGACAGGGCAACCAGGGACTTTCCCAAGCAGCCCTGCCCCCTCCAGGGGCAGGCTCCTTTCATGGCCAGCTTCTCGGAACAGACCGCCCAGTGAGAGCCTTTCCGCACAGAGCTAGCTCCAAGCCCTGGAACCTGTAGCGGGCTAGGGGCAGCTTTCTTTGGAAGCACTGCATTATCAAGTTCCTCCAAGACTTCAGGCTACTGAAGGCTGGGAGGTGATACACTGGAAATCTACAGGGACACTATAAACCAATAGAGGAAATCTGCAATATCTCAGAGTCCCACTGACAGCTGACCAATATGAGAAAACAAGGGAAGAAAATGTCCCAAACAAACCTAGATACTATATCAATAAAATCCAATGACAGCACAGCAGAAGAAATGTCAGAAAGGGAGTTCAGAATGTACATAATTAAAACAATCAGGGAAGCAAACGAGGAGATAAAAGAGCAAATGCAGGCATTGAAGGAGGAGATGAAAGAGCAAATGCAGTCATTAAATGATCACACCAATCAACAGTTAAAAGACCAAATACGAGAAGCAAGAGATCATTTCAATAAAGAGTTAGAGATACTTGAAAAAAAAAAAAAAAAAAAAAAAAAAAACAGAAATCTTTGAAATGAAGGAAACAATAAACCAAGTTAAAAACTCCATAGAAAGCATAACCAATAGGATAGAACACCTGGAATACATAACCTCAGACACTGAAGACAAACTATTTAATCTTTCAAACACAGTTGACCAAACAGACAAGAAATCATGAACAGGGGGTTTCAAGATGGCGGACTAGAGGGCGGCTGCATTTCATGTTGCTCCAGGACTCAGGATTCAAAAGAGGAGATAGTGAGTGACTTGGGACCAACTCAAAGCTGCGGGTGAGTCTCTCCCATAGGGGAGGCGTCCGGAGGGGGCGGTAGCCCCAGAATGCAGGGAACTTTGTGAAGTAGAGTTGCCCGGTGAGACACCCCTCCCCCCGGTGGAGCGGTAAACACGGACAGCGGGAACTTTGCAGAGGAGGCCACGCAGCACAGTGCTTGGTTTCGGAGCAACCTGCCAGGGCTCTGGCGGCTGCCAGAGGAAGAGCTGGGCGGCGAGCTATTTGGACTCGGCAAACTCCTGAACAACGGTGTGGGGGCTGTCCTGAGGAGGTGGAGGTGCGCAGTGAGTTGCTTGGTCTCCAAGGGCACACACAGAACACCGGGTGGCTGCCTGGAGGAAGAGGCCAGCGGTGGGTCACTGGGGCTTGGAGCATATGTACGAGGCTCCAAGTGGCTGCTCAGAGGAGGGGTCGCATAGCCAGGCAATTAGGTGCAAAGCACGGTCCGGTCCAGAAAACTAGGCACCTTTTGTTGAAAGAGCTACACAGAGACAAGCTGAGGGGCGGAGCGAAGGTTCCAGGACTGCGGGCAGCTTCTCTAAGAAGGGACAACGTAAGGAGACTCGTCTGCGAAGGGTGAGGCTCCCAGGCCCTGGAGGTAGGTCCAGACCCCTGGGAACGTTGCCTGGGAAGGCTGCCCTGCCCAGGCGGTAGTTGTGGACTGAGGGGAACCTCTAGGAGGGGAACTGACCAGCGAGACCTCCCCATCGGGTGAATCTTCCCCGCCGAGTGAGGTTTTCCCACACGGACGATAAAATCAGAGACACAGGCCCAAACAGGCCTTGCCACAGCCCGCAGCCTAGTTCCCCTTTGGATGACCATTGGTCAACAAGTAGAGGCACCTCTGCCCACTAGCAGGGAATATACCCCACCTGAAGACCACCACCCCTAGAGAGGCAGCTTCCTTGGGGAGCACCGCAGTATCAACTGCCTCTAAGACTTCAGGCTACTGAGGGATAAGAGAGGATACACTAGCAATCTTCAGGGACATTATAAGTCAATAGAGGAAATCTGCAACATCTCAGCAGTCCACTGATACCTAAACGACATGAGAAAACAAGGGAAGAAAATGCCTCAAACAAATCTGGCTGTTACATCAATAAAATCCAATGACAGCATGGCAGAAGAAATGTCAGAAAGGGAGTTCAGAATGTACATAATTAACATGATAAGGGAAGCAAACGATGAAATGAAAGAACAAATGCAGGCATTGAATGAACGCACCAATAGACAGTTAAAAGAGCAAATACAGGAAGCAAAAGATCATTTCAATAAAGAGTTAGAGATATTGAAAAAAAAACCAAACAGAAATCCTTGAAATGAAGGAAACAATAAACCAAATTAAGAACTCCATAGAAAGCACAACCAATAGGATAGAACACCTGGAAGACAGAACCTCAGATATTGAAGACAAAATATTTAACCTGGAAAACAAAGTTGAACAAACAGAGAAGATGGTAAGAAATCATGAACAGAATCTGCAAGAACTATGGGATATCATGAAAAGGCCAAATTTGAGAATGATTGGGATTGAAGAAGGCTTAGAGAAACAAACCAAAGGTATGAACAACCTAATCAATCAGATAATTTCAGAAAATTTCACAAATCTGAAGAATAAAATGGAAAATCAAGTTCAAGAGACTTATAGGACTCCAAATACAAAAAATTACAACAGACGCACATCAAGGCATATTATAATGAAAATACCTAACATACAAAATAAGGACAGAATCTTAAAGGCTGTGAGAGAAAAGAACCAAATTACATTCAGGGGGAAACCAATACAGATATCAGCAGATTTTTCAATCCAGACCTTAAAAGCTAGAAGGGCCTGGAATAACATTTTTCAAGCCCTAAAAGAAAATGGATGCCAACCAAGAATCTTATACCCAGCAAAACTTACCTTCAGATTTGACGATGAAATAAAATCCTTCCATGATAAACAAAAGCTAAAAGAATATACAAAAAGAAAGCCAGCATTACAGAACATTCTCAGCAAAATATTCCATGATGAAGAGATGAAAAACAAAGAAGCAAATCAGCAAAGGGAGGAGCTATACTAAAGGAACTCTCAAATAAAGAGGAACCAAGTCGTGTCAAAAATAAACAAATAAATGAATAAAATGAGTCAAATGACCGGGAATACAAATCATATCTCAATAATAACACTGAATATTAATGGCCCGAATTCATCAATCAAAAGACATAGACTGGCAGATTGGATAAAAAAGAAAGATCCAACAATATGTTGCCTGCAAGAGACTCATCTCATAGAAAGAGATACCCATAGACTAAAGGTGAAAGGACAGAAAAAACATATCATGCACATGGACCCAGTAAAAAAGCTGGGGTATCCATCTTCATTTCAGATAAAGTGGACTTCAAGCCAAAGTTAGTCAGAAGGGATAAAGAAGGACATTTCATACTGCTTAAAGGAACCATAAATCAGCAAGACATAACAATCATAAATATCTATGCCCCAAACAGTGGCTCACCCATGTATGTTAAACAAATCCTTCTCAATCTCAGAAACCAAATAGACCACAACACAATAATACTAGGTGATTTTAACACGCCTCTCTCACCACTGGACAGATCTTCCAAACAAAAATTGAACAAAGAAACCATAGAACTCAATAACACAATCAATAATTTAGACTTAACAGACATTTATAGAATATACCATCCAACAAAGAGTGAATACACTTTCTTCTCAGCAGCACATGGATCCTTCTCTAAAATAGACCATATTTTATGCCACAAAGCTAATGTTAGCAAATACAAGAAGATAGAGACACTTCCTTGTATTTTATCAGATCATAATGGATTCAAATTAGAAATAAATGAAAGAGTAAAAAACAGAAACTACTCCAACACCTGGAGATTAAACAATATGCTACTATATGATGAATGGATAATAGAAGATATTAGGAAGGAAATTAAAAAATTCTTAGAGGTGAGAACAAAGAAACATCATATCAAAATCTCTGGGACCCTATGAAAGCAGTACTTAGAGGAAAATTTATTTCATGGAGTGCATTCAATAAAAGAAGTAAAGCTCAACAAATAAACGACCTAACACTACAGCTCAAAGCCCTAGAAAAAGAAGAACAGACCAACACCAAAAGTAGTAGAAGACAGGAAATAGTTAAACTCAGAGCTGAAATCAACAAAATTGAAACAAAAGAAGCAATACAAAAAATTGACAAAATAAATAGTTGGTTCTTTGAAAAAATAAACAAAATTGATAAAACTTTAGCTACACTAACAAAGAGAAGACGAGAGAAAACCCAAATCAACAAAATTCGGAATGAACAAGGAAATATCACAACAAACACGATTGAAATACAAAAGGTAATTAGAAGCTATTTTGAAAATCTATACTCCAACAAAATAGAAAATGTCGAAGATATCAACAAGTTTCTAGAGACATATGAATTGCCTAAACTGAAGGAGGAGGACATACACAATTTAAATAGACCAATTTCAAGTAATGAAATAGAAGAAGTCATCAAAATTCTACCAACAAAGAAAAGTCCAGGACCTGATGGTTTCTCAGCCCAGTTCTACAAAACCTTTAAAGAAGAGTTCATTCCAATACTTTTCAAAGTATTCCATGAAATAGAAGAGGAGGGAACTCTCCCAAACTCATTGTATGAAGCCAATATCACCCTGATACCTAAACCAGACAGAGACACATCGAGGAAAGAAAATTTCAGACCAATATCCTTAATGAACATCGACGCAAAAATTCTCAACAAAATTTTATCAAATCACATACAAAAACATATTAAAAAGATAGTGCACCATGATCAAGTGGGTTTCATCCCAGGGATGCAAGGTTGGTTCAACATCAGGAAATCAATAAATGTAATTCACCATATCAACAGACTTAAAGTTAAGAATCACATGATTATTTCAATAGATGCAGAAAAAGCATTTGATAAAGTACGGCACCCCTTCATGCTCAAAACACTAGAAAAAATAGGGATAGTGGGAACGTTCCTTAACATTGTAAAGGCCATCTATGCTAAGCCCATGGCTAATATCATTCTTAATGGTGGAAAAACTGAAAGCATTCCCCCTAAAATCTGGAACAATGCAGGGATTCCCTCTCTCACCACTCCTATTCAATAACGTCCTTGAAACTCTAGCCAGAGCAATTAGACAGACCAAAGAAATTAAAGGGATACGAATAGGAAAAGAAGAACTCAAACTATCCCTATTTGCTGATGATATGATTATATACTTAGAGGAACCAGGAAATTACACCAGAAAACTCTTAGAACTCATAAGTGAATTTACTAAAGTAGCGGGATATAAAATCAATGCTCATAATTCTAATGCATTTTTATACATAAGTGATGAATTTTCACAAAGAGAAGTTAGGAAAACTACCCCATTCACAATAGCCTCAAAAAAAATAAAATACTTGGGAATCAATCTCACAAAAGAGGTGAAAGACCTCTACAATGAGAACTACAGAACAATAAAGAAAGAAATTAAAGAAAATCTTAGAAGATGGAAAGAGCTCCCGTGTTCCTGGATAGGCAGAATTAATATTGTCAAAATGGCCATACTACCAAAAGTGCTATGCAGATTCAATGCAATTCCAATTAAAATCCCAATGACCTACCTTACAGAAATAGAACAAGCAATCATTAAATTCATCTGGAAGAATAAGAAACCCAGAATTACTAAAGCAATCCTTCGCAGGAAAAATGAAGCAGGGGGTATTGCAATACCAGAACTTCACCTATACTACAAAGCAATAGTAACAAAAACGGCATGGTATTGGTACCAAAATAGACAGGTAGATCAATGGTACAGAATAGAGGACATGGACACAAACCCAAATAAATATAATTTTCCTATACTAGACAAAGGGGCCATAAATATGCAATGGAGAAAAGATAGCCTCTTCAACAAATGGTGCTGGGAGAATTGGAAATCCATATGCAACAGAATGAAACTAAACCCATATCTCTCACCGTGCACGAAACTAAACTCAAAATGTATTAATAACCTCGGAATCAGACCAAAGACTCTGCATCTTATAGAAGAAAAAGTAGGTCCAGATCTTCAACATGTCGGCTTAGGACCAGACTTCCTCAACAGGACTCCCATAGCACAAGAAATAAAAGCAAGAATCAACAACTGGGATAGATTCAAACTAAAAAGCTTTCTCTCAGCAAAGGAAACTATCAGCAATGCAAAGAAAGAGCCTACAGAGTGGGAGAAAATCTTTGCCAATCATACTTCAGATAGAGCACTAATCTCCAGAATCTATAAAGAACTCAAAAAACTCAACACCAAGACTACAAATAACCCAATCGACAAATGGTCTAAGGAAATGAACAGACACTTCACAGAAGAAGACCTACAAACAATCAACAAACATATGGAAAAATGTTCAACATCTCTAGTAATAAGAGAAATGCAAATCAAAACCACCTTAAGATTCCATCTCACCCCAATTAGAATGGCGATTATCAAGAATACAAGTAGCAACAGGTGTTGGTGAGGATGTGGGGAGAAAGGTACACTCATACATTGCTCGTGGGGTTGCAAATTAGTGCAGCCACTCTGGAAGGCAATATGGAGATTTCTTAGAAAACTTGGAATGGAACTACCATTTGACCAAGCTATCCCACTCCTTGGCCAATTCCCAAAGAACTTACAATCAGCATACTACAGAGATACAGCCACATCAAATGTTCATTGCTGCTCAATTCACCATAGCCAGATTGTGGAACCAACCTAGATGCCCTTCAGTTGATGAATGGATAAAGAAACTGTGGCATATATATACAATGGAATATTACTCAGCCATAAAAAATGATAAAATTATGGCATTTTCAGGCAAATGGATGAAATTGGAGAATATCATGCTAAGTGAGATAAGCCAATCTCAAAAAACCAAAGGAAGAATGATCTCGCTGATAAGTGGATGATGATACATAATGGGGCGTGGGAGGGGTTAGTTTTAGGGTTAGAGTAAGGGTTGTGGAGGGGGACATGAATGGGGGAATGAAGGACTGTACAGAGGGAAAAGAGAGAAGGGAGGTGTGGGGGAAAGGGGAAAAATAAGAAAATGAATCAACCAACATCACCCTATGTAAATTTATGATTATAAAAATGGTATGCCTTTACTCTATGTACAAACAGAGAAACAACATGTATCCCAGTTTTTTACAATAAAAAAAAAATAGGGGGAAAGAACCGTATGTAAACTCCATTAATTTCAATAAAATTTTCTAAAAATTAAATTAAAAAAAAAAGAAATCATGAACAGAATCTATAAGAATTATGGGACATCATGAAAAGTTCAAATTTAAGAATTATTGGGATGGAGGAAGGCTTAGAGAAACAAACCAAAGGAATGAACAATATATTCAATGAAATAATATCAGAAAGTTCCCAAATCTGAAGAATGAAACGGAAAATCAAGTACAAGAGACTTATAGGACTCCAAATATACAAAATTACAACAGACCCACACTAAGGGACATTATTATGAAAATACCTAACGTACAAAATAAACACAGAATTTTAAAGGCTGCGATAGAAAAGAATCAAATTACATTCAGGGGGAAAACAATAAGAATATCAGCAGATTTTTTAATCTAGACCCTAAAAGCAAGAAGGGCCTGGAAAAACATTTACAAAGCCCTAAAAGAAAATGGATGCCAACCAAGAATCTTATACCCAGCAAAACTTACTTTCAGATTTGACGATGAAATAAGATCCTTCCATGATAAACAAAAGCTAAAGGAATTTACAAAAAGAAAGCCAGCATTACAGAACATTCTCAGCAAAATAATCCACGAGGAAGAGATGAAAAACAACGATGCAAATCAGCAATGGGAGGAACTAGCCTAAAGGAATAGCCAAATAAAGGAGAAACCAAATCATGTCAAAAAACAAAAATGAGTCAAATGACTGGGAATACAAATCATATTACAATAATAACCATGAATTTTAATTACCTGAACTCATCAATCAAAAGACATAGACTGGCAGATTGGATAAAAAAGAAAAATCCAACAATATGCTACTTGCAAGAGACTCATCTCATAGAAAGAGATACCCACAGACTAAAGGTGAAAGGATGGGAAAAAACATACCATGCACAAGGACACAGCAAAAAAGCTGGAGTATCCATCCTCATTTCAGATAATGTGGACTTCAAGTCAAAACTAGTCAGAAGGGATAAACAAGGACATTACATACTGCTTAAGGGAAGCATAAATCAGAAAGACATAGCAATCTTAAATATCTATGCCCGAACATTGGCTCATCCACATACATCAAACAAATCCTTCTCAATTGCAGAAATCAAATAGACCACAACACAATAATACTAGGTGATTTTACCACACCTCTCTCACCACTGGATAGATCTTCCAAACAAAAATTGAATAAAGAAATAGATCTCAATAACACAATCAACAATTTAGACTTAACCAACACATATAGAATATACCATCCAACAAAGAATGAATACACTTTCTTCTCAGCAGCACATGGATCATTCTCTAAAATAGACCATATTTTATGCCACAAAGCTACTGTTAGCAAATACAAGAAGATAGACATACTACTTTGTACTCTATCAGACCATAATGGACTGAAATTAGAAATAAATGACAGAATAAAAAACAGAATCTTCTCCAATACCTTGAGATTAAATAATGCACTATTATATGATGAATGAATAACAGAAGACATCAGGAGGGAAATAAAATATTCTTAGAAGTAAACGAGAACAAAGACACATCATATCAAAATCTCTGGGACACTATGAAAGCAGTATTTAGAGGAAGATATATTTCATGGGACACATTCATTAAAAGAAGTAGAAATCAACAAACGACTTAACACTACACATCAAAGCCCTAAAAAAAGAAGATCAGACGAACACCAAAAGTAGTAGAGGACAGGAAATAGTTAAAATCAGAGCCGAAATCAAAGAAATTGAAACAAAAGAAACAATCAAAAAAATTAACAAAATATAAAGAGTTGGTTCTTTGAAAAAATAAACAAAATTGATAAACCCTTAGCCACATTAACAGAGAGAAAGAGGGAAAAATCTCAAATTACTAAAATATGGAATGAAGAAGGAAATATGACAACAGACACGAGTGAAATACAAAACATAATTAGAAGCTATTTTGAAAATCTCTACTCCAACAAAACAGAAAACCTTGAAGACATAAGTAAGTTTCTAGAGACATATGAATTACCTAAAATGAAGGAGGAGGACATACACAACTTAAATAAATCAATTTCAAACAATGAAATAGAAGAAGTCATCAAAAGCCTACCAACAAAGAAAAGTCCGGGACCACATGGGTTCTCAGACGAGTTCTAGAAAACCTTTAAAGAAGAGTTCATTCCAATACTCCTCAAAGTATTCCATGAAATACAAGAGGAGGGAACCCTCCCAAACTTGTTCTATGAAGCCAATATCACTCTGATACCTAAACCAGACAGAGACACATCGAGGAAAGAAAATTTCAGACCAATATACTTAATGAACATCAATGCAAAAATTCTCAACAAAATTTTAGCAAATCGCATACAAAAATATATTAAAAAGATAGTGCACCACGATCAAGTGGGTTTTATCTCAGGGATGCAAGGTTGGTTCAACATCCGAAAATCAATAAATGTTATTCAACATATCAACAGACTTAAAGTCAAGAATCACATGATTATTTCGATAGATGCAGAAAAAGCATTCGATAAAATATAGCATCCCTTCATGCTCAAAACACTAGAAAAAATTGGGGTAGTGGGAGCATTCCTTAACATTGTAAAGGCCATCTACACTACGTCCATGGCCAATAACATTCTAAATGGTGAGAAACGGAATGCATTCCCCATAAAAACTGGAACAAGGCAGAGATGCCCTCTTTCACCCCTTTTATTCAACATCGTCCTTGAAAGTCTAGCGAGAGCAAATAGACAAACCAAAGAAATTAAAGAGATACGAATTGGAAAAGAAGAACTCAAACTATCCCTGTTCAACGATGACATGATTATATATTTAGAGTAACCTAAAAATTCCATGAGATTACTTTTAGAACTCATAAGTGAATTCAGTAAAGTAGCAGGTTACAAGATCAATGCTCATAAATCCAATGCATTTTTATACATAAGTGATGAATCTTCAGAAAGAGAAATTAGGAAAACTACCCCATTCACAATAGCCTCAAAATAAAATAAAATACTTGGGAATCAATCTCACAAAAGAGGTGAAAGACCTCCATAATGAGAACTACAGAACACTAAAGAAAGAAATTAAAAAAAATCTTAGAAGATGGAAAGATCTCCCATGTCCTTGGATAGACAGAACTAATATTGTCAAAATGGCCATACTACCAAAAGTGCTTTACAGATTCAATGCAATTCCAATTAAAATCCCAATAATTTAATATACAGAAATAGAGCAAGCAATTATGAAATTCGTTGGAAAAATAAAAAATCCAGAATAGCTAAAGCAATCCTCAGTCGAAAGAGCGAAAAAGGGGGTATTGCAATACCAGATCTTCAACTCTATTACAAAGCAATAGTAACAAAAACGGCATCGTATTGGTACCAAAATAGACAGGTAGATCAATGGTACAGGATAGAGGACATGGACTCAAACCCAAATAAATACAATTTTCTCATACTAGACAAAGGGACCAAAAATATGCAATGGAGAAAAGATAGCCTCTTCAACAAATGGTGCTGGGAAAACTGGAAAACCATATGCAACAGAATGAAATTAAGCCCCTATCTCTCACCCTATACAACAGTCAAATCAAAATGGTTCAAGGACCTCAGAATCAGACCAGAGACCATGCATATTATAGTAGAAAAAGTAGGTCCAAATCTTCAACTTGTTGACTTAGGATCAGACTTCCTTAACAGGACTCCCATAGCACAAGAAATAAAAGCAAGAGTCAATAACTGGGATGGATTCAAACTAAAAAGCTTTCTCTCAGCAAAGGAAACTATCAGTAATGTGAAGAGAGAGCCTACAGAGAGGGAGAATATTTTTGCAACTCATACTTCAGCTAGAGCACTAATTTTCTGAATCTATAAAGAACTCAAAAAACTCTACACCAAGAATACAAATAATCCAATCAACAAATGGGCTAAGGAAATGAACAGACACTTCACAGAAGATGTACAAGCAATCAACAGATATATGAAAAAATGTTCAACATCTCTAGTAATAAGAGAAATGCAAATCAAAACTACCCTAAGATTCCATCTCACCCCAATTAGAATGGCGATTATCAAGAACACAAGAAACAATGGATGTTGGTGAGGATGTGGGGAAAAAGGTACACTCATACATTGCTGGTGAGGTTGCAAATTAGTGCAGCCACTCTGGAAAGCAGTGTGGAGATTCCTCAGAAAGCTTGGAATGGAGTCACCATTTGACCCAGCTATCCCACTCCTTGGCCTATACCCAAAGGAATTAAAATCAGCATAACAGAGATACAGCCACATCAATGTTCATAGATGCTCAATTCACCATAGCCAGATTGTGGAACCAACCTAGATGTCCTCCAATTGATTAATGGGTAAAGACACTGTGGCATATATACTATGGAATATTACTCTGCCATGAAGAATGATAAAATTATGGCATTTGCAGGCAAATGGATGAAATTGGAGAATATCATGCTAAGTGAGATAAGCCAATCTCAAAAAATTAAAAGACAAATAATCTCACTGATAAGCGGATGAGGACATATAATGGGGGGTGGGAGGGGTTAGCGTTAGGATTAGGGTTAGGTTTAGGGTTAGGGTTAAGGAGGGTGGTAAGAATGGAGGAAGAATGGACTTTATAGAGGGAAAAGAGAGGTGGGAGGGGTGGGGAGAAGGGAAAAAAATAACAGAATGAATCAAACAACATTACCCTATGTAAACGTATGATTACACAAATGGTATGCCTTGACTCCATGTACAAATAGAGAAACAACATGTATCCCATTTGTTGACAATAAAAAAAAAGCATTCTAGACATTCTAGACATTCTTTTTTTAATTATTTTTTCATTGTAAACAAATGGGATAAATGCTGTTTCTCTGTACATGGAGTAACTGCACACCATTTGTGTAATCATAAATTTACATAGGGTAATGTTTGATTCATTCTGTTTTTTTTCCCTTCCCCCCACCTCTCCCACCCCTCTTTTCCCTCTGTACAGTCCTTCCTTCCTCCATACTTACCCCCTTCCCTAACCCTAACTCTAACCCTAACACTAACATCTCCCACCCACAATTATGTGTCATCATCCGCTTATCAGCAAGATCATTTGTCCTTTAGTTTTATGAGATTGGTCTATCTCACTTAGCATGATATTCTCCAATTTCATCCATTTGCCGCAAATGCCATAATTTTATTATTCTTTATGGCTGAGTAATATTCCATTGTGTATATGTACTACAGTTTCTTTATCCATTCATCAATTGAAGGCCATCTAGGTTGGTTCCACAATTTGGCTATTATGAATTGAGCAGCAATGAACATTGATGTGGCTGTATCTCTGTAGTAGGCTGATTTTAAGTTCTTTGGGTATAAACTAAGGAGTAGGATAGCTGGGTCAAATGGTGGTTCCATTCCAAGTTTTCTGAGGAATCTCCACACTGCTTTCTAAAGTGGCTGCACTAATTTGCAACCTCACCAGCAATGTATGAGTGTACCTTTTTCCCCACATCCTCGCCAACACCCTTTGTTGCTTGTGTTCTTGATAATCGCCATTCTAATTGGGCTGAGATGGAATCTTAGGGTAGTTTTGATTTGCATTTCTCTTATTACTAGAGATGTTGAATACATTTTTACATATCTGTTGATTGTGTGTAGATCTTCTTCTGTGAAGTGTCTATTCATTTCCTTAGTCCATTTGTTGATTGGAATATTTGTATTATTGGTATAGAGTTTTTTGAGTTCTTTATAGATTCAGGAAATTAGTGCTCTAGCTGAAGTATGAGTGGCGAAGATATTCTCCCTCTCTGTAGACTCTCTCTTCACATTACTGATAGTTTCCTTTGCTGAGAGAAAGCTTTTTAGTTTGAATCTATCCCAGTTTTTGATTCTTGCTTTTATTTCTTGTGCTATGGGAATCCTGTTAAGGAAGTCTGATCCTAAACCGACAGGTTGAAGATTTGGACCTACTTTTCTTCTATAAGATGCATGGTCTCTGGTCTGATTCTGAGCTCCTTGATTCATTTTGAGTTGAGTTTTGTGCAGGGTGAGAGATAGGGGTTTAATTTCATTCTGTTGCATATGATTTTCCAGTTTTCCGAGTACCGTTTGTTGAAGAGTCTCTCTTTTCTCCATTGCATATTTTTGGCCCCTTTGTCTAATATGAGAAAATTGTATTTATTTGGGTTTGTGTCCATGTCCTCTATTCTATACCATTGATCTACCTGTCTATTATGATACCAATTCCATGCTGTTTTTGTTACTATTGCTTTGCAGTTGAGTTGAAGATCTGGTATTGCGATACTCCCTGCTCGCTCTTTCTCCTAAAGATTGCTTTAGGTATCCTGGGTTTCGTATTCTTCCAGATGAATTTCATAATTGCTTGCTCTATTTCTGTAAGGTACATTATTGGAATTTTAATTGGAATTGCATTGAATCTGTATAGCACTTTTGGTAGTATGGCCTTTTTGACAATATTAGTTCTGTCTATCCAAGGACATGAGAGATCTTTCCATCTTCTAAGATTTTCTTTAATTTCTTTCTTTAGTGTTCTGTAGTTCTCATTATGGAGGTCTTTCACCTCTTTTGTGAGATTGATTCCCAAGTATTTTATTTTATTTTGAGGCTATTGTGAATGGGGTAGTTTTCCTAATTTCTCTTTCTGAAGATTCATCACTTATGTGTAAAAATGCATTGGATTTATGAGCATTGATCTTGTAACCTGCTACTTTACTGAATTCACTTATGAGTTCTAAAAGTTTTCTGGTGGAATTTCCGGGTGCCTCTAAATATATGATCATGTTATTGTTGAACAGGGATAGTTTAAGTTCTTCCTTTCCTATTTGTATCCCTTTAATTTCTTTGGTTTGTCTATTTGCTCTGGCTAGAGTTTTAAGGATGATGTTGAATAGAAGTGGTGAAAGAGGGCATCCATGTGTTGTTCCAGTTTTTAGGGGGAATTTTTTCCATTTGTCACCATTTAGAATGATATTGGCCATGGGCTTAGTGTAGATGGCCTTTACAATGTTAAGGAATGTTCTCACTATTCCTATTTTTTCTAGTGTTTGAGCATGGAGGGATGCTGTATTTTATCGAATGCTTTTTCTGCATCTATCGAAATAATCATGTGATTCTTGACTTTAAGTCTGTTGCTATGGTGAATGACATTTATTGATTTCCAGATGTTGAACCAACCTTGCATCCCTGGGATAAAACCCACTTGATCGTGGTGCACTATCTTTTTAATATATTTTTGTATGTGATTTGCCAAAATTTTGTTGAGAATTTTTGCATTGATGTTCATTAAGTATATTGGTCTGAAATTTTCTTTCCTCGATGTGTCTCTGTCTAGTTTAGGTATCAGGGTGATATTGGCTTCATAGAATGGGTTTGGAAGGCTTCCCTCCTCTTGTATTTCATGGAATACTTTGAGGAGTATTGGAATGAGCTCTTCTTTAAAGATTTTCTAGAACTCATCTGAGAACCCATGTGGTCCCGGACTTTTCTTTGTTGGTAGGCTTTTGATGACTTCTTCTATTTCATTGCTTGAAATTGATTTATTTAAGTTGTGTATGTCTTCCTGGTTCAGTTTAGGTAATTATATATCTCTAGAAACTTGTTGATGTCTTCGAGGTTATCTGTTTTGTTGGAGTATAGATTTTCAAAATAGCTCCTAATTATGTTTTGTATTTCACTTGTGTCTGTAGTGATATTTCCTTGTTCATTCCATATTTTAGTAATTTGAGTTTTCTCTCTTTTTTATTTGTTAGTGTGGTTAAGGATTTATCAATTTTGTTTATTTTTTCAAAGAACCAACTCTTTATTTTTGTTAATTTTTTTGATTGTTTCTTTTGTTTCAATTTCGTTGATTTCAGGTCTGATTTTAACTATTTCCTGTCCTCTACTACTTTTGGTGTTCGTCTGCTCTTCTTTTTCTAGGGCTTTGATGTGTAGTGTTAGTCATTTATTTGTTGATTTCTACTTCTTTTGTTGAATGTGCTCCATGAAATATATCTTCCTCTAAATACTGCTTTCATAGTGTCCCAGAGATTATGATATGATGTGTCTTTGTTCTCGTTTACTTCCAAGAATTTTTTAATTTCCCTCCTGATGTCTTCTGTTATTCATTCATCATATAATAGCGTATTATTTAATCTCAAGGTATTAGAGAAATTTCTGTTTTTTATTCTGTCATTTATTTCTAATTTCAATCCATTATGGTCTGATAGAGTACAAGGTAGTATCTCTATCTTCTTGTATTTGCTAACAGTAGCTTTGTGGCATAAAATATGGTCTATTTTAGAGAAGGATCCATGTGCTGCTGAGAAGAACATGTATTCGTTCTTTGTTGGATGGTATATTCTATATATGTCTGTTAAGTCTAAATTATTGATTGTGTTATTGAGATCTATTGTTTCTTTATTCAATTTTTGTTTGGAAGATCTGTCCAGTGGTGAGAGAGGTGTGGTAAAATCACCTAGTATTATTGTGTTGTGGTCTATTTGATTTCTGGAATTGAGAAGGATTTGTTTGACGTACATGGATGAGTCAATCTTTGGGGCATAGATATTTATGATTGCTATGTCTTGCTGATTTATGCTTCCCTTAAGCAGTATGTAATGTCCTTGTTTATCCCTTCTGACTAGTTTTGACTTGAAGTCCACATTATCTGAAATGAGGATGGATACTCCAGCTTTTTTGCTGTGTCCTTGTGCATGGTATGTTTTTTCCCATCCTTTCACCTTTGGTCTGTGGGTATCTCTTTCTATGAGATGAGTCTCTTGAAAGTAGCATATTGTTGGATTTTTCTTTTTAATCCAATCTGCCAGTCTATGTCTTTTGATTGATGAGTTCAGGTCATTAACATTCATGGTTATTATTGTGATATGATTTGTATTCCCAGTCATTTGACTCATTTTTGTTTTTTGACATGATTTGGTTTCTCCTTAATTTGGCTTTTCCTTTAGGTTAGTTCTTCCCATTGCTGATTTGCAACATTGTTTTTCATCTCTTCCTCATGGAATATTTTGCTGAGAATGTTCTGTAATGCTGGCTTTCTTTTTGTAAATTCCTTTAGCTTTTGTTTATCATGGAAGGATCTTATTTCATCGTCAAACCAGAAAGTAAGTTTTGGTGGATATAAGATTCTTCGTTGGCATCCATTTTCTTTCAGGACTTGGTAAATGTTTTTCCACGCCCTTCTTGCTTTTAGGGTCTAGATTAAAAAATCTGCTGATATTCTTATGTTTTCCCCCTGAATGTAATTTGATTCCTTTCTCTCACAGCTTTTAAAATTCTGTCTTTATTTTTTATGTTAGGTATTTTTATAATAATGTGCCTTGGTGTGGGTTTGTCATAATTTTGTATATTTGGAGTCTTATAAGCCTCTTGGACCTGGTTTTCCATTTCAGTCTTCAGATTTGGGATATTTTCTGATATTATTTCATTGAATAGATTTTTCATTCCTTTGGTTTGTTTCTCTAAGCCTTCCTCCATCCCAATAATTCTTAAATTTGACCTTTTCATGATATCCCATAATTCTTGTAGATTCTGTTCATGATTTCAAACCATCTTCTCTGTTTGGTCAATTTTGTTTTCAAGATTAAATAATTTGTCTTCAATGTCTGAGGTTCTGTATTCCAGGTGTTCTATCCTATTGATTATGCTTTCTATGGAGTTTTTAACTTGGTTTATTGTTTCTTTCATTTCAAAGATTTCTGTTTTTTTTTTTTTTTTCAAGTATCTCTAACTCTTTATTGAAATGATCTCTTGCTTCTCGTATTTGGTCTTTTAACTGTTGATTGGTGTGATCATTTAATGACTGCATTTGCTCTTTCATCTCCTCCTTCAATGCCTGCATTTGCTCTTTCATCTCCTCGTTTGCTTCCCTGATTGTTTTAATTATGTACATTCCGAACTCCCTTTCTGACATTTCTTCTGCTGTGCTGTCATTGGATTTTATTGATATAGTATCTAGGTTTGTTTGGAACATTTTCTTCCCTTGTCTTCTCATATTGGTCACATATCAGTGGGACTCTGAGGTATTGCAGATTTCCTCTATTGGCTTATAGTGTCCCTGTAGATTTCCAGTATATCACCTCCCAGCCTTCAGTAGCCTGAAGTCTTGGAGGAACTTGATAATACAGTGCTTCCAAAGAAAGCTGCCCCTAGTCTGCTACTGGGTCCAGGGCTGGGGCCTGGTTCTGTGTGGAAATCCTCTCACTGGGCGATCCTGCTCCTAGAAGCTGGCTATAGGCAGGATCTGCCCTGCCTGATGGAGACAGGGTGCTTGGGAAAAGCCTCTCCCTGTCCTGCCTTGGTCCCAGAAGCCGTCTGCTTGCCAGTCTGGTGCCAGCCACTGGGTTGGCTCTGTGAGGAAAAGCTCTCACTGGGCGGCCCTGCTCCAAGAAGCTGGTTGTGGATCGTGCCTGCCGCCTGAGGGTGCAGGGCTGCTTAGGGAATTCTCTCGCTGCCCTACCCTGCTCCAAGAAGCTGTCCCTTGTCCAGGCCTGCTACCAGGCCGAGCTTCACCAGTGGGAGAGACTCACCCCATGGCTCTATGTTGGTCCAAGTGTCTCACTACCTCCCCTTCTAGAATCCTGAGTTCTGGAGGGACGGGAGATGCAGTCACCCTCTACTCCGCCATCTTGGATCCCTGGAAACTTTCTTCTGAAAGCTCCCTGCTTTCATTCAGGGCAGTGTCTCTCTAGTTTTTTGCACCATTTCCGGGTGTTCAGGAGCCAGTCCTTCTCCCTAGTGTTCTTCAGCCCCTGCACAGCAGAGCAACCTGGGGCTCCTAAGGAGGAGAGTGAAGCCTAGAGCCAAATGGTCAGAATGGCGAACTCAGGAGAAACCTAGACATTCTTTTTGTTCTTTTTTGCTCATAATGCTTTAGTTTGGATAATTTTTAATAACATATGAGATTACTAACCTAACTGATTATTTCCTCATCTGTGTTGAGTCTATTGACTAGTCTATCACACATATTCTTTATTTCAATTATTGTTATTTAAAAATTTTTAACATTTACATTTAATTACTCCTCATAATTTTCATCTCTCTTCTGAAATTGCTCATCTATTTTGGATTTTTTCTACCCTTGTCATGAGATTCATTACAGTTATTTTATATCTTCTGTCAAGTAGTTCCAACATCTCTGCAGTTCCAATGATTGCTTTGTATCTTGGATGTGTGTGTGTGTGTGTGTGTGTGTACTTTAATTTCATTTTTTCATCTTTTTGTATACTTCATTTATTTATTGAGAGCTTGACATCTTTTAAGTTCAGGGATGACTGAGGTAAACAGATTTCTTTTTCCTCTGGGAAATGACCACAGCTTCCTTCTGCTGAACATTTAATATAGCAGTTTAAGTTACACCAGTTAATAGTTGGGCTAGTTTTAGTGTTTCGGGTTGTGGATGGCCACCCATAGCACTCTATAGATTTATAATTCCTGTTGTTATAACTTCTACTTAAAGTGTCGGTTGATTGACCTGAATAATGTCTTCTCAGTCTTGGACATTAGGTCTTTTCTCTGTGCTTTTTCTTTTCCTCCTTAAGAAAGTGTTTTGGGTAGTCTCTTGCTTCTCTTCTGTGCCTTTGCTTCAGTATTCTGCAGGGTTTTTTAGTTATTTTGCTTGTTTTTTTTTTTATATTGGTAGGAATTGAAAATGATAGAGTCTTTATGATGTCCCTATAAAATATAATATTTGTTGTTCGTAACTACCACAGATAAGGGCTTGGTTTTATAGCAGAGAAGGGGGATACAGTGCCCAGGTATAACTTCTTGCTCCTCTGTTTTTCTGTTATTCCCCTATGCAAGGTCTATAGTACCCCTACACATCACACAATGGACACTTCCAAAAGACTCTTATTAATCTATTCTGGGACTGTGTTTGTGATATATATATATATATATATATATATATATATATATATATATAATATATGAAAAACTAGAAGATCTCTAAACTTCACACTTTCCAAAGCAATTTCTTTATATCATTTTATTTGATCTTTATGCATTAGCAGTTGAGAGAAGATTTTACTGATTTGCAGACATATATAAAGAGGCATAATGATTTTTAGATTAATAGTGTGTTCAAACTCACAAAGATGATGATAGGCAGAGATTCATAAGAATATAAGATTTTTCAAACCAATTTGCTTGTCATTAAATCATTTATTCATTGAAGTCCATTAAGAACATACTGTGTATCACATCTTAAAAATGTAAAGAATATAATCAAATTTCTTTTCAAAGAGTCTACTTCTCACTAGATCTTGACCCTTTTTTTGTCAAGTCCTACTACTAGTTTTTAAACTAGAGCCAGGATTCAGGTTAAAATTAGTAGATTGCAGATTTTTACAGTACCTCATCCATCTTAAAATTCCACTGAAACAAAACACAATTTTTAAAGTCAGAAACTAAGAACTGAAATTCTTTGAAAATCTTAAGTATATCAAAGAATAGTAACAAATGCAATGAATGGAGATGCAATCTCCAGTGAAACAGGGATGAGAGTAACAGGTAAACAGATGCAAAATTCTTTGGAGAATATTCATACTCAGAATCACTTTGTGAAGCAAGGACCAAAACAGTGTATTAGGATGAAAAATTTGGAAATCAATTGGAACATTTATAAGCTGGAATGATTATTCTGTACCTTGCTTCCTCGGAAGTCTGACTGGTTCTAGAAGTGAACCCTACCTTATTTGACTAATCTTATCAATATCTTCTATAGAAGAAAGGAAAAAAAGATGAGCACACAAATCCTAAGGCCCCAGGCTCAATTTATAAATAACTTGTATTGGTGATGGAAATAAAACAAAAGAATGGATTTTTTCATGCATAAATGTGACTTTGGATATTCAGTATTTTGATTCAACAAAAACTGCTGCATAATTATGTCAGGAAATCATGACAAAGTGAATAAATGACCTGAAAGAAAGAATGGCAATCCTGGGGTGAGGGTTATTTGTTTTAGCAGAAGGGGTTTCAAATCACATTGGTTACACAACTGTCCAACTTGTTCACTCTCTCCATAATTTGCAATTTCTAGAGATACAGAAATCTAGAAACTTTAACTGATATGGGATTTGTATAAGTGAAATAGTGAAATGAATAACAGTAAATTACTTATTTTACTTTAAAATTACTAAATTTCTATAGCTGCCTTAATATAGAAACAACTGGGTGATGATGATGATATTTATCAATTCTGCTCTGCTTTCTATGTGCCACGAACCATACTGGATGCTTTACATAAACTGTATAATTTAAAATTTATTAGAATTCTAAGAGATAAATAGTTTTATTAATATTTTACAAATGAATAATCTGAGACTAAGATTGTTATAAATGAACATTTTATTACCTGCCAAGAGACATTCTACTCAACACCACCCTATACCTAAGCATCATATGTAGCAAAACCATTAAAATACATATGCTCTCGTTAAATCCTTAAAGTCATAGAACAGAATGATTAGTTTCAAGAAAGTACTCCTGCGTCAATCACAACAAACTTTAACAACTTTACCTTGATTGGGAAAAATGTACCAAAATTTCTGGGAACAGATAAAAGGAAGACAGGCAAAGAATGTAACTGTTGAGTTGTACTTGTGGGCAATGTCTTTTATTGCTGAGGAAATATAATATCAGGGCAGCATCACAGACCTGTAAAGGTTTCCTTCACAGAGTGAGACCTAAAATTTGATTTTCAGTTTACTGTACTTTCCACAGAAAATCCATGTATTAGGAAAATGAAGAGTTTTATGAAGGAGTAAATTTCACCTCTCTAAGATGAATAAAATTAAGACATCTCCTATATGACAGCTTTTTAAAATAAGATAACACAAAGGTTCCAGAATATAACCTGGATTTTGTAGGGATGGGAAATGAACACAAGAAAGTTCCAGATTTTATTTTTGCCTATGGCCTAAAATAATGCCACGAAAATATTAGTGTTTTGAATATCCCCATATGCTAATTCATGCCTGAACTGTGTGATTTCGTTTAATTCTTGACATAATTTTTACAATTGTCCCATGAGAGATAGGATTCTATCATCTTGGTTGCTTTACTTACTTCCATGTATTCTGCACTTAAAACCAGGTCAAGTTCATATAACTATCAGATTAACCACATACCAACCTAAACATAGAGATTATTCTCCAGCTGTCACTTACTCTGTGATTTTTCTTGAATCTCCTAACAACTCCAGGATCACTGGAATGTGGAAACATTGAGAGAAATAATGTGTAAAGGCTTATTATAGGATCTGACACATAATAAGCACATAATATTTGTTAATTAATATATTTTTTAAAATAAAAGTTCTACTACTATTCCCATGTCCTTTAACCCCCAATTGCTTTGATTACTTTTTGTAATTCTACTTTGAGAAGCATTCTCAAAACGTTTCATCTTCTTTAGTTAAATAAATTTAGTCAATATTTGTTAAATATCTATATTTAACTATCTCTCCTCAGCCTATACAGTTTGAAAAACTCCCTGTCAGTCAAAATCAAGTATATAAATTCTAAATAAAATTTTGGTAAATATTTTTAATATGGACTAGTTAAGAACCTTACTCCTGCCATAAGAATTGAATTATTGCTAGTGTAGTGTAATAAAATCATATGTAAGGAAAACTTTATAAAACTGCCATGGCATACTATAACCACTAAACAGTATTAATTGAAATCTTATCATCTTAAGAACACAAAGTGAAATAATCCAGTCCAAATATCTGCTGTTGCACCTTGGGTTAGAAATACTCCTGCTGTATTTGTATCATGTAGCCTGAACCTTTCAGTCTTCCCCTTATGGTCCTACAAGAAAATAAGGTTTTATACTATGCCCTGGTGAAGTTCCATTTCAAATCTAGGCAGCAGACAGGATGGAGTTGCTACACGACTCTCTTCTCCTTAAAAACATATTATCCCCTAATGGGTATATCCTCACCTTCCTACCCTTCCCTAGGAGAGAAAAGTCTCTGGCATTTTAGAAATATGTGCTGTAAATTGGCAGGCACAAACACCCTAAAAGACTATAAAATAAACATGAATCCCCTTTGAAAAAAACTTTATATTTTCATCACATCCCTTGTAAGCTAACACACTGCACTGTTTACAGTCTTCCACTACAATATATTTTGAAACGATTACCTTCTTCTGAGTCATTTGTGTCATAATGCTCTCCATAGGTACCCATAAAATGAAAATGTAAGCCGTTTTTATTGGCCACACTACATCTTAATTGAAAATATTAAAGGGGATTGCTCTCCTACTGATTTTTTTCCCTCCATTTAATTGGCTAATCATGTGATATTTTTAATGGAATAATCGTGAAAGAAAATATGAATCTAATTTAAATTCAAACTGGATTTGGGATATTTAAGAGATTATCCCAGAGTAGCAGAGGGTGCATGAGGCAATAAACATCTGTTCATTCCTGACCACTAGCCTTGGTGTTTATGAGCTTGGGGGATATTTATTTTCAGGAGACATGATTCTCTACATTTGAGCTTCAGCTGTTTTACTGCTGTGTTTTTAGTGAAATTTTTTAAATTTATCAGCAGATTTTTGTCCATTTCTTTCACCTCTTTCTTTGCACTTATATACAAATGCAATTCTGACAAATGAGAAATTGTCTTAGGGAAAACAACACCCTACTGAGAGGAAGAATTCAGTATTTATTTGTTATTCGCTACAATGTAGTGAGAATAGACACACCAAATCCATAACAGCAGCTAGGCTTGTCTTTGTGTAAGACCATCATAGCATTAATGATGGAAATTAATTATTATATTTGTGCGTTTCTTCAAGTGCTTTTGAGTACCCGCCATTGTTAGAATGCAGTAGAAACTACTCTAAGCTAAACAAAAAATGACAAGTCCTAACAACCTCAAAGAGTGTGCAGTCTAGTAAAGGAGAAAGAGCAGACTCTTGTGAAGATCATCCCTGCAGTTTTAGAAATTCAAGGCAATAATATAGCAATGACACATACAATTCTATAATAAGTTCATTAAATGAATGGTATGATTAATTGATATGCAAATTCAGAGAACAGCAGAAGTTCAGAGTGGACTCAGGTAGCCAGGAAAGTTCACTCTAGAATAATAGCATTGAATTCCAACTATAAAAAAAAAAAAAAAAACCTCTAGGACTTTGCAAAACCAAACCAAACAAACAACAAAACTCTAACTTTTTTTTTTTTTTTTTTTTTTTTTGTGGTGCTGGGGATTGAACCCAGGGCCTTGTGCTTGCAAGACAAGCACTATACCAACTGAGCTATATCCCCAGCCCTAACATAGCATTTTTATATCTCCATGTATGACTGGACTGAAAGTAGAAGACAAAGTTTGTCAGTATGTCAAGTGAGGACCTATGAACTTGTGAGTATAAAAAAGCTCTTAGTAAGAGCAAAAATGCATAGATGTAGTTTAAAGTCTTCTTTCTAATCAAATTGGAAGTCAAAGTACTCTATAAATCTTCTAGAGTATAGGTAAGTGTTTGTGGGTGACTTCTCTTTGTAATCACCACTCTGGCAGGCATTATAGAACTTTCCTTGAGCAAAGGTAATGCTTCTCCAAATCTTGTTACTCACACTCCAGGTCACAGAGCTTTGCTCTTGGTCCTCACTCTTCAGCACTGGTCACTGTGGTACAAACTATTGCTCTGCTAGCCCCAACATCTCCTAGAATGCTTCAAGCACAGTGCAGAAGAGAAACTAAATTTGTAGGCATCAAACTTCATTTCTTTCGGTGGCAAAGTGGGGCCCACCTCTTCCCAAATTTTATTATATTTATTCAGATGAATCCCAGGAATAAACCATCTATCTTCCCAATTCCCCTAATCCTTTTGTGAAACTCCTCTTCCATATCTCCATGCCATGTCTCCTAGACCTGGAGGTTTAATCCAGTGGTTTCTGGGTCAACCATTTATTTGAAGCTAAGGTTTTGTTACTGGATCAGCTCCCTTTAGATAAGTTTCAACTAGACATATTTTTCAATTCTACAGAGATATGTTTCTGTGTAATCTTCCGACAGGTCACCAATCAATCCTATGTGGCCAATTCAGAGGCACTGTAGTACTTCCCAACACCTACATTTAATGTGCAGAATTTAGTATCTCGTAGGGATGGAAGACATTCACATGTAGCAGATACTATCATTCTGCTGGATTTACATTTTGATAACTGAGAGATTCTCACAATGTGTCCTTAATATATGAATTCAGTTACAAAATAAGGCATGTTTGGATTCCTTTGGGCATTTCCAAATGAGTTGTGTGGGGTTTTCATACATCTTCAGGGACTATCTTCAGAGTATCATGTGGTTTGAGAATAGTTGTAAAGAAAAGTAAGGGATTTTAAATGGCTTTACAAAGCTACAAGGAAGAATAAGAATTGAAATTTTGAAATTCTGCATTACTATTTTATTTTTTACTTTTTAGTTTCTTTTAATTATACAAGATAAAATAATTCTTTTTGATATAATTACACAAGCTTGGAATATATTTTATTCTAGTTGGGATCCTATTCTTATGGATGTACATGGTAGTGGGATTCATGGTTTTGTTTTCATATATGTATGAGGGAAAATTATGTCAGATTCATTTCACTATTTTTCCTTTTTCTATTCTTCCTCCCTTCCCTCCATTCCCCATTGTCTAATCTACTGAACTTAAGTAATATATTGGGTGTGGGATTAAAGTCAGGTTACACGAATGATGAGACAGAAACAGTAAACAAATATGGACTGTGATCTCATGATATTGCTTCTGTTCTTGTATATGTAAGGTCTTTCATTTACTGTCCTTCTAAACTAAAGCTTCAGGAAAGATAAATGCAACAAAATTCCTAAAATGGGTTTGCATGTACATATGCACACACACACACACACACATACACACGCAACCACCCATGCATTTCTTACAGACAGAGATGTGCTCTCAGTTTTACCATTGTGTGAACATCATAGTATATACTTTCCCAGAATAGGATGACTATGATATCACTAGGTGGAACAGTTTTCTGGAATGCATATGTGGTGTGTTGTGGAATGTCATCAAGCTGTGCATGACATTTTAGCACCTTGGAACTCAGTTAACTATTTAGATAACCAAGACAGAAGTTTGAGAGTATGGTTTGCTTCAGGTATGCCATAAGCATGTTATTCTAAGCAGATATTTTCCTTGTCTGGTCCTCAATTTCTTCATGCATAATAAGGACCACTGAACGTTATAATTTTTGGGGTCTGCTACTCTAGCATTCCAGGATTCTCTGATTTGCTTTCTCTCTTTTCACATGTTGACCAAGAACCAGATATAATAAGATGATTTTTCTGGTCCATAGAACTACATAAAATATCAGGACTTTCCACAGATGAGTCAAATATGCTTAATCCAATTTTATTTATGTTGCTCACCCATGTTTTTAAAAGCGATACACAGAAATATAAAAGTTTTACATATTAACACGGTATCACCATATAGTGTTCAATACATTATGCATTGCTTAATGCTTTAATAAGGCTAAACATATTTATCTCCCAAAATCTTTATTAATTCTTTGTGGTGAAAACTCAGAAAACCCCTTCTTCCAGCTTTTTGAAATGTATAGTACACAACAGTTATCTATCATCATCACACCATGCAGCAGTATCCCAGAGATTTGTGTTCATATCTAACTATAACTTAGTACCCATTGATCCAATCTGCCCAATCCCTTCCCCTGAACCCCATCATGTTAACATTTTTCCTGACCTGCAGTTACTTGTGTAAGAGATTGGACTGACTTTGCAATTACACTTCTTTTTCTGTTGCTTTCTTGATTTCTTCTAGTTTTGTTTTTTGTTTGTTGATGCTCTTGTGAAATCTAGACCTTCCTTGATTTTTTGCTGTACATGTCAGCCTTTTTGACTTTTATTCACTCTATTCCTGAAATCTGTTTCACATAGAAGACTAGATAATCTTTAGTGACTATGTCTTACGGCCAATGCTAAATTTTCAGTTTTCTGTCTAACTTCCTTTAAATATTATCTGGATATAAGATCCATATATTCAAAAACTCATGGCACTCAAATGATAACCAGGGTAAAATAGAAATTCCCTTCATGTTTTATAAATTTTAATATTTTATTTTGAAAATATTAGTTAAACTATATGAAATGTTATTTGTAATGTGCCCTGTTGAATTTTAAACCTCAAAAACTTGGAATCTTGACACTCATTTCTTGTCAGCTCATGTAAATAGAACAACTATCGTTTTCACTATAGTATAAAACCAAACATTAAGAAAAATTGACAACCACCTTGAAACTGGAAATAGAATACACACGTTGACTTCTAGACCCCAGATATGGTAAGAATGTAGATAGGTCAGTTCCTTTAGTGATAAATGTCTGTAATTCTAGTGTACAAAACAGTTTTATATTCCTTTAGGCTATAACTCAACATGTGACTTGGAAAGCTGCAGGACATCATGAAAAGATGAAATTATGTTTGTATTAGGTATAGTTTTGAAAAATTCCTGTTGTTTCCTTGCTATTTATTAGTGCCAAGATAGTTTTGATCAAATATACTATGGAAATTACACTGACTATTGCATGACCTACTTCCCTCTTCTTGAGACTAATAGTTTAAGTCATGTCAGTACATGGGATAACCACCACCCCCAAAAAAATTCAATAAAGAAAAAGGCAAAGAAAAGGGTCAAGAGCAGAACTAGAGTTACTTGTTTTGAGTGATTATACTAATGAGAAGTAATCCAAGGTTATAGAGGTTACTGAATCATAGGGTTATGTAAGGAAGATGACAGGAATTAATGAGAAGCCAGGGAGAAAAACATTTAAGGGCCAATATCAGATCCTACAGATGGCAGAGGATAAGGAAAATAACCGTAAGTCTAAGAATGTGGAGTAAATTGTTTCTGTAAAATGTTTTGGAAATGTAAGGTATAATTGTCTGAATTATCTCCCCATTCCATCACATATAACACGCTATAGGGTAAGTATGTAGGCAAAATTTATAACTACCTGTTGAAAGGAAAAATTGATAGCCAGCTGTATGCCAAGTTAACAGATTGTTTTTCTCTTTGGACTACAATGGACATAGAGTAAAAATGAATGAAAATTAATTCTTCAGAATTTAGCCCTGAGATGCTCATCATAAATATTAAAATTTGGTGCACATCATATGTCGTTCTCAGCCAATATCTTTGCATAACCTCTTTTTAATGGTGGCCTTTACCTCTAAGCCTCTTACTTAAACTCTCACATGCAAATGACTCATCTTCTTATGAAGCTCATTACTCTATTGAAACTTTATAGGACATGAAGTGACATAGAAAATTTAGAGTCCCCCACTGTCATTATGATCACATTAATTAAGCAATAAGACCCAGCAGTGCAGGAGCTACATTGTGTTAATTCATATCTTGGGATGAATGTTCAAAGTGGTGCTTGGGAATGAAGCCACAGGACTCCCATTAATGTCATGAGGCTGTGTGGATTAATGCTGGACACCTGCTCTTCAACTCTGTCATTGCTAGTAGCAATGAGTCCTGACTTATCTTAACCCCTTATAAAATGTTATTGTGCTCCACATCTCTTCTCTATACCACTATTCAAACCAAATTTATTATTTACTTCTATTTTCTCTCATGTTATAAATATGATTCACAGATTTTAGGCAAATTAAGGTGCATAATTTTAAGACCACCTCACCTTACTACTGTCATTAGAAGACAGAGTTTAGTGATACCATTTTAACATAAAAGCAGAAACAAAATAGAGTTGGAACAGAATAGATGAGGAACAATTTGGAAGGTACTATAGATTTTTAAAAAATTTAGAACTCTAAAAATTGGGGGTGTAGCAGGTGCCCTAGTCATGGACAGGCAAGATTTAGAATTGGGTAATTTATAAATCCATACTGAGAATTTTCATGTTCCATGATTAACGGATCTTGCTTTTGGCCAAGTTTGTTTCCTTCCTCCATGTTTTCTACACTTTGTTTAGTGTTCCTGGCTTTGGATCAATTCTTACTATGTGATACTTAGGAGAAGTTTTACCCTAATTCAATAGTGCTCAAACTGTAGTCCCTGGATCAATGTCATCCTTATTACCTTGGAATTTTTCAAAACAGAGCTTATGGGATTCATCACAGATATAATGAATCAGAAACTTTGGAGATGGCCCAGAACTCTGTATTTTAACAAGACCTTTGGGCAATTTTGAGAAATGACCAAGTTTAAAAGACAAAAGTGTAACTGAAGCAGTAATAAAAATGCTGTCATTATTTCTATAGAATTTCTCTATTTTGCTGTGTCTATTCATGATAAAATCTTGGTTTTTGGTGTTTTGGAAAACTTTTTTAAACATTTATGTAAATTTCCATGTTGCTTCATTCTCAATAATATTTCATAAATCAATTTGACTCTCTCTACAAAATATGCACACAAAGATTCATTTAGTATTTTATACCCCCAAAGTCTACAAGTTGCATGCACATAATATACATAACTGCATTTTCACCAAAACTTGATTTTATAATGTCATTATTTCAGTCTGGCTCTGTATCATGTTCATGTTGACTCTAGTTTGTGTCTGACTTTGTCCCTTATCCTAGCATAGGAAATGCCTGTCTTGACCTTGAGGTGTAAACAATAACTTCTTATTCTTTTGTGATTACAAGGTCCTTGTTTGATATTCTCAACCTCTGTCCCTGTCTTGCTACCTAGATCCCATATGACCAGAATTGTACCTTCTGCTAACAAGTTCCTCTGAGAGATTGGTCAACCTCGACGAACTTAAAACACTATCTTACTGGATTTCTGAATACTGTTCTTTTCCTGAAATGTTTTCACGCTCCGTTTTCCTGTTAAGATCCTTGTCTTTCTCCTCATTGGATTTTTCTGTTAGTGGTGCCTATCTGGACACCATATCTGAAGCAGTTCTTTCTGAACTTAGTGTTCAATCATTGTTCATAACCATTTCTAATAGTAATGCCTGTCTCACCCTCCCTCTAGACCCTCCTAGTAATTATGTCTAGATCTAGCCTTGCAAGTGACACTACTCTATTCTGGTTAGCTCCTTCGTTAATAACCCCAAAATATGGCAAGTAGTATACTAACTTTTATCTAGAGCTCTCTTCATTGTCTAGTTAAGATAAAGATGCTTATTATTGCAGAGATTGTAAATTTCCTCTTCACTGTCAAAGGCTAGATTAAGGTCAAGATAACCAGATTCATAATATAGAGGTTAAGAAATGAGTTATGGAATCAGAAAGACTTGCTTCAAAACCTCTCTCTAGTTTTTGGTAGCTAAGTGATTTCAGAAAGTTTCTGCGGCCTCCTGAAGTTAAAGTTTAATTTTTTCTCTATAAATGTGAAGCAATGAAAAAGAGAAACAAGAGAGTGAACTTTACATGTATTAGTACTCAATCATTGCACAATATTGTTATTAATCAATTCATTTCCTGAGGATACCCAGGTGAATAGAATTGTATATCTTTGTTCAAGAAGTTGACAAAGTAGAGAAAATGAAACATTTAGATGGTAGTGTACTTGCTTTCCTTTACTATAACAAAATACCTGAGATAATTGACTTACAGAAAAAAAGGTTTATTTGTTTCACTAATTTGTAGATTCCAGTCCATAACCAATTGGCTCATCACTTTGGACCTTAGGAGGGTTGGTGGAGGCAATGGCAAGTGTTTTATGGTAGAGTAAAACTGCTTATCATGAGCCAAGAAGCAAAAGAGAAACTAGAAGAGTTGGGAGTTCTACAATTTTCTCTGAAGGCAAGCCACCAATAACCTAGGAAACTCTCACTGGGCTTCAACTTCTAAATGTTCCCCCTCTTCCTAATAGTGTCACCTTTAGACCCAAGGCTTTAACATGTAGATCTCTGACAGACACTTATCAAAGCCAAAGCAGATATCAAGTATCAATGTAAATGTACAAAATCAAATGTTGAGAGCGATGACAGAGGATGGGAGAGCAGTTACTGAGATCAGGGGTCTCTGATGCCCTCATGGCTGTGGCATGCCCAGTTCCTGGGAATGTTTCTGTGCAATGGCACAGGATGCCTAGCTGCTGTAGCAATGCCCTGCTTGAGGAGGCTCTATGCAAGAGCCCTATCAGTTCTAACCTTGATCTTGGGCACACAGCTCCTGAGAAGAAAGGAATTCTTATGCTGGATATACGCAATGTTTTGCCAGCTCTGCTTCTCCAGTTCCTACCAGCCTTATAGCAACTTTTAACAATGGACTTACTTGAGAGCTACACAAAGCTCTTAACATTGCACTTTGCAACTATGGATTGCAACTGTGGAAAAGTTCCATGGGATGTCCTAGTTTCTGTAACTTTCCTGGATACAAAGAATAATGGTTGTACAGTCTTTAACCTGATAATGATATATATATATAATGATTGCTGGGTCAAAAGGTAGGTCCATTCCAAGTTTTCTGAGGATTCTTTACACTGCTTTACAGAGTGGTTGCACCAATTTGCAACTCCACCAGCAATGTAAGTGTGCCTTTTTCCCCATATCCATGCCAACATCTATTATTGTTTGTATTCTTGATAATAGACATTCTAATTGGAGTAAGATGAAATCTTAGAGTTGTTTTAATTTGCACTCCTTGGTTTTACCCAAAGAACCTAAAATTAGCATACCACAGTAACGCAGCCATATCAATGTTTATAGCAGGTCAATTCGCAATAGCTAGATTGTAGAACCAACCTAAATGCCCTTCAACAGATGAATGGATAAAGAAACTGTGATATACATATACAATGGAAGATTATTCTGCCATAAAGAAGAATAATATTATGGCATTTGCAAAAAATTGAATGGAATTGGAGAATATCATGCTAAGTGAAAAAAGCCAGTCCCAAAAAATCAAAGGCTGAATGTTTTCCCTGGTAAGTGGATGATGATATATAATGGGAGTAGGGGGATTGGAGGTTGAGAGAAGAATGGAGAAACTTTAGATTACATAGAGGAAAATGAGAGGGAGGGGGTGTATGAAAAATGGTGGAATGAGACAGACATCATTACCCTATGTACATGTACGATTACACAAATGGTATGAATCTGTATTGTGCACAACCATAGACATGAAATGATGGAGCCCATTTATGTACAATGAATCAAAATGAAGTATGTAAAAATAAAAAAAAAATAAAGATTGCTGGTGTAACTCTTTAGACCTACATCTCCATCAGAGAGCAGGCTCCTCCTGATCCCAGCTTAATCTTCAAGATCCATTTTTGGGAACCTTTATTTTCCAATTCCCTTCACCCATCGCCAGATGGAGATGTTTGGTTGGGCTGGTTGTGACAATCAAACCCGCTATGCATTCTATTGAAGGGGAACATTTTTGACTAGGAGAATAAGGAAAAGAATATTAGAGGCATCATAAAATTTGGGAGTGATATGCAGGGTGGAACTGTCAAGCTTCACTACCACATGCTGAACTAGGTTTTGTTAATATAGTATATGTTTAATTGTCACAAAAAAAAGAATAAATGAGGTTTTATTTTCTCTTTCTTAAAGATGGGAAATAGAAAGTTTGATAGTTGGTGTGAATAGGAAAGGCTGAGCAAGAGTCTGTGGAGGTAGAATAGAACAGGAGTCTCAGAGTCCATATCATGGTCTAAATGAACAACTTCTTGTCCAGTGGACTGGGAAGAGCTGGCAAGTCACCTATGTCTCTTTTGCAGTCTTGAGTTGATTTATTCTATCATTAGGGAGTTCTAGCTTTCTGAAAATCTTCCTTTTAGAAATACCATTTCTCTGACTTCTTAAAGCTTTCTCTATTCTTCTCAGTATTGTGTTAGGAGCAAAGACTGACAGTCCAAGAGTGAATCCTTATGACAGGATTGGTCAAACCCATCATATGTCTCATCTGGAGTAGACACTGGGACAGTTTGAGGGAAAAATGGAATGATTTTGGTAATATGGATAGTATTTCTTTTTAAGAGACTATTTGGCAAAGTGATACAGAATGGAATAAATGCAGCCAATGTATTTGTTTTCAGATTCAATAAACATATTCTGATAAAACCTATAAAAACTGAGAAAAATTAGAATGGTGACTTTTGTTATTTACATGAAAAAATTTAGATGCTTTATATATTCACATTTATGTATTAAGATATGTATGTGTGAATAAAGGTATTCAGATGAACAGAGTTAGTCTAAGACATAAGTTACTTAAAAATGAATTTTTAAAAAAGTACTAATATGTACTACGGTCACTGTAATCCATTTAAGTGTGTTTTATTGATGCCAGCGATGTTTTCTGCCTTTTTGCCCCTCTAAGTTACCCCTTAATTTTTATCTGATGTCCCCATTCTCTGCTTTGTTAAATATTTAGTTTCCGATTTTTCCTTTGTGACACTTGTTTCTGTTCTCATAAAATCTAACAATTAACTAAACAGTCTAATTTTTAGGCAATTTGTTTTTCTTACATGATCATAAAGTAATCTTTAAAACCAAAAGTTACATCTTAATCTTTTCTACTAGATTTTAGCAAATATTTGATTGAATAACAGAACTGATGAAAAGAAATTATGTGTGCTGTGTGTGGATGTTTAACTTTTCAGTACATATAGTAACAACTGAGATGGCACAAAATGAAAATCCACTAAACCTATTATAACAGGGAGATAAGACTAGGATGGTTAGTATATGTAATGAAAAAAATGTGGGAGTTACTAGGGTCCATTTTTAAATGATTTTATCTTTTTTTTATTTTTTTTTTATTTTTTTACGTTTACATAGGGTAATGATGTTTCTTTTTTTTCCCTTCCCCCCCACCCCTCCCACCCTTTTCCCTTTATACAGTCCTTCTTTCCTTCATTCTTACCGCTCTCCTTAGCCTAACTCTAAACCTAACCCTAAACCTAATGCTAACCCCTCCCACCCCCATTATATGTCCTCATCCGCTTATCAGCGAGATCATTCGTCCTTTAGTTTTTTGAGATTGGCTTATCTCACTTAGCATGATATTCTCCAATTTCGACCATTTGCCTACAAATGCCATAATTTTATCATTCTTCATTGTGGAGTAATATTCCATTGTATAAATATGCCACAGTTTCTTTATCCATTCATCAACTGGAGGGCATCTAGGTTGGTTCCACAATCTGGCTATGGTGAATTGAGCAGCAATGAACATTGATGTGGCTGTATCTCTGTAGTATGCTGATTTTAAGTCCTTTGGGTATAGACCAAGGAGTGGGATAGCTGGGTCAAATGGTGTTTCCATTCCAAGCTTTCTGAGGAATCTCCACACTGCTTTCCAGAGTGGCTGCACTAATTTGCAACCCCACCAGCAATGTATGAATGTACCTTTTTCACCACATCCTCGCCAACACCTATTGTTGCTTGTATTCTTGATAATCGCCATTCTAATTGGGGTGAGATGAAATCTTAGGGTAGTTTTGATTTGCATTTCCTTATTACTAGGGATGTTGAACATTTTTTCATATATCTGTTGATTACTTGTACATCTTCTTCTGTGAAGTGTCTGTTCATTTCCTTAGCCCATTTGTTGATTGGATTATTTGTATTCTTTGTGTAGAGTTTTTTGAGTTCTTTATAGATTCTGGAAATTAGCGCTCTATCTGAGGTATGGTTGGCAAAAATATTCTCCCACTCTGTAGGCTCTCTCTTCACATTTCTGATAGTTTCCTTTGCTAAGAGAAAGCTTTTAAGTTTGAATCTATCCCAGTTGTTGATTCTTGCTTTTATTTCTTGTGCTATGGGAGTCCTGTTAAGGAAGTCTGATCCTAAGCCAACAAGTTGAAGATCTGGACCTACTTTTTCTTCTATAATATGCAGGGTCTCTGATCTGATTCCAAGGTCCTTGATCCATTTTCAGTTGAGTTTTGTGTAGGGTGAGAGATAGGGGTTTAATTTCATTCTATTGCATATGGTTTTCCAGTTTTCCCAGCACCATTTGTTGAAGAGGCTCTCTTTTCTCCATTGCATATTGTTGGAACCTTTGTCTAGTATGAGAAAATTGTATTTATTTGGGTTTGTGTCCATGTCCTCTATTCTGTACCATTGATCTACCTGTCTATTTTGGTACCAATACCATGCCGTTTTTGTTACTATTGCTTTGTAGTAGAGTTGAAGATCTGGTATTGCAATACCCCCTGCTTCGCTCTTGCTACTGAGGATTGCTTTAGCTATTCTAGGTTTTTTATTCTTCCAGATGAATTTCATAATTGCTTGCTCTATTTCTGCAAGGTACATCATTGGGATTTTAATTGGAATTGCATTGAATCTGTATAGCACTTTAGGTAGTATAGCCATTTTGACGATATTAATTCTGCCTATCCAGGAACATGGGAGATCTTTCCATCTTCTAAGGTTTTCTTGAATTTCTTTCTTTAGTGTTCTGTAGTTCTCATTGTAGAGGTCTTTCACCTCTTTTGTGAGATTGATTCCCAAGTATTTTATTTTTTCGATGCTATTGTGAATGGGGTAGTTTTCCTAATTTCTCTTTCTGAAGATTCATCACTTATGTATAAAAATGCATTGGATTTATGAGCATTGATCTTGTAACCTGCTACTTTACTGAATTCACTTATGAGTTCTAAAAGTTTTCTGGTGGACTTTCCAGGTTCCTCTAAATATATAATCATGTCATCAGCGAACAGGGATAGTTTGAGTTCTTCTTTTCCTATTCGTATCCCTTTAATTTCTTTGGTTTGTCTAATTGCTCTGGCTAGAGTCTCAAGGACGATGTTGAATAGAAGTGGTAAAAGAGGGCATCCCTGCCTTGTTCCAGTTTTTAGGGGGAACGCTTTCAGTTTTTCACCATTTAGAATGATATTAGCCATGGGCTTAGCTTAGATTGCCTTTGTAATGTTTAGGAATGTTCCCACTACCCCAATTTTTTCTAGTGTTTTGAGCATGAAGGGATGCTGTATTTTATCGAATGCTTTTTCTGCATCTATTGAAATAATCATGTGATTCTTAACTTTAAGTCTGTTGATATGGTGAATGACATTTATTGATTTCCGAATGTTGAACCAACCTTGCATCCCTGGGATAAAATCCACTTGATCGTGGTGCAGTATCTTTTTAATATATATTTGTATGTGATTTGCTAAAAATTGTTGACAATTTTTGCATCGATGTTCATTAAGGATATTGGTCTGAAATTTTCCTTCCTCGATGTGTCTCTGTCTGGTTTAGGTATCAGGGTGATATTGGCTTCATAGAACGAGTTTGGTAGGGTTCCCTCCTCTTCTATTTCATGGAATAGTTTGAGGAGTATTGGAATGAGCTCTTCTTTAAAGGTTTTGTAGAACTCGGCTGAGAACCCATCTGGTCCTGGACTTTTCTTTGTTGGTAGGCTTTTGATGACCTCTTCTATTTCATTGCTTGAAATTGGTTTATTTAGGTTGTGTATGTCCTCCTCGTTCAGTTTAGGTCATTCATATGTCTCTAGAAATTTGTTGATGTCTTCGAGGTTTTCTGTTTTGTTGGAGTATAGATTTTCGAAATAGCTTCTAATTATGTTTTGTATTTCACTCGTGTCTGTTGTGATGTTTCCTTGTTCATTCTGAATTTTAGTAATTTGAGTTTTCTCCCTCTTTCTCTTTGTTAGTGTGGCTAAGGGTTTATCAATTTTATTTATTTTTTCAAAGAACCAACTATTTATTTTGTTAATTTTTCCAATTGTTTCTTTTGTTTTGATTTCGTTGATTTCGGCTCTGATTTTAACTATTTCCTGTCTTTTACTACTTTTGGTATTGGTCTGCTCTTCTTTTTCTAGCACTTTGAGCTGTAGTGTTAAGTCGTTTATTTGTTGATTTCTACTTCTTTTTTTGAATGCACCCCATGAAATAAATCTTCCTCTAAGTACTGCTTTCATAGTGTCCCAGAGATTTTGATATGATGTGTCTTTGTTCTCGTTTACTTCTAAGAATTTTTTTATTTCCCTCCTGATGTCTTCTGTTATCCATTCATCGTATAATAGTGTATTATTTAGTCTCCAAGTATTGGAGAAGTTTCTGTTTTTTATTCTGTCATTTATTTCTAATTTCAATCCATTATGATCTGATAGAGTACAAGGTAGTATCTCTATCTTCTTGTGTTTGCTAACAGTAGCTTTGTGGCATAAAAAATGGTCTATTTTAGAGAAGGATCCATGTGCTGTTGAGAAGAAAGTGTATTCGTTCTTTATTGGATGGTATATTCTATATATGTTGTTAGGTCTAAATTGCTGATTGTGTTGTTGAGATCTATAGTTTCTTTATTCAATTTTTGTTTGGACGATCTATCCAGTGGTGAGAGAGGTGTGTTAAAATCGCCTAGTATGATTGTGTTGTGGTCTATTTGATTTCTGTAATTGAGAAGGATTTGTTTGACGTACGTGGATGAGCCAATGTTCGGGGCATAGATATTTATGATTGTTATGTCTTGCTGATTTATGCTTCCCTTAAGCAGCATGTAATGTCCTTCTTTATCCCTTCTGACTAGTTTTGGTTTGAAGTCCACATTATCTGAGATGAGGATGGATACTCCAACTTTTTTGCTGTGTCCGTGTGCATGGTATGTTTTTCCCCATCCTTTCACCTTTAGTCTATGGGTGTCTCTTTCTATGAGGTGAGTCTCTTGCAGGCAGCATATTGTTGGATTTTTCTTTTTAATCCAATCTGCCAGCCTGTGTCTTTTGATTGATGAATTCAGGCCATTAACATTCAGGGTTATTATTGTGATATGATTTGTATTCCCAGTCAATTGACTCATATTTGTTTTTGACATGATTTGGTTTCTCCTTTATTTGGCTATTCCTTTAGGCTAGCGCCTCCTGTTGCTGATTTGCATCGTTGTTTTTCATCTCTTCCTCATGGAATATTTTGCTGAGAATGTTCTGTAATGCTGGCTTTCTTTTTGTAAATTCCTTTAGCTTTTGTTTATCATGGAAGGATCTTATTTCATCGTCAAATTTGAAGGTAAGTTTTGCTGGGTATAAGATTCTTGGTTGGCATCCGTTTTCTTTCAGGGCTTGGTAAATGTTGTTCTAGGCCCTTCTGGCTTTTAGGGTCTGGATTGAAAAATCTGCTGATATTCTTATTGGTTTCCCTCTGAATGTAATTTGATTCTTTTCTCTCGCGGTCTTTAAAATTCTGTCTTTATTTTGTATGTTAGGTATTTTCATAATAATGTGCCTTGGTGTGGGTCTGTTGTAATTTTGTATGTTTGGAGTTCTATAAGCCTCTTGTATTTGGTTTTCCATTTCATTCTTCAGATTTGGGAAATTTTCTGATATTATTTCATTGAATAGATTGTTCATTCCTTTGGTTTGTTTCTCTAAGCCTTCCTCAATCCCAATAATTCTTAAATTTGGCCTTTTCATGATATCCCATAATTCTTGTAGATTCTGTTCATGATTTCTTACCATCTTTTCTGTTTGGCCAACTTTGCTTTCAAGATTAAATAATTTGTCTTCAATGTCTGAGGTTCTGTCTTCCAGGTGCTCCATTCTATTGGTTATGCTTTCTATGGAGTTTTTAACTTGGTTTATTGTTTCCTTCATTTCAAGGATTTCAGTTTGGTTTTTTTTCAGTATCTCTAACTCTTTATTGAAATGATCTCTTGCTTCCCGTATTTGGTCTTTTAACTGTTGATTGGTGCGATCATTTAATGCCTGCATTTGCTCTTTCATCTCCTCCTTCAATGCCTGCATTTGCTCTTTCATCTCCTCATTTGCTTCCCTGATCGTTTTAATTACGTACATTCTGAACTCCCTTTCTGACATTTCTTCTGCTGTGCTGTCATTGGGTTTTATTGATGTAGTATCTAGGTTTGTTTGGGACATTTTCTTCCCTTGTTTTCTCATATTGGTCAGTTGTCAATGGGACCCTGAGATATTGCAGTTTTCCGCTATTGGCTTATAGTATTCCGGTAGATTTCCAGTGTATCACCTCCCAGCCTTCAGTAGCCTGATGTCTTGGAGGAATCTGATAAAGCAGCTCATCCGAAGAAAACTGCCCCTAGCCCCCTACTGGTTCCACGATTTGGAACTGGCTCTGTGCTGAAATGCTCTCACTGTGGGCCTGCACCATGCAGCTGGCCGTGTGGGAGGAGCTCACTGCCAGAGTGTGGAAGGCTACCTTGGGAAGACTCTAGCTGCCCTGCCCGGCTCCAATAAGCCACCTCTATCTGGGCCTGCCCCCCGGGCCGAGCTTTACCCAGTGGGCAGACTCACCCGTGGCTCTATTTCAGTCCGAGTCTCTCAATGCCTCCCCTTCTTAACTCCTGGGTTCTGGAGCGACAGGGGGTGCAGTCTCCCTCTAGGCCGCCATCTTGGATCGCCCCGAGAAGAGAGCCTGCAGCCGGAGTGGGCAGAGCCGCCTGAAGAGGTGTCTGACTGCCCTGCCCTGATCCCAGAGGCTGTTTGCAGATCGAGGCTCTCCGTTGGTTCGGGGGCTTGTGGCTGGTTCTATGTAGAAAGTCTCTCACTGGGCGGTCAGCTCCGAGAGGCTAGCCTTGAACGGCACCTCCCACCGCAGGGGTCCAGACTACTTGGGGAAGTCTCTGGCTGCCCTGTCTGGACCCTGAATCTGCTTGCGTGCCAGAGTACGCTGAGCTGCACTGGCTCCGGGACTCGGAGCTTGTTCTGGTCAGAAAGGCTCTCACCAGCGGGCCAGTTCCGTTCCGAGAACCTGGAGAAGCTGGCTGTGTGGGCGGGGCCCACCGCCGGAGTGCGCAGGGCTGCCTGTGGATGACTCTAGCTGCCCTGCCCGGCTCCGATAAGCCACCTCTATCTGGGCCTGCCCCCCGGGCCGAGCTTTACCCAGTGGGCAGACTCACCCGTGGCTCTATTTCAGTCCGAGTCTCTCAATGCCTCCCCTTCTTAACTCCTGGTTTCTGGAGCGACTGGGGGTGCAGTCTTCCTCTAGGCCGCCATCTTGGATCGCCCCCTGATTTTATCTTTGAGATAGATTAATATCATCCCTATAATGTTGTTTATGCACATATTTGTTGTTGAAACACTTTCCTTGCTTAATACCTTTAATGTTTATTTCAGTCAGTGTACAAGTGGGAATAACTAGATTTATGGTAGCTGCTCATGGTTGGGCACAACTCTAGTTCCAAAGTGGACTGGGGGAGCACAGAAATCTTTGTGGTGGTACCATTTTGTTTTATGCAGAGGAATTCTGTGATGGTTGATTTTATGTGTTGACTTCAAAAATAATTATTTGCTTTTTAAGTACACATATGCACCTATACAAACACAAATTTTTACAACCATATAAAAAGAAATACTTATGACAATTGCAGTGTTTGTTCAGTAACTGATCATGTGGTCATAACTGGTATTCATAGCTACCTTCTTTCACTACACATTTTGTATTCTTTTTGCCTCAGCAAGTACCTCAGCTGGTCATGATTCCTTACCTGGTGGGGTGAACCAAACTATCCATGAAGAGTGAGTACTCATGTATTGCATTGACCATTACTTCTGAGGGAATCTCTGAGGGTTTTTTGAATGAGATTAACTTTTAAATTGGTAGACTGAGTAAGGCAGATTTCCCTCTTAAATATGAGTGAGCCTCATCCAATTTACTGAGGCCTAAATCAATAAAAGGAGAACTATTTCTTTCTATCTTTGAACTGGAATCTAGTTTTCCTGTATTCAGACTTGAACTCAAACTTACACAATCAGTTCTCTGATTCCCAGATCTTTGAACTAGGACTATACTATACCATTAATTCTCCTAAGCTTCCAGCTTGTCATCTGCAGATCTTGGGATTTTTAGTTTCTTTATTTGTGTAAGTCAACTCCTTATAATACATTCTTTCTCTCATTAATAAGTATATGGACTAATATATACCAATATTCATACGTACACATTTTACACTAAAATTATAGTTGGATTTTACTTCAAATTTTCAAAGATAAATTTTTTATTTTCAGAATTTATTTCTCAAGTTAGTTTTATGAATTCTATTGATTTGTAAATTAATTTAGGAAGATCTAGAAAAATAAATGCACTTTTCAAGATTTGCATAGTTATGTCTGAGATCGAACTAAGCTTTTTAAACCCTAATCCATTTTCTTTTCATTTTATTTTGTTTCTCAAACAAGAATAATTGAAAATATATTAGATGTTATTTTATTCAAAGAGAAAAAGCTGACTATTACATTTAAAAATCTTTCAATCTACTTGATTGATATTAATAAGTGATATTTCCTCATATTGCATGCCCACTAACAAATGCATTTTGTATTCCTGCAGTTACCCTACAAAATAAATCCCATGTACCAGTGAACAAACTGAATCTCAGTCAGGTAAAAAAGATGGATTCATAGCAACAGTACTGAGACTGAACAAAGGTCCTTTTACTCTTGCTACAAGAAGATCTATCAACTCTGACCAAGTCAGTTCCAAATGAGAGAGCTTTCAACATTCAGGAAAAGATCACCCTTTTTTTTTTTTTTTCAATTTTTTAATCTGGGCTATAAAGAATTCTAGCATAGAATTCAGCATAGAAAGGACTTAGCCCTGCAAGCCAAAGTCATACTAATTCTCAAAATTGGAATATGTCCTGAGCATCATGTAAGAGATACGATTCTGTTCAACATGTCCTACCTCTCAAAGCCTTATTGACCTGTGTTCACATAAGTCATGGATGCTTGATGGAGGATGGTTACATTGTGCTTGTTGTGGAATAAGCCACATCATTTCAACATTGGACAATGATGACTGAGCCATTACAAAGTAGGGATGCTTGATTGCAAACATGCTAATTTCCACATATACATGCATACAATCTTTTTCATTTAGGTAAATGTAAACTAACTAAATCTGCCATGATTTTTCTTAAAACCAAAATTATCTTGAGGTTGGAGAGATTCGATTTATTATTTGAAGAGAAATTATTTGGGCCTCTAGATTTCCAAAGGAAGTGGAACAACCATTCACAGCAAGAAAAATCAAGCATTTCACCTCTCCTCAAATCCAAGCTTGAACCTCAGCTCTGGGGCATAACTCAAGATTTGATATTAAAGTGTTTCATTTGCAGACAATTAGGCCTAGGATTAGATTCCACAGCTTTCCTGCATATGAGGACAATAGTGTGATTTCCAGTAACCATATTTCTACACCCTTACCCTCTCACACTTCCCTTCACAACCATTGTCACCTTCATCAAAACAATTCCATTTGTACTTATGAAAGCATTACAGCCAGTAAGCGGAAGGTAGGGAACAAGCTTAACCACCGTAGCTTTTTCCCATCTGAATATCACGAGTCTTGTATCTCACTATGGTGTAAGGTCTCTGATTACATCAACCTCTCCAAATTATGCTGAAATGAAGGCCATTCAATTTGCTACAATCAGTAACTTTCGAAAGAGCCCACATAATTGATTTCACAGTAATATAGGCATAGGTGACTGAGAGCCTCTGCTTCATTTAGACAATGTTTTCTTTCATTCCAAAGTGCAGTATTCAATAGAAATCAAATTTTTTCCCAACAGTTGGCAGCTAAGATTTGGCACATGCGAAGTTTTTTTCTTGCTTTTTTTATGGTGCAGAAACATGAAAATTGAAATTAATGCTCAGGGTGATCTAATAGGAGTCGACAGGCTTTAGGTGAAATAGCTTCTTTTTGGAACTTGCCCTGATGAGGATTTCAGCCAGCAGGCAAGGAGCCATTCTGAATGCCACTCAGATCTCAAGCAACATTTGTTCCTGAGGTGGTTTCTCAGCACTTAGTCAATGGAGAACTCAGAGTTGCAGGTGGCTATTATCTGTGATGTTGCTATCTACTGTTTGCCTATTAGTGGCATGATCAGATTTGTACTCTTTTATTGACCTATGACTGCTGATGATCCTCATTATTTCCAGAGCACATGTGACCTTGCGTCAGCCCTCGTCCTTTCCTGACTTTGGGGTGGATAGCAATGGATGCTGAATTCTTGTTTTTATTTCCCAGTTGGGAAGTAGTTGAAAGTCATGAGGAAAGAAGCAGATTTTAACATCCACATTCTCACGTTTTTCTTTTGGAGTTAGGCAGTTTATACAACTTTAAGTTCGTGACATTTTAGGCAGATATTTGGTTGGGAGAAAACATGCCATAGCTCCAAAAGATGGCAGCCTCAGATTCAGATCTTAGATGTAATTCTGGCACCTCTATGATATTGGAAAAGTCACTTATATTATCTAAATTCAGTTTACACATTTATAATATTAATATGAACTTATATTATAAAAGAATTGTAAAAATTCTCTCTTCAGTAATTTTCATTCATTATTACTGGTAGAGAATGTGCTGGGAATTAGATGCATGACTCTGGATTTCTTACATAATCCTCTAACCTCAGTTTCCTCCGTAGTCACATTAAAACAATAATGCCCCTTGGGGTTTTTAAGATGGTCCAATTAAGTAATGTGTGTTAAGGGTTCACCACCATATGTCACTAATCATGAAGTTTCATCGTTGTTATAAGATTGTATTTTATTTCTCCAAATCCCCTTGCTTGAAGACTGAGTGAATACTAAGTAATACGAAGTAATGTAACATGCTCAGATTTTACAGTTCCAAATCATATCATGCATTACATTTTTAAAACAAACATAATGCAAAAGAAAGCATTTTCATTTAACTTACTATGGCGTCGTAATGCATAATTTTCAAAGGTTCTTTCCGTTGCAAAAAGAGCATCTAAAAGAGCAATTCTGAAAATGTGGGCATTTGTTGAAACCGTGGTTGGCTCTGATCCATTGGAACAGGGAGGTTTATAGTACTAGAATGAGCAAGATTGTAAAACTTTATCAAGATCTGGAGGATAAGCTGGGCTGTGATATATCTGTGGCATCTGCCATGGGAGTGGGACATATGTGACAATATAAGTGTCGAGCATTTTCCATTCCTGGATTTGACCTTGTTTTGTGTGTGTACCATCAGACTTTACCACAAGAAGTATCTAAAAGTATGCCATTTTTAGAAATCTTTCTTTGGTCTTTTCTTTCTGGTGGTCTTTAGTATCTACCATTTGGAGAAAATATCACTCTATATATGACAAAGATAATTTTTATTACTAAACACTTTTATGTGGTTATGCAGTGTCAATAAAATTAGAGCATGGTTAAAAAGCAGATTTATAGACTATATTTGATGGTGTAGGAAATAAATGCAAAGAGGATTGTTTTCAAAAGGAAAATATTTAATAATGGACTATTTAAAAACAGACAATAATATTCTCCACTATTATATATTTAATATTGGTCTTTTGTTATTCTAGGGGAAAAAATTAAAATGCTCAGAGTATCAATTTTCCCTGCAGTAAGTAAGCATGGTACACACATTTAATGAACTTCTTACAAATGATAACATAATAATTGTAAATAAAAATCAGTTACGCCACATCATTAAAAGATAAGCTTTTGTTTTTTCTTTTTTACAAAATAGTCTTAATGTAAAATGTTACATGATTCTCTTGCAATGTTACTTAAGGTAAAAGCAAGATCAACCTCCTTGGATGCTGAAATTAGAGTTTACTCTGGTGGAAAAAGCAAGATTATGAGTAAAAGACCTGCAAGATGCAGTTGAGGATGATACCAATGATAAGGAGAAATTTCCTAGGGAATTCACTGTTTATTCTTTCATTCATATATTCATATAACTAAGTTGTTTTTGAAAATGTGTTACTGAAGAGGCAACTCAGGTTTTTAAACAGTAGCCAAAAATATTTGACATAATATGATTCATATGACTCAAAAATGCTTTTAGCTAAATATAGTGCATAGTAAAGATTCATACCCAATTTTTAAAAAATCAGATTTTTAAAATTCAATGACATTTTTCATTTGAGCGTATATTATTTCCTACATTGGAAAAACTACAAAATTTCAAAAATTTGTCTCAGCTATCAACTTGTTTCTGTTAGCTGTTTTTTATGTTTCTTTGCATGTACTCTTTACATTTCTCCATTTTGCTTGTGCCCTAAAGAATCAATCTTCATGAACTAAATAAAAGGGCACCTGACTTGGGTGTTCACTGGGCTTGGACAGTGGAAGTTGCCAGTAGAAGACAATGAGGCAAGTGAAGTGTACTCATTCCTCTTGCTCCTGACTGGCCAGTTGCCCCAGGTTAACTGTACATTTCTACTAAAGGTCACAATGCTTTTTCAGTGTTTCTTTTTACAACTTCCCTTTTCAAATTCTGGTGACCTCCATACTCCTTTTGTTCTTTGAGTGGATAGTAATGACTTCAGGCCCTGGGATACTGCACCATCCCTTACTCCTTTCTCTTAATCCTGCTTGTATTTTTTAAGTAGTCCCTTTATTAATCTCTCCACAATTACCCCATTTGAGTATACCATCTGTTTTCTGAAGGGACCCTGAGTGATACCCGGGGGTGGGAGAGGCTGATTCTTCCCATAGGTATTCCTTACCCCACATTATCAACTGGCCTACATTAACATTCTGAGATGCAAATTGAGAGATAGACTAGAAAATACTCCCAATGGCAAAGTGAATCAATCTAGGCTCTAGGAAGTCCTGGAGTGGGAAGAATGGCCAGGAGGAAAAGCAGTGACAGATTGCCATCCCATATGCACATACCAGGCATCATTAGAATAACAATTTTGCATCTTGTTTTTTTTTTTTCACTTAACATATGATTTAATCATTTTGTCATATTCTTAAGGATTCATTGTAAACATAATTTTGGCTACATATTATTCCAAATGATGCGCTGGGTTTCTAGGATTCATAAATTCTGGAAGCCTAGGGAACATCTTTCAATTTTATTTGCTGTTCTCCTCCCCTTCCTAGCATGCAGAGTACAGATGTCCATGTTACAGATCTTTTACAAAAATAATCTCAGTGGCTTAATACATGCACAGACTAAAATGCTCACCAAGGATGTCTGTGTTGTTCCCAGGCACTCCTCCGAGAATACAAGTAAGTATTCCTTCCCCTGGTTTTATACAGTTCAGTCAATAGCTTCATGAGAGAGCTTATCTTTTAGATTACTTATGTGTTTTAAAGAAGGTTCCTGTGATTTACCTTGTAAAAGTAAATAGTAGAAGGAATATCAAGCACACAATGGCAGGTAGAAGTGAAGAGATGTTCGAGAAGACAGCAAATGAGAAGATCCCATAAAAAGTGGTTTGTAGGTACAACGGTATTACGTTTTCAACCTGCATATCATATACACAGTGGATCTCTAGTTCACTGTCTTATAATGTGATCAGGTGAAAAGAAATAGATGACATAATATTTACATGAAATTATGAAGAAAGATAAGTACAACAAACAGAGTAAGAATTTCTGAAAGGTAATTTGAACTTTAAAAAAAAAATAAATAAAAAAGAAAGAAAAGAAAAAAAGAGAGACTTGTACAGAAAACATCCCTGTAGGGCACATTGTTACATGTCTATAATCCCAGTGTCTGGGTAAGCTAAAACAGAAGCATCACAAGTTCAAAGCCAGCATCAGTAACACAGTGAGGCCCCAAGCAACTTAGACTGTCTCAAAGTAAAAAATGAAAAATGTACTGGGGATGTGGCTCTGTGGTTAAGTATCCCTAGGTTCAATCCCTGATACCAAGAACAATAAAACAAAACAAACACATGAAGGAAACATTACCCCACAATTTTATAAGGGACCAAAATTGCCTATGCCTTTCCTCCATAACAGGTCTTAAGGAACTGGATACAAAGAGTGACTCCTCTCTATTATTATCTCTTTCTAGGTGTGAAATCCACTAGTCTGAGATACTTCCAGTTATTCGTCACTGACTAGCTCCACCAGATGTGCACAATGCTCACCACAATACCATTCTGATATTTTGCCATCTATCCCCAGTGGTAAATCTGTCTGGGTGTGCTATTCTGGGCAGACAAATCAAACTTCCCTCTCATCAGCCCCATTTTTAGACACATTTGAGAGTTGTTTGAATAAACAAGTCATCCTCTATTCTGAAGGCTTTGACTTTAGAATGATCAATATATATGCATAACCTTCTGTAGAAATACTTTCATTTCCCTCCCACTTGAGTTCAGAAAAAAATATCCTTTCTGTGCATCAACCCTATAAAAGAGTTCATTTAATATTTGTTGGTTGTGTGTGTGCATGTGTATATATGTGTATTTCTTAACATAAGAGTTCAAATAAGAAAGTAGCCAGGAGATATATTTCTATAGAGCAAATTTAAGAAGCATTAAAGTTTATGCTGCTTAAATCACTTCAGATTGTAGGATATTCAGATCTCTGAATTTTATGATAATGTCAAGAGAGCTTCTGGTGAGTCCCATTAATTTTTTTGGTATTGTTTAATTTTACATGAGTAAATATAATTACTCCTTTTGTCATGAAGAGCAAGTTCTAATACCAATTTATAATTCATGGAGCTAATTATGTTAACGAGGAGGCAATCTTTCCTCAGCTATCTCCCCTGTAATTTTAAAGGATTTTGATTTTTTCTCCTTTCCTCTACAATTTCTCTTCCAGCTATGAAAAGGAAGTGTACACAATTCATCTGTGATATAATTATTTACCATGGCAACAGTTTGTGAATGGGATTGGGAAGTTGCACAGAAAGAGAAAGCAGCTTAAGGGGAACAGCCGAAAAAATCCTTTCAAGACAAGTGAAGAGGCCTTTCAGGTGGGAACCGTTTTTGTTTTCCTGACATTTTAAGGAGGGGCTCAGGTTTGCAGAACATTGTAAAAACTGTTGTTGATCCCAAAATAAAAGAGTCTATTTTCTACAGTTGCATTTCAGAAAATCACCTTGATTAAGAGAGTGACAGAAAATGCAAACCTACATTTTCCGCCTGCATTTGAATGAACAGCCCCCAGGACAGTGGAGGGAAAGTATTTGTTGCTACACTTATAGAAGACACAGCTAGAGGACATTTGGAAGAAAGGAGGCTCTTGTTCCTCGTATTTCTGAGGCCAGTAGTACCCTTGAACCCAAAAATCTTCCTTCTGTCATGACTACAATTCCAAAGAAAATCTATCCAAATCTGGTGGTCTAATCTTTGGGCTTCACCTGAAGCTGCCACAAATTCTTTCCTTGTCTCCCCTGTTCAATGGGCTATTGATTATTTTATTTCCATTTGTGTAATGTCAATGAAGTTAATCAATGCACTTCCAAAGAACACTAGCATGCATATTAAAATAGTAATATCAAAGTACCATTATCTCCCAAATGTTTGCCGCCTCTCTACTTTTTGCCTAGAGAAATGGTACTTCTCAGAATCTTCCTCTTTTTCAGTTTTCAGCAATAACTAACATATAACCTTTGCTGAAGCATTCTTGATTGCATGATAAAATTACTTCTGTTCAATCCTCTAGGATGCTAATTGCATCAAGATCTGTGGGAAAAGCTTGCAAGTAGAAGCTGTATGAGTAGAAGGCTCTAGACAGCTTGTTCTTCTCAGCAACACACACAAATCAAGTGAGGCTAGAAAGATGTTTGGTGACACAACATTTTAGAATGGAAATGTTAAAAAATACAATTTGATCCTATGAAGCACAGAGTTCCCACAGCCTAGGCACATGGCACACCTTGAGGTAATAAATTGGGCTGAACCCAGAATGACAGCATTATATTTTAGAGGGTTCTTCTCATTTGCATACATCTATGGTGTGCCTGAAGTCCAGTACTAAGCATTGCTTTTATACTGTTTTACTTAAATTATGTGCAATACATTAAACAAAGAAAAACACATTTTTTCTGCTCTATCTCCCACAGTTCCCTAGGAGAGGGAAATTGGAACCAAAGTATGCAATCACCTTTTGAACTGAGAATACCATCACCTTTTGGACTTTTTAGCCTGACTGATGAACATTGAGAAAATTAGAAAAAATAATTCCTATAAATACATTAATTCCTATAAAAATATTGAGAAAATTAGAAAAAATAATTCCTATAAATATGTAAATGAAAGTGATAAAACAGCTCCCTCCTGAACAATTAAACAAACAATTCCATTATTCTGTGATTTATTCAATTGTTCTTTTCCATTGCATCTGGATTTGGGATGACGAGAGAAACATTGCACATTGTTTGATGGACTATTAGGACTAGAAGAGAACTTTGAGGTTCACATTCCCATTTCCTCATCATAATAGATTGCAAAATTGAGTTTCCAGGAGTTCAAAAGAATAGCTTTAGGTGTCAGAGACTTCTTACCTCCAGAATTTAATTGCTCTTTCAAACAAGGTGTATAAATTGGAAAAATAAAAACTTTTAAAATCAAACACAAACACAGTTGACTTGTTTATACAAGAGTGATAAATTCATTGGAAATTTAGAGAAAGAAAAATCACCTGTACTGGTTATTCAAGGGAGACTTCGTGGGAAGGGATTGTTGAAATGCACTGTATATGATACCTGAGATTTACTTTGGAGGTCAAGAGGAAGAGGTCTTTTCCCAACCACAGGGACAGGAGGACCACTGTTCAGTTCTCCAGGAGTCACACTGTGGTAAAATCCCTGATTAGCTCTTAGTTTGCCTTTTTCCTAGTGGCCTGGACAATAAGTAAATAAGGTCATTCTTCAAGCAAAGGTAACTAATAGCCACAGAAAAAGAAAAAAAAGTTCCCTGAATCCCATCTGTACAAGGAGGAACAGCTGAAGTATAATATGACCAACACATTTGATTGTGCATTAGATAATGTGGCATCTACTACCCAGGTATCTCAAGTCTCAGTTTAATTACTGCTAGGAATCTCATTTCAAAAACTACTGGGTTCCAGTCACTCCTCACACTCTATTAGGAAATTATAGGTTTAATTTCAATCTGTTGACTATATCCACTTTCTTTGTCCCTTTTGTAATTTTGGTTTGTGTTATGGTTTGGGTTTGTGTTGTCCCCTAAAAGCTCATGTGTGTGATAATGCAAGAACATTCAGAGGTGAGATGATTAGGTTATGAGGGCCTGAACCTGATTAGTGGATTAATCCCCTGATAGGACTTAATTGAATGGTAGCTCTAGACAGGTAGGATGTGGTCAAAAGAGGTGGGTCACTGGGGGTGTGTTTTTGGCGTTTGTGTTTTGGCCTTGGTGAGTGGAGCTCTTTCTCTGCTTCCTGTTGTCATGCACAGATCTTCTTTTCTCCTCCATACCCTTCCACCATGATGTTCTGCTTTAACTCAGCCCCAGAGGTATAGACTAGGCCATCTATGGATTGAACTTCTGAAACCATGAATCAAAATAAACTTCTCTTTCCTTGTCACATCCTTTGGTCACAGTGATAAAAATCTGACTAAAACATTCTGTATTCTCCTCCTCTTTTAATTGCTTATGTCCTTATACCAGGTAGTATCATTTGCCACGTTATTGCCTAAAATCTCAAACTCGATTGCTTTTTAGATTATTCCCTGTTCAGAAAGTTCTGCTTTGGCCTAAAAACCCTCTCTTTAAGGTATGCAGTCCTACTAGTGTATTTTGTAATGGGATGGGAGCAAGTTGCTAATTTCTTCATGCTAAATTGCTTGTATCTGTAAGGAACTTGAAATGTGCCCATTTGCGGACTCATCAGTCTGGATGGGTAGCTTCCCCTAAGAACTAGAACAGCAGGACAGTATAGTATGACTGCGTCCTGAAGACTGAGCTGTGCCATTAACAGACAGTCTCTCTGGTATAAAGTGGTAACTGGGTAGTGAGGGTGGTGTTTGCTATTAAAGATTGAATGGAGACAAGAAGAAGCATAACTATCAATACCCAGCCCCGTACTACTCAGAAGGAAATGAGCTTGATGCTAAGAATGCTCACTATTTCAGTGCACTAAGGCAGTCCTCTATTTGAGGAAGGTTGGCCTTGGCCACACCTATACTATCAGTAAAGAGGTGATTCATTTTACTCCACTTGCTCCTCACCCTTGATCACTAGGACAGTTTTCTGTTTAGAGTGTGGCTGGTTTACCTGTAAGTCTGCCCTGGTCATTGGAATTTGCTTATTACTAATCATGTTGCATTATTATTTCTTAATGTAAATCACCTAAATAAGTATCTTAATTCTATCCATTAGTTCTTCAAATTTGAGGATGTTAGTTCTTTATGAGTGAGGGAAACACAGCCTACACATGTCAGGGTTCCCAGGAGCCTGGTCTGTCGTAGGTCCATGGGGGATCCCTTCCCAAGAGTAGATGAAATTCTTGAGTCAGAAACTGAAGGCATGTCCTAACAAAATTCCTAACATGTTCTACCTCCCTGTGGCTGTTTGGGAATCTTTTTTTCCTTCAAAGAAAATTGGCCACTTGCGTAGGAAACCTTAGAAATACAATATCTTCATTAAATAGAACAAACTTAATCGTAAAGGGAACTTCAATTGAGCTAGTTCTCTTGTTTCTGGGTCACAGCTAAACTCTAGTGTGTAGGCAGAACTTGTTCCATGTGTACATCAACTTAGATGTAGAGATCACTTTACCCTTCTTATTTGACTGTGACTCTTCAAAATGTTAGATGGAGTCTGTCAAGTCAGACATCTAGGATCCTTCTGGGCTTAATGGAGTAAATAGATAGGCTGTGGTTTTGCAATGACCAGAAGCTTTCATGCCTCAGGGTAGAAGCCACGGGGGAGAACATTCTTTTTGGAACAATAGCATGCCTATTTGCAAATCCACAGTTCAAAACCGGCCTGTGGTCATACTAAATGACCTAGTATAAAACACTTCTCTTGTCTTTTCCCTGACCCTCAGGTAAAGGACAAGTGGTTGTTTAAGTGGCATTGGCCATCTAAGTCCTCAACCATAAAGAAGTCCCCACCATGTGGCAGTTCAGGCTATAGCAATTGAAAAATGGTATATTTTCCCCTGATCTTCCATGACCAGATGGCTGGTTTAAAGCATCATGAAGTGAAAGCAGAAAAAAGGAAAACATCAGTACTGACAGAATCGGAACTCGTTTGTGAAAAACTTGAAGATGTGCCCTTTGATTTCTTTGTGGTTCCCCATCCCCACCTCCAAGTAGTTTAGAATTAAAATGGGGACAAAAACATCTCCAGATTTATTTGGCTCTGCCATATTAACCATAAAAAAGATCTAGCCTGTTCCAATCTTAACCCAGCAGTAAACTATAAATCCAACTTCCCCTCTCTGCTGGGGAAATAAAATCCAAATACAGTAGCATCCAAATAATTATCAAGAGTTGAGCTGTGCTGGCAGGGTGCAATGTACAAGATTCAATTTTAACTAGTGATTACAGACCGGCAACCTTCTAGCCCTGAATGTCAAACGGCCATGTCACTTTCTCCTGTCACGGAGTGTGTCAGGACTCACTGCTGCCTGGTGACTTTTCATCAGAGGTAATGAATCTTGTACTCCTGAGATGGGAAATGTCACTGTGTCTCCCACCCCTCCCTTTCCCCCACCCCGCCCCTCATTCCCTTCCTGCCACCTGTCCAGGTCCTAATAATTAGGAAAAAGATGTTGTGCGTGACATTGCTTCTCACATCCACACCAGGACTCTGCTGCTGTCAATTTAAATTGTGTGGTCACTACTCAACTTGCAACCATACATGATGAAAGGGCCACCTCGATAGGCAGTTTACGGTGCTGGGGTCGCATGCATCAGGTTCTGTTGTCCTTGAGCAATAAAACGGAAAAGCAGTTAAGCTCTGACCTTATTGCTTGTATGGTTTGGGGCTCCAGTCCAACCCCTGATAACTTGTCTTTAAATCTCTTAAATTTAGCACCTTTTGTTTCTGACCCTTCTGCTTCTAAGAAGTCTTTTGGGACACCATTGTAGATGTTGTCCTCCTAGGTGTGCAGGAGTGTGACGGGGAGGGAAGACATGCGACTAGCAATGCAATCTCTTAATTCTAGGAAGTTGACATCCAATCTAAAAATAAACTAACAAACAACTTATTTATTTATTTACTCAATGAAAACACAGATAAACATATACAAATATATCCGCTGGTTTTAAAAACAATTTCTTGTATATCTTAAATTCTTAATATAAATCTTACAATCTTAGAAGCTTGGAGGAAATATGTATGAATTGAAATAGAAACAAATATTTATATTTGAAGCAAGAAAATTCCTTTCATCTTGTATACATTTTCTTTTAAAACATATTGAACAGCTATTTTATTCAATATAATTCACTATGCATTGAAAGATATAGCCAAACGTGTCATGATCCCTGCCTACTGTTAATATGGGCAATAGAACACATGTATTATAGGAATAAAAACCAAAAACTATGAAGTATGTGGAAGAATATTGTCTGCTATGTATGAATAACAAACTCCACAGGAAACAAAAGTCAGTTAAAGTCATCTTGGATGATGGAAAATATACAAAACCAAATGAGTCGTAGTCAACCAAAGAAAAGACATAAAAGAAACAGATCAGAGCTCTCTTATAATTTACAATTCTAGGAAAAACGGTTAAACCTTAATGTATAGAGACTTATAAGAGAATTTCTATTATTCCTAGATTTGAGGTTTTCTTGGCTTCTTCCCTCTTACCCTCCCTTTCTTCCTTTTGTCCTCCCATAATATATTCCAAATATGAAACTAAACAGAAGAAATGAAAAAGTAAGCAAGGCAAGGAGGCTTCTTGTCACAATGCAACTTAAAGCTTGGCAAAGATGAGGGCAAATATCCAGGCAATTAAAATACAGTGTATTAGGAAAATTAGAGAGGTACCACATGCGAATGAGACCCTAATAAAGGGCTCCTGGTCTAAATGGAGTAGGGTAACTGGGATGGTTTTCCAGAGGATACCCAAGGTAAACAGGAAGCCTGTACTCCTGATTGTCCAAGGAGCCATGAATCTCTGGGCAGAATTGAGTTTCTTTAATTGGGATCTGAAATTTCCTTTCTGTCACCAGAATAGGTCTTCTCTTTGGAGAAAATGGAGGATCACCCTTATTAAAATCAGTGTCTTTTTCCTCAGTGATTTAATGTGGCATTTAGAGGAGACCTTCAAGGACAAAAGGGGCTACATTTGAGTCACATATAATATTCTGATCAAGATTTTATGGTGTGATATTGCAAAGCATAACATACCTTTTCCTTTCTTTCATCTTTTCTGTGCCATTACAAATTCATTAGGAATGAGGATTGGGCAGTAAAGTTAAAAATTTCCTTAAACTATCTCCTCCAAGCATTACAGAAAGTTGATTTTCTACGTTATTTATTCTTCCCATATGTTTCTTAAATTTGGTTTTATTTTTATCTTTTAAAGTTTTTGAATAATTGAGCCTCTAACAGTGGCAGGCCATGTCCAAGGCATTAGGAAACCCAAGAGCAAATAAAAATCATAGATTATTTTCATTATGTAATTAGTGGGGGAGACAGACATGGAAACATAATCACAATGCAATTTTATGCCTATGTTAATGGGATGCAATAAGTTGTACTGGACTATCTCTGTATATGTAGTTAGGGATTGTGGTCCAGCAAAGTTTCATAAATCTTAAAACAAATAAATCAAATGTACATAAACCAATACATCTGTTTGGCTTAAGTAAGACTCAAGGTGCTGTTCCAAACTATAGAGTTGATTCTTTCCTGATAATTAGTAGAACTATTTATAGCTGCACTGAGAGGAGATGGCCCTGGATCCTATGATGTTCCTGTAGAGTGCAGAAGTGAGGGAGGTGTGGCAAACGAAAAGAAGGTGCCAGCAAGCTCCCCAATAGGAAAAAAAAAGCATGTCAGACACGTGACTTGGGGAAGGTCTCTTATAAGTCAAACTGAATTAAACTGCAAATGTTCTCCCTTCATCACCAACCCTTAGACCCAGGTCTTTCCTTCAAATTGATTGAAATACATTTCTCTGGGGACAGAGTGACTCCCTGCCCAATGGAGCTGAGAAGACAGGTGTCTTAGTGTTTGTACAAGCAGTCACCAAAGAGGCACAACCTCCTTGATATGCAGGAGTGTCTGGGATGAAGGTGAGTGGTCACAGTCAAGTCAGACTAATTAGCTGACACATGGGAACATATTATAAGGGAAACTGTTCTAAATGATACCACAATACAGAAAACATGTCATTACATATTATTATACAATTCTCAAATTGCATAGAATATATTAGGCAAAGAGTGAATCCTAATGTAAATGGTGGGCTTTAATTAATAGTAAAATATAAATATTGACTTATCAGTTGTAAAATGTGTACAACATTAATGCAAGATTTTAAGAATAGAGGAAACTGAGAGGGTAGGAGTTGAAATAGACAGACTGTGGGAACTCTTGACATTTCCCTCAATTTTTCTGTAAACCTAAAACTAGGAAAAAATAAACTCTTATTTTTCAAAAACTTGTTATGTCATACAGTGTTTATTTGTGTAATAAATTATTGGTTCTCTTATTAGTCTATGCACTAAGATGTAGGAATCTATGTTTTTATTTATCTACACTTTTATTAACTTTCTATTGAGCAACTTAATAAATGTTAATTGAAGGATAATAAAAACTCTGGAATTTAGGAAATGTTTCTTTGTTTTAAAGTATGAAACTGAGATGCTCAGGAATTAGCAGGCAGCAGGAGAAAGGCAGCAAACAGAGTGGAAGTTCCAGGTGGAGGTGACGCTCTGTATAAAAGTTTGGGTACAAATGTGAGGCTCATTCAATCACCCGAAAGTATATCCCCTTGCCTGGAGGCTTCCAGGGAAACCAAGCCAAGATCTTGGTTAATAGCAATATGCAAATTTAGTGGGTCAGATTTCTCACTGTCCTGAAACTACCTTTCCTAGAATGTCTGTTTAGCTGCATTTATCTTACAATCTTGAATTCAGGGAAAAATTAATTCTGAGAATTAAATTAAAAAAAAAAAAGACTCTGTTGTACTTGAAGCCAAGAAAACACCATCATGAAAATCCTGTTTAAATGCAAACTTCAGAAGTTATATTTCAAATAGTCCTAAGAGGACTAATTAATAATTGTAAAGTGCTTTGAAGACGGAAAGTGCTAAATTAATGTCAATATTTATTTATTAATAATCAGAGGAGGCGATGCTGCCATCTTGAAATTGCCTCTTTTGCTATCAAGTGCCAACTACTACCATGATCTTACCCTCTCACTTGCCTTTACCAGCCATCATTGTCAAGTAGGAATTCATACTTTATTCTTGTGTTTAGTATTTCATTATTTAAAAATATTACCAGCTCTATATACATGATTGGAAAGAATGGCTGCACCTTGTGTGCAGTGAAGCTTTACATTACTATGGCACCCGAAAAATTTGGCCTCATATAAAAGCAAATTGACCTTAATAGTTAACATTCAGTAGAGTGGCCATCACAGAGTAAATGCTCAGTAACAAGTTTTTGAGTGAATAAATAAATGGAAAAAATTTAATCCAGTTTCATCTATGCAAACTGTAAATATTATCATTAGAATAATTTCATAATGATTTGCAGCACTGGGAGAACTCCTTTCTATATTTATCAGAATTCAAAAAAATATGCAATTCTGTTTTCATTTTGCAAACACTGGGTTGCAATTTTCACTGCCATCTATGCTTTTTTGGCAGCCCATACATATGTTGTGTTACTTCCAAACATGTTTGAAAGTTTGCCAGTGTAAAAAGAAGACTATTAGAGTAGAGGAAGTAGAAGAAGGGGAGGGATAAGGGGAAGAAAAAAGTAAGTACTGGGGACTGAAGTGGAGCAAATTATATTTCATGTCTGCATGATTATACCAAAATGAACCCTAACATTACATACAACTATAATGTACTAACAAAATATAAAAAGTTAGCAAAAATTAAAATGTTAAAAATACCTGAATAGTTAGTATCATGAAAACCTAGCATTAATAAGTCTTTCTTGGCTTTTAACATTAAAGTTAGATATTTTGCATTGTGCAGAGTGGACTTATTGCAGTGTCTACTGACAGAACCTGGAATCCATGGTTCAGTTTCTACCTTTCAGTCTCCTGCTAAGCACTAACTACAGGGGTTAGGACTCTAGTACGAGAGACACCCTCACAACCTCTGTGAAACGATGAAGCATCTAGAACGAAGGAGTGATCCCTGTGAAGTCAAACTACTTAGCTGGCACACAGGAATCTATACAAGAGGAACTATTCTGTATGATTCTGTAATGCAGGTTACACACCACTACATCTTCATTAAAGCAGATAGAAGCTACCACATAGTGGATCCTAAAGTAAACTGTGGAATGATGTGTGTCAGAACCACGGTCTCCTCTTAGGAACAGCAGATGTCTTTAGTTGACTAAACACAGTCACCTAAAACATATGGCAAAAGAAAAATGAATGACTAGTAGGAATTTACCTGTAAGATTGAGTGTGATCTTCAAAATCTAGTTTCAATTTAATTAAGAGGAGAGAGTGAGGGGGATGAAGTGCAGACACAGGAGAAAAGCTACTTTGAATAGGGCACATCAAGACATATCTGAAAGAAAATTCTGAGAGTCCTGACCATTTATTGACTAAATAAGCATACTTTAAGCATCTAGCACTCAAAGTCTTAAATTAGTCTTTATGGAAGACACACTTAGGTATCATCTTGAAGATCTAACATTCTGATTATTTTGAGAAACTCCACAAATTTGCTTAGTCTGAAATAATTGCCAAATGAGTGACAACGAAAACCACGTGTCAAATCCCACCACCTTTAAAGGTCTTTGCTATGTTCCTTAGCACATATCAAATAACTCCCTTGGAAACTTTTTAAAATCCATTTATTTATTTATATATTTATTCTGAAATGACTTCACAGGGGGGAAAAAAGGAGCTAAATTTTTTGAAGGTAGATACATGCTTATTGCACACATGCTTCCTGATTGAGTCTGAAGCAAGCAAGGAAACTATACATCCTTCTCTGTATAGGCAAATTAGAGAGTTGGCAAAGAGGCAAGTATGCCCTCTTTTTGACTAGCAATATTGTATGGTCTGAGACAGCATTCATCTATGAGTGCTGTAACAGGCAAATGATTATACCAAAATGAACCCTAACATCACATACAGGCAAATGAAAATTCTACATGATGGGAATATAACTGTAATGAAGTAATCATTTATTTTTTTTCACGTTTGTAAGATTTTGCTCACCTACAACATTATTAATTCCTTAAGAAGTGGAATTATTTCTTTAAATGTGTGTAATTTTCCATAGGCAACTCATAGACAATGATTGGCCAAGCAATGTAAACAGACAGACTATTTCATTAGCGGCAGAAATGCCTTCTAAATATTCATTGCAAATATCCTTTAGGAACTTAGCGTCTTTTCACTATCTGCAACTTAACTTTAAGTTTCTTTGCTTTTCTCTTGTTTCCCACACATTTGTTTCATTGATAAAGATGTGTATTACTCCAAAATCAACATTTTAATAACAGTAATAACAATTTCTTCTTTTTGGTTGATATGCAATGATTGCTGCTATGATTTAGATGTGGTTTGTTCCCCAAAGATTCATGGGTAAGAATTTTGCTCCCATCATGGCAGTGTTGAAGAGTTGGAACATTAAAGATTGAGAAGACTAATAGAGAGTAATTTGGGCATAGTGGCTCTTTTGTCCTGAATGGGTTTATGATGTCTCTTGATCCTGTCTGGTAAGAGTGGATAGGTTCCTGAAACAAAGGGTCGTTATTAAAAGAGCTAGCCTGCCTTCTTCCTATCTCTTGCCTCATTGCTTACACACATCCCTCATCTGCACCTACGTGTATCCCTTTCTGCTTTTATGCCATGATTTGTTGCCACCATGGAGGTTCTTGCCAGCATGACAGGGCTGTGCTGTTTGGACCAACCAGACATGAGAATCATGAGGCAAATAAGCCTCCATACTTATAAAGTACTAAGTGCCAGATATTGTAATATAGCAACACAAATCATACTACTATATTAACCTATTCTCAGCAGAACTTGGTACCTTACTCTTAAAACATCAGGTATCCATCCTTTAGGTGAGGTGGAACAATTAAAGAAAAGTATTGGAGAAGCTGCCTCATACTGCCATCAAAGAAATCTCCTGTGAATCTTAAAATCGTGTCTCAGTTACTACTCAAAACATTGTGTTGAAATAAAGTTAGCTGGGAGTCCCCAGAATTTTATTTTGTTTGAGGTGAATATTTGAGTACCTTAAGGATCACTACAATTTACTCCACATTTTCACTTCCATTCCCAAGTCTTTAACCCACGCTCACACTTTTTACTAAATAAGAGCTCTCACTCCTTGTCTTCCACCCACGGTACAATTTTCATGGTGAGGACGTTTCTTTCCAGGGGAAAATCAATTGCATTAAATTGATAGGCATTTCACTTCTCACATCTCTAATCTCATCTTCTCAGATGCATTCTCTTTTTTATCCAAGTCAGAATTGGTCATTCTCATATGGTCATTTTAATGTACATGACTCAGTAAAAATTGTTGGAAGGTAAATGCCAACCTGTCTTGGGAAGTGGAGATATGTATGCCCTATGTTTTCATATCTTCTACAATATGTGGCACATAACTGGGTATATTAGATATAATCAGATTTGATTTGACATTTGATTGGCAGACTGATTGATTGGCTGTATCTCCATAGGAGAGAACACACCAGTAACAATTGTTCTTTTAATTTTTTGTGGCTCTGTGCTTGGAAGATAGATGCTCTATGGATAGTTATATTAGAATTTTGATATAGGGTAGGAGTTATAAGAAACTCTATTGAAAATTATGTTATGAAAATAGTTTTATCATATTTTACAACTCTATACAGGTTCGTGTAAGTTTGTTTTTTCCTTAATTTTACAAAAGAAAACCACAAAATTTCATTGTAAAGGTAAAGGAAAATTGTAAGACCTCTCTTTCACACACACACACACACACACACACACACACACACACACACCCCTCTGTATAACAAAGAGACATCACATAAAACACTAAGCTTCATTTGGGCTTTGATGGCTAAATTAAATTAATTTAAGTTAAGTTAAGTCAAATACCTTGTATTGTATATTTAAGTTGCCATTCAAATAGTAGAGATTTTTCTGCCTGTCATTTAGAATGAATTCAGTACCACAAGTTTTCCATTGAATGCACAGAGCTAACTGAGGGCATCCAAGAAGAAACCTTCATAGATAATTGGCCAGCTCTGGGAGCTAGTGTAGCGGAACATGATTCCAGATTGAATCAAATTCTGGAGCACTCCTGAACAGAGCACTAAGGAGTAGAAGGAGGAGGGAGTTTATATGTCAATTAAAGAAAGACTTACATTTCATTTTATCAACTTCTGTTATTTTTGCCTGATACACAAATGTATTTATGAATATATTCAATATTTAGTCTCTACCCTTTGTGTGTTTTATATATAATGAAATACATCAAGGCACATTTCCATTAATCAGAAGAACAATCACTATATCGATTAATCAGCAGTCTATTTTCCCATTTTTTTATGTTGAAAAAAAATGTTAATAGCTTAAGGAAAACCTTACATATCACAATGACATTCCTCAGGTTTAAGGGAGTCCTGCACTGAAATTTATATTAGTTGAAATCAGAGTGCATCAGTGACAACATCAGAGATTAAAATTAGCTTTAGGTTCAAACAGCACGATTTCACTTGAAATTAAGAGTTTAAACCAAATTACATTTCATGAATCAATTTTGTTTCATATTTATGAGTAGGTATAACCCTAAAATTAAAATTGATTCTTTATCATTTACCCCAGATTTTATTCATTTCTCTCTCTCTCTCCATTTGCTTATATTTTATTTTTCCTCATTATCTATCCACATTTTGACCAGGTAGAGTGTTTACAACTCATACTATATCATAGTGTCTATTATGTAAAGTAATATAATACCATATTTAAAAACATAGAGATTCATTTCTTTCTAAGGACATCTGAATGATCCCATTAATTCAATGATAGTTATTCCATTAATCAACATTATATTGCTGTCAACAATACTTTAGGAGAACAACTTAGAGTAGGAAAAGTTTATTTTGTATCACAGTTTCAAAATTTCAATCCATGGTGAGTCATTCCATTGCTCTGGACCTGACTGATGGGGAACATCATGTGAGAAGGGTACTATAGATGAAAGATGCTTGCCTCACAACAGCCAGGAAGCAGAGAGAGAGAGAGAGAGAGAGAGAGAGAGAGAGAGAGAGAGAGAGAGAGAGAGAGAGAGAGAGAGAGGTAGGGAAGGGGTTACAAGGAAGACAAACACCTAAAAGGCTCATCCCTAATTATCCCACCTCCTCTAGTCATGCCCCACCTGCCTATAATTGCCACCCAGTTAGTTCATTCAAAGCAGGATGGAATGATTAGCTTAAAGTTCTCACAATTCAATCAGTTCACCTCTGAACATTCTTGCATTAACACAGGAGCTTTTAAGGGACACTTCATATACAAACTATAACAGTTATTATCACTCATCCTGCTGGTATATATCATGTGTAGTCTATATTATAAGAACTATGGTTCTATTTTATAATTCTGAGAGTAGATACCTCCACATTCAACTCCACTATCCCTCTTGGGTCTTCCAACACTCCATCAAATCTTTATTTATCTCTTTCTTCCACCATATCCCTAGTTCCTTTGAAGATATCACTTTACTCATCACTGAATTTTCTATAATATTTGTCCCAGTGCATTGTACATAATATGTGCCTATTGCATCTTTTTTTTTTTTTTTTTTTTTGGCGGTACTGGGGATCGAACTCAGGGCCTTAGTGTTTGCGAGGCAAGCACTCTACCAGCTGAGCTATCTCCCCAGCCCCTGCATCTTTGATAAGTTAATCATCTGTGATTGCTTTTAGTGCATGGAATGATACACAATTTTAACTGTTCTTTTGTATATTTCCTATAGGCATCCTAATGTTTCTAACATAACACAAAATTTGATACAAATTGTTGTTGTTTGTGGCAATAAAATTCTTCATTTCCCTAAATAAACTTGGTCTTTAACTTTATTGATGTTGGCCAAAGCACTCCAGAGGATTGCAAAGAATCCCATTCACTGAGTCTTTGTGATGTCACCCTTTAAAGTTGTGTAGAACTCAGTCTGACAACTCTGGAGGTAGCATCTTTCCTTTCTTCACAATGTGTCCAACCTTACAATTCAAAAGCCAAATGGGTCCCAATGGGCCTTGCCTGTGTTTGAGTACTGTACCTTGTTGTTTTATGCTATTGCAGAAAAAAAAAATTTTCCGTCTCTCACTTTTGTGCACTTGGAAGTTAGAAATGCAGAAATTTACCACATTGTTAGAACACTGAAGGCCATGGCAATAGAAAAAAAAAACAAAAACAAAAACAAAAAAAACAAAACAGCTCTGCTGAGTAGAATAACTAAGTTGTATCCAGTGGTGACTTGAGGTGTTCTCTCTAATAAGATGAGTGACATTAATCACAGGATGACCTTTCTTTTGGCAAGATGCCTAAATGGGGGACTATTGTAAATGAAATATACTGCAGGTATATAACCCAACATATTAATGAATAGAACTTTTTAAAAGTCAAAGTTGTCTCAAGAAACATCTGAAGCTATGCTGAAAGTTCAGTGGCAGTCTGTGGTTCTTGGTAAGTTTTAAAGAGCATTGAAGAAGTAGAATAATGTCTTCGAGTTCTCATAGGAGAAAAACAATGGGAAGATTTGGATTTCTATTTATGCAATATAACTTACTCAATGGGGTAAGTGAAAATACTTTTATTAGAAAGGTATTCTTATTTTATAGGTAAATAAGAATACCTAGCTGGAAGTCCTTTTCTCACCACCCTCAGCAGATTTTCAATAGATAGAAACTCTGCCTTATTCCCTGTCAAGGGCCATGATAAAGCTGCCTAGAATGCTGGCTTTGTCATATTTCATCTTCCCTGTGCTCTTCTGTGGGGATAAGCATGGCATTGATTATGTGGGCCTAAGGGCCAGGAGGTTAAACTTCTTTTTACATCTACAGCTGTAAATATGTTATGTCTTTTCAGTCATTAGCAATTTATGCTACCACCTGCAAAATTGTGTCAAACCCTTACTCACTTTCATTTCTCCATTAGAGGTATACTTACCTCTCACTCTCCTGCCATATACTAGGTTTCTCCAAGGGTACTTACTCATATATGAATTTTCCATTATATTTATCATAATGCATTACACAGTGTATGTATATTATATTTTTGGTGAACACATAAGTCATACGTGTTTAAATAATAATAAGAATGAGAGAGACTCAATATGTACTTGAAATACTTTCTCTATTCTATGCGGTGTCACCACACACAAAAACACCAAACACAGCTGAGTTCGCCGTACACAGCTGTGAACTCCAGCCCTTGTCTCTGATAATCACCTGATTCCACTTTCAGTAGACTTTGCCCGACTCTTTCTTCATGCTCCAATGGCATGGAGAACTCCACTACTTCACACACCTGGCACCACTCCTCTTTTGCTTGTCCAACAGTTCTCCTTTTATGTAACCTAGTTTTGACTGTGCTGCACATAGCTCAGGTCAGAGAAATCTCTATTGATTCTTCTCCCCCTCCACCATTGATGTCTAATCTGAAAATATAAACAGCAGAGGAATGTAGAACATACAGTCAAAATAGAATTATACTGAATAAGACAGTCAGTGACAGTGTAAATGAAAACATCCAAATGGGAAATCACAGGGAAGTGGGTGCTGAGGCCTATGGAACCAGACTATGTACTTCTGATTCCAGAAATTCAGGGAAGACAAGGGGCAAGAGCAAGAGTAAGTTAATGAAAGCAGATGTGCAGAAGGGCAGCCTGGATGGAGTAAGAAAACTCTGCTGCTGTCTATGCTGGACATTTTGAGCATGAATGATTTTATACCCCAAACACAGGACAGATTTAAGCACCAATAAATTACCTACAAGCACTTGTGAAAATACTTTTCTGGAGTACCATAGGCATTTTTGTAGACACCAAGGAAAGCAACTTGGGTAATATTTATAGAAGTCAGAAATTAGAAGAACGAAACCTGAATTTGAGGTTCTTTGAGATATAAATTATTCTAAAATGCAAACAGAAAACATTAAAATGTTTTTCTCATACTGACAACTAGCATTTTTTGTTTATTTATTTTCAGCTAAGTTATTGGAATTAGATATGTTTAAAGTCAGAACTGCCAGTTTAATAAGTGATTTTTTTGTGTGTGGTTATATCTGACTTCTTCCAAGGCCCAGGTGTTTTACTAAGCCTTTTGCTGCTGTGAACAAAGACCTGACAAAAACAATGTAGAGAAGAAAAACCTTATTTGGCTCACAGTTTCAGAAATCTCTGTGCTTAGGTGGCCGACTCTGTTGCTTTGGGCCTGAGATGAGGCAGAAGCATCAAGGTAGAAGAATGTGGGGAAGGAAAGCAGCTTAGGACATGGCAACAAGGAAGCAGAGAGAAAGACTAAGCTCAGCTCAACAGAGACAATATATAAACTCCTAGGGAACCGCCCCAGCAACCTATCCCCTCCAGACACACCCTACCTGTCTACAGTTACTACCCAGTTAATCCCTATCAGGGGGATTAAAGCATGGACTAGGTTAAAACTCTTATAACCCAATCCACCTCTGAACTTTGTTGTGTTGTCCTACACACAAAATCTTGGGGGAAACCTCATATCTAAACCATAACACTGGATTAAAAGAAATGAAAAAGGTATGAGAAGAAAAGCTCTTCTAACACAAATGCTGCCTTTAATCTACCTTCCATTTCCCTACAGTTTTCTTTCAAACAACTTAGCAAACATCTTAAAAAGTATGTGCCTTGTAGGCAGAAAACAATAAAAAGTCCCCCTGTGTTCTAGGTACCCAAACTCATCAGCAATAGCCTTCAATGAAAACACAATCAGGGCACTGCAGGTGCAAAATTCTTGTGCCCAAGGTGATCTCTGGTTCAATATGGTGATCAAGTGCCTGCATTGGCCTCCACTTCTCATTAAAATGAGAGAATAAAAACAGAATTAAGGCCATAAACCTTAATAGGAAAGAGAATAGGAGAAGAGCCATCATCCAATATTCCATGTGAAAGCATTATTAAGAGATGGAAAATGAGTGGGGAGTCATGTGTTTGAACAAAGAAGGTTATAGAACTCTATAGTCCAACATTAATATGGGAACCAATGACAGGAAAATGGGAACTGCTCTTCCAGGAAAAACACCAAAGAGATAAAATTAGAAGATATGGAGGATAGGATTATTTAAAGGGCCAATTTTGGTGGGTGGAGAGAAGTAGAGGATCTGACTACAATTCTGTCTCTGTGTCAAGAAACAAGCTACCTCCCCAATCATATTCTCTCATGTTAATAGACCTGACTAGTGCACAAGAACTAGTTGATTTAAGCCTTAAAAACACAAAGAAAACAATGTGACCACAAAATGGCAGAAATGCAATGCATTGATTGGAGCAGAATTAGAAGCAGTAGCTGAGTGCAAGGACCAATAAGAATTCCTTCCTGTGTTGGTAGTTCCTTATCAAAGCGTGGCTCCCCAGTATTGAAGTGTCCAGCTGGCTTGGTCTGCCTCAGGATTGAAATAAAATCCTTGTGGTGAAAAGAAGCCTCCCTACACTGCAGCACAGAAAATCCAGTACACTACCTGGAAAGGTTGACTCTATATTTTCTGTTTGAAATATGCACAGAAAACCTATGACTCAGATATTTAAATAAAACAACAGCACTGAAATGATAAAATAAGCAAATGAAACAATTCCAGTGGAAACCAAATAACTTACAGAGGAGAAAAAGCTGGAGAAAAAAATGCAATTAGTATTCTCAGAGAGATTTGAAGGATGCTAACAAAAATCAATGAGAAAAAAGTCAAGGAGCTCAACATAAACATAGAGCCAAAAAGGGCAGACCCACCAAAGAGGGCATAGAACAACCCAGAATAGCCAGCATCCAACAGTTATGAGTTCTGAAAGAAGAAAAGTATAAGAGAAGAAATAAGAAAAATAAAATACAGGAGAATTTTGAATATCTATGGAAAGACATGAATCTATTTTAAAGGGTCTCATTACACAAAAAGATGGATGGGAAAAATTCTAATTTTAAACATATTACTTAAAAATTTCAGAAAAAGAGAATCAAAGCAACCATCTCCAATGCCAACAGATATTGTGGCAGACCAGTGATAATGTGGAGATAAGTGCTCAGATTTGAGCATAACTCATTTTGCTGTTGCTCATTTCACTGGGCAAAACCAGTCTCTCGACTGAATAGCCTCATGACATTCTGGAAGCTCCATTTCCCCAAGTGCACAGAAAGCAGATAGTAGAAAAATTCTATTTAGGAAATGCACTGATGTCTACAACCATGGTTTCTACACATCTTCATGAATACTTTAACATAGGGTTGTTCTAGTCAAGGAGGAACATTGGGGGAAAAATGTAAGAACAATGTTACATGGGTTAAATTAAGAGATATGGGCAGAAGCTGAATGATCAAGTGACATTGTTATACATTTTAATTATGATGAAATACACAAAGCATGCAGGTTACCAGCTTAACCATTTTGAATTGCACACATAAGTGGCATTAAGTACAATCACAATATTTTCATCCATTTTGTGCTGCTATAACAAAACAGCTGAGACTGAGTAATTTATAATGAATAGGGATTTTATTTTTTTCCCAGAGTTCTGGAAGCTGGGACATCCAGGATCTAGAGGCCAGCCTCTGTTGAGGGCCTTCTTGCTGTGTCATTAATGGTGGAGGTTGGAAGGACAAGAGAGAATAAGAGAGGGATCAAAGTTATCCTTTCAAGACACAAATCCCACCCATCAGGGAGAATCCCTGGTGACACAATTACCCATCAGAAGGTTCCATCTCTTTCTACTGAAAATTAATTTTCTATTGAAAATTAAAGTTCAACCTAAGTTTTGGAGCTGATGAACATTCAAACTGTACTAGTCACCATCACTATCATTCATCTCCAGAAGATTTTCACCTCCCCAAATAAAAACATTATAATTGCCAGACAAAAACTTTTTATTTCTCCCTATTGTAAGCACCTGACAACCTCCATTCTATTTTCTGTCTCTGTGAATTTGACTACTTTAAGTACCTCATGTAAGTTTGATTATACACTGTTTTCCTGGCATCTGATTTATTTCTTAATCTAAAGTCTTCAAGGTTTATCCATGTTACAATATATGTCAGAAGTATATTCTTTTTAAAGGCTGAATAATATTCCCTAAATCTTAAGAAACACATAACAAATTTTTATGTCCTCTTTGAGTAGGGGACAGACCATTCCCTTCATTGTTTTGACTTTACTATATGTGCTACTGAAACAAGTATTAAAGATTTTTAATGAAATCATGGGATTAAAATGTGGCCAGCTGAAACATTACCTAATAATTGAGCAGAAGATGAAAGGTAGGGGGTAATATAAATGAGCTAAATTCTTATCTTCAAAGGATAGAAAATGATGATGCTTATATGTAATAAATTTAGAAGGTGTATAGCACCTTGGTTAGAGCTGCAGATGTAATCTTTGCAAGATTCAAAAACTTTTACAAATAGTAAAGGAGTTTCTCTGGAACAAGGATAGGATAATTAGAGAAGCAGAACAAGAAAGACATTTTTTAAAAAGGCTTTTTTGCATTACCAGTGTTATTTTTTCACATATATAAAGTTATCACAAGTTTCCCCAGAGTACTACTTAATAAGCAGAATTATAACTCAGAACTCCCCACATTTAAGGTTGTCCACTTTTCATGGTACCTGGATACCTCTCTCAACACACTTTCTTAAAGTTGCTTCTGGCCGTAGACAAAACGTTTCATGGAAAAGACCAGGAAAACACAGCTGTGGCCTGACTGCCACCCACACCTCCATTCTTTCCTCCATTTTACTCCTCGTCCTACTGACAACATGCTGTTATTGTCTGTAACCTCCCTGTATTACTCTCACTGCTACTACTACTGCTGTTTTCCCCTTTTAATGAGGTCTACCTGCTTCTTTTGGCACTGGTCTTATTACTTGCCTGGAATGTTCAAGAGCTCATTGAAACCAAACTAGCTTACTAGAGTTTTTTCAAAGATATATTCCTGTTAGACCCAATTTCCATATCAACATCAGAGTTCACCTGAGACTCTCTGTTTAGGCGTCAGAAGACAAAAACTCACCCTGACTCCCACTCAATCTGTGTACATTATACCTATTTGTGCACTGGTCCCCTGCTCCTTGATTTTCTTGGCCACCCAAAGACAGGCACACCGAGGTCACGTTTCTCTTCCTGACTAATCTGCAGATCTGAGTGCCTGTCAGCTACATTCCGTGTGTAAGAAGCTGGTAGTAGGTTCCTGAATCCATGATGTTCCCATGTGGTTGTACCCAGGACAAGTGAGAGAGCAGTGCATTCACCTCAAATTTCAGCAGAGTCAGGGAGATGACATGCTTTGCTTTTAAATAGATTAGGTGAGTGATTGAAATTAAGTTCTAGCCTGAGTTTTATGGAAAACATGGTGATGTTTCCAACTAACAAAACATCCTTTGAATCTGAAAATCATAATGGGGTCTTCTTAAATATGTTTTTTCTTAAAGTTGTATGTTCTTCTGATGCCAATTATCATCTTTCTTTAATAATTTCTGCAGATACAGAAGCGTGGTTTGGAGAGGTGATGAAGTATGCCTGTAAACTCTTCTATATGCTACACTCGTGAAAACATATTTTCAGTACTATTTTGAATTTGAGAAAAGAAATCCAGAGATTTCTAAAATGTAATTACTAGCTCATGTGGTGACTAAAAGTCATATTAATTAGGAAATGTTTAAGGGAACTCAGATGTGTAACCTGGGAAAAAAGAGAAGATAGGGGACACCGAATTTTGAATGCATTAAATAAGGAACTGGAAGAATTCTTTGGTATGAGACCAGTACACAGAGTTCTACACTCAAACAGAACTGAGTTCAAGTTTTAATTCTCCATTGGTGAGTTCTGCGGCCCTCAATTACTTTGTCTTCTACTTGTGTAAATTAAGAGAAAAGAATAATTAGTATAACATATGATTGTTTTGATAATTAATTAACACATATGTTCATTTTTATTTCACACCAAGCATATAAGAAAATATTCTGCCACTCATATCATCCTCATTATCATGATTAGCATTGTCATACATTATTACCATTCCAATGAAGAAAGCAAATACTAACAAATGAATGTCCTAGCTCAATGAAAAGGTGACTTTCTTAACAAATGAAATAACCATGGGACAGAGAGTTCAATGAACTAATGAGCTTCCAATGGCCCTCTCACAGGAATTCTGTAATTAAAAGGAGTTCCTGCATTAAGAAGTAGGTTACACCTGATGATCATTAAGGCCACTCTTACCTTTCAGATGTAATGTAATGATTAAGTTCACACAGCTCATTAGTGCTCATAAATATGGGGGTGTCACTGTGGGCCCAAACCGTTCTTCCTTCTAGTTAGTAGGGAGAAAGTTTACCTTGAGAGATTCTGCTCCTATTTCTGCATGAATGCCAAGCAAAGTGGTATCTTAGGCCTTGTGAGCAGCCAGGTCTCCTTCTCTTATTATTATTATTTTTTTCATCCTGAAAGCCTTAAGAGAAGAGACTGCCTGTTCCTCCATTCTACTCCCCCAAGAAAATGACAAAATGACATTCTTTCCCACTGTCTGTGAAATGATTTCTGTTAACAGCTCTGGAAAATGCTGCAAAGATGTGAGAGAAATGATGGCAGGATTTGTTGACAAGAAGGCAAAATGAAGGAATTCAGAAAAAATCACTCACATTAGAGGCTGAGGGACTTGTGCATTCCAACTGCTCCTCTCTCCCCTGGCTTGGTGCTGTGTCAGAATAATCTCCAGGGAATCAGGGTCTTCTTTCAAGTAACTCAATCAATAGTGCTTCTAACAGAGTCAAATGGATTTCACCATTAGCAGATTTTAATTTTATGTTTTGCTTAAAATTTTCTTTTGAATAATTTAATCTATTCTTCTTCATTAGATGATGGCAGTAATTTTGAAACAAATGCATGCAAGTTTGAAAAAAATCATTGTAGAAATGTCTGCTTAAAACGTTCTTATATTTTATAACAATAATTTCTATTCAGATATCCTTTAAGGAAGTGGTTTTTTTTTTTTTAAATATAAGGTCATGGAAAGTATACCTTGCCTTGATGTGAGTGGAAGTATCTAAAGAAATGTTATTTTTAGATCCAAGTCAGATCAGTGTGCTTGAATGAGATTCACTCTAGAGTATTCTAGACTCTTATTTTAGAAACACTTTGAAGTCCTTACATGAATTAATGGAAGGATAAACAAAAAAATCACTCTGAGGGAAATAGTCAAAATTATGTGAGATAGACATGGACTTTGGGGTATAAGTTTTGTAAATTCTGACTATGAAAACGACATTGTCTTAGCTAATTTACTTGTCTATCAAATCCTCAGTTTTTTGTCCTATACAATGATCATGAAGATTGATACTTCACAGATTAGTTCCCAGGCAGATTTTGGGGATCCCTAGTATAGTGTATGGCAGGAGTCCAACACTCACAAAAGATTATAAATAATTACTCCCTCTTTGATGTGAATGAGACTATCATAGATACAGGTGTGAGATTTAGGATGGGTGATTTTTTTTTTTAAGTTTCATGAATACTGACAGGAGGCAATAATGGATAGAATGTAATAAATTGTGAATTTACATGAAAGTGAGAAAAGGAAAATCACTTAGGATCAAAGGGATGTGCTTGAATCACACAAAGTCTCAATCTTGGAATTCAAGAATCTAAGAAGAATAAAGGAAGTGACATTCCAGGAAGGAAACATATGAAGCTTTAAACCAAGCATGGGATATACAAGGAAAAGTATGAAAATGTCCTGGTTTAAACAAAGAGAAATGTTGGAGAAAGAAGAGAACGGAAAAGTGAGGGTGGGTCATGACTGGGAGAAGCCAGACAGTCATCATCGTAATTTGAGTTACTCCCTTTTGAAAATGTTCATATCTCCTGCAAAGAAGCCAGTAGTGTGTATCCCAAGAAATATTTCAAGTGTACTACTTAGGAACACAGGCATGAATGGCAGTGTGTATCATATACAGATTCTCACCTCAGAATCAGCTTGAATTTAAGATCTCTGTGATACCCAAACAACCTGGGAAAATGATATTAATTTGTGCAACTCACCTAATCTCTTTGTGCCTCAAGTTTTTCATCTGTAAAATGGTCATAGTGCTAATTCATTGCCCATAATATCATTGTAATGATTAAATAAGGTTATGGATGCAAAGTGTTTTACACAATCCCTGGACCAAAGGAAGCACCAAATAAATACTGACTCAAAAAAAAATCAAACAATTCTAATTCATTAGTTTGAGTTAATTGCTTACAAGGTGATGATATTTCCCAAAATTATATGAGTAGCTCTTAAAATGATGCTGGTGAGATCCTTCAACACAGTAACCGTTAAGTGATTATGTTAACTATAATGGATATGTGGAGACACAATGTGATGTTAGGCAGACTGTGCAGAACTATCCTGTGAAATTTGAGATATTGGCTTCTATGCACGAATCAGGAACTAAGTGTTTTTTGACAGACTCTGGAATTGAATAAAATAAGAAGGAATAAAGTACCAGAAGAACAATAGTCCATTGTTATTTCATGATACTACTATAGCGGCCATTGAAAGTTTTTATTAAATGGTAACTGCAAGTGTCTTTTGCCAACACTTTTCTGGTCTCTTATACTTGCTCACAAAGATCTAGTCACATTATTCTGATGCAAACAGAGCTCACTTTTCCCATTACATTTTCCTTCTCCCTATCCACCAAACATTTCTTAATCCATGAAGATGATTGTTCTGGTTTGTTAATTCAGTGCACAAGTGTTTTGTTGAAGATAAGATGCTAAGATCTGTTGTGAAGCAAAGAGTATCCTTATGTTTTATGTAATAAAATCATTGATCACCAATAGAGAGCAAACCATGTTTACCTGGAGCCCCCTGCTCCCAAAGGATTTATTCATAGCAATAATAGTTACCTATGGGACACAAGCAGCGTCTCTGCTTTGCCAACTCTGGCCAGTAATGCCCTGTGCAAATGAATTTAGAGATTTTCTCAGCTTGTGTTCATACGCTACAAAAGGGAAATAGCCCAAATTGCACCTACTTGGGCCTGAATTATCGACTTCAGCTTTGAAGTGCAAATGAGCTGAATGAAAACATACTTAGACTGCAACACAGAAACTATTCCTACAAGCTGATTGATGGTGCATTAACTGTCTTGTAAGGAAAGCCTTGTATTGCAATGGATTTGTGTCCTCAGGTCCAATTTTCCACAGATGAAGGTGAACGCCATCCACTATATGCACCAGTCAATAGCTTTTTATTTTTTTCTTAAAATTCTTACTTTCTCTTTTTTCTAACAATTCGAGTTCCTGAATCACCCATAAAATATGTCTTTCATAGTTTATCAGCCCTGCTGCTTTGAAAGCTAGACTTATGTACTGGAGCTAGGAAAACAAACTGCTATAAACAACTTCTCAGTAGGCTAAAATCATCAGTATTTATTGTGAATGCAAACTCCTTTGGAAACTTCTAATCACCATAATCCGTCTACATAAAAATAATCCTTGACTAAATGAATATGTCTACAAGGAAAAATGAACATTCATACAACCACACAAAATACCACGTGTGAGCAAATTTCTAAAGGATCTTCCATATTTTGCTCTTTCCAAAACAAACTCTTTATGGAACCTGAACATATATGATGGACTTTGTAAAATAATATTAGAAATTTTGGTGGCTCCCTCCAGCAATCATAGATACTAAATGAATAAATATATTCCTTCCTCACCATTTCCCATCTGTACCATCTTAAATCATGTATCAGGCATAATTGAGATGCCCTGCATTGAGAGGCCTCCAGGGAATCCCCCAGTTATGTTAGCAGAGCAGAATTTGCTACTGAGGAAGGTCCTCTTCTTTGTCGAGTGACAGATAGGTAATGTTTAACATCTGCTTATGTTAAAGGTACCATAAACATCCCTTTTGTAAGATTACAAAATTTAACTAATCTCTCACTCAACTTTACACATCTTCTAAGATTTTCTTTTCATCCTAATAATAATATTTAGAATTTTACAAGAGGAGACAAAGAATGCATATTGAAAGAGGAACAAATAAAGCTGCATCCACTTTCCCTTCTGCATGCTCCCAAGTTAGGGACAGTGAAGCCATCCCTTAGCATTCTTGGGAGGTTGGTTCCAGAATGCCCCAAATATCAAATATGTGGATGTTCAAGTCCCTTATATAAAATGACATAATATCAGCATGTATTCTAATGCACATCCTCCCTTATATTTTATTTTCTTTTCTTTTTTTTTTTTTTTCAGGAACTTATAAACTGATAGACACAATGATTTATTACAGACCCATGGTCATTATACATATTTTGATATTTCTGTGATTTGATTCATATAGCAATAATAGCAATGGTAGTGGTAGCAACAATATTTGCTCAATGAACTTAAAATCCTCCTGACTCAGCTTCCTGAGTTGTAAGCACTTTCAATATATTTATATTTACACTTATATTTACATTTGTTTATATTTAATTTTTTTTTAATTTTTTTATTTTTTTACATTTACATAGGGTAATGATGTTTATTTTATTTTTCCCCTCCCCCCACCCCTCCCACCCCTCTTTTCCCTCTACACAGTCCTTCTTTCCTTCATTCTTGCCGCTGTCCTTAGCCTAACTCTAAACCTAACCCTAAACCTAATGCTAGCCCCTCCCATCCCCCATTATATGTCCTCATCCGCTTATCAGCGAGATCATTCGACTTTAGTTTTTTGAGATTGGCTTATCTCACTCAGCATGATATTCTCCAATTTCGACCATTTGCCTACAAATGCCATAATTTTATCATTCTTCATTGCAGAGTAATATTCCATTGTATAAATATGCCACAGTTTCTTTATCCATTCATCAACTGAAGGACATCTAGGTTGGTTCCACAATCTGGCTATGGTGAATTGAGCAGCAATGAACATTGATGTGGCTGTATCTCTGTAGTATGCTGATTTTAAGTCCTTTGGGTATAGGCCAAGGAGTGGGATAGCTGGGTCAAATGGTGGTTCCATTCCAAGCTTTCTGAGGAATCTCCACACTGCTTTCCAGAGTGGCTGCACTAATTTGCAACCCCACCAGCAATGTATGAGTGTTCCTTTTTCACCCATCCTCGCCAACACCTATTGTTGCTTGTATTCTTGATAATCGCCATTCTAATTGGGGTGAGATGAAATCTTAGGGTAGTTTTGATTTGCATTTCCCTTATTACTAGAAATGTTGAACATTTTTTCATATATCTGTTGATTACTTGTACATCTTCTTCTGTGAAGTGTCTGTTCATTTCCTTAGCCCATTTGTTGATTGGATTATTTGTATTCTTCGTGTAGAGTTTTTTGAGTTCTTTATAGATTCTGGAAATTAGCGCTCTATCTGAGGTATGGTTGGCAAAGATATTCTCCCACTCTGTAGGCTCTCTCTTAACATTACTGATAGTTTCCTTTGCTAAGAGAAAGCTTTTAAGTTTGAATCTATCCCAAGTTGAAGATTTGGACCTAGTTTTTCTTCTATAAGATGCAGGGTCTCTGGTCTGATTCTGAGGTCCTTGATCCACTTTGAGTTGAGTTTTGTGTAGGGTGAGAGATAGGGGTTTAATTTCATTCTATTGCATATGGTTTTCCAGTTTTCCCAGTACCATTTGTTGAAGAGGCTCTCTTTTCTCCATTGCATATTGTTGGAACCTTTGTCTAGTATGAGAAAATTGTATTTATTTGGGTTTGTGTCCATGTCCTCTATTCTGTACCATTGATCTACCTGTCTATTTTGGTACCAATACCATGCCGTTTTTGTTACTATTGCTTTGTAGTAGAGTTGAAGATCTGGTATTGCAATACCCCCTGCTTCGCTCTTGCTACTGAGGATTGCTTTAGCTATTCTAGGTTTTTTATTCTTCCAGATGAATTTCATAATTGCTTGCTCTATTTCTGCAAGGTACATCATTGGGATTTTAATTGGAATTGCATTGAATCTGTATAGCACTTTAGGTAGTATAGCCATTTTGACGATATTAATTCTGCCTATCCAGGAACATGGGAGATCTTTCCATCTTCTAAGGTTTTCTTGAATTTCTTTCTTTAGTGTTCTGTAGTTCTCATTGTAGAGGTCTTTCACCTCTTTTGTGAGATTGATTCCCAAGTATTTTATTTTTTTCGATGCTATTGTGAATGGGGTAGTTTTCCTAATTTCTCTTTCTGAAGATTCATCACTTATGTATAAAAATGCATTGGATTTATGAGCATTGATCTTGTAACCTGCTACTTTACTGAATTCACTTATGAGTTCTAAAAGTTTTCTGGTGGAATTTCCAGGTTCCTCTAAATATATAATCATGTCATCAGCGAACAGGGATAGTTTGAGTTCTTCTTTTCCTATTCGTATCCCTTTAATTTCTTTGGTTTGTCTGATTGCTCTGGCTAGAGTCTCAAGGATGATGTTGAATAGAAGTGGTGAAAGAGGGCATCCCTGCTTTGTTCCAGTTTTTAGGGGGAACGCTTTCAGTTTTTCACCATTTAGAATGATATTAGCCATGGGCTTAGCGTAGATTGCCTTTATAATGTTTAGGAATGTTCCCACTACCCCAATTTTTTCTAGTGTTTTGAGCATGAAGGGATGCTGTATTTTATCAAATGCTTTTTCTGCATCTATTGAAATAATCATGTGATTCTTAACTTTAAGTCTGTTGATATGGTGAATGACATTTATTGATTTCTGAATGTTGAACCAACCTTGCATCCCTGGGATAAAACCCACTTGATCGTGGTGCACTATCTTTTTTAATATATATTTGTATGCAATTTGCTAAAATTTTGTTGAGAATTTTTGCATCGATATTCATTAAGGATATTGGTCTGAAATTTTCTTTCCTCGATGTGTCTCTGTCTGGTTTAGGTATCAGGGTGATATTGGCTTCATAGAACGAGTTTGGGAGGGTTCCCTCCTCTTCTATTTCATGGAATAGTTTGAGGAGTATTGGAATGAGCTCTTCTTTAAAGGTTTTGTAGAACTCGGCTGAGAACGAACCCATCTGGTCCTGGACTTTTCTTTGTTGGTAGGCTTTTGATGACCTCTTCTATTTCATTGCTTGAAATTGGTTTATTTAAGTTGTGTATGTCCTCCTCGTTCAGTTTAGGTAGTTCATATGTCTCTAGAAATTTGTTGATGTCTTCGAGGTTTTCTGTTTTGTTGGAGTATAGATTTTCGAAATAGCTTCTAATTATGTTTTGTATTTCACTCGTGTCTGTTGTGATGTTTCCTTGTTCATTCCGAATTTTAGTAATTTGAGTTTTCTCCCTCTTTCTCTTTGTTAATGTGGCTAAGGGTTTATCAATTTTATTTATTTTTTCAAAGAACCAACTATTTATTTTGTTAATTTTTCAATTGTTTCTTTTGTTTCGATTTCATTGATTTCGGCTCTGATTTTAACTATTTCCTGTCTTCTACTACTTTTGGTATTGGTCTGCTCTTCTTTTTCTAGTGCTTTGAGCTGTAGTGTTAAGTCGTTTATTTGTTGATTTCTACTTCTTTTTTTGAATGCACCCCATGAAATAAATCTTCCTCTAAGTACTGCTTTCATAGTGTCCCAGAGATTTTGATATGATGTGTCTTTGTTCTCGTTTACTTCTAAGAATTTTTTTATTTCCCTCCTGATGTCTTCTGTTATCCATTCATCATATAATAGTGTATTATTTAGTCTCCAGGTATTGGAGAAGTTTTTGTTTTTTATTCTGTCATTTATTTCTAATTTCAATCCATTATGGTCTGATAGAGTACAAGGTAGTATCTCTATCTTCTTGTATTTACTAACAGTAGCTTTGTGGCATAAAATATGGTCTATTTTAGAGAAGGATCCAGGTTCTGCTGAGAAGAAAGTGTATTCGTTCTTTGTTGGATGGTATATTCTATATATGTCCGTTAAGTCTAAATTGCTGATTGTGTTGTTGAGATCTATAGTTTCTTTATTCAATTTTTGTTTGGACGATCTATCCAGTGGTGAGAGAGGTGTGTTAAAATTGCCTAGTATGATTGTGTTGTGGTCTATTTGAATTCTGTAATTGAGAAGGATTTGTTTGACGTACGTGGATGAGCCAATGTTCGGGGCATAGATATTTATGATTGTTATGTCTTGCTGATTTATGCTTCCCTTAAGCAGCATGTAATGTCCTTCTTTATCCCTTCTGATTAGTTTTGGTTTGAAGTCCACATTATCTGAGATGAGGATGGATACTCCAGCTTTTTGCTGTGTCCGTGTGCATGGTATGTTTTTCCCCATCCTTTCACCTTTAGTCTATGGGTGTCTCTTTCTATGAGGTGAGTCTCTTGCAGGCAGCATATTGTTGGATTTTTCTTTTTAATCCAATCTGCCAGCCTGTGTCTTTTGATTGATGAATTCAGGCCATTAACATTCAGGGTTATTATTGTGATATGATTTGTATTCCCAGTCAATTGACTCATATTTGTTTTTGACGTGATTTGGTTTCTCCTTTATTTGGCTATTCCTTTAGGCTAGCGCCTCCTGTTGCTGATTTGCATCGTTGTTTTTCATCTCTTCCTCATGGAATATTTTGCTAAGAATGTTCTGTAATGCTGGCTTTCTTTTTGTAAATTCCTTTAGCTTTTGTTTATCATGGAAGGATCTTATTTCATCGTCAAATTTGAAGGTAAGTTTTGCTGGGTATAAGATTCTTGGTTGGCATCCGTTTTCTTTCAGGGCTTGGTATATGTTGTTCCAGGCCCTTCTAGCTTTTAGGGTCTGGATTGAAAAATCTGCTGATATTCTTATTGGCTTCCCTCTGAATGTAATTTGATTCTTTTCTCTCACGGCCTTTAAAATTCTGTCTTTATTTTGTATGTTAGGTATTTTCATAATAATGTGCCTTGGTGTGGGTCTGTTGTAATTTTGTATGTTTGGAGTTCTATAAGCCTCTTGTACTTGGTTTTCCATTTCATTCTTCAGATTTGGGAAATTTTCTGTTATTATTTCATTGAATAGATTGTTCATTCCTTTGGTTTGTTTCTCTAAGCCTTCCTCAATCCCAATAATTCTTAAATTTGGCCTTTTCATGATATCCCATAATTCTTGTAGATTCTGTTCATGATTTCTTACCATCTTTTCTGTTTGGCCAACTTTGCTTTCGAGATTAAATAATTTGTCTTCAATGTCTGAGGTTCTGTCTTCCAGGTGTTCTATCCTATTAGTTACGCTTTCCATGGAGTTTTTAACTTGGTTTATTGTTTCCTTCATTTCAAGTATTTCAGTTTGCTTTTTTTTTAGTATCTCTAACTCTTTATTGAAATGATCTCTTGCTTCCCGTATTTGGTCTTTTAACTGTTGATTGGTGCGATCATTTAATGCCTGCATTTGCTCTTTCATCTCCTCCTTCAATGCCTGCATTTGCTCTTTTATCTCCTCATTAGCTTCCCTGATCGTTTTAATTACGTACATTCTGAACTCCCTTTCTGACATTTCTTCTGCTGTGCTGTCATTGGGTTTTATTGATGTAGTATCTAGGTTTGTTTGGGACATTTTCTTCCCTTGTTTTCTCATAATGGTCAGTTGTCAGTGGGACCCTGAGATATTGCAGTTTTCCGCTATTGGCTTATAGTGTTCCGGTAGATTTCCAGTGTATCACCACCCAGCCTTCAGTAGCCTGATGTCTTGGAGGAATCTGATAAAGCAGCTCATCTGAAGAAAACTGCCCCTAGCCCCCTACTGGTTCCACGGTTTGGAACTGGCTCTGTGTGGAAATGCTCTCACTGTGGGCCTGCGCCGTGCAGCTGGCCGTGTGGGAGGAGCCCACTGCCGGAGTGTGGAAGGCTACCTTGGGAAGACTCTAGCTGCCCTGCCTGGCTCCAATAAGCCACCTCTATCTGGGCCTGCCACCCGGTCTGAGCTTTACCCAGTGGGCAGACTCACCCGTGGCTCTATTTCAGTCTGAGTCTCTCAATGCCTCCCCTTCTTAACTCCAGGGTTCTGGAGCGACTGGGGGTGCAGTCTCCTTCTAGGCCGCCATCTTGGATCGCCCCGTGAAGAGAGCCTGCAGCCGGAGTGGGCAGAGCCGCCTGAAGAGGTCTCTGGCTGCCCTGCCCTAATCTCAGAGGCTGTTTGCGGATCGCGGCTCTCTGCTGGTTCGTTGCCGGAGTACGCTGCGCTGCAGGGGCTCCGGGACTCGGAGCTTGTTCTGGTCAGAAAGGCTCTCACTAGCGGGCCAGTTCCGTTCTGAGAACCTGGAGAAGCTGGCTCTTTATTTTCTTTTTATTAGAGTCTCATAGGTATACATAATAGTTGCATTCATCCTGACACACTCATACATGCATGAAATCCAACTTCAGTTCATGATCCCCACCTTTTACCTCCTATCCTCTGTTCTCTGTTCTCTTTCTTTTATTGTAATAGACTTCCTTTTGTTCATCTGTTTATTTATATTTGATTGGTTCTTTTTATTTATGCATGAAGGTGAAATTTCCTCTGGCACCTGCACATAACATGTTCTTTGATAATTAATTCTGTCTTGCCTCCCCTTTTCCATCTCTCTAGTCTACCTCTTGATCTCTTTCTTCTACATTACTGATCTTCCCTTTATGTTTATGATACCCTATCCTTCCATCCTCATTTCCTGTATTTTACTCTAGCTTGTACATATGAGAAAAAAACATTTGACCTTTCTTAGTTTGGCTTGTTTCACTTAGCATTATGCTCACCATTTCCTTTCAGTTACTGGCAAATATCATGATTTCATATTTCTTTACCTACCATATACTTTAAGTCATATCTAAATAATTTATAATATGTAAAACAAAGTAAATGGTATCTGAAATGTTATTATACTGCATTGTTTAGGAAATAATGAGGAAGGAACAAAAAGCTGTTTATGTTCAGTTCAGATGCAATTTTCCCCCCAAATATTTTCAACTCACAATTGGTTGAATCCACAGATAAGGACTCACAGATGAATTTTCATAACAAGTTTATTATTGAAGTATCCCTCCTTACATAAAGATACTTTCTCCAGAAATGACCCCAGAGAATGTTTGGATATAGATTTTAACATGTTTCCCACTAAGATCACAAGGGGGAAGGACTGCGATTAATGAAATGCAGAGACAGTCCTCAAAATTCATTGTAGTTCACTCACTATTTTCAACCAGTTCTCTGATAGCATAAATGCGAGAGAGAGCAAAATTCATTGAATTGAATTTCCCATGGCTCACAAAGAAAGGACAGAACAAAGGGGTCTTGCCAGCCAACAAATGAACTAATCCAACTCCAAGTAATTAGTAGGTATCAGTTCAGTGGTGCTGAAGTTTGAATTCCTTAATAAACGGGTAAAATTATCATGCAATAGGAACCAAATGAGAAAGAAGGAAAGAAGATGAACCCATTTGACTATAAAATTGTACCTGAGCCATTCCTCCCGATTAGATAGACCTAAAATCCCACTTTTTGCAGCTTCAAAATGGTTTCAGAAAAGTTTTTATTATTATCATTGTTCAATTTCATGCGTCTCTGCACTTGAACTTCCAGCCAGGAGCAGGAGTCGAACTGCCAGAAATGCTGTGAAGAAGCTGTTTTTCGTGGCATTTCCAGCCAATATTTTCAGGCCCAGGAGGTTTGAAGACACATCCAAACTTTTGAGTGCTAATATGATTTGAACCTCTGAATCTTCAGAGATTTTTCTTTCCCAATCAGAACCAAATTATGAGCTAAGGAAGCAGAAGAACGGAATACAATTTCAGAAGTTATTTTCTGTATGAGATTCAATATCTGCAGGTCTCCAGATTTCTCTTATGTTTCTTCTTTACTCTGAACATTAAGTGTAATATCTATAAAACTAATTATGATGCATATTATCAAGAGTGACCAGTGTTTCTTGCGAATGGCCTCTTTGTGAAATTTCAATCTCTATTTGAATGAGTTTTCAGTTTAACAAGAATATGTATATGTTTAATGATCACTGTAGAGCAGCTGTGTTCTATACAGAACATATTAAATTATCATTTAATTTATCTGTCATTATAAGGCAATGGTATTTTCTGATAACCAGAATCTAGTTTCAAAAGTAAAAAATGAGCTTATTTCGATAAACTGTGATAGAGATATTTCTAACCTGTCTCATCAAAGTATTCTAAATACCCTTTAACCATTGCTTGATAACTTACAATTACTACTACAATTATTTCTGTGCTATCTGGAAATACACATTTGGTTTAAATTTTTGATGTAACATTTTATTGTTATCATCTATAATTTTTTTTGCAAATGTCTACCAACCTGTTTCATACAAAACCTTACCTCTTGTCTAATTTTGAACCTAAACTATGTTGTGATATGAATAAGCAGATAATGAAGTGGTATGTTAAATCAGAGTTATTAGGTGTTGAATGGAGAACTCAAGTACGTGCCTTTAGAGTTAGGGCTTTTATGACAATTAATTCTTGTTATCAAAGAATTTCTTTTTTCTGTTTATTCTCAGAAATGGGTTTATATTGCCATGAGATAGGATTATTACAAGTTTAATCTCTGAGCACATGTTTATCAGCTACATTCTTCAGTGATGAGCATCTTAGTCAGGAGACTGGTATACAAAGGGATGCAAACCTATTTATACTTTAGAGAAAGGAATTGAGTCCACATGCACAAAGACAAAGCAGACAGATGTTCATTATGTGAACATGCCAACACCATGTTCACCTGCCCCTAGGTAGCTCATATGAGACAGTTTCCCAAATCACCTATGCTTCTTATGTGCAGCATTAGACCTACTCTGCATGAAGTCAGTGTGTCTAAAGAGTTAAAATCATCACAAAATGATTGAACTTTCTGGAATCAGCTTGAGTTCAAATGCTGGCTTAAATACTTTTTTTTAATCACATGAAACATTTTAATATTGTTTATTAGTATAGTTTGGGCATGACATAAATTTTTTTGTATGTGAATGCAAGAAAAATCAATATGCACTCTACTGTACACTGGGCATTGTTATAAGTAATTTATATATTGAGTAATTCTTATAACAGCCCTGTAAAGAAGGTACCTTTATTTTGCAGCAAGGGTAAATAAGACACAGAAGTTAAGTAACTTGCCCGATGCTACATGACTAGAGAGTAGTCAGAATATGAACTCAAGGAGTATGGTGTTGAACCTTGTGTTTTCAATTATACTATATTAAAGGGATATTGAATGACTAAAACATATCATTGATGTTATGTTAACTGAAAACAAAAAGAAGATCTGCTCTGTCACATTATTTTGTTTTGTGACCACTGCTTATATTTGCCCCAGCTGTCTCCTGGAAGAGCTTAAGACCATGAGTACAAAGGACTGCACAATATCTGATAAGGAGTTCAGGGCTGCGGTGAGAAAGCAAGTTAGGAGGATCAGGGGAAAGACAAGTTAATGATAAAGAAAAAGGAGGAGGAAAGGAAAGTCACAAACATTTCCCCTGTTATCCATTTTGCCTTTCCATGATCCAGATTCATTGTATGTCAACCTCTTAGGCCTTTTCCTCTCCTTCTGAGCAATGGCCATGACAAAAAATGATCAAGAAACTGGACATTTCATCCACACCTAATTCCTCCTCTCTGTGATATCTTAGTACAAACAAAGTCCAGTTTGTGCTTTAAAAATATATATTTGTTAAACTAACTAAATCAGTCAATGAAGATATTGTTTATTTACCCTGAGTCTGAATTTGAATCATTAGGAATAAAACAGGGTATAGTGAAGAACTTAACATCTTATTTTAAACTTACATATAAAATATATGAACACATGTACACACACCCAACTTTCAGTACAATATTATTATAAGCCAAAAAGAAATTAATTTAGGTTTTGGAAACGTAAATTAGTAATTGGTTTCCGCAGATTGAGATTTTTCTCTTTTGCAGTCTGGACAACACACTGCCACATGTGGACATTGATTCTGTGTGAGCTTTAAGGGAAGCATATCGGTGCCTGAAACTAACATCCAGAACCTCACCTAACTCTGTGGACATAAATCACGCTGCTGTCACTGTAGGGAATAAAAATCGCACTTTTTAAATTCAGCGAAACATGCTCCTTCCTTCTTCACCACCATCCTGATCAAATAACTGCGAAGAACTTGACAGCATGAGGATGATCACATGATTGAGTGATCAGGAAATAAGACTTACACGTATTTTTCAGTCCTTTGCCTTACTTTTGCTTTAAAATCTTGTTCATTTTATGATAGGTTTTCAATTTATTTTCAATTTACATCAGGACTTAGGGTAGTCAAAAAAAAAGGTTAAACATGATAACAATAGGCCCATGTTAGAAGAATATGTTTATCTAATTTCTGGGATAGTGTGTGCCTTAAAGAAATGAAACTTTTGGTTACTTTAATTTTGAATATATATTTGTGTATTTTATATATTATCAAATCAGGAAAGTAGTTCTTTAGAAGATATTCATCAGACGGAAGTTTAAAATTTATTTATAAAAAATGTCTATTCAAGTTTTGACAACTGATGTAGGGTTTTCTTGGACTTTGATACATTTTAAATGGCTCATTGTAGTTTGAGCATCTATTTTGACTTTGAGAATCTTAAGGCAGGTGACAAAAGAGGAATTATGACAGTGTATCAGAAAATACACCAGACTGAATGTGGAGATTCCTGGGTTCCTCACTTGGATTTGCTACAGATGTATTTACCAACTGACTTCAGTGTATTCATGTACCAAATGAGGCTGATAAGCATATTCTCTCTAGCTTCAGTAGCCATTGTGAGCTTGGACTCAACTAACTCCTACAAAAACATTTTGTGATATTCTAGGCATGATAAAAACTGTAATCTCCACGTGTTATTGTTCTTTATTCCCAGGTCCCAATGCAGCTACTGTTGCATAGATGTATTAAACTAAATAAGATGAAACTAAACAAACAAAACATGTAAACAAATAAGAAAATACTTTATTGATGTGGGAGAAATGACATTTTAAATATTAAAATAGTATCAGAATGATTTTAAATAAGTGAGGCATTTCTGATGAATTCATAATGAATTTAACATTGCATTTCTAGGTATAGATTCCAGAGAAGCCATGATACAGAATAATTAGTATTTTAAAATTAATAAATCAAATCAATACAATGAAAATTTGTGTGTCTAAAACATTTGGAAATGGTTCTATGGTTTTCCAGATATTGTTCTGAGAATTTAATTAGGTTCTGAATATGCTGTACAAATTATTTTGTTTTTATACTTTTTGTTGCTCCATCCAGTATTCAGAATATTATTAAGTTAATTCCAAAATAATGCAGGTATTGAAGGGGGAGAGATTTACTAGACTTCATAAAGTTTTGCACATTTGGTGATATTTCATAAGAATTAGAATGCCTAATAGCAAGGAGAAGATATGAGGGGACTGAGTGGTTGGAGTCTCTCTGGTGGAAGATGTGGGAAGGGGTAAAAGTCAACATTTTTCCTAACCTCTTCTTTTCCTGTACTCTCACAAAGGGTTTCTGCAAGTTATGCCAGAAAGTTTTGCCTCTCCTTTGATACTTAAGGGGCTCAAATTCATAGTCTACCTTTGGACCAGAGCAGTATTAAAATGACTTTTTACCAAAGTGGCCCCATGCAGAATGGCTTTACCTGAAATAAAGTGAAACTAATAAATCCATAAGTGTTAGTTGATTCTCTACCTACAAGTCTATAAGTATGATTTTGTCAATGTATATTGAAGTTTAACATAAAGTTACATCCTAATGAAATATGTTACTAAAATTCATGAAAAAAATGTATCCATCTTGTAGGAAATGTCTTAGGGCATCCTGTTTATTTTATTTGATTTGATCTGATCATTAGCTGGCAGCCTCAGAAATGCCAGGGACTATTTGGTGTATACTGGGTTCCAACTGAACATGTGCAAATGACTAGTGAGTCAAGACTGAGGAAAGTAGAAGAAAGTTCCAAAGGTATATATTTGTTGTAACATTATATAAAATACCTCAAAGGTGAAGCTTTGCAGGAAGTATAGCAAAACAGGTTGACTTTGGTTCATTCCAATATTTCTTCAATCAAAAAAAAGCATGTACAATAAGCATGCCTTCCATCAAATTACTCATTTCAGAAACATACTGATTTTTAAAGGATCTATGATTATGATGAGCCTATTAGAAGTCTTATCTACTTGATCAAAAATACATAGCATTATATAATATCTCTCTGACCTTGAAATTTGATAGTCCTCATATCCCTTTGGAAGGAAAAGAGGTTTGGTAGAAAAGAATTGCAAACCATTGAGTGGGATACTAAAAAACTAACAATGTTGAATCTATTCTGAGTCTAAATAAGCTTGCCTAATGTTATATTTATGCCTGAATTCATAACAAAACCCTATACAATGCAATTGCCTAACTTGAAAGTTCAGATGTTACTTTGTAATGGCAGAATTAATTTCCTTGATTGCTAATCCATCACTCCTAAGTGTGATGCATGTGGTATCAAACATGGGTATTTCTGCTATCATTAATTGTGGCATATTGTCACAACCGATAAGGAAATGCAGTAAGAGAAAAAGAAGAGAGTCCCTGATATTGGCAGTTTAGCCTTGTCTTCTCATAAACCATGGCAGGTATATCCAGAGCCCTCAGAATAAGAGAGGGCCCTCATGATTCTCACAAGGAGAAAAGACAGGCTTCCAGAAGCATCAATCACTGGGTGAGGCTTTGCTCTCCATTTGCAAAGCTGTTGTTTATTGTAAGATAATGATTGATAGGGTCTAAACAAATGCTCCAAGAAATCACTGAAGGTGCAGACGCTTAGGTGTGACATTTGGCCACAGGAAATCTGCAGGGAACAGACCAGCTGGCAATAAGGACATTCTGAGGAAATTAACACAAATGCATTTAAAAGAAGAGCAAATAATGAACTCTGGGTTAAATGACAGCAAGGTAAAATGGCAATTATGGATACCAGGTAGACTATGTGCCACAGAGGAAAGAAAATGGGAAGGCATAGGGCAATAAAAACTATTTGGGTGGATTTCATTAAGAAAAGGGCATCTTTTAAAGTAGTCACTCCTAATAAAAACAGAACATTCACTTAGGAAGGCAGAAGATTCAAGAGATAACATGCAAATAAATGAACCAGTCTTGGAGAATTTTGTTATGAATATAGGCACAATTGGAAACAGAAAAGTGTGAATTATTGATATACATGTTTTACCCCATTTAAATTCCATGGAGGGAAGTTGAAGAAAGACAGCAGAGTTTGTTTGCCACCGTGAGAACCATGCAATCCCAGCATCAAGGTACTCAGAAACTTCTGTGTGCTGATGACACATAGACAAACATCCATACTGCTGACTTTGTTTGCATTTTTACTGGGGCAGATGAACACTGTGCAGATCAATTCTGGTGTCATGACTTTCACACAAGTTAAAGACCTTTCTCCATCATAAGCCTTGTTTTTTCAAAACCCAGCTCTTTAGTCTCACAAGTGACAACTTTCATCAATAACCACCTGATTGGTAAAGACCAATCTCCTTTTATCTCTCCTTAAACATGCCCTGGTTTTAAAATTTGGTGTTTTTTGCAACACTTGTCTTTTTGGTTTCTGCCCTTTATTCACAACCTCCCTCTGCATTAGGCCCAATTCCATGGTTCACCCTAAGGTGGTATCAGTTTTTTAACCTCTTTCATTTCTATTTTTATCTTTTTTTAAATTAAAAACATGAAGACTATACATAGAGTTATAAATATTGAATGGGCTAAGCTGTATAAATCTTGGTATATAGTTTTCGACACAACAAATATACCTTCCTTCGGTTCCCATAGATTTCTTAAGATCTAACAGTTAATGATAGGATTATCAGCAGGTCATTAAGCTGATGTGCAATTAATACTATATATACAGGAGATAGGAGAAGATTCTACTTTGTTTCAATTCCCTTTTCTGATACTTTACCTGTTAGCCCTGATTTGTGCACAATAGCACATGGATGTCTGTGTGCACTTGGTTCTGTGCTCCTTCATCATGCAAGGTCTCCATCTGCGTTGAGTTGATAAGTGTTGATAGGTTGCTTTAGGAGCCCAGGTTTCATGAGGGAGAAGGCAGCTTGTCCTCTGCATCTGACGTGGAAGCTCACCCATGGTAAGGAGAGAAAAATAAGTGTTTTTAGAAGATATGGTACCTAATCAAGTTGATGAAAATTTCCTGAAAATAATAACTATGTTTGCTTCATAAATGGCATTTTAGCATCAGTGCCTTGTTTTTTTTTTTTTTTTCCCCCCCCCACTGTCTTTCATTCATGGAAAATAAAAATGCATCCTGGGTACTGGGAAGATAGCTCAGTTGGTAGAGTGCTTGCCTTGTAAGCACAAGGCCCTGAGTTCGACCCCCAGCATCCAAAAAAAAAAAAAAAAATGCATCCTGACCCATGACCCACTGGAAAGGAGCAGGAGGGAGGGCACAACCAGAAAAGCAAACTTCTGAAGGATTCAGCATATACTTCAACTTCCTTTGTGTGACATGGGGATGGGGTTGGGGAATCACTTGACACTTGGGATTGTAGTGTCTTCACATAATAAATCAGTGCCCTAATATCTTCCTACAAATAAAGCGTAAGTTACTAAGAGGGGTAAATAAAACTTTCTCTTGAAACCTCTTTAAAATTTAAAAATAAAAGAAGTAAAGAAAGAAGAAATGTCAGAAGGAAGAAAGGGAAGAAGAAGAGGAGAGGAGCATAATCTTAGAGTTTCAGTTGCACACAATTAATTAAGCTTCTCTCTTTCCCAAACCCAGAAAAGCAAGTAAAGAAATAAAAAACCAACTATGCTACAAATATCATTGAAAGGATTCACCAAATCCTTTTGATCTGTTTCCTATAGCCTCCTCCTAGACTCCATCTTTTAGCCTTGCAAGTTTGTGACTGTGTTCTTGAGTTCTGTTCTACGGAATGAAGGTGGAGGAGATAAGCCAATTGCAGACTAGGTTCTGAAATCTTCTCCCTGTTACTGATGAGGTTATCTGTGAATTGATAACTACCTCCAGCAATGGCAAAATATTGAACATGAAAGAAAATGTCTACATGGTGTGTACATGACACAGTCATGGATAAATTTTACAGAGTAACATGCATAGGGAGGACAAATTTGATCTTAGTACCATAACCATATGAGGAAGTAGAAAAGGGAGATTGCAGACATGAAGCATGTCAGGACACTGAATCTCCACTTTGAGCAATACAAAGCCAATCATCAGAGAAATATTGCCAATGAGACAAAACAATATAAGCATTTTATTTACAGGAACATATAAAATAGAAAGGAAAATACAGGTTAAAGTAAAGGGATTTCTTGCCCAGGGAGTGGAAACTTGGGGGTGGGGGGACAAAAAAAGAAGGCACTACCATTTCTTATTTTGAGTTTCATAGTATGGTTTGACTATTTAAAAATTATCTAAGTACATTAATTAATTTAAAATATTCTTTTTAAGACAGTATAATAAAATGAGACAACATTGCAGCATAAAAATAAAATACTTTATAGTAAAGTATATTAAAGTAACAGGTGGAACAAAGAGCACTTACTGAGACTATTGAAATGGATTCTAAGCACTGCCAAAAGTAGCAAGCTAGAAAATTTAAGTATTCATACAAGTATCTTAATGCCAAATCACATATTTCAGGTCATGAGTATTAACCCTGGCTCTGCCATAAGCTTAATTAAAACTTGACCTTAAGTAAATCTCCTTTCTTCCCTGACTTTTCAAGATATAAATAATTTTTAATGGAGGTAGGGGATAATATCCTATGAATTTTGAAAACTGAAAAAACTGACTTTGCTTATCCAAACTCAGTGAAAATACTCCTACTGATTGCCCATATCCAATGTCAAAATGCTCCTAGGATTTACTCTCAGGAAGGTTTGCTAGGGAGTTTTATTTTACAGTGACTAAGGAACCTCATGAATTCAGCAAAACCCTTAACCACATCCAATCTTCTCAGGCCCCCTTTCATTTAGTTCATGGATGTTGGCATCAATTGAACAATATTCTGACCTTTTTTAAAGGGCAAATATAATACTACATCAGCTTGGTTTGCTGAACTTTAGACTCCTCTGAATTGGAGAGTATTTGGGAGCTCCTGGGTAGATTTCATATATAATGTCATGGCAGAATTAATGATTCATTTCTTATAAGAATTACAAAGCTTTCCTTTAAAAACAAGTTAAAATATATATCATTTAAGCTTGAGCATTCAGACCTACTGTTGAATCAGCAGCCCTCAGGATAAGTGGAAGTAGATTGAAAAGAAAACAATGATTGGATCAAGAAAAATATGCAAGATCAAAGGCATATTGTTTGCAATTTTAGAGAAAGAACAGGAGTGGCTCTAGGCAGAAATAGAGAGTGGCTAGAACTTATCAACAATTCCAAATATATTTTTGGGTCCCCTTACTGGTTTTACATTTCCCTCTCTTGCCCAAATTTGTGCTTTTCCCTAACATTCCAGAATTTTTTTTCCTAAAGTGGATTTTTCCTCATTGATATTTACTCCTTAAGCATCTTTTCCCATAGATTTTTGAACATTCCAAATTCTAATGGAACAATTATGATAAGTCAGTTCTTCCTCATCGTCATTTTCTTTATCAAAATTATCATCCCAATTCATATCTCAATCATGTTTCACAATTTGCAGGATATCATTCAATCCCCACAGTCGACCTGTGAGGGCTGGTGTTAATATTCTGTTCATTTTGAAGGTGATGTTGATAATGCAATTCTAATTATAGTACCTGCCATAAATGCTTAATAAATACTAGCTATTAGTTTAATTTAATTTTCTTATCTTCCATGACACAGCAGGAACTGTGTATTTAAGAAAATTTTCTCCCCTTTATGTAGTCCCATATATATTACAGGAGGCACCACATGTGCAAATCAGATACAAAAGAGTGTCAATGAAAATCAGATAATGGATATTTATTGACACTATTATGTCATATGAAGTAAGATGAGAACAATAAAGATGCAAATAATTCCATTTCTAGATCCAGTAAGCTCACATTCTGACATACACATGAAAGAATAGAATAGAATGGAGTGGAATAGAATAGAATAGAATAGAATAGAATAGAATAGAATAGAATAGAATAGAATAGAATAGAATAGAAAAGAATAAGAACACAAAAGAAAAACTATCCTGTGTGAAAACCTAACTGGTAAATGAGTAGAGAATAAAATGACAGTGAGTTCAGATTGAGAGGCCACAAGTATGACATAAGAGGCACAGGAGACCTTCCTGGAGGAACAGGGAGGAAACAAGGATGTCTGGCACCACATTGTGCTCTTATAGCTCACTGAAGGTACTTGAGCTAGAGCAGAGCAAAGGCCTTCATGCATGTGACTCCAGCTTTCCTGCTGTAGAGACCCTTCTTTTCTCCAAAAGCCCATCTCCTTCAGACTAGTTTAACAGCATTTGAATGACTCAGTCAGCAGTAGGGTTGTTTCAGAAGTTGGAACACTTTATAACCATGGGGGCAACCTCAGAAATGGACATGGACAACTCTTGAGCCAAGAGGTAGAACTGCTAACTTAAAAAAAAAAGAGCTTATCCTTGTCTAATAGTGGTGGAGAAAAAGAAATGCTTGAATCATCTGTTCTAAATCCACATAACTGACTACAAGGAGCTCCCATGCTAAGCCCTGAAGACCCAAGGGAAATATAAAGATGCTGCTACAAAGCAGGGATAATATCAAACCTTGCATTGTCCTCAACTAGTATTTGATGTTGGATAAGCCCTTCCTGGTCTGTTTACTCTTTTCTAAACAGAGGAATTGAATGAGGTGGTCTTTGTCATCCTTGACTATTGTTTTAGTCAGCTTTTTCACTGCTGTGACTAAATGACCTGACCAGAGCAACTGTAGGAGGAAGAGTTTTTTTGAGGGTCCAAGGTTTCAGAGTTCTCAATCCATAGACAACAGGCTCCGCTCCTCAAGGAGTGGAGAGAACAGAACCAGAACAGAATGTTCTGGTGAGGCAGAACATCATGGCAGCAGAGCATGGTTGTGGGAAGCAGCTCACATCATGATCAGAAAACAGAGAGAGACTCCTCTTGCCAGATACAAATATATCCCCAAAGCCATGCCCCAATTCCCATCTTCTCCCACCACACCCTACCATTTCAGTTTCAATTCAGTTAATCCCTATCAGGGGATGAAATCACTGATTGGTTAGGCTCTCACAACTCGATTATTTCTGCTCTGAAACTTCTTGCACTGTCTCACATGGGAGCTTTTGTGGGGGGGACACCTCATATCCAGAGTATAACAACTCTATTTGTCTTTTAATAAATCTATGTGTGAGAGATAGTACTATAAGCAGTATTTGGCTATTAGAATAAAACCAAATAGACATAAACACAGTGTGAGTAAGACTACTTAGACTTCTGGAGTTTTCTATCATAAAAGGTGTTCAGCCCCATTCCTCCTGAGCATAGCTAGAAAACAGGTATTCAGGGAGATGGAAAGATACCAATACAATCATTACATGCCTTGGGAACTAATTTCTATAATTTTGGCTATTGCCTGAAATCTTCCTGTTGCATTGGTATATGTTGCAACTGCACTCCCTCCAGGAGACCTTTTCACCTCTTCATTGTAGCACATGCCAGTGCTCCAGGAGATAGGAGAATTGTCTTTGAGAGGGACACACAAGGGGAGCTTCAGAACACTATAAGTCACTGCAACATGTTTCCTGACCTTATGTGTTAGTCCATGGTCTTTGGGGTTTCTCAAACTCAAATTTTAAACTACACTGAAATCTAATATTCCTCACTGAGTAAGAAATGAAATCACAATATAGGAAAAAAAAAATAAAAGAGTTGCCATTTTCAGGATACAGCAACCAACCACTCTCTTTGTTATGAAACAAAAGAAAAAGACAAGGAAATGAGATTTGGGGCCATTGTTCTAAGCTAAAAAAAATGCAGTGTAGTTAAGTTATGAACCAATTTTGACTTGCACCATCTCTGACTGAGGATGCCCCTCCCTTTTAGACTGGTGGTATGGGTCAGAATAGAAAGAATCAGAGTCTTCCAGGCACCTATTAAGTTCCAAGTATGAGGCAGGCACTTAAGAAAATTTCTTTGATTTAATTATTATCAATAGTTTATAAAAATATTTCTGAATTTTCTTCCTCCTGAACTAGAAGCTTACAAAAGTTTAGAAATATGAATAGAACATAAATCCCCTACTGGGATTTACCATGTTATTTTAATGTTAAAACAACATTGCTGCCTCTGTGGTTGCCAGAGGTCTATAGAATAAGGAAACTTTGAACCACAGCCCTAGGTAAAAACCATTTCTTCAATCCAGGTATTTTTGTAGGTGTTGTCCTCCCTCTGCACACCCTTCCTTATTTGCTAAGCATTCTGCTTCCTTTGCCCTGTGCTTATAGAAGTCTTTTAGATAATAAGTCAAGTTTGAGTTTGTTTAAAAAAAATAATGATGGGAACCAACTACCAAATAGGGTCCTGGAAACAGATGGAATTCCTAATTTCTAAAAGGGAGATCAAAGGGCACATTCTTGAATTCCCTCAAAGAGAATTCAGCACTGGGAACCATAAGAAGGAGATTATTTGTAATGATCTAAGAGGAAGCAGGTGATCTGCAGATAAAGATGCAGCCCACTTTGCTCCTGAGTCCTTGAGTGATACTCCTCATCAAGGAAGCTTTATGTCAGCCTTTTCTCTCTGGATTTTACACACTGTCCTCCATCTCATTATTATTTATATTTTCATCATAAAAATCTCTTTAAAGTCTATTCAATCTTTAAATAAATATGTGCTCTGTGGCAAAATTCATTCTAGGTGAGCCAAGAGAAGTCAAAGAAATGACTTTAGTTTCAAGAGATTACAGTTTCATTGGAAAAAAGAAAGAAACGAGGAAAGTAAGAAGAGGCTAAGCAAGATATTATAAACTCAAGGGCACATCAGGAATAATATCAGCATTATAAGTAACCTGACCCATTGATTCTACCACTGTTCTTTCAGTTTATGACTGTGGAAAGGAGGGACCTGGGTTCAATGTTATTTGTTATTTTTGTATTTATACTTATGGTAAAAATTTTAATGAAAGCTGACCAGCATCTACTGGATATAAATATATTCTTTCTATAACATTTGTGGATATTAGTAGAGTTATGGTAGTGATCTGAATTATGAATGTTTTTATTTCCCCATGGAATCTCAAAACCAGATGTTCATTTATGCGCTTATAAAAAAGAGTATCTAAAACAGATAGCCAAGAAGATCAGAGAAAGAAAGGGCTTGAAGCCAGTCTATTTTGCCAAGATATCAGAGTTTTCTCCCACATTACTAGTCTTGGATTATTTGAGCATAGGTTTTGACTAAGCACCTTTCCCAACTGCTGATGTGATATTCATAGTACCAAGAATGGGGATTAGCACATAGTGCACAATAAGTGCATGTTTATGGAATAGCTGAATAAATGAATAGGAGACATTAAACCTGTCTTGTTTCCTATGATTGTTGTATTTGTCAACTTTGCAGTGCTGTAATAAAATAATTGGGGCAATTAAATTATAAAGAGAAAAGATCTTTATAAATTCGTGAATCTGGAGGCTTCAGTCCAAGATTTGGCAGCCCCATTTTCTTTAGGCCTCTGGGGAGGATACTGGATAGCAATGGCAGGGAGTACATCATGGAACAAACCACTCACATGGTGAGCTAAAACACGGAGAGAGATTGAGAGACGGGGCTCCCATTGTCCTCTTCAAAGACATGTCTCCAATGACTTAAGGACCTCTCCATTCTGCCTCAACTCCTAAAGGATCATAGCACTCCCCAATACCTTCACTCTGGGGACCAACTCTTAACATATGGACCTTTGGGGAAACACTGATCAAAATCATAGCAATGGGCTATTCCACTGCATCACCATAAATAAATTATTACCTCTTTTTATATAAAGTATCTAGTATCTACAAATATTTATACACATTGATCTACTCCCCTTTATCTTTCAAATGGGCACATTTGACATTTGCAATGCTTATTGAATTATGTATGGTATATATTGATTGATTGATACATTGCCACTTTGCATGTATTAACCTGTGTTCTGTGGAAGGTTTGTGTTTCCTTAATATATTTAAGCTGAAGAATTTGGTCATAACTTCCACACTGAACTCAGTCACACACTCTCTTGGAGTTTCAGTTTAGCTCCTGAGTTTTGCCTCTTTCCATATGTACATTAACATTTCTTCCCTTCATTTCCTCCATCATTGTGGACCCAAAATAACTGTAAATAAGCTTATTGCCTATTCTATTCAGATTTTTTAGCATGTAATATATATACTTGGCACTTTGGTAGGCTTTGGGGATATGAAAATGTCTGTGACATTGGACTTAGGCACTTGCAATTGAATAGGGAATTCACATAAATAAGTAGATGATATCAATGTAAATTGGCCGATGAAATGATCCAGAAATATGATTAAGATGAGCAGAGCTGTTCAAGAGAACTACATAAATGAGGTGGAGACTGCATTCAAATTATCTCTTGGAGAATCAGAAGAGCTAACTAGATAAACAGGCAAAAGGAGGAAAATGGCTCTTTTTGGTAAAGGAACACTAAGGAAGACTTCTGTATTCAAGAAACTTTCTTCTCCTACAGTCCCAAAATTCTGGAGGATAGTAATGACCAATGATTTTATAGCCCTGAATATGGGCAAGGAATTAGTTTATATACCACATATTCTTGTGGCATTTTTATTAACGGATTCAAATTTCATAATGACTGTAGGTAATTAGGTGCCAGGACTACCTTTAGCTTTATCAAGGAGAAAAACTGAAGAACAGATAGAAGTTTAGTGGAGCTGGGATTTGAATCAGATAATCTAGTTCTGGAATCCATAATTCTAATCTGTACACTACATACACCTTTTATCTTTAATATTGAGTTGTTTAGACAACTTTGGGGAGGCTTCAAAAGAACTTTGGGTCTTCTTGATCTCCAGGGTGAAGATTTGGAGAGAGACTAGGTATGTGTAAGAGGACCATGCAATGGTGCTTTGATGGCAACTTATTTATTATAATGATTCTCACTCAAACAAACCATATGGTATATGATGGTATATGTGAATTGACAGTAGAAGTCAGAGAAAGATAGTTTAGAAAATTCCTTTGTGACTGAGGGAAGAAACACGCTATGTATCCATGTCCTCATTGATAACATTAACTCTTTGGCTTAGGAGATTCTGTGGTTCTTCCAAACAGATTGTTCTGTATTTTAATGCTACTATGTCCCTTTCATAGTTAGGTTTCTGTAACAATGTTCATACCTTGATAATCAGTGATATTCTCAGCTAAGAAAATTAGTAAAAAAGAGAATCTTGAATCAGAAAAAAAAGAATAATGAGGTCAGATCACAACACTCAATACATTTTATTCTTTTCTTTTTGTGTGATGCTGGAGCTTGAACACAGCTTATTTTATTCTTGAGATGAAATTCAAGATAGGTATTTCAGAAAGAGGTATTCACAGATGTACATGTAGATGAATTAAACATAAAAATATTTGTATGTTTAAAACCTAGAGACCATACATAAGGGAAAAGTGGTAGCAACACATTCACTTAAACTGAAGACTATTTCAGTAACATATTATCTCTGCTTTAAATAATCAAAGCTTTTCCAGAAGAACCAAAACCAAATGTGCACTATCTATCTAAGGAGAAGACCAAAGATAGAGACCTAGGCAGACAAGAGGGTCAACCTCAACAGTTTAAGAGAGAAATATCATCACTCAAAATCCCTTTTCTCTTCCTTCACAGGCAAGACGGGGTGCAGGAGTGAAAGACATATGCATGAAAAAGTCTTCTTCATATTACTCAGATGAGGAGGGCACCTCTCTGATGGTTGCTCCTTAACCCAGTCATAAATGAGTACTCACATGTAACAGAAACCATCTCTCTGCATAACTAACTAACATCCTTCTTAAGAAATATGAGAAGATGTCATGAAGGATAATTCCCCTCTGCAAAGAATCCAAAATCAGCAATATTTGCTTGAACACATTAAGTGTGATATGATTTTCATTTGGATTTTTTAACAAAAATATACTGGAAAATAATTCAGTATTATGCTCTATAGAGCATAATTTTTTGTGTGTGAAAAAAAAAATGTCCTTCATGGAACCATCTTTGAAACCTCCCAAATCTATCTTCCTAACCATGTCCAGAATGTGTCATGTCTGCCAACCTGGCATCTAAACCGTGATTCATTGAAATGTGTTGGAAATGTGATTTGTGTGGAAGTCAAATAGAAATCAGATTGGCCCCGTCCCTTATATCTATATCTTTCTATATACATTTGGCTTTGACATTCATCAAATTACTCTGTCCTAACAAAGCTTTCTTGCACGAAGTAATCTCAAGTGACAGTGCATAGCTATGTGTATAATATGAAAGGAGTTAAATGGCTAAGTAGTCAGCTTGACAGTATCACTAAAATCTTTTATTGCATATATTACAGAGTTAAACATTGCAATCTGCTTTTCCTTTGAGACCCAATAAGTAAGGAAAAAGCCAGGTTTATTCAGGATTAGAATGGTTTTCCTTTGTTTTCTTGCCAAAGAAAAAGTCTTTATTAGCTTATGGAGAGCAAAATTTGCATCTCTATGCTTGGAGGAGTGAAACTTTTCTGTTAGTAATCCATTTTCAGAAGGATCCTCTTGAGTTAGATATTTCATCCCACTCTTCTGTCTCCTAAATTAAAAACAATTTTATTTTCATTTCTGATTTTGTAAATGGGAATTTTATCCACTTCATGAGAATGACTCATCCATGAATCATACTCTTTAGGGAACTGATGAATTGAAGCCTTTTTGTTTGTTGTTTGTTTATCTCACTCTGAAAGCAGCTCTTGTGTTCAACCCAGTTCTCCTGGACATGTCATCCTGGACACACTCTAATAATCAGATGAAAATAAATTATGATGTTGCCAATAGCAATGACAATGGAGAAAGAGGAGGAGAAAAGAGCTGCCAGTTCCCAAATGACCACCGACAGTCCGTGACCAGATATATCTGCATTGGAAAAAGTGTGTTTTTTACATATACATACATACATACATACATACATACATACATACAAACCAAATTTTCCATGACATTCTGCTTCTCACTTTAGGATAGAGTTTATTCTGTGGAGAAGCTGTATAACTCTTCTATAATTTCTATATGCTTTTTTAAAAATGGACTAATTTCCTTAAAGTAGTTTACTCTTAAGTAAACTCTGATTCAAGATACTGTTGACTTCTCTATGATTTTTTTCTACCCTCTTCTCTGAAAGTAAAAATAATATAACATTATCTTATTATTACATGAACCACTGAAGGTATACCAAAATTAATTAATTTTATTTCATAAAGTGTTCACACACTTAGGAGATAACACACAGAATGGCATGTTTTCTAAGTCTTTGCCAACTAAGATTTCTTTGATTTTCATAAGGCCACAGAGTAGTTGTGGTTATGACTGTCATGTGAGGAGCAGAGAGGTTAAGTAACTGACTCAAGTTCACAGCAGAAGGAGGTATCAGAGCTTCATTTGAGCCCACATAGTCTGGTTCTGGAATCTATTATCCTAACCACTGTGTTATTTGAGAAACAAAGAAACTACTGAAAATTCAAACTATAAAAAAGAATATACATAGGATTGGCTAGAAATATCTCAGAGCCTGACAAATAAACCTCCAGAAGTGAATTTCCTGTATCTATCTTTTTCATTATCTGAAATTATACTGCTAAACATTCACTGCAGAATTATAACATTAAAGTGTTAAAAGACAGGTGAGAGTTTATCTACTTTCTTGGAACATAAAAAACTGAGAACTACAGCAGTTGAAAAACTTGTGCAAAATGACATGGCAAATAAATTGCAGAATTGAAAAACCTATTCTTGTGCTTTCTATTTTGGCAGAAAAGTCTAGAAGGAATCAGGTGGGACTAAATTAAATCTTAATAATTATATATTTAAAAGGAATATTTGTAGCTATTTTGTACATGTTAAGATTGTCTTTTTACCTCAATCATTTATAATTAGTGCATACTACCAAAGCAAGCTAATTACATTTTTTGAGCTGATAATAAAATATCTGGAAGACATATTTGACATGTTCTAGAATGAATGGTCTCTAAACATTAAAAAAAAAAAAAAAAGAATTCTTCAAAATACAATTTTACTTCTAAATAAAAGCTCTGAGAAATTATGGAAGAATTTTTCTTACTTTACTGCATGTATTTCATCTTTTTAGATTTTTATTAATGTTTAAATATTTTAATTAAAAACATTATTAGTGGAAAATTAGGAGAGGAAATATTCTGAATAAGTTTTAAAAAGACAAAAACCAGTGACAAAATTGATATATCAAAAAATGTGATCCAGAGGTAAAAGAGATTAACCTTAAGAAAAAAAAACAATTCCTGATTTTTAATTAATTATAGACTAACAGAAATCTCCTCTGGAGAAGGACAGCTGTCCTACTTATTTCTACTCTGAAATTTTCTTACCTCAAGGGAAAAATGAGTCATAGACATAAAGGAGAAATCTGTGCAGACAGGGAAGAGGATAGGGGATGGGACAGTGGAACAGAAACAGGGTCAGAAACACTTGTGAAGACCACATCCTCTGGACCCCTGGCCACTGTGCACCTATGCTTCTAATCAGAAACTTGGTAACACCCCTCAAAACACCTCTGTGCACATAGCTTATTAGTATGTGATGCTGACAAGGCTCAGTCCTTCAGTAACTATAACCAAGTCACAACCTTCAGACACAGCATTCTTTACAGGAGAATCCTTCAATGGACACACAGGTAGTCTTGATGCAATTGAGAAAATAATCAATGGACTGAAAAATCAGTGAAACACAAGAAAGAAAAAGAGAAAAAAATGTAGAATAAATGTGAAGAAATAATATTTTATTTTTCTTAATCTTAATTGACTTGGAAAATAATCATATCTTTGAAGCAATGATGATAGAAACATACTGGTTATTTATAATATTTTGATAAGTAAAACAAGTGAAAATCATTTCACAAAGGATGAGAAAAAGAGAGAGAAAACTGATAGTGTTAGAATATATTTGTATTTTAGCATTAATAGTTGATGAAATTAGAATACGTAAAACCCTAGGGAAACACTAAAGAAGTGGAATTTTTTAAAGTATAAATGCTTTACTAAACAGATAAAATAGAATAATACAAGATGTATAATTTTAAATGAATAAGGTATAACAATAGGGTATAAAATAGAAAATAAAAGCAATGAATAAAAACAGTTACAAAGTGTGACTTTTAATTCAGTTATCTCAATAATCATGTTAAATGTAATGACCTGAATTAAAAATTGGATAAAAATCACTTTCTTCTGTATAAGAAACACTGTAATTATAAATCCTCAATGGGTTAAGTAAAAAAAAAAAAAAAAAAAAAAATGGCAATAAATATACCGTAACAACATGAGCCAAAGGGAAATTGGAGCATTTTCAGACAAAGAGGACTGTAAACCATGGAAGATTTTCAGATATAGCTTCAACAAAAAAGATAGACAAAAACTGATGGAAGTAATAGGTAAAACAACAAAAATTGGCATTACATTTATTATACAGACTTATAATCCCTTCTCAGTAATTAATAAATCAAGCAGGGAGAAAAATCAGTAAGAATAAAACACACCTGAATAGCATTATGAATTAACTTGATGTAATAGATATTTATAGAGTATTCCATCCATTATCTGTAGAATACATATTATTCTCTAATACACATAGTCTCTAACATTAATTACATTCCATGTGATACGATACATATTATCAAATTTAGTAAAATTAAAAAAACATGCAAACTAATTCCTAAATTGCATGGAATTAAAATGATTATCAATAAGATAGCAGAGAGATATCTAGGTATTTTGCAAATATTTAGAAATACAGCAATGTTCTTCTAAAAAACAAAAAAGAAGTCTCAAAAAATATTTAAAAAAATTTTAGACTCACAGAAAATGAAAATACAAATGAAATTTATAGGCTGCCTCTAAAGAAACGTTTAAAGGAAATTGTATAGCATTTTAATATAATTATGATTTAATTGGGTGTGTAGGTATCTAAAATCAATAATCTTAGTTTCCATCTTAGGAAGCTAAAGAAAGTTGAGCAAGTTAACCTAATACAGGCAAAAATGAGGGAATAGTAACAAATACAATAAAAATCAATTAAATTGAATACATCTCTTCCCTGTAGTAAATAAGATTTCAGTACTATTCAAAACTATAATGTTCCTTTCTTTAGGATGGTCACTTGAAACCTTAGTACAAAGGCCAAGGATGGATGGTGGCTAATGACTGTGATCCCAGTGAATCAGAAGGCTGAGACAGGAGGAGCACAAATTCAAAGTCAGACTCAGGCCAGCCCTAAGCAACTTAGCAAGACTGTCTCAAAAACAAACAAATAAACAAACAAACTGTAGCAGACTAAAAAGAGGAGACATGAACTGAAAAATTAATTCAATTTCAAATTCCAGGGTTACAATCATGGAATCATGATTTAGTGGTTCTGGTTGGTGCAGAGATAAGTGTTTTAACAAGTACTTCAAGTACATTTTATATTTTCTAAATGGTTTAGGCTGTTGTGTAGAAATGCATTGTGTATTGACCTCAGACCTGTTACCTTACCAAACTATTAATATTAAGATTTGCTATAGATATTTTGGTATTTTTTATATAAATATTTAGTCATATCATATATAAATAATGAGAACAATATTTTTACCTTTCCATTGTTTTTAGCATTTTGTTGAATTTGCTTCTTATTCTTTTGACTAGTGTCCCAGTACGATGTAGAAGTGAAGTACTGTTAGATGACATTATTACCCTGTTTCTTATTTTGAAGGAACTGTTACTAACTTTTCTCCATTTAGGATAACATTTGATTTAGCCTTTTATGTATAAGTTTTTCTTAAAACAATTATCGAGAAAATTTTAATCTAATCACACTTTTCTAAAAACTTATAATCATGAATTATGCTGACTTTCACTAAATGATTTTTTCAGCATCTATTGTGACAATTTTATATTTTCCTAATCATGGTTTGAAACCAACAAACAGATGATAATAACAAATACAAGACTAAGTCATTTAAGGAAACTGTCTAAAGAAAAAACATTTTCTAGGTGAGTTCTTATAGTTTAGGAAGATCCAAAATATCTTCTGAGTTTTAATATGAAGATTACCAGACAAGTTCAAAAATGTCCCATTCCCACAGGGAATAAACTTTATTCAAATTCAGCCTGAGACTAAGGCTGATGTGCTACACATAAAGCATTTAATAAAGGGAGTGGTCACTCTGTCTTCAAACAATAACATTGAGAGTATTTGATACTATGAGGCTTGGTATAAATAGGAAAAAGCATCATTTTAAACCTAAGCCTGGATTTGATCCCATTTAACCTTCTAGTATCCCAGTTTATGCTAACTCTATTAAATAGAAATAAATCACATTCATCTGATTCATAGAATCACTCAAATGATTAACCTCAATAATGATTATGACAGTTCTAAATGTATAACATGCAACTGTAATTTAAATAATTTGTTGTGACAGTGGAAAGAAGAAACACCGGTGAACCTTAGAAAATAGGTAAGGTGGGGCCTGTGGTAGTGGGAATAATGTGAGATGAGGGGAAGCAGAGGATGAAGGGCAGAAAGAAAATAACAACAAATTCAAGGACAGAGGTCAACCAGTCCATATTTTTCATGGTGGAATTATTGTTTCAGGAGGATAGTAGTCCTACTCTCTCCTTTCTTCACACTACTATCCCATCATTCCATAGGGACAGGTACAATGGACACCAGCCAGGATGCTTCCCAAAACACAGAAAACAAAGGCAATCCCAGCATTCAGCTTCTCAAAAATTAATTCATTGAAAACTCCTAAAAGCCATGACTTTCAATAAACTCACAGGCAGCTCAAGCAGTTTCAGTGATGGAAGTATTGTTTAGGAGATTGGCATGTAGCTTATAAGTATTAGGTGAAAGGAACAAAAAAAATCTTTATTGAAAAAAAAGGAATTAATGAAAAACTAATTAAAGTTCCATAAGAAACTTTTCCTCTCAGCTGGAACTACCACTATGCAGACCTGGGCCTAAATAATACCAACAGGCTGTCAGGAAGATACGGAAGAACTGAAGAGGGGACTTGTCAATAGAGGAAGGGATCAGGCCTCCAGGTTCAGTTCTGGGCCCTGGTAACTGTGATGAACCATACCAACTTCTGGATTAGGGGACCCAGGGAAGACATGGACTGGAACAGCTTGCTTGGTTTGTTCCATCTTAGATTCCCATCCATGATAGGTTATTCTACTCAAGTCACTTAAAAACGTGGCAGTATTTTCAGTACCCAATTTAAAATTTGCTCATAGTCTACCCCACTTTGCCTGGGAGTGCAATCAGCACACCTAGAGGCACCTGAAGGAGAACATCATTTATTCAGTCATGAATTCACTCTTGCAATACTCACATTGTGAGGCATTTGCCAGGAGCTGAAGAAAATGACACTAAATGGAAGTAGGCATGTTCTTCCCCCTGAGGAAAATTTGTCTTGATTCTGAAAAAGTCAGTTAATGAAGAAGAGCTTTGTTTTTGTTGGTCTAGTTTGTTTGTTTGTTTGTTTTTGTTTTGTAGTGCGGGTGAATCTTACCAAGGACCTCATGCATGCTAGGCAAATGGTCTACCACGGAGCTCACTGCAGTTCCAAGAAGAATTCTGATAATGGAGTCTAACTTGAATAACTCAGTGCTATAGTGGAGACTTTTCCGTGGTCAGCACCACTTTCAATCTTAGGAAACTTCTCCCTTGTTCACCTCCCACTACAGGGAATACAAGTTCACACACCTACTTTCCTAATGTCTTTGTAGGTAGGAGAGACCCGAGACCCAATTCCTAATGAAGAGGTGGAAGGACAATGTTTGGGGTCTTCTTTTAATTTCTTGATGAGAAAAAGACTTGAGAAAAAACTAACTGACACTACCTATTTCCCTCTTTCTCTGTATTGAATATAAATATAGAAATAAAGGTGAGTTAGCTATCATGCAACATTGAACAACACATAATAAACAAATGCCATCATGATCTCATCATGACAGCAGAGCAAAAAATAGAAAATGACTTTGTTTTTATTAGCAAAGCTGGTGAAACAATGCCAATGTTATTTTTTGAGAAAACCAATAGTTGCTTTTGTCATTTTTATATGCAGCTGAAAATTAGGACTATACCTCCTAACTGATGCATATCTTTTCCTATTGGCTAATTTTAAGAGGATTAACCTTTTTGAATGGATATATTCTATGTTTACATTTAAAAAGTAATTTCATTTTACCTGAAATATCAAAAATCTTTTACCAGTATAACACCATACTTACAATCAGTGACCTCACGTTAGTGAACAAAGATGCCTCACCCCCAAACTAAATATTATCATAAGTGTGTTCACATCATAGCAAATTAATGTCCTTTTTTTGTCTGCTTTCTCTATTGATGGTCTGTGGAAATTTGTAATTGGGTTTCCCATTTCTTTGGAAGGCATTGCTAGTGCGTGCCCTTATGGCACTGCCCCTAACCAGCCAACAGGTTAAATTCTGTTTAGAAGAGCAAGACAACTGGATTTTAAACAAAAGCATTTTCTTTCTTTGTGTGCAGAACAGAAAAAGAGGGGGGAAAAACTTCACCCACTATTCAGCCATGTACTTATTAGTATTAGTTCCAGACCCAGTGCTAAGTCAAGTATTTTGAGATGTTAGTCCATGAATAATAATGTCATCGAAGCACAATAATTAATAGAACAGGAGAATGCTCCCTGAAGAGGAGACACAGCTCTGCAAGAGGAGAGAAGACCTCGCCTTTCAAACACGTCTGATACGGACGCTTGAACTTTGATTTCTAAAGGTGGGGGTGAGGTAAAATGAATTACACTTCATTAGCGATGTGGAGGGAAACACAGCCTCCGGTCTCTAGAGAAGCAGCCTTTAATTGTTAAACTCCCAGCATTCTCTAGTGAATGGCAAGGCAGATTCTGTCTTGATTCTGCTAAACACAGGTAGCATTTTTTTTTCAACTATAATTTTCTTCTTCTGTCACTATTATTGCTATTATTTGTTAAATAATGCAGCTCTGTTCATATATACAACACAAGGCTTTGTGTCCAAATTATGAGCTATAAGCACAAGCCTATCTACTATCCTATATCACCAAACTTCAATTCCAATTAGGCAGTATCCCCATCACTTTACACCACTCATCCTCAATGTCTCCTCTATAAAATGGAAATACATGGTCTGATATTTTCTTATGCTTAGTGTCACAAAAAGTAGGATTCTCTTTGTGGATTTATTTTTATCTCCTTTCAGTAAAATGTGGATTTTAGCCATCCTATAGAATTTACATAAACTAAGTATTTAATTTAGGTTCATAATAATCATTATATTAGGTTCAGGTTTAGGGACAATAAAATGAAAATAATTATTTAAATCAAATAATATAAAAATAAAGCATGAAATAGAACAAGACATGAAAATTTGCATTTGGAATATATATATAATGTGAATTTGCCAAACTTTTTTGAAAGAGTGACAAATACATACCTGAATTGACACTAGAGAGGCAGAAATAGTAAAGGGTAATATCCTATTAGATGCAGAATTAACAGGTGAGGTAAGGTAGTCAGTTCATCTCTGAAAAAGAAGAACTGTGACTTCCTCATACAATATATTGTGCTGCCTCCAATACATTAAAATAAGTCAACAACATGATAAGCACCTTAAAATTGGAAGCAATAGTGAGTGTCCACAAGCATTTCATAATGAAAAAATGATGTCAAAGTAAACTACTTTGAACTGCAGAAAATATCAAGCACATAGTCTATAAAATTTGTACTTTTAAGTAATAGAATTTCTTGGTGAGCACTTGGTGGTAAATTTTATACAAATTTTATCCACAAGAAATGAAATGAATAAATTATTGTATGCTATGAAGATTTTAGATGTAAGACTAATGAATTTTAGAACAAAAAGTTTAATAGAAAAGTTGATTTGGATTTTTTACTATTTAATTTATCAAGACAGGGCTTTTGTAGTATGAGGAATGATTCCTCCAGATGATTTATTAGTGGATGGTAGTAACATTGTATTGTGCTTTTTGATGGGAACAATTAACTCAAGACTTAACACCAACTTCATGAAAAAAGTTGGTGGTGGTCTATGGAATAAAGGCTAAGATACATACAGTAGACACAATGCAGATCAAAATAATCATTATAATGATGCCGATATTTTTTGCAGGGAAGTTTCACATTTAGTCAATATCAGTTTCTAAAAATATCTCAACTCCTAGGGCTATCATTTTCTACCAACAGTTACAAGATTAAGCTTCACCCAATTCTAATTCATTCTCCATCCCTGACCTCAACCCATCTTTGCTCCTTTACAGTGCCAACCAACCATACAGCCTTTCTACTCCCATCAATAGAGCTGCTAAGCCTCCTTAAACTCTTTGCCCTTATTGGAACACAGTAAGATCTCTCATAACTTCATTCCAAGGGCTGTTCACTATAAAGTTTGTCAATACTTTTCTCTGTTAAGTTGCCCTCCATTGCTAACTTGATCTATTGTACCTGTGCTATAGTTTGGATATAAAGTGTCCTGGGTTAATGCTGTAATGTTTGGAGGGGAAGTATTGGATTGTGAGAGCTCTAATGTAATTCGTCCATCCTAGTTTGAATGAACTAACTGGTAGTAATTATAGGCAGGTAGGGTGTGACTGGGGAAGTGGGTCTCTAGGGTCATGCCTTCCCTGTAAGGGTTCATCTTGCCTGCAGTCCATTTCCCTCTTTATGTTTCCTGACAGCCATGGGTTGATCAGCCCCCTTTTCACCACATCTTTCTTCCATAATGTTCTGCTTCATCTTGCACCAAAAAAATGGAGCTGTTACACCATGGAATGATCCTTTGAAACCATGAGCCAAAATGAACTTTTCCTCCTCTAAGTTGTTCTTGTTGAGTATTTTGGCCACTGAATGAAAAGCTAACTAATAAAAACTATGACTTCCTCAGTATATCCTCTAGCATTGCCTTTTGTTCTACTAGCATTGGCTATTGGTTTTTCTAAAATTTTGGATCATAATTGTTTATACCCACTACATATCCCTCTATTTAAATTTAACATTGAATTGTTTATCTTTGAATTTTCAGAACTAAACTAATCATAAAATGATTATTGTGCCAAGTATTTTATAAAAATAAAAGCACAGATGAACGAAAGAAGGGATAAATGGAAAAAAAATAAAAGTCAGTGTGATTTTTGAAGGACTGTCAAGAATCAAGCTTCTTGTAGGAATAACATATAAGTGGGTGGGAGAGGCACTTGGGAGGAATTCAGGAGAGACTATTGAAGTCCCTAAAATCATATAGACTTCCCCCTTCACTTGAACATATGCTAGACTCTGATCAGGAGGATTGTCTCTTCCAATGAAGGATAGCATATTTCACTTATTTAAATCACTGGACACCTAATGAGTAATAAGAATTTTCACTTTAAAACCAAATCTTTTCTTATGGCAGTGTAAGAAACCTGAAGCATCACAGGCATTGGGCAGGTGGAACTACATGGGAAGTGATAACCTTCTAATGAGAATGAGTATATGTGATTGAACATAATGAAATGTTTTTAGGCACAGTCAGTAAAAAGACATTGTGGAAAATACAGTTCAATGATATGGTACAATAAAATGTCTTGGTTCCAACCATTAACTGACTTCTTTCAAAGTGAAGACATCTCCACTGGATGACTGGCCTTGAATTAGGCCATCCGTATAATGCACAGTGACATAAATTGCCATTACAAGCAAATGAACATTTACAAAGTGGGACATGGGGGAATAGTCACAAAGCTGAAAGGCTAGGCCTAGGAACTTCGTATTATGGAGATGATTTTCTAAGACACTGAGACTTTAAGAGATCATTGATACTTCCAAAAATGAATATCAATAGCAACATTGTATTTGTATGTCCTACCATTTCTTTTAAATGTATTTATATTCTCAGAAGAAACCATGCTTTCAAAATAACTAAACCATAATATTTCATATTTGGGGAGACAGAAACTTTATTATAATTTTCAATATATATACATATTATCATTTTCATTTTTAAAATTTATATTATCATGTCAGTGTCTAAAAACATCATTCCACATTTTATAACAAAATTTATTTAACCAGTGGAGAGGATGGTTTTGATGACTTTTATTTTTGTTGTAGGGACTGACCAAATAAAGCCAACCTATCCCATAAAATGGAGTTCTGTCTTTTCAATATAAATCAAAGTGGAGGTGAGACAGCAGTTTTAAAATTCCTCACAATTGTGGAATGCCTATTACATAATGATTTATTGTACTTTGTTATTTTGTATCTGAGCTCATGTCATCAAGAAAACTTGACAAGGAAAATATGTTTTTTAGATGAGGAGACCTGAGCTCTGAGAAGTTAGAAAATTAATCCAAGATCTAAAATTTGCCATGTTGATAAGCCAGCAGCCAGCATTTTATTTTGTCCATTCTGGTTTCAAACTCCATGTTCTTACCACGACTACATTCAGGACCCATGTGGTTAAGTGAAATGAAAACAGTTTTCCTTTGTGTGAGAAAAGTGGGAGATGGACACCATTCTCTTCTTCATGAAAAACATATCCCAGGACACCAAATGGAAGGCAGATGAAAAATATCAAGCCACATTTCTCTGCCCAATTCCTATTAAAATACCTGGAAGAAGCACAGATTGGCGTCCCCAAGTACACTTTTGTGCCAAGTTTCTCCTCAGCATCACCTATAGGAGACATTGTACATTTTTCTCTGTGAATCTTGGTCATAATCCCCCTCTCCAGAGTGGTAATACTATTTTATCTAATTGGCCAGGTATAACCTGCCAATCATTGAGTATAGTGCAAAAGTCCAACATTTTCTTTATTTTTTTTCCCCAAATGTTTCTATTTTATCACCAAATTGGACTACTGGCCACTGGTTGATTATTCAAGTTTTTTTATTACTGTGTATATCTTTCCAATAAATAAGCTTTGGATCTGAACAAATCGGAATCATGATTGCAATAAAAAAAAAAAAAAACTTACTTTTTTCCTCCACTTGTTTTCTGTGTGTGTAAATGAATTGAATGTGCTTTTTAACACCATGATACCCTTCCAGTTATCTTTGTAATTCCCAACTAACCAAAACCATTAATTTCTACTTTATTGATTCTGTCTGTCCTTGTATTTGGAAGTCATTGTATATTTTTCTATATACTAATGATTCATCATTTAGGATGGGCTCCCTTAACAAGGTATTATAGACTAGATGACTTAGATGACGTGTTTATTTTCTCAGTTATGGAAACCAGAAGTCTGCGAGCAGAGTGCAGCATGGTTGGGATCTGGTGAGGACTCTATTCCTGACTTGCGGATGGCTCTCGCCTTCTACTATGTCCTCACATGTGGAGATAGGGCTCCCGTGGCTCTTCCTTTTCTTTTGAATCCACCAGTGCTATGAGTTCAGAGTCTCACTCCTATAACTTCGCTAAACCTTATTTATCTACTTTGAGGTCCTGTCTCCAACACAGTCACATGAGATATTACAGCTTCAACATATGGATTTGGGTGGTTGCAGTTCCACAGTAAATATTTGCAGTTTCAGCCATGGTTATCTTTCAAGTTTTGTCAGAAGGACTTCCTTGAATCCTTCCAAAACAATCAACACTGCTTATTTGCTTAAAGAGCTATGCAATTCAGCTCAAAATAGTTTTTAAAACATTATAAAGTCCAATTAAAATGTTCACAATGGAGCTTATATTTGCAAATTCTGCCTCACATGAAATAAATATCTTTCATTGTTTGATGTTGCTAATATTCACAGTTAGACACATGGGTAGTTACTTGTTTATTTCCAGTTGGCTCTTACACTAACACCATTTTAACTTCTTGACAGGAGGATGGTAATGTCAGGAAGAGAGATTATGTTTATGTTATACCCTAACATCACCTGCCCGAACAATATAATATAAATGTGAATAAGCTGATTGACAAGAAGAATTCTTGATTAAATGATGTATGACAGTGAAGCTGAAATGTAAATTCATAAATTATTTATTTAGACTTATTTTGATATTGGGAACTGAACCCAGGGGTGCTTCACTTCTAAGTTAATTATTTACTTTGAGCCAGGATCTCATTAAGTTGCTTAGGGTCTTCAAAGTTGCTGAGTCTGGCCTGGAAACTATAATCCTCCTTCTTCACCTTCCTGAGTTGCTGGGATTCTAGATGCATGCACCATCATATCCAGCATGAACTCTCATTTTGTGAACAACATTTTATAATTCAAATAATGCTAATCTAACTAAAATATATAAAATGAAACCAAATTGTAATTCTGATAACCTTTTATAATTTGGACTCAACCAAGATGATGAAGAAAATATAGAAAATATGTCACTAAACTCCCAATGGCTACAAAGAACTATTCAGTGGGGATAAGAGAAGAAATCTGTCTTTCAAGCATCACAAAATATTAAGCAGTCAAGTAGACCAGGCAAATATAAGACAGATAGCATTCAACACCAGTTCTTATTCATATTTAAAGGGCAACTGGGTTGAAGCTAAGATCTCTGGCTCTAAGATAAAGGATTTCAATTTTTAGAAAGTGTTCTGCAAAGAAATTAAAAAGGAAGAAGATAATGTTATCAAAAGAGATTCTGGCATCTTTGTTGGACCCTAAAGACAAAGTCTCTAAATCTCTATTGTGTTCTGTACTACTGTGGATTTTGATTTAGAATGACCAGATCACTAGATCTATGCCCTCAGAAAGCAGCAGGGCCAGGTCTGTGTTAGAAAGGGAGGGAGTGAGCTTATTAAAGCAGAAGGTGACAGAAATCTCTGAGAGATTTCTGTTGTCACATAGGTGAAATGATTAACCCTCCAACCCAGACTCAAATATTCTACTTTTTTTTCCTAGCATAGTACCCAGCAGGTGGGAGACACACTCTGAAAGTCCTCACAATGCCAGCTAAGATGAAGAGGAACCTGAGTTTTTAAAATGCTGCTCAATTATATGGACTCATGAGTTTCACAGTTGAGTAGGCAAATAGATTTACTTACAATTTTAAGATTAAAATAAACCACTACCCTAGGTCCTTTAGTGACTTGGAGTCTTTGACAATGCCATTTAGTTGACAATCTTCTAAGGAAAATGTAAATGTGTAATGATTCCTACATCAAGAGGCAAAGCTGTCTAACCAGCATGTTTTTTGCAAGTACTTATTTGTGATTCTTCCTGGCCCTGTTTAACAGCACCAGGGACAATAGGTAGGAGCAACTCACACTGGCTATTTATAGCCACAGGTGGAGCTCTGAATTGGCAAAGGTGCTGCTACTAGTCCCTTGCAAAAGGATTGAGAGACCAGACCATTGTGCTCATGGGAAATAGTAAGGAAATTGTTCTGAGCCATAAGTATACCCAGGAATGAAGGTTAAATTTGGCTAACATTTGGAGACTGGCCTGATCATTCATAAATGTGTGTCCACAGATGATGGAACATAAGGGTGGGGTGTGATTTTGTTCTGTACATAGGATTAATCTGGCCTAGAAAGCATTTCATGCTGAGGTTGAAGCACAAGAGTTACAGTAGAACCTTGCTAGTATAAAGGACATTTTAAGACTTTCAGTGAGGATTCAGAATTCAACTTTGATTGAAAATGACCAGGTTTTGAAAAGAAGACTATCATCATCAGCATGTATTCACAGGAAGGACTGGTTAACTTTGCCTGAGAGCAGATGGAGAATAAAGTGAACGAGTTGGAGCACAGATTTTGAAGTTGGACTTGCCTTCATTGTAACCTCAATCTGACCTCTTTGCTGTGAGATCCTGGAAAAGTTATTTAATCTTTGCACATGTAAGTTTCTCATATGTAACATAACACTAATAGTAGTCTCTATGTCTTTTTAGGATAGAGATGGAGAAAGGTCATACAGCTATTGCTTCAGGATCTCTCATTTTCTCCACTATCCCTAGAAAAATGTTTAGCGAATTTGTATCCATAATTTTCTGCCTTCTTAAAAAGGGTTTCCCAATTTTTATAAACCTCAAGCCCCACAACATGTACGTCCAACCCTATGTTTACAGGCTATTCAGCATAGTGAATTCACCCAGAAAGTAATAATCATATTAAAATTATAGACCCTTTATTATTTTTATCCTCTCCTTATGAAATCCCTGGTAGTTACTAGAAATAGATCGCCTTGCCAAATTCTTTGTGTCTCTGGAAAATCATGTAACTATTTCTTTGTGAGATAAATATAAATTTATTTATTCTCTAGTATTTTTCAAATAAATTAAAAATGCAGTCTTGAAAAAATGATAAATGTATTATCAGTAGATTTATAAATTAAGTCTTTTAAGACTATAAATTACTATCTTCTTAGAGGTAAGAATAGTAAGGAAGTTATTGCTTATCCGGTTAAGCAGTGGTCAAGAGAAGTACCAGGCAGGAGATTGTTAAATCAGTGGACTAGGTAGTTGTGTTTGGGGTGGGGAAAGGGGAGTCACTTTAGGGAGGCAGGCAGACAATAATGACCCCTGGGTTTCTAGTTCAAATCTTTGGGCTGAGATCTAACAACCTGAATTTGAACAACCCTCCCAGAGGTGATTTCTTGCACTCTGTAGAATGAAACCATGGAGATACAGGCATGGTCCTAATCAATTCAATTGTCTGTGCAGAGTTCAGGAGAACTTGGAGATATGACCTGGTTGTTGGATGAAAACAAGTAGACAAAGCAGCAGGAATAAATCTAAAATAAAATGAAGTCATGAAAGCAAAGAGATGAAAGTCAAACAAAGTGCCTAGTTTGAAAAAATGACCAGTGGATTCAGGGGTCAGAATTCATACACTGAAAAGATGCCCCTTATTTGTGCACCCTGAAAAGCACTGTTGATCACAGGAGGAAACTTGCCATTAAAGTTCAAGTCAGACTGTGATGGGCTGATAAGACATGGTGATCAGACATTTAAAAGTGCATGGGCCAGGGCTTGGAATGTAGCTCAGTGGTACAGCACTTGCCTAACTTGTGCAAGGGCCTGGATTTAATCCCCAGTACTGAAAAAACAGGAAGGAAGGAAGGAAGGAAGGAAGGATGGAAGGAAGGAAGGAAGGAAGGAAGAACCATCCTACAAGGAAGTAAGAATAAGATAATGAGAGAAGAACTAATTTAAGAGAGAGGATATTTCTTTTTACAATTAGAATAATCCTCATGTATTAATGTTTCCAGAGACGAAATTGAGGAGAAAAGCATTAAGACTTTAGCAAAGATTATTGTGATTTAACAAAAAAAAAAAGTAAGACAGGAGAAATTCAGAAAGTATGCCTAATAAATTGGAGTCCAATTTATTGTAGGCAGAGACACAAAAAAAATTGTAAGTTATTTACATAAACACCACACACATACATATGATACTGCCCGTTATCAGTGACGAGTTCTGCTTCCTCAAATGTTGAAGTATAACACCATAGAAGCACACCAAGACAAGCATCTGAAGCAGGTTTTATTTAAAGGTAGTAACACAGACTTCTCCCTCCCGGTGGGCCATGGCTGGTATTCTGGTATCCCAAGAAGAGAGAGCACCTTTCCCTTTTTATAAATTAAAGTTTCCTTTGTTCTCCTACTCTCTAACCCCTTATCTCTCTCCTTCTGGTCTATGTGACTAGGCCCAGGAGATGCTGGTGAGATGGCAAAAAGGTGAAAAGCAGATGGGCAAAGGGAAGGGACAAATGGAGTGATTCAGGCAGGTGGGGCCCAAGGGGCATTAATTAGCAATGCCCTGTCTGCAGGCTTTTGGGAGGAGGCAGGTAAGCTTGGTGATCAAAGGGCTCTGGAGACATTGACATTCCAATCTCCCAGGGGCAGTCTCCAACTTCCAGGATCCAAACTGGCCCCCATTTCCTCGATTAGACTAGATCACCTATAATTCTGGGTTCACATATATGAGCAGGTGTTGAGAAGAGGTATGCTATAGTTTGATTCTGGTTTACCCCCCTTTTATTAAAGGTTTGATCCTCAGCTTGGTGCTACTGGGAAATGGTGGAACCAATTGGAAGACAGTTAGATCACTGGGTTCATGTCCTTGAAGTGGTGGGTATTTGGACACCCACAACTTTCCACTTTTTCTCTCTCTCCTTTTCTTTTTCTTTCCTTTTTTTTTTTTTTTTTTTTTTTTTTTGAGAGGAGAGTAGTTTCCAGCCACCATGAGGTGAACAGTTGTTCCATCAAACATTACCTGTTGTATGCAGGCCCAAGACAACAGTACCAACAAACCATGGACCAAAATCTTTGAAAGCATAAGCCAAAGATCAAATTTATCTTTTAAAATTGATCTACATTGGTATTTTGTTATAGTAATGGAAAATCTGACAAACACAGGGTGCTAGGATTAAAAGGTTAAAAAAAAAAAGCATAGTCCATGCCATCAACAAGATCCAATCAACTTATGCATAGTTTCATCATTTCCATTTCTTCTATATCCTGAAAAAGATATAAAAAAATATGTATAAGCTACTACATTGAAAAATTATGTAGTATTATTGGATTAATGCTTTTTTGTGTGTGTGGTGCTAGCAATTGAACCCAGGGCCTTGTGCATGAGAGGTGAGCACTCTACCAACGGAGTTATACCCCCAGCCCAATGTAGTATTATTTAAGGAGTCCCTGGAATATTTATCGCTCTCAGTATGTCCAAACTACCCATCAAATTGTAAAGTGAAAACCCTTCAAAATTTAAATAATTTCGGGGAATGCATACTAAGAAATTGAAGCCACATACTACTTTGCTGAGCAATTTCCATTTATGCTTCTCTCTCTCCTCTTTCTTTTTTATTGTAGCCTAAATCATTAGGCTACTGTAGGATGATGAAGGTGGGTGTAAATTACCAAGATGCAGGTTTGTATTTTTAGCTTCTTAAGTTCATGAAATCTTTGCTTAGAAGTGCTGCTCTGCAGGCAAAGGGCAGGAGTTTTTTCCCATCTGCGGTGCCCCTTTATTCAAGTCTTACATTCACAGCCCCATCGGTCCCAGGTGCCATCCATCTTCAGCCAGAAAGATTGCTTTATTACCACATTCATCAATTTGTACTCTGGACTTGAGTTAGAAGTGACTTGGAAAGACAAAACTGTTACCTTAGTAATTGGATATGAAAGTCTTATTAGGATCCACTTTCACTAATCTGATATGAAAGTCACTAATGTGATATGACTTTAACACTGTATAAGCAACAATAAATTCTGATATGATATGAATATTAATACAATGCAATGGGATACTGCTAATATGTTAATGTGGTGAGATATTACTAACAAGATATGAGGATCTTGATTGAAAAAATTAATATTACCTCACCATAATTCTCTGAAACTGCAGTCACCATGTTCCAAGATAGCTTTTGTCTAGATTTTAGGAATAAATTCTTTGCTTTTTGAGTGAGTCAGAGACCAAATAAAAGTCTGGATTATTTGGATGTTCCAAGTTAAGAAATATTTATAAATATGGTAAACAATTGCTGCTTGCATTGTTCTTATCCCAGCTGTGCACATCTGTTGATTAGGTTATATGAATTATGCAAGTTAGCAGTAGCTCAGACATCAGTATGACTTACCTATACTCTGGGAAGAAAGATAAGGAAGATTAGGGAGGCATGGACTCTAACCATCCCTGTAAGCAAGCAAATAGTCATTCATCCAAATGTTTCATTGTGTTGTTCTTCCATTTTCAAACTTTTTGTTTTCCCTCCCCAAAAGGTGTGATTCTATGTTAAATCTATTATACCACTCCTATTCCCAAGGTGATCAGAAGCCAGTGAGTGAGCATTTCATCATAAACCAGGCAATGGTAATGACCTTCATTTTGCTCTACACTTTCACAGGTTTTGTGCTTTAATTTTGTTATTAGTAATATGTCTCTGAACTCATTATTTATGATGAATGTCAAGATACCAGGGCTGAAAATAATTGGTATAGATATCCAGGGACTGGCTATCTCCACTGTTCAACTAAGTCTTTTGGAATTGGCAAATTTAGCCATAGATATTACCTTGAAACATTCATTAAATTAAGAAAAAATGTTAGTATAGCCAATTGCAAATGTATAAATAATGACATAAGGGCTCCCTTTTTATAATGCCAAACAGCTAAAAAATATCACTAATTACAATTTGTATAAGAATTCAAGTTCTCAGGAAGCTGACACCAATCATCCCTATTTTACATTTTGTAACACAACCACACACCTTCTCTTGCTGGCATGACTAGAATACTTATGCCTTAAAACTTTATTGCATCAGCTAAAAATTAAATAGTGAGATTTTGCTGCATACAAAACACTACATTAAGCATTTTAGAGGATTAAAAATGTGAACAAATTATTGTACCTAAATCCAAGAACTTTGCAGTCACACAGGAGAGATTAAAATGTTATGTAAATTAAAATACAAAATGAAAGTGTTGATTGTGATTTGAAAAAAGGGAGGTTTGTACTGCTTTAGTTTAAGTGACAGATAAAGTCTAAGGAATCACATTTCAGAAGTAGAAACTTATAAGGAGAAAGAGCTCAAATAAAAGCAAAGGTACTAAGAAAGCTTTGAATGAATTTACAGAAAAATAACCTTATTTACCCAAACACAGAAGTCTAGAGAGAGTGGTGTGTCAGATTATATATGCAATCCAGAACCCTTTTACACAGATATCGATATGGACTGAATAATCAGAGCTCAGCTTCTACCCAGCTTCAAGGCTAAATTTTGGGACTCTTTTAGTGATGATAGTGATCTATGGAGGAAATATTGACCCTATCTCATTCCCACCCCCCTCATCCCTGCCCACAACTTACTCAGGTGAGTAGCAACCGTTCGTGTGTTTACTTGACTCAGTAGCTGGATTGAATTATCATTTGTATCATTTGTAAGTAAAAGGACAGATGCTGAAACTATCATCCCAATAATCTGATGTGGATAAAATTCCCAGGGTGTGGATTACTGCAGGAATGAATCAATAGAGAGAAAACAGCTGGTTCTTTCTTAGGCCTCTCCATTGCTGCTATGCATGCACACAAGAAGAGAGGAAGGAAGAGGCAGTTGGGGGAGAGGTAACTTATGGGGGTAGCAGGGTAGAAGAAATTATTGTTCCTTTTATATAATAGGTAGGAATTAAGCAGGTATATGCATTAAAAAAATGGCAGTCAAAATGATTGGGTATATAGATTCAAAAGAGAGTTTAATAAGCCAAAATGCCATGTCTACAAACCCTCATGGTCCCAGTGATGGCTACACCTCTGCACTTTGCCCCAGCCGGGCCCACTAACTGCAGCACAGAGGTACTTAGTAAAATCTCTAAGTGTTTCTCAAATCAGGTTCTTCTGTGACCATTGCACTGCAGGAAATTGATTCACTCCCATACCTTGGTTCTCTCACGTGTTTTTGTAAAACCCAAACAGATCTTCACCACAAAATCCATTTTAGCAGAAACCATAATTTATAATGTAAACTGAGCCAAATGTAAAGAGCAAGTCTGTCCTTCCTAACTTTTATTTGTCTTTGATAGTGTTTTTATAAAGCAAACCCAAACAATTGTATGTAAATTCATTTTTGTATACTTCAGACAACAACATAAAGAATGATTTATCTCAAATCTGAATAAGATGGGAAGCAGAGTAAGAGTCATAGACACTTAAATCTAAAGCAGAAGAAAGCATAGTTGTATTTTGCTAAAGTTCTAGTTCAACTCTCTCAAAATCCAATGTGGAAATTGAGGTCTAGATAATACCAGGACTGTGATTAATTTATCTGGCTACACCAAGTTCTAAAAAATAAAGTTTTCCCTTTACTTTCTGGAAGAAAGAAGAAAAGACATTGAATTAAATAAGTAACAAATATTTCTTTAGTATTTCAAATCATTATTTCTGAGTAGTCTATAAATCTACTATAACTAACATAACCTTCCAGAGAATGTAGCTTCAAAACAAAATTGTATAGAAAATTTGCCTATTGCTCAACATAAAAATAAAATGAGATAGTGTCAAATGTCAAATGTTTATGATCTTGTAATAACTGTGAGATATTGCACTAGAAAAAAAATGCAGCAGTCAAGCTAAAACTGTAGAACCTATTCAGAATAAATTATTAGTGCCTAATTAGATGCTATTAGGGTCCCTGATTTATACATCTGACAACCAAGGACCAACTGATGAAGCAACGTGCAAATTCTGGATATACTGGGTGGAGACGCTGGAATTGGGAGTCAGAATCTTAGACTCTCAGAGCTTATATTTTAAACAGTGTCACACAGCCTTCAAGAATTGGTTTTCATCGATTGAATAAAAAATATTTGCACTAAGCATGGTGGTACACACCTGTAATGCCAGCAACTCAGGAGAGTGAGGCAGGAGAATCCCAAGTTTGAAATCGACCTCAGAACTTAGCAAGGCCCTAAGCAACTTAGCAAGATTCTGCTTCAAAAAAATATTTAAAAAACTAAACAATTAAAAATAAAATAGGTCAGTCACATAACTGAAGAATCATGCTAACTGGGCATTTCCTTTACCAATAAGTTTGCTACAGGAGAACACAGGTGATCAAAGAGGCACAACCATGCCTGATCCCAAGGGGGTGAAATGCTTTTTTTTTTTTTTTTTTTAGTTATAAACAGGGCAAACAAGTCATCAAAGTCCTGGATTCATTGGCAGGACATGAGCAATGTCTTTAAGGTCTCCATCTGTGAAATAGAGTAATCAAAGCTACTGCATATAAAGATTAAGTGAGATATAATTCTTGAAAGCACCTTACACATTGTCTCTTTAAGGCTGTACCCAGAGATCTTGCTTAAATTCTTGCTCTCACAGGGTTTTTTGTTTTTATGTGAAGATTACATTCCACTTGTTGGATATGTGTAAAGGCCAAAGGTACTTAAAGCCACCAAAATCTGAGAATAATATGGGAGTGAGTATGATGAGCATGTGTGAAGCTGGCATCTCTTGGGCACAGCCTTGGAAAGTCACTTGGCAGGAAGAACTGCAAGTTTTACACTTAGAGAAGCCAAGAAGAAAATAGACACGGAAGCAAAGAAGTCATTGTTACATGTGACTGTATGAGAGGAAGATGAAAGCCGAGACCACAGGAAATGCAGCAGGCAGGAGTTTGTTAAATAAGAAAAGTAACTAATTTTAGTTAGAAACTTTCTTTGGCTGCAACTATGATCCTCCAAAACTAGTTGTTGATTCAAAGTCAAACGTCTGTAGTGTTAAAATTATTCATGATATGAAAAAAAAAAAATCACCCAAGTCTCCTGTCTATATAAATATGTATGGAGGGATGGAGACTGTTTGTGTGCACAATAGGATGGCAATAGCTACAGCGTTTCTCCTAGAGATGGCCCATCACCACCCACGGCTAAGGCATTTTGTAATAATATGATGGATGAAAAGTATCAGCGCCAAAATCCCTTCTCACTCTTCAGAGATGTTTTAGATACTGAAGTGCAGAAGGGAGCAGACTTTAAAATGTTCATATCACACGCCCTTCCATTTAGGCCTTTCCTTTCTTATGGAAAGTGCTAATAAAAAAAAAAAAAAAAAAAAAAAAAAAGGGGGTCTCTAGAAGGCAGGAAGTACTGAGGGGTCTGCAAATAATCATGTGAGTCTGTTGAAAAGATTGGAGGGAACACTGAGGCACATAGCTTTAATTATCAGAGGAACTGTCAGCTATGATAATTAACATGTTTTTTAAACAAAAAGTATAATGAGAACTCCCCAAACCTCCCCAAAAAATAGCAATAACAGAATAAGAGTATATACTGTCTCAGCACAGGAACTTTCTAACTCTTCAAAACTGGGAGCAGGTATTATGGGAATGTTGAATCCCATGTGACTTGCAGTGTTCAAATGGCTCCTGCATCTAGTCTCCTGACAGAAACTCTAGAATGGTCCTTGCCTCATGTAGGGAAACCTGTGTTCCAGCACTTTCCAATGTAACTGTGCAGAACTCCTGTGGGGGTCATGCACACCAGTCATTCTGAAGGTCATTTGGCATGACAGGAAAGACATAGCAAAGTCGGTCACTTTGCAAACCTTGTAGTGGTATGCAAAAAATAGCATGAGTTTTAAGACTCAAAATAAAATCTACACTTTTAATTTTAATGAAACAAAATGATACAAGACCAACTATCTATCTCAGACATTTTTTGTTTCTCCATTCCCCAAAGGCAGTCACTAAAATACCTTCCTTCCTCTCTCCTTTCCCTCCCTCCCTCCCTCTTTCTTTCTCTTTGTTTTTCATTGCTACTCTATCTACTCCTATCTAATCTATCTTTTTGTGTGTTTCTCTGTTTTATTCATATATATATTTCCATAAAGAATATATAGCATTGTTTTGTTTCCTTATATCTATCTATCTCTATCTATCTATCTATCTATCTATCTATCTATGTGTAGAGAGAGAGAGATGGATGGATAAATAGATAGTATAAAGAAGATATGCTACAGGTTTACCCTTAAAACTTTCAATTTATTTTCACATATTTGCATTTGAATCCATATGAGTAGCATTAAATTTTTCAGTATAGAAAGTCAATTTTCATTTCCCAATGATTGAATTGTTCATAATTTATCTCCTGCTGACTTATAATGCTTTTTTTTCTCATATAACAAGCTTCCATTGTATAAGTGGTTATACCTTGGCACTCCTTGTTTTGTTCTACAGTATAATAGTCTACCACACTCTTTTAATAACTGTTGCTTTGCAACCAGTCTTGGGTGAATCAAAGATTTCTTTTTAATTTTTCAAAATATTCTTGGTTGTACTTGGTGTTATCCATTTTCACATGAACTGCGTGTTCAGTTTCTCAGATTCTTTTGGAAAAAAAATTAGTCTTTTAATGGAAAAATGTGCTACCTATGAATTAATCTAGAGATAATTTTCATTTTTGTCATATTGATATTTTCCATTTATGGACCTGTTTTACCTCTCCAGTGATTTTGATAGTATTAAATATTCTTCAGTAACTTTTTAAAATTATCTTTGTGAATTATTTATCTCTTGTTAGATTTATTTCTAGGTTCTTAATAGATGTATTTATAAAATTATTATCTCTTTGGAAATTAATGTATCTACTTATTATTTTTTCTATGTTCATAATTTCAGTTTTAAAGATTGTGTTGAATTCTTCTATTAATTATAATGGCTTGTTTTTTTTTTATTATCTATTCCATGCCAATATTTACAGGATCTGTAAATATGAAGGTTATTTTATCCTCAAACTATTTATCATGTTTTTCTTTACTTTTAGCTCTTTTTCTTTTAGTTTTTTAACTGACCAATTCTTCTATTCAAATGGAATAACTCATTACATTTAATTCATTTCCATAAGTTTAAAATTGCTTCATATGAATCACCTTTTTATTAATAAGTTATTTATAGTCTGATGACCTGAAGTACCTTAGAGAATTATGTTTAAAACCTTCAACTCTAGTTTAGATTTGTGCATTTTCCCTTTGAATTCTGTCAATTTTTTTCAAGGGTTTGTTTTTCAATGTAATAATGTATTCATTTTGACTTACACATTTTAGAATTACATTGATTTCTTTAATGTATCAATTTTTTCTCTTACAGTGTATATTGCTTTATATTAAAAATTATTCTACATTCTTTTTAGCTTGTATTTTAAGTATCTATCATTTTACTTTTAAACTTCTATTTGACACTTTATGTTTTACGTTTACTCAACAAGTGTAAAGATTATTTTTTCCTTGGGTTGCAGCATGCAGGTGCAAGTTCTATTTTAGAGAATCTCAATATTTGTCCTTAGTTCAGTTAGATGTTATTGTAGCTCCTCTTTAAGTAGACTAAAATCCAAGGCCTGAGCCCTTTCTGGCCCCATTATCTCTTCTGTTTATACTTTGTTTAGGAAGGTTTTTTGTTTTTGTTTTTTAACAAACTCAAGCCTTTTAAAAATATTTTTCAGTCATTTACTATTTCATTTCATTTAGCATGCACCTAGTAGTAACATGTTAGTACTATTTTATCCTTCAATTTGCCAGAAACAGATCATTCCAGATCCCATTCTATTTTGAAATCACTCCCAGATTCCAAAATTTTACTTACCATCTATGAGATTTATTGCTATGAGTCATCAGGTCACTGAAGAACTATTAAAGTTGGAGATTATTTTATCTTGTTGTACTTTTATGTTCAAGTTTATTTTCTTGTACATACTTTGATATTAAGAGGTGAAGATGACATTATCTTTCCTATTTGATGCATAGAAATATGGTAACTTAAAGAGGTAGAGTGACAACATTCCAAAGAAAAACCTATCTTCTCATCTTTAGTCACAGTTCTTGTTGCTCTGCAGCACTGCTAATTTTATGTTTGAGTCATGAGTGTATCTTTCCCAATCCCCTTTGCCAAGGTGAAATGGTAGATGGAATTGGGAAGCTGAAGAAGTATCATGGTCCAGCGGAATGGCCCTTTGACTTAGAAGTCTCTCTCATTTAGATTTAATTGAGGTGATTTTATGTTCAGCAATTTGGTAGATTGTTGAGAATGCTTAGTTGTAGTAGAAAAATAGGGATAAAATTAAGTTTCATATTAAGAAAATCTAAAACCCAACAGTATAACCCTTTCCTAGTTATTACCAAGTGTTAGAAAATTTGTCCTATGGAAACAAAAAATAATATTCATCACTGACAGCACACTTTTAATTTTTTAAAATATTTTTATTTGAATTATTTTATGTAATAATATAAATATTCTTGTCCAGGGTAAGTGAAAATGAGTCACAATTCTTCCTCACATGTTCTTTGAGTCCTTGGTCTGTTCAGGATCTTAGCTAAACACTGAGGGACATCTGAAGAAGAATCAAGGCTGGTTCCTGCCATCCAGATTTTAAAACCCATCAATGTAAGTTAAATTGTAGATACAGCTTATGTAAACAAATTATTACTTAAGCTTATAGTTTAAAAATATGCTTTAGGATATGTGAAGATAAAATGTCATAAAAGTTCAATGAAAGGAAACAGTAATGCTATCCATGTGGCAATGAGAAACTTTATATGAGAGTTTATAATTGTACAATTATTCTCTTTCCTTAAGTGATGAGTCAATTGAAGATGTCCTGATATTAAATGTGTTACCCAAGGATACAGAGAACACTAGCGATAGCTTGGACAAAATCTAAGGTCTTCTGAATTCTAATTTAGTACATCTACTGAGATTTTCAAAATATACAAGAAAAGAATAAAGTATATAAATATTTAAAGAATATCTAAGGAAACATGTATATTTAATTCCAGATTATATGGTTTAGTCATTATACTTCTGAGTTTTCAACCCAGGCAGAAAAAGCATCTTACAATATCTTTTGCTATAGAACAAGGATAGAATTCTTAGACAGACTTCACTGAAATCACACCCTAGTGAAGACAGCTTAGCAACCTGTCTCCACCTTAACCATGAAATGAAGAGGGTAGTGTCCCTACCTTGGATGGCCAATGTGCTGGAGCCTCAGGCACTGACTATGGAACTCTTATTGAGTGCATTTCTTCCCAGCTTTACCTGGAGAACTGTTACAGTGAAATCATCCCTGGTGGGAGGAGTCACCAAGGAAATCAACCAAAACTGCAATTAAATAATTTTTGCCTGTTGTTTTGTAAAAGAAATATTGTTAAAATTTATCAGCATATGACCTGGCTTCTTGAATAGAAGATAAAATCTAATCAAGTCACCTTTCAAGACCAGCAGGATTATAGTCTGAAGATCAATCTTCTCACCACTGTGGTGCTGTGATGGACCAAACCTCTGGCATAATCAAAAGTAGCAAACAAACACCATCAGAGGTTTTCCCATACCCAGCCAGGGCGAAAATGTAATTAGTAAAAAATGCTAGGCGAGAGCATTGTGTGACCAGAACTATTCAATCAGAAAGTGCTGATTGAACATATATAAGCACAATCAAAGCCTTTATTTAAATAGGGGTTACAGTCCTAATAAAACACAAAGGGAAGTAGGGGCATAGGCCTCCTCGACAGGTAATGAAAGAAAAAATTAAACTCATCCAATTACATCTGGGGAAAAATCCATTACCTATAACAGAGAGAGGACTGCCCCAGGAAAATTCAGATGCAAAACTAATAATGAAGGCACACTGTCCTTTCAACAGATTCTAAATGAGCTCTAATTTTCTTATATCCACCATTCCCAAACTATATAAATTTCAACTAAGCAGAAAAAAAGTGACATGCTAGCACAATTGTTATTCCAAACAGGCCCAGCTGCTTGCTCACCTTAATTAGACCTAATCCCAAAAGGGAGCCAATCTTTCCTTATTTTCTTCTATGAGCTCACCTGATTTTCCTCAACTTTCCTTTTCTAATAGATTTTGCTGTAACCTTTCAGCAACTGTCATTTTAGATACTCTCCCAGGAATCACAACTGCTCTGGTTCCTCCGCCAAACAGAACTTGAGCCCATGAGTCACAGGGAGAGAGAAAGCTGGGGTGCTGATCTGAAAGTGGGAGGTCTGCAGGAAAAAAGTTGAACTTTGTCAACTTCCTTTGAATTCCTGGATATAGAATGTGGGCAAATGTACCTGTGTGTGTGTGTGTGTGTGTGTGTGTGTGTGTGTGTTGTTATTTGAATTTCTAGAATGACAGATCCTGGAGGGGCATTGGAAATCATCTCCTACTGCCTTCAATTGAATGACCTTTGGAATGCCTTTAAAATAAAATTGTGAAAAATAAATTTTAAAGGCTAAATTTTATTAGAGAACTGAGATGGTCACACAAATTGCAAATGTACTTAACCCCTCTAAATGTCTGTATCCTGCGGGCTGATGCTGTTGGTGATGTCCAGTGTCATTGGGCATTAAACTCCAAGAGAACCTAAAATGTCTCCTAAAACTGTTTTATATCTCTAATGTGATCACCACAAGCTAGAAGTGTTTCATAGATGTTTGTAAGAATAACTTGCTTTCAAGTTATAGGACAAAGCCTCATTGGATATTAAACTTGGAAGAGACTCTAGTAACTCAAAAAGGAATTTATTCCCAGTCTCTAGGCTACAAATTAACTCAGTAAACATTTATCTAACAAAAGATAAACCCAGTAATGCATTTGACACTACGCACTATGTATAAATACAAAACATGAGCTGTATTTTCTAAAACAAGAGATATTTTAAGAGAAGAGGTGGGACTAAATTTATGCACACAAAACAAAGAGGAGATTAGATAACATCCAGTTTATCGTTGGATAAGTGGTTGAGAAATACTGATGCACAGGAGCTCAGAGGGGGAGGTACCTGCCTGCTGGAATGACTACAGAATTCTTCATGGAGAAGGTAAAGTTTAAGCAAAACTTTGAAAGTTGAGAATATTTAAAAAGCATTTGAAAAAATAGATAGGCAGAGCACTCTAATCTTGCAAGTATATATAAGCATTGTTGTGTTCCAGAGGGGCAAAAGAACTTAACAAAGCCTTTTCTGACCATGCAGTCCACGCTGATCTCTCAACTAAATGCTGATAGTACTTATTGCTCATCTGATTTATATTCCTATATTGCTATTCAAATCTTGGATCTTTATTCAACATTTCATGCATATATATCATGTCTTCCCAAATAGCAGCAAACTCCTGAGGGCAAGAGCAGCATATAATATTCTTTATGTTCCCACAAATGCATTATGCATTCCCCATATCCCTCAATGCATTAAGTAAGTAGAAATATAAATATAAGCTCCATGATTAAAGGATGAACACAAGGAGATGAAGAAAAGCAAAGAAGAGAAAATGCAGAGGAGAAGTGGAAAGGAAGAAAAGAAGGCAGCTGCCCACATGAATGACATGTAATCAGAACATTCAGCTCAGGTGCTTACTTCTCCCTCCAGAGACGCCTTCACTTGTCCTCATCAGGCAGTTTGGCAATAATCTTAGCCATAACCTAATAGGCCATCAGTTTGGTTGGAAAACATCTGTTTTGAAAGAAAAACCTAACAATTCATATTCAAATAATTATGCATTAAATGGAAAAGGTAAAATTTAAAACTAAATTTTCCCATAAGATTCACCACCCTCCACCTCCATGAATCTTCAGAGTTCCTATATTTGATGTCTCTGCTAAATTTGAGGAACATCTTTATTAAGAAAAACAAAGAAGCTCAACCAGATGCCTCCCAGATAGCTATTTTCACAAAAGCAGAGTCACATTTGGGTGAACATTTCCATTCCAGTTCCATTAACAAAGATTCTTCAAAAACACGACCACATGTTCCTCATTTTCATGTCTTTTATTTTTCTTTTTCCCTCTTCTAGTCTCTGTTCTTAGTGTGCACAAATCACATGCCATCAGTGTCACCTCTACCAAGGCAGAACTTCAGTTTGGGCAAGTGTAACTATTCCCAGAGTTAAGTCGCCAGACAGGCATTCGCTCAAATTAGCTTTGAAAAAAAGTTGTCACATCTGTGTATGTGGGATGACTTTGGAGTGTAGAATAGCAGAGAAATGTATTCTTTCAAAAATCTGCCACTGCAAATTCCTGCCTCCCATTCTTGTATGTTTGCAGAAAGAAAGAAAGAAAGAAAGAAAGAAAGAAAGAAAGAAAGAAAGAAAAGAAAAGAAAAGAAAAATAGTGTGTGCCAATATGGGGGTGGAAAGAGCAGTTGATAAAAAAGAGAGAAGCAGGCAGATAGAAAGAGAGAGATTGATGTTTCCCTAAGATTCATCAGGAAAGATGTCCCACCATTTAACAAATAACAGAATATTCCTCTCTGCCCCAGAACAGGCTTGAGAAGGCTGAGCAGCTTTCTGGAAGGAGCCTCCTGTTCTCCCTCTGGAGAAAAGAGAGGTTGGAACAACAGTGAGACATTTAAGTACCTGCATGATTGTGGCAACTACAGCTTCCTGGTTCAAACCAGCAAATGAACATCCAGGATCCAATCAGTTCTACCATTTCCAGGATCTTCACAAAGGCATGACAAAGTACTGATAATTCGTTTTTTCCCTTACATAATCAAGAAGGTAGTGCAAATATCAATGAACAAGAACATCATCAAAGCCAAGCACAGTGGCTCATGCTTGTAATCCCAGCAGTTCAGGAGGCTAAGGAAGGAGGATGACAAGCTTAAAGCCAGCCTCAGCAACTTAGTGAGGCCCTAAGCAACTTAGCGAGACCCTGTCTTAAAATAAGAAAGCGATCAGGATGGTGCTTAGTGGTTAAGCACCCCTGTGTTCAATTCCCAGTACCCCCCCCAAAAAATAAAGACCATCATGGATGCTAATAAATGTCACAGTATCTCCCCAGAATTCCTTTGGCTTGCCTATGGAAAAGATAAATTGATGATCCTGTGCTCATGCAATGATCAAAGTTATAATCCTGGTACATGAATACATAGTCTAGTTGGAGAGATCAAATACACATGAAGGAATAAGCACATATAACAAAACAAGCATAGCATATACTAAATTATCAAACCCTGGTGGATAATATCACAATCGTCTCCCACAGAGGTTTATCACATTCCCTGTTCTCTAATACCAATGCTAAAACAAGAAGAAACAGACATTGCTCTCTGAAGATTTTTAGGCAGTTTCATAGTTCTGCTTTGAATTTTTAAGAAGACAAGGCTTATATAAATTTCACAGGAAGAATTGTTTATTCAATAATCATTAAATGAGTAGCTTTTATGTGCAGGGCTCTGAACCAAATCTTTGGGGAGTACACACAGATTGCAGGAGATTAATTCTTCAAGAAGCTGAGCAAGTGAAAAGTTATGAAAAAAGTATCACTTTGCTCATTCTCTCTCTTCACTACTGGGCAGAAATGGTAAGTGTTATCTCAGAGGAAACCCGGGCAGGAAGGTTGGCACAGATTCTTGTCCCTCCTCACTATATACAACTATCAAAAGAGCAGCACAATGCTTCTTGCAATTCTAGAAGAGAATTACACAAGCAGTCTTGAAAAGACCTCTCTTGATGAAAAGTCCAGTTCTTCTGTCTGTTTTCCTATTGTTTCCTTAAAAAAAAATTGGAGCCAAGCATGGACTTTATCACCTCTTTGCTTTTCATTTCCATAAACTCTGCATTTTCTCTTTATTATCCCAAGTGGTAATTAATCAATGAAGTAATTATTAGTTGAACAAGCATGTGCCCCACTGGAATGTAAACACATTGAAGGAACAGACCTCATTTTCATGTCCCTGTACCTAGCACTAAACAGAATGCTCTGGCAATGCCACTTCCTCCACAAATGTTTACTAACTCAACGAGAAACCTAAGAAGCCTGTGGATATAATGAGTTTTCTCTGAGCTTACCAATTATTGGTGAGGCTATAATTATAATATTTTCCCTCATATGTGTTATCATTCAATTTTTGACCCTAATTACACAAAATAATAAGAAAAAATAAATTTGAACTCTCATTGGAAGGGTTCTTAAATACTATGCAATCTAAATATGGGATTCCTAGGTTCCAGAAAGTAGACTGCACGCAGGTAGTGATCACCTACCCTGGTGATGCCTCTTCTACAGTCGCATTTATTGTATTGAATAACTTGGATGTTATTCTTGGAAGAAAATTTAGCTTCTCTAAATTTCACATTAACAAATAAAAATGATCCTGAGATTATGCTATTTTCCAAAGACAAGGACCGAGAATGGATGATTACCTGTGATGAATCAAACTAGTTAATAAGCAAATTAAAACCAAAACAGAAGCTTAGGAGAGTTTGTGAATCTCTGAGTTCTTAGGTTCATGATGTTATGCCAGCAGTTTATTTTTAAAATGTAAATTGAACAAGAAAATATAAAGAACCTTGAGATACCTTTCCTGACAGTTATGTTGTATCTAGGAATCATTTTGTTTCCTTTGCTTCTGTGTTTATCTGATAGTTCATGGGGTGTCTCTCACCCCTAACTATATCACTCTTCCCAATTTGTAATGTTCCAGAAAAGATGAGCTGCTATGTCCATACAACATCAGAACAGTTCAGATTTTCTGAACCAATACCAGTTTAAAATTATCTGCTTGTTTAATTTTTCCCACAACACAGATGACAGAACATAATTATTTTTTATTATTATTACTTTTATTATTATTACTATTATTATTTTTGGTACCAGGGATTCAACCCAGGAGCACTTATCCATTAAGCCACATCCCGAACCCTTTTTTTAGGGGTGTGTATTTTATTTAGAGACAGGTTCTCACCAAGTTCCTGAGGGCCTTGCTAATTTGCTGAGCCTGGTTTTGAACTCACAATTCTCCAGCCTCAACCTCCCAAGCCACTGAGAATACGAGAATGTTCATGGCTATAACATTATTTTGTAAATAATCAAAGTAATCTTATCAGTAAGCATTATAATTAAAATTCAGATTAGTTTCTAAGTTTAAAAGTCCCAAAAAGATGGGGAATGATAGGTCAAAGAAACATATGAATTTTCTCACAAAAAGTGAAGTTCTGCCAAAGTATATTATGTGTTACAAGGGCATGCAGATGCTCATCTACACTTTGCTTGATTTGGAGTCCTTCCATGTGCATATTGGGATATTTCTGTCATAGATAGTGAAGACCAGAAACACGGTTGCCCACCCAGACAATAGTGAATGAAACCTATCTGTGTATGTGTGTGCTTTTATTTCTTCTTTAAGTCATTAATAGTCAGTCTAACTCTTTTTTTTGCAGGGGTGGGTACCACGGATTGAACTCAGGGGCACTCAACCACTGAGTCACATCCCCAGCCCTATTTGGTATTTTATTTGGAGACAGGTTTTCACTGAGAAACTTAGTGCCTCACTTTTGCTGAGGCTGATTTTGAATTCAAGATCCTCTTGCCTCAGCCTTCTGAGCCGTGGGGATTACAGGTGAGTGCCACCACATTCTGCTTAATAGTGCAACTCTTGATGTGTATTTGATGAAGGAATTTTTATGTCAAAAGATTCACAAAATGAAAATAAAAGTCACTCTCTCTCAGAAGTTAAATCCTGGCTTGGAGTTCCTCAAACATGGTAATTATTTCCTTTCATAAAAGTTCAAATATAAATACTTTTTTTTCAATACCATGTTCTGGAGAAAAATTAATTTTGCTAGAAGACATAATAGAGAGAAATGCAGAGATAGGGGAAAAAATGGAGAGATACACGTAAATATGCTGACATACTTCCTGATGTTAATCTGATGAGAGGAATAGAGTTCTTTACTTGAAGTGAAAATAAACTATGAAGAACAAATTTTCAACATATTAAAAAAAGAAACTTGAGTGAAACTCTCCATTGCTTTTCAGTTTAACTTGTGTTTGTGGAGTTTGTATGACTTTTTGTCTTTGTTTTAATGGTCAGAGTTTGTTATCATTTACTTTTTCAATTGTGTTTTCATTTCAGATGTGACCTGCCCTACCATTAGTCTTAAATTCCACACAAGTGAAACCAATTTTATAAAGATTACAAGTCTAGAGAGAACAATTTAAGCAAAGTGTCCAAATAGAAACTTCTACCAAATTATGTATTAATTGAATTTTAACCATTTTCCTTTCTTAAATATGTAGTTCTTAGTAAGCAAACAAACAGAAAACAGGAGAAAAAATAATGCAGTATTTTGTGCCTGCCTAACTTTAGAAGGAGGATTGTAGTTTTTGATTAGCATAAATCCCCAAACCTCAGTGTTAGATGCAGCGGAGGTTCAGGCATTGGTATGTCCAATGTACCCAAGATGAAACACATTTGAAATCCATAAAACCAACGTAGTGTCAATTTTGTTTAAATAATCACCCTTCAGCATCCAAAGTATCAGCTGTATTTAGTTGCACAGAATAGGGGAAGAATTTTATTTCCCTGTGACTCCATGCAACTTTCATTTTGTGCAATGTTCTCACATCTCAAGTAAATTGTGTTAGCCATGGGGGTAAATTTCTGAGAATCAGAGAGATGCCTATTTTATAATCATTACTGCAGAATGGGAGGAAGCAATGAACTGCTGAGCTTGCCTTGTCCAAGGGTTCATAAAATCAGGATTCTGAGTCTACTTCTCCAATACACTGGGTGTTGGACTGACCACAAACAAATCTCTTCACTACTTAGAGGCATAAGGACTTTTCTCAAGAAAAAATTGGGGGTAAATTAGTTACTGCCTGGGAACTTTGATTACTAACTAAGATGTAAATGCCCAACTAAGGGATAAAATGAAAAGAAAAATTCCCCTGAGAAAGTTATTATTACTTTTTGCTTTGTTCTTTTCTTCTGATCCAAAAATGATTTCAAGCAAACTTAACGTTTTAGATGATCATTTACATTATTTATGATATTTTACTGTGTTTTTCCCCCTCTATTGTAAAATATACATGTTTTGGGAGTTGCCGTTTAACCTTATTTCATCATTTATAATTCGATGCATTAACAATTACAGCACATACTGATGCAACTAATTAAAGTAAACTCAGATGAAGTTTCATTATTGCTATAATTGATTTGTAACAGAATAATGCAGCCATATCTGTTACTTTGTTGACAAATTAAGTTAAAATATTTCTTATTTTTATTGCATTCTGTACAGATTATTTCTCACTTCTAGGAAAAATAATCTGACTTTTTTTGGCTTTCTGCATAGAGAAATATTTTAAATTAATGCATTTAGGACCTTCTTTGTTTCTTTTGTGGCTAAATGTTTAATTGAAAAAGAATAATTTATAACATCTAATTGCCTTTTCCAAGATCAATTATACCAAATTAATACTAGAAACAAATTTGAAACTCACTGCAGAATCCTCCCGGACTGGGTCACTTGATTCAAACAGGGAGTAGAGGAAGATTTGGGAGGGGAGAGGGATATGCAAATAGAGCAGGGGAGTTAGCGCAAAAATGACAGGCCTTCTCTGAATCTCTGTGGAGAGCATTGCCTGGAGCACACAGGCTAATGGATTCAGGGAAGTAACTCTATCCAAGGTACCTGGGTAGCAGGGAAGAAAGGCAGGTGGGGCAATCACTTTCGCTGAAGCCCATTGCCACAATCTCAGTCCTATTTTGCGCCAGCCTTCTGAACATTCAAGACTCAGATCATCAGGAAATCTGAAGCAAATGTGAAGGACAAAGATGGCAGGATGGAAACAATGAAGGTCATGGACATAACTATTGAAATCTGAAATTCAAGCTCTGATCTGGATGTCTCCTCCTTGTGTGAACTGGGGATCAAGAATGATGTAGGGCTTACATTAAAACTTAGATTTAAAATATAGATTTCTCATTTCTCAAATCAGGAAATGAGAAATAGATGTGCAATAAAGATTTGATAAATGAATTAGTGAAGTTTAAGTAGTGATTCTTCATGTATTCAAACAAATTTAAAAATGCAATCCCAGTTCTGTTTTTATTCATTACACAGGCATCTCTTAGACTCAGTTGCAGTCCATGGAAACTGGACCAACAAATAAATCTCAAAAAGGGAGACCCTGATGTGTTCCAAAATCACAGGCACCAAACTCTGGCCTATTATATCTGATTCGAACAGCATCAGAGTTCTAGGCATAACCAAACCTGAGTAAACTTTAAATCTTTTGAACAAGAGGAAGTTGTTTTTTTTTTTTTTTTTTTTTTTAATAAATAAATGGACAGGGTTGGGGTAAACTACCTTAAGAATAAAGAATAATCATTTTCACTTTTAAAGCATTTCATCCAGGCAAGAATAAAACAAAAGTTTGCTTATATAAGTAAAATATGTTTGCAATTGAATGGGTTCCAATGTTGACAGATGTTTAAAAGCAATATTTGTAATCCTTCCAAAAAAAAAGAGTTAATAATTCTAACACTCAGTATTTATTGAGAAAAGCATATATATATATGATTTTATTCCATGAAATGTTTAGTGGAAGATTAAAAAAATGGCATATAAAATGAAAAGACATAATCTCTTTCTTTATAAGTCAAATCTTAACTGTGAAATATAGGACACAAGACTCAGAACACACAAAAAGGTTAATCAAATAGTAAGAAATAGCAATGTTGGGTGCATATTATGTCATAAGACAGTATACTAGTAATTAATAAATTGGTAACTTTGAAAACAAGTTCTTTATGGGTCATAAGATGATGAGATCATTGTGGGCTGAATTAATTAGGAAAGATTCCAAGGAGAAGACCATTTAACCAGGCCTTGAAGGAGATGTAGAATTTTAATAAATAGATGTGTTATAGAAAGTCACCTACAGCTAAGGGAACACTCTAAGCATGAAGGTATGAAATGTAGACATACTCAAGGAACAGGGAAACTATGAGTTGAGAGTTCATTTATGAATGTGTAATGCTTTCTGAAGGCAAATAGGAGAAATTTGAAGGAAGAAAATAAAACTTATTTTACATGCATTTTATTTTCTACTCTTCAGTATTTAAATACCATGCTTAATAAGATCCTTATTTACAATGGCATGATCCCTTCTTCACTACCCTGTACAGTCCTATTACCCACACTACCTGGGAGATTAGGGAAAGCTGACCCCAATTCTACCCCTTCAGGTAATCATGAGTTCAAGATCCAGACTGCAGCCAAAAATTCATGGGGTCCCCAGTAACTATTGATTCTGAAAAAGGTTAAAATGATCAAACTGAGGGAGTTCTATTCCAAAATTTAAGGATATGATTTATTCTTTCTTTTCTTATAAACATGATAAAAGTAAGTTTCAGCCCAAGGCACATATAAAAAGTGCAGCAAAACTGAAGATTTTTCAAGAAAGAGCAACGTGGGCCCTGCTGACCTTCAGTGTTTCTGTTATATAAGTTTGTATGCCACCTTAGTTTGTAAGCTATTTTAAGTTGTGCTTTTGGGTAAATGCAACCTAAATCATTCCATCTACAGTAGCCAGAGTTTCTTCAGGAATTTGACTGGAATTAACACTCTTAGTGCTAAAACAGATTGAATCCAAGGGGATCTTATCCCTGCAATTCAATCAAAATAGCAGGGGAGTGGGCAGTGCTTTTTAGATAAATGTTGCTGAGAAGGTTGGCAGACAATGAATTAAAAACACCAGGAAATTAACCAGAAAATGAGAAACACAGAGTGCTTGATCTCATAGCTCACTTCAAAGTCTCCTTACACTACACTAATAAATCCCAATCATAGACTTTGTGATTGACACATTGACACAGGCTCAACCCATTTTTTTACCATCCATGTGGAAGCCTACTTTATATTTTAAGCCCTGAGCTATTGTATTGCATTGGATATGCAGGTTACTAGCTTCTTATTGTGTCATAATCCATGGCCCACTTTAGTATGAAAGACCCCCTCCTGAACTTGCCAAAGGGGGAAATATACAGAACCACTTAGTTGGTTTTATAAAATATATCACAGATAATCAAATCTTTAGGTAAAACTATGAATTTAACTGTTGACACATGTTATCTCCTTCTTCAGTTAATGATTATAGTACATGCATCAACTACAAAATCCCACTGTCTTTCGACAAAGCTCTATTTTCTGGTCAACAAACCTATCAATAGCAGATCTGCTGCAGGTTGCTTGGATTCCTTTTGACTCAGGTTTTTAATTTTTTATGATCAGGATAGTAAGTGAAACCCCACAAGTTCTTTCAAAACTTCTGGTTCAACTGTGGTACATGTCATGTCCACATTTTATTGACCAAAGCTAGATATATGGCCAAGGTCAGCATTAAAATTGCTGAGAAAGTAGTGCAGGTAACATGATCCTCTTGCATGAAGTCAGCAGGAAGAGTTGGAAATAATAACACAGTCAGCTAGAGCTAGTCATTTATCCTTTTCATTATTCTTGAGATTCTCTGACATTTCAAGCAACCTGTTTTGATCATGACTAAAACTATAGCTATGTAAAAGATTTGCCTTCTTTTGTTAAGGGACTCAAAACCTATAATTAAAATTATCTGAATATCTATAGAATAAAAAATGATTGGTTTTAATAAATCATTTAACTTTAGCCATGAATGATGTAGATATGAGATAGTTGATTGTTGCTCTAAAGTATATACATTATCATTATTGATAATTGAAATTAGACACTTCAATTGCTGTTATTAATAAAGCAAAGGAAAAATTCAATAAAACAATTAGAAGCCCTCTGGGTTCCTTCCCAGTTAAGCCCTCCTTGTTTTAAATTATTGATGACTTCTAGGTCAGCAGTGATCAACAAGTATGGTAAACTTCAGCAAGATATAACTAAAAAAGTATAATTTTTTAAAAAATATTAATCAACCTTAAGTATCCTTGGGAATGAATCATTTTTCACATTTTTAATAATAAACTTAAATATATGCAGACTGTAAACAGATCCACCCATTGGTTTCCTCTGCCTTCATAGGTATACTTTGGGTTCTGAAGTCCCCTAAATTCATAAGTGGTATTGTTGACATATGTGGCTACACCTGGGACTTATGAGAAGGATCAGCTGTGCTAGTTGACAGCTTAATCATCCAAAAAAGGGCCACTGCATTCAAATCAATATATCAGAGTCCCATAAACCACTAATTTAAAAAGCAGGTCAGCTCTTGTACTATTCCTCTAATACAGTGTGTTATTTCTCTGTATATAGATAAAGATGTTTTCCTCAGTGTCCATTCTGAGCTATTCTTGCCCTCTTCACCAGAATTGCCTATGAAAAGTTGTTATCATAAGCTTCCAGCTTTACCACTCTCAAACTAACTAGAAGAGCTTCTCCTGATTATACTTCATTTTAGATTGTTTCCCCATTAATGAGGTAATGGGGGGAGCAGTCTGCAGCTTCCATTCCTGCCTTAGGAGGGTGTGGATTCAATGCCCTCCCATTGAGGTCCAAAGTTTGGCTATCTGTTCTACCTTCTTAGGAACTTCTACCCATGATTCTGCTACCCACATTAGCAATCTGCTGTCACCACCTAGCTCTGAAGTCATCACATTTCCTAGAGTTTGGAATAACCTATGCTATTTATCTTAGTTTCTTCTTTCTGGTTTGACGTTAACTTGATTTTTGAGTACTTCCCTAAAAGAAGTCATTTTGCTATTAAGCACTGTACAGAAATTCTAGAGCTGTGCTTTCCACCATTGTCAAATTCTGCTGACATGAGACCAGTGTAATCACCACTTGTAATGCTCTGCATCAAAGTCTGAGCCCTACTTGATTATTTAGGTTGGATGAGATCTCAATGTAAGTTAGTGTTCCTCTTCCTTCCCCATTTTATACCAATGACCATGCATTGTTCCTTCTTTCAAACCAGAATTCCAAAAACACCTCACCTCACTGCCAGGCAAACTATCCCATATGGCCAATGCCTAGAAGGCAGGCATCAAAAATACTGATTTCTCTCTGAAAAAGTACTTAGGGAGAGTATTGCTCAATAATGAAAAAGTATAAATTTAACTTTGTTAGATGTTGCCAATGGTCTTCTAAAATAATCAATTGATGCTCAGACTAGTAATACAAAAGATTTTTACTTGTTTTACATTCTTGCCAACCCTTGATGTTGTTGATCTTTTAAATTTTAGCTCTATGACAAGTGTTGATTTAAATTAAATAAACTTTATCATTTGTTTAATGTACTTATAAACTTTTGAATATTTTCCTTGAGAGATGCCTGTTCATGTCTTCTAAATTGGATTCTTTTTTACATGTATTTGAAAAGTTCTATATGAGTTTTGAATTCCTGTTCTTTATTAGATATATGTGTTATGATGTCTTTTTCCAGCCCAAGGCTTGTAAAACTTATGCTTTTGCAAGGGAAATGCAGTGAGAAAGAGAGCAAAAGAGAAAGTGGGGGAAGAGAAAGAGAGAAAGGGCACAGCTTTTTCAAATAATACAAAAGAAGCATTATGCTAAGATTAATTATGTGATGGTTAATTTTATGTGTCAATATCAATATGCCCTTGGCAGAGAAGCCAATGGGTTGAAGCTACCGTAGGATTATAACTGAATACCTCTAAATCAAAATCTTACCAAGGTGGAACAAGAGTTGTGTCATTTTATATGACATTATGACTTTATACCGTTTTTGTTTGACCATTAAACATGGCTTAAGGAGGTGTGTATAGGTGCCAACTTGACAAGGGGTAGGCTTGTGATGACTAATTTCATGTGTCAACATTATTGGACTGAGGAATGTCCAGAGAGCTAATAAGAACATCATATCTGGGTGTGTCTATAAGGGTGGAAAAGATCATTAGCTTAATCAGTAGACTGGGTAAAGAAAAATCATCCAAAGAGATTAGTATTTTAGTAAATAGACAAAGTAAAGAATGATCAGTATTACCAGTGCTGGTGGGCATCCTCTCATTTATCGAGGGCCTTGATAGAATTAAAGGTAGAAGAAGGAAGAGTTCTTTCTCCAGTTGAGTTGAGACATCCATCATCTCTTAACCTCAGACATTGGTGTTCTTTATTCTTGGGCTTTGGGGGTTTATGAATGGTCCAAATCAGGCCTTTGAACCTGGATGGAATTATAACACTTTATTTCCTGATTTTTTTGTCTTGCAAATGGCAGATTATAAGACTTTGAACCTCCATAACCCCTTCAGTCAATTCCTATGAAAAATCTCTTCTCATAGATCTTGTATTTCTTATTTGTTTCTCCTGAGAACACTTACCAATACAAACTAATGCTGGCTATGCAAAATATTTTATTTTGTATTTGTTATTGCTGTGAGACTAAATAGAGAAAGTTTCAATTCCCATTCTTCAGTCTCATACACCTTTGTGGTTTTATAGGGAGGAATTCAGTAAATAAATTCTTAAAGTCAGAGTTGAAGACTGTGGAAAAAAAAGAGAGAGGCCAACTGACTAATTTGAGAGGTAATGGTACTCTTGAGAAATTAATGAATTGAAAATTATTCCCCAGTAAGGAGAGGTACCCTTGGGCTCTGGATGCATGAACAGTGGGACACTGGAGTGTTTGGAAGGAGGCCAAGGTCACCCTTTATAAGATTAATATATATTCACACACACACACACAAGAGATGAGCTCATCTAAATAAAGCAAAAGAATGCCTCTGTTGAATTCTCAAATAAAGAAGCATAGAGAGTAACACAGGTCAAGTATCCCTTATATATATTCACATATGTATATACAGATATATGTGTATATATATATATATGTATACATATATATAGCACATGTATATATAGTGACGTGCCCCCCCCCCCAAACAATACACGTGAGTACAGGAAGGTTCATAGGAGAAAGTATTGGATTGTAAGAGTCTTAACCCAATCAGTGATTTTATCCCCTGATAGGGATTAATGGAGTAGTAACTGAAGTGGTACGGTATGGCTGGAAGGGGTGGGAATTGGGGTGTGGCTTTGGGTATATGTATCAGTTGAGTGGGTCCTCTCTGCTTCCCTCTGCCACCCTCTCCCATGATTATGTTCAGCATCTCCTCAAGACCTGAGGAATAGAACCAGTCTTCTATGGACTAGGACCTCTGAAACCATAAGCCCTCAAATAAACTTTTTCTTCTTTAAAATTGTTCTAGTCATTCTGGTCAGATCTTTTAGTTACAGCTGTGAAAAAGATATATATATATATATATATATATATATATATATATATATATATATTTTATATATGAGATATTCTAGGATGAGAAACAAGTCTAAATAAATTATTTCAGGTTTCATACAGATCTTTACGCATAGACTGAAAATAATTTTTTTCAGTACTGGTATTGAACCCAGGGCCTTGGACATGATGGACAAGTGCTCTACCACCGAACCATACCCCCAGATGCCTCAAAGTAATTAATGTTATGCAATATTTGTAATGTGCATGTGTTTTGGCTACAACCTGTATTATGAGTCAAGTGTGGAATTTTTCACCCGTGGTGTCATATTGACTTTCAAAAAGTTCTGCTTTTTAAATTATTTCAGATTTCAGATTTTTTTAATTTGGGATCTTCAGCCTGTAGTATCCAGAGTCTGATGAAATTGGTCTTCATGGTCATTTGGGCTTGTCTGTGACTGATTATTTAGATTATTGAGGATTTTTATTCATTCATTTTTGTTTTATTTTACTCACTGTATTATGTTTTGCTACCAACTTCCTCCAACCTATTTGGGGATTAAGGATGCAATAATGGGCTATACATGAAATAACATCTTAACTATGACTATATGTCTTGAAGGGTATTTCATTCTAGAGATTAATAAATACATACCCATTATGCATTATGGTGAAAAGATCTAAAACTTGCTCACTTGTCCCCAGGAGTTTTGGTTTGGAACCACATGCACATGTCTACCAAGCTCACTATATTTTCTGAGATGGAGTCCCAAAGTGAATCACCAATCCCTAATGCGTTGTTCTTCAAATGCCATACTCCACGGCTTTTCTAACATGGAACACAAAAGAAGAGGGCTGATTCAAGGTAGGCACAACAAATGCCCTTTATGATTTTAGGAGGGCAATTGCCCTGAATGGAGACCAGGAAAAGAACAGCAACATGACCAGATAAGCATGCATTGTCAGAGCCACTCAAGAGACACTGACTTATAAACTCTCACAAAGAAAATAAATAGGAAATGCATGCTACAGCCTTCAGCATCAGACTGGCACAAACCGTTTCAAACTGAAAAGATTCCAGCTTGGCCGTAAAGTTTTCCTTCCATCAGGTGAGCCATCAATGTTGCTGATGTAGGGCCCAGCACTTTTACATGCAAACATGCTCGCTAGCAGTTCAAGTGGAGAAGGATGGAAAGGAAAGCAAACGACAAAACTTGTTTATCGGATTCAAGTTGAACCATCTGTTGTTAATGATTAGATCTTCAGCTTCCAATTTTCGTTTGAATGTTATTGCTCATTTCTAGTGGGGCGCTGCACTACTGCTTTCCCCTGTGTGTGGATTCTAAGTAAAATACAGCTTAGATTGAAAGTCTGTTGGAGGAAGAAATCATGCTTAATGATGTCTGGCAGATTTTCCTTTTGCCCTGAAGGAAAACTCAAGAAGCCAGGTCAGGAAAGAGGTCAATTCATGACTCAGTGTGACTTTGGGTTAATGGGGCCACTCTGAGGGACTCAGTTTGCTATGCTGAAAATGGATATAGTTGTTTCTTACTCCCAGGAGCTGGAGTTAGATTAGGATTAGTTACTGTTTTTCACACACTACAGATGAGGAACTCAACTTTGATGCAAAGTTTATGAAGCTCAGTTCAGGTTTCCTCTGTGGTAATAAACAGGTTGTTGGGATAAATGTTTCTTTCCTGGATGCTTTTATGTCTCTATAATTGTGGTTTATGGGAGTATCTTAAATCACAATTTTTCAAAGGTCCTATTCACCCTTTGAAATTGGTTGTATTGATTGCAGGTAATTATAATTGTATTTGTCATGCTGCTTCATCTATATATGGGGGCATGTGAAATTACATGGTCCCAGATCTAGAAAATAAGGAGTGAGGGTATGTGGTGTGTGTAGGGTATGTGTGTGTGTGTGTGTGTGTGTGTGTGTGTGTGTGTGCGTGTGTGTGTGTTTGTGTGTTTGTGTGTGGTATTATGAATATAGTTAATATAAACTTCCCCAGTTAATGCATTTATCTCACTCTTTGTGTAAAAACACACTTTTAGTTAGGGGGTATACACACACACAAATACACACAAACACACAGACATGAGGCAATATATAAATAAATACATATATACATATTTAATGTGGATAAACTTCTAAATTTGCCATACTATTTGTCCCCAGCATGCAAGTGTGTGTGTGTGTGTGTACATACACTGAGTTAAATTCAAAAAACCTAAGAGAACCAGGGGACCAGTAGTTGGGGTGCTTTGAAAACACTGAGAGATTTTCAAAATGCCTCCTCAACAGTAAAATTTGACTGACCCATTTTGAAACTATGTCTCTTAATCTGTTCAACCAAACAAGTCACAGTAGAGACAACATAAATATTGAATAAGGAATTTGGAAGTGAAATGTTATCTCTACTTTTAATTCTTCCACAGTTCAAGTATTTGTACTTCTGTGTCAGACATATCTGTGATGCTTGTAAAGATACAAGTAGGAAAATACTAATAAGTGAAATCTTAAGAATTTACTGGTTCATTTGGCTGCATATAACAGGCATTTTTTTTCTTTTTGGTGTTTCGTTCTTTAAACAAAACACCAATGCCAGTGGAAAACAATGCATGTGACATTACATTTTCATGAACCCAAGCCTCATGGCAAAAGGGTGTAATAACTAATGCACATACTTGGGATAGTGATCATAATGAAGTGGAGAAATTAGGGAAAGCTTTGCAGAGGCAGTGACAAAATGAGGAGGCCTTGACAAATGGATGGCATAGGTCAGGGGAAAAGACAAGCCTGCATTGCCTCTTAGTTATGCAAACCCACTGATGCAAGTTTGATAGATGGACCACATCACCTACCCATCACTGGGACTTTGATTCAGGCTAGTGGCCATTTACTTCTTCAGTAAAACCTTGCTTCTCAAACACCATTAGGCAACTTCTCAGTGCCCTCAACGTTTTACCCTCTTTTTTGTTTGTTTCTTCCTCAAAATTAATCATATTATCTCTATTTCACTCATTTTCTTTGTTCTGTAGTTCAGACTTTATATCAAGATGCTTTATCTTGGAATGTAAGCACAAGGAATAACACATTATTTGTTTAGTTGGATATACTCCATGTGATATATTGTTATGCAGCAAAAATCTTAACACATGAAGATGGGAGCAGCTTAAGCAATTTTGAAAACAAAACACCAAAAAGGCACAAACATCATAGAGTTCTCTAAAATTTATATATATATACATTTTATATAAAATATACAATTACATTTGTTTATATGTATATATAATATATCATAAACTATATAACATAATAATACATAATTATATTTATTTATGTTATATAATTATGTAAATATATAATATTTTATAATGTATTATATATAAATATATATGTAACTATATGAAATATATATGTTTACGGAGAGAGAATAATAGAGAAATTGATGCATATTTATCATTATATATATATATCTACCTATATATCTCATGGTTAACTTGTTCATATGACCTTAAATATGAAAATTATCAGAAGTTTTTCCTCTATATTCTGATTTATTAATTAAGTAGTCCTTGGGATATTATGTTATCTAATTTTATTCACCTGAGAGACAAGCAGATGAAAGTTAGCTACGCAAAACAAACAAACAAACAAAAATGTTCATCAGAAATGCACAGAATGTGCTTCAAGACAAATGGGCAGGGACAGAGTTGCATTAGGTCTAGTTCCTCTCATATTGGCTCAGTTGTCATTGCCCTTCTTTTACTTTCTTGCTCTGGACTATCAGTTTTGCATGTCAGTTAATCTAATTTAAAAAAGACTGGTAATAATAGTAATAGTTGTACGGTTTTATTTTCTGTGTTCAAAATAAAGCTACATAGAGGAGTCTCCTATGCCAATTCCAAATTCCTCAGAAGGGCATGACTAGTAGAGCTTCAGTTGTATGTTTATTTGTAGATTAACTATATTTCTGAGATTTTTAAAAGAAAAACTTACCACAAGATAAATTAAGCAGAGATTATTTAAACAAAGAACAATCTAGGAACTGGGCAGCATTTTGAGTAGCAAGCTTTCACAGACTGCAAAAGAAAGGAAAATGAGGAAATTACTTGATTGGCTCCAGGTAGGACTTTTTCTTATTTGTGTATCACCTGATGGGAAATTTCTATTTACACAGAAATACTTATATATTTCTTTTTTTAGGTCAATTACAGGAAATGACTCCAAGTTAAGTTTTAGTTTGCTTACCTATCTCTGAGTACAGACAACCTCAAGCTAATGACCTACATCTACCTCTTATTTGCTTTAAAAGAAACATTTCTTCTGTTATCAAAAAAAAAAAAAAAAAGCGGCAACAAAGAGTTCATCTACTATATCATGTGGCTTAGGTTTGATCAAAACAGTCTTCAGACTACTTTTGAGTCTCTGTAGCATGTACATGGAATCATGTAACTCACTTTTTTTGACTTTTTACAGGGACTGACATTCAGGAGTTTGCCCTGAGTCTCAGGTGAGATTTTGGATGTGGAATTTTGGGCAGTGCTGGACATGTTAAGACTATGGGGATTCTTAGAGATAAACTAAATACATTCTTTATTATTAGATGGCCATGAGCTTCAGGGGTCTACGGATGAATTGTTATGGTTTAATTATGAGCTGTCTCCCAAAAGCTCATGTGTCAATGCAGGGATATTCAAAGGTGAAATGATTATATTATGAGAACTTTAACCTACTCAGTCCATCCTAGTTTCAAGGGACTAATTTAGTGGTAACTATAGGCAGATGAGCCATGGCAGAAGGTAGGTCACTGGGGACATGCCCTGGAAGGGTTCATCTTCTCTGCAGTCCCTTTCCCTCCTCTGCTTCCTGCCCTGCATGAATAAAGTACCTCTTCTTCCCCATTCCCTTACTTTGGGCCCAGAGCAGCAGAGTCAGCTGACCATGGACTGAACCTCGGAAACCATGAGCCCAAATCAATTTCCTCCTCTAAGTTTGTTCTTGCCAGGTATTTTGGTCACAGTGATGAAAAACTGACTACCTCAAATGGTTAAATGGAAAGAGATGAGAAGATGAGCCGGGCTGATCCTGCTGAGGACTAGTTCACAGGGTCTTCCCAGGAGTTGAGTGCCTGAGCATAAGGGAGCAATGATGAGATGTCAAGCTATCTATGCGGGGAGGAGTTTCAGTCCAGGCAGCAGAAACAGGATGGGTAGAGGAATAAAAATCTAAAAAAGGCATTGAGAAGAGGGATAAATAATGTCTACAGATAAAACTGCTGACTTTCTGGATTCAATTGACAAAGACCTTGCCCGTACCCCTTAGGAAGTTATGCTAGATGTGCATAACCTGCTTCCTTAATAGGCCAGACATCTTGCTGTCTACATTGCCATGCCAATCATACTTCCCAATTTTCTCAACTCCACCATTATTAGAGTTTAGTTGGGCATCTGCAGGTGGAGAATTTTCTTGACCCTGAGAGTCCTTGGATTTCAATGGAACAATGAGTGCAAATGACTGAGCAGAATACTTGGCATTGAGCAGAATCTCAGTAACTTCTGTTCCCTTTGAGTGTCTAGTGATTTAATAGAGTAGACAAGTGCTAACCTCTATTTTCTGTGTTTCTTCTGCTAGTGTTTCTACAGAGCTCCCCTACAGACAGTATTGTTGATGGAGTCTCAATGAGTAGGACTCAAACCAATCCTAACTTTGTCATTATAAGGCAAAGGTGGATGAAGAACTGGTGGACACAGAAACCTCTGTGATCACTAGATCAGTACAATGGGCTGATAGGATATTTTCCCCATGTAACTAGATTTATTATTCTCTTACGGTTGTGGAGTGGGCTTTTAAAATTTTATATTTGCATGACCCTTAATCTTAGCCTTAAGGGAAGATGACAGAATAGTTTACAATTTTAATTTCCTCGAACTACTGAATCAGACAAAGAAAGTGTTATGTGAAAGACATCTGATTTTGATGAAAGTTGATGGAACATAAATGAGTGGAGAAAAGAAAAAAGAATATTGTTATGGTTTGAATATAAGGTATTCCTCAAAATCTCATGAGACAATGTAGCAATGTTCAGGAGTGAAATGATTATGAGAACTGTAATCTACCCAGTGGGTTAATGCATTTGATGGATTAATCATCTGAACAAACTACTGTACTGGGTGGTAACTATATGCCGGTAAGGCATAACTGGAAGAAGAAGGTCACAGGAGGCTTGCCCTTGGTGTATATATTTTGACCCTGTGCCTCCTTGTCTCTCTCTGGTCCCTTCTGTCATGAGGCAAGCAGCTTTGCCCTGCAGGGCCCTTTCACCATGGTGTTTCTCTTCACCTGGAACCCAGAACAATGGAAGAGGATGACCCTAGTGTGAACCTCTGCACCCTGAGCCAAAGTAAACTTTTCCTCCTCTAAATTTTTCTTGTCAGGTACCTTGATCTTGGCAATAAAAAGCTGAGTAACACAAATACTTTCACTCCGTCTTTCTCACATACGTGCATGTGTGCATATACACACAGCACACACACACACACAGACACCCCTCACACATTTTTGAAAGAATATGTTTAAAATAAATACAAGTTGATCGAGAGAGAAAATGAAATTGTTACATAGCCATTATCTTGATTCATATATCTCTATTAAAATATTCATTAACAGCAATTGCAATCAATTGATTTTTTGCTTTGCATACACAATCATTTAATCTCTTATATAAGTTAATTTTATTGTGAGTTTCACAGTCCTCCCTCCTTAAGATAACTGTGGACACGCTGGAGATCAGAGTGTATATGTCCACAGTGCATTTCTCCACCCTGTTTCCACCTTTATCAAAGATTGGGAGAAAGAAACAGAGACTGCAGTCTGTGAGAGAACTTGAAAAAGTGAATACCTTCCCACCCTTTCCCTGACCTTGGAGAGAAAATCTGGACAACTTAGCAAACCCGGGGCTACTTCCCCCTCCTTCCTTGTGCCCCACATCCACCGCGGAAGGGCACTTCAGTTTATTTACTTTCTGAGATTTAACATCAAGCTGGTGAGATTCAAAATGTTTATGCTCCAAGCAAAGGAACCTTTTTCATTGTTTGCCAATCTGTGTCAGATTTAATCTAGATCTGCAAACACCAGTGCATTTTCAATTCTGATGCAATTTCCTTAAATTTACCCTACAGAGGAGGCTTTTATTGTTGTTTTCTTTCTTCTTTTTTTTTTCTTTTTAGTAATCTAAGAGTAAAAAAAATCCCTGAACCAATTGGTCAATCGATTAACAAATTAACTGCTAAATAATGGATTGGGCCCTGTCTACATGGTGACAGGGTGCCCAGAATAAAATATGTCTCTACAATACTTCTTTGAACACATGCCTAACAAAGCAACACTTGCTTTTCCTAACTAGTTTACACAAATGCCTAGAAACCAAATAGAAAAACATGGACTGATAATATTTTATCATTCATACAAGCTGAACAGAAATGGGTCTTACACTGAGAAATGAACAAAACTCGTTTTCTTTCGAATTAAATTTTAATGTAGCAGAACTTTACATGATCCTTTGAACATAAATAAATGCAAGAAGACAACAAAATATTTTCCACTGCTAATTATACCATTTATACTGAACATGGTGTAAAAGTACACAAGAAATAATGTTACTAAGTAGACAAAAAATTAGAATGAAAGGGATTGGAGGGGGGAAGGATGACAGAACCATATAATGAAGTTTGTGTTATGTAAGAATTATCCTCTACAATTTTTCAAGTCTTGGTTATTTACTTAAAGGCTTTTAGTCTGGAATAATGATGATATGAATAATCATCAGAAGCCAAAGCTGTAGCTTAGAAATCTAGTGAGAAAGGATGCAATATGGAAAAAAGAAGGAGCTGTATATTAAAAGGAAGACATTTAGGACTGCTCTTTACTGATAATATTCACACAACTTCTGCAAAGAACGTCACGGAAGAGAATGGGGCTCTCTCCCTGTTCTCTCCCAGGGTTTTTGAGGGATGCTTGTGGATTCATGCTGAAAGCAATTTTCAAATCACCAGTTTGGAGGATTTCCTCAGCCTGGGTTTTAAGCTGTGTCCCCACAATGCAAAAATCAGTTGACTGTTGGAGACCTGGTTTGCAAAGTAGTTGATTGGCATGCATAACCAGAAATAAACTTAAAATCAGTCTCCTCTTTAGTAAGTTCTAACTGATTTTATTCAGGAAGGACTATTGGCTCCTGTGTGGTGTGCCTATGGGGGACTAGGGGAATTTGAGAAGGGTCCTAGAGAATCCTATGAAATATAATGGGAGATAAGATAAAAGGATAGAAATACATATGAATATTATCAGTCAGAGTATTGTCAGTCATTTGATTTTGGTATTGTTTTGATCTTGGTTTTGGTAAACTGTGCTAGGGTAGAAAGTGAAAGAGTTTGGAAATGAAACCGATACAGAATGAAATATTAAGTCTCAAGAACTATGTTTCTAAGAGGAGAACTAGATTGCTTGACAGCATTTTATATTTTTGTGCTCGAAAGCAGTATGATGTTAATCAGACAGTGCAGAATGACCCAGCCAGAATGAGGAGGAATAAGGTATGGAGAGGACAGCCTGCCATCTAGCACTCCCCTTCCACTAAGGACATCTGTCATTTCTGAAAGTTGAGAAGTAGAGCAAAACTTGGGACTGGAAAGAGAGCAAAAGCAATGTGTGCATGCCTCTGTGGGTGTGGAAGTGAAGAAACTAATATAAGCAATAAATACCTCAAGAGGTTCATCAAGAAAGAGAAAACACCAGAAACCATTATCAGAAATAAAACAGAGAAACTCAATATAGGTTCTGTAAACTTTAAAATGATCACATGAGGAAATTATAAACATGCCGATGCAAATATAATTGAAAATTTAGATACAATGGACAAAATCAGAAAAATAAAACTCACAAAATAGGCACAAGAAGAACTTTAAGAAGTTGAATTGATAATTAAAATTCACCCAAAAAGAAACTCAAGATTGATAGGTGTTATGACATAATTTTACAAAGAATAAATAGTGTTTGTCTTCTTAAGAGATTTTAAGAGGAACTACTATAAAGAAAAAGATCGACAGATTTGATCAAAAGGCATTAAAAAAATCAAAGGCAAACCATTGAACACACATTGGTATAACTCATGGAAATCTTGATTTTAGACTACATTAGAAAAGACCAAAATATATCATTTGAATCAACAATACCAACATTAACAATTAGCTAGGAATTTAAACTGGTGTTTCACATAAGAATATAACAGTGAAATAAAATTCAACATCATAAATAAGAAACTGAAAGTTAATATTTAAATGAGATATAGTCACACTTGGGACTGGAAAGAGAGTAAAAGCCCTCACAAAGTATCTAAAATTACAAAAAATAGCAATAAAAAATACTACCGAGAATCCATCATGTATGTAACTCTTCTGCAGTACTAGTAGAAATGTAAATTGGTACAACTCATTTGTCGAACTGTTTGGGCATCTTCAAGTAAAGCTGGAGATTTACATTCCATGCAACCTGGCAATTCCATCAGTGTAAATTCTACAAAAACCTCTGAACATTGATATCAGACATGTATACAAAGCATGTTTGGAACAATAATTCCAAGATAGTTGAAATGTAGGAAATGACCCAAACATCCTTTAATGGTAAAATGGACAAATAAATTGTGATAAGTCACACAATAAAACAACTGGCAGCACAGAAAATAAGTAGACTTTGGCCAAATCCAATGACATGTGTGAGTCTCACAAAGGTAGGTTGAGACAAAGATGTCAACACAAAAAAGCAAATGTTGTGTGATTCATATGCTTGCTAAAATATAAACATGTAAAACTTCAGTGTTTCATGAGTTATGTTTGTGTAATAAAACAGTAAGGAGAAATACAGTGGTATTGTGCTAATACTTGCTCAATAATGCTGAATGGGGAGGAAAGGAAGCTTTTGGGGTTTAAGTACAATTCTCTTTTCCCCCTGACCTGTGTCTTGTTATATTGGTGTTTATATTAGAACGAATCTATCATCTCATGATAAAAATTTCCATGTTTTTAAATGACTTTGTGTGTGAGTTATAATACATGCACAATTAATTTTTTTTTAATTTTGAAGTTCTGCAGAGCAGAAGACTCTGCAATCCTGGGATTCCTTTGATATAAGATGTAGATAATAAAAATACTACCTAAGATTTCTAGGACATCTGAGTAAGATACATTACCTACAACATAGCAAACACTCACATACTATAAATGTGATTCTTCATAAAGGTGAAGAATTCTTCATTTTTTAAAATTAAAGATGAAATCAATTAAGGTAAATGTTAGAAGCTTAGTAAGACTCCTAAATCTCAAGAAATAAAATTAAGAATTAATAAGTGGAATGGCTTCAAATTAAAATGTTTCTGCACAGAAAAGAAAATGAGAGTGAACAGAGAACCTATAGAATGAAAGTCTTTGCCTGCTACTCCTCCAATAAGGGATTAATATCCAGAATATATAAAGAACTCAAACAATAAAACAAGCCCTCACAAACAATCCCATCAATAGATGGGCAAATGAACTACACAAACATTTATAAAAAGGAGAAATGCAAATGGACAGCAAACACAGAATAAAAATGTTCAACAGCCTTTGCAATCAGGTAAATACAAATCATAACTGCACTTAAATTTCATCTCATTATGGTTAGAATGACCAATCATCAAGAATAAAAATAATAATAAATGTGGGCAAGATCCACTCATGTATTTTTGTTGAAATTGAAAATAATTATTATTATTATTATTATTATTATTATTATTTGGAAAGCAGTGTGAAGATTCCTCAAATGATCACCATATGACTTAGCTATCACACTATTTGGTATTTATCCAAAAGAATTTAAATCACAATACTTTAGTGATATATGCATACTAATGATCATAGTCTTGCAATTCACAATAGCCAAGTTATGCAACAAGCCCAGGTGCCCATCAACAGACAAATGGATAAAGAAAATGTATATATACACAGTGGAGTTTTACTAAGTCATAAAGAAGAATGAACTTATGGCATTTGTAATTGGATGGAAATGGAGAACAGCATACTAAGTGAAATAATCCAGATTCAGAAAGTCAAGGGTTGGATGTGCAAGCTAGAGAGAAATAAGGAATTTTTAAAGGAGGATCTCATGAAAATAGAAGGGAGAATAGAGGAGTAGAGGAAGGAGACCAAGGATGAGAGAGGAGGGATGGAAAAGGTGAAAAAAAACTGTGGAATAAAATTGATCAAATTATGCAATTTGCATATATGAATGAGTCATAAAGAATTCCAATTTTACATGCAATTATAATGCCCCAATTAAAAATAATAAATAGAAAGAAGACCAAAAGAGTCGAAGAAGAGGATAAGGGGGAGGGAAGAATAAAGCAAAAGGGGAAGTACTAGGGATTGAAATGGAGCAAATTATATGCAGTTATGAATGTGTCAAGATGAATCCCACTATTATGCGTAACTACAATGCACTAATGAAAACATTAAAAAATGGTACAGACCTTTACTTCCTTTGCCAAATTTTAAAACTTAGTTACACAAGCACATGCTTGAATGAACATCTATCATTGAGTGTGTGAATGAGGATTCCTGTGTTAAGTAGAAATGTATCTGAAGGATCATCATTCTATTTTACACAGAAAATAATGCTCATAAGGAACATGAAAAGTTTCTTATGCCAATTCTTCAGAGCAGCCTGAAAGAAAAATTTTAGTCCAAGACCTTGATTCCTTATTTAGCAATTGGGACAGGAAACAAAAGGCAAACACTTTGGAATTATGTCATTATTCTTATCTTCCTTTTTATTTTCATATACCACATACTCTCTCTCAGGAAATCCTCTAGCATCACCATGAAATATGCCCAGGATCCAATCGCTCTGCCTGTCTCCAGTCTTCCCCAATGCCATCACTTCATAATTTTTTATGTGAACGCTTCTCCTAATTATTCTCTTCTTGCTTTCCTTTAGCGCTTACAGTCTGCTCTTCAGATATCAAAGTGACCCTCAAAAGCAAAATTCAGAAATGATCCATTCTCCTCTTGGAACTAGATGAAGAGAAAATGCAAGGTCTGTGCTGTGGTCTTCAAGGTTCTTCTTGGTTCTCCACTCAGTCTTTCACCCCTGCATTTCCTCTTCCATGGCAGGATCTTCCTGCTCTTCCTCAACACAAGAGAACACTCTCTTTCCTCAGAGCCTTCTCTCTTACTACTTTATCTCTGTGTGAGTTTTTTCTCCCCTGATAACCATGTTATTCATTCCCTCACTATTTTGGGTCTCTTCCCAAATACCCCCTTATCAAATATGACTATCCTGACCACCCCACTTAAAGCTGTGATGGAAGTCTCATCTTTTTCTCAATCTATTCCCTCTCCTCATTGCTGGACACTCTACACATCAATTTTCTAAGCTGTTTATGGTCTGAATACATAATAACAGGTAGTTTTTTTCCATTTTATCCTCTTCTCTATTGTGCCAAAGTTTAAAATAATACTCAGGATTTAGTGTCTGTCCCTCAAAATGTGTTAAATTGATGAACATGGAGAGGGTCTCAAGCTCTGCAGAAGAGTGCTATTAGCAATTCATGGAGAATCCAACTTACCCACAATTAGAACTCTTCTACATTTTTGAATCAGCAAGACAATTCCAGATTGTTTTTCAGCTCAAATCACTCATTTATTCTCTTCATTTGCACACACATGCATACATACATACACACAAATCTACCTTTTGCTTCCTTGATGGAGATTTTTATTCAAAGGTAATAAATACCTAACTACATCTCTAAATGTTAGCAGCTGTCTGAGAAGGTACTGCTGTCTTAAGGAGTAACCATTTAAAGAATCCCCACAAAGTAAAGGGTCAGTGAAGTCTCTCCCAGATGTATCATGCTATTTCAACCTACTCACAAATGAGCACATTATTATTAACCAGCAGATTGCATACCTTTATATTTATGTAAAACTGATTTTGGGAAACTATACAACTGGGAAGTGTTAGAAAAGTTTCCACAGCCTGTCATCCTGCAAATAAAGCCATTTTAGGGTCATTAGTAGCATGATGGTAGAGCATCTAATTTTCAACTTTTTCCCCCTGATAAAAATAACATTTTTTTTTTAGAAGAAAGCAATACTGGTATTTTGCCCCAGGAAATTTAGTTGATAAGCCACTTTCTGGCTTAATTCAACATCATTTAAATAAATGGAGGCAAGTTCCTAGGAGACAGTTGATCCAATCTCCTCTAACCTAGGAGATTCTTAAACAATGCCTTATTTGAAATTGGGAGATACTGTATTTCTTGATTGAAATGTTTACTTTGGCATAATCTTAGCATGTTCATTCAATAAATATTGTGAAAAAACTATATTGACAATTTTATAACTTAGAGCACAAGCATCCTCTGACCCCACATTCTGATTCCTATTCATGAAGAGCAACTCTGATTTTTGCTGACAATGACTTGCTCCCTCCATTTCCAAACACAATTCTGATTTCATTGCAGCCACATGCTCACAAGTTTCTCCTCAAGTGAGTTGTCTCTGCTTTTCTCTTGCTTTTTAGTCCCATTTTTTTGTCCTTCTCCCATTCCCAGGAGAGCTTTTCTTCCCTTCCTTCATCACCTCATACCTTATCTTTTTCCTTTCTCTCCCATGCTTTTCATCATGGTAATACAGAGATTTACAGTGTAATGCATATTTAAAATAGAATGTCTAATAGGGTAATATCTAAAGCTATACATAATATTCTGTAGCTTCACCCTGACTTCTAAAAGTAATTTTACTGTGGCTTTATGCAGCAAAGTGATGCATAATGTCAATGACAACATGTCTTTGGAGAATCCAGTCATGTCACTTACATTTTCCTCTAGGGCCTTGACTCACCTTTGGAGAACTCATAGGAATTGCATGGGGGAAATCTTTATAAACAGATTGTAGGGCTCCTATCTAGACCCCACTGAATCACAGCCTTTAGGGAAGGACAATGCTTAAAAGATTTCAGATACCTTCTTGGGAATTGATGTGGACCCAAGTTCTAATAAGGTATTTATGAAAAGACTATTTGTCTCTACTTTAGAAATTGAACATTTGAAGGTCTCCTGGCATTTTTGTTGAAATATAGTAAAATTTTATTTGCTTCCTAGAGAGCTTGGTCTCCAAGTTTATTTATGTATCTCCATCAATAAGGCAACTTGGGATGCACAGTACCATTAAATTCATGCTGAGGTCTGTCTGTATAACCCTAACAAAATATCTGAGGCAGGTTAACTTTACAAAATAAAAATGTTTGTTTCTCCCACAGTTTTGTAGGTGGTGAGTTCAATATCTGGTGGCCCCATCCCCCTCCCCACTCTGGTAAAGGAAAAATACATGTGGGAGCAAGAGAGCCCATCACCAAACAGGAAGTCAGAGAGAGATTCTGAGTTAGGCCTAGATTTTCATAAAAATCACTTTTGCAAGAATTCACCAGGGTCCCATGATAAATACCTTAAAACCTTATCAGAACAGCTCCCCAGTGACCTAACAACCTCTTGCAAGGTCCCATCTCTTAAAGATCCCAACATCTTCCACTCTTGCCACATTTTATCCACGTTTGCTCCCAAAATACGAACCTTTAAGGGAATGAATGCCATCCAAGCCACAGAAAGTTCTCTTAAGGAGCATTGGTGGCATAAGAGAGAGTGAAACATGTATCAGCTCTGACCTGACCCCCTGCCATGTACCAGTTTTGCTCTGGTAGTCAAACTATCCCCACCCGAACCCTCATTTCACAGTCGAGAAGATGTGAGGTGTTGGTACACTGTGACATGACCAATGTCGAGGGACTTGAGAGTAGCAAGGCCTGGACCAAATCCCAGATCAGATTCTCTGCAGAGTGCTCCTGTCACTGTTGCACACAGCTCCCGTGGGCACCCGGATGCCCTTCTGGTGGCCAGCTTCTTTGGCAGGGAGTGCCACCATTTCTGGTTTTGCAGCTATCAGTTACTTCCTAGGACCATTTCCCTTTTTCTCTGTTATGCTCCTGCTTTTTGAACACCTTGGAGAAAAATGTGTGTTTATTCTCTTCATTTTGCATTTGTTTCTCTACTTGCTTCAACTCTGCCAGTGTGATTCCTGCTGCTATCTGTGAGGGACTTTCTTCTTCCTACCATTTAAAATATCTTTGTCTAACTCAGAGAGCCATGCGAAATTTCCCTATTGAAATTCAAAACTCGACCAAGCTGACCTCATTTCAAAATAAGACCAAATCTCAAGCCAGCCAGTTTTATTCAAACCATTCTTTTACACATTTTTTTTATTTATTTATATGAAAATTCTTTTATTTTCCTGTGGATATTTTGTATCTGCAAGAGAGACGGGAGGTTGTTAATGAGAAAGAGGCGTGATAATGCTGCACACCACTTCACGGTCCAGAACTTTTGCCAGCATCATTTCTCAAAATGTCTGGCGAGGATACTGGGAAAAGCATATGACATCTCCCTTACCACACCTATACACACATGCATTCACACACACAAACACAGACACACACAGACACACACACACACACAGACACACAGAACCAGGCTATTGAGTCTTTCAAAAGTGAAAAAGTGAGTTGTCCAAAAACTTGAGGTTGTTAAATAGCACAAACACTTATGCACAATGTGACCCGCTCTCACGGCAAATCCTATTTATCTTGAAATCTGGACACCCGGTATGACACGGTGAAGCTCGGGTTCTCTCTTATTGTGTCATGTTTCTATAGCTCTCAGTCTACCTGGGAAACCTACCAGGGAGCCCTTGATGTTAGAACTTGTAGAAAGAATGTTAAAGGTTTTTAAGCATGGCAAAAACTAATAGGCTTATTCCATTCTGACAGGATTTCTACATCGTTTGTATCCACCCTTTGTTATTTGAAGAAACTCTGTTCCTCAGCTCAGGAACCTGTTCTCGTTTGTAAGTGAGTCATATATTTAAGATTTCCATAACAGTGTTCAGTTTAGGAATGTGCTTCTCACTTACTTCTGGTTAAAAACGTATCGGAAGAAATTCAAGGAGGTACTTTTGGCAAGGTTGTCCTTGCTCCTAATATAGAGTTACAAGAGGGAGATGACCCTTCTGCTTCTTGTTTATTTCAGATGTAGAGTCTGGAATACATCAGGCCATTTTGCTACTTGGTTAAAAGAAGAACTGATTTCCGACTGGGTTTTCTGGTACTTGATTCCAAATACCTAACTGATTCCCATTAATGGCTACTCCTTTCAGAAGAATTCCTATCTAGATTTCTTTTGCTGGGTCCAGAGGTCAGCATATCATAGTTTACTCAAATTTAGGCCCATGAACAGGATTAAAAAAGAGAGAGAGAGAGAGAGAGAGAGAGAGAGAGAGAGAAAACTAGTTTTTCCAAGAAAATTACTCTGGCAGAAATTTAGAGTGAGGAAAATCAGAATGCTGAACAATGGGGCTCAACTGAAATGTCATGTAAATTGGGAGTTAAGAGCAGCAAGATGGACTGACTGCCTTTGATCACCCTAGAGTTACTCATGAGTTCAGATTATGGAAAACCAAAGGCAGCTGCCTGGAAGAGAAGAGAGAAAATTGACAGAGCTAGTACACAGAGAAAGATCCACACAGAATGAGAAATACCTGGCGTATAGTAGGTACTCAATCAATATGTGTGTTGATTTTTAATGTCAATTATTTACACATTTTTCACAGACTCTCATATGTATATTACGAAGTGAACTCTAGAAACATAGGACAGCTACTTTAAAAATAAGATTCTCACTTCTTTGATTTACCAAGTGCTTCTGAAGGTAGTGTCTGGACTGCTCTAGCAGTCAAGGCCAATTCAAGCTGACCACGGGTGGCGTGGGCTAGAATTTCCATTCACTCAGGCTCTTTCAAGTACCACAAGCAATTCCTAAAGGACACTCAGTATAAAACACTCTTTAAAGTATAATGCAAGAACATCATACAAAAGTTTATCCACATATCACCAAAAAATAGGCAACATTAAAGATGAAGCATACCTATAGGAAATGAGTATTAAAATTTTCCACTTGCTGACTAAAAATATTATAAGACAGTATCAAATATAGACAGAAATGTATTTTTGCCATAAGATCTGAATGGTAACAGTTAATAATCATGCTCATTATAAAAAGAGATAAAACATTGAAATTGGAAGTGTAAAAAATGCACTTAATTTGAAATTAATGTATATTTTTGGTTCAAATTATCCCATGTCCATATTGAACTACTGTGTCCCTACCTAAGCAGTAATAATTATATCTTTATATTTATCTTTAAAGGGTATCAGAAGCAAGGACAAATAGAAAAAAGGCCATAAAAACTGCATGACAATGTCCTCTTAAATTATGTAAACCTCGTTTTATGTAATAGTGTCACTGAACAAATAATCAGTTGGTTGAGGAAGATTAGTGGCTGTAATTATTTATTCATTTTAATGTTTGTTATTAAGCCTTCCTTTTGCTATTTGTGGCCATTATATGATGAAAGATCAATACAAAGAAGATGAGAAAGTGCGGAGATGATGGTTAATTATCAGAAAGGAGAAAGGTAGGCAGATGCCTGGCTCCTTGCTGATAATCCCACTCTTCATCTCACAGATGTTTCTCAAGTCAACATTTTCCTCAGCTTGAAACAATACAGAATGATAAGCCGCTGCCTAGTCCCTTCCTCACAGGTAGGCATTTTTCTCACCAATTTGGTGGATTTTGAGGATGTCTGTCTGTCCTGAGGTCTACTGTGCCCTGTGTCCTCAATGCCCCAATTGGCACCTAGCATGTAACGTGCACTCAATACATATTTGCTGACTGAATAATAAATGAAAAGAAATTCATTAGGAAGCATCATATCCTGTCTGGAGGATTCAAATTCTCATTAGCATTTTAAATGCTCTGAGATGGTCTGCATTAAACCAGCCTGCTTAGTTTGTCTAAATTTGGAATCATCAAATGGATTTTTCCACTGTTTATTTGTTGTGCTTCAGAGAAACACACTGAGAAACATTTTTGAGATTATTTTTCCAATTGTGGCATATTATTTTCTTTTCCAAACAAAATGCCTTATAAACAGGTGAAAAAATAGTTTCCAGTAAGAGAAGTGACAGTCCAAACAGTTATGGTTGGGACATTAGCGGCTGACTTCCTGATGAGTCTATAAAAATGGTCCTTTTCAAATGTTTCAGAGGTTACCTTTACCATTCACATGCATCCTTCCCTCCATCCAGATCCATGGAACGGCACATGTTCCTAGGAAAGGACACATGTGGTAACAGGTCTACCATGTTGGAAAATGTCTTTGTATACACACACATGAACACAAACCCACGCACACAAAGACAAAGAAGAAATCCTCTTATCTGCGATTCCCTGAAACACATTGATTCTATTAATCATCAAGTGAAAAGTGTTTCTTCTTATGTTTGTTCATATAGCTCCACTGTCAGTCCACTGTCCATTTACTACAATGGGTCTCTCCTTAAATAGACACTTACCCATCTTTGCATCTGTGGTTCCTAATTATTAGTTATATCTGCACACTTGGTTTATGATCAATCTTCCTGTTTGTTACTTTTTAAATCTGATACATAAAATAAAAATTGTGCACATCAAGGAGTAACCATTTGATGTTTTAACATGTGTGTAAATTGTGTAATGTTGAGAGTGAACATAGCTCTCTCTTCAAACTTGATAAAAATATTTAAAATACTTTCTTTTGACTTGTTGAAATATACAGTACCTGATCTATAGTTGTTATCTGCGGTTATTATGTACGATGGCACAACAGGACTTCCTTCTGCCACCTAGCTGTGACTTAGTACCCATTGATCAATTCCTCCCCTTTCTTACCTTCCTCTTTTTCTTTTCAACCTCTGGTAATCACCATTCCGTACTCATTTTTTATGAGATCAAGATTTTTACATTTCAGATGTGAGTACCTGTTTTTATTCTATGTCCTACAATTAGCATACACAACTTTAAATCATTCCAAATCAAGCTGGGCTTGCTGTCGCATGCCTGTAATCCTAGCAGCTTAGAAAACTGAGGGAGGAGGATAGCAAGTTCAAAACCAGTCTCAGCCACTTAGTGAGATCCTGTCTCAATTTTTTTTTTAAAAAATTAAAAATGGGTGAGGGATATGGCTCAGTGGTAAAGCTAAATTGCTTCTGGGTTCATCCCCTCACATCAAAAAAAAAAAAGTAAGAAAAAATCAGATTAATATTTTATATATTGACCGTCAAAATATATCAAAGTCATGGTGTTAATTTAACTCACACGCATTATGTGGCATACAAGAGAGCAGAATGGCCCCCAACCCCAGAAGAAGGAGGCTACATAGTGCTTTCTAAGTGCTTTGCAATCATCTCTCCAGAATGATCCTGCACAATATTCTTAATACTGATATAAAGAGAGACCAGCACTTTGAATGGACTCCCCTTCTGTTAATCAGAAAGGTTGAGTTTTCTTAGGACTGAGGAGGCAGAAGATTCAAAGAATTTCAAAAGTCTCATATCAGCTAAGAAAAGTTTATTCCTAAAGAATTACAATTGTATTTATTTATTTTCTATTTATTTACTTATTAAGTGGGGAGAGTACTAGAGATTGAACCCAGGGTGCTTTAGCACTGAGTTACATACTCACTCTTTTTTTATTTTGAGATGGGTTCTTGCTAAGTTGCTGGAGTTGGCTTCAAACTTGTGATTCTCCTGCTTCAGTCTTCAGGGTTGCTAGTATTACAGGCATGTACCACTTCTGCCTGACCTAAAATTATTTTTAAATGTTGTAGTAGATCTTTTGGCAGCAGAGCCTAGACGAGATTCTGTGATCACAAATTTATAGTTTTCCTGATCTGCCTTGATGTGTGATTTTGATTTTGCTCAGCAACATCAGCTGCCTCAGAGTAAGGAACAGAGATGAGGCATACGTCGTGAAGAACATCCGAAGGCACACACCTTAGCAAAAGCAAACCAATGCCTCCATTTTGATGACTTGTTCTTAAACAATGGAATGAAAAGAATAGGTCTATTCAATTAGACAGCAAAACAAGTAAGAACAAGTAAGCTATCCCTGTGTTTTTGACCAGTTACATGAATTTCAAATCATCAGTTTTCTCTTCTGCGACATAAGAATAATAGTACCCGTCTGGTATGCTTTTTGTGCGCATTAATAACACAACCTATGCAAAGGTTTTAATGTTGCGCTGGCTGCATGCTAAGCATTCGTTATCACTTGAACTTTGTTTTTAACATACAGATCACCAGCCATTTTATTTCAGTGACATAATGAAGATTATCAAGCTAGGTAAATACTAAGAGATGAGAGTGCCAGTTTAAATAATCAGTAAGAATCGTGTTCAAACTATTCATTTCATTGTAATAAGAATTGAAATATTAAATAATGGATTTACTGAATACTGATAGGTGCCTCCTCCTGACTGGACTGTGTGGTGTTTCAAGATTTCATTACATTTCATATTTCACTCTAACTGTATAGTGACATCATTTTGACTATCCTTATTTTGCCAAATAAATTCAACTGCCTAATAGATATGTTATTTTTTTAGACTATGTAAGCATTTTTGTTTCTTGGGTCCCATAGTGTGCATTTTAATTTTGAAAATGTGACTAGCCTTTTATTTGGATTTTTCTCTTTCAGAAAAAATTTTAAAAATTATTTGTTGCTGTTTTTTTTTTATTTTTACAGACTGAATTTTGATTCATTGTACACAAATGAGGTACAGTTTTTCATTTCTCTGATTGTGCATGATGTAGATTCATACCATTAATGTAATCATACATGTACATAGGGTAATGATGTCTGTCTCATTCCACCATTTTTCATACCCCTTCCCCCTCCTCTGCTATCCTTTTTGTTTTAAGAGATGAGTACACACATGTAAGTCTTGAAAATTACAAAGGGTTAGGGAGTATTGCTTTTTGTGGACCACAATGTGCATTTTTGTTTTTTAATAGAGAACTGAGTTGTACAGCAAACAGATATTATTTTGGCAAAGCTGTGTGGTAAAGAATCTAAACTCTTTCTGCTATCTTGCCTTATGCCCCTGTTTTATTAAGTTATCAGAATCTAGGTTCATTTTTTCTCAGTCACTGTCTTCACAGGGACTTGACTTAATCTCCCTCTCATTCTCGTGATGTTTCTGGTAGATTTCCTTGTCTTCTTGGCATTTAAGTTTGAAAAAATCCGTTTCCATTCCACTTAAAATCTCAGTCTCATATTGGACTGAATGTTCCTTTCCTGCTCTCCCTGAGGCAGATGAACTTGAGTCCTAACGATTGGGAACATAGAAAAGTCTGGGTCTAGCAGACTGACCCTCCACCTCTTCCTCTTGGTCTCTGCTGCTTATCTGTGAACAAGAGGGAGAGGAGAAGCAGAAAATGGAAAGAAGAGCTCCCACTGATGCCTTGGTCCATTGGGCATAGAAACACTCCTTCTACCCTGTGATTTCATTGTGAGTTCTTTGGGGAACTTACTGAACCTCTCATTCTGTGTCGTTGATGAGAGTGATCCCATGTGTTGTAACCTCTGGCTTCCTCTGCTGCAGGCTTCGTAAGTCTACTCCATAGATTCTTACTCGTGAAATGTCCTTGTCCAGTGACCAATGTTTTAGGATTGGGTACTGGCAAGATGACTCAAATCTGACTCCTTTCATATGACCCTTTTAGCAAAGAAACACACAAATACCTTTGCCAAGCCAAGTATCAGGACACTTACCTGTTTGTTGAGGCTCCTTATCTCCATTCTGTCTCTCTAGTTCTATCCTCCTCAGTTAAGTCATGGAATTCTTTGCCCAACAAAGAAAAAAGTAAAGGAAACTTCCTCTTCCTGCTGTGTCTGACAGTCCATGACTCCTTTCTAATCCTTGCAACATGCCCTGTCATGGTGGCGAAAGATATCTGTCCTCCCCACTTCCTTGACTTAAAGATGAAACAGAAGAGTCACCTCATTCTTCTCTCTACTCCTTCTAGACAATCTCCATGAACTCTCTCTATTTCACTTAGAGTGAAAGAGGAGGGATGAGGTTTGTGAAAGGAGGTGGGCTGACCTTGCTCTCCTGCTTCTAAATAAATCCTGGAAGGGTATCCATCTCCTAATTATTATATTATGACTCTCTCTCTTCTTAAGGTCACTTGCAAATTCTAAGATGATAGAAAAATCCTTACTCAACATCCTGATGATCACAAAATAAATAAGCAAACATAGCAAATCCAATATGCTAGTATATATACATATATAAATACTCCTATGCCTATGCATATATATATTTTATTTATTCTTATTTTTTTATTGATAGAGAAGTGTTCTCTGCTGAACATCATACTGTTGAATTCTTATAACTTTCAAATGTGAACAGCTAATGAAATCAAAGCCATAGGTTAGTATTTAGCATTTATATAACACATGTATTTGCAAAGTACTTTAGAATAATTCAATCCTTAATCCCCATAACAGCCCTCTAAGGGAGGCCCAGTTATCATTCCCTTTATGAAAGAGGAAATGGAGACCTGGAAAGGTTTCCTGACGTGCTATACAGCTGATTGGTGGCAGCCACCGATTAACGAACAAGGGTCTTGACTTGGAGGAGTGTTGCTCATCCTTTGGGCCCTAAAGAATGAGATTTCTTAATAAACCTGTGAGTCATGGAGAAGAGGCACAGACTGACTCTGATTTTACTAGGCTGTTTCCACTGCATCTCATTGATGGCTTAAATCATCTTACTGCGGCTGAACCCTTTTCAGCAATAAAATAAAAAGTGTATTAAGTGCTAAATTCTGCCCATAACTGGTATTTCTCATTGACTGCAAGTTTATGGAAGTTGTCAACTTCAGAGACCAAACTTATATGAAGGCACTCCAGCCTGTGTAGGTAGATGAATTGATCTAGTCAGAAATGACAAGGATAAAATTAACAAATTTACCAATCTCTTGGAGCTGAGGCTACATTTGCCAGTTTTCATACTCTGGGACCATCTCCTTACAAAACTCCAGAGTTGAAGCATCCATCTTCTCACCTGCAGACATGGTTACCTAGATATCTCAGTTTTAGATACAAACTTGAGATCACCATAGCAACCAATTAGTATTTATGTTGCCAAGACAGCATGCAGAGAAAAGGGGAAGCAGGATGTGCTTACTCATTTTTATGTGATCTCGATGGAGAAAGGATAAAATGCTGATTCCAGTTTCCAAATTCCCATTGACTGCCCTCATCCTAATTTATGTTCACATCTGTCTTTTTCCACAGGTAATCTACTTGATGGTAAAGCACTTATGGTATCTACAATAAATTCCACAGTTGTTAATAGTGCCAGAAAGAAGTGAGAAGTAGGGAAATAATTATATTTCCTGGCATGCTGACCTACTGTAGAGTCATTTTGTCCCAAACATCCCTGCCATTCAAGATCTAAGTCTTTGTCTTACCACTTTATAAGGAACGTCAACGTCCAATGACATACCCACTTGTCCTGTAACAGAATGTAAGTGAGTGTGGTGGTTTGTTTTTATTCACCGTTTGGTCACATATTTATCTCCTTGCTTTTTTTGTAAGTATCCTAAGAGAAAGAAAGAGCATCTCATCATAGAAAGAAAATGGGTCATAGTAAGATTCGTACTAACCAAAAACAGGGCCTCTGGCAAGCTGCTAAGCTTGCCTGGCTTAAAAGGAAGAATAGAAGTTTATTCCTAGAGCAAGTGAATGTCTGGGGATCTGCCAAGTAAGTGCTTATTAAAGAATACAAAATAATTCTGAATAAGGTATCTGTGTGTGGGTGTGTGTGTGTTCTATATTGATTAGATTGTTCTCTTTTAAAACTATAGTTCTTGAGTGAGAAATGGTGTCTAAAGTCTTCCTAGAATGACTGTGTAGCAAATCCAACAGAACACATGCCACAAAGCTTCCATCATTACTTGGCTATGTGGATATCACAATATCACTAATCCCCAGTGGAGCTTGAGGAAATCCCCCAAGCAGCACAACTTCTCCCCAGGTTCATCCTGAAACAGTTGAACACCCTTTGGAATTAATGAAATAGACTAAGAAACTATTACTCTAAAAAGCTAAGTGTCTATGTAGTTTGGATAAATTGAGTAAAGAATTAAAATTTCCCTTCCATTCAATTTGTTGTAGACTGTTTTAATGGCAAATAAATGGTAAAAGCCCTGTTTGTAGACCATACAGGAAATAGAGCAATCTTTTTGGTTTGGACTGTTTGACTTCAGTTTTTTTTTTTTTTTTTTTTTTTTACAAATCAAGTAAAGGAATTCATCAAATGAACTGACCAGTTACTTAAATGAATTTCAGTTCATGTCTTAGCTTCTACATATAGTTATTCCCAGCAAACCACTGCCCACATAATCCACAGTTTCCCCATCCATCATAAGCATCCATGACTCTGTCCTTGCTATGAGTGACCTCCAGGATTTGACTATAAACACAGATGTCATCTCCAGTTGCCATCTCTCTTGCATCCACTCTTTGCTCCCTTCCACTCTGCTATGATAGCATTATTATACATGTTAACCTGGGGAATATTTATTAAATGATTGTCATTGCCAAAACAATGCCAGTAATAAACACAAACACATAAAGCCTAGATCAGCTGAGTTTAATTGATAGAGAAGAATCATCTGCACTGTTATTTGCTAAGTAATTCCTTTTTCTGTGTTCCTTCCTATGTACAAAGACTCTCAAGTCTTTACCAGTTAATGGACACACATGTTGTGTATGTGTGTTTTTAACAGGACAATTAGAGAGACAGAATGGTGAATAAAGCCTGTGATACTTTTTTTGACCAACCATGGTGTATCAGAAATTTTTAAAAGATTTCAAAACTATCGTTCTTTACAAAAATTTAGACTACTTCGTACAAAGACTAAAGATTTTTAAATGCCAGATTTTTTCTGAGTTTTTTTTTCCCCCTTTTGATAGTAAGTAGTCATACCTCAAATAGAGCATTTCTCTTCTAAAGGGCAGCCAGTTTGATTCTAGAACAATTCACTCTTTCTAAATCTCCAATGAGAAAAATATGTTGGAATTATGCAATTATACTTAAAGAAGAATGGAAAGCTTTATCTGCCTATGAAAATCCTCCTACATCTATTATGAAATTAAATCCAGGAAAAAATAATTCAAAAAATCAAAAGTAACAGATATATTTTAATACCTATAATGTGCAATGCCATTTGCATGACATAATAAAATATGCAAGTATGCAAATAGGCAGTCCCTTGCTTTAGGAAATAGTCAATCATTTGAGATATAGGATCTAAACAAGTGAAAAGCTAAACAGTTCTAAGAAGTGAAAATACCTACCCAAGGTAAGTTACCTACACAATGTAACTCTAAGGGCTAAAGAATAAGACAGTATGAGCATTAAACAGATACAAGCTCAGAGGTGGGAAAAATCATTTCTGATGGGAAGTGTTCAATCCATTCATTCCTTACAAGCATTTCTTAAAATTGGACCATGTACTCCCTCGGGGAGAATTTAGTGGAAGAAGAGGATTAGAGCTTGGTTTTCTGGAATGTGGATTGGACATACCAGTAACTTGCAACTTATCACAGAATGCCCTGTACAGTTGCTTATGTTTTAGAAGTGTAAATAATACAACAGTGGCAATAATAATAGCTATAGTAGCTAAACATTATGCAAAGCGTTCTATATACATAATCTCATTTAATTCTTCTGATAACAGTTTAGGATCCAGATCACTAAATCCAGCTTAAGGAAGAAAAAAATTTCACTGAATAAGAATTAATGGTCTGAGTGTGTAGCTTCATAGTAGTAGATCCATGAGTTCAAAGACGTGTATGGCATTACATCCAAGTCTATATTTTTAACCATTTACCTCTGGTACTTCCAGACCTAGATTATGAATTCCATGATGGTAGAGCCAATGTCTCTTAGATATTGATAAACTCCAGGGAGACCGAGTATGACTTTGACACTTAAGACTTATGATGAGTAGTTCTGTCATTAGTTCATGCATAAATAACTGTAGACTTGGAACTTCAAGAAATAATACTTCAAACATCAAATTTAGGTTAATGGCTTCTTAAATTAGAGTGGAGTGTAGAGGACCCGACCCTATTCCAGACATGAGCCCTTGGCAAAGGGATTTACATATGTTGTACCCTGATAGAGTTTTTATCTACAAAATAGTTACATAATTATGTTGTTAGAATTAAATGGCAATGTATGTCAAACAACTAGAACCATGCCTAACATTTAATAAGTGATCAAAAACACTAACTTTCACCACCAATTTCTGGTCTTTGGAGACATTTTCACTCTTTCTGTAATGGTAAAATTTAAAGGTTGTTTACTATCTATTCTTCACTAATTTTTCTATACAGAAATAGTAACCTGAAATGCTAAAGCATGGTTTGCAGAGCAACTCAGGAGTGAAGGAGCCAGACATGGACAACAAACAAAAATTTAATAAACAGCACTGAACTACATCTCTGAGTCCATGCCTGGGGTCAACTCCCACCCTTGGTGAATCTGACATAAAGTTTGGAGATGAAAACAGATTCTTTCTTTGCTGAAATTCCCAAGAGCATTTGAGCTTGGAGTTCCTTTTAAAGTTGTTTTGAATGCATTTTAGAAAGAGTATGTGTGTGCCTATGTGTGTGTTTGTGTGTGTCTATGTGGATTTAGCATTTTTTTCTTTGCTAGAAGTTTAAAACATGACCTAAAGTACTTTATCCTTTTTTGTTGTAGTTGTTTTGAATTTTTTTGAATAGTTCAGTATTACTTTAGATATGATGGGTGGAAGCCAGGGTAGGCTGCTATTTCAGTGTCCTTGTCATTCAGTATTCAAACTGACAAACTTTTGACATGGAAATCTTTAAATGAAAAATCAAGATCTATTCAGCTTTCCATATCTTACTAAGACTGTATCTGTAACATACCCTGAAAGTGCAATTCACACAGGACCCCCCCAAAAAAAAAAAAAAGCCTCAAACTAGTTCTTTGACACTAAATAACCAGTCAAAATAGCAGATCGAGAAAAAAGTATCACTTTTTAAAGCCATTGATATGCAGAATTATTTCTGCATCCCTATTAGCCAATCAATCAATCAATCATACACCAAAACCTATGTTTAACTGCCTACCAAATTCTTTCTCCTTGTTGTATTTTCTCTACTGGGGATTGAACCCATTGACATTCTACCCCTGAGCTATACCTCTAGCCCTTTTTGTTTTGTTTTGTTTTGTTTTGTTTTGTTTTATTTTATTTTATTTTATTTTATTTTATTTTATTTTATTTTATTTTATTTTTTGTGACTGGTTCTCACTAAGTTATCCAGGCTGGCCCTAGAACATGAGATTTTCCTGCCTTAGCCTTGCTAGTCACCTGGACTACATGCATGCAGCACCATGCCCTGCTGCCTACTGAATTCTTGGCCTTGAACTTTGCTGTGTCTGAAAGGTAATGGGGGAAAAAGGCTAACAGTTATTGATTGCTCAGGTCAGAAAAAACTTAGTTATAGATACTCATGTTCTTGGGGTTATTCTAGAAGAGGGTGAAGATCAGTCCCTGATAACAGGAATCAGGTTTCTTTGGCTCTATTTCAGCACATAATCAGAAGAACTGCAAATTCCTGCTATAAATTACATTTGAGATTCAAGAATCCCTGATGAGCAAACAGTGTGCCCAGAGGGGATTCATTCTCTGGACTGGTATTTGCAGTAATTCATCTGACTTTGACTCCTCAGGTTTTGACTGTGACACTTTGATCAGTCGTCCTTCTTCTCAGCTTCTTCATTTAATTGTTTCTGAAAACATCTTTACAGCATTTCTGATTGTTTTTACCCCTTTATCTCCACTTATACAATCCCCTTCTGTTCATTGTGTCCACCTAGATCTGATTTATTATTTTTGGTTTATCATTCCAGCTTTTTGGTTTATCATGTCAGTTAAGTCCTACCAACTATGACTTTAAAATATATTCCACACATCATCATTGCAACAGTTAGGTCCCAAGTTGCTCTTTTCTATGTTTGAATCACATCAATAGACTCCTGAATGGGCATCTCCTAACTGAATGACTACCATAGTCTCTAACAGATGGTTCTCCAATTGGTTTTATCTACATGAGATTGAGAAAAATTTTTAAAAGCAGATCCGATTATGTCATGATTACTTTTAGAGCCCAAAGTGATGCCCTGATTTTGAGGATAGAGTTATTTATTCTTCTGCTCCTTCCTACCCTAACAACCTTATCTCTCATCCTTTATTCACTCCACAGTCCACTTGCAGGCCAGGCTAAACTCCATGCCACCTAGAGATACCAGTTCTCTCTTTGTTATGCACCAATAAACATTCTCTTCCTCTATCTAGAAGGGACTCCTCACAGTTGGTCTCCTACCACATTTCATTTCCACCATAACCAAAGTTATGTTAGGGAGATGGTCTCACCCTCGGTGCCCACCCACAAGCCTGCAAAAAGCATTCCTCCTATATGGTCCCATAACACTCTGGACACCCATTACCGCCACTCATACCACATTGTCCTCAATTGTTTACTGAGTCCTATATCCCACTGTAAATAATAAGGCATCTTCAAGTGCATGGTCTATGGAGGGTGCTCAGTTAATATCAGAAAAATGAATGAACAATGCAAATTGCTGGCATCTGCTAGTCAGGCTACTGATGTCCATGCCTTCTGAAAGCAAAAACACCACCAACGTCAGTTGAGAAGTCTGAAGCCCAAGGCAGAATGTGTGATACCAGAAGAGGAACCAATGCCTCTTCCAACCATTGCAGAGTCTGTGGACACAGAGGTGGGCATCTGCTCCTGTGATCCAGCTCATGCAAGCCTTCTCAAAAGGAATTTATTTAAACATGACTTTCAAATTTCATTATCTGCTTTGTTCCTCTCCTTATAATTCAAACATCAGTCAATGGGACTTCAAATAGAGAATAACTTAATATTAGAAGTAAAACAATAATTAATCGTATATCATTTTTTCTCTTGGCTATCCTTACACCTGTCCTGAAGTCTCAACTTTTGTTTTACTAGGGTGAATCTTTACTAGGATGATTCAAAGTGGCACATAGAAATAAATCCCCACTGTTTTTAAACCAGCCAAATCTCTCCCCAGTTCTAGAGAAGTTTAAAGTTGAACATGGATCAAAATACATATATCACAAATCTTAGGAGTCATGTCCTATAGTCTGCATCACACTTATGGGGATAACAAAGGCTCTAAACCTATTTCCATGTGTTGAGATCATTCTTATGCTTTGGGCTTACTTTCTTTGTGGCAAAACAGAAGAGCTATAGGATATGTATTAATATTTTTTAGTAAAAGTTATCTATTAGAGGAGATTTCAGGATATCTGAATACTCTGAGATATGACTAAGTCAGCTGTGTGGAATTCAGCAAATTAAACACCTCAGTAAGCCCATTTTATCATTTGGAAAATAGTGTGATTCCATTAGAAGATTACTTGCTTCCTTTTTAAAATTTTTGTAAAATTTTATGAACTAGTGATCTCTTTTCTCAAAGACTCATCAATCTGTTTAGAGAGGTAAGGCTTAATATAGAAACCATAAAAATATATCATATAATTACAGATTGATAGAAGTTAAAACAGAAAGTGGCACAGGATAAGCATGGAGATTTAGAAAAAAAAAAAAAAATAGAGCCTCTTGACCCAACCTTGTGCAGACATAAAAATAGTAAGACACACACCCATAGTGATTTAGTGAATATCTGAAACAGACCCACATATTGGCCATTGGGGTCCAATTTGGCCAAAGTCCAAAGAAAAAAAAATAAAAGCAATGAACATAAATAATAATAAGGTCCATTGAAATCTATTAAAACAAAAGATTTAGCTTAAAGATTTAACATAAAGTCTCAGTCCTTAAATTGGCAAATGTTCACCTATCAAGGAATTCAGCTATACAAAATGACTTATGTCTGTGGACTTTGAATAGTGACAGCTTTACTTTAATAATAATAACCACAGTGCCGGAAAAGGAAAAGACAGATGGACCCTACTTCTATGCCTTACCATCACTCCTCCTGATTACTCTTGCTTATTTTGAGCATCGACAAAACGGCACGGCAGTTATCATAGATCTTTGCATAGCATTGATTCAAGTGTGTGTTGAAACAAGCCTGCTCCTGTGTAATTCATTTATATCACTAGCTCATACCTGCCTCTTCTTCCCTTCCTTCGATCTTACATATCTCCAAGATGAGCATTTATCTTACTTTGCTCTCCTGTTCCTCTTCTGTTGTCAGTCTAGCAGGTGTTCTTTTCAGATTGCTTTCATCCTTCATTATTCATTTTGGGTCCTTTTCTACTTTTGTGTCCATTTTTATCCCTCCCTTCTTTCCTCGTACCTTAGGCATCAGAGCCAACCATTTGTCAGAAATGTTTGCAACTATTTGTTTGTGGTTATTTCCCCCTTAAACTAGGGCTTAGAAAATCCACCTGGTGAGTTCTTCCTTGTTTTTAAGGGAAAAAAGGCTCTGTATGTTTAGGAAAATGAAATCAGGACTATTCGTTTTCACACCTGCTCCAAGCTGGATCCAACCATTCTTCTTTGGTGGCCCTGTTTGGGTTCTGGATGACATCACTGCTTTTTTTTTTTTTTATTTTTTTTTCTTCAGCAATTATTTTGGTGGAAGAGTTTTTGAAACTATGTGGTCCTAACTTTGCTATTCCCATAATTTAGAAGTTCCAGTTCCTTTAAGTTTATTTAGCATTTGGCAAGTTGCTAGTGTTAAGAATCACACTGAAATATTTAAATAAGTGTGCAAATACATTTCTTCATGAATTTTAAATTGCCGTTCATGGAGCAACTGTCATAAGACCCACCCCTACCCTTTCAAAGGGATTCAAAGCCCACAGCTAGATTTCATTTGCTGCTAATGTAGCAAAACATGGTGTTTCAGCATTTTGGGGATCAGGAAGACATGCCCATTAGCATCAGAAGGTAGCCAGAGCACAGCCCTCAGATCAATAAAGGGTTCCAGATTCAACTCTCATTCATACAGTGGGAAAAAAAATTATATCCACCTTTTTAGATGGTTGTCATGCACGACACTGTCAAGTGGATACAGATAACCCTTATTTTAAAAAAGGAAAAGGAAAACATCCAAGAATTTGGAGAAAATACTTGATTCAACTTTTCATCCAATTATGTCCCTTATATTTGCATGCATTTGTATTTAACATAGGCTTCTTGTTGAGCTATGGGTGCCAGAAGTTTATGCTTTTTTGGATGCATCACTTTATCATTATGAAATTTTGAAGACTTGTGGAGTCTTGGTCTTCATAGAATCAAGACAAATTTCTCTGCCTCTCCTTTATATGTGTACATACATATATAGGTGTGTGATTTATATGTATTTCTAAATAGTTAACAATTGATTTTAATTGCTATGGAATTTAAAGGAACAAAAACCTTATAACAAGAACAGCAGGGTTGCAGGAGGCAGGCTCAGAAGAGTAGAGGCGTGAACCCAGTGTTAATAACAGTCTCTGTGCTTCAGTTTTTGTGAAACCTGTCTGTCCTTACATCAAATTTTAAGTGATACTTTATTTTCCAGTTTATCCAAATGCTGTAATAGTGCCCCCAACTTGCAGATTTAGTTTTTGTCTTTTGATCTGAATATATGCAGCAGCATAAATTGACTGACAACAAAATTCTTTCCATTTTAAAGTAAAGATTTCCAATTTATTTTCTTCTGTAGTTGTAAGTCAACATTCTGAGGTGGAAGGGGGAGGAGTTTGTACTTTGACTGATTCAGAAATCAGATTTTCATCATTGGGATATTTCTGCAGGATGTCATGTTGTCTGCACCCTGGAAACAGACAGGTCTTCATACCTCTATTAACACTTGATTATGTTGATGTTTAAAAATATATTTTCAACAGATATCCGTTTTCCTATCAATGTCTCTGTAGTTTTGACTTCTAACCTGTACTTTTTTTTTTTTTTTTTGTCTTTTTTAAGCCAGAAGGTACAACATTAGAGGTTTTTGCTTTGAAACTTTGGTATAACCACTTGAATTATGCCTACCTGGATAGTATGAGGACATGCATGTAAAATTTCCTTGTTGATGAACACAAAAGTATATCCATTGCAATCATTGAGGGTTCTTTCGTACTTCTTTCACCAAAAGGCCTAAACAACAAAATGTTTAATCACTATCATTATTCAGGAGAACATTTGGTCTTTTCAAAAATAAGTCAGATATTTTAGTAAAAGTTCATTACAGCATGGTTGTCATTCTCTCCAGTGTCCATATACCCGTAAAACCATAATGGAGTGTTTCTCCCCATCGATAATTCATTTTCTCTGCACGTTTGTCCATTCATCTTTAAAGACCACAAGGCATAGCTCTTCACTGATTTTGTTTGCCCAGATTCCTTTCCCCATGCATATTTTGTCTCTGAAAAGGATTTGCCTATGGGATGTCTAGTGGAAATAAGGTGAGATGCTTGTGAAGTTAGGAAAACTTTTTCATTCGGTTTTCATTTTCAGTTATTGATAAGGGTGCTTCAGAATCCGTAGCACCTCAAAGCTGGATGATGTTTGTCTTTTTAATTTTTTTTTTATTTTCATCTCCAGGTATCACATCTTCTACAAGCAACAATAATGAGTACATAAACCAACTGTTGCTGGATAATGTCCAAGAATTACAGGGTGTCAATTAGATAGATCTTTATGCTACTAAAATGACAAAAGCAACTTGGAAGGAAATGTTTGAATTGAAGAATAGTAGAATTAGTTACTTGGATTTCCTTTACAGTTTTCACATCCCACATTGCCCTATTGAAATCTCCATTTATTCTCTAATTATTTCAAATGACTGAGTTTAGGAATACCCTTTACAACCTTTCAGAAAAGTTTATGTACTCATATTTTTCTATCAGAAAAATTCATATTATTCATACTGTTGAGAAAATTGTCTTTTCAATTTTCAGAATTATTAGAGGATAATGAAAATCTTTCGCTGACATGCACAGAACTCTGTTTACATTAAGTGGCATTAGACCAATCCTCCCCAGGAATGTGCATTCCTGTAGCATACCCTTCCCATATTGATGGACACATAGGTTGTCTTCAAATATGTATCATTTTAAAGATTGGGAAATTGAACACCCTTGGCCATTTCTGTTGATATTTAGATAGAACAGACAAATGAAAAGTAGAATTATAAGGTCAACTTTCACATGTATTTAAAGTTTTTAGATTGTAAATTTCTTTCAAAAAAGGTTTGACAAACTACTGTCCCACCAATAAAATGGAATACCATTGTCTGATAGTTATATTTATTGTTCTTTTAATTTTTGCTAATATGTAATAAATTAATAATGTTCACTTATTATTTTTTAAATTCATATCTTAGCCATATATTTAATGTATGTTATTTTTATTTGAAATGCCTCTTCATACTATTTATTATTATCCTTAGATGTTTTAGTTTGTAATTGATTTTTACACTCTTTGTTTATCAGGGATATCTATCATTTACCTATTCAAATCATTGCATACATTTTCACCAAATCTGTATTCATTGCTGAATTTTGTTTTTAGTGTCTAGTACCCATATAAAGTTTCTATTTTTCCTCATGAATTTTTTCTTCCACGGGTTCTTTAGGAAACATTAAATAAAAGTAGAAATCAACATTACCCTATGTAAATGTATGATTACATAAATGGTATGCCTTTTCTCCATGTACAGAGAAACAACATGTATCCCATTTGTTTACAGTAAAAATAAATTTTAAAAAAAGTAGAAATCATCCTAATAACAGTTAAAAATAAGCCTATCAATTGACAGAATATGAAAATTGCTTGTTTCCTTTCACTAACTCCAAGTATACAATAATTTATTTCAATACAGTGAAAATTAAAAGTAATTTGTGATGGAAGCCTCTTTTGACCCCTACTCCACTATTTTGCTGGTGGGAGATGGGAGGGGAAAGACAAAAACATAGTTTAGGGACTGGCTTGAATATAAACATCAGGTTTCAGTATGAATACTTGTAGTGTGTGCCTCCCCTCAGGGTTGACTGTAAACAACAATGGATCCCTGCAGGCAACTGATTTTGCCACAAAACCTTGGATTAGTAGGAATTCAATTACAGTTTACAAAGATATTGTGAGGGGGAAAAAAGTGAATGCAGCTAAATTGTTTTATATCCTCAATTCAGATAACTCTAAATGTAGAGGGAATATAATGTTGACCTTGGGGTGACCTTACAATAAAGAAGTGTTCATTTTGACTTCAGACTGTCAATGTCAAAGTCATGGGGACATGAGGAGAGGGGAACCATTAACTATTCAAATTCTGTAAACGGTTTACCTAGTTTTATTCTCTTTTAGGCTTCAACTATTAGAGAAATAGGTCACTATTCACCCTGTTTTTAATCTCTGTAGAGTTAAATTTTTTAATCTGCAGGACCATTTCCAATATTGGTTTTTTAAAGTATAGTCAGAAGGACAAGAATATGTCAAATCAAGAACAAGAAACTCACAAGCAAAGAAAGTTTTGAGACCCTTATTCCCATTTTTATTATTTTTTTTGTTGTTGTTTTTCACATTCCTCCCTGAAGACTAAAATGTACTTGATTTTATGTTAGAGAACTGCATACTAATATCATCTGAGCAACCTTTTTGGGGAAGTTATTATTTTCGTGGTGATAAAATCATAGAATTTAAATAATTATAATGAATTAATCTTTTAAGATGATTACACTTTTAAAGCAATCATTCTGAGATTACAGATTAAATATTAAATTCTTAGTGTTTTATGTACCACGAAATTTTTAAAAAATGAAAAAACAAAACAAAAGTAGCGAGAAATCAAAAAGAATTTATAAGAAATTCTTACATATTTATTTACGTACTTATTACCTAGTGGAGGTCTGGAGTACCATACCTGAGGAGACCAGGGCACATCCTCAGAAGCAATTAAATGAAGTACGCATGTTCCTTGGGTTATATTTTTCCCTTCAATACACATCAGTGCAAACTCAAGTCATGTTGGTCACCTAAATAATGTACATTATGCCTATTTTTAAGCCCTTCTGCTTCATCTATTTTGTATCTTTATTGCTTTACAGGTAAAATGCCAATTATTCCTTGTGTGACAAAATGTGAAAACCAAGAAAGAGCAAGTAGGCGCCCTTCCTTGAACCTCCTGGTGGTGGAGATGCATGACCTGTGGGTTTACTCACATAGATTAGCTGGAACTCAGGCAGCTGGCTTTACTTTAAGGGGAAGGAAATCAACTTAGAACCTTCTAGATGGAAACTTTGCCCTTTTGCCGCTGCCTTTCCTCCTAGAAAACAAGTTAAAGGGAACCATTGGCCAGGTTAATTGACTTACAAGTGTGTCTTTTTAATAAGTGTCATAAAGTATGTCAGGCTGCTGAAACTTGCTTTCAGTGCGTTTTTTAAAAAACTGTTGTCAACCAGATTAAAGTTTATTGTTCGCATGTACGTTCAGTTTTCAGGTGGTAATGAAAGACACTGAATTGATTTGCCATGCGTAAAGGGAGAAGGGTTATGTCCTTTGCTCTCTCTCTCTCAAAGTGCCTTTCCCTCTGGCATCTACACTGCTGCCTGGACTTCCGGGCTCTGGACTTCTCCACTTGTTCAGCTGCTGTAACTGATTTTCTGGGTCTCCAGACTGTGATTCTCTGAGGAGATGTTTCTCCAGTGTCAACTGATTTTAAAAGGCAGTGTTTTGAATATGGAATGTTTGGAAATGAATCCCTTTCCCCTTGAGAATTAGATAACTTTAGGAGGAAAGCTTTTCTCTTAGTTTTCACTGTTCGCCATTCCTGTTCATGTAGTTTCAACTTTACCTCTATAGCTTTGCCTCCCCTGGGTGAGAGTTTCACAAAAGGACCTAGAGCAGAATTTTGGTAAACAGTCTCAGTGTGACTTTTCAAACATTACATCATCTTCTGAAGTTCAGATACGTTAAGAAAAAGGTAGAGGAAGTCTCTTGGTGGTCACTGAAAGGCAACTTTGCCTGTTGTTGGCAGATCTATATATCATCATCCTGAAATTTTCAATCTTCAAACATTATCACTATGATTCTATATATATATACTGAGTTGAAGCTTTAGTCTTCCCTTTAGGGTTCAATTTGACATAAAATGTGTCTACAAATGAATAACTAGCAGTTCTGGCTGAGGGCAGGTAGTGGATAGGGTGCCTTAATTTATCAGTTTGAGAAAATTCTCTGGTCCATTCATTCTCCACCCAACTTTGCTGAAGTGAAGAATGAAGAACAGTGTACCCAAACAAAAGGATTCTTATCAGAGGCAGAAATACCTGATTTCCACCCTATTGTTGAAAACACCTTCGCTGGAGCTTCGTGTCTTTGGGCTACATTATCACTGATCAAGATGTCTTGTCATTTTATTGTCTTTCGCTGAACATTAGACCCTAAACACCATGAAAATGTGAGCTTTGCCCACTTCTGCCTCTATGGTAATTGGCATAATTGGAACTCCAATTAATATATATTGGTGAATTTTCTGTTTCTGGGGTTTAATTACCACTGAACAACAATTCTTTGTGCCCAATACTGCAATGCAAAAGGGGTTGTCCCATAATTTTTGTCTCTTTGGGTGAGACCTTGGCTATTGTCTGTATAGAATGAGCATTGGAAGGGGTCCTGCATCACGCAGATTGACAGATCACATAAAAATCATGGCCAGCTTATTAGTGTTGCTGCAGAAGACAGCAGTTTCTCAGTGGTGTCTGTGTCTAAAGGGTGGGGGCTAAAAAGAAGGTAACTACATCAAAATGCTGTGCATGTTAAATAATGGAGAAAGTGTAATCATAAATAAGATTTGAAAAGAAGGAGAAAGAGGAGACAAATGGAAACATGAGGAGGAAATATGAAATTTGATAATATTTGTAGGAGCTACAGGGTGTCTAAGTGATTGTGCTAGAGAGTGGCCGAATGACAGCATATGGATTATGAAGTGAATTTAAGAAGGGTGAAAACTTTTAGAATTAACACCTTAGCTAGCATTGAAAATCTCATGTTTTAAAACTGACTCCTCTCTAAAACCTCCATGTCTTCAGGTTTTCTTTCTTTCTTTCTTTCTTTCTTTCTTTCTTTCTTTCTTTCTTTCTTTCTTTCTTTCTTTCTCTCTTTCTTTCTTTTCTTTTTTTTTTTATTCTCTAGAGCCAGCTCTGGCTATACCGATTATGAGATGCGCGCGCGAGTGTATGTGTGTGTGTGTGGTTGTGTGTTGGTGTGTTAAGGGGGATTAGGGAGAACACACCAGGGAAGCTGGCTTTCTTTGTGCTGCTTATCTGAAGCTGTGTTAATGGAGGGTCTTGTTCTGCTCCTATGCTCATTGCCGACCCCATGCATTAGCAATTTGTCCTATTTAAATAGCCTTGCTTTAGTTTAGAACCAATCCCCTTTGTAGCCTGGTAGAATATTTGGGGAGCTCTAAATTTATGGAAGAATTAGCATAGCATCCGGTCACCCTTCCCATTTTTATGCTGTTAGTCCTAGTCCTACATCCAGGGTTCCTGGGTTTATCCCAAGTCTAGTCATTTCTTTCATTGTTTCCCACCCAAACCCTGTACCCAGAATGCTTTCCTCAGAGTCATCTGCAATTTCCCAACATCTTTAAATCTCAGCAGTTGCAAACTGCTACTTTTTGATTCTTAGTTAAAAACCATGCTAGTCTGAAGCCAAAAGGATTATTAGGGACTTCTCTGATGAAATCAGATTTTCTAGATATCTCTGTTACTTATTTTCTGTATGTCACGGCAAGGGTGACAATTTTATATAATGTGTGTAATGGTTCACAGATTCTACGGTCCTTTCTTCATGTACTATTTCATTTCTCCCTCGTAGAAACTTTAGTGAGTGGGCTGCACAGGAATGGGAGAGATAATAGATTAATAGATTTGAGGAAGAAAGACTCCTGGCTGCAAGGGACTTGGCTAGCTTTAGCACACTGGGCTCTGGACCCTGAGAGGAAACCATACTCTCTTTATTGTATCCCTTCTGTTCCAGAAAGGGCTGCAGCATGAGATGAAATTACATTGGAAGGAGTTATGGGAAGGGTGACTTTCAAAGGTGGCCTTGAAAGAATCATTAGATTATCCTAGGTAGGAAGGAAGCACAGACTAAGGAAAGGAAGCAACCAGAAGCCTACATGGGGGAGAACAAGAAGTGTGGGAGACAACTTTCTGTGTGTTTGAGATTCTTCAGGAAGTAGTAAAAGCAGAGGATCCATAGAAGGCACCTGGAAGTGGTATTGATACACATGCTCTGGTGTGAATGTATGTAATTACGAGGAGGGAGCAATGCACATGGAGAAGAGCATTGTGGAAAGATCCCAGGGCAGTGTTTCCTTTCACACTTAAACTAACAATGAGGAGAAGGGAGGTATTATGGGTACTGCTCCAATCTTGGAACCAAAGGATCTGGTTACTTTTCAGACCTATCACTTGGGACTGCATAGCACTGAACACCACTACCTTCCTGAGATCCACCCATGTGACCCACAAATGAACATGGGTAAAGGAGTCATTTCAGCAGCAGATAGAATTACAAGGTGTTAAGATAAAAATTAGACAAAAGGTTCAAAAGCACATCATAAGCTAGTAAGAGTAAAATAAAAACAATATGCTGTTCTCATTGCATGAGTGGCAACAGAAACACATTGGAGGGGTTAACACTCAGGCACCAAACAGAACACACCCACATCCACGGGACACGTCTCCACGTGGCACACTGGTGAAGTCTCTTCTCCTCTTCTAACTTGAGTATGTGTTCAACAATCCTTTGACCACCCAAGGACTCCTTCCCTGTCTTCCCACAACATTCTGACCCCATGAGGCCCTGGAATGGTTCCCTTGGGGGTGCCTACATCTTCCTTACTTCCCCTATCCCCTGGCCCCCAACCTTTATGGAAAACAAAAGCCCTGCTTGTTGTTTCTTTCGGAGCACAATCAGCATAGCCAATTGGAATGTACATGAATAATTTAACCTCCCGGCAGGGACTGGACAGGATCAGAAGATGCAGCAGCTTCCCAAAATTAATAAAGGCTTTTATAGAGCCATAAAAAGCCATAATTCAATCATTTTAAAAAGGGCACCGAACACAACGCTTATTAAAGGCTGGGTGCCGCTGAGGTGTGTTCAGGGAGGCCAAGAATGCTCAGTCAGCAGCAATGGCCCCAGCTCATGCCCACCCTCTCCGCTTGACATGCAGATAACCTGACCCAAGCATTTAATAAGCAATATTTACTGATGATTCTTCCCTGACTGACTCAGTCAGGGGAGCGTACTAATAAAGAGGATGATTGAAACAAGGTAAGATTTTTTTTTTTTTTAAATCAGCAGTTAATCATTGTAGTTGGGAAAATCACTTATTCCTGGACAAAACTGGTGCTTTTTTTCAGTCAAGCACTTCAGGGTACAAATTTGTGCAGGCCTCCCCACCTGCATCATTTTCTTTTATAAGTAAATTGAACAGGACAATTATAGTGTGTACTTTCTCTAAGACTCTGTTTCCTGATTTACAAAAGCAGAGAGAAGCAGCAGTTGTTGACTTTCAGTTCCAAGTAACCATGCTCCCAGTCACTTGTGCACGGTGCCCTCCTGATCCCTCCATGGCTACAAGCCTGCCAGGGTAGGAAGGGGCCAGCCACATCATGCTCAGGACTTCAGAACAAGACAGTTATTGCACTGCACAGGGGTGGCCCACAAGACAGAACAAATGGGGATGACGGTGGGTGTCTTGGTCCAGAGAAACATCTTTTTTCAGTTCTTCCTTCCTGGAGGAAGAAAGGTTTTCTTCCTGTACTTTACACAATGGTACTGTCAGTTCCAGCAGTGGCTGCCACCATTCTATCAGAGAACTTGACTTCCTTCCTATTCTCTACTCCTCAAAGTCCTCATGTGTGAAGCAATTATTCTCTCCATCCTCTGATGGCAAAGTTGCCTTTTGGGAGGGACAGGGATCAGGTATAGGGACAAGGGCAGTTTAGAGCATACCCTTTTCACCAAAGGGAATTTAAGTCACAGACCCCAATGATCTTGGCAGGTTTGCTCCAAGCATGCCTCTTCCTGCCCCGTTTTTGACTTTGCTATTTTCTGGGACAAATGTCTCAGGGCTGCCACAATGGATGAATTTCTAGCAAACAAAACATAAATAAATAACCAGCTGCACAGCCAGGATGATATCTCAGTGACTTGTCTGACCCACATTGCTCTCTGTGTACTTTGCTCTCCCAGCTTCCTTCCCAAAGCATGAGGGGGTGTGTCTTGGGGCACCACAGGTACTAAGTGATCTGCCTGATTGCCTAACCTCAAGTGACAAAGTGCTGGTCCTCATATATCACAGCCTTTCCCTGGTGAGGATTAGGTCACGCTGGGCTGAGGTTTTGCTAATGAGATCATGCATAATCAATAAGGGTCGGCTGACATCTTGTCAACTCCATCACTGTCACCAGGGGGTCTGAGGTAAGGCAGTGAGGAGGGGAAGCCTGACAGCTACCCAGAATCTGAGTCGACGGGCAGCATGGTATGGAGCTGCCGCTCCTCACAACTGGCCTGACTCTTACTAGTGGAGGAGATAGGTTCATGCATCCATTCATGTGTTCATCGCTCCTTTGTCCATTCCGAACATAGTTATTGATGTGCCAGGTATAATTGATACTGCTCTGGCAGCAGCGGATGACACAGGAAAGGACATCATGCATTTGGAGCTTCTCTTGGAGCATCTGCATTCCACTGGGGATGATGAGAAATTGCAAAAGAAATAACAAAGAAACAAATAGAAAGAGAAAGAGAAGGGAATGAAAAAGAAGGATGATTGAAACAAGGTAGGAAAGGAAACAAAAGACAAAAGAGAATGGAAAAGAATGAAAGGGAGAAAAAGGAAGGGAAGGGAAAATTCATGAATAATATCAGGTATTAGCATCAGGAAACAATATAAGGCCACATGAAGTTGAAAGACCACACTTTAATTTGAGAGACCAGAGAAGTCCACGGAACACTTCAATTTTTAAGCACTTACAAACCTCATTCAGGTTCTCATAAGTCATAAATTTCTGCATTTCTAAAGAGAGAGAGAAGTTCAGTTACCTCACATTAATAATCAAATAATTGTCATTGGATTCGCGATGTCTATCCTAGACAATTATACCATTCTTTTTTGGGAGGGAGGGTACCAGGGACTGAACTCAGGGACACTTGACCACTGAGCCACATCCCCAGGCCTATTTTGTATTTTATTTATTGACAGAGTCTCACTGAATTGCTTATCACCTCACTTTTGCTGAAGCTGACTTTGAACTCTGGATCCTCCTGCCTCAGCCTCTTCCTGAGCTTATGGGATTACGGTGTGCTCCACCATGCCCCACCATTCACAATACCATTCACAATACCATTCACAATACCATTCACAATACAAAATTTAAATCTGATTCCCCTCAGCTTATGGTTATGCATCCTTATGAAAAAAATACAATTCTCAAATGGATTTATTGGATCACAGAGATATATTCATGAACACACACACACACACACACACACACACACACACATGAACACATGATAGATGTGCTTCCATTCATTAATTTGGGGCACAAGATAAAGTTACATTTCTTAGTGGATCTTGATTTGCATGATTATGTACATATGTATATACATGTATATATGAAATATTTATGACATGTAAGTGCTATAAAAATTGAAGAGGTGTCTAAAGTGTTGAGGGAAAAGCAATATTAATAGAAGTTATCAGGAATGGTCTCACTGGGTGTGGGAACATTTGAATAGATACTTAAAGGAGGGAAAAATTATATAAATATCTGGAAGAATAATATAGACAGAGTCCTAAGACAGACAGACATCTATGGTGTTGCAAGAATAAAAAGACAGTAAGGGTAAAATACAGGAGATCAGAAAGATAAAGGGAGGGGGTGGTAAACAGTGAAGATGGAGATTGAGCAGGATCTTATGGGTGATCAGAAGAGGCTTCCTGTGAGCCAAATGGGAAACCATTGGAGTATTTGTACAAAGTTTTTTTATTAATTTTTCATTTGTTCTAATTAGTTGTACATGACAATAGAATACATTTATACATTTTGATAGATCATACATAAATGGAGTGTAATCTTTCATTTTTCTGATTATTCATAATGGCCATGCAGTCATACATGTACATGAGGTAATAATGTCTGTTTCATTATGTATTAAATTCATCCACAGATACTGTATTGGGAATACACTACATGGGGCATGAACCATGAAGATAAAAGAAATTATGAAGAGTGTAAGAGAGTAGGTATACGTTATGTTTGCTCCTGTGTAGGAAGTTTATGTGTGAGAGAGCATTATCTATGAACATAAACTATAGAAATTAACATTGTGAAGTTTTCAGAGAAGGTAAAACTTTGAGTGCATATCTTGAATTATATTTTAGATAGTGGAATAGACAGGACAAGATGATGAATTTCCCAGTAAAGAGGAAGACTTGCCATCATTCTCTTCCTTTCCCACTTAAACTGAAATACACTTGTGGTTAAGAGACTTATTCATCTTTCATTCCATGCTTCCATGCTTTGATTTGTCCAGATGTGAACAAATTTCTACCAAACCAAGAGACATGTAGTTAATAACCATAGTCTACCTGTGCAGCCATTGAAACCATAGGGACCACCATCTTCTTCATCAACATGTCTTTAAATTGTGTAAATACATAAAGAAATGTGATAGGAGAATTCTTTGACTTTTTGAAAAATATAGTTTCACTCGATTTATTTCTGCAAGGGTCAGCTCTCCTTCTTGTATGTTCAATTTAACCAGTTAATACAGCCTTTTAACTTTTCAAATACTTTAGAATATACTTGATTTCTTTATTCTATCATTCTCTGTTTTTTCTTGTGACATTCTGAATCCTGGGATTCTATTAAAATGACTACAGTTAGCATGAATTCCTTACATCTTCAAATTAAATGCAATATTTCCTGGTTTTTCATCGTAGTAGTATTTCATGACTACTGTTGATAACATTCTTGCTTCAATTTATGGCATATTTTATATTCTTAAAACTAGACTTTTTAAAATGTACATTAACTTTTTGAGATGCTATTTCCCACATATACCCTGAGGAGAATTTCTTATCTGAATATGTTATGATCAGTCGACCCTAAATATTTGCCAATTTATTTCTTAACATGTCGTATTTGACTCCATACCCAGACAAGGTCCAGAGCAGTTTCTGTCTGCCTTGGTTACTAAGAGCATGATGTAAAGGTAGCTATTTTTTTTTTCAATATGTGTGTGATGTGCCTCAGTGATTTTAGATTTGATGTCCTGTCCTTATAAAGACAATTTACACTCTTTTTTAATTAATGCTCTCTAGTTTGATTAGTCTACCTTAGGTGGAGAGAAAAATTTGAAAAGATTTTTCATCTCGTCTATAGCTTAGACACACAGCCTCATACCCACAGATTAACATCACTTATCATTTCCCCATCTATCACTTATTTTAATGTAGACCATTTTTGCAGAGGGGGAAGAGTTGCATACATTTGCTTCTTCAGACATCATGCCCTTTCTCATTCATTTACTTCTAATCAATCAGCGTCCATGTGTGTTCTGTATATATTTTCCTTGTAGTTTCATAGCCTGTCAGTCACTTGTCATAAGCAAACTGGCCTTCAACCTCAAAAGACCTGGCCCCTGAGTGGCTCCTCTGACAGTGTCTGGGTTTCCCTCAGGGCCTTCACTCCAAAGAAATCTTAAAATATCCACACCAATGCTGCCAGGCTTGTCCTGAAACTTCATGTAAGTACTGCTTCTCTGAAGCATGCTAATAATGAATGTAGACCAATGCAATGAGGAGGAATGGTTTACAGAAAACAAGTTCTTCCTTTCCACGAGGTCAAAGTAAAACCTGCACAGCAAACAGAGAGTGGTCAATGTTTGTATGGAAATTAAAATGCTTCTAAAAAATACTATAAAATTATGTGGAGTAAATACGTGATGGGTTCAACATTAGTTAATAGCTTCACTTTTAATTTTAGTGATATTGTCATGGCATGTCATTGATTTTTTTTGTCAGTCCAGTGATTTCTTGATTGTTCTAGATTGATCATGTCATACTTAGAGCAGGAGTCAATTGGAAGAGTCACATTTTGAGAGGGACATGGAAAATCTACAGTGAATCTTCAGGAGAGGGACCCTGAAAATTGTACCATGACTGAGAGGGACAAAGTGATTAGACTAAGAGAAAAACCATGAAAAAAAAAACTTCTTGAAAAACTGTGAGATTGTCATTTAGAAGCAGGCAGAAGTTTATGTTACCTTATGTACACTCACTTATTCATCCAAGATTCAAGATCCCTTACTATGCATCAGGCAATAATCTAGCTCACTGAATGACGTGAGAAGAAAAAGTAAGGGAGAATGGGAATGGGGTGGACAGTATAAATATTTAGCTTGAATGACAAGAGGCCACTGCAGTTTTGAGCAGAGGGATGGTATCATCTGACATACTTTCTTCAGATCATTCTTGGTGTTGACTTGAGGTTCCAACTTAGAGACAAAGGTGGCAGAAGGAAGGATAGTTAGAGAGCCATGGCAGTAATCCGAAGCTTGGCATGTAAGACCTAGAACAGTAAAGGTGACTATGAATGGTTAAGGACAATCTGCAGGTCAGAAGTTTTAGAATCATGAGTTTCAAAAAAAATTTAGAGACAGAAAATCAGCATGTTGGAAAAATAATTGCTATACCATGTTCCAAAAATATGGATAAAAGCATGAACAATCTCCTCCAGGATATTGAATCTATTTGAAGAGAATTATATAATAATAGAATGAAGAAAAAGTGCCTTGTAGGCCTAAATGAGTAAATTACACTTTGTCTTTACTCATGGTACGTGAACATTTCAATGATCTTTTCCGAGTCTCAGTTTTCTCATTTATAAAATGGAGATAATATTTTCTGTCCTGCATGTTTGTTATGAGAACTAATGATGCAGTGGGGATCACCATGGGAATTTAAGAAGACATAAATTCAATCAGATTGTGGCATTAGCAGTTAGAGTCCTTGGGAGGTGAGAATGATTAGATGGGGTCATCAGGGTGAGACTCAATTATTTAATTTTAGTGATCTTATAAGAAGAGGGAGAAAGACCCATATATACATGGACACTTGCACTGTCTGTTTCTTATATCATCTTGGGACTCTGATATTAAGAAGTCCATCATCAGATCCAGCCTTGAATCAGAACCATCAGCCCAAATGGACCTATTTTATTTATAAAATTCTCCATCTTCTAGTATTTTATTATAGTAATAGCAAACAGACTGATATAGAGATATTTTAATCAACTTATTATTTAGTATGAAGATTAAAAAATTGACAAACTATTATTCCTGGAGAATTTCCTTCGATATGTCTCCCATTGCCAATATCTTTTGTTGTTTACTACTAACTCACAGAATATACTTCAGCAAAAGTCTGCTTACCCTCAAGAAGAGTGGCTTTCAATGACTACAGCTCTACCTTTCTTCACTTATGTACCATAGGATTTTTTTACTCATCAGATGGTCACAACACATCTGTTGAATAAATGAATCTTAAAGTTCTTCACCAAAAGTCTTTGGGTTCATCTCTGATGATCTCTGAATTAATATCAGGGACTCTTCTTAACTCCTCCGTTGCATTATTTGACTTCACTGACTTTTAAGGGTATCATTTCTGGTCTCTTTTTAGTTTGCATACTTTAAAATAAAATTACTATAACTTAAGTATCTTGATTTTTAATAATACCCTGTAGATCTGTAATGCTTGTCTTCAAGTTTAGAGAAAAAGAAGAAAAAAAAAAAACTAAAATGATATTCTCTATTTCCATTCATTTACCAGCTGCCAAAACACATTCTACTGTCATATATAACTAAAAAGAATAAAAATAAATGACTAAATAAATAAATGAATAATATTTTCCATGAAGATAAATAAAAATAAAATGAATGTTTAATCATCACTTCCTGCATGTCAATTTTGAGACCTGCTCACTCATGATATAATAGATTTCACTGTGGAAAACCACCAAAAGGAATCTGCATGGGAAGATCTATACCCGACAGAGATTTTTATGGGACCTTATTTCCCATAAACTTGTTAGGAATTAGTTTCTACTCTCCATGAGGAGAATGAAGTCTATGAACTGTCAGAACTCATAGAATCAACAATACAAAACAATAAAGATTTTCAATGGCAAGACCAAGTTTTTCTGATGTTAACTATTTCCCTTCACCATGAAGCCTTCTTTAATGGTTCCTCCATTTAAACTGAAGTATCCCATTCTGTTCTCTCTAAACCTCCATGTGTCAGGACCACTTTATGAACGCCTAACCCAGCCTATGTGGACCTGAGGAGGTGAGCAAGAGATTCACAGCCTGGTACCTCCCCTGCTCCAACAACACACTAGGTCTGTTTAGAGAATTTCCATCCTACTTTTGCATTCATATTCAGCAAACATATCTTCCCACCCAAAGGCTAACTTTCTGCTGTAAAAGCTAAAGATATTGCTGTTGGATCCTTTTGCATGTGGCTCAGCTTCTGAAGTTGATCAGTCACCCTCTTGTTTTCATGACTTTCCATCCTAAATACCATGTTGACAACATGGAGGGCATGGATTTAATCACTTCATTACAACAGCAGAATCTAGATGTGACTGGAGACAGTTTCTACCGCCAGGCTTTTAAGTTCATATTTGTTCTAAGCACATTATATATCTTCCCTAAAATCTTGTTCTTTCCCATAGCCATTTAAAAAATTTCAGAGCAGCCTGGCACTTGCCTGTAATCCCAGTGGCTCAGGAGGCTAAGGTAGGAGGATTGCGAGTTCAAAGCTGGCCTCAGCAACTTTGGGAGGCCCTAAGCAACTCAGTAAGACCCTGTCTCTAAATGAAATACCAAAAAGGACTGAGGATGTGGCTCAGTGGTTAAGTGCCCCTGGGTTCAACTCCCCCCAAAATTTCAGAGCATTCATAAAACCTAATATTGTTTTCTTTTTGCATATGTTAGCTAGAGTTTTATTTATTTATTTATTTATTTATTTATTCTCTGCTTCCAACAAAAGAACCCTAACTGGTACAGAGCAGTAAGTATGCCTTTTTAATTATGACCTCCACAGGCCTTGGGCCTAGGGGCATCATATAAATGTTTATTTAATGAGTCAATGAATAAAAGCTATTCTAGTATAAGAAGAAAGACGAGATCACATAAATGAACATTCAGACTGAGTTGAATATGGACGCTGCTCTGTCCCTGTTTCTTGGAAAATACTTTCTTCGATGTCAATTTTTTTTCTGCCCTGGTTTCTGGTTTTCAGTTGTAATTTGCTTTAAAGATAATACTGTCATGTTTCTTTGAACTGAAACTATCCAGCAATTTATAGCCAAATTTAAGTTTGGCATAACAGGCTTAATGTTCAGCTTTCCATCTGTATTCTATGCTTGGCAAAAACCCAAGGAAACTTGGGATTTTATGCTCCTGAATTTTATAAACCAGTAAACACAAAGGTATTGGAATTGTATATCTTAGCATGAAACATTTTATCATGTGCATAAGAAATATCAAATTGGACTGTGGTGTAGGCAGCTGAGGGATTTGTGCTACTTCCTCCCTTTAGAAATGTTCTTATTTAAGAACAAGTGTCTGTTGAAAGTGATGATAAAACAAAAACAATAATTTACTTTGTTCACTGTCCCCAACTTGTCAAGTTATTTCACATGGATCTATCATGTTATCTGCTTTTTTTTTCTTTTTTTGATACTGGGGATTGAACTCCCAGGGGCACTTAACAACTGAATCACATCCACATGTATTCTTTTTTTTTTTTTTAAATTTTAAGGCAGTGTCTTGCTAAGTTGATTAGGTCCTCCTTAAATTGCTGAGGCTGGCTTTGAACTTGTGATCCTCCTGCCTCAGTCTCCCTATCCTCTGTGATAACAGATGTACACCACCACACTCAGCTTTATTATGTTTTCTTTCTAGCAGACACAAAATGCCAGGGTTTGTGTCATTTTCTTATTTTCTGGAGATGTAGAATAGAACCCCAAAGGTCTCAAGTGATTCCAAAGGTTAATAATGTAAAGTGGTTCCTATAATTTATGTATCCTTTGTTCTAACAACCAAATGAAGGGGAATTAATTATTCAATTCATTCTTAGACTTGATCAACAGAATTTTATTTTGTTGTGTAATTTTTTACCTACCATGTACCACATATTATAGGTTCTCATGACAGAACTAGGAACCAATGAGTTTAGAGGTCTTTGTTCCAAGTCTTTAACGTGAAGACAGCTGAAGATGATACTGAGTAATTTCCAATAGCTTAGAATTCAGCTCAATCTTTTGGAAACCTCAGCCAGGGCTATCTCCTATGTCAAAAACATTGATCTTAAGGGGGACGGCACTGCTGTCCGTGATGCCGAAGAGTACATTAGAGGCAAATCTCTCTCGTATGCTTATTTACTAATCATTAAGCATCTTTATCTTCTGAAAAAATTCTCTTTAACCCATGTACTTCCAAATAATATGTTGGTTCCATAAAGCTCAGTTTCAGTGACATTGTCAATAATATCCTTGATCCTCATCATCACTTATTAAGTTCAAGTACATACTAGGTTGTACCATCTCCTCTGGCCTAAGAGTTGGGCTTCCCTTTGCTTAACCTCTGAGACCCAACTATAATAGAGTCCAATGTGGGGTTAAGAGGCAACCTTGAGTGGAGAAATATTGAATCAGTAGCAAGATGTAATAAATATGCAAATCTCTCCTTTCAGAAGCCTTATTCCAGGCCATCTAATAATGTCTCCATATTTCTTCATGTTATTATTCTCTCTGCTGCAGGGGGAGGAGGCTGTGTGTGCAGCAGTGCCGTTCTGCCTTCCCACCTGTTTACATTTACTATATGGCTGCCTAGGGAACCCTGCAGAAAATAATGCTTGTGTGAGCCATTTAGTTGACTACATGTCAAAAAGTAATTTGAATCAAAGAGTCACTAACTTAATTGATGGTGATGGCTCCATCCAAAAACAACCAAAGAAATTGATGTTGTGCAAATTGCACATATATTGCTCTTGAATTTGTGAGCATATTCTTGTTTGCCTTGACAGGATTCAAATTATCTTTCGGACAGCTCGACACATTACTTAAGATGTGCCTGTGTGTGAATTTTAGCTGCTAAAGGGGGCAATAACAACCTTCCTGTGAAATTAATTCCCATGACTTCAACTTCATCTTGCCATTTCTTTTTTACTCATTCTCTGCACATCCCCCTTCTGTTCCTTTACAATTTGCGTTTTAACCTCTAAGTCGTTCTAGTCACCATGGAATACAGACGTATTGTCTTCGCAGATCCTATAGAGACCTAAGGCTTAAGGAGAAAAGGATGGTGCTTTATAGCCCATGCAAGAATTTTAAATCCTTTAGACCCATATCCTTCAATACCACTGAGTCTTGTTTTTGAATTGTCATTGGGACCTATTTGAGGGGTGGAGATACTGAGGGGTTCAGAATAAGTCAGTTTCCAAATCAGCCTCCACATCCCTGAGAGAACCAGACTTTGGTTTCTGAGGTATGGGGACCACCCCAGCATCCATCTGTTCAAACTGTTAATAATGTGATCCAGAAGACTGTATCAGAATAAAGAGCACATTCAGATTGGAGCACTCGGAGCACGGAGCAGTCCATGGGAGAGTGTAATATTCCCCCAATATCCCTTATCAATGATTCTGTCCTAGGCAATTCCAGGGAGTGCCAACTCAAGAGACAATTTAGTGAAGAGAAGTAAACCTTGGACAGAGAGGAAAGAAATATCCAAATATACTTCCAAGAATACTGGGCTTGCAGACAGGGCCATGGACTATCTTTCAACAAGCTAGTAGAGAAGAATAGTGGTTTCTCAGCATTATTGGGTGGAGTTATTGAAAGGTCAGGAGGAAGGGAGAGTGCACAGCATTCCACCTGCTTAGCCCCCTGTTCTGCTTGTCATCTCACGGAACTCTGGAAGTCCATGTGACAATAGCCTACATTATAGTCAATGAGTCTTGATAAATTTTATTTCCCCAAAGTATACATGTCCAGGTTCAATATTTACAGTAGCAGATATCAAATCAGTAAAGCAAAAATTATGGCTATTAATTTCTCTATATCTGAAGATTATTTTTGAGGCACACCCATGCAAATGGTACAAAGTTAGATTTGCCAGTTCCAGATAATTTTACCTATTTCCATATATCCTTTCTTAGAGGAGATCATCTAAATTGCCAAACTGTTAGGGAATTGTTTTAGGGGCAGATCTTCTACCACTGATCACTGTTACTGCTAATGAGAATCTGATACACAAATACTGTCTGTTAGCATGGGTAATATTTGGTAATTGCTTTTAGGTAAACTTCCAAGAACTGAATTACCTATGTGGTCACTCTCTTGCTCTCCTTCTGAGTCCTGGTTTCCTCCCTCAGTCCTCTCTAAGAACCTGCCCCACCACCCACCACAGCAGAACCTTAGTTCTCAGCTCTCTAGAGCTTTCATGATGAGCTCACAGAGACTTCTTAAATATTCTCCATGTCTCCAGCATCAAACTCGACTTTGGAAACCCACTTTGCCCCCCAGATCTTTTGCCCATTTACCTTTCTAACCTGTCATTCCAGTCTGTCTTGTCTTGGCTTTTTTGTTTGTTTTAGAAAAGTAGAAGTTTATTTTGGTTCAGTTTCAGAGGTTCAGTCTAGTGTTGGCTGACTTCATATCTCTGGGCAGAGGATGATGTAGAACATCATTGTGGAGGAAGGGTGTGACAGAGCAAAGTAGCTCAGGACATAGCAGGAAGAGAGCACTTTCACTCACCAGGGAAAAAATATACTCTAAAGGTATTGCTCCAGTGACCTACCTCTTCCAGTCACACTCTACCTGCCTACAGTAACCACCCAGTTAATCCATTCAAGTGGGTTACTTCACCAATTTGGTTACAGTTGTCATAACCTAATCCTTGTCAACTCTGAACATTCATGTGATGTATCACACATCAACTGTCAGGGGATATGTTGTATCCAAACCATAACATTCTTCTCCTAGCCCCAAATACTTATTGGCCACCTTGTTTTTTATGCAGGTCTCTTCCAAAGATATTTTCCCTGAAAAGTCTCAAATAAATCATAGCAACACAAAACAACAACAAACAAGCAAACCTCCCAAAAAGGAGAGGGTTAATCACTCTGAGTGTTGCTCCTGTAATCTTGTAAATTCTTACTGCCCTCTCCTAGCAAACTTGGCTTCATTAACATTATTCCACCCTGAATCATTCTTAATTCTCCTCTACTCTTCTTTTGTGTGTGTGTGTGTGTATGTATATATATATATATATATATATATATATATATAAATTTATATATATATTTGCTCTAATTAGTTACACATAATAGCAGAATGTATTTTAACACATTGTACATAAATGGAATATAACTTCTAAATTCATCTTGTACATGATGGATAGTTACAGCTCAATTCACAATAGCTAAACTAGGGAACCAACCTAGGTGCCCTTCAAAAGGTGAATGAATAAAGAAACTGTGGTATATATGCACAATGGAATGGTACTCAGCCTTAAAGAAGAATGAAATTATAGCATTTGCTGGTAAATGGGTAGAATGGGAGAATATTATGCTAAGCAAAATAATCCAATCCCAAAAAACCAAAGGCTGAATGTTTTCTCCAATATGCGAATGCTAATTCACAATAAGGGGAGGGGGAAGAAAAGAGGTAACTTGGATTAGACAGAGGGGAGTGAAGGAAGGGGAGGGCGCATGGGGGTAGGAATGATAGTAGAATGAATTGGACATTATTACCCTTTGTGCATATATGATTACATGTCCTCTACTTTTCCACTTCCCACCACTCTACCATTGTTGGTTTCAAAGTACAAATCTTAATACTTACCCAGGCCTTGCTGTGTAGATGTTTAACACAGTAAATGCTAGATCAAAATTCTAGTTCTAGAATAAGAATAAGAAGTTTGGGCTCCATACAAATTTCTACCCCAGAATTTGTAGTATGGAATCAGACTCAGTTTTTACTCTCAAAATTGGACAGTAGGATTTCATGACCTGAATCACAAATATTGTTTATTCTTAGCCCATGAACATATAGCATAGCTTTTACAGTTGGAAGTGAGGCAGTTGACTAATGATTTTGCCACTATGTAGCCACATTATGGAGCAACTCCTTTTCCAGTGAAGACCCTAGTATGTGCCAGGGTTTCAAAGATTTGGGTAGTGCGTTAGATCGACTTCGTTTACCCTGTTCTTCATGATCATTCTATAATCATCCTGCATTATCACCTCTCCACTTACTACAAGTATTGGTGCCTTAGCCTGTGATTTACTTGGTATTATTGACCATGTCTATGATTCCTTCTTTTAAGGTACTGTTATTATTTGTTATGGTAACATGAACAGCCAGTCCTATCCCAGCTCCCACTGGGATGTTCTCCTGTATGCAGGTCTACCTCTACACAGGACTCTGACTTCTTGGACATAATCCAGGTGGAATTGAGTCATGATAAAATTCTTTGAGTATAAAAGAAGATGTAACTTTACCATTTCAGCATTTCTTTGATTGCTTTCACCATTTAAATAAGTGTTTCTCAAGTTTTAACATATATATGAATCATCTGAGATCTTGTTAAAATGCAAATCCCTACCCAGTAAATTTGGGGTGGACCAAGGAGTCTAACAAGTTGCTAAGTGATATCAATGCTGCTAGTGCATTGACTGTAAGTTCTATAAACTGTTATTTATTTCAATTTTCTTTGACTATGTCTTCCTTATTATTCCATTTTCATTTTATAAGTCTAATTACCCACATATTATGATTGTGAGGTAATCTGAAATAAATGGTATTTTTCTTTTATGCAAAAGTTGCTTAGATGTGTATATTTTTAATAAAGTGGTCGTGACTACCCAACTAATACAATATACCTCATACAACTTGGTAAAGAAAATATTATTAAACCCCTGTTTAAAAAAGCCATGTTTTTAGGCATGGAAGGGCATTTAACTGTAGGAAATCAATCTCATGAGAAAAGTATCTATAGTCTAGGCAAAGTCATATCTATGTAAACCTTGAAGTCAACTGTATGTCCTTTGCCTTTGTCTATACCCAGGCTGCACTTGTCTGCACCAGTCATCCAGCCCTGCCCATGCTCTGGTATACAGTAGCCAAGCTGGAGCCCTCATCAGTTTTAGCTGCACAATGGTTCTGGGGAGTCTCTTGTTGCTTGCCATCTGCCTGCTCTGATCTCAGGGTTGTGTGACCTCCTCAGTCATTGCCTGTATGCTCTGATCCTCTTTTTGCTCTGCTGCACTCTCTGGAAAATGTGTTCTCCATCCTATCCATTGGACCTCCAACTTCTTCAGCCCCTTGCTCTGCTGTGTGCTTGTTCAGAATGGAACAAGTGGAAAAGCTAGGTTTGGGAGATATGATTGAAAAGCAAAGGGGCTTATTGAGAAATGACCAAATATCCAATAAGTGCCCAGTCATATTCTTTACAGGAAGTCACCTCACAGCTACACAAAACAAACTGAGAGTCTTTGCCTGTAAAAACTCGTCTTTCATTTCAAAAGAAATTATGATGGAAAAATGAAACCCATTGTGTCTTTTCTCTTTCAAGTGACATCTTCCAAGCACAATTTGCTGTTTTGCTGGTTTTGCTGGCAGTGAAAAATGTCACACATGAATCCAGTCTGTGCACTTTGGAAGCATAAGACCTTTTACTGGGTTGGAACAACACTGCCACAAAGCAAAACCTATCTTTTCTGCCACCGTCAGCAGCCAAGAGCTGCGAAAACAAGAAAGGTTTGCATAAGAAAGTGCCCAGATGTTAATCCATTTTTATAACTATACTTGACCCCAAACTCTTTATGAGCTTCTGAAATATTGAGATAACTGTTTTCTTGCTCCTCTTTCCTTTATAAACTGAAGGAAGCCTAGAAGCAGGGAATTAGCTGAAGTCACAATGAAGGTGACTCTCCTCTTCTTTCCCCAAGCTATTATCTCCAGGGCAGGAAGTTAGTGGCTCAGATGAATAGTCCAGGAGTCTGGAGGCAGAAGGCCAGTTTAAAATGTTACCTGAACTTGGGAACATCTTTGGGGTCTCAGACTGAATACTTATGAAATTATGGTGACATTAAATCTCCTTCCAGTGTGATGAAACTTTCCTACTAGGAATGAGGCCTGAACATTTGTCCTGGAGCTGGATCAGAACAATAACACTCAAACAAATATGGGAGCAGGTATTTCTTAGAAAGGTCTCTCTAATTATGGCAAAATCAAACCCACATCTCTCTGCTTATCATTGTTTACATGGAAATGAGGAAACTTTATTTTCTGGGCTTCTGGAGGTCTATCAATTTCTGTATTAATGGAAAGGTTTTATCTATCATAGATACCATGATTCCTAATGAGATTATAAAATGTCTAAAGGATTATAATTACAAAATTTAAAACTATTTCTTACTTAATCCTATCAGTGTAAATAAAGAATATGAGTTCCAAGAGGAAATAAATAGATACAGACTTTTAATGCATTCCAGTATCTTAGTAGGTAGTTTGTGGTTTGTTAGTGGCATAATTCTTAGCTAAAGTCTACGGGCTAATGAGAAGGGAAGTGGAAATACACTCCTGGGAATGTCAGAAACTGCTGCTCTAGAAAGGCATTTTTCAAAATGAATCCTCATCTGAAATCTGAGAATCATACCTACAACCAGTGTAATAAGACTGAGGATGCAAACCACCTTTCCTAGGAGTGTGAATAAGCATGCACAAATGATGGAGGAAGACATGATGTGGGAGAGGGGGAAATCTAAGCAGAGAATTATTAACAAAGAAGACAATGGATTCATCTGACTCATGCACAGTTGTTCTTAAAGGTTGCAAATAAGAGCAAGAACAGGCAGAAAGCTGTCAAAGATTTTTATTTTTCAAATTATCTTTGTCAGAATTCTATAGGGCATGCCTTTTAATATCACAGATTACTTTTTGGTTATAGATGAGAAAGTTGTTGAGATGTGAAGTGAGTTCAACTAGAACTCACTGATGAGGACAAGAAGCTTAAGAGAGGTTGAGGGACTGTCCACAGTTCCAAGCAAAAAATAATAAAGCAAATTCTCCACCTCTGGTGAACTGCTTGAGTCTGTGCAGTTCAACCTCACTGAGCTCCAGGAAGTCTGTTTAGTCTGCAAATGAGCATGTGTATGTATGTTGGATTATCTCTGGTGTGTTTGCTTCTGTACTATTATGAGTAGAGTCGTTTACATGAAATGAAATAGAGACAGAAGTAGGAATAAAACATAGAATAGGGGTGGAAAGCAAAAGTGGGAAAGGAACAGAATCTAAAATTAAAATCTAAAATATAAGAAATGGGCCAGAAGATTTAGTATAGGTTTTCTCATGAAATTGCCAATAGTAGGTCTCAAAGGAGTCTGTTGAAATGTGAGAGGTAATTTTTTGCTAAATCAAGGGAAGATCTATGTTAAAAACTCTGTGGACACTAAACACTTACCCTGGAGAGGAAGGAGGTGAAGGAAAATATGCTTACTTTCTAGAAAGATTTACACAAATTCAGTCATGCTGACCACTTTCTAGGCTGATAAAGGAAGATGTACCTTTAAAGTTCCCATCCCTAACCATTTTATGTTGATATCTTGAAGAACAGTCACTAAAACTGATTGCATCATTTTATAACCAAGTTCTGGGCTTGACTAAACATAAAAATGAGTCTGGAAGGCTTTGTCTTATATTGTAAAATCTTCTATCAATGTTGACAAACCCCGTTGTTTTTTTTTTTTTTTTTTTTTTTTTTTTGGCTGCTGAATCAAATCCATAAAGCAGGCAAAGCAGGCCAACAAGGAAACATGCTTCCCTGACAAGTGAAACCTCAGTGGCATTCACTAGCACTTTAAAGTGAAAAATCTTTTAGTTCCACTACCCCTGTCGCTCTGGAATTTGGGAATCGTACTCCACACTAGAAGTCACTCTCCATCAGACCTGAGTATGTCAGAGTGTTTATTTGCTGAAGACAAGTCCAATTTACTTATGCAATATGATATCTCTAAGGAGACCTAAAAGGCAGAACTTCATATTTTCTTAGAAGAGATACCAATGCAAAGCCACTCTTTCTGTTTGGGGTCCAGTTATGCCCAGGATATAGTTAGTGTTCAATCCTATGTAAAAAAAATTCAAAAGGTAAACAGATATTAAAAGTCTCTGGAACTTGATTGGTAGTGGTTGTGGAAACACCAGGAACTTCAACTACCTACAGACATGGAGAAGTGGAAGCAAAGCATGGAAAACCTGTATAAACTAAGTTCTGTGAGGACCCTTCTCTGCAAACTTCTCCAACAAGAAGATGAGGACAACTTAGATCATTCTTGGAGTATTTTCAAAGGTAGTTATTCTATAGCAATCTGATATTTCAAATTTTGACTTCAGCTTCTCCCTTTAGAAACTGGTCTCTTTTGGACAAGAAGGGAATAGGGTGTGTAAGGTAATTCCCTTTACAATACACAAGGCAAAGAACATGTATCAAATGAATAATCAGGGCCTGGTAGACTCCAAAGGATCATATGAAACAAAAGATACTAACCACTATTGACCATTCTCTCAAAGAAAACAACCTTGATAAGAACTAGGGGAGGGAGGAGTACAATCTGTGACATATACTTAATTTTAACTAGAGAGGAGTAAATAGTAAAATAACTCATAAACTCTTCTGCCAACATCATAATATATTAGCTTGAGCACTGTGATGCCAGTTATGACTTTGTGGGTTTTCACAATTCTCCATCTGTGCTAGAATATATCAGAAATGTATCAAAATATGACCCATGTCAATCATGAAGTAAGTTCTGTGACATGAACACTTATTCCACATGTTCAAACTCCATGCCAGACTTCAGGGCCAAGTCACCATCAGGCTGCTTCCTTCCAGATGTCTCCATGTAGAGTTATATTTGTTTATATGAATTAAAGATGCTGCCTTCTTTGGCAAGAACCGCTTTGAACCCATTTTTATACATTTGTGTACATAAAATACATAATTTCTTTGAACCAGTGAAACCAGGTATCTTTTGATTCAAAAGAAAAATTTTAAAGGTAAAAGAATACTATGTTTTGTAAATGGATAATGCTTTCATAAATTGTTTCAAATTGGAAATCCTACATGCACATGGCCTGCAATTTGATGTTTTTGTCTGTAGGTACATTGTACATCCTTCTTGGCTCCCATCTTTTCTTTCATCCCCCTTTCTTCCCTTCCTCTTTCTTCATTCACTCCTTCCTTCATCTTTTTCCTTCGTCCTTTTTCCCTTTCTCTACTCTTGATTTTCTTCAGTTATTTCTGTCCTTTCTCCTTTCATCCTTTCTACTTTTTATTCTGTTCTTTTCCTCCTTCCTTCCTCCCTCCCTGCTTCATTTCCTCTGTTCTTCTAGTACTTCTTTCTTCCTCTTCTTTCCTTATTTTTCTTCCTTCCTTCCTTCCTCCCTCCCTTCCTCCCTTCCTCTTCCTTTCTTTCTTTTTCTTTCTTTCTTTCTTTCTTCTTTCTTTCTTTCTTTCTTTCTTTCTTTCTTTCTTTCTTTCTTTCTTCTTTCTTTCTTTCTTTCTTTCTTTCTTTCTCTTCTGTCTTTTCCTTCTGACTGCTCTTCTCTTCTTCCTTCCTTTTTTATTTTCCTTTTCCTCTCACTTTCTTTTTTCTTTCATTCTAACATAGTGCTTCCATTCTTCCTTTTTACTTTACCTTTCATTTCACCCTTTTTACTCTTCTCTTTTTTCCCCTCACTTTATTTTACTCCCTTCCTTTATTCATTCCTTCATTGTTCTTTCCTTTGAGCCATTTTTCTTCTCTTTCCCCTTCCTCACTGTTTTCACTTCTATTTCTTCTTGTCCCCCAATTTATTTGTGTGCACATTTACTAAGCAGAAATATTAGCATTATTTAGGTAACCAAAATTGTATGAAATGCAAGTCCTAAGTACTGTAACATATAAAAATTTAATTTAATTCAATGCATTGAAATTTACATTAAACAGTGTGTACAAATTGCAATAAGACAAAAAATGAGGGAGAATGTGTTATATGCTGGAATGAGGCTAGGTAACACTGTAACCTCAACACATGTGATATTAAATATGACTTGAATCTTGAGACATTATTAGGCATTTGTCAGATGGTGCATGATATGGAAGAACAAAGGCAAAGATTTATGCTGGGATACAGCATATGCAGTGTTTTGTGAAGCTCTATAAAATTCAGTATGAAATGTAGAATATTGGCAAAGCTAAAGTGGAAAAAAGAAAAAAAATAGGGAAGAAAACAGGTTTTGGAAGGCCTTGTATACTAACATAATAAATCTAAACTTAATTTTTTCTTTGTATTTAACAGGATAAGCATGAGGGTGATATGACCATAATTTATAACTTTGCTGCAGAAATCACATAGAGGACAAAGTTGCGAGGAAATAACCAGATACAAGACTGCCATTGCAATAACCAAGAGAAGAGAAGGCTTCATACTGTTCAGTAACCTTTTTCCATAGAGGATCAGGTTAAATATTTTGTCTGCCTTTACTTAACTCTGCTTCTGTTGCGCAAAAACTGCCATACGCTATGCGTGGATTAGTAGGCATGACCATATGTGTTTATAAAACTTTATTTATGAATATTTAAGTGAATATTTTATGTCTTTTATGTATCATAAAGCACATCATCACAATAATCAAGACAATGATCAGATATGTCTCCCCCCAAATTTCCTTTGTGCCCATTTATTAACCCTTCATCATTGATCTCCCTAGTCCCACCCTTCCTCTCACTCAGGCAGTCACTTGTAGTATTTACATAAATGGAACCATAATATATGTACCTGTTTGTCTCATTTACTTTTTTCAGCATAATTTTTTGACTATTCGTGCTGGTGTGTGTATTAGCCATTTATTAGTTTATGCTACTGAGTGGTATTTCACTGCATGGTCTTGGCAGACATTATGCACCAACTAATGGACACTTTAGTTTTCCCAGCTTTGTCTAGCGACAGATAAGTCTGCTATGGACATGTGTGTAGAAGTCACAGTGTAAACTTATATACTTTTATTTCTTGCTTATAAAAAGAAACTTTTGCATCATTTAACATCTTTACTAACAGTATATGAAAGCTCCACTGTAGACACAACAATGCTGAGGATGTTGTTGCTTTTGTTTTGTTTTCCTTTCTAAATTTTATACATTCTAATGTGTGATTAATGTTATTTCACTGTAGTTTTAATTCATGTTCCCACAGTAGTGATCATTTTGAATTTCCTGTGACTCATCCAGATAGAGGTGTCCAGAGTAAATTAGGAATGTGGAATTGAAGTTCAGAGGAAAAGTTACACCAGGAGATAGAGATATTCTGCTTATTCATAGAAAATCAAGTTTAATTCCACCTTTTGGAAATTTTATGAAAATGGGCAAGTTTCAATATCCCAGCTTGTTTGATATTTATGAATATTTATTAAAGGATTATTATACTTTAGAATATATCACTATTTTGTACTTTCTAGCCCACTCCATTCCATTGTTTCCCTTCTATTTTGGGGGGCAGCTTCTATGGATCTGGATTTACCAGAGTTGCCAATTTGTTTTGAGACTTCAATTTTTTAACCAAAACAGTAAGAATCCATTAGAGAAAACATTTTTTCAATCATACAAATATTTAGTATAAAAATAATTAACATATCCAATGTAGAGAAACCTTGAGGAGGTATGATCTGAACACAAGATTTAAGATTCTAGGGCTGGGGATACCACTCAGTGATAAAGCACTTACCTAACACACATGAGGCCCTGGTTTCAATGCCCAGTACTGCAAATAATAATAATAATAATAATAATAATAATAATAATAATTAAAAGTTCTGAATCACAAAAATAGCAAAAGTAAGTAGAATACTTTTCTCTCATCTTGATATTCAGATGGCTGAAATATGCTTGCTGTTAGAGGTGATTAAATTCCACTAGTTTAGAAATAGAATTGTATTCTCAATTTTTCTTATCATATGTATGTGGTAAAGTGTAGAAGATTGAATGAATGAAAGTTAAACAAAAATGCATTATTAAAGGGTCTCTGCTTGCAGAGTTAAAAACTACCCTAAAATCTTAAGAACATTTTGTGGGTTGGATCTAGTAAGTCAATGCTATATACATCCCTAGTTCACACACATTCTTTACTTTGTTCCGTTAATTCACAATTAAATACATAGCTGCTGGACATAAGCCCAGCAAGTGATTGATTGAGTCTAAAACGACCTTTTAAAATGCTTAATGATTTTCATGTTGGACTGAATTTATTAAGTTTTGAATTCACTATTATGGTGTAAAGGCATGATGAGATGTGATTTGTTTTGAGATCCTAACAGAGATATCAAGAACTAAGGTGAAATGCCAGAACAAAACACAAATTTTGAGAAATTTAAACCAGTCGTTTAAATGACTCATAAACTTACCATACCTATCAAAGTTTTAAATGAGTCTTGGATTATAGACAAAAAGAAATTTTATTTTATTTATATTATTTATAATTGTTCATTTATTAAAACTTAAACAATTCTAAACCTGCTGAAGATGTGAAAGTACAGTACAAAGACTTATTTAATGCACCACTTCAAAATGAATTATCAAATTGATGTTCTAATAACTTTTGATATGTTAGGACTTATTTCCTACCACAAGATAATTGTTCTATATATCAAAAACACACCAATTAGAATTTTAAAAAATAGTATTGATGCAATGCCTCTATGTCATGCTCAGACCCCGTTCAACTTTCACCAATTATTGTAGTGATGTCTCTTAGAGTAAAGATCCAGTCCAGAATCATGCATTGCATTTACTTTTATTTTCTTGTCTCTTTAGTCTACTTGTCTTTGAAATAGTTTGTTATACTCATTTTGACTTTTGTGAATTCAACACTTTGAAGACTTAAAGACGTTTATTTTAATATAGACTATTCCTCCAATAGGAATCTGAGGCTTTCTTACAATTAGATTCAGGGTATGCCTCATTTTCAGGAACATTGTTGAATCAATACTGTGTTCTAGATGCAGATTATCAAGCAGTACACCATTACAATGAACCATGAATGACAACACTCACTTTGACCATTTCATTGAAGTGTCTGCCTAAGTTATCCACTATGAAGATATTTTTTCTCCCATGTAATCAGAGGTATTTAGAAGGAATTTTCTTTAAAACTATTAATACTCCATTTCACAGAAAACTTTCTGTTGATTATTTCATTTCATTATATCACTATAGAATCATGCTTATTCATTGAATTTAAGGAGTTATAACCTTTCACTACTATTCTTTTTAATGCTCAAATTATCCCAGACTTCTCAGTGAGAGTTCCTTCAAATTGGTTTCTGTATCTTTTTGACCTGCCAATGTCATTATTTGAGCAAATCTTTACTTTCTGGCAATAAATGTTTGAGAATTCTTCTATATGTTTTGGGCCCCATGTCTGGAATTAACCATTTCTAAAATACTCCTAATTTCTTTATTTGGAGAAAAACAGTGAGTAATGAACTTATTGGCACCAGGTGTCCTCAATGCTATTGCATTATATTTTTTCTCAGACCCTTTCAGAGCACAGAGGTAGGAAATTCATATAAAAACACATAAGCATATAATTACACACACATGTACACCAATTATATATTCATGTATGTGTACATTATATATATAGATATATATGGTTATATGTCTCTGTATGTATGTGTTTATGTATATCTGTACATTTATAACCATTTTATATAAACCATGTATACACATATCGATTTAAACAGACACATGTGCTTAAGTATATATGTTTATGGATATATGTATATATATACATATGTATATATGTGTGTGTCTGTACATCAACATTAATTTCCATTGATATGTCCAAGTTTAGTAATCAGGGTACATACTAGTTTTCTTCATTTCCACAATTGAAACTATTTATTCAATACTAAGAAATTAGCTCCCATAACCTTATTTTATTTACTAATATTGAATCATATATTATATTAAAATATGATTAAATTATATATTATCTCTTATGCTTAAATCTCCCCCTTCCTCTCCCCCATCTTTCCCTCCTTACTCATTCAGGTTCCTCACACTGTGCCATGAAAGTCCCACCATAGATGCCCTTCCTATGATCTGTGGACTCAGACACTCCATGCAACCTGCCACCCTGAAGTGGGCATACTCCTCACTCTTCCCAATCTTTGACTCCATGCAGCAGATTGTTCTCCTGTGTATGTGCCACTTTTACTCTGATTTGGTCCCAAACGTCATGATGGACTGGTTTAATACGTGATTATATCATTAACCTCATCTTGAGCTCCAATACATTGCACTCAGAATTCCTGCCATGCACATAACCTCCTCACACCATTAAGGCCCTGAGACCTTCTACCAACCTCTCTTACCCCAGTGAATTACCTCCTTGGTTGAATCATTCATAAGAGGAATATACAGGAAGGAGGTAAATTAAGTGAAAATGAATGAGAGAGAATAATTGTGGAATAAAGAGACATTATTTTGAAGGGAGAAGTGCTCGGATTTCCTACCCCAACCCACATAAGAATAAAGACTGTTTAAGGATATAGTGAACCACAGAGGGAGAAATCACTCAGTCAGGGATGGTAGATCAGTGTGGAGTCCAGAGTCCATCTATACAGAGTGAGAAAGGCATCCTTGACAGAGAGCACTGCACAGGGAATAGAGAGGGTGAGGTGAACTGATAGATGAAGCATGGAAGGGATTTGAGTTTGGCCGTAAGTCCCAAAGGCTGTTAGAAAGACAAGAGGTGCATTCCATGTACTATATGGAGCCACATTACTGACAGAACTTGTTTGGGGGTTCCCTGATGTCCTACTCAATGGGGTCATTAGGAGGGACAAAGAAAATATCTTCAAAAGAAATCCAAATAGATTAGGTTTCTAGTTGCTTGTAAAAAGATAATTAATCTCAAAAGATAAGAGATGCATTCAATTGTGTCAAGGGCAGCTCAGAAGAGATTCCCTAGTAGAGGCAGGGGACACTCTACATGGAAAGGCAGCAGCTAAGTCATCTTCTAGTCAGAGGGACTATGAAATTTACTTATGCAGGTCAAGCAAGTAGTAATGTTCATACATTAATTTTCACTTTTCTTTCCCTGCCTGCAACCTCCTCCAGAATAGCAGAGTGAAAAATATTTTCTAGTGAGTTATAAGAAAATTAAAAAGAGCTAGAGAAATTCCAGACACAGTGGTAACAAACTTGTTCACTTCAGACGCCCAAATTAGAGGAGTATGTTCTCTGATGTGCTGATTCTTCATTGATACTAGACCTCCAAAGTTGAAGATAAGGCTATATTTGGATTTCAAAGTGATGGCTGGAAAAAATATTACTCAAGACATAAAAGAGAGTTCATGGAGCTTGCAGGAATTTTCACTCAGGAATAAGGAAAGACATATGAAACAAAATTGTTTTTTCATGGGGTGATAGGCAAAGAATTAAGGTGTTTGTGGTGACTTTGAAAGAGTCATGTTACCCAGTATACTTAGTCATATTCATATCAGCTCCACTGTTGATGGCCTGGATTCAAATTCTGTCTCTAAAACTGATTGCTCTCTGGCCCTGAGTAAATCGTTAACCTTTAGCAAGAGTTCTCTCATCTGAAAAGGAATGAGTTTAAAATAATTAACCTATATAAAGTACTTACCACAACATCCTGTTAGCAAGTGGATATTTAGTAGTATTAGTAGTCATTTTTATTATTATATAGTGTTATTCTCCACAAATTCTATAAAGGCAAAAGTGAATATGATAACATAATCAAGTAATTGCATCCTTTTTATGAACAAAGACAACTTTGTTAAATAGTTCACTACAGGATTGCTAAAGATGTTCCTTTGTGACCTCATGTAAGAGTCCAAACAAACAACTTAAATGTTTTCTGCCATTACACAAAAGTTAGTGCTGGTTATACAAAACGCCCACTGGACAGAGGTGAAGAAGGGTTCTTAAGTACATCTTTGTAAGCCAATATTTTTTTCTCTGTATATTGAAATCATATATATCATGAATGCCTTCAGGCATTTTTGATAAAACAGAAAAAAACACAATTACTTTAATATCTCGATGCTGTATTTCTAAACATGGGGATTAGGGAAAAAGATCCTCCAGGTTCAGGGTCACACTAAATAATGAAATTAATCTCCACCAAGGAGAAAAGTAGTCAATGCATTCAATTCTGAAAAAAGAATACTCTCCCTAAAATCACAACACTTTTGTGAAATTCTTCCCTGTACTTTTAAAAATATTATGTTCATTTGTTATTTTCAAGAAGAGTATTTTTTAAGTTACTTCTTGGCATCATCAATTACAAAGGAATATATCATTTGAGGTTTTGGTCTTAGCCATTGTGAATGAACTATGCTTCCACTTGCCTAGGGAAGTTATATGATGTGGTAAATAGATTCAGTTTGACTTGTATTTAAAGTTTTCTCTACCACTCACCACCTTTATGAACTTAAAAACTCACAGAACTTTCTCAACTATTTTTGGACCAATCCTAATCTGTGTCGGACAAATTTACTGAGCCTTACCTCACTTTATATATCATAATTATACTCTTCAAGATGAATTTTAGGCTTAAATTTGAATTCCAGTTCTAATTTTTTCCCTATTTGTAATTTATTTTACAGTTCTCTTACACTAAAGTTGTGACCATCCATCCATCCATCCATCCATCCACCCACATACCCATTTTATTCTTCATACATTGGATAACTTTATACACTAGACAGTTAGCTAATTTCTGTGATGTTGAGGAAAGAGACACAGTCTAGGAAAAGATGGCATTAAAGGTGTTCATAAGATTGTGTGTAGTGCAGCCACTCTGGAAAGCAGTGTGGAGACTCCTTAGAAAACTTGGAATGGAACCACCATTTGACCCAACTATCCCACTCCTTGACCTATACCCAAAGGACTTAAAATCAGCATATGACAGAGATACAGCCACATCAATGTTCATAGCCGCTCAGTTCACAATAGCCAGATTGTGGAACCAACCTAGATGTCCTTCAATTGATGAATGGATAAAGAAACTGTGGTATATATATACAATGGAATATTACTCAGCCATAAAGAATGATAAAATTATGGCATTTGCAGGCAAATGGATGAAATTGGAGAATATCATGCTAAGTGAGATAAGCCAATCTCAAAAAACCAAAGGACAAATGATATCGCTAATAAGTGGATGATGACACATAATGGGGGGTGGGAAGGGTTAGTGTTAGGGTTAGAGTTAGGGTTAGGGAGGGGGGCAAGAATGGAGGAAGGAAGGACTGTATAGAGGGAAAAGAGGGGTGGGAGGGGTGGGGGCAAGGGAAAAAATAACAGAATGAATCAAACAACATTACCCTATGTAAATTTATGATTACACAAATGGTATGCCTTTATGCCATGTACAAACAGAGAAACAACATGTATCCCATTTGTTTACAATAAAAAAAAAAAAAAAGATTGTGTGAAGCCTCAGAAAAGAGGCCCTGGGTCAACCTGGCCCATGTTTTGAGAGGCTTCTTGGACAATGGATGGGGATGGGTATGACAAGAGTGCAAAGAGGGCAAGGATGTGACAGACAGAGAAAATGGCATAAGAAAAGAAAAAGAAACTTGAACCTGAGTGCCAACTAGTGTGCTGCACCTTTTGCCATAGCCTGGGTCTAGATCACTGGCCTAGAACCTTGGTTCTTTTCTAGGACTTGAATCCTGTCCTTCCTGGTACAGCCTCCTAATGATAGTCATATGGCATAGCCATTGTTCCAACCTGTTGCTCTAGCCGACTCTCCAAATATTGCGGGAAATTAGCTAGATCAACCATGTGTTGCCCTACAACCTTGTGCTCTTAACAGAACTTGCAGATGCTGACTATATAAGGTCCTATCATGGAAGCATATCCTTAACTGCAGGGGCATATTTATTGGGCACATTTATTTTAGATCTTGATCTTTCCCTATCCTCAAAATACCAGACTTCATTGTCTTACATGATCTATTTGCTAGAATACTTATAAAAATCACAACTATGCTTGAAATTAGTCATCATCCTATAGTGTTCCTTTATTGATAAGAAAATCCTAGATTGGCTGTGCATAGTTTCACAGGCCTGTAATCCCAGCAATTTGGGAGGCTGAGGTCAGAGGATTGCAAGTTCAAGGTCATTCTTGGCAACTTAATGATACACCCTTAGCAACTAAGCAAGACCCTGTCTCAAGATAAGAAATAAAACGTCTGGGAATGTAGATCAGTGGTAAAGCATCCTGGGTTCAATTCCCAGTGCCAAAAGAAATTTAGAAAGAAAGAAAGAAAGGGAGAGAGGGAGGGAGGGAGGGAAAAAGAAAAAAACCCACATTGATGGTGTAGATAATCATGAGGTATAAAAAGAAGAGAAAAAGAAAAAGAAAGAAAAAGAAAAGAAAAGAGGAAGGAGACTTGAGAGAATATAGCTACAATCAAGTGAATACTAAGTGAAGTTAAGTGGGACATAGGGAAATCTGATGACAAGCAAGGGAAATGAGAAACCAAAATGTGCACATCTAGAGTTTTCAGCCCTCTGGTCAAAATAAGATCAAGTGTCTCATTTAGTATAATTATTTCCTTCTCTTTCTAAATTCCTTGAGGCCTGAATGATGCTTGGTTCATCATTAGAATATCCTTAGAACCTCATATTAAATTGAGCCCAAATAAACATATCTGCAGATCTTTCTAATACCTAAGAGTTTATCTTTTGGGGGCAATGCTAACGTACATTGCATCCTAGGTCTTTCCTACTCTCAATTATTGTAGCTATAACCATTTGCATTTTCAGAAATTCTACCTAAATACTGCTGCTGCTACAATGCAATCCCTTACCAACACCTCTCTCAGCTTGGACAGCCGCTACCTCAGGTCCTTAGGACTTTTATTATCATTAACATAGCATTTTACTTTTGTGTTCTATTTCATAGTTCACAAACCATTCTCCTGTCAAATAATATGTATCAATCCTATGTGTTTGCCAAGGAAACTGAGGCTCAGGGAAGATCAACTGTTTTACCACAATCTCTCAGCAATTTCAAACCAGAACATGACTTAAACTCACAATTCTAAAGCATAAATCTCATGGCTTTAGTTCTAGTTCTCTATAAATATATGTCACAGTTCTATACTCATATTAGCAGTTTTTTAATTAAAAGAAACTTCCCACTGAATCTTCCCCATGTCCTCAATGTCTAGCATAGAGGTTTACCTGCACTATGACTGAGACATATGTTGGTCTACTGAATACATTAACACCATAATTAAAATTATGTAATTCATGTAAAGGTCTAAAACTACAGTATCCAATGGGGAAAAAGGTCCTGTGCTTTTAGCCATGTCTTTCTCCCACTCTTTCCTTATTTTCTGTAACAGAATACAAACAACAGCATACTTTCCTATCAGCGTGAAGACCACTGAGATGCTCCTACATTATTCAATCTAACCACAGTGGCTTCCAAGGGGAAAATAAATACCTCGACTGAGGCTTCGCTGGTCTGCATCGCATGCACAAGCATGAAGGATTTCTTTGCTGTCAAGCTTTCAGTTGGGAGCAAAATCCCCCTGCTGAGCCCGGTTGCTCACTACAACACTTAAGATATGATTCGGCACATGGAATCTTAGGCATATCTGAGCCGGTACCTCTCCCTCCATGTGCCTAAAGCTTAGGCAGGCACAAGAAATGGAATTCTTGACTATCAGTTGGTAACAGATGTGGCAGGACTGGAGAGCTGACCACCTGCCAGTGCATCCAAAGATAAAATTATCACCCTTTCACTAGTGGGCTGTGCATTTGCAACTGTGTTCTGGAAGAGAAAACATGTCTTAGTGAATCAGGAGAAAAATAAATTAGAAAGAAAAATAAAAGAAAACGCTTTCTTGAGCCTCTATTAAATTAATAAAATTTTGTTGAGAGGCGCTATTTAAAAAATAATGTTAGAAAGCAGAGTCAAGGCAAGAGCATACAACCTAGTTGGGACACAGTAGTTCCAAATTTTAAAGATACATGGTAGCAGAAGATAAGGTGAGAAATATACCACATCATTAGTGAAACTAAGGAGACTATAGTTTTAAGGAAAAGTGTTAGTAAGTGCTAGGGATTGGAAGTGGAATAGAAAGACCTAATGAAGAAGGAAGATGAAATAGATATCAAATTCAAAGAAAATGTTAGGATTTTAAAACAAAAAAGAGCACATCCAAACACAAGGGCTGACAAGTAAATTTGAGTCAGAGGATGTTGTAGATACATTACATGGCAAGTGCTGGAGAGTGGTTTGAGAATGTGTAGGGGGCATGTGAAGACTATCTTAAAGAGGTTGGACTACATCCTGCAGGCAGTAAGGAGCTATTGAAATTTATGGGAAATAGTAGGAGTAGTAAAAATCTGGGTTTTGTGAAGTTCAATTTCAGAGGGCTGGTTTGGAAAGGGGAAGAAATTAAGCCAGGGAAATTGCTAGGAAATTGTCAAATCATCCAGATATAAAACAATGAGGGCTTGCATTTAGTTTAGAGTACGAGAAAGTAGCAAGGAGACTTAAATGTTCACAAGTAGACGGTGGATGCAGATGCAGGGCATCAACTTTAGTGAAAGTGTCTGTGATCTGATGTGGCCCGGTGCTGGCAACGTCATAAGAGTATGGGAAGTTCTGCGTCAGAACTTTCCCCTTTTCTTCCCTGTTCACCTACTCAGTAACTGTCCATCCATCCCAGGATCAAGCATAGTCCTCCCCTTTTGATGCAACACAATGATTCTCTTGACCTGGTTTTATAAGGGTATCCATTTTCTTTAGCCAAGTTCACCATCACTGCCTCCTGCCTGTTAGATAACAAATTAATGCAGCAATTTAATTTGATGAAGAGTTACTACTCACAGGTAAAAACCTTTCAATTCAGTTAAAAATATGCTGTGCATCAAGGTCCATGCCAAGAGTCAATAAGAATAGTAATTTCTTGTGGCCAGCTGTCACATCCCTTTTCTCTGTTTATCTGTAAGTTTGGGCTGTAGGCAAAGGTTCTGGTCATCCCAGGATAAACTTTGCAGAATGGCTATGACACTGAACAACACTTTGACAGATCTCACTGCCTCCCTGCTTGATGACTTGTGCAGGCTCCTTTGTTCAGCTCTGTCACACTGCCAAGGACCCTAGCATTGCGCAGTCCGTGTTATCACTCACTCTGCATTATTTGTGTGACGCAAAGACGAGAAGGTACAATGCACTGTCACTCTATATTCCTTGCAGATTGTTCATTTTGATTCGTTTATTATGAAAATTCTAGGCAAGCAATAACTCAGAGAAAAGAAAGTTGTTCCTACAAAAGAAAGGCCCAGCTGAACTGATAGGAGAGATACCCCATGAACACAATGCATCGGATAGATGCAGGAGTGGCAGGGATGACTGATAAGCCCAGGTCTCATTCTGGATGATGTCTACATGACATTCTGAGCCTCATGCAGCTGGAAGAAAAGGAACACTCCACTCACCTCCAGTGTCAGCAACTGCAGTTTCTCTGCATTCCCGACCATGCCTTAAAGGGTCCTTTGGTAAGCAGTACTATTTCTCAGGATAAAACACCTAACGAATCCTTATTTTCTGTTGAGATTTCACAAAGCCAGAAACCCTCTAGTATACTCTCTCTAGAAGTCCCAGAGTAGAGGAATGGATTTGTGACCAGGAAGACATCTCTGAACAAACAAGTTGCAGAGTGAGTTCAATGACACATCTTCCAGAATGCTCTGGGTCAAGCCAAAGCTCTGAGAGGGGTGTTTATGAACAATCGGGGAGGAGAGAACTGCTGAAATAGTATAGCAGGAATAAATAATTCATAAGACACAAACTAGAATAAAATAGAAATTATTATTTTTTAAACTCAGCTTTTGCTTCAATTCCAAGTTCTGCTAGTATACAGAATGGTGCTTACAGAACTCGTGAAAGAAAGAGCCAGAATGAAGGAAGGAGAGAGGGAGGGAAGGCTGGAGATAAAAAGAGGCAGGGTGGGGGAGGAAAGACCAAGGAGTCTCATATCAGATAATTTACTATATGAAATGCTGCTTTTGCATTAGCATACCCAGGTATTTTGTCTTTGCTTTTGAAGAACATCAAAGAAAGGACAATGACCCAGTGTTTTGACCCTCTAAACAAATTTTGAATCTGAGACACTAAGCATCTCAGGTAAACATCTTCTTTTGCTCTCTGTACCTTGAATATGCCTGAATATTTACCCCTCAGTAGATAACGGTGTCTCTTCCACAGAAATATTTAAGAGTTTTCTTTTACTTCACTGATCCCCAATAAAATAGAGGAAAGAAATTAAGTTTGAATTTGGGATAAACAATGAAATATTCTTTTTTTATAGATGTGTCCCATGTGATATTCAGAATCAATTTGGAATCTTGTGTTTTTAATTAAACATTTTTTTCTAGATCATTATTGACAAATATAAAAGTGTGAGGAATAAGAAGATGAAATTCCATGTGGTCTTTATTTTGTTTCCTCCAATTGTAAAACCCTGCAAAACTGTAGTTCAATGAGGATATTGACAATGTAGTAAAGAAATGGAGCATTTCTAGCAAGAATTATTTCCCTCATCCTTTAATAGTCACATCTACCTTCCTCCCACCCCACTCACTCCTGAGTCTTGTCAACCAATCATCTTTTCTTCATTTCTGTGGTTTTCTTATTTCAAGAATATTATATAAGTGGAATCAGAGAGCAGGCAACTTTTAGAAATTGTTTTTTCATATGATATAATCCTCTGGAAATTCATCCAGGTTATCGTGTGGATGAATAGTTCATTCATTTTTATTTTGGAGAGTATTCCATAATACGGATGGATCACATGTTGTTAGGCATCTATCCCTTAAAAGATTTCTGGGTTGTTTCCTCTTCTGAGCCCTTACAAATAAAGTTGCTGTAAACAATTTTTTTAGGGAATTTTTTTATGAATATAGTCTGCATTTCTCTGGGATAAATGTTCAAGAGTACTCTTGTATTTTCTGCATCTTCTGGCAGTTGCTTATTATTTTTTCAAGGAACTGCTAAACTGTTTTCCACAATGCTATACCATTATGTATTCCCAACATGTATGTGTGAGTGATTCAGTCTTTAGTGTTTAATATTGCCCCTATTTTGCTTTAATTTGCCATTGATAGATGCATTGTGATATGTCACAGTGAATTTAATTTGCATTTTCCTAAGAATGAACAATATTGAGCATCTTTATTTTGTGTTGTTTAGTTGTCAATGAACCATTATTTTATTTGTTCATATGCAGGGCTGAGGATCGAACCCAGTGCCTCACACATGCTAGGCAAGGACTCTATTAATGAGCTACTACCCCAGCCCTTGAGCTTCTTTTCATAGGTTATTTGCCAACTTCATATCCTCCTCAATGAAAAGTCATTTGCTTATAGTCTGATTGGATTATTTATTTACTTTAGAGTTTTGGGAGTTCATTATAAATTTTAGATAGTAGTTTTTGTCAGATATTAACTTAGTAAACATTTTCTCTCACTGTACCCTTTGTCTTTTCATGCTCTTTGTCTTCTCAGAGCAAAAAGTTGTAATTTTGACAACTTCCATTTTATGAAGTTTTCCTTTTATGAATCATACTTTTGGGGTCAAACTGAAAAAATACTTTTTCTAGCTTTAGGTCCTGAAGGTTTTCTCCTATTTTTTTTCTAAGAGTTTGATAGTTTCACAATTTACATTTAAGTCTATAATCCATGCCCACTTAATTTTCATATTTTTTAAAATATTTATACCATGTTTTCTATTTTTTCATCCTATGGATTTCCGATTTCTTCATTGCATTTATTAAGAAGGTTAGCTCTCCTCTTTTAAATTGCTTATATATTTTCATACATATACAAATGAGGGATACAAGTGTGGGTCTATTTCTAGTTTAACTATTTCATTCCACTGACCTATAAATTTTCTTCTCCACCAATATGATTCAACCTTGATTACTGTCACTATGTAAGTCTTCGAATTTGGTAGATTCATTCTTACTACCTTATTATTCATTTTCAAAATTGTTTTAGCTCTTCTAGCTCCTACACATACAAATATTTATTCCTGGGCTTTTGATAGAAAGTTTGTAAAACCTGCACAACCATTCAAGAACAACTGAAAACACTTTTGTTAACCTTGTAACTCATGAACACAGTATTTCTCACTATTTATTTAGAACGTTTAGACTATTTATTTAGAACGTTGATTTATTTCATTCACATTTTATAGTTTTCAATGTCAAAGTCTCATACACATTTTGTTATATTATACTTAAATATTTTATTTTTAAAATAATTATAAGTAGTATTACACTTTTAAACTTTATAATTCATATTTATTGATTGCCTATAGAAAAATAAAACTGTTTATTCTCTTTTTTTTTTTTTTTTGCTCTATGACCTTGTTAAATTCACTTACTAGTTCTATGATTATTTTGCTTCTGTTTTTTTTTTTTTAGTACCACTGGTATTTTCTACATGAACAATCATGTCATTTGCAAATATGGACAAATTTATTTTTTTCTTCCCTGTCCTTTAATTGATTTGTTTATCTTACTGAACTGCTGAGAACTTCCAGCACTATGTCAGATTATAGTGGTGAGAATAGAGTGTTGACATTTCTGGCTTACTCCTGCTCTTAAGGGGGAACTTCCTGTTTTTTCACGTTGAAGTATAACGTCTCCTTTGGGAGATTTGTAGATACTCTTTATTAAATTGTGAAAATTTCCCTTCATTCCTACGTTTCTGAGAGTCCTTATCATGAAGGTGTGCTGAATTTTGTTACACGTTTTTTATGCATCAGTTGATATGCTTGTGATTTTCTTCTTCAGCTTATAAACATATTGTATTACATTTATTTACTTTTGAATATTGAACCAGCCTTGCATACATGAAGTAAACCTTTCCAAGTCATGGTGGGTAATTGTTTTCATACATTGACGGACTTAATTTGAAAACATTTTGTTGAGTATATGGCATCAATAATCTCTGCTCTTAGGTCCTTTTTTTTTTATCATTCCATTCTTAAACATTTGATAAGATTCTCCATTAAAATCATATTGGTAAAGTATACTTTGAAAGGGTTTTAAAATTATGGAGTCTATTAGCTAAGTCGGTATGGAGTTGTTCAAATTATCTATTTCATATATCCTATGTTGTAATTTTTTATTTTTCAAAGAAAAGTTGTATTTGTTTAAGTTTTCAAAAGTATATTCATAGAGTTATTTGTAGTTCTTTCTTATTTTTTTTTATTTTTTCCAAATTTTTTTTATTATTATTGTATACAAATGGGATACATGATGTTTCTCTATTTGTACATAGAGTCAAGGCATACCATTTGTGTAATCATACGTTTACATAGGGCAATGATGTTTGATTCATTATTTTTTTTCGCTTCCCTCCCCCCTCCCCCTCTCTTTTCCCTCTATACAGTCCTTCTTTGCTTCATTCTTACCACACTCCTTATCCCTAACCCTAAACCTAACCCTAACCCTAATGCTGAACCCTCCCACCCCCCATTATATGTCCTCATCTGCTTATCAGCGAGATCATTCATCCTTTAGTTTTTTGAGATTGGCTTATCTAACTTAGCATGATATTCTCCAATTTCATCCATTTGCCTGCAAATGCCATAATTTTATCATTCATCATTGCGGAGTAATATTCCATTGTATATATATGCCACAGTTTCTTTATCCATTCATCAACTGAAGGGCATCTAGGTTGGTTCCACAATCTGGCTATGGTGAATTGAGCAGCAATGAACATTGATGTGGCTGTATCTCTGTAGTATGCTGATTTTAATTCCTTTGGGTATAGGCCAAGGAGTGGGATAGCTGGGTCAAATGGTGGTGCCATTCCAAGCTTTCTGAGGAATCTCCATACTGCTTTCCAGAGTGGCTGCACTAATTTGCAACCCCACCAGCAATGTATGAGTGTTCCTTTTTCACCACATCCTCACCAACACCTATTGTTGTTTGTGTTCTTGATAATCGCCATTCTAATTGGGGTGAGATGAAATCTTAGGGTAGTTTTGATTTGCATTTCCCTTATTACTAGAGATGTTGAACATTTTTTTCATATATCTGTTGATTGCTTGTAGATCTTCTTCTGTGAAGTGTCTGTTCATTTCCTTAGCGAATTTGTTGACTGGATTATTTGTATTCTTGGTGTAGAGTTTTTAAAGTTCTTTATAGATTCTGGAAATTAGCGCTCTATCTGAAGTATGAGTGTCAAAGATATTCTCCCACTCTGTAGCCTCTCTCTTCACATTGCTGATAGTTTCCTTTGCTGAGAAAACTTTTTAGTTTGAATCTATCCCAGTTGTTGATTCTTGCTTTTATTTCTTGTGCTATGGGAGTCCTGTTAAGGAAGTCTGATCCTAAGCCAACAAGTTGAAGATTTGGACCTACTTTTTCTTCTATAAGATGCAGGGTCTCTGGTCTGATTCCGAGGTCCTTGATCCATTTTGAGTTGAGTTTTGTGTAGGGTGAGAGATAGGGGTTTAATTTCATTCTGTTGCATATGGTTTTCCAGTTTTCCCAGCACCATTTGTTGAAGAGGCTATCTTTTCTCCATTGCATATTTTTGGCCCCTTTGTCTAGTATGAGAAAATTGTATTTATTTGGGTTTGTGTCCATGTCCTCTATTCTGTACCATTGATCTACCTATCTATTTTGGTACCAATACCATGCCGATTTTGTTACTATTGCTTTGTAGTAGGGTTGAAGATCTGGTATTGCGATACCCCCTGCTTCACTCTTGCTACTGAGGATTGCTTTAGCTATTCTAGGTTTTTTATTCTTCCAGATGAATTTCATAATTACTTGCTCTATTTCTGCAAGGTACATCATTGGGATTTTAATTGGAATTGCATTGAATCTGTATAGCACTTTAGGTAGTATGGCCATTTTGACAATATTAATTCTGCCTATCCAGGAACATGGGAAATCTTTCCATCTTCTAAGGTTTTCTTTAATTTCTTTCTTTAGTGTTCTATAGTTCTCATTGTAGAGGTCTTTCACCTCTTTTGTTAGATTGATTCCCAAGTATTTTATTTTTTTCAATGCTATTGTGAATGGGGTAGTTTTCCTAATTTCTCTTTCTGAAGATTCATCACTTATGTATAAAAATGCATTGGATTTATGAGCATTGATCTTGTAACCTGCTACTTTACTGAATTCACTTATGAGTTCTAAAAGTTTTCTGGTGGAATTTCCAGGTTCCTCTAAGTATATAATCATATCATCAGCAAATAGGGATAGTTAGTTAGAGTTCTTCTTTTCCAATTTGTATCCCTTTAATTTCTTTGGTTTGTCTAATTGCTCTGGCTAGAGTCTCAAGGACGATGTTGAATAGAAGTGGTGAAAGAGGGCATCCCTGCCTTGTTCCAGTTTTTAGGGGGAACGCTTTCAGTTTTTCACCATTTAGAATGATATTGGCCATGGGCTTAGCATAGATGGCCTTTATACTGTTAAGGAATGTTCTCCCTACACCAATCGAATGCTTTTTCTGCATCTATTGAAATAATCATGTGATTCTTAACGTTAAATCTGTTGATACGGTGAATGACATTTATTGATTTCCGAATGTTGAACCAACCTTGCATCCCTGGGATAAAACCCACTTGATCGTGGTGCACTATCTTTTTAATATATATTTGTATGCGATTTGCTAAAATTTTGTTGAGAATTTTTGCATCGATGTTCATTAAGGATATTGGTCTGAAATTTTCTTTCCTAGATGTGTCTCTGTCCGGTTTAGTTATCAGGGTGATATTGGCTTCATAGAACGAGTTTGGGAGGGTTCCCTCCTCTTCTATTTCATGGAATACTTTGAGGAGTATTGGAATGAGCTCTTCTTTAAAGGTTTTGTAGAACTTGGCTGAGAACCCATCTGGTCCCGGACTTTTCTTTGTTGGTAGGCTTTTGATGACCTCTTCTATTTCATTGCTTGAAATTGGTTTATTTAAGTTGTGTATGTCCTCCTCGTTCAGTTTAGGTAATTCATATGTCTCTAGAAATTTGTTGATGTCTTCGAGGTTTTCTGTTTTGTTGGAGTATAGATTTTCAAAATACCTTCTAATTATGTTTTGTATTTCACTCGTGTCTGTTGTGATGTTTCCTTGTTCATTCCGAATTTTAGTAATTTGAGTTTTCTCCCTCTTTCTCTTTGTTAGTGTGGCTAAGGGTTTATCAATTTTGTTTATTTTTTCAAAGAACCAACTATTTATTTTGTTAATTTTTTTGATTGTTTCTTTTGTTTCAATTTCATTGATTTCAGCTCTGATTTTAACTATTTCCTGTCTTCTACTCCTTTTGGTATTGGTCTGCTCTTCTTTTTCTAGGGCTTTGAGCTGTAGTGTTAAGTTGTTTATTGTTGATTTCTACTTCTTTTGTTGAATGTGCCCCATGAAGTAAATCTTCCTCTAAGTACTGCTTTTATAGTGTCCCAGAGATTTTGATATGATGTGTCTTTGTTCTCGTTTACTTCTAAGAATTTTTTTATTTCCCTCCTGATGTCTTCTGTTATCCATTCATCATACAATAGTGTATTATTTAATCTCCAGGTATTGGAGAAGTTTCTGTTTTTTATTCTGTCATTTATTTCGAATTTCAATCCATTATGATCTGATAGAGTACAAGGTAGTATCTCTATCTTCTTGTATTTTCTAACAGTAGCTTTGTGGCATAAAATATGGTCTATTTTAGAGAAGGATTCATGTGCTGCTGAGAAGAAGGTGTACTCGTTCTTTGTTTGATGGTATATTCTATATATGTCTGTTAAGTCTAAATTGTTGATTGTGTTATTGAGATCTATGGTTTCTTTATTCAATTTTTGTTTGGAAGATCTATCCAGTGGTGAGAGAGGTGTGTTAAATCGCCTAGTATTATTGTGTTGTGGTCATTTGATTTCTGGAATTGAGAAGGATTTGCTTCACGTACGTGGATGAGCCAATGTTTGGGGCATAGATGTTTATGATTGTTATGTCTTGCTGTTTTATGCTTCCCTTAAGCAGCATGTAATGTCCTTCTTTATTCCTTCTGACTAGTTTTGGCTTGAAGTCCACATTATCTGAAATGAGGATGGATACTCCAGCTTTTTTGCTGTGTCCGTGTGCACGGTATGTTTTTCCCCATCCTTTCACCTTTAGTCTATGGGTATCTCTTTCTATGAGATGAGTCTCTTGCAGGCAGCATATTGTTGGATTTTTCTTTTTAATCCAATCTGCCAGTCTATGTCTTTTGATTGTTCAGGCCATTAACATTCAGGGTTATTATTGTGATAGGATTTGTATTCCCAGTCATTTGACTCATTTTTGTTTTTTTTTTTTGACATGATTTGGTTTCTCCTTTATTTGGCTATTCCTTTAGGCTAGCGCCTCCTGTTGCTGATTTGCATTGTTGTTTTGCATCTCTTCCTCATGGAATATTTTGCTGAGCATGTTCTGTATGCTGGCTTTCTTTTTGTAAATTCCTTTAGCTTTTGTTTATCATGGAAGGATCTTATTTCATCGTCAAATTTGAAGGTAAGTTTTGCTGGGTATAAGATTCTTGGTTGGCATCCATTTTCTTTCAGGGCTTGGTAAATGTTGTTGCAGGCCCTTCTAGCTTTTAGGGTCTGGATTGAAAAAAATCTGCTGATATAATTATTGGTTTCTCTCTGTATGTAATTTGATTCTTTTCTCTCGCAGCCTTTAAAATTCTGTCTTTATTTTGTATGTTAGGTATTTTCATAATAATGTGCCTTGGTGTGGGTCTGTTGTAATTTTGTATATTTGGAGTCCTATAAGCCTCTTGTATTTGGTTTTCCTTTTCATTCTTCAGATTTGGGAAATTTTCTGATACTATTTCATTGAATAGATTGTTCATTCCTTTGGTTTGTTTCTCTAAGCCTTCCTCAATCCCAATAATTCTTAAACTTGGCCTTTTCATGATATCCCATAATTCTTGTAGATTCTGTTCATGATTTCTTACCATCTTTTCTGTTTGGCCAACTTTGTTTTCAAGATTAAATATTTTGTCTTCAATGTCTGAGGTTTTGTCTTCCAGGTGTTCTATCCTATTGGTTATGCTTTCTATGGAGTTTTTAACTTGGTTTATTGTTTCCTTCATTTCAAGGATTTCAGTTTGTTTTTTTTTCAGTATCTCTAACTCTTTATTGAAATGATCTCTTGCTTCCCGTATTTGGTCTTTTAACTGTTGATTGGTACGATCATTTAATGCCTGCATTTGCCTGAAGAGGTCTCTGGCTGCCCTGCCTGATCCCAGAGGCTGCTTGCGGATCGAAGCTCTCCATTGGTTCGGGGGCTTGTGGCTGGTTTTATGTAGAAAGACTCTCACTGGGCGGTCTGCTCTGAGAAGCTAGCCTTGAAAGGCACCTCCCACCGCAGGGGGCCAGGCTGCTTGGGGAAGTCTCTGACTGCCCTGTCCTGGTCCCTGAAGTTGCCTGTGGGCCGGAGCACGCCCTGCTGGCTCCGGGACTTGGAGCTTGTTCTGATCAGAAAGGCTCTCACTAGGGGGCCTGCAACCAGAACCTGGAGAACTGGCTGTGTGGGAGGGGCCCACCGCCGGAGTGCACAGGGCTGCCTGTGGAAGACTCTAGCTGCCCTGCCCCGCTCCGATAAGCCACCTCTATCTGGGCCTGCCACCTGGGCCGAGCTTTACCCAGTGGGCAGACTCACCCGTGGCTCTATTTCAGTCCGAGTCTCTCAATGCCTCCCCTTCTTAACTCCTGGGTTCTGGAGCGACAGGGGGTGCAGTCTCCCTCTAGTCCTCCATCTTGGATCGCCTCGTGGAAAGAGCCTCAGTTCTTTCTTATTACCTCTATGGTATTTATAGTGTTTAAGATAGAAAACCCCTGATAATTGTAATTTTTTTTCTATATCTTTGTTCTTTGTCAGTTTTGTTAGGGGCTTGTTAGAGGCTTGTCAATTTTATTGATTTGTTTTTAACTTTAGAAACTGAAGCTGTTGTTTCATTGATTTTTTTTTTTCTCTTATGTTTCTGTTTCAATTTTATTTCTAGTCCTCTATTATTGTTTTTTTTATATTTCCTTGCTCTCCTTTTTTTTGATATGAGAATTTAAAATATGTTGATTGGATACTTTTCATTTTCTAATATGTACACATAGTAACATAAAATTTCTTCTTAGGGTTTATTTAGTGAGGCCCAACAAATTTTGAGGTAGCATACTTTTCTGTCCTACATTTCAATTATTTTTTATTTCCTTCTGACTTCCTTTTTCACCTGAAGATTTCCAAGTGTTCTGTGATTATCTGTGTATGTTTCTCTTTTTGAATTATTATTTGATTTTATTATGGTAAGAAAATCACATTTAAATTATTTCACATTTGTTTTGTTTAATAGCTCAAGATATGGTCTGCCTTGGCATACATTAAAGGAAATGTTTATTGCTATTGCTGAGTGGTCTGTAAATATCAAATATTCTCTGTGGTTGATAGTATTATTGAGTTCTTCTATGTCCTCACTTAAATTCTGTCTAATTATTCTATCAATTGTGTAGTCAGGGATGTTGAAGGTTTTAGCTAAAATTGACTATCTTTTCAATTCTACCAGTTTTTACTTCAAATAAGTGGCACTTGTGTTGTTTGTTTCATATAAATGTAGAATTTCTATACTTTGTCAGTGGACTGACATTTTATCATTATATAATGTTCATCTGTTTTTGAATGATTTTCAGATGATCTGATCTCAAATCCATTGTATCTTTTATGAAAATAACCACTCTTGTTAATGTTTGATTAAATTTTTATTCTATATCTTTTTCTATAACCTCATTTTCAAACCAACTGTCATTATATTTTAATTGGTTTTTCTGTGCATACCATATAATTGGACCATATTTTAAAATTCACTCTGTTGCTCTCAGCTTTTAATTCATGTTGGTGTATTTATTTCATTAATATTTAATATAATTTGATTCATTAAAGGCCTAAGTCTGAGTAATATTTCTTGTTATTTGTTCTCCCAGTTTTTAATTTTCCTAGTTTTATGGATTTTTTTTTTTTTTAATTTTGGGAGGTTACTTAAACTGCTTTCACTTTCCTTTTGTTTATCTCTAGTATTTTTTGTTTATATCTCTTTGTGTTGCTGTTTTAATGTTTGTGTTAAGCATTATATTTTATAAGCACAGTTTATCTTAGTCTGGTTTAGGGAAATGTTGAAAGATTCTATGAATATTCTCTAATATTTATGATAAAATTCTTACACTTACAAATATTTATTTACTTTTTATTACATATATTTTACTTACTTATTTGTCTTACTTTATTACATATATTTAGAACTAGTATTGCAATATTTGCTTCAATCATCAATTATACTTTAGAAAACCCAAGAAAGAAAAGACAAGTTATATTACATTAATCTATAATTTTTTTAGCATGTTATTTCTTTATCCTAGACATTCCATTGTTCTTTCTTTGATTGTTTTCTTTCTATTTATAGATCTTTCTTTTTATGAATCTCTCAGATTATCTGCCAGCAATTAATTCTCTTGGTTTTCCATAATCTGAAAATATCTTGAACTTACTTTTATTCTTGATGAAAATTTTGCTGGGTATAAGATTTTGCATTAGAAATCCAAGATGGCAGACTAGAGGGAGGCTGCACTCCTTGTTGCCTCCATAACTTCGGATTCAAGCAGAGGAAATATTGTTTCTCTGTGAGGCAGTTGTCACTGCTCACTGATCCCCTGCTATTTATCCCATTCCTCCACTGTGATCACCCATCATCTGCCAGCATATCACCTACTTTTTGAGTGCAGATCTCCCACCAACTGCCGCCTATCATCTACCATTTGCCCATTTGCCTGCCTCTTACCTGCCCATTGCCCACCTACTCATCACCCACTGCCTAATGTTCATCTGCCAACTGCCCACCATTAGCATGCAGACTGCCCACAGACCACCAGTGGATTGCCTGCTGCCTACTATTCCTGGAAGTCCTTTGTCACAGTACCCACAGATTTGGTTACATGTGACTCCTGCCATTTTGGGGCAGCAGCCAGTGCTTGCAGGTTTGCTGCCACCATCTTGGGGCATGGCCATCTTAGTCTGGGGATCCAGGCCAGGACTTGGAGATACATTGGGGTACCTGCATGTCTGGATGCACCTGAGATCTTTCTTCTTAGTGGGGTGGTGGTTGCCATCTGGCTGTCTCTTTGTAGCATCGCTCCTTTATATGAGTACACACCTGGTGGTCTCTTTGCAAGTTGAAAGGGCATTGAGATCTTGGGACTACAGCAAGGTAGAGCCTGGGAAGTTGATGCCTAGGTCCATCAGATTGCAGCTGGGTTTGTGAGGGCCACTCTGGATTTGGTAAGCCTGTGGAAAGTCAGACACTGGGGTAGTTCCCCAGGGGAGAGCACAGGTTGAAGAAATTGGAGAAAACTGGATTCTTTCCAGCTCAGTGAGACCTGAAGTGTCCAGGGGTGGAAGGAGCCAGCTACAAGGAATGGGAAGGCTTTAAGAAGGTCTAAGAGCACATTACTATTGCATCACCCACCCAACAGGTCCAGCACCCACTGGACTGGTGTTAACATCAAACTTCAGACAACCTCACCTATCAGTGGAGAAGGGAAGCTGAGAACATGTTTGAAAGCCAACAAAAGAAATTATTCAATTTTCCATTGAGACTTTCCTCCTTTTTTTTTCTGATTTCTGTCTCACACCTCTGCCATCTTTGAATCCAAATATTTTTCATACATCACTTTATTGAGGAATGGGATGTCTGAATAGTATTTGACAGTTTTGTTGTGTATTCCTATATTTTCACTTTAAAAAAAATCTGAAAATATTTCTCCTCTCAACCTCCTGTCTCCCTAGACTCTTTCTCACTTCTCTCATATTAACATCCATCCTTTATTAATTCCTCCCTTGCTCTTACTATAAATTTTTACCTCTATCTTCTCTCCCTCTACCTTATAAACATCACATCATACACAACTTTTGTGCCTTACTGTCCATCATTTAAAATGGTAAATCCTTTTAACAAACTTCCTAATGTTCATCTGCCAACTGCCCACCATTAGCATGCAGACTGCCCACAGACCACCAGTGGATTGCCTGCTGCCTACTATTCCTGGAAGTCCTTTGTCACAGTACCCACAGATTTGATTACATGTGACTCCTGCCATTTTGGGGCAGCAGCCAGTGCTTTTCATATTGTTATTAGAGAAAAAAATCAAATCACATATAGGGAGAAAACAATTTGGATCTCAGCTGATTTCTCAACCCAGACCCTCAATGCCAGGAGGTCCTGTAATATCATATATCAAGCTCTGAATAATTGAACACTTCATTTTTGTCTATTGTGACAAAAAGTGTGAATGCTTTAAGAGTAGCCATTCGGTTTAAGTTTGTATATCATTTGCATTGGATGCTGTAAATATTGGTTTTCCCCTTAAAGGTGAGGAGCTGGAAGCCTTCAGGGACACTAAAAGACTAGAAGGTAGAATCTGTACTGCCTCAGCTACATACCACTAGATAAGAAGACACACAAACAACATGAGAAAACAAGGGAACAAAATGTCTAAAACAACCAAGATAGTTCAACAATAGAATCCATAGACAAAACAGTAGAAGAAATACCAGAGATATAGAAAATACATAGATTGATCTTCAAAATAAAGGATGATATTGGAGAGAAAATACAGGAAATGAAAATCATTTCAATAAAGAAGCAGAGATTATAAAAAGGAATCAAGCAGAAATCCTTGAAATGAAGACAATAATAAACCTAATAAAAAATCCAATGGAAAGTATCAGAAACAGAATAGAACACTTGGAAGATAGAACTTCAGACAATGAAGACAAAATATATGCTCTTGAAAATAAAGTTGGAAATACAGAGAAAATGGTAAGAAACAATGAACAGAAATTCCAAGAAATATGGGATAACATGAAAAGATCAAATTTAAGATTTATCAGAATAGATGAAGGTGTGGAGATACATACCAAAGGAATGCACAATTTTTCAATGATATAATAGCAGAAAAGTGCCCAAATCTAAATACTGTAATAAAAAATCAAATACAAGAGTCTTACAGGACCCCAAATGTACAAAACTACAACAGCCCCATACCAAGGCATATTATAATGAGAATTACTAACAAACAGAATAAGGATAGAATTTAAAATGTTGTTAGAGAAAAAAATCAAATTACATATAGGGGGAAACCAGTTAGGATCTCAGATTATTTCTCAACCCAGACCCTCAATGCCAGGAGGTCCTGGAATAACATATATCAAGCTCTGAAAGAAAAAGGATGCCAACCAAGAATTTTATATCCACTGAATTAAGCTTCAGATTTGAAAATGAAATAAAAACCTTCCATGATAAACAAAAGTTTAAAAAATTCACAAGTGGAAAGCCTGCACTACAGAACATTTTCAGCAAAATATTCCATGAGGAGTAAGTAAAAAAAAAAAAAGGAAAACCAGGAAAAGATGGAGCTACACTAAAGGAGAGGTCAATAAAAAGAATAAACTAAGTCAAGTTCAAAACCAAAAATAAACTAAAATGACCGGGAATACAAATCATATCTCAATAATAACCCTGAATGTTAATGGCCTGAATTCATCAATCAAAAGACATAGACTGGCAGATTGGATTAAAAAGAAAGATCCAACAATATGTTGCCTGCAAGAGACTCACCTCATAGAAAGAGATACCCATAGACTAAAGGTGAAAGGATGGGGAAAAACATACCATGCACATGGACTCAGCAAAAAAGCTGGAGTATCCATCCTCATTTCAGATAATGTGGACTTCAAGCCAATGTTAGACAGAAGGGATAAAGAAGGACATTTCATACTGCTTAAGGGAAGCATAAATCAGCAAGATATAACAATCATAAACATCTATGCCCCAAACAGTGGCTCATCCATGTATGTTAAACAAATCCTTCTCAATTTTAGAAACCAAATAGACCATAACACAATAATACTAGGTGATTTTAACACGCCTCTCTCACCACTGGACAGAACTTCCAAACAAAAATTGAACAAAGAAACCATAGATCTCAATAACACAATCAATAATTTAGACTTAATAGACATTTATAGAATATACCATCCAACCAAGAGCGAATACACTTTCTTCTCAGCAGCACATGGATCCTTCTCTAAAATAGACCATATATTATGCCACAAAGCTAATGTCAGCAAATACAAGAAGATAGAGACACTACCTTGTATTCTATCAGATCATAATGGATTGAAGTTACAAATTAATGAAAGAGTAAAAAACAGAAGCTACTCCAACACCTGGAGATTAAACAATATGCTATTATATGATGAATGGATAACAGAAGATATTAGGAAGGAAATTAAAAAATTCTTAGAGGTAAACGAGAACAAAGAAACATCATATGAAAATCTCTGGGACACTATGAAAGCAGTACTTAGAGGAAGATTTATTTCATGGAGCGCATTTAATAAAAGAAGTAAAACTCAAAAAATAAATTACCTAACACTACAGCTCAAAGCCCTAGAAAAAGAAGAACAGACCAACACCAAAAGTAGTAGAAGACAGGAAATAGTTAAACTCAGAGCTGAAATCAACGAAATTGAAACAAAAGAAACAATACAAAAAATTGACAAAATAAATAGTTGGTTCTTCGAAAAAATAAACAAAATTGATAAACCTTTAGCCACACTAACAAAGAGAAGATGAGAGAAAACCCAAATCACTAAAATTCGGAATGAACAAGGAAATATCACAACAGACATGACTGAAATACAAAACATAATTAGAAGCTATTTTGAAAAATCTATACTCCAACAAAATAGAAAATTTTGAAGACATCAACAGGTTTCTAGAGACATATGAATTGCCTAAACTGAACGAGGAGGACATACACAATTTAAATAGACCAATTTCAAGTAATGAAATAGAAGAAGTCATCAATAGCCTACCAACAAAGAAAAGTCCAGGACCAGATGGGTTCTCAGCCGAGTTCTACAAAACCTTTAAAGAAGAGCTCATTCCAATACTTCTCAAAGTATTCCATAAAATAGAAGAGGAGGGAACCCTCCCAAACTCATTCTATGAAGCCAATATTACCCTGATACCTAAACCAGACAGAGACACATCGAGGAAAGAAAATTTCAGACCAATATCCTTAATGAACATCGATGCAAAAATTCTAAACAAAATTTTAGCAAATCACATACAAAAACATATTAAAAAGATAGTGCACCATGATCAAGTGGGTTTCATCCCAGGGATGCAAGGTTGGTTCAACATCAGGAAATCAATAAATGTCATTCACCATATCAATAGACTTAAAGTCAAGAATCACATGATTATTTCGATAGATGCAGAAAAGGCATTTGATAAAATACAGCACCCCTTCATGCTCAAAACACTAGAAAAAATAGGGAGAGTGGGAACATTCCTTAACATTGTAAAGGCCATCTATGCTAAGCCCATGGCCAATATCATTCTAAATGGTGAAAAACTGAAAGCATTCCCTCTAAAAACTGGAACAAGGCAGGGATGCCCTCTTTCACCACTTCCATTCAATATCGTCCTTGAAACTCTAGCCAGAGCAATTAGACAGACCAAAGAAATTAAAGGGATACGAATAGGAAAAGAAGAACTCAAACTATCCCTATTTGCTGATGATATGATTGTATACTTAGAGGAACCAGGAAATTCCACCAGAAAACTTTTAGATCTCATAAGTGAATTCAGTAAAGTAGCAGGTTACAAGATCAATGCTCATAAATCTAAGGCATTTTTATACATAAGCAATGAATCTTCAGAAAGAGAAATCAGGCTACTGAAGGCTGGGAGGTGATACACTGGAAATCTACCGGGACACTATAAGCCAATAGCGGAAAACTGCAATATCTCAGGGTCCCACTGACAGCTGACCAATATGAGAAAACATGGGAAGAAAATGTCCCAAACAAACCTAGAATAGCTAAAGCAATCCTCAGTAGCAAGAGCGAAGCAGGGGGTATTGCAATACCAGATCTTCAACTCTACTACAAAGCAATAGTAACAAAAAGGGCATGGTATTCATACCAAAATAGACAGGTAGATCAATGGTACAGAATAGAGGACATGGACACAAACCCAAATAAATACAATTTTCTCATACTAGACAAAGGGGCCAAAAATATGCAATGGAGAAAAGATAGCCTCTTCAACAAATGGTGCTGGGAAAACTGGAAAACCATATGCAACAGAATGAAATTAAACCCCTATCTCTCACCCTACACAAAACTCAACACAAAATGGATCAAGGACCTCGGAATCAGACCAGAGACCCTGCATCTTATAGAAGAAAAAGTAGGTCCAAATCTTCAACTTGTTGGCTTAGGATCAGACTTCCTTAACAGGACTCCCATAGCACAAGAAATAAAAGCAAGAATCAACAACTGGGATAGATTCAAACTAAAAAGCTTTCTCTCAGCAAAGGAAACTATCAGAAATGTGAAGAGAGAGCCTACAGAGTGGGAGAATACCTTTGCCAACCATACCTCAGATAGAGCGCTAATTTCCAGAATCTATAAAGAACTCAAAAAACTCTACACAAAGAATACAAATAATCCAATCAACAAATGGGCTAAGGAAATGAACAGACACTTCACAGAAGAAGATCTACAAGTAATCAACAGATATATGAAAAAATGTTCAACATCCCTAGTAATAAGGGAAATGCAAATCAAAACTACCCTAAGATTTCAACTCACCCCAATTAGAATGGCGATTATCAAGAATACAAGCAACAATAGGTGTTGGCGAGGATGTGGTGAAAAAGGAACACTCATACATTGCTGGTGGGGTTGCAAATTAGTGCAGCCACTCTGGAAAGCAGTGTGGAGATTCCTCAGAAAGCTTGGAATGGAAACACCATTTGACCCAGCCATCCCACTCCTTGGCCTATACCCAAAGGACTTAAAATCAGCATACTACAGAGATACAGCCACACCAATGTTCATTGCTGCTCAATTCACCATAGCCAGATTGTGGAACCAAACTAGATGCCCTTCAGTTGATGAATGGATAAAGAAACTGTGGCATATATATACAATGGAATATTACTCCGCAATGAAGAATGATAAAATTATGGCATTTGTAGGCAAATGGACGAAATTGGAGAATATCATGCTAAGTGAGATAAGCCAATCTCAAAAAACTAAAGGATGAATGATCTCGCTGATAAGCGGATGAGGACATATAATGGGGGGTGGAAGGGGTTAGCATTAGGTTTAGGGTTAGGTTTAGGGTTAGGGATAAGGAGAGCGGTAAGAATGAAGGAAAGAAGGACTGTATAGAGGGAAAAGAGGGTTGGGAGGGGTGGGGGGGAAGGGAAAAAAATAAACATCATTGCCCTATGTAAACGTATGATTACACAAATGGTATGCTTTGACTCTATGTACAAATAGAGAAACAACATGTATCCCATTTGTATACAATAAAAAAAGAAAAAAGAAAAAAGAAAGAGAAATCAGGAAAACTACCCCATTCACAATAGCTTCGAAAAAAATAAAATACTTGGGAATCGATCTCACAAAAGAGGTGAAAGACCTCTACAATGAGAACTACAGAACACTAAAGAAAGAAATTAAAGAAAACCTTAGAAGATGGAAAGATCTCCCAAGTTCTTGGATAGGAAGAATTAATATTGTCAAAATGGCCATACTACCAAAAGTGCTATACAGATTCAATGCAATTCCAATTAAAATCCCAATGATGTACCTTACAGAAATAGAGCAAGCAATTATGAAATTCATCTGGAAGAATAAAAAACCCAGAATAGCTAAAGCAATCCTTGGCAGAAAGAGTGAAGCAGGGGGTATTGCAATACCAGATCTTCAACCCTACTACAAAGCAATAGTAACAAATCGGCATGGTATTGGTACCAAAATAGAAAGGTGGATCAATGGTACAGAATAGAGGACACGGACACAAACCCAAATAAATACAATTTTCTCATACTAGACAAAGGGGCCAAAAATATGCAATGCAGAAAAGATAGCCTCTTCAACAAATGGTGCTGGGAGAATTGGAAATCCATATGCAACAGAATGAAACTAAACCCATATCTCTCACCATGCACAAAACTAAACTCAAAATGGATTAAGGATCTCGGAATCAGACCAGAGACCTTGCATCTTATAGAAGAAAAAGTAGGTCCAGAGCTTCAACATGTCGGCTTAGGATCAGACTTCCTCAACAGGACTCCCATAGCACAAGAAATAAAAGCAAGAATTAATAACTGGGATAGATTCAAACTAAAAAGCTTTCTCTCAGCAAAGGAAACTATCAGCAATGTGAAGAAAGAGCCTACAGAGTGGGAGAAAATCTTTGCCAATCATACTTCAGATAGAGCACTAATCTCCAGAATCTATAAAGAACTCAAAAAACTCTACACCAAGAATGCAAATAATCCAATTGACAAATGGGCTAAGGAAATGAATAGACACTTCACAGAAGAAGATCTACAAGCAATCAACAAACATATGGAAAAATATTCAACATCTCTAGTAATAAGAGAAATGCAAATCAAAATCACCCTAAGATTCCATCTCACCCCAATTAGAATGGCGATTATCAAGAATACAAGCAACAACAGGTGTTGGCGAGGATGTGGGGAGAAAGGTACACTCTTACATTGCTGGTGGGGCTGCAAATTAGTGCAACCACACTGGAAAGCAGTGTGGAGACTCCTTAGAAAACTTGGAATGGAACCACCATTTTACCCAACTATCCCACTCCTTGGCCTATACCCAAAGGACTTAAAATCAGCATATTACAGAGATACAGCCACATCAATGTTCATTGCTGCTCAATTCACCATAGCCAGATTGTGGAACCAACCTAGATGCCCTTCAATTGATGAATGGATAAAGAAACTGTGGTATATATATACAATGGAATATTACTCAGCCATAAAGAATGATAAAATTATGGCATTTGCAGGCAAATGGATGAAACTGGAGAATATCATGCTAAGTGAGATAACCCAATCTCAAAAAACCAATGGACGAATGATATCGCTAATAAGTGGATGATGACACATAATGGGGGGTGGGAAGGGTTAGTGTTAGGGTTAGAGTTAGGTTTAGGGAGGGGGGCAAGAATGGAGGAAGGAAGGACTGTATAGAGGGAAAAGAGGGGTGAGAGGGGTGGGGGGGAAGGGGAAAAAATAACAGAATGAATCAAACATTACCCTATGTAAATTTATGATTACACAAATGGTATGCCTTAAAGCCATGTACAAACAGAGAAACAACATGTATCCCAGTTGTTTACAATAAAAAAAAATCCTATTTTCAATAAACTACAAAAAAAATAATAATAATAACCCTGAATGTTAATGGCCAAAATCATCAATCAAAAGACATAGACTGGCAGATTGGATAAAAAACAAAGCGAACAAACAAACAAACAAAAAGCAATATGTTGTCTTCAGCATAGACTCACATCCTAGGAAAACACATGCACCGACAGAAGGTGAAAGATTGGGAAAAAATATATCATTCACATGGACTGTGTAAACAAACAGAGGTTTCAGACAAAGTGGACTTCAAACCAAAGTTAGTCAGAAGGGATAAAGAAGAACACTTCATACTGCTTAAAAGAATCATATACCAACAAGACATAACAATCATAAATATATAAGCCCCAAACAATGGAGCATCTACATACATCAAACAAACCCTTCTCAATTTCAAGAATCAAATAGACCACAACACAATAATACTGGGTGACCTTAACACACCTCTCTCTCCACGGGCGGGATACATCTTCCAAACAAAAACTGAAGAAAGAAACTATAGAATTAAACGATATAATCAATGATTTATACTTAGTGGACGTATATAAAGTATTTAATCCATCATTGAGTGAATACACTTTCTTCTCAGCAGCATATGAATCCTTCTCTAAAACAGATTATATGTTATGCCACAAAGCAACTCTCGGAAAATACAGAAATATAGAAATCATACCCTGCATTCTCTCAGAATGGAATGACACTAGAAATCAACAATAAAATTAAAAAAATAAAAAAAACTAATCCAGCACTTAGAGACTAAATAGCATGAAACTGAATGATGAATGAATAAAAGAAGAAATCAAGAAGGAAATATAAAATACTTAGAGGTAAACGAGAACACAGATTCAACATATGAAAATCTCTGTGACGCTATGAAGGCAGTGCTAAGAAGAAAGGTCATTGCATTGAGCTCATATATTAAAAGAATAAAAAATCAACAAATAACTGATCTAACATTACATCTCAAATCCCTAGACAAAGAAGAACAAATCAACACCAAAACCACAGAAGACAGGAAATAATTAAAATCAGAGCTGAAATCAATGAATTTGAAACAAATGAAGCAATTCAAAAAATAGACAAAACAAAAAGTTGGTTCTTTGAAAAAGTTAATAAAATTGATATACCCTTAGACACATTTACAAAGAGAAAGAGAGAAAACTCAAATTACAAAAATCGTGATGAAAAAGGAAATATCACTACAGATACTACTGAAATTACAGAAGATAATTAGAAACGATTTTGAAAATTTATACTCAAATAAAATATAAAATGTTGAAGACACTGACAAATTTCTAGAGACATATGATCCACCCAAACTGAATGAGGACATACACAGTGTAAATAGATCAATTACAAGCAAAGAAATAGCAGACACCATCAAAAGCCTACCAATCAAGGAAAGCACAGGACCAGATGTAATCTCAATTGAATTCTACAAGACCTTTAAAGAGGAATTAAGGTCAATACTCCTCAAATTATTCCATGAAATAGAAGAGGAGAGAACCCTTCCAAAATCATTCTATGAGACTAGTATCACCCTTATACCAAAACCAGAAAAAGATACATCAAGGAAAGAAAACTCCAGCCAAATATCCCTCATAAATATAGACAGAAAAATTCTCAATAAAATTATGGCAAATCACATACATAAATATGGTAAAAAGATAGTGCACCATGATCAAGTGGGATTCATCCCTGGAAAGCATGGTTGGCTCAACATACTAAAATCAATAAATATAATACATCATATTAATAATCATAAAGTCAAAAATTATATGATAATCTCAATAGACGCAGAGAAAGTATTTGACAAAATACAGCAACTCTTCATATTCAAAACACTAGCAAAACTAGGGATAGTAGAAACATACCTTAACATTGTAAAAGTTATCTATGCTAAGCCCATGGCCAACATCATTCTAAATGGAGAAAAATTGAAAGCATTCCCTCTAAAACCTGGGATAAGACACAGATACCCTTTTTCACCACTTCTATTCAACATTGTCCTTGAAACCCTAGACAGAGCAATCAGACAGTTGAAAGAAATTTAAGGGGTATGAATAGGAAAAGAAGAATTCAAACTATCACTATTTGCTGACAACAATGTTCTAGATTTAGAAGATCTGAAAAATTCCACCAGAAAGCTCCTAGAACTCATAAATGAATTTAGCAAAGTACAGGATATGAAATCAATACCCACAAATCAAATGCATTTCTATATATAAGCAACAAATCCACTGCAAGATAAATTAGGAAAACTACCCCATTCACAATAGCCTCACCAATATATATATATATTTGGGAATCAATCTAACAAAAGAGGTGAAAGACCTGTTTAATGAAAACTAAAGAACACTAAAGAAAGAAATTAAAGAAGACCTTAGAAGATGAAAATGTCTGCCATTCTCTTGGATAGGCAGAATTAATATTGTCAAAATGACCATTCTACCAAAGGAGCTATACAGATTCAATGCAATTTCAATTAAAATCCCAATGACATTCCTCATAGAAATAGAGAAAACAATCATGAAATTCATCTGGAAGAATAAGAGACTACAGCCAAAGCAATCCTGAACAGAAAAAGTGAAGCAGGAGGTATCACAACATCAGACCTTAAATTATACTACAGAGCAATAGTAACAACAATGGCATGGTATTGGCACCAAAATAGACAGGCAGACCAATGGTACAAAACCGAAGACACAGAGACAAACCCACATAAATACGGTCATTTGATACTAGCAAAAGTGCCAAAAATATACATTGGAGAAAAGATAGCCTATTCAACAAATGGTGCTGGAAAAACTGGAAATCCATATGTAACAAAATGAACTTAAACCTCCATCTTTCATCCTGCACAAAAATCAACTCAAAGTTGATCAGATACTTAGGCATTAGAACAGAGACCCTACACCTATTAGGAGAAAAAGTAGGCCCAAATCTTCATCATGTCAGCTTAGGACCTAGCTTTCTTAACACAAGAAGTAAAATTAAGAAGCAATAAATGGGATGGATTAAAACTAAAAAGCTTCTTCTCAACAAAGGAAACAATCAATGATTTGAAGAGAGAGCCTACAGAATGGGAAAAAATCTTTACTACACACACATCAGATAGAGCACTAATCTCCAAGATATATGACGAATTCAAAAAACTTAACACCAAAAAAAAATAATAACCCAATCAATAAGTGGGCTAAGGAACTGAACAGACACTTCATAGAAGAAGAAACACAATCAATCAACAAACATATGAAAAAAACGTTCCTTATCTCTTGTAATTAGAGAAATGCAAATCAAAACTACTCTAAGATTTCATCTCACTCCAGTCAGAATGGCAATTATCAAAAATACAAGCAAGGAGGTATTGGCAAGGATGTGGGGAAAAAGGTAAATGCATACATCATTGGTGGGACTGTAGTTTGGTGCAACCACTTTGGAAAGTAGAATGGAAATTCCTAAGAAAACTTGGAATATAACTACCATTTAACTCAGCTATGCCCCTCCTCGGTTTTTACCCAAAGAACTTAAAATCATCATACTACACTGATGCAGCCACATCAATGTATACAGCAACTCAACTCAGGATAGCAAAACTATGGAACCAACCTAGTTGCCCCTCAACAGATGAATGAATAAAGGAAATGTGGTACATATACACAATGGAATATTACTCAGCTTTAAAGAAGAATGAAATTATGGCATTTGCAGGTAAATGAATGGAATTGGAGAAGATCATTCTAAGTGAAATAAGCCAATCCCAAATAACCAAAACCAGAATGTTTTCTTTGATAAGCAGATACTGATTCATAGTGGGGTGTGGATAGGGAAGAATGAAGGAACTTTGGATTGTACAGAGGGGAGTGAGGGGAGTGGGGGGGGTGGGTGGTAGATTGAGACAGACATTTTTATCCCATATACATGTATGAAAAATATTTTAAAAATATTTATCACTGTCAATAAATAAATAAAATGCTAAAAACATTTTATATTAACTTTTTTTCCTATTTTGTTTTCTTTATTTCCATTGCTTCCAATGAGAAAGATACTGCCATTCAAAGTGTTTTTACCCTATCAACAAAGGGTCATTTTTGTCTTGGTACTTTCAAAATTTTTAATCAGTCTAGTTTTTTCCTGTTTCTTCAATTCTGTGATGAGTCCATCCACTGAGCTTTATATGTCAATTATTATACTCAATTCTAATACTTCCATTTCTTTCTCTCTTGTAACTTTTTTTTGGTGAGACTTTTCTTCACAAGGTCTTCTGATGTTTCCTTTTTTCCAAGTGCGCTCATAATTAAATATCGAAGCATTTTTTTTTGTCACAGCTGCTTTAAAATATTTGTTAAGTCACTATAGCCTCTCTGTCTTCTCAGTGTTTTCATGTATAGATTGTTTTTCTTTTCATCCATTTTGAGATCTTTTGAGTTTTTATTATGACAAGAGGTTTTCAAATGATCCTGGAAATTTTTATATTTTCTTATGAGGCTCTGAACCCTACTGGAACCTTTTTTATAGGTAGCTTTAAACAATAATTCTCAAACCAGGGAAAGATGTTATCTAATTACTGTCAGATGAAAATAAAAGTCCAAGTTGCCCACTCTTTATTTTTCTTTTTTTTCCCTTACTCTCCAAAATGGGTAGTTTGTGGTGGAACTGCTCTTCTTCCCTGCTTGGTGAGTATGAGGATTTTTGCCGCCCATGCTGTCTCCACTGAAAACACAGTGAGGAGTGACCTTGTTATCACTGGGTGATGATCAGAGTCCTGACTCTCCTCCAGGTTTCCTTTGACACTACCCCTAGTGGTGTCATTGACAGGTGCCTTGTTAGTGCTGGGTGAAAAAGGTAGTCCAGGCTCCTCACATCACCCCCACTAATGCCGTAGAACAGTGAGGTAAGGAGAGGTCTCACTTTCAGTCAGCAGGGACACAATCCCAGATTCATCTTTGGCCCTCGCAGACACCATCTTGGCAGAGATACTGAGGTACCTCATTACAATCGAGTGGCCGTCTCGGCATCCCATTCAGTCTTAGCTGCCTGGCATGGCTGGAAATGTAGCCATAGTTTTTCAGTGATGTTTGGCTGTGGTAAGACAGTTATTTTTTAAAGGTTTTCTCTCTCTCTAGTTAGCCTCTTTGTTGCTTCTGTGGTTAGAAAGATCCAGCTTTTGTTGAGGCTTTGAAAATCAGAGTTATGTTGGCATTTCAAGGTTGGCACTTTTTTCAGTACCAAGTCTGGTTTGCATGAGATAAAAAGGAAGCCTAGAGATCTAACCTCCATGTTATTTCTTGGACACTGAGATCCCTACCCTATGTTCCTGCTTCTTTCCACATTTTAGAGTTTTCTAAATATTTGTTTTATATATAATTACAAAGGGTTTTCCTTGTACTTAGCAGGAAGAATGAGAAATATATCTATTCCACCTTTCCAAAAGGAGAAGTGAATTTTTATCTTTTTATTTGCTGAATCTGATTACTTTCCATGGAATACCTTCTTCGTCATCATCATTGAAGTTTCATAGGGATAGTTCATCTTCTCCATTAATTCTTAGCTCAGTTATATCATTTCCTCATATAAAATAAACTATGCATTGATAAAAGTTAATATTTTGATTACATATGCATTTTTAAAATACTAAATTTGGAAATAATTTTTATGATTAAGTTCTTTTTCTCCACTTGACAGACACCAGTTGTTTTTGCCTAACATTATATCACTAAATTCTTTTCCAGTGTTTTAACTAGAATTAGCAGTCAGTGAAGACTGTTGAATGGACAAGTAAATGTTAATTATGTAAAATGTTCACAGGAACTTTCAAAATAATTTTGAAACTTTAGGTTATTGGAACCTGCATAATATGAGTATAGTTGGAAAAAAATTCTTTCCATAGAATACTCAACAAGAAAATGTTCCACTTGGAGCTTGCTCAGCATCATGACATAGGTAGCCATTTTTTTTCCAGAACACAATGTTTTATAATAGAAGACCATTTTACTTTTATTAACCTAAAGTTTGTTCCTGTGATATTAGAATATAATAAATACATGTATTTGATCTCTGTCCATGGTTCTTGGTACACAGCTTTTGAACACTTGGATTTCCCAAAGTTATAAGTATCTTTTGTATGTTAATGAGATAACTGATGATTGGGCACTTGAATAGTTTCAAACTGGAGAATGGTTAACTGGAGAATGGTTACCAGGGAAACCCATAAGGTTTGGAACTTTCAATATTAGAATCCAACCTCAAGGGAGAAGAGTGAGTTCTGAATGTTAGGTTGATCATCAAAGGACAATGATTTAATCAACTATGCCTACATAATGAAACCTTATTAAAAATCTAAAGGACTGGGTTTGGGGGGCTTCCAGAAAACTGAATATATGAAGGTGTCTAGAGAGTGGTACATCCAAATAGAGTGGAAGCTCTAGTCCCCTTCCCACATACGTTTTCCTATGTATCTCTTCATCTAGATGTTCATCTGTATGCTTTGTAATATCCTTTATAAGAAACCAGTAAACATAAGTGTTTCCCTGAGTTTCAAGATCTGGTAAAACAAATTAATTTCCAAAAAGAGATTGTGGTAACTCTGAGTTAGTTCAGTCAAGCATGATCTATAACCTGCAACTTGTGACTTGAATGTGAAGTAGGGGGCATTCTTGTGTGACTGAGGCCTTAACCTGTGGAAAGTAATGTTATCTTCATGTAAATTATCAGAATTGAACTAAACTACAGGACAACCAGTTGGTGTTTGCTGAAGAATTGCTCAAGCTATATAGAAAATTCCACAGTCTGTGTCATAGTGTTGTGTTAAGTGGTGTGTGAGAATAGGAAAAAAAATATGTTTCTTTGCTATCTCTTACAATATTCCACTTTGATACCACTTCTAAGATAGAAGGGAAAAATTCAAAGTGTTTCTTCCTATTCTCACACCACTGAACATAACATTTCTGACACCAAATGTGTCAGAAGGGCTTTTCTCACACACCATGAAAGTCTCCATTGGATATTAACGAGGAATCCTATAATTCAACTCAGTCCTAACACTGTCTACCTAGTGACAGCATCAGATCACACAGGCTGAGGGCTCAGACACTAAGATCCTCCCTCCCCCTACCGAGTTCAAGTGACAGTAAACCCCAATTCTTGACCTGTACTTCTGATTGGTTATAAATCAAGATTACCATGATCCCTTTTTAGGGTGTGAATAATTTTCAAGAGTGACTCACAAAATTTATAGAAATAATTAATTTTCATTTACTGGCTTTTATAAAGGAAACTATGAATGATACAGATGAAGAAACAGGTAAAGAGAAGCATAAAGCAAGATATGTGGAAAAGGATGTAGGTAGAGCTTCTCTGCCTTCTCTGAGGACACATTTCCCCAATAACCTCTGGGTATTCTACTTTCTGGAATTTCAATGACTCCAATAATTTTGGAATTTTGATGGAGGCTTCATTATACTGGCATTATTAATTAAATCATTAGCTATTGGTGATCAACTCAGTCTTCAACCACTTCCTTTGAGGTTGGTGGTTGCGACTGAAAATTCCAGCCTCCTCAACTCATGTTTTGGTCTTTTGATGACCAGCCACCATCCTCAAGCTATCCAAGGGCCTCTAGTCACTAGTCATTTGCACACCAAGGACACATATGCCATGCAAAATTCTAAGGATTATAAGTATTGTGTGCAAGAAAATAGGGATGGAGACCAAATACACATGTTTTTGTAATCCACAATGGCACAGTTCCTTGAAGTATTCACATTAGTGCATGATTACTAGCTGGTGATATGTTTCAAGTTCAGTGAGTGTAGAATCCATTGTTCAAATAGTTTTTATTGTATCCCATAGTAAGGGAGATAGAGAAAATAATATTTCCAGGCAAATGGTAGACATTTGTTCTGATAAAGGAAAGACAGGTTATGGGGAAAGCACCTTTCACTATGGGAAAGAGAAAAAAAAAAAAAAAACAATCATGACAGACCCTCTACATGTACTAAAAAGTTACTAGTCAAGTACTGCTTGGCTGAAGTTTTTTGTGGACTCAGCACCTCTTAAAGCAAGGTCAGATAAATTAACCAAAGTTAATTTCTCAAAATGACTTCGTCATCAAATTTTTGTGTCTTTTCTTCTACCATGAGAAGAACTGCAGGGCACCTAGACCCATGTGGGTGTATGTGCCCAGGAATGTTCATTTGGTTCTGTTTAAGTGGCACTATCACCTCTCTTCCTAAGTAAAAGATATCCTAGAGAGAGAAAGTTCATATCATGGCACAAAACAACACTTGATGGAATTTAATGTGGGAATCAGCAGTAACAATCATTTTATGGACCACATAATACGTATTATTTTCCCCCAGGAACTTTTGCATTTAGGTTTATGCTCTCATTCAACTTCTTCACTTAAGTTTATAAAATTTAGATGTGGTGTGACCTCACATTAGAAGAGAGATTTTGAGAGTCATTGTGGGGAAGAAAACTTTAAAAATTAAATGATTGGTAGTGAAAACTGGTTTGACTATCAATTTTCCAAAGACGTTGTATAAGGAAACAAAATAGCCACTACTGAGATTAAGTTGACAATAATATGTAGATGTAGAATATTAAGGGTTTTAGTCTAAGTAATGTGCAACAACTCATTTCGCTGTTCAACCCTTCACTTGTTTTCTTGGTGAAACTTTTAAGTTTTAGTGTATTGGAGAAATTTGAATTTTCCTCTGCAGCACCCATTCCATCTGCTTCCTCAAGCCTCTTCTGTCATCTTCCCCACAACTTCAGCAGGGTCAGGAGCTGTTGAGAATGAGAGATGGATGGTGATATGATTTGTCAAGCCCAATTTGCCCAAGAACATGGTGGATTTGAAGTGTAAAAGCAAAACTAAGCCTTTAGGTTTGGAGTTTGGTTAATAATACAGAGGATTTAAATGGGATTTTTCTTCCAGACAGTTCAAAGAGTTTCATTTCTTAGTCTGTATTTTTCCTGAAATCAGTGAAAAAGGAAAGAAAGAGCAAAAATTATCAGCCTTATTTCACAAGGAAAAAAACAAAAACAAAAACAAGCTTTGTGCCATTTCCCCAAATGACAGCGAGTTGGAGAAATGACAGGAGCAGTACTTTATCCATGATATTGGTGTGGCTCAGGACCCATGTTAAGAGGATTCTAATTACTAAAAACTGGGGTGGAGAGATAATAAATCTGAATTTGTCTATCTGAACATTAGTAGTATATTAACCAATCTTCTTATGTGTAGACCACAGTTAAGGAAGAGATTCAGAAGAGTAAGTCTCAGTTGCTTCACTAAAGCCCATGGGACCTGTTTGTTGAACCGGATACAATTTAAAGTTTTGAGCAGAATAAATTCAGAAATTCAGAGGAGGGTTTATAGTTGTCAGATAAAATATTCATTGGAAGCTTTGTAAAAGAAGAAAGGTTGAACTGACTTTATAAGGGAAAGATAACATAAGTGAGGCATAGAAGGGGCAGTAGCATTTGAATATATGTTTGAGCTTTATGTTTAACCTGAGTGGGCTATAGGATTTGGGACATAAGATACAAAGCATCTTTATTTGAAAAGAGCTAAAACATTTGTTGAGAAGGTGTATGTTTGGTCTGCTCTCTTTTACACAACCTTGTTTGGGCCCATACATAGGATATTTATTAATGATTCTCACTGTTCGAATCTATATATATGACAGTGTTCAGAAATAATACACAAGCTGGAGGCATGTGTATTCAGATGCAGTTATTCAGAACAAGGTAGTTGAATGCAACTTGAAAAAGATATTATGAGGGAAGGAACCACTGAGGTCAGGAAAGAAGGTGAAGATTGAGAACAGGAAGATGGACTCCTAGACCAGAAAAAGAGGGTGACTCAGGTTGCATTATCACCAAGTCCACACTGACCACTTCCAGTAAATCTTCCCAAATAGTTCTGCATTTATTTTATCTACTTAAATGACTCTTCCTTTGTTTTGTTTGGTTTGGTTTGGATTGTTTTGATTTGCTATATGGAAGATTAAAGCCGGGGGTGCGGTACTACTGAACTACATTTCCCAGTCCTTTGCTTTCTTTTTATTTTGAGAGAAGGTATTGTTCATTTGCCCAAGCTGCCCTCAAACTTGTGTTCCTTCTGCCTCAGCCTCCCTAGTAGCTAGAAGTACAGGTGTTGTGCCACCTCACCTGGCCAAAATGGCCCCACCTTATTTTCCTATATTGATTCATATTCTGTATGTTTTTTAATAGCTACTCCAAAGTCAGACTCCTTTCTCGAAATCTTTCCATAATTGATCCAAACCATTATTGTTTCACTTAATTATTTATTTTATATTAACAGAGCATGTTTACTCTGTTATGCAACTTAATAGGTTTTCTAGGCAAATATATGCATGGGCAACATCCATTATATATATATACGATAACTGCCACCAAGAGATCTAAGATAATTCTAGTCCTGATTCACTAAAACTCTTTTCCCTTTAGAAAGACACTTCTAAAACAGCTTATTCTTCAAACAGTCTTCCTAAGTGTAAAGCTAATCTTTGATACATTCCCTTAAACTGAAGTTCTTCCCTTCTTCATCACTGAATTAAATTCTGTTACCTTTTTGCTTGCACATAATTTAAACACATAAGTAATGTAAGGTCTCTAATGCGTTCCCTGAAGATATATTTCTGCATCATAATGTTCTACTTAGATCATAAACTACTCAAGGTCAGTGTGAGTGCCTATTTAACTCTCCTCATGTTCTTCTTACAGCAGCATGTACTAAGAGATCCTGAATAATTGTCCTCATGAAAAAGTAGTTGAAGGTGCTCCTTTCCTTAGCATTGGAAAGAAAATCAAGGTTAAATTAAAAAGTTATTAGAAACGGTTGAAGTTTAATGAGAAAATACTAATTGTACCTAGGTGTTTGCATTTCTTTTTATCTTGGCTCAAGATTACCTTTCTTTATAAAATATGTTAGTAAATACTAATAACTACCAGATAGATTTATGATATGACATTATAGAATTAAATATTGATTAAAAAAAAGTGGAAATCAGTATAATTGTTGTGATGCTTAGCTTGAAATTTTACAGAATCAGAAAAAGGAGGAGGCTTACTTCAGAGGTGGGGTTCTGGGGGCTTTGGCACCTCACCTTGGCAATCACATTTGGAGGGACAGGGTTCACCATAGCATGTAACATTTTCAGGGTAAGTGTGCAGGTTAGCCCTCATATGTAAGAATAAGGCAGTCCTCAAGTGTCCTAACAGTTGGCAGTATATATCCCAGAAGCGTTGAGTTTAGTTGAATTTTGATGCTCTGGTTAATCTATTATCTGTGCAGTGCCCCTTACCTAAGTCCAGCACTTATTTTGCATTATTGACAGACTCCTAAAGTAATTTATTCTGTAACTTTGCTAATTCCTTCTTCCTTGAGCACAGATGATTCCTGGAATAAGAAAAATTCCCCCATGCCTCTGGGGACATACAAAGACATTCTTGGACCTAGTGATAGCATATCCATGTTTCCTTATCCAAAGGAAAGTTCTGAAACAAAATCAAATATGAGACATCATTTTTTAGGAAGCTTGTGATTATGCTGGGTTCACAAGTTATTTGCATTCTAGATTATACTGTATTGTTTTATAGGTTTCATTCACAAAAGGAATCTTTCTGGAACTTGACTGCATTTGGTGATTCCTTACTGACATTAGAACATGGCCTTTAAGGTCATGTTTCTTTCTTTAACCTAAATTACTGTCATTATTCCGTTGGCTTAGAAATCTGACCACAGGGTCTCTCTTCTACTTCTGGAAAAGTCCACATTCATTTACATTCCAGAGCACTTTTTGCTGGTGACCACCTGATTAGAACATATCCCTCCAACTGCCTGACTCCTCTTCAGATCACATGTCTCAACAGGAAGGTCACTTTCTAGCCTACATCTTTGGTTTTGCTGTTTCTCAAAGCCCAATTTGAGAGAAAAGTTCTTTACCTTTAGCATAGTCACCAAATTTTGCTTGTTCAATAGCATTGAGCTGTTTACAGTGATTTTCATGCTGCAGTATGGGCTTCCAGGACTGGGGCCTAGGTAAACACTCAGTGAATAGTGACACAGGATTGCCATCCTGACCTGTTGACTAGATAGCACCTCCTACCCAGGCATCCAACTATATAAAGTGAGCTGCACAAGGAGGGCAAGAGTAGACGGCTACTGATGCAAGTAGAATTCCTGAAATCTGACCTATGGTTAGATTTAAAAACAGAACAAAGCATTTTTTTTTCTGATTCCTTGCATAGTCTCAGAGACCTTTCCTCACCTCAGAGATATGAAGTACAGGAAGAAGGAAAAAAAAAAAAGTTTAGCTAACTCCACTGACAATGGATTTTAGATTTTCTAAAACTCAAAACTGGAGTCATAAAGATAAGGTGAATGGACAGAAGGAGGATGGTGGCTATCCCACAGCAGTAGCCCTATGGTTGATCCTACTGTGCTCCCAAGAGTAGGTACAGATCATAGGAAACTCTGGAAGAAGAAAAATAATATAAGTAACTGAGTTCCTGATCACATGGTATGCTTGGGAATTCCCAGGAATTATGGAAAATATTGAGGGGCAGCTTTGATACTTATCCATTAATTATAGCATACCTGCCAAAATCACCTAATTGACAGTTACAAACTAGGGGAATTTGGTGATAGTGAAGATCATAGTTGTGAACAAAATGATCTCCTTGATCTATTTTGTCTTTGATTCTGTCCCACATTTTATTTTGTTTTTATTTTTTATGTTGTAATATTTTTTAAGAACTCAGGATGATTTCTAAAATATATGTCAAAACACACCAGCCAACTGTTCATTGAGGAGAAAGTTGTGATATATTCAGCACTGCCTAGGAATTTACTAACTTGGTTATGCTTCATGGTATCTGTCTATCCTTCGCAAGGTTGGTCAAGCCATTGACCTTGGTAGCTACTTAAAGTTGAATGCTTACATGCCACAGTGCTTTTGAAAGACTCATAGTGGAGTCTCACAGTAGTTTTGAAATAAAAGTTCTTACATAGTTCTTCAACAAAATAGAACATAGCCTCTCTCTCTCTCTCTCTCTCTCTCTCTCTCACACACACACACACACACACACCCCTATACTAGGTAATTCCATTTAGAAGGTAGAAATCACCAGGACTATCATGTAAGTTCCAACCGACCACATGCCATGAAGCTTTGAATAAAATTTCAGAGAACTTTTTACTTTCGTTTATATTTCCATTGATAAGTATTACTTGTACTGAAAAAGAAAAAAATGGTAACTGTAAGTTCTATGAAAAAGGAAATTCATATAAAATACTGAAGTTCCATCTGTCTCAAAATTATGTCTATCCTACAACTGTCAAATACAGGTACGCTGGGTTAGGAAAAGTGATGCATCCCTATTCCATGATGCATACCTGCCAGTTTCTCCAAACCCTTTGGTCTCTGGATGAAAAGAGGCTCCACTAACCCTGAGAATGTTACATGAAACTCAAAGACCATTATGTGGATAGACTTGTCCATGATATTCTTTTTAAGAAGAAGGAAGAATAAATTTAATTAACAGTATTGTGCTTAATTTTAATATGCCCTCTAAAAAATGAGCACTTGATTAAATACATAAAATTGTGTCTGTGTGTGCTAGCATGTCCTATGATATTATATGTGATTGTGACAAATCTTGGGATTCTTATAAGATGACATCTTAGGAGTATATGGCCAACTTCGGGAAAGTAGGTAAAAATGTAACCTAAGATATGGAAGCCAAGACTGGGCAATATCACAGGACTCCAGCTAAATAACAATAGCCTTGAGGTTGAAGCTCAGTACAAGAGCTGTGAGATGTGCTCTCACATCAGAAACCTGCCAAGGAAAGGTCAAGAAAGGAGCTGACCTGAGACTCTCAGGAAACAACTCTTCTACGTCTTGGAGCAGAACAAACCGGGAATCTAGGCCAGGGTCTGTTCTGAGTTGACAGATATCTGTGGCTCCAAGGTGGCTTTCAGCTAAAATAGCACAGAATTTCCTTCAGTACAACCTTCTGTCTCCTTTTTCTTTCAACCATGAGATCCTTTGCTCTTTGTAGCATGTCACTACCTTCTCAACCAATTACCCATTACTTGGTCAATCTAGTCATTTATTTATAAACATTCATTAAAGGGTTATTTAGACCTACCACACGAATACAATAAAATTCTTGACCTCAAGGAACTTCAATTCTAGTGACAAAAACACCATAAAAATAATAGGAATTGAATATTCCTTCCTAAACCACTCAAGTCAGTGTTTTTTGATTGCTTAAGTATGTGCTTGTTTGCTTTGTTTTTCCTAAGTTTGTGGGGACTTTCTATCTTGGATTATTCCCCCAGAGGTTGGTGAGAGTGTAAAAAAAATTTTTTTTGGTCTATTTGTCTGTTTGATTTAAATGGTGCATGGTGGAGGGAGATTGAAGATGCGTGGAATAAGGGAGGAACGAGGCTTGACAGGGCTGAAGGGATCTGGCCCACTCGATAACACTGAAGCCTGTCATACCATGAATATGCAAAGGGCACCTGATGAAAAATGTCTTCACAGATGTAGAGCCAACTCCTGGGCCTAGGAGAATGCTTTCCTACCATCTGTCACCTGGGCTGAGAAGATAATTGCTGACTTCTGTGTGAAGAGCTGCTTCTAAATGCAGCTGGATGGCCGACTCTCTTAAATTACCAGACCCAGGAGACCAGGACTTTCTGTTGTTTCCATGGATCCCCCAAAGTCCTGCCTTAGATGAAGATTCCTGTTCGGTGAATGTGCACTGGAAATGCCATTATCCTTCTTGACAGACAGATGTCCTGGAAAATCTAATTGTATTCCCAAAAGATAGAAGTCCTTAAAAAAATTAAATTAAAAATAAAAAGACAATTTTTCAGTCAGGGGTCAAGCTCATGAAGAGAAAAGACCGAAGAAGACATCCTATCCTATACATCTGATAGAAAACAGGAGCATTAAGAATAAATATTTATTATTCTCCACCCCATTTCATATTTTTACAACTGCCTCTATCATTTCAAAGGAAGGTATAGCTTCTATTCATGTTGGATTATTGTATTTTTTTAATCCATAAAAATATTCCTCATCAAATTTTTCACTTATAACTCAAGTACAGATTAATCTGTATGAATAAAGAAAGAGGTTAATTCTAAAAGACAATTTCTGTCTTCTCAGTTGATGAAAAACAGCACATGTTCAACCCAACTGAAGAGGATATATGAGAATATAATGGTTTTTCAAAGGTAAGCAACTAGACATGGCCTGAGTCAGAAGAAGGCTTTGCAGTGACAAGCTGAAATATAGGTGTAGAAAACTGGAAAGAAACCAGTCAAGGGGAGAGGAGGAAAGGGTAAATTTCAGCAATAATCCAAATATAGAAATATTCCAAGCATACTTAAAAGACCACACACAGATAGACCCAGTCGTGCATAGTAGTGTTTCACCGAGAACCATCTGAACTTCATTGAATATCCATTCCTCATATGAACCCTGAAACATTTTGTTCTGTTTTATAGTCTCTAAAAGTAGAAGTTCAAGGAAAATGATTCCAAATACAGAGGGATAACTATAAAGATAAATATGAAGATTTTCCTCCCTAACAATAACTTTAAATCTACTGTAATACATGTAATGAAGTTCAAATACATTCTTGACCATATAAAGGTAAAAGTAGTACTTGGAATCAGTCAGAACACTTCCAGTTGTTAGAGACAGGAAAACACAAACCCCTCTAAGCAAAAAGTAGAATTAGTTGGCCCATTTAACACCACAAAACACACACATACACACACAATGAAAAGAGAGACAAGCTCAAGGTCAACATTATATGGTAAATTAATTGTGTGTATCCATTTGTATGTGTGTGCATGTATGATTAACCAATTGTGTGTGCATGTGTGTGCATGTTTCTGAGAGAAAGAAAAATAGACACAGATACAGAGACATAAAGAAAGAGGAAGAGAATAATATAGACTATAGTGCTCATCTTCCCTTATTTTGAATGTCCTTGACCTCAATCCTCCTGTGCTCTGCATTTGACAGGGATCACTGTCACTGGCAGTTCTGGGTCACAGTGTTACTGTCTATTATTCAAGGGGGTATATCTTCTTTCTCCCAGGGACTATAAAATATATCTCCTGGAGACATTAGATTGACTTGACGTATATTCTTCAACATTCTTGAGCCAATCCGAATGGTCATAGAGATGGGTTCTTTCCATGGGCTAGTCTGAATCCCATACTTATTCTTATGGCCAGACAAGCATGCTGTGATGATTAAAAGTCCCAAAAGTATCATTTGGGAAGAGGGTCTTCTCCAGAGGTAGGAAAGTGTAGTTCATAATTAGATAAGAGGTTAAAAAAAATTGAAAAGACAGAAACTGATTTCCTTCATAATCCCATGAAATGCAAAGTTTCTGCCAGTAAAGGAGTGTCTGATTCCAAAGACTGCACATCTAAATTATACAGTCAGGCTAATATGAATGGCCCCAGATGCATCATCTTTAGGTATGTGCCTAACTAAAAGGACTCCCCTTAACCCTTATTCTCCTAAGTTCTTATTTCCTATTTCGCCTAATTTCTTTCCTGATTCCTTTGTCTTCATGGTTTTATCTTGTGACCCAAGCCATTACTTAACATTCCCTCACCAGTCAGTCTCTCACAGGTAGGTGTGAGTATTTACATAATCATTACTATTGGCCACTTATTCCATATGAATAAGAACTGTAAGTGTAATTCTATTTTCCACCCAAACTCATGAAATTTAATATGTAAATTATAAATTAGTCTTCCAGACCCAGTAAATTCTGCACACACACACACACACACACACACACACAACCACACAAAGTGAATATGTGCTTGTACTCTTGTGCATAAATACAACTTTCACCTGATTAAAGGTAAAAGAGTTTCTGATGAAATATCATGTGAAATAGAGATGTATCCAGGGAGCCATTACAATGTGGTATTCCCCTTGGCAGAGAATTTATCAAGGTTTCACATTTAATTCTGCAGAGACTGACCATGTAATAGTTCTCAACCTGCCCAGTTTGGTTTATGGGTGAGAGATATGTTTAAATTAAGCTGGTTTTAGTCACATTAAATTAGCGACCCATTAGTCTGATGAGTATTCACGCTCTCAAGTTTAGAAACCATTGAGTCATAAGATGGCAGTTCCATATCTAATTAAGCTGTCATTTCTGAATACATAAAATGTTCCTGGACTCTGATTGCTACACACAGTGGGAGAATTTGATGAAAATTTCTGGTGTAGTTTGTTCATACTGATTTCTATGATTTCAAAGTTCTTCAAACCTCACCAATTTTTTTTTTTGACAAATAGCATTATGTCTGTGAAATCTTCTCCATATCTCTTAAGTTTGAGTTACTTAATGTAGTAAATATAATATACTCATTTAAATTTGAATTTCAGATAAACAGTAATTTTTCAATTTCATAAAAATTATGTATTTGCTTTTATTAAAAAGTCTCAAATTTGCAAGAGACAAATTTATACCAAAAAAGGAAACAAATCATTATTTATCTAGCTTTCATATTTTCATATTTCATTGGACAGCCTACATTTTATCTAACTGTATTATTTCAGAGAATTATGTAAGTTTGCTAGAGTTGCCCTGCCCCCAAAACTAAAAACCAAAACCAAAAACCCCTACAGTCTACATGGTTTAAACTACAGAAATTTATATTATTATATTTCTCAAGGCTAGAAGTCCAAGAAGAACTTCTAGTAGGTTAATTTCTCTTGAGAGCTCTCTCCTAGGGTTGCAGATGCCCCTCTTGGGTTGTGGTAAGTTCCCTACACCCTTATTTCCCCCAGTGACCTCTTTGAAGGGACTATCTCCAAATAGCATCTAAAGTACTGGGAATTAGTTGTCAATGGATGAATTTAGGGGAAACAGCAGTCAGTCTGTAGCAACCATACATTTATTCTCTCTGAGTTGACAGGTTTATGGCCGATATTCCTTCAACCTAGTGTTTTACAGCATTTGCTGTCTCTCATGCGCTGTTCTGTTCAACATAGATCTGTTCCAACTCAGAAGTAGCTTACGTTCTACACAAAGAAGTGAGATAATCAACAAATAAGTGAATACGTAGTAGTGTTGATTTTCTCAAGTACAACTATTTACCAGACTGAGACTAGGGGTTATTTTTCTCCATTCTGCCATTTTCCTCTTGTCTACATATAAAACATTGACTTCATTTGTTGGTTTTTAGAAATAGGTATGAAAATAACCAAATTTCTAAAAATATTGAACAAACTTCTCATGTATCTTTTTGGACACTTCACTAGGTTCTTTTTAAAAATGCAGCTGAAGTTGTAAAATCATTTAGCAAACCAATTCTGACTTTTTCCTTGTGTCATTTTGAACTACTTTACGTTTGTTCTTTTAATACCTTGAAACCCAGTCTCTTGAAGAGGAAGAGCAATGGGTAGCTATTGTTTGGGGGACCAGATTGTTCACAAAGATATTTAATCATGTTATGACCTAAATTCCTTTATGAAGTTTTTGTTTGCTTATTAGTTTTGTTTTGTTCTTCTTGAAAGATGACGTGATTTTTCACCCAAGGGAATCAGGATTAGAGGAAAAAGCAATGCAAATACATTTAGTCTAAAGCAAAAACTCCAGGAAATGAAAATAAAACTATACAGAACAACACTGCAAACATTGCTACATACATGATGTTCCAAGTCTGCTCATGAACAGGCAGGAGGTCAGAGTCTTCAATAAAGGAGGATTCTTCTACATTTCAGAATAGTGTTTGGAGAGGTCTTCAGCACATTTACAGTCAGTGGGCGGCTATTAAACTTATGAGGGATTTTGTTGCTTCTGTTATTGTTTCCCCTTACCTTTTTTTTTTTTAACCTGTATTCAGTCACAAGGAACTATAATTAAATTTAATGTAAAAGATATTTCTCTTAAATGGTTGTAATTTTCTGGTTCCTCAGTCCCTAGCAAATGTCTCAGTGTATTTAGTAAATATTTACAACATTTTTTCAATGCATCTGTTTTGTAATATTTTCAAGGTTATATTCTTCTGCCTTGCTTCGTAAAATCCTTAAATATATAGATAGATTATCTAGATGTATACAAACGAGACCCTTCTTAGGTTCAAAGACACTTGTTAATAAGAGAAATGTAGTATTTTCCTCTACTACTCAAGTCCTCCAAATCTTATAAGGTTGAGATAGATCTGTGACCTTCCCCTCATATAATGGCCCATATTTAGAGGACAAAGGATTTTGCTCATTCACCCAAAGAAACATTACATAGCAAACCTCCACCTTTTCAGCAGCAAGGGGATGGGGCAGCAATGTAAGATTGTCAACTATGCACTAAATTGCTATATTATGTCTCCTATTCTGTTTCCACAACAATCTCACTGGGTGAGTACCTGAATATAATTAAGGTCATAGCCTTCAGCCCCAGCAGTGAAACGGTTGAGCCCAAAATGGAACACACACAGGAGGGTGCTCTGAAGAAAGGCTGGTATTTGGGATGCTGGGGACTAGGGAAAGACAAGTTGAGGGAATCTCATTAATTGTTAATGCAGCTTCCAGTCATTAGTTTTGTTTCTCAGGGAGAACAGGACTAATTTAGATAGATGACAACAGTAGTCTGTGTCATGGGAAACCCTTAACAGCAATACCTTGGGGCAGACTTGAGACAAAACTGTAGATAAAGTTTGGTGTCTGGGAAGTGGACTCATGTTGTGTACATACAGGCAGGAACAAAAGGATATAAAGAAGTTTTCCTAAGGATGCCCAACTGAATTTGTCACTGTGTGTGGCCTGTTTTCTGTAATGTAGCTATAAACTTGAAAGGGATATGAACCACAGAACATTTTCCTATTGTTGTATTCCAAATCTTATGATATGATATGCAGTTGTAGATGAATAATGTGTTTTATCTTGCTAGGGACCTGATGAATAAATAGATGCCCTTAATTATAGTTCATAAATGGCAAATAAATGTAGACAATTTCCAAAGTGCCTGCAAGACCCTGAAGAAATAAAGGAGTGAAACAATAGAGACCGCAAAGAATGAAAAGGGTACCTGTGAACTAAGTTTTGTTAAATCCCCTGGGACCAAAATATAGTATTTTGATTGTATTTCATCATTATTTTCCTTTTCCCTTATCAGGAAGCAGGAAGAAATATTTATACTAAAGTTTTCTGGAAAGACAAAAGTTCAGTAGAAATCTTTTGTGTTTTCAACATGGAGCACCAAATAGGGATCTGTGGGTGTTTCATATTTTCTGTTCTGGTTGCAGAAATGCCCTTGGGAAGGGTTACATAGTACTTGGTGTATCCCAGATAGGGGAAATACACAATACTTACAATCCATCAACTTTGATGTTAACACAAGAATAAATACACTATACATGAGGATCAGGCTTCATATGAATCTCCCTTAGGGATTCAAAACATACATTTTTCATTACTCCTGTTTGTTTTCTGAACTTAAAATAAATCAAATACAATTAACTGATATCACATCAGTATATTTATACATAATAGTCTGGAGCGATTTTAACACAATTCAATATGTGGCTGGATTAGAAACTTTTTCAATAATTCTTAATTTATTATTCATTGTTCTTTTAACTTAACACTGAAAGTTGTTAAGTCAATATAGGAAAAAAAAAATGCTTTAGTGTGTACTGAAAGTTTCCAAAATCAAATGGTATTGAGAAAGTTTGAGTGGTTTGTAGGAAATATGACAGGAAGCCCTTGCAAAGATTCCCCATTCTACTTCAGAAGCTTATTTGCAATCATCAATAAAATTTTAATGGTAAGATCAAATTTTATTCTACATTAGTTCCTTTCTCTTTAATTTTTTCAGGTGTTGTAATTTCTATAGTAATTATAGAGGGAGACTAACTGGGAACTGTAACCTTGTCTTGATGACACTTTGTTTTTCTTTCCATTTCCCCATTAGCTGTTTTCAAAAATATTACAATGTTTTCCCCATATTTCCATTTGTTTTCCATTTAATCTTCAGAATACTCTATTAATTTGTCGATGCCCTAAAACTGATGGTCAGATAATAATTGGTACTTTGAAATAAAAGTGGGCTTTGAGGTCAATTTAAAACCAAAGTGGTGGTATTTTATAGATCCTTGAGTTAATTTGCTTTTTGCAAGGTTTCAAAACTTCAAATCCTTTGGAAAATTCAGAAATTCCTGGAGGGTCTTTGAAAACTGTTAAGTATACTTATTTACAAAGAAATTGAAGAAGAGATCCCTTGACATATAGTTGTATTTTAAATATTTTTCTTGGTAGATTTAATTTTTAGAACATTTTTAGATGCAGGGAAAATTTGAGAAGTACAGAGAGATTCCATATTACCTATACCCCTTAACATGCTACACCAATAACATAGGCTTGTTGTAATCACTCAACATTGGTAGGTTGTTAATTGTTATAGTCCATTTTTTTTTAGTTTCTTAATTTTTTTGCCTTTTATCTTTAACTTCCAGGATTCCATGCAATAGGTCACATTGCATTTAGTTAGGCATGTCCTTGACTAAGATTTCCTCAGCATTTCTTTGTTTTCAATGTCTATACAAACAATTTTGAAGAGTACTAGTTAGGTTTGTCATAGAATGCATTGGGATTTCTGTCTTTTCTTACTATTCAACTGGAATTATGGGAGAAAAGCATAGATCCAAAGTGCCATTTTCATCACAGCATAGGGAGAATACACATTTTCACATGATGTGCCATAGTTGAAATGAACCTCACACGCCTGTCTGAGATCCAGTTTGTCAGGCTTCTCCATTGTGAAGGCACAGCTTTTACTGTTTACCTGCATTACCTTGGCAGGAAATAACTATGCACAGCCCACTCTTAAAGGAGTGGAGAGTTATTCTCTACCTCTTAAGGGCAGTGTATCTATATTCAATATTTGGAGTTTTTATTCAAGAAAGATTTGTCTGTTTCCCCTATTAAAGATAAATTATATTATACTATTTATCAGTATTTATATCTGCATAAAACTCATGGGTAATATTTATTTCAACTTTCAGTTGTAATCAAATATTTCTCATTTATTTTATTGCTTAATTTTTTTCCAGATTTGACCATGGGGAGCTCTTTCAATTTGGTCCTTTGTCCCTTGGGCATAAACCAATCATCATGTTTTTTCTTGCTTATTTGTATTATTTAGTTTTGTTTTTAGGAATTTTCTTATTTTCGGTTACTACAGAAGGTTCCAGACTCTTCTTATGTATTTACTACCCCATTCCTTCAAGGATCCCTCTTTCCTTCTATTGGGGAATGGTATTAGAAATCAACATCTGGGTAGTAGGTACACTGGGAGAGAATTTTCCAGCAGATTGTCGTTAAACTTCTGAACCATAAGCTCTCTTGGGTCTCCATCTGCTGGCCTCCAGACTGGAATTGCACCACTGTGTCTTGATCTCCAGTCTGTTAGGTCCCTACTACACATTTGTGCTTGCCAGCCTCCATAACTACACAAGTCAACCTCTTATAATTAATCTCCTATGTTTTCATGTGTATGTACATAGGTGTGTGTGTGTGAGCATGTGTGTGTATGCACACATACTATTGGTTTTGTTCTTCTTGAGAAACCTAATACCAGAATATTCTGATGTTTTAAAATGGTTGCTTTCTTCTTCCCATCTCAAAGACACAAGATAGTTTTTCTTGGCTCTTGACCTAATAAATTGGTAGGTTACATGGAAGTAAAATCCATGAAAACATGGAACTTCTCTGTCTGCAGCCCAGTAGGAATATTTTCCTCTCCAGCTAGTACTCAGCCTTCAGAAATTATTCAGAATTGCCTTTTAATTGTTTCTACCTGTTTATGTTTAGTACCTTCTGCATGCAGGTAAACTGACCTTACCTATTTCTCTATGTTCACCTATTTCTTTAAGTCCTAATATAGAAGCTTGCCTTGCAACTCTAATTCTTGTGTAGATCCAAGAAAAGTCACTGATTTTCGGTTTGTACAGCTTGTTTTCTTGTTTTAAGGGTGGAAATTAGAATTTCCAAATTCCACCGGTTGGAGGTAAAACAATACATACAGTTTCAATGTTGCCCCTTCGCTACAGAAAAAGATGGTAGTACAAAAGGATTGGTTTGCAAATAATGCTCACTAAACAGATGTTCAAAATTAACCATGCATCTTAAAGATAAATTAAAAATATGTTTAAAATATGTAGATACTCAACTAAGTGACTTAATCTATTAAGTTTTTTATCATGTTGGAATTTAGTTTGGAAAATTTATATGGAGTCGATATATTCTAAATCTGTTGTAAAACTTCAAAGAAATAGAAAAGAATATCACCTTCAAATATTAAACAAAATGCAAAATGCATAAAACATATACCCCTTTCAGAAGTACTCTACTTACCGAAGTCTGTCTGAATAGAGAGGTCTCCTTTGTTTGCACTGTTTTTTTTTGTTTTTTGTTTTTTTTTTTTTTGTGGGGGTGGTACTGGGGATTTAACCCAGGGGCACTCAACCCCTAAGCCACAGCCCCAGTCCTTTTCATTTATTTATTTTGAGACAGGGTCTTTCTAAGTTGCTGAAGCTGGTCTTGAACTTGAATTGTCCTGTCTCAGTCTCCTGAGTCTCTGGGATTACAGGTGAGTGCCACTGTGCTTGGTCTCTGTGTCTTTAAAGCATATTGTAGAAGCAAAGCAAAATCACCTTCTTGCTGTGTCCTCACATGGCAGAGAGGGATTTCTGTCTTGCACCTCTTATCATAAAGGTACTAATTCTGTAATGAGGGCTCCTCCTTTATAGACTAATTACCTTCCAAAGGTCCCACATCCAAATGCAATCACACTGGGGATTAGGCTGCCAATACACGAAATTCGGGAAGACATACATTCAGCCTGTAACACTGAAATAAGAATGAAATGAGTAAAATTCTCCACAATACCCTCCTAAGAACACCAAATTGTTCCAAACTGTATAAAAGGAAAATTAAAACTATCAAACACAGAGAATTCCCTTGGGAAAAGCCAACTTCCTTTCTCTTCCTCATGGACAACTTCCTCTTTTGCTGATATTTCAGAGCATCTGAGCTTGGTTGTGTTAATCTCTATTGGGTTCCTTCCTACAGATGCAGATGGGAGGCAGGATTGAAGTAAGAACTTAAAATTTCACCATTGCACTCAAATTTTGAACAAGAAGTTAAAATTCAATATGTAAACACTGCCTTATGGGATATTTACCTGCTCTACTCAGAGTTAGTCTGTAAATATCTAAGCAAATTACTTCCCTTGTGTGAAAATTTGCATTTGACTCTTTTCCTCTTCTATCAGGGTTTAGAAAATTAGAAACTTTAGAAGCACATCGAAGACGCTCCACCAGCAAATCTTGTGATGGTGAAATTTCCAAGAAGCCAGTAAATGATGAGAGTTCTTAGTACCTGAATTCCTCTCATCATCAAAACCAGTGTTTTGTTTTGACAGGGTAACACATGTAAACAGGTGCAAGTGCAGTGTGTACAAGATATTACATGGATACAACAGCATTCAGGTATGTCATGTTCATAGCAGCTTTCCAGAAAAAGCAAGGACTGGTCATGGAACAATTGCCTAAAGAAAACGGAATGATTTGGGTATGTAAAATTGATATAGAAAAGTGGCAAGCAAAAGACAAAGGCAGATAAATATAATGGCAATGAGCTCCTGACTGTCTGAAAGACCACCTGGACATCCCAACAGGCACACAGCAGGGAAGGGGCACCAAAAAGCAGGAAGAATAGAGCCACGGGGCCTGAATAAATGCCTCAGGCTTTATCTTCCCAGCCATCTTCATGACTACTCCATGACTTAACTGCTACCACAACTATTCCTGTTTAAGAGATGAGAAATGAAAGGCACAGGCATAAATCCATTGTTTAATTTGTTACAGGGATTGACCTCAGGGTCTCTAGCTCAGTATTCTTTCTACCTACAAGAAAGTAACATGGAAAATCCATTTTTAATTGACCCAGAATAATAGTACAAATCTATGGGGTACAATGTGTTACAGGAAATAAGCCCTGTGTAGAAATACAGCTTGATCTCATTCATGTGGGAAAATCTAGAAAATGTCAATCTTGTAGAAGTAGAGGCCAGAGAGGTTGAGGGAGGGGAGGATGTGGAGAACTTGGTCAACAAGTACAAAGTCATGTTTAGAAGGAATAAGTTCAGCAGTTCTAGGGCACATTTGGGTGACTATAGTCAAGTATAAAACTTTATGTACTTTAAAATAGCTGGAAGAGAGCATTTTGAATGTTTCATTACAAAGAAACAATAAGTATTTGAAGTGATGGTTGTGCTTTGTTACCTGATTTGATCATTCTGCAATGTATACATGAATTGAAACATCATATTGTAACCCCTGTTTTATACAATTGTGTGTTAATTAAAGATGATAAAACTAAACTTATAAAATGAAATTTCCCATTGGAATGTTGATAGTAGACTCAGGATATTGTAGTTTTCAGTGTTGATTATTCACCAGTATTTATCCTCTCCTTTCAATTTCCTATTAGAAACCTAATGGTCTTACGAAAACTTTCCTCTTCCATTTTGACCCTGTTGATTGAAGAGATGCTGACTGAACCCCAGTTCTGAGGGTAGGGTTTTCACTTATCTAAGAATAAGGTAACATTATTCTTCTTGCTACTTTTTGGTGTAAAAATGGGCAAATGAACTACTTACTCTCTGAAAAATGTTCCTGGGTGATTCTGAAATTATATTTTCTTTCCCAAATGAAAAATAATTGAGAGATAAGGTTCTTTCTCTCCTACAATATGTGTCTTTGGCAGCAACCTTGAAAGCAAGAGAGCAGAAAAAGTACATGCACAAATCAGTACATTGCTGAGACCAGTTCTCAAAGTAGAAGAGTAAGAGTCCTGCCTGTGTGAGACCTGTAAATGCTCCACTTTTGGATGTTGTGTTGTGTAAGAATTCTTTATAAATTAAACCAGCTTTTAACAGGTTTCTCTAATTCTTATCCAATAAAACTCTGATAAAATAATGTATGTTATTTTATTTCTAGGACTATGTATGCATTGCAAAGTATTAAATAATGTTAGATTAAATGCAAAAATATTTTTTATCATAATTCCTTGAAAATTTTAGTTCTTTACTGAGCCTTTTATTTTGCAAATGATGTTCCACAATTTCCTTCACAAAAATTAATGTCCTTCTTCCCTTTGATACTTTATGATCTTTATATTGGGGAACATTTTCAACAACAACCTATTTGTATTGCTTTGATATTTAAAAAATGACAGTCTATACTTATAGTCCAAGAGAAGGTACTTCTACCTTTTCACATAGCTGTTACCAGTTTTGTACATATTTATATGTTATTCTCTGTTAGCATTGCCTCTTCCACTTCATTATACTCTCCTGTGAAAAGCCAGGCTTAAGGTTTCCTTTCCATTTTCTACCGCACCTAGCACTAGGCTCTAAATTCAAGGGGCATTTAATCAATTTATCCTCATAATAAATGGAATAATATATCCCCAAAGTTTCCTGGGTGAAGCAATTACAAAGTTCCTTGGTTTTCTGCTTCATAGATTCAATTCAGTTCTTACCATAAAATCTGAATGAGATTGACCCAAAAGAAACATTGTCTTAATAATCCCAAAATATGAACTGAGTGAACAGCAAGGACTAACAGGTGTGGCTGTTTGTCACAAATCTATGTGTCACTTTACTTTTATATCACTTGTAATTTTTCCCTTGGTATAATTCTTATTCCTGCCTAGACTGGTCCAGCCCCTTGTTTTGTCCTTGGGCCTGATGTCCCTCCTGACAGACAGTTCACCTTCACTATCCAATTTGAGACCATCATCTCCTGACATAGTGCTGTCCTATGAAGACTCACCTTGCTCCCTCTGGGACCACATCCTGTTAATCATCACCAACCTAATAACAGTGATGTTAATGCAGCAGCCATAATACTCATCTCCCTCCCCAAGCCTTCTAGGCCGTTCAGACGGCTAATGTCTTGTTAAAACTTTTTTTACTTATTAATTTTATCTGTGACAGAGCCTGATTAGCTTCTGAATTACTCTGTGCCTATTTTTAGTCTGACATGCTTCTATCCTTCACAGACAGTTTAATCCCAAAGTATTAATTCGTCTCTATATATTGCTGGGTTGTCTTCCTACAGGTATCCTAAATCTTTCTGTTTTCACTTAAAGTTCATTCACCTTAATTTAATTTGCATTCCTTGCCCATTGCTTTCTTGTTTCTGTAGTGGGAGAGAATTCCTTGGTTGGAAGTCTGGTGAATGCCAGAGGCCCATCACCAAACCATCACAAACACATGCAAGGAAGAATGTCAGACTGTAACTATCTATTGTGGACAGTAGACTGAATCAGACATAACTTTTCTATGTTCATGTATGAATACACCACCATTGTAACTCCACATCATGTACAATCACAAGCACAGGAAGTTATACTCCATGTATACATGATGTATCAAAATACATTATACTGTCACGTATAACTAAAAGAACAAATACAAACTTTTTAAAAAATAAAAGAAAACAAGGAGTCTGTAAGCAACTAGTCTCACTGTTAGGAGCAACAAATTTGACATGTTTCTTCCTGCCAATTAGTTGTTCACGAATTCTGTCATTAAGGAAAATTAATAATGCAAATTCAACTGAAATCAATGTAAAATGGTTTAGAATAAACAGGCTTAGGATTACACTGACTATAGCCAAATGACAAACTATGTGGCCCAAATATCCAGTGCTGTAAATAGAAAGAAGACAGAGGGTGGTGGTAGTCAGAGAGTTTGCAGACAGCGTTAACAGGAGTCTGAGATGCTGGAAAAAAATTTGGCAAAAAAAAAAAAAAAAAATGTAATTAGAATGGAGAAAGTATCATGAGAGGGGAATTTGACAATGTAATTAAAATAACACAAGCTTGAGCTGGTAAGGGTAATGGAAGAGGTGTGACTCCTGTGGAAATGAGTCATAGAATAAAAGTTCTATAGGTGGTCAGGGTTCCACAGAATTTTAAATTGAAGGACCTGGTATGTTCATAACAGGATAAGGAGAAATGAAGGTTTTCATCAAAGTCAGTAAGATATACAGATGGTCCCTTGACTTAAGATGATTCAACTTAAAGCTTCACTGCAATTTATTTTCAGTAGAAACTGCAGTTGAATTTTAAATTTGATCTTTCCCAAGCTTGAAATATGAGATACCACACTCTTGCTATACAACCATGAGACTAAACAACAGATTCTCCTACAAAGTGTGTGGATTGGGTGTAATATATGTGTCTTCGGTCAGGGGAGGTAGCACACACCTGTAAGCCAAGTGGCTCAGGAGGCTGAGACAAGAGAATCACAAATTCAAAGCCAGCCTCAGCAATGGAAAGGTGCTAACAACACAGTGAGACCATGTCTTTAAATAAAATACAAAATAGGGCAGGGGATGTGATTGAATGATTGAGTGCTCCTGAGTTCAATCCCTGGTATCAAAAATAAAGAAATTAAACAAATAAATAAATAAATAATATGTCTTTAACCAATGACATTTTCAATTTATAGTGGGTTTATCAGGACACAAACCCTTCAGACATTGAGAATCATCTGTAAATATTTAACATCTAAACCATTCAGATATCATTATGAAACCACATTTAATCTTCTTTCCTCAAGTCTGGACCCAGAAGAGAATGGAAATTTATATGTAGGCACAAAGTACATATAAATCATTTTTGCCTTCATGATTTTGATTGTCTTTGCTGATAGCCTAATTCCTTTGCTAATTCCTCCATGATCAACCCATCTTTCACACACTGCATCATCCTGATTTTAGGTGTATTTTTGGTTCCACCCCTGGGTTTGTTCCTGTCTCCAATGACTAACTACACTCAGGTACAAATGTCAGGCTACTCTTTGTCCTGACTGTCTCAGATCTCTGAGATTTCCAGTCTCTCATTCAGTTAGCTCTTTTGGGGGATAGAGCTCCATCTGTTATGAACTATATACACAAAAAGGATTTGATGGGCAATAGGCAAACTTGGTAAATTTAGAAATTCATTTATATTCCATTATCAGGACCAGAGACCAAGACTTTTAAGAGAAAAACCTAATACTTTATTCATCTTTGCATGCTCACAAGACTTGCAGTCACTGGCATGGGATACATACTTGGTATACTAGTAAGTATTTGGTACAATATTTTTGGTCAATTATTTCTCACTAAATCTGGGAAAACAAACTGAATTAATTGACACATGAAATTTATAATAAATGGTGTCAGGTTTTAAGACTAAGCTTTTATTTCATTAGAAAATTATTTATTTGATGAATATGATCACAATTTTGACTTACTACAGTGCATACTCTAGATCTATGCAGTTAAATATACATCAACTATATGTGAATAAAACTATTAATACATCACCTTCTATGTGGCAGGAACTATACAAATAATTTCATAAAAATTAAAAAGATGAAAGGTTATATTACCTGTGCTAAAGGAACATGTAGTTGAGTATATCATTAACGGTAGGAACATGAAATCATACAGTTAGCTTGGATGAGCCTGGAAGATTTCACAGGAACATCAAACTAAGAATTAAAGTATGAATAATAATTTTCCAAGTGGGCAAGTAGAGGCAAGGCTTTCTAAACTAGGAAGGAGAGCCTTTGCAAAGACCCTCCTTGAGTAGTTGGACTACAAGGTGTGTTTCATTTAAATAACTCAATTGTAAATTGATTGTAAATAATTGTAAATAACTCAAGACATTGGAAAGGCATTCCATAGACAGAGAGGAGATGTGCTGAACCTTTTCCTATTCTACTTAGCTACTGTCTAATGCTTGCCAGTACAGCCGAGAGATCTCCACTAGCATGTTATATGGTGGAGACATTTCTCCACCTGCAACATAGTGGATATATCATATCATTCTCACATCCTATTCTGTACTAAGTGGATGATGTGGCAGTATAGTCAGACTTTCAAGCTGAACCTCCTGACTTTCTAGGAAAATCATGTTTTCCCTGAATTTTTTGTTGTTATAGTGATTTGATTAATAATTATTATAACTTAATATTTAATCATTTCCACTTAACCTATATATTCAAAAAAAATTATTCATATTCATCATATTTTGGTGAAAGTTAAATCTTTGACCTGGATTTTCATCTCCATTTCACAGACAATGAAACTGAGAATCAAATAAAATGACTTGATCAATGTGAAAAAAAAATTAATCACAGAGACATGACTATTGATAGATTTTTATTTCCTGGGGCCTGTTCTTTCTAAGCTCAAAACACTGAAGCACCCCCCCCCCAGAATTATTTACTTTTTGTTCTTGACTATATCAATATGTAGGAATATCTGTTTATTCTTTCTCAAACCTCTATCAAGAAAAAATAAGAGAGAAAAAAAAAGAAAAGAGTATTTTAATGAATATGATTATTGCAATTGTACATTTACTTAGGAGTACCACAAGTGCTATAATTAGCATGGATGCACAGCCTGCTTAGTGGTCCTCTCTGCAAATTCAATAGACAATCTCTTGAAATATTCTTGTCATACATATATATAATAAGAATTCTAAAAATCGGTTTTCTATGCAATGCTTTTGTACTGCTTCTGATAACTGGTAACTATCCTACTGATTGCATTTTACTGAAATGATGGTTAATGACTTGGGCCCAGTGGTCCAAGGAACAGGTCACTTGGAGAAGTAAGTCTAGTAGAGTTTAATTCAGCCCTGGCCCAAGGTAGCCCTAGTTAATTTGGATTCTGAATTAATTCTCCCCTTTTTAGTTTTTATAACATAAATGTTGATTTGACTGACTTTGGCCCTTAATCTAAAGGATTCCACAGAGATGAGTAGGTTTAGTTTGTGAAGCTCTCTCCACTGATCTCACAGTCCCATCTGTATGAATCCTCAATGTATCTGGTGACCTGTTGCTGAGATTTCATCAAGTTCTCCTGCACCCAGAGAAGATGTACAGTGCCAGATTATCTATCCCCACGATCCATTTAGGGGAGCAACGAAGAAATTTCCCACATTCAGAAGCCATTGAGAAAGAAAACAATTTTGGTCACAAAAACAGAATCAATTTCAGCATTGCTAATTACTATACCACTTTGATTATCTTAATAAGATCAGAATGCCATCTTCATTGTGTTATATTGAGTACATATCATCAACATGACATGTCATATCTTTTGAGATTCCAGTAGAGTGATGAAGGCAGTTTTTGTCCGTTTTCTCCTCTATAAAGTTATACTTCCCTCCCCTTTAGCTTGTGTTCCTCTTTGGAATGAGGTAACTATGAATGGTCCACACTTGTGAAGAGTCATGTTCCACCTTTTGGATTCTTCAGGACAGAAGATTTGTCTCTTCTTTCCCCATTTATGTATTTATTTAATAGTTTAATTTTGTCACTATGAACCCATGAACATTTATGTGATACTTAGGGTCATAAATAAAACAGTGTTATAATTAAAATTGAACTTATTTATGTCGTTGTTGCAATTGTTTCAATTTTGGCCATTAGGGATTCTCTAAGCTGTCTGTTTTTTTCTTTGGTACATTGAATTTTTCTTATTCTTTCTCTCTTTCTCTCTCTTTCTCTCTCTATCTCTCTCCATTTTCTGGTACTACAAGATACTCATGGTTCATTCTGCATATTTCCTTTGTATTTCTAGAAGCAATCATTTCTCCATGAAAACCTGATTCCTTTTATTGAAGAATGCTCTTTCAAACAGAATTTAGGGACCAGGTGCTCATTGCTGTTAGAGTGTCACTGCTTCCAAGACCTCTCAACTGACAGATCAAGAATGTAAATACAGCTGGACCACCTGCGCCTGCCCACGACTTCCCAACCTTGGCGCCCAAGCTGCAGTTCCCCAGGGTGTTTGGAAACTGGCACCATCATCTTGAATCATCCCCAAGGGCATGGCCACCATCTTTGAGTGGGGTAGCTCCAGTCCTGAGACACCTGCAGTAGAATGGAGGCTCTTTGAGAGGTATCTTGCTTACACTGGGATACTGAGGACTAAGAGGTCTGAGTGGTGGATGACAATAGTACCGTAGATTTTTTTTTTTAATTTTTAATTTCTTATTTTTATCTCTCTGTTTTCCTTTTATTTACCTGTTTCCTCAGACTCTCTTTCTCCCTTTTCTCATGCTAATGGCTGACTTCTTTTGATCTTGCTCTCATTCTTCCCTTGATCTAGTACCTCTATATACTCACTTCCTAACTCATTAAGTTACATCCTAAACCCCTCCACATCCTCTTTGTCCACCATTAGAAACTACAGAGCTCATTGCAAGCCTATTGGCTATACTGTAGATAGCAATTAAACTCATCCTGTTTATTACAATACTGTTAACGTCTTCATAGGGGCTATCTGTTTTAGGGCTGCGTATTGTTTGTATCGGGTGATGGTAATATTAATCTCCCCCTCGAAGGAGAGTTATTGGAAACCTGCAGGGTCACCATAAGCCTACAAGGGGGAACCTGCAATACCTCAAATCTTTACCACTAGAGGGAAAGATACAGGAACAACACGAAAGAAAAGGGAAGAAAGTGTTCTTAACAAACCAAGATGTTATTCTGATAGAATCCAATGACAGCATTACAGTAGAAATGACAGAAAAGGAATTTAGAGTATGCACAATTAAAATGATTCATGAAGCAAAGGATGAGATAAGAAAGCAATGCAGGCAATATATGATCATTCCAATATACAGTTAAAAGAGCAAATGCATGAAGCAAAGGAGCATTTCAATAAAGTGATAGAGATTCTGAGAAAAAAAAAAAACTGAACAGAAATACTCCAAATGAAAGAATAATCAAATTAAAAACTCAGTAGAAAGCATCACCAACAGACTAGATCTTATGAAAGACAGAATCTCAGACAATGAAGACAAAACATTTAATATTGAAAATAAAGGTGACCAAAGTGAGACGATGGTAAGAAATCATGAACAGAACCTCCAAGAATTATGGGATATCATGAAAAGACTAAATTTAAGAATTATTAGGATTGAGGAAGGCACAGAGATACAAACCAAAGAATTGAACAACCTGTCCAATGAAATAATATCAAAAATTTCCCAAACTTGAAGAATGAAATGGAAAATCAACTATAAGAGGTTTACAGAATTCCAAATATACAAAATTACAACAGACGCACACCAAGGCTCATTATAATGAAAATACCTCACATACAAAATAAAGATAGGATTTTAAAGGCTGTGAGAGAAAAGTGTCAGATTACACATAGGGGCAACCAATACAGAAATCAGCAGATTTATCAGCCCAGACTCTAAAACCTAGTAGGGCCCGGAACAATATATTTCAAGTTCTGAAAGAACATGAATGCCAACCAAGAATCTTATACCCACCAAAACTGACCTTCAGATTTGAGGATGAAATAAAATCTTTCCACAATAATCAAAGGTTAAAATAATTTACAAATAGAAAGCTTGCACTACAGAACATTCTCAGCAAGATATTTCATGAGGAGGAATTGACAAACAACAAGCAAGTCAGTAAAGGGAGGAATTTCCCTAAAGGAAAAGCCAATCAAAGGAGAAACCAAGTCAAGTTAAGAACCAAAAATAAGCCAAAATGACCAGGAATACAAATCATATCTTAATAATAACCCTGAAAGTTAATGGTCTAAATTCATTAATCAAATGACATAGACTGGCAGATTGGATTAAAAAGAAAGATCCAACAATAAGCTGCCTTCAGGAGACTCAACTCATAGAAAAAGAAATCCACAGACTAAAGGTAAAAGGGTGGGGAAAAACATACCATGCACATGGACTCAGTTATAAAGCAGGGGTCTCCATCCTCATATCAGATAAAGTAGACTTCAAACCTAAGTTAGTCAGAAGTGATAAAGGAGGACATTTCATACTGCTTCAGGGAACCATAAACCAGCAAGACATAACAATTTTAAATATTTATGCCTCGAACAATGGAGTAGCTATGTACATCAAAGAAATCCTTCTTGATTTCAAGAATCAAATAGACCAAAACACAATAATACTGGGTGACTTTAATACACCTCTGTCACCACTGAATAGATCCTGCAAACAAAAACTGAACAAAGAAACTATAGAATTAAGTAATACAATCAATGATATAGACTTAACAGACATGCATAGAGTATTTCATCCATCATTGAGCAAATACGCTTTTTTCTCAGCAGCTAATGAATCATTCTTCAAAATGGACCATATGCTATGCCACAAAGCAGTCACAAAGAATACAAAATAGAGATACTGCCTTGTATTCTATCAGACCATAATGGAATGCAATTAGAAACCAATGATAAAATAAAAAACAAAAACTACTCCTATACCTGGAGACTAAATAATATGCTATTGAATGATACATTGATAACAGAAGACATCAGGGAAGAAATAAAATTCTTAGAGGTAAATGAGAACAATGACACAACATACCAAAATCTCTGGGATACTATGAAAGCAGTACTAAGAGGAAAATTCATTGCACTGAGCTGAAACATTAAAAGAACAAAAAGTCAACAACTAAATGACATAATATTACATCTCAAAGCCCTAGAAAAACAAGAATAGTTCAACACCCAAAATAGTAGAAGACAGGAAATAATTAAAATCAGAGCTGAAATCAATGAAATTGAAACAAGAGAAACAATTCAAAAAAGTGACAAAACAAAAAGTTGGTTCTTTGAAAAAGTAAACAAAATTGATGAACCCTGAGCCACACTAATGAAGAGAAGGAGAGAAAAAACTCAAACTACTAGAATTCATGATGAAAAAGGACAGATCACAACATACACCATTGAAATACATAACATAATTAGAAGCTACTTCGAAAATCTATGCTCCAACAAAATAGAAAATATCAAAAACATTTACAAATTTTTAGAGATCTATGATCCTCCCAAACTGAATCAGGAAGATATACACAATTTAAACAGATAAATTTTCAAGCACCAAAATAGAAGAAGCCATCAAAAGTCTGCCAACAACGAAAAGCCCAGGAACAGATGGATTCTCATCCAAATTCTACAAGACCTTTAAAGAAGAACTAATACCAATACTCCTCAAATTATTCCAGGAAGTAGAAAAAGAAGGAACCCTTCCAAACTCATTCTATGAGGCTAGTATCATTCTGATACCAAAACCAGACAAAGACACATCAAGGAAAGAAAACTTTAGACCAATATCCCTGATGAACTTAGATGCAAAAATCCTTAACAAAACTGGTAAATCACATACAAAAACATATTTAAAAGATAGTGCACCACGATCAATTGGAGCTTATCCCAGGGATGAAAGGTAGGTTTAACATCCAGAAATCAGTAAATGTAATTCATCACATCAATAGACTTAAAGTTAAGAATCATATGATTATTTCAATAGATGCTGAGATAGTGCTTGATAAAATGCAGCATCCTTTCATGGTTAAAATACTAGAAAAATAGGGATAGTAGGAACATACCTCAACATTGCAAAGGCAATCTTTGCTAAACCCATGACCAACATCATTCTAAATGGAGAAAAACTGAAAGCATTCCCTCTAAAACCTGAACAGATTTTAGAGGGAATGCCCTCTTACACAACTTCTATTCAACATCATCCTTGAAACACTAGCCAGAGCAATTAGACCAAAGAAATTAAAGGGTTACGAATAGGAGAAGAAGAACTCGAGCTATCACTATTTGCCAAGGACATGATTCTATATTTAGCGTGTCCAAAAAAATCCACCAGAAAACTTCTAGAACTAATAAATGAATTTAGCAAACTAGCAGGATATAAAATCAATATCCATAAATTTAATGCATTTCTATTCATAAGTGAGGAATCCTCTGAAAGAGAAACTAGGAAAACCTCTCCATTCACCATACCCTCAAAAAAAATACCTGGGAATTAATCTAAGAAAAGAGGTGAAAGACCTCTACAATGAAAACTACAGAACACTAAAGAAAGATATTAATGAAAACCTTAGAAGATGGAAAGTTCTCTCATGTTCTTGGATAGGAATAATTAATACCATCAAAATGGCCATTGTGCTAAAGGCACTATTCAGATCAATGTGATTCCAATTAAAATCCCAATGATGTTCCTCATAGAAATAGAGAAAACAATCATGAAATTTATCTGGAAGAATAAGAGACCTTGAATAGCCAAAGCAATCCTGAGCAGAAGAGTGAAGCAGGAGGTATCACAATACGAGACATTAAACTATACTACAGAGCAATAGTAACAGAAATGGCATGGTACTGGCACCAAAATAGACAGGCAGATCAATCGTGCAGAATAGAAGACACAGAGACAATACCACATACAGTTACCTCACACTAGACAAAGGAGCTAAAAACATACAATGGAGAAAAGATAGCCTGTTCAAACAATAGTGCTGGGAAAACTGGAAATCCATATGTAGTAAAATGAAATTAAAACTCTTATCTCTCACCCTGCACAAAACTCAACTCAAAGTGCATCAAGGACCTAGGAATTTGACCAGAGACCCTGCACAATATAGAAGAAAAAGTAGACCCAAATCTTCATCATGTTAGCTTAGGACCAGACTTCCTTAACAAGACTCCCAAAGCACAAGAAATCAATAAATGGGATGGATTCAAAGTAAAAAGTTTTTTCTCATCAAAGGATAAAATCGATAATGTGAAAAGAGAGCCTACAGAGTGGGAGAAAATCTTTTCCACACGCACTTCAGATATAGCACTAATATCCAAAATTTATAAAAACTTACAAAACTTTACACCAAAAATAGAAAGAACCGAATCAATAAATGGGTCAATGAACTGGAAAGACACTTTACGGAAGAAGATATACAGGTGATAAATAAATATATGAAAAAGTATTCAACATCTCTAGTAATAAGAGAAATGCAAATTAAAACAACTCTAAGATTTCATCTTACTCTAATTAGAATGGCTATTATCAAGAACACAAGCAATAACAGATGTTGGCATGGATGTGGGAAAAAAGGCACACTGTACATTGCTGGTGGAGTTGCAAATTAGTGCAGTCACTCTGGAAAGCAGTATGGAGATTCCTCAGAAAACTTGGAATCAGCCCACCTTTTGACCCAGTTATCCCACTCCTTGGTTTATACCTAAAGGACTTAAAATTAGCATACTACTGTAATGCAGTCACATCAATGTTTATAGCAGCTATTTTTCCTTAAAACTAGTGTTACATTAAGTGCTTATATTAAGGTGAAAGTTCTATGGAAAATCCTAGAGACTGCAATAAAGAGAAAAAAAGAAATAGAAAAGCATACAAATTGGAAAGGAGGACATAAAATGCCCTTCATAGTTGACAACATTACATTTAAAAAAAAAAAAGCAAGCAATGTACCCATACTTGTGTTCATACACAAGAATGCTTAGACATTGGAAAGATTTCAAAGAATTATGCTGAATGAGAGTAATCAGTCTCAGAAGGATCATGCTATGTGACTTCATAGACCTTACATCTTAGGAAAAGACCAAAAACTCTGATGGAGAACAGATCAGCACCTGCCAGGGATTAGAATGGGGGAATTTTCACCTACAAAGTAACGACACAAGGGAGTTTTCTGATATTGTTATATCTGGTGTCTACACATTGTTAATGGTGGTTGTTACCTGTCTTCCTAGCTATGTCACAGTTCATAATAGGGTTCATGAAAAATTACTGTATCTAAATAATAGCAGTGTATTAAATGAAGAAGTGATGAGAGTATTCAAGTGGAAGTTACTACTACCGAATATAGAAGAAGAAAATTGGACATCTATTTAAAAGGGATCTGAAAAAATAAATAGAAAAACTAAGAAGCAAAACAAATACTAAAAAATTTCAAAAGCCAACAAATTAATATGTAATCAAAGTTACATATTGAAATAATGTTTCAAATATTTGGAAATATCTACCACAACCTAGGACGAAAAAAATCAAAGCATGCTTTAATACAGGTACATTAAAAAAAAAGACACAAATGAACAAAAACTTTTAGGCATCTAGAAGGCTTTAAAAATGTGATTACAAAAGCAAATAATGTCATATTATTATTAGCACTATTTACAATATTTTTTTTACCATAAGAAAATGCAGATGACTTGCAGCCATTAAAAAAAAAGACAAGAAGAGAATGAGCAGTGCACATACAAAACCAATGGTAACAGTGTTGGTAATATAACTGGTGTTTTAATCAGCTTTTTCACTGCTGTGACCAAAGGACCCAACCAGAGCAATTAGAGTAGTAAATGTTTATTTGGGGGCTCACAGTTTCAGCAGTCTCAGTCACAGTTTCAGCAGTCTCAGTCCATAGATGTCCGGCTCCATCATTCAGGGCCTAAGGCAGAACTTTATAACAAAAGTGTGTGCCAGAATCAAGCAGCTGAGATCATGGCACAAGAAAGCCCAGGGAATGAGGACTCCCCTCATATTGGACAAAATATATACCCCAAAGACAAGCCCTCGAAATGACCCACCTCCTCCAGTCACACCATGTAGGTCTTCAGTTACCACCCACTTAATCAATATCCCTGGATTAATGCACTAATTATGTTAAGGTGCACATAATCCATTTTACCTCCAAACTTTCTTGCATTGTCTCACACATGAGCTATTATCTAAACTGTAACAACTGGTGACAGAGTTATTCTGAATCTCCTGTGATTTTGATGTGTCATAAAATAAAATGAGTAATTTTAATATATAATTAATTCTATAATCCCTCAGTCTTTGAGAGGCAGGATTCTTTGTAAGGGTTCCCCATGGGGAAGAAGGAGACATGAACACAATAAAAAAAAATTAAATAAAATGTTTCTTATCTGAAACTTAACCAAATATATTAATATCATTCCACGAAGCAGTTTATTTAAATGTATGTATATCCAATCCATTTGTGGTCAGTTTACTTAGGGGTTCAGGTTGTGGTCTTACTAAATGTTCTACTGGTCTAATGCCATAAATATACATGAACTTCTTACATTTTTGTGATACTAAATAGCAAGGAAACTACCAAAAATTATTAAGATCAAGTCAAAAGAACCAAGGCATCACTTAGAGAGACTCCCATTGTCCAAACATGAGACCATGAATATACTTCAATATTTATAAAACCCACAGTGGAATAAAACCCATAAAATATATTTAAATACGTGATTTCATCATGATATTTTGAAAACTGGTCACCCTCAAAGGATAATATGAAATTAAATCAGTGATTCTCTAGGAAACTGAAAAATTAATATTTAATTCAAAGGGGAAAAGAACCAAGAATTTATCAACGTTCTCATGTTTGAACTTGTACAACTAGGTGACAAATCAGTAGATGGGGCGACTTTATCTCCTTAAAATAATCACAGCAGGGTGCCGTGGCACATGCCTGTAATCTCAGAAATAGGTGTAAGAGGATCAGAGGTTCAAGGCCAACCTCAGCAACTTAGGAAGACCCTGTCTGAAAATAAAAGAAAAAAGGGCTTTGGCCTCAGCTCAGTGGTGAAGCATCCCTGGCTTTAATCCCTAATACCAAAATTATTTAATTCATTAATTAACAATTAATTAAATATAAAAATAATCACAACTTAGAAACAAAGGTTTCAGTATGAATGCTCCCATTTTGTTACTCCTATATAAGAAATAAACACAATCAAAAATCATTAGTTAGGCTGGGGATATAGCTCAGTTGGTAGAGTGCTTGCCTCGCAGGCATAAGGACCTGGGTTCAAATCCCCAGCACAAAAAAAAAAAAAAAAAAAAAAAAAAGACAATGTCTCTCTCTAAATTGCTTAGGGCCCTGCTAAAGTTTAGAGGTTGACCACAATCTTCTCGGGGTTGGGGATATAGCTCAGTCGGTAGAGTGCTTGCCTTGCAAACACAAGGCTCTGGGTTCGATCCCCAGCACCACAAAAAAAAAAAAAAAAAAAAAAAAAAATCATTAGTTGTTTCAAAGATCATTCAGAGGGACAACCAGACACCACATCCCTTACAGTCTACCAAGCACTGCCTAGAGTCTTGTCACAGGGTCTCAATCTTATTGTGATTCAACATCTAGAGCCAGTTGCCAAGTTACTGTAACTACAGAGGACTTTTTCACTGGATGAACTGCACAGTGGATTCCATCAGCAAAACCCAGACCAAGGGAAATGCTACAGGTCAAAAAGTCCAGGTCCTTTAGCAAATGAAAGAGATGGAAAATATATGGAACCTATGCATCAAAGGGAGTTTTAAAAAGCTGTTAAATATATGCAGAGCAAAAAAAAACCCTATTGTCTGCTAAAGCATATTTGGGTTATAAATCTACCAAAAATGTAGGGGATGCATCATATATGTTGGGAAAATAGTTTCTGGTGAAGCAGAGAAGATCTTGTATTTGGGACCAAACACATGGAAGGTATTTCTGGAAAGGTTATGATTATCAACCATAGCGAAGTTTGCTTTAGAATAATTTATCAAGGTACATTTTGATTGTTTTTCTATCATATTTTACAATAAAATTATTTTTACAAATGATTCCAAAATACCTATTCTAAGAGGAGAAAAAGAAAATGTTTTATTATATGTATTGAATAACACAAAAAGTATCTATTTTAAACTGTGTATTTTAAATGTGGAGACAAAAACCATTTTTTAAAAATAATATAAATTTTTGAGTACCTACATGCAAGGCACTGTGCTAAACCCTTTTTTGCATTATGCTCATTTCTCAGCAAAATCAGACTCTTCATTTTACATGTGCAGTTGCAGAAAAGGAATAAAGGAGTCTACATAGCTATTCCTTATTGCATTATGCTCATTTCTCAGCAAAATCAGACTCTTCATTTTACATGTGCAGTTGCAGAAAAGGAATAAAGGAGTCTACATAGCTATTCCTTATTGCACAAAGAATTAATTGAGAGAATTAAGATCTATTCTGGTTGTGGCATTGCAAACCCTATGCTGCAATCCATTTCACCATGTGGAAAGATCTTTGGAATCACAGAGGACTTTGACTTATTTATATAAAGTATAGATTCAGGTTACAAATAGCAAAAGGGTCCCTTCAACACACTTGAATAGAATGCTTTGGTGCCATGCATAGACAATGCTGCCTCTCATTTACATCTCTTTAAAGTTCAACTGTCCATCTTTAAAGGACTACATCTTTCTACAACTCTAAAGGGTTATACCCTGGCTATTTGTTCTTAAAGAAACCCTAAAAACTGAAAACACTAACAAAATGAATTTTAAATCATGAAGCATAAGCAATATCTCTGGATTATTCTGCTCAAAGAATTAATGATTTTTTTCGAAGTCCATGTTTCAGGAAATTGTTATATTTGTGTTGGTTTGACATAACTGTAGATATTTCACCTGATCTATCGTCAAGTGTGGACCAGAGAAAAAACCTCAAACATTTTATCAAAGTGACAAGACAATGATCCACCATGTATCTTGGCTGCAAAAATATGTTATTAGATTCAATTTATCATGAAAAATTGCTAGATTGTGAGAAGGCTGAAATGGCAGCATGGCAAGAGTGCAGCTCTTTGGTACTAATTATCTTAAGAGTTGACCTTCCAGGTCACCCCAAACCCTGTATTAATTCAGGAGGAGAGCTTAGATGGCCAACTCAGAGATGTCAGAAAATTCTAGCAGAAAACTGTTCAGCTTAACTCTTGCAAGACTGCATGAGCAGACACACATTACAATATCTAAAGCCTTGAAAATCTGTGTACATGGCTATCTTTCCAACCTTGCTTGTCACTTTTCTCTGCACAAATCCCCATGTTAAAATGATATACTGGCTATCACTAGTATAAAGAAGTCTTTCTTTCTTTTCCCCCCTTGTCTCCACTGATACTGCTCCAGATGGTGGAAAGTCCTCTTTCTTCCTAGCATTTGTGAATTAGTTATCCTTCTTCCTGCTCAAACCCATCCTATGGTCTTCCTCTAAAAAATATCCCTAAGGTCTTCTTTGTACATTCATGTAAACGAAACTGTTTCATCCTGTGGTAGTAGTACTGTCCATGTCACACTGGAGCACTTAATACATACATTTTGAATGTGCCAGGAAAACTTACAATATTATCTACCTAATCCACTAATTAATATCTGGATTTAACTCTTTATAAACCATCTAGTTTTACATAGAAGCGAATATAAGTGAAATAGTTGATTCCTTCATTGATTGTGTCCCAAGTACCTTTTTGTTTTCCCACCTTTGTTTTTAACATGTTTTATTCCTTCCAAATTCATTCATAAGATGTACCACATAGTCAGAAGTGGACATGAGTAAATTGGGTTATGGGCTGAATTGGGTTCTTCTAAAATTCACATGTTGAAGCTCTAATCCCTTGTACTTCAAAATACAATGACAATTGGAGATAATGCATTTAAATAGGTAATTAAAATAAAATAAAAGCAAGCTGGATGCAATGAAGCATGCCTGTCATCCCAGGATTTAGAAAGTCGAGCAAGGAGGATCACATGTTTGAGACCAGCCTCAGCAATCTAGTGACTGTCTCAAAAAAGTAAAAGGACTGAGGATGTGGTTCAGTAGTAAAGTGCCCCAGTTTCAATCTTTAGTAACAATAACAGCAAAAATTAAAATGAGACTAGAGAACTGACACTAATCCAATGTGACTGGTGTCCTTTAAAGTAGTGATAATTTAGTATGGAGACAAAACATATATAAGCACAAAGGAAAGAGCATGTGAGGACATAGAAAGAGAACAGCCATATTCAAGCCAAGGAGACAAATTGCAGAAGAAACAGATTCTGCTGATAGCTTGATCTTAGACTTCCAGTCTCCAGAACTGTGAGAAGATACTTTTGAATTTTTTAAGTCACATTGTAGGGTCACATCAGTCATGCATATATGTACTTGAGGTAATAATGTACGTTTCACTCTACTATCCTTGTTTATTTTTGTCTGTTTGTTTGAAATGAGATGGATCATGAAGGAAATGAAAGAAAGTTTGCAAAGAAAGAAAAAAAATGAAGCAGGTGTTTAGCAAAGCAGAAATGGTACATGGTATGTCATGGGAAATTAGGTCCTGAGTTCCAAACCTTAGCCAAGTCTGGTCAAAATTCCTTAGCCCAGATTAAATGAGAGATCCTGGGAATTACCTTAAAAAATTTTTTTTTCTGTATTTGCAATCAGTAACCTAGACTAAAACATCAAAACAGTTTGCAAATATTTTAGCAATGATAGAAGCACAAATCTTTAGTACTAGTATAATTTGCAATACACATTATAGTTTGGCTCTAAACCTTAAGTGTTAATTGAAAGTATAGTATTCTATTGATCTCTAGATTGTTTGCAAGAAGCAGAAATCCCTGCTTATAGTGGCTTAATTTATGAAGTTTGTTAATCTCACATAAAGAGGGAGGTAGTTTTTGGCACAGGTTTCCCAGCTCATTGTCAGGGTGGGTCAACCTTGGTGTTTTCCATATTAATTACTTTGTTACCATATATTTGCAACTTGACTTCTCTTAGTATCTACCAAAATGTTGTGTTCAAGGAAAGAAAGAGGGCAAAGAGAAAGAAGAAGGGCCATGCCAGCTCCATCTGTCCTTTCTTATGCCTTAGAGACCAAAAAAGGATCACAGAGCCACTGACATCCTCAAGAGAGGATGGGGGAATATTCTAGTATCTTCCATAGTGGGCAAAAAACAGGGAGATTGTATTGGGAATAGATTTTATGTATCCCATCAATCGAATTTTCTTAATATAAATTTCATTACTCTGTGGACTTCTAAGCAATAAGTAAATATTTAATTGTGTGTGTGGATATATGTGTTTCCAACTTTTTCAAAAATAATTATTCAATTACCCAAAATCTCCAACGCTTAATGAGATCACAAGGGACCAAAAGGCTGGCATGAATGATTATTTCTTCCCTCCCTTTAGCCACCCTATGGTCTCTACTCCTTTTGGAATTCCCATTTATCTGATTTCTTTTTCTTTTTAAATTTTTTTCCATGAATTTCTATTTTGGGACTTTGGGTGATTCTCATAGGAGCACTGCTGAACCACACTGTTCAATTTAGGCTACCAGTTACTGTACCATATGACCATATCTTGTATTATCTCTCACTCTCTCTCTCTCTCCCCCTTCCCCACTTGTCTCTAAGTCTTATTGAAAATAATAACATCAATATTCCTTAAATTGTTGCCCTCCCAGCCATGGAAAGAAGATAATCTTCATTTAAGACTTTGTTAAAATAAGTCATGAAATTGACATTCTCTTTACTCTTTTTTTTTTTTTTTTTGCTCAAAATGCAATATAGGGTTAATCACATATTATAGTGTTATTTGTGATGATGTTCTTTATATATTGCAGGTGTATTCTTTCATAGAGTGCATTCTCTGTGTTGGAAGTTCCCGCAGCAGGTCCTAAGGCATTTGCAGCTGCCTGTAGGGTCTGTACTCTTTCATCTTACATTTTTTTTTTTTACACTTTCATCTCCCACTTTTTGCAAAGATTGGTTTCTGTTGGAGAAACATTCTTCTACTTCGTGAGGGCTCCTTAGTAGTAACTTCAATCTTCTCAAAGTCTTTCTATATCCCAAGAATGTGAAGTGGTCCATTCACATTCATTAACTAGGGTCAATTCTTAAAATTTTAAGAATTTTGTGAGACTACTGAAGTATTATTAAGCATAACCATTATTAAAAATGAATGTACAATTAAATAAACCATTTTAAACCCTAGCAAAAATACACAAACTCATAGTCATAGATAGTTTTTTAATTATCTTATCAAATTTTATCATTATCTATACTTTTGAGATCACTGACATCTATTGAGTGGTATGTTGTAAATGCCTCATGTTTATCTTTTCCCAATTCCACATTCAGTAATGTCATGCTGGAAGTTAGAATTAAACCCAGGTTCAAGATATTAGCAAACACTAAAAATCAGATTTAAAAATACTTAAAATGTAGTTGTTTTTCTAGAGTAAGTATAATAGTAACAGTTGATTATTTAGAATGAGTAAGAATATGATGAAGAAAATATTAGTGTAGAATATCCTTTAAAAGTATACTGTTTTTAAATGGACGAAAACAAGAAAATTATTTTAGTATGATTATATTATTCACTCTGGCAAAGAAGTTGCTCACACCATTGATGAATAGGGAAATGTAAACATAATTTTTTTTGTATTACTTTTACCGTACTCATTGGCATAAATGAAAATATAAAACAGCATTCATGTCTTAACTACCGTGGTTTATCAATTTCTCTAGGTCTGCCAAGAATGTAAGAGTCAGCAAAAATTAACAGCAGACAACAATCTCTGAGAATCAATTGATGGGTTCAATGGAGTTTATGTTAAATAATATATATTTCATGATTTTGTTTATATTTAGTTAAATATTTAACTAAACTACAAGACTGTAAACTACAATTTAACTATAAGACTGATGTCTTGTAAGATTTATAATAGACTTACGCTTATGTTTAAAAATGCACACTTTTTCCCAAGGAGAGCTGGTTCCTTAACATTTAACAGCATATCTCTGAATAGTTCCATCACTTCAATTCAGGGGTCCCTCCTCTATATCATCAATACCAAGTTATCACAACCCTTTTTGATAAACTCTTGTTTATTTCTGATATCCAAAAGACTGTTAGCCACTATAAGGGGGAAATTGCGTTTTCCATCTTCGTATTCTCACATCTAATGCAAAACCTTAAATAAATATCATAAGCAAATGGTTTCCTGCTTCAGTTTATAAGGTAGAGAAATTGAAGATGAGAAAATTGGATGATTTGCCTACTATCATGCGGCTAACAAATTGCAGAGCTGGATTTGCACTAGGGTATAGGGCAAAATTGCTCATACCTGGGAAGAAAGACAAATGCCCTCAGGATCAAAATTTCATTTTTCTAAAACAACTGATGTAGAGACAATGGCCCTATCTGTCACTACTTTATTTCTACTAATGGCTAGCAAATTGGGGGAGCAGGCGAGGAATTTGATTGTATTTGAGTAACTTTCTGATGATTGCACCAAGGAAGCAGACAAATAAAATAAGAGTCAAGCAACTGAGAAGAAAAGAAAAAGGCGTATCTGCTTCCACATGCCAAGCACCAAGAGACAGAGCATGTGCTGGGGGTGGGATGGGTGTCCTTCAGCAAGAGGAGGACACATGGTCAGTCATTCATTAGACCCTGTGGCTGTTCTTTGGACAGTGTTTGAATAAGAGAGAAGGGAGACGCTTATGACATTAAGGTGGTTTGTTTATTTGTTTTTACCTCCTTATCTCTTGTTTCTTCCACCTGTAAGTGTTCTAACAGAAGATTAGTCTGTTGTCCTGTTAAGTGCCCAGGACACATTTTGATGAACAACAGATTCAAAGGAGAAACTCCAGGTATCCATGGCAGAGAAACTGCACATTTTCCTTCTTTGATAATCAAATCATTGTTTTGTACCCTTAAGGACTATTCGCTTACAACAGAATTCGACATATAATGTAATTTTCTTATCTGATCTTTCCCTTCACTTGACTAACTTCCATTTCTTCACCTATTTAAAATTCCCTTGTAATTCAAATGACAATAGTCTGTTTTCAAAAACTGATTAAGAGAAGAATTTTGAATATTTTAGAGCACCCCGTTACCATTTACTACGGTGCTCCCCTACACAAAAATACTAGTGTATATTTCAGCCTGGATCTCAGGTAGGCAGTTTCCTCTGGATCTTAATTCAGAAGGAGTTAGTTTATTACATGTGCATCACCCGATCAGCTGAACTCTCTGTTGCCCTCCTCTAATTAATTACTGTTTGTAAAGAGCTCAGAAGATGAATAGTGCTATATAAGTGCTAAGTATCGTGATTTCATTGTCCTATTTCAGTTCTTATTGGAATGAAGTATCATCATAATAATCAGCTCCTTGCATTTGTAACTCAGGAGGGGGAGAGTCATGGTTATAATACCTTTACCAGTTGCATTTCTGAATTTCTGGAGCAGTCATTGAATCTTGCAGTGAACTCCTGGGATCATGGTCTGGCTTCATACAGTAACCACCTCCTAGAAAACCAACTTCTTGAACGTAAATCAGGTATAGTGGGAGTGTTTTCAGCAGAAGATTAAAATGTGCATGAGATATTTATTAAAGTGACCTAAGTTTCAGCTTTACCTTGATGATTATCATTTAATTTTTCTTTCTTTTATTTAGTGAGAGCCACATATCCAGCTTTATTTTGTATTTTATTTAGAGATAGGGTCTCACTGGGTTGCTTAGCACCTCACTTTTGCTAACACTGGTTTTGAACTCCAGATCCTCCTGTTTCTATCTCCCAAGCAGCTGGGATTACAAGCCTGCACCACTGTGCCCAGCTCATTTAAGTTTTTCTAAGCCCCTTATTTTTATCTATAAAAATGAGTGAACCATTTTATTCATAGAGTCATCATGAGGATAAGTTTAGATAATATACATTAAAGTGCTTTGTAGTGTCAGTGAGATTGTTTAAATACTTTTATTTCATTTCTTACAGAGTGAAGGATGAGATTAAGGTCCTACATCCAGAATGTACAGTAGAGACACTATGAAATGTAAAATACTGTACCCAGAATTTATTCAGGTGAGATGATAAAAGAGAATCTGGCATATTACTATTGAGTTGAAGAGCAGAGGTCATCTCTAGTTGACATTACATAGAGAGAATGCCCAATAAGTCACTTAAACAACCAAAGAAGATAGTGAAAAAAGGAAAAATATAAAAGATAACTTGAAGGCTAAAATTAAAGGTAAGAAATAAGGACAAGCATTACCTTCTGGAGTAAAGGAGAACAGGAGTTGAATCTGCTGAGTAGATCGTCACCAGCAAATTGTGTGACATTGTGTATTTTTCTTCTTTGAATTTTCAAATTCTGATTCATAAAATAAAGGAATATAATCCAATTATATATATATTCTAATGATTACAACAGTGTCTTCAGAGAAGTAACACTCATGTAGTTCCCCCTGAAAGGTTGTATGCTGTTGGAAAAGCCATGTGGGTAGCAGAAGTTAAGTGGGATATTTCAAACTATGGATGCAAACAACTGATGTTGTTGCTAACCCACTAACTACTGTCTTACCCTGGTACTGTAGGATGTGTCTTTCAGGATCTCCCCTGGTTTTATGTGTCATCTGTGTGTATCTAAGCTCAGTGGAAACAAGTAATGGTGCAAAATCTACTGGGAGTATGTACCAAATGTTCCTGTGAGAGGCCTCACCCTACATATTATCACCTTGGGTGTTGTTTCAAAGACATTTCTAGACCCCAAATTTTATATGGGAATATATAGAATACAACCAGATATTGTTTTCCTCAACAATCATTAATAAGTTTCAGTAAACAACAATTTCAAATTATTTACACTATAAAGCTAGATCCATCTCAGAAATGATCATGAGAGGCTGAGATTGATGGTTCATACCTATGTGAAAATCAAACACCACATAGATCCTTTATAAGTTTATAAGCCCAAACACTCCAATCTCCTATTCATGAAAATATAAACCCAACAGAAACATTCACAATGACTTCTGGGCCTATTTTTGTGCCTGCAACATTTTTCTCCTATCAATCTTCTTTCCTATACTGACTATTGAACATTTCAAATTGGATGAATGCACTGACACCTCTCCAGCAATTCAACACTTGGAATTTTATTGTTATAATTCGTGAGAAAGCACATCAACAAAATATCATCTGCTGCCTACTTCACACCACACCCAAGCAAATGAGAAATAGGGAAGGTACTTCCGATCTCTTTTTAAAAAGCACACGTCATAGAGGAGTATGGTGCTACTTAGACTCTGTTAGTTCAAAGTATGACCAGCAAAACCAGTGGGATTTCTTCAATTTCAGAATCCCAGGAATAAATTCAAAATGGAAGAATCATCAATTCTTTAGTCATCAATTGCAATAATGTAAGCAAGAGGCTAAACTCCAAGAAAATATTGACTCCTTCCCTCCATTTTCCTCATGGAACAGCTCACTTGTGAGGAGTCAGGCACATCAGCAGAAACCTTAGGATCATTGTTGCTGAGGGAACACTGAATAGAAAGCCCTTGATGTTTTATGGATCCTGGATTTGGGAGAAGAAAATGGGGAATTCCCAGAGTGGAAAAGCACTAAATACTGAGAGTAGAGAAATGTACCTTCTGTTTTTCCTCATAAGAAGAGACTGTAGTACACTGAGTCTGATGTGGGAAGGGGAAGGGCAGATTTCCTATGAGGTATGCAAGGTATGATCTTTGTAATTATGGACAACCCTAAAAATTCACACATGGGTTTTTGAAAAGAAGAATTGAACTGTTCATATAATAGAAATATATTATAGTGGCATTGGTAGGGATAGAAAAAAGTGATAGAGCACAGAGAAAACTAGTATATGAATACAATTTCACTCAGTGTCTATGAGATATAAGAGTAATAGTGAAGAAAGATTAGGAATATGAGGAACTTTAACCACTAGAAGACATGGAAGGAAGGATGGTAGGGAGATTAGAACCATGATCATTAAGAATAATTATCAGTGCACTTTTGGGTATGTCAAATGTGACTTAAATAAAAAATAAACAATTAAGTCTTAGTACTCTCTAAACTGTATGAGTCTAAATTTTGGGATAAAGATCTGAGCTAGAAATAGTCATTCACTCAACACATGGATGCTAAGTGAAAACATGGTGCCAATGATAGAGTCAAACAACTGACTGAATAAAATGAGAAGAGAACCTAGAATTGAATCATGTGGTAAAGAAGTGGGGCCCCTAAATAACACTGAGGAGGAATGGCCAGAGAAGGAAAGGGGAGGAACTAAGTAGTTTGTGACTGTGACACCAATTAAAGGTACAGTTCATGGAGGAGGAACAAATGCCAAATGAAATAAGAACTGGGTAATGAACCTTGTGTTTAGTGATAAGTTCACCATTTCTTGTTTTAGACCACACATTTTTTAATCAAGTTTCCGAAAAATATATGAAGCAACTCTCAGAATTATAAGGAGAACCAGTGCAGAGATGAAATTAGGTTTACAACCATGGGTGTTAAGGTACAGTAAAGACAAAAACAAGGTGCAAGATGGTGAGGAAACCATAAGACCTGCTTCTAGCACAGCCTCTGCTACTGACTCACAATGAGACTTTGAGTACGTCACCAACACTTAGTAGGTCTTTGAGTCCTCTTCAGTGGATCATGCTTTCTTTGCATAAGGTGCATAAGGCCAATAAGGTGCATGGCCAATAATCAATGAACTATGCTAATGTTAGGGAGTGATACAGGCTAAGAAGATGTGGGGCACAAGAAGATGGTAGGGTAATGCTGACAAGAATGGAAGAGAATAGAACTGATATGGGAAGGTTTTATGTGAGCATATGTTAGGAAGAAATAATGGAGAAACAAACAGACAACAATAAAACTCAAGAAAATTGTAAAATCAGTAGTAACAGAAATTAAATGCAGGATAGTAGAGCTATATTACACAAAGATGGGATCATTCCATGTGGGTGGTCCTACTTGGTTATATCTTATGAGTATCAGTCATCCCAAGGCTATGGTTTGCTATATGTGAGAACATGGATGAATTGTGAGATAGTGTAAAAATTTTGGTAACAAACTCTAATATTCTAATTCCACTTCTTCTATTTACTATCTATGTGATTTGGCCAAACCTTTTAATTTACCAAATCTTTCAGTATTCCCATTTATAAACATGGGAAAAAATAACATCTCAATAGGTTTCATATATATATATACATATATATGTCTGTGTGTATATGTGCACTTATATGTATATGTAAATATATATAGAGAGAGATTGAGTTATATACACTTAATTCTCATGCATTGTGCATGTGTGTGTGTGCATGTGTCTATGTATGTATATATATGTGTATATATATATATATATATATATATATATATATATATCCATTCTAATGCATACTATTGCATTTTCCCTAGAGAAAAATGGGACAGTAAAATGCCATGTATTTGAATACTCACTTTCTGTTTCCCAAACACTATTCCAGTTGAGGGAACAATGAGAGAAAGTCTGGGCCCAAAATTTCAGACATATATTATCTTGAAGATCACTGGCTTTCTCTTCAGCACACTGGAGAATTGGGGAAGTTAGTGTTATTTGTAGAAAGTAAATTTCTTGCATGTTCACCAGGGTAGTGGCTCCTTGGATGTTGGTCACACAAGGAAATTAAGTAAGCTAATGCTTACTTAATACTTAATGTTGTTTGATATATAAGACTCCTCTGCGTGGGGATGGATACAGAACTGAGGGCACTATGGGAAGGATTTGCTGCTCATCTAGTCGACTGTCATTGGACAAAACACCCTGAGGGAGAGGAAGCATTGCTTGGCAAATTACCATGAGGGACAGAGGTGCTATCTGTCAGTCTGTCACCATTGCATTCTTCTTAGAGTAGGCACTGATCTCTTATAAGTTTTCCTCAATACACCATATGTCACCTATGCTGTCTTTGGGCACTTTTTTTTTTTTTTTGCATTTATGCAACCTACTCCACTATTCTAGCACAACTGGGCTGTAGACAAGACAACACTAATCACTGAGTCACTCCATTAAAAACCAAATCACAGATTTTTCATTTTTTTATGTCTATTTTGAGTAAAAAAAAATGCACGTTCACAAAATACATACACATCAAGGTGAATGCCAGGTATGCTACAGTTAATAGCATTGTCTTCATAATCCTCATCATTATATAGTTAAAAAAAATTGATGATAGTAGAAGAAAATCATGGAAAAACCAAGTAATTTGAAAAAGAAAGAAAAGTGGAAGGGAAGTAGGAAAAAATGGATAGATGACAATGTGAAAAAAGGAAAAAATACATACTTGTTGAAAATTCCTGAAGAAAAAGGAAAAGATGAAAAAGAAATGATCAACATATGGGCAAATGTCCAGCATGATAGGAATCATTTCCTGGGAAGATTTGCTGGAATCAGTGACACCAGAGAAGAAAGTAGAAGTCTCTCAAGGGATCACATTGTGGGGAACCTGATTATTAATTCTATTGGATCCACCAAGGGACATATTTGCTATAATTTAAAATCCAGGATGCAAGAAATTTGATATGAACATTAGATGAGAAGATAAATTGAATTTATTATTGAGACAGTGTCAGAAGTAAAAAGGCTTGATACTGTTCAGAGAACTTTGCAATGACTGCACTGAATAGGCCAAGGCTAAAGACCCTGTTCACTCGCTTGAGGATGAAGTGGTGCCTATGGGCATTTTTAGCTTAAGAACTGAGATGAGTTATAGTTGCACAGAGGACATCTAAAGATCAGCTACTGATGAAGCTCAGGAAATCATTTAAGTAAAAGGTACAATCAGGTAAAAGGTTTTAGGTCCAGAGAATAAGTACCATTTGTAAAGGGAACTTTGGATGGCTTCTGGGGATAAAAGGGACACATTTATCCAAACTGCACAAGAAAATAAAATACTAAAAGACAACCAAAGACAATAGACAAACTTCAGCATTCTCATGAAACAGCAACAACAAAAAAGGGAATCTTGGTGTTGGTAGCCTTTGCTTAAAGTAAGAAGGAACAAATGGTCAGGGTGTGTTAACATATTCCCTCATGCGTTCCTTCCTGTAGTGGGCATCATGAAGCCGTATCAGGTGGTGGGTTCTGCCATGTTCTCTAGAATATAACCCTTTCACCAATAAATATTGCATTGAAGACCTCCATAGTTCATTTATAACATGCTACTAGAAACAGTCGTGAGGGTTTTAGAAAATAAGAGGGAAGGTAATGGGGATGCAATCCAGTCTATGAATCCAAAGGAGGAAAAAAACACATTAATCAGATACAAAAGAGTGCATGAAAACAGCTGGCATTAGAGAGTCAACCCTCTCCTTCCTTCTTCCAAAGAGACAGTTAATATGAATCTTATGGGTGAGTAAATAAGAAAAACCCTCTTGGAAATAAATAGACAGCCGGTAGAAGGAAAATGAATACCCCTGAAGTAATCTGGAGCTAGATACCTGAAAGAAGAAGAGTAGAGAAATAAATAGCAAGTGAGACACACAATGGAAAGAGGTGGGAATATAAGTTTTAGGGGTGATGCATTTATGCACAACTAACATTAATGGACAGGATTACAGAAACAAACAAACAAAAAATAAACTAAATATGAGTCAAAAATGAACAATTGATACCTGCACCAGAATGAAGAATGATTGTGTTCAGTAATGTTTACTGAGAATATTTGGTGACAACACTTTACCAGGCTCAGACCAAACTGCCTCATGCATACAAAGCCTGGAGTAGGTGATCTCCCAGCTGGTATGAAGAAATATAACTGATGGAGTCAGTCTATCAGGGCTCAAATTCTATTGGGGTAATAGGTCAGCCGTGTAAATTTGGGTAAGCTATTTAACCCATGTGTCCTTTACTTTCCTAAGAGGAAAATGTGAAAATAATTATAAAACATCATGTAGGAGTATGTTGAAAAATGGATTTTTTTGCATATGGAGCAAAATAATACTTGCCATGTAGTAAACTTCCCCAAACATGAGTCGTTATTACTAGCATCATATATCTCATCTAAATCATTGCTTTAGAGACCTAACAATGCTACCGGTGACCTAGTTTTTTCACAATTTATTCTGCTATTCTTGGGTGTAACATGAACTTCCTGTGGTCAAGGAAATGGTAGTTGCAAACATTATTTCTTCACAAGATAATGTTCAACATGAAAAAAAGAGATTGATGGTTTCTTCTCACCACCCTCTTTTATTGGAGAAGAATGTCTGTTATAGAAAATTGTCGGATGGCTCTCCCATGTGTCTCTTTGGCTATAAATGACTTATGAACCCTTCTAAGATATAAGGGATACTGAGACAGCAAGTATTCAATATTTTAGGTACTATGTGTAATGACAAAATTTGTTATTAATAAAAAAAGAGGGGGATGGGATGTATGTATGTATTTATTTATATTGATACTGGGGATTAAACCCAAAGCACTTTACCATTGAGCAACATCACCAGTTCTTTTTATTTTATATTTTGAGACAGTGTCTAATTTGCTTAGGACTTCACTATGTTGCTGAAATTGTCTCAAACTGGCAATCCTCCTGCCTCATTCTCCAGTCTCATTCTCCCGAGCATCTGATATTATTACAGAGAGGTGCCACTCTGCGCCTCTGAAGGGATGGTTTTTAAATTGTTAAAAGCCATGTCTAAAGTACTTTGAAATATAAAATAAAAGTTATAATCTTTTATCATAAGCATTACTGATTTTTTAAATATTTGATAAGATTCTTAAATAAGTTTATGTTGAATCTGAAACAACTTGCGTATGTCACACGTAAAAAATTATTGGACAAAGGAAATATTTCAAGCTATAGACATAGAGAACATAGATAAACAAAGATGAAGGAAAAACTGGGAAAAATGTGGGAAATTTTGTACATAGGGTCAAAGTTTGATAAAAAGAAAGAAAAGAGAAAAAAGCAAAACTACTATCTGTGAATAGCTTACACAATGCAATCATGATAAAACAGTTCTGGGATTTGCTATAGTGAAGTACTAGGTTAAAATATTGCTAAAATTATTTATTTATAGTAGGAAGAAAATAGGATATAGAAAGTAATAAAATTGTGGATTCATACTGGAAAACCTATCACAGGAATTTTTAAAAAACACATTGAAAACCAAGTATGCCATTGATGAAGCAAAAGTATTACTGATTTTATGGCATTTCAAATATCTTTGAAGGAACACACAAAATTATTTTTAATTCTTTTTTGCAGTTGTATGTAAATAATTGTCTAGGATGTTTAAAAATAGGTTGACAAATTTTTATGACAAATAAATATATGAACAATTATATTTTATGTCAGAGATTGGAAACACATATTGATTAAAATTTCTGGTAACTCCAAGCAGGTCCAATTGCAGAAAAAAAAACAGGTTATAAATTTCCCACTATTAATTGTAATAAGTTATCAATGACATTAAAAGAAGAAATTGAGATGGGTATTTGTGTGGGTTAGATTATTTTCTCTTTAAAACTCTATAAATATAGGGTGTGTCAGGTGGGCTAGTGTAAACTGTTCCTTATGTATGTGTGATGGCAACCAGAAAGTTTCATGGGATCTTTAATTTTATGCATGGTCTATAATCCCTGTATTAGTCAGGGTTCTCTAGAGGAGCAGAATCAACAGGAAGTATGATTATAAAAAGGGGATATATTATACTACCAGATGCTGGATAGTCCACAATGGCCATCTTCAGGACAGAGAACTGGAAGCACCAGTAGCAGCACAGTCCAAGAGGTAGAAGCCACATAACAAGAAGGATCAACAGTGCTACCCTAGTCTGGGACCAAGGCTTTTGGAAACTACCTGGAGAATCACTGGCAGAGTCCCCTTTGGAAGAGTGAAGAAGCAAGGATCCAACGCTATGCTCAGAAGATCAAAGCAGCAAATCAAGAACCCATTCAAGAAGATTCGAGCTTGCATGTGCATCTGTCTCCTTGTTCTTCCAACTTTTATTCCATTATCCTATTGGGTGGTGCTGCCACACTAAGGGAGGGTCTCCAATTCAGTTCACTCTCCCACATTCCAAACATTTCTAGATATGCCCTCATTAACATACCCTGAAGCTTCTTAATCGTGGGCATCTCTTAACCTAATCAAGTTAAAATCTCTTTCAAAAAGATACTATATACATTTGAGAAAAGTATAGTGGGAATATCTAAAGAGCAGTATGACATCAGTTGGGACCTGCTCTGATGCATGATAGGTACCATGTGCTTTTGCATAGAAGGGTGATAGGAGCATAGCTCTTGCTCAGTCTCAGGATTTTTTACATATTGGACAGGTAATTCTTTGCTCTGGGGGAGGCCCTGAGCATTGAGAGAATGCTTAGTGGCATTTTCTTACTTTACACAATAGATTTTGGTAGTGGCCTCCTTCCAGATATGATGACTAAAAATGTCTGCAGATATTTCCAAATGTCATTTGGGGACAAAATTGCTCCCAGTTGAGAACGACTAGCTTAGAGGAAAATAAACTACCATATTATGATGTTAAAGTGATGAATAAAGTAGGAGAAGTGAAAGTGAGAGTGAGAACTACCTTGTAGCAAAATTAATAGCAAAGAGAGAAGGGTGAGGAGGAGATGAAGAATAGGACACAGGAAGGAGAGAAAGGAAGAGAAGAGGGTAAAGTATATGGCAGCCTTTGAGAGAAATGTAGGATGTTAAGATAAAAGCACTGTGAATGATAAATGAGAATTTCTGCAACTTATTTTGGAAGAAAATGTAAAACGGAAAAGTTGAAAAATTCAACAAAAAATAAAGAACAAAAAGAAAATCATATCATTGTGTGTTGTAAGCAGGGGATTTGGCTTTTTTGTTTTCAATGCATATTATGCTTCCTATCATTGAGTTTTAAGGAAGGTTGTAAAGGGGAAATTTATGTGTGAACCTACAGAAACTTGGGATAAATTTAGAAGTTGTTTTATGGGTCACCTGTAGAAGAGAAAGGACAAAGCATAAAATTCAGTGTTATTAACGATTAATATTTTAGATTTTAACTTTAAGATGGGAGAGGATAATAGCAGAGCCTCTTTATCCTTGATAAAGTGGACAGAAGCCTCCAAAGGAGAAAAAATATTGGAAAGTTTACTGTTTTAAGGTGTTGAAGAAAGCAGAAGTTGAACAAAGCAAAGACACCAGATGTTGTGCCCTATATAATCAACAACTGGACTTAGCCAAAGGAAGCTCCTAGAGCAGGAAAAGACTGTGTCTGTTCATAGGAATATAAATCCTTATTTAATCTCTCAATGCTGCTTTGTTTAAAAAGAAAGGATGCCTAAAAGCAAGTAGAAAACTATTATAAAAAGAGAAAATAGTCAAATTACTAGTAATAGGAAGGCAGCATAGTTCTCACTAAAAGAGAACAGGAAAAAACACCCTTTGTGAAAGAGAATACCCATGAGTCACTGATCCATATGCATTAGCAAGACTCAGCTGAGGGAGCCAGAATGGGGAATGTTACTGAAAAAGTGCAGGGTGAGACAGGTGAGAGGAAGCAATGACTTTGACAGTATTGGGTTACAAGAAATTGATATGCAATGCCTGTGAAAGTTTTGTTGGTTTCATTTGATGAGAGGAGAAGTGTAAATATGAATAATATGTAAATATACTTTATGACAAAAATAAACTTATGAGGATCAAATGGGAGAAAGGATGTGGAAGGGTGCTGAGTAAGGAAAATGTGATTCAGAAAGAGATGTACTATGATAAGAAACTCTTGAGTTCTCTATTTTGAACTACTGAAACATTCTTTTTCACACCCATGACACATGCATGACACAAAAAGGTATTCTGTGAGGCAGGTAAGGACAAGAAGAGCAAAACCCAGAGATATCCAATGAATACCTCTACAGGAAGCCACACAGAAAGGTGCAAAAGAAATAAAATGTGTATAATGTCTCACCATCCATAAATTCCTGAACACATAGAAGCTTGTTATTATGAATATTTGCTCTAGCTAGTAGTGTTGATCTCATGATCTCCCAAAGTAAGTTGAATGATTCCCTGAGCCCACAAATTGCTTTTGGACACTGTCCCCTCCTGCCCCACCCCCCCCTTTTTCAGGTACTAAGGATTGAATTACCTAGGGGCACTGTATCACTGAACACCATCCCTAGTCCTATTTATTTATTTATTTATTTATTTATTTATTTATTTATTTATTTATAGACAGGATCTTTCTAAACTGCCCAGGCTGACCTTAAACTTGCAATCCTCCCTCCTTCAGCCTCCAAAGTAACTGGGATTACAGGTGTGTGTCAATGTGCCTGGCTGTCCTGGCTCGTGTTTCTAAATACAGTTTTTCATGTTACACTAATACAGACAGAACTTTCCAAGGCACCTAGATTTCAAGGTTCTCAATGGACAGAAGTCATACATTTTACTTTAGCATCAATATTATAGTCTACTACCCTACTAGACATCCAGGGTGTATTGAATAAAAATATTGAATTGAAATATGTGCAATGAAACCAATGAGTAGAAACACCCATAATGAAAGTTGAAACTGTGTTGAGCCATATGAATTATAGGTTTACACTGGCAATGGGTTAAAAATAATCAATTTTGAACTCTCAGTATTCTTAGCAATGTAAGTTACATGATCAGAAAATGATACTAAAATGGTATGTTATAATTTAGATATAAGGTGTCCCCCAAAATCTCATGTATAAGACAATGCAAGAAAGTTGAGTTGAAATGATTGAGTTATGAGAGCTTTAACCTAAACAGTGCATTAATTCACTCACATGGATTAAATGGGTGGTAATTGTAGGCAGTTGGGGAGTGACAGGAGGAGGTGAATCCCTGGAGCTGTGTCTTGGGGGTTTAAATTTTGTCCCTGAACAGAGCTCTCTCTGTTCTTCCTAATTACCATGTCCTGAGCTTCTTTATGCTTCCACACCCCTCTGCCATGTTGCTCTGCCTCACGTTGGGCCCAGAGCAATTTTGAGTCAACCATCTACGGACTGAGACCTCTGAAACCTTGGAACAAAATACACTTTCCCTCCTCTAAAATTGTTCTTGTCAGGTCTTTTGGTAGTGGCAAAAAAAGCTGACTAAAACATGGTACATTGATCTCCTTCTCCTGTCATTCAATGCCTCTTACAATGAGGTTACTCATTTTTCTTTACTTCAAAATTTTGAGTACTCCCTTTCAATTAAAGTTCACTTTTCTCAAACACACTTTGCACAATTCTTCACTCACCTTGTTAGCTCTTGCTTATAATGTCTTTCTCAGAACATAATGCAAATCTACTTGTCTATCTAAGCATCACTAACACTATTCTCATCCAGGATTTCTAACCATCTCTAGTTCTCAGATACTTATAGCATGCATAGTAACATGCCTACTTGTCACACTGTGTTGCCCCTAGTATTTTCTATGTTACAGTGTAACCTTCCCTAGTATTAACTGTTTAATAGAATTTTATTAGTTGATTGATTGTTAGATTCATTTCTTAAAAGTTTAAGCATAACACATTTCTCAGATTAAATGTACCTTCAATAATCTAGAAAATTTAATTCTAGGATGTGTGTTATAAAATTTTTGGCTCATATAATTTGGTCATAAATATTTTGAGAATATTCAAGTTTCTTTACATAAAAAATGGAAGGGTATCAACAAACAAAGTGTATTTTAAGCAATCTTTCCTTTTGCCATATAGAAATATTTAGCTGGAAGTATTTAGAAACCTAAATCTGAGTATGTGATGACTATAATCTAGTGCCCATTCAGAGGGGTTTTTTTCTGAAAATAGAGTGAATATTAAAAAAAAAAAAAAACCCTACATTCATAGCCTTCTATGAGCTACTGGTGGATACATCCACTGTAGTTGATTAGACATTGTCAATAGTCCTAGCATGAGCCAAACAATTTGAAAAGGTGAGGAAAAAAATATGAGGCGAGAAAAGTTGGATTTGAATTTACCTGCGTCCTTGTGACTGATGCAAAACCAGCTTTTGTCTATCTGTCGGTTCACCTATTTATTGAATTTTGAAAGTAGATTGTTAAAATAAAGAGCAGAAATACCTCATATTTAAACTTTGAAATGTAATTCTAGTTCTACCAAGAATTTGGAATTCAAGTAGATTACACTGCAATAATGAATTATTGGAGAAGTAATAAAAGGAAGTGGTTTCTTTCCGTTTTCCTCTCTCTTGTTTCAATTTAGTAGCTCATCGCCAGTTTTCTTCACATTTGTAGTAGACTTATGATAAAGGTTAACCATACCCTTAGTAATCTTTCTGTTCCTCCTTTCTGGATAAAGCTAAGAAGACATTTAGCTTTGGAATGGGAGTCCAGCATTTTGTCATCTTACCTCAGATTCTGCATATTATAGCCCCAAACTTTCTAGAAAGATCTTTCAAATTCACTGTTGTCTGCTTTTAGGGAATGGTACATAGTGCCCATGACCAAATTCAAGTTTTATTTGTTGCATTACTGGTTGTTCTGAAATATGTTTTGGACAGAGCAGAGTATCCCTTGCTATCTTCAACAGACTGGGTAATCATACCATTGCTCAGTAGGCTAAATTATTTTAAACCTTTCAAAAAATAGCTTCTCTCCTTTCTGCAGTTTTTCCCAGGAACAATCTCCATGAAAATGACTCCTAATTTAAAGAAAACTAAGGCATTCCTCACTACTGACAAGGAAAATGGCTCTTTTTGGCCAAATCATAGAAATGAGCTTCCTTAAGTACATTGCACCTTTAAAAGCTGACATTATAGCCATGAAGCCTGAATGGTACCTTGTCAGCATGGAATAACCAGACTGGGCCAAGTTGTCATTTCTGACAGGTCAGTGTAATGAGCAGAAGAACGCTGAGTTTGTCTAAAAGTTTTCACTCGCATCAGCAGGGTAGAGCTGTTTGGGGCGATAACAGCTCTACGTATGTGACTCATTAAATGTGTGACATTATCAAATGTTGTGGCCCACACTATCACAGCCACCACCTTTATGCTTTGTTTCCTCCCCTGTGTGCCCCTCAAAAGTCTTTATATTCCTAATTTGAAAAGAGTACAGACTGCAGAGCTTTGAGTCATTGAACTTCAGTTGTGTGATTAGATGGATGCCAAGCTTTCTGCTCCTTTCAAAGCACATCACACAGACAAATACTAACATAACTCCATGTGGACTTCTCCCTGAGCATCTCCTTTCCCTTTCCCTGGGATATCGCTGGTAACATCTTCATCATCATAAAAACCTAAATGGAGAGAAAATAAGGGAAACAAATAGAAACAAGTAACTAGATATCAGATGTCCCTTTTGAATCAGTGGGTGACATTTGTATACAGGGTCCTCCTTCCCTGGTGCTAAGGAACCTGCACTTATTTGCCATTTGGATTTGAAGCAAAAATGGTGATATGAGATCACCTGAATCCAGATTTCCTTGTCAACAGACAGCAAAGCTTGAAGGTTGAGCTCCCTGCAGCTCAACAGCTAGCTACAGTGCAGCACCCTGCCTTTGATCAGATGCACCAAACAACAGAAAATATTTTTCCCCGCTTCAGAAAAATTCACTTAATGTTTGTGACTAATTAAATTCTCACTCTAGTCATGATTAATGTAACAAATAATTACAGCTTAGATCTAATATAGATACAACTAATTGTTCTGTCCACAGTGTATCGTGACTAATAATTAAACACATGGTTTAAAGCAAAAGCAAAGAGGTCTGAGGAGTGGCCTTCACCTGGCATGGCCCTCATAACTACCAGAACTTCTGTTTTCATTTCTTCAGTGGTGGCAAAAGGTTTTATTCATTTATTTCTTTGTTTGCATTTCTTTTTATTAGGTATTAGATAATTTCTACTCCTTTCCACTTCTGGTTATACCAATTTTGGGGATATTGGAAGTGGCAAGTTAGATCATTAGAATATGGAAGTAGAAGAGGCTGCATTCAGTGAATTTTCCTTGAGAATCAAAAGCCAAACCTGCCCTCTACATGGTCAAAGTGAAAGTGGAAAACTGTCCATGTTTAGACTACCAAGTACACGCCTGAATCAAACGCCTGTCTGCTTTGGCACTTGACACGCCATGCCAGAAGATGCTCTTTTGTTCTGCAGTCCTAAACAAGACACTGCTATTATGCTGGGGTGTGGGGAGCTGCTGGGCTGGTCTTGAAATACAGTGCCAACCAGTGCAAACATTCACAGAACCTCCTGGGGATTCTCACAGCTGTGAATGAAAAATGTTCCTAGTTTTATTAAATACCTGGAGAGATAGAGAATTGATAACTTTCCCATATGCCTCATCTGCCTCAGCCAATAGGATGTACACTGAATGCTCTGATGAAGAATTTTCTTACACAATTAGTACATAAAAGAATTTCTCTATAAACTACTTTGCCTTCTCCCATCAAAAAAAAAAAATTCCCATTTTTTTTCAGGGCATTATTAAGCATAAGTTATCTTTAAGAATTAAAATGCTAATAATTAAAAATTAAATTCTAATAATTCAGAAGGGAATGAAATTTCTGAATAACCTAACATTCAAATACAACTATGCATCAAATATGATTTTTTTCTTTGCAGTTAAAAGTATTTTTTAAATATTCAGTGTTATTTTTCTTACTTACTAGAATCTTGTAGATAAACCCAATATTATTTTACTGTTTAATGAATTCACAACATTTTTAATAGATTTGGGATTCAGGACTGGAAAATTTGGCTAACTCGAGTTAATCTGATATGATTTTTTTAAATACAGTCACCAATAATAATAATTTATGCTGTGTGACTAGATTGGAACTAATGACAGTGACTCAATCTCTTCTATTTCTCTACTTTCACTGGAAGAAGTACATGGAATTCTAGAGAGTATTGTTGAGTTAAACTAAAGTCCACCCGAGGTCATGAGAGTTCTGCATATGATTCAAAGCCAACCCTACAGATGTTCCCTTCTCCTGGTCAACAATTTTAGGTCTTGTCTCATCATAACTTCTAGACAAATTGTGTCTCCAGTATTTTTGAAGGACAGAGTAGACCAAAGTTAATGAGTACCAGTAGTATTCTTAGTTAGATTCATATATAATATCCTGTTTCATTCTTTCTGATGCATCTACCTTTTGACTTCATGTATGAGTTCCAACTCTATTTGCTTCTCCAGTCTCCCATTTCCATTGGGAGTCAAAACCTGCCTTGCTCCAGCCAATCTTCTCATCCTTAAATTCCAGAAATTCAACTCACTAAGCCTTAAAGAGTGTGGTGTGTAAACTGAATGAAGGATAACAGGATTCTAGGAGTCTGTGAACAGACAGGTAGTGTCTTCTGCCAACTTTGTACCCCAGGTGGCAGAGTGGAGTACCAATGGTCTAGGAGGAGCTCAGTATGTTCATAACTAATGAGAGGATGGGTGAATGATTACAGTGGAAGGGGTTTTGTGGTAAATATTTCTAGTGGGTCTTTGGTGCCCATGGGTATATTCCATGGTGGATTTCCTATGGTTCCATTATTCTGTGACCAGAACACAATTATCTAACAGCCCTCATTTTTTTTTTTAAATAAAGTTTAGTAAATAGATTCTGAAACTGCAAGGGGCCACTGGGTAGTCACAAAGCTATCTACAAATTTCCAAAGAAAATTGGATTCAAAAGTAGAGTCAATATTAAAATTTTATAATTCAACTTTTATATATAAAAATTTAAAAAATAAATAAGCATATTTACAGCCGTTATTCAAACTTTTTAATTACTAAAGACATACTTCCTTATTTAATTTCCATATGACCCTATAGGTCTGATATGGCATCTGTAGCTAATCAGAACTTCTACCAACTTAAAAACACACACACAAAAATCCAAATGCTTTATTTTAATTCCAGTCCAAAGCAAAAATAACTAAAATGTACTTTTGTAATTTTAAACTATCCTTTGGAACTTCATCTATAATAAATATGTAATTTGTTAGGATTTGTGAAATACTGAAAATAACTCATTAAAAGAATCTTCCTATTTTCACTATGATCTTGAAAGATTTTCAAATGTTAAAGGACTCTATACAAGCTCAGAATAATAGGAAGTGAATTTTTCTATGTCAAATTGTTGATACGAATAGAGTATGTGCATATAAATACATATATGTGTGTTTGTTTGCTTATTATATTATTAGATTGCCCAAACTATACAATTTCTGATTTCCTATGATCCCTTCATTTTCATTCTGTATATGCTCCTTAAATTACTGAAATTCATGACAAAGAAAAATTACACTTACTCTTATTTTAGAAATTACTGAAGAAATTCTATAATCTTCTCTTCATTTGAAGGCAAAGAAATGATGTTTGTATCTTGACATATTTATCAGTTGTATGCTCCTTTCAAGCCAGTTCTCTGGGAGAGTTTAATTTATAGCTCCTATTACTTTGTTTTTCTTTTTAGATCTCAAAATGAATGTCATGCCCACAAAAAAGTGCCAAACAGAAAACTAAAGTCTTGTGTGTTTATTTCAAGTCCTTAAATCACCACAGTACTGGAGGCAAGTCATCTTCAGGAGCCTGGCTCTGTCAAAAACATGGTAAGAAAATGGTAATCAGAGAATCCAGCGCAGAACGGTTACTCTGCAATCAATCCACAGCACAGGAATCAGAAGGCTATGGCATCATGTCTTCAGTCCCAACATGTTGTTTGAAACAACCAAACCTATGTATCTCCCTATGCTTTTCTCCCCTGTACATTTGTTCCCTTTGGTCTGACCTACTGTCTTTACTCTTCATTTGAATTTTGTGTGTTGCTGGATGAATTCCTTTGCTCTAAAGTCCTATGGAAGGCACCACTTCATCTTTTCCTGTCTTTCTGCATTCTTCCAGAATTTGAAACTTCTAAGAAGACTTCTTCCACCATGTGCATTCATAATCTCAATAATGCCATGTATTATGCTAGTAGTCTTCACCCAAACCACACATCAGAATCAGCTGAGGAATATGTAGAGTAACTATGTCTAGTCCAATATGGTGGCTTGGAAAATCAATTTCAATATATCTTAAATGTGGTTAATATTAGTGTTTTAAATTAAAATAATTGCAATACTATGTACATATATATTTAAAACACATGCAAATACTCAAAAATATACTTTTTTTTTCCTTTGACGAGGAACTCACTCTTTAAGCAGATGTCAGTGAGCCTACGTTATGCCACACATAATGCAGGCATAAGATAATTCACCTGGGGAAAATGGTGTAAATGCCTTAGCTTTTCATCTTTGCCTCCTTTCCTTTTCTCCAGCAGCACATCATACACCAAGTCCTTTTTCCCCTACTCTATCCAAGCATACAATAGAACAAACATTTTAAATATTATTTTCTATAAAATGCTTTCCAATTCTGAAATTCTATGATTTATGTACATGCCTACATTAGATTTATCACTAAGAACTCACCCAACCAATCAAAGGACAAAGGACTGCTTAAAAACTGTGCAGAACCGTCTTTCCACTAAAACCAGACAATCAGGTACATTTCAGAACCTTATCAATTATAACTCTGCAGCCACTTTCCAAACTCATACATAAGTTTGTAACCCTTGAGGGTACATACTATATAAGGTTTGATTCCAGATAATAATCCCCAAAGCTAGCATGTATTTTAAGTAGGCATCTAACTTTGTTTCAAATATTGATTAAAGAAAACCAGAGACATAAGTGAAAATTTATTCACAATTGTGATTAGTTGATCATCTCCATTATTATTTGCTTAGTTTCTATTTCTTAATCTAGACCAGTGGGTCTCAAATATGGCTGCACATTGTAAGCACCTGGTGAGTTGTAAAAGTTACTCTACTACCTAAAATATTGCTTGAAATGAAGAATCTCAGATCCTGCCCTACAACTACTGGACCTCAATTTGTGTTTTAAAAAGATCCCAAGAAAAATTGCATTATCCATCAGAGATAGAGACCTGCTAGAGATATAGTGAAATTAGAGAGTTCAGAAGAAGCATACAATGTCTAGTTAAAACATAATTTTTGTGTGTCTTCCCTCAGATTTTCTGATTCAGTGGGCCTGGGTTGTGACCTATGAATTCAGATTTCTGATAAGTTCCCAGGTGCTGCTGAAGTAACTGATCAAACAACATTTGAAAAAAAAAATCTGTAGTCTAAATCACTTGTTCTAAAACACACACACACACACACAAATAAATAATAATAATAATAATAATAATGATACCCTGATCATCTCTCTGTTCAAATTCCTGAAAAGTTTCTATAATTGTTTGGTCTTAGGTAGAGTATGATCCTTGTCAATTTTAAAAATTTCCTCATATAAATCGTTAACATGTAGCAAAATTTAAAACCCACCAATCTAGAGAAAAGAACACTTAAAATATTTATGTAAAATTCACATAATACAAAATGAACCATTTTTAAAGTGGACAATTTGGTGACATTTAGTACATTCACACTGCTGTTCAACCATCACCTATATCTAGTTTCTTTTTTAAAATTTTATTTATTTTGATTTTTACAGATTGAATTTTGATTTATTGTATACAGATGGGGTACAACTTTTCATTTCTATGGTTGTACATGATGTAGATTCACACCATTTGTGTAATCATACATGTATATACGGTAATGATGACTGTCTCATTTCACCAACTTTCCTACCCCCACCTTTTCCACTCCTCATTTCCCTCTACACAATCTTTTTTTAAAACATTTCATTGCATCAAATTAAGACCTTTAAATGATTCAGCAATTTACCCCTATTTTCCAGTCCTCCTAACCACAGTAGAATATGCATTCTGTCCCTATGGATTTTATCTGTTCTGAATATTTTATATAAATGGAATCATATACTGTGTATGTTGCTACATCTGGCTTCCTTCATTTAGCATAATATTTGGATGTCAATTCACATTTCAACATGTCAGTACTTTAGTCCTTTTTGTTGTTGAATAACATTCTATTTTGTCATGTACCATAATTGGTTTCTCTATTCATCTGTTCATGGACATTTGAGCTGTCCTTCCAGATATCAAAACTTTTGGCTATTGTAAAGAATGCTATTATTAATAGAAATACATATTAATTTGTTTTAATATATGTTTTTAATTTTTTCATCTATGTGCCTAGGAGTGAGATTGTAAAGTCATATGGTGGTTTTATATTAAACTTTTTGAGAACTTCCTGTTTTCCACAGCAACTGAACCACCTTACATTTCTGTCAGCAATGGACAACAGTTCCACCTTTTGCTATTTTTCTTTATTTAAAAAAAATACTAGTACAGTCATTGTGGGGGTGTAACCACCTTATGGTGATTTTGATTTATAGTTCCCAAATAAATAAGATGGTGGCTTCTCTTTATGTGTTTGTTGGCCCTTTGTATGTTTATTTGGGTAAAGAAGTCCCTTGACTCTTCAAGTTCTTTGCCAATTTTATAACTTGGCTATTTATCATTTTGGTTTTTAGTTCTGTAAGTTCTTCATGTATTATGGATAGTAGAAACATAAAATGTGTGAGTTGCAAATGTTTTCTCTCATTCTATGTTCTTTCACTTTCTTGATAATATTCTTGAACACACAAAATTTTAAGATTTGATTTATTTAATTTTCTTTCATTTATGGTGTTTTGGATGACACAACTGAGAATCCATTGGAAAATCCAAAGTTGTAAAGATTTACTCCTTCGTTTTCTTCTATAAGATGTAGAATTTTGGCTCTTAAATGTAGGTTGTCATTCCACCTTTAGTTAACGTTTGTATATGGTATAGTCCAGGGACCTAATTTTATCATATTATGTAACAATATACAGTTATCACAGCACCATTTGTTAAAGGAATATTATTTTCCCATTGTGTAGTCTTGGAACCCTTGCCAAAAATCAGTTGGTCATAACAAATATATGAAAAATGTTCAATATCTTTAGTAATCAAAGAAAAGTAAATCAAAACTACACTGAGATTTCATCTCACATCTGTCAGATTGGAAACCATCAAATAGGCAAATATTAACAAGTACTGGCAAAGATGTGGGGGGAAAGGAACACTTATACACTACTAGTAGGATTGTAAATTAGTACAATCACTGTGGAAATCTATTTGGTATTTCTCAAAACACTAGGAATGGATTCAGTTCACCACTCCTATTTATGCAAAAGCATTTAAGTCAGCATACTAGAGTGATACATGCATTCTCATGCTTATACCAACAGAATTCACAATAGAATGGCTATAGAATCAGCAAAGATGTCCATCAAAAAATGAATGAATATTAATTCTGCCTATCCAAGAACACGGGAGATCTTTTCATCTTCCAAGATTTTCTTCAATTTCTTTCTTTAGTGTTCTGTAGTTTTCATTGTTAAGGTCTTTCACCTCTATTGTTAGATTGATTCCCAAATATTTTTTTAAGGCTATTGTGAATGGAGTGGTTTTCCTAATTTCTCTTTCAGAGTATTCATCAATTATGAATAGAAATGCATTCGATTTATATATATTGACTTTATATCCTGCTAGGTTGCTGAATTCATTTATTAGTTCTAGAAATTTTCTAGTGGAGATTTTGCATCTTCTAAATATGGAAATATCTCCCATGTTCTTGGATAGGCAGAATTAATATTGTCAAAATGGTCTTTCACCAAAGGTGCTATCCAGATTCAATGCAATTCCAATTAAAATCCCAATGACATTCCTCATAGAAATAGAGAAAGCAATCATAAACTTCATCTGGAAGGATAAGAGACCTCAAATAGCCAAAACAATCCTGAGCAGAAAAAGTGAAGCAGGAGGTATCACAATACCAGACCTTAAACTATACTACAGAGCAAAAGTAACAAAACAGCATGGAATTGACAGCAAAATAGACAGACCAATGGTACAGATTAGAAGACACAGAGACAAAACCACATAAATACAGTCACCTCATACTAGACAAAGGAGTCAAAAACATACAATGGAGAAAAGATAGCCTGTTCAACAAATGGTGCTGGGAAAACTGGAAATCCACATACAGTAAAAAGAAATTAAACCTCTATCTTTCACCCTGCACAAAACTCAAAATGGGTCAAGTTCTTAGAAATTAGACCAGAAACCCTGCACCAAATAGAATACAAAGTAGACCGAATCTTTATCACATTGGCTTAGGATCAGACTTCCTTAACAAGACTTCCAAAGCTCAAGAAATCAAAGCAAGAATCAATAAATGGGATGATTCAAACTAAAAAGCTTTTTCTCAGCAAATGAAACAATAATGTGAAGAGAGAGCCTACAGAGTGGGAGAAAATCTTTTCCACACTCACTTCAGATAGAGCATTACAAATACAAAGAACCCAATCAATAAATGGGTCAAGGAACTGGATAGACACTTTACAGAAGAAGATATACATGTGATTAATAAATATTTGAAAAAGTGTTCAACATCTCTAGTTTTTGATGCAAATTTAAACAACTCTAAGATTTCATCTTACTCCAATTAGAATGGTTATTATCAAGAATACAAACAATAATAGATGTTGGCGAGGATGTGGGGGAAAAGGCACACTTTTACATTGCTGGTGGAGTTGCAAATTGGTGCAGTCACTCTGGAAAGCAGTGTGGAGATTCCTCAGAAAACTTGGAATGGACCTACCTTTTGACCCTGTTATCCCAATTCTCAATTTATATCCAAAGGAATTAAAATTAGTATACTACAGTTACACAGTCACATCAATGTTTACAGCAGCTCAATTCACAATAGCTAGCTTGTGGAACCAATCTAGATGCCCTTCAACAGATGAATGGATAAAGAAACTGGTATATATACATAATGAAATATTATTCAGTCATAAAGAAGAATAATATTACGACATTTACAGATAAATGGATGGAATTGGAGAATATCTTGCTAAGTGAAATAAGCCAATCCCAAAAAGCCAAATGCCAAATGCTTTCTCTGATAAGTGAATGATGATATATAATAGGGGTGGGGGTATGGGGGGGAGAGAAGAATGGAAGAACTTTACATAGAGGGAAATGAAAGGGAGGAGGGGCAGGGTATGAAAAATGGTGGAATGAGACAGACATCATTACCCTATGTTCTTGTATGATTACACAAATGGTATGAATCTACATCATGCACAACCATAGAAATGAAAATATGTACCCCATTTGTGTGCAATGAATCAAAATGCAGTCTGTAAAAATAAAAATTAATTAAAAAATAAATAAAGATAATGTGATATATATACATATATATATATGCATACACAGTGGAGTTTCATTCAGTCATAAATAAAAATAAATTTATGTTAATTTGCAGGAAAATGGATGGAACTGGAGATCATTAGCTTCAGGGAAATAAGTCAGACACATAAAGTCAAAGGTCATGGAAGCTAGAGTAGAGAAAATAAAAAAAGTAATGTGGGTTGTCTTATGAAAATAAGAGGTGTAGGGTAGAGAAAAAGGAAGGGCATCAGGTAAAGGAAGGAGGGAAGAGAAAGTAATGGTACTAGGGAACAATGCTGATCAAATTATGTTATGTGCATGTATGTATCAATATGTGTAATTATAGTCCCTCAGTAAAAAATTTAAGAAGAATAAGATGTAAAAATAAATTGTACTTTCATTAACTGAAATAGTATACCAGATGACAATGAATTAATTATCACCATGTGCAAAAGTACAATATCAGTTGACCACAAATATAAGTTTATTTCTAGATCCTCTATTCTGTTGAGCTGTTCTATACACTAACTTAAAGTTATTACCACCATATTTTGATTACTGTAACTTTTGAAATCAGGAGTTATGAATTCTCCAACTTTGTTCTTTATCAATTTTGCTTTAGCTTTTGAGATACATGTTGTCCTATATCAATCCTAAGATAATATTTTCCAATTATGAAGAAAAGAGACTACAGGGATTGTGATAAGGACTTCATTGAAGCTGCAAATATCTTTGGGTAATTTTGAGACCTTAATATGACTCTTTTAATCCATGAGTATGGAACGTCTTTCCACTAATTTAGTACTTATTTGCTACTATTACTTGTGATGTCAATTCTGTAGCTTTCATTGTTCAAATCTTCCATATCTTTGGTTGAATTTACTATTTTACATTTTATTTTTTGAATGATATTATGAAAGCATTTGTTTCCTTAAATTCTGTTTCAGATTATCCATTGCTGGTGTAGAGAAACAACTGATTTTTGTTATTTTATCTTACTATCTTCAAATTTGCTAAATTCATTGATTAGATCTAGTAGCTTTTGTGTGTATATCTTTAGAGTTTTCTTTCTGTAAAATCATGGTATCTGGGAATAGAGATAGTTTTTTTTTTTTTTAATTGTTTCTTATCAATTTAAATGTTTTTTATTTCTTCATGTGGTCTCATTTCTTTGAATTTTCAGTACAATTTTGAATAGCACTTTCAAGATGGGCATTGTGGTCTTGTTCCTGACCTGAGTGGGAAAACTCCCAATTTCATCACTCAAAATCACATTAAAGGTGGGTTTTCACAATTCACCTTGAGGTGAGGAAGTTCCTTTGCTTTTTACATTTTAAATGGTTGAGTAACAATAAAAAAATATTTTATGACATATGAAGATTATATGAAATTAAAATTCCATTTATTATAATAACCTTTTTATTTCAAGGCAGTCATGAGTATGCATTGTCTGCGACTGATCAAAATTGAATAGTAATGATAGAAATCATATGGCCCATAGGCCAAAAATATTCCCTATTCGACTTTTCCTAAAATATGTTCATCAATTTCTGTTCTGCTCCATCTAGATGATAAACTCTATAAGGTTAGATACTTTTTCTTTTATGTCACCACTAAATCTCTGGCATTTCATACTTTCAACCGCTTCATAAATTACTTAACACTTAATATGAATTTGTTTAATTAAATGAATAAAGATTTCTGAAACCAACCAATTGAGGAAATCATAATCTTTTGTTTACCTACTAGTTGAAATGACTAAATAAACAACAAACAAGCAAAGACTTTTCTCTAATACTCCTCCTTGAATCACTGTAGGAGTTTAAGGTGTGGCGATGCCTGACATTGCATATATTTAATGAAGGCATATCTGTGCCTGTGTGTCTGTGTATAAAGAGATACACACACATGCACAGTTCTTGGTACATGAGTAGGGGACAGGTTTCTTCAGTTCCCTTTCCTTGGAATTAGAAGAACTCTGTATAAATTCTAACATATAGTCTACATCCTCTTAAATTGTTTCATCTTTTTTGATTCTGAGCTTATTCGTCTGTATCATGATCAAAATCATGTCTCTTTCACAGGACTTAGGTGACCACTACTTGAGAAGCATACATACAGCCTCTAGGAAAAACTTTACACAAAGAAATGTAGTAAGGCAACCATACATTCAGAATTTAAATATAACTTCATTGATTTTACTAAATTTATGAACAAGGGAATGACAGTCTTCCTAAGGCTTTCTGTTGTTTATGGATGTAACTTAGGATCCTGTCCAAAAATGTCATGTTGTTCAGGACAATGGGGATATGCAAGTATTGGGGGTAAGGGTCATCTGATTCTATAGAGAAGCATGCTCTGATACCCAAGGTAGAAAAAGTCTCTGAAAATCCAATTAAGAATGACCCTGTAAAAATGGATTAGAGAACTCCAAAGTCTTTTGTAATGGACGCGGCTAACATGATTCTCTGAATCACCCTATTCGTCTGATACAACATGGAGAAATTATCTTGCCCTTATTTCTCTACTTGCTTCATTCACTATGATAGCAAATTCCTTCATGTTGGGCATTAAAAAATGTTTGACTCCTTCTGCTTTGTAATAGTTGTGTGAGGTTTGACATATGTACTTTTATCTTTCTCTTCTCTTTCTTTTCCTGTCATTTCCTCAATTAGGTTTTTCATCCTGAGGAGGGAAGAGACAGAATAATTTATTTGTATTCTTCAGAACATTTTCTTCAGAGGTATGAAGTAGGAATCTGATACCCATCTGGGACTATTAACATAGTCAAAATAACAAACATGTCAGACCCTACAGTAGAAATTGTGGTGTGATAAATGGACATAGGAATAAAGAGAAAGATGGTGATGGGGGACAATAAGACAGAAAGATAGTAAGTGGGGTGGGAGGGTTGTGATGCACAGCAGATAGGGCTAAGATTCCTCTCCCTACCTACATGTAGAACATTTCTACATAGTCAAGGCTGGAAACCAGGTTCAGTCACCTCATTTAAGAGATGTCTGGAAATGGGATTTTTTTTTTTTAATTTCAACTTTCTATCTATAATGAGAGAGTTTTGAGTCCTGCATGAATGTGATGTCTGAATCCCTTCTGGCTCATTCAGTTTTCATCCCTGCTTTATCCACACTACATGGTCAATTAGCCAAGACAGTAGTTACCAAACTACACTGAATATCTATGCTAGACATTGTTAGAATATTTACCAGTCCAGAGCAAAAGTCAAAAAAGTAGAAAAAAATAAAAAACACATTCTGTACTTAAGTAAACTGCACTTAAGGAATGCCCTTTAAGCTGACGTTGTCCTCTCAGTATTAAAATAAAATTTTGCCCCTTTTGGAGAGGGAGAATAATAGGGTAGCAACAGTATGTTTGCATGTGACTTCTCTTCTTACCTTGCCTTCATACAGCATATTCTTTTCTGGACAGGAGGTGATAATTCTGTAAAACTGACTTAGACTTAGTAACTTTTGGCTAAGAAGGTCATGGTAGGGATGGAACTTGAGTGTATTTTCCTTAAACATGGACAGAATATACAATAGGTGAAGATGGGCTAAGTGGGATTTCCATATATAATAAGTGAGGTCAGAAAAGTTATGGAGTTATAAACTTGTAAGGGATTATACAAAAAGAAAGACATTCAGTTTTGTGATGAATAGAAAGTAAAGATTCAGAGTCATGTCTGAGTTCAATTATGAAACATAACTGTAGAGTTTTGCCCAAGAAATGACATGTTTGATACAGTTTTTAAAGGATCATTCATCTGGGAGGTGGATTGAGTGGTCAATTCAAATAGTGTCCTCAGACAGTGATTTGGAAGACTGCAACAGGAGGATTTCAAGTTTGAGGCCAACCAGAGCAATTAGCAAGACCCTGTCTCAAAAAAAAAAGTGACTGGGAATGTAGCTTAGTGGTAGAAAAACCAGAGTTATGGCCCACTTAGTTAGTGTACTAAAAGGGGCATTTGGGCTGTATATAGTGGAGATGAGAGAAAGAAGAGAAACGTGTGTCTTGAATTAAAGGGAAGAGTGGAACAGTGCTCTTGGCAGGACATGTCTAATGCAAAAATAATATACATTTTGTCTCCATTTGGACTGCACTACCAGGTAGAGGTTGAGCTCAATGAGAGTCAAGTTGAAAATGTTTCCCTAGTCCCATTTAAAAGGTTATACATAATGAGATTTCTTCCGTGGTGGGAAAGTGAAAAATTCTGGGTGACTTGCCAAATCTTTTGATCACAGAGTGGTTTTAATACACATTGCAGAGTATTTGTCTTTGCACAGTGTAAAATGCCAGAGCTCAGCTTCCTTTTTCAAGATCTGATAGTCTCCATAGCATCATTTATCTTCAATCCCCCAGCAATGCTGACTCTTTAGACTCAGTAGCACTGGATCTGTGTGTAAATGTTCATGGTCAGAATCCAGGGCTCAGTATAGCCAAGTCCACAGTTTTATCCACCCTTAGGTTTCCAGGTTTCTGACAAGCACTGAAGCAATCTCTTTATTAAAACACCATTGTTAAACACCATGTATATGCCCAAACCTTTTCTAAGAAATATGGCACATGATCAGTGCTTTCATAAAAGGTTGCAAAATCTACAATATTCCTAGAATTTTTCTGGAAGGGTACATAAAAAAGGATAATCATAGCTATCTCTGAGGAGGTAAAGAGAAGGAGGAGAATTAATTTTCACTGTTTACTTATTGATACCATAGGAACTGGTACAGTGTGCTTGGTTTACCTATTTCAATGCAAAATTTAAAAAAAACTTAAGTGATTGGAAGATGAGGGTTTTAGGTTAAAGAAAACTGAAGAGCAATTTCACAGGGTGAAAAATGTCATCTAGTGTGAAGCACACTCTAGGCACTGGCCAAGGCAGGGAGGAATGAGGACTGTAATGATTGAGAACAAAGCATCAAGGCCTCTTATACTACCTGTGGATTATGAGGGAGGTCCTGTTTACATGGCCCTCTGCACAATCTTCCTCAGTCATTTTGGGGAGACCACAGAAAGGACTCAAATATACTCACAAACGTCCTTCTGAAATTTGGTTCTTACACATATATTCTTCCTGGTAACAGTTGAGCCTAAGTAATACTGCCTCTGCCCATCTTGCCGCTGCCTGGGATGCATCTCTGCCTACAATTCTTCAATAAGCTAAAGCTAGACTAGCAGTTTACTTGCTACTCATACTGGCAGCATCACATCACACAAAGGGTAGCACAGACATTTAGAACCTTAGTTCTCTGGTAAATTTGTTACCCAAAGTGTCCTGATCTCACAAGGCCTTCAGTGAAAATAATTCTTTAACTGACTACATACTCTTGGTCACCTTTGACCTGTTTTCTGCATAAGGCTGGTCATGAAATGAATACCAGACTGTTCCCACAACTGTTCACTCATTTCCTGATTCTTCCCTCAGAATTCCACAGATAATTTACTGTCATGTATACAGGTTCCTGGGAAAGGATGACGGGATGAACAACTTTACCATGTATGCAGTACACATGTGTAATGCACAATATATATAATGTTAACAAAAGTTACTCAGATGTTTTCTCTCACAAATGAAATATTCAATATTTAGTAAACTTCCATGATTACATTTTATTTGGAAACTTTTCATACAGGAACAGTCTCTGGAGTAAGGGCATATCCCATGAAGTCTAGCATATGAACTTAATTGACTTCAATTTTTAAGGGCATAAAAATTAATGTAAGCTGGGCATGGTGGCAAATGCCTGTAATTCCAGCAACTCAAGGCAGGAGGATTGCGAGGTCAAAGCCAGCCTCAGCACAAAAAATGAGATACTAAGCAACTCAGTGAAACACTGTTTCTAAATAACATACAAAACAGGACTGTGAGTATGAATCAGTTGTCAAGTGCCCCTCAGTTCAATCCCCAGTATCCTCTCCACCAAAAAAGAAAAAAATAATGTAGTTGAGGATGTTGAACAACAGGTTTTAATACAAACTCTCCAATTAATAGTATATCCTTTGCTTTAACCTCATGATTAGCAAGAACATTGACAGTTAATCAGGGTTCCCTTTTCTCCACATCTTTGCCATTACTTGTTATCTTTCTTTTTTTTTTTTTTTTTTTTTTTTACTATTGTAGACATTCTAACAAGTATGAGGTGATATCTCCTTGTGGTTCAATTTGCATTTCCTTGATAGTATGTGATGTTCAGCACCTTTTCATGTATAAGTTGGCTTTTGTATGCTTTTGATAAATGTTTATCCTAATCTTTGGCATACTTTAAATTTAATTGTTTATTTTTTCACTATTAAGTTGCTTGAATTTCTTACACATTTTGGATATTAACCTCTTATCAGGTGTACAGTTCGTAAATATTTTCTTTCATTACATAGTTTGTCTCTTCAGTCCTGGTTGTTTTCTGTGCTCTACAGAAGAATGCTTGTTTGTTATCCTCCCATTTGTCTATTTTTGTTCTTGTTGACTGTCATTTTCTTGGTCATATTTCCCAGACCAACATAAAGGAGCTTCCCCATGTTTACTTTTAATAGTTTTACTCTTTTGGGGGCTTATGGTTAAGCTTTTATTCTATTTTGGATTGATTTTTGTATATGTATGAATGAGGGCCTAATTTCATTCATCTGCCTTTAGATGTCCACTTTACCCAAGACTATTAATTGAAAGGATTTGTACCCTGATGATGAAACCATAAATTATTATAACCATTATGGAAAAGAGTGTAGAGGTACCTCAAAGTATTTAAAATATTACTAATAATGCCACCATTGGCACTTAGCCAAATAAAATAAAATCAGAATGTTAAAGCAATGTGTACAACTCCTGTGTTTATTGCAGCATTATTCACAATAGGAAAGGTAAGCAATCAACCTATGTTTTCATCAGTGGATGAATGAATAAAGAAAATGTGATGTACATGCACATACACATAAACACACAGTGGAATACTCCTTTGTCTTTAAAAGGAAGAAAGCCCATGATTTACAAAAAAATAGAAAAAGTACAGGAGATTACCTTACATAAAGTAAGCTGACACAGAAAGACAAATACTAAATGATCTCATATATGGAATTTAGGAAAGTTTACAACATAGAAAAGTGTCAAATAGTTGCTATTCTATGGGCTGGACTGGGGATATTTGGGAAGGCATTGGTCAAAGAAGCAGAATTTCTATTACACAGGAGGATCAAGGACATGTTGTACAATCTGATGTCTGTAACAGGTATAGTATACTTGAAATAAATAGGAGAATAGTTTCAAATGTTCACACCACAATAAATGATGAGTATGTGATAATGCTTATTAGATTGATTTAGTCACTCCACATCATATACATATTTTAAAGCATTAGGGTATACACCATAAACATGTACAGTTTTATTTATCAGTTAAAAATAAGAGAAGAAGAAGGAGAAGGAGAAGGAAAACAACAACAAAATGAGATCTTTGAGTTTGACAGCTCAGAAGCCCTTGTTTTCTATCTTTGCAGAAACTCCTAGGTAGATCTAAGCCCTGAAAAGCTTTGTAAATTATGTAGTAAATGCTCTTTGCTGAAGTCTGTACAAGGACTGAGTCAGGGAGTGTTGGTATGAATGGGCAGAAGTTGCCATGAGAGATGCAAGCTGGAGATTTACGGAGAGAATAAAAATTTACATCCTTAGCGGGTACTTTGTTGATGGCTTGTAATAGTCTCCTAGGAGGTTTACCTTGCATGTCTGGTATCTACAGAACAAATAGCCTCAGCTTGCACTGACCTTGATATCATTATGAATTATTTTAACAGAGCAAAACTTGGGAAAACATCTCTAATGTATTAGATACCACCCTGCTAAATGCAGCAGCTGGAATAAAGGTCCTCTCTATCTGTCTGTTTACTGTGTGCTGGAGACATGCCAGGCTATCAAAGCCAACATGAATATGTAGATCATTTTGCCTTCAACCAAGTTTGTACCCAAGTTTGGAATTCTTTTCCATTAATACTTGCAATAACCTGTAAATTTTAGAAGGACGAAAAGCTGAAAGTTATTCAAATATTCGAGGTAATGTGATATATGGAATCATTAAAGGCAACTTCTTAAGGAATATATATGCTTCAAAAGATAATGACATCAAGTAATTCGACTGGACCTAGCATTGTATCTACCAGTTTTCATCCTGATCTAGTTATTTGAATATCAGGTGAAATGGAAAAAAAGAGAATGTGTCTGCTCTCCTAGTTTATGAAAGGAGGAAGTAGAACCTCATGCCCTATAACTTCCTTCAGCTTTGAAATTCCATGAGTCAATAAATGGAAACAGAAGACACCTTAAACAATAGAAGAACAAATTTAAAAAAAAAACATTTTTTTGTTAAACTTGTAAATCAGGAATGCATGAACAGCAGTATGTGCTAAGATATTCAGATTGGGTACCCAGAAAGAGACAGGACAATGACTAATTGTCAGGGCAAAACAAATTTACAACTTTATGAATAACTTCTTTAAATGCATTCAAAAAAGTGATGAACAAACAAATTTATTTCCTCTGTACATATAAAGGCTGTGAATAGACATTGCAATATAATGGTATCCCTGCTGGCTGATCTAAATTATAGCTGAGCTGTGACTGGCTCCCCTTCTATTCTATCAATTACAGGACAGATCCACAGATTGGTAGCTGAGGTAGGACTTGAGAGGCAAAAAGAATTACCTCCTTTCCCAAAATGATTCTCCCTGAACCCCATCCCATTTATGTGAGGGCACTGAAAATGTCCACCATGCATTTCTTGTGTCATTGCACTAATATCTCAGAAACATTTGCAGGAATGTGTTTCTATACCACTAGCCAGGGATGCAGAAGAACTGACATACAGGATGGGAACATAATGATTAGCAATAAAGGGAGAAAGAGTTTCCAATTTTTAGGTCCTTTTTGGCAGATGCCCGTGTAAACCAAACTACTAAACAAAAAGCTCATCAGAAGCACTGAGGATACCAAGCAAAGAGCGGGAGGTGGAAGGGTGGAAGGATTGGTCTACTGTGGAACAAAACTACCAAAATCAGGAAAGTAAGCATGAAATGCCAACTCACAAACTAAACCCCCTGCTTCTCTCAGGGAAGATGTCCATATATCTTCACTTCAAGCCTTAGGATTCCATCTACTCATACTTTTCTCCTTAAAATATATTATCTGGTTTCTACCTAGAGAACCTAGGAGAAGGATAAAGCTAGAGAAAGGTAAAAAAGCAACTGCAAGATGGGGTAATGAGCAAGATATTGAAGGAAAAAAGAAAAGCAAAATTTTTAAAACTTGAAATAAGAATATGGAAAGCCAGGCAGTGTTCTGTACTGCTTGTAGGGCTAAAGAGAGATGAGATGCCTTAATGATGAGACAGAGACTCTGTTTCTTTCTTTATTATCATTTTTTTCATTTATGATAATGTTCCGTGAACCACTGTTGTGAGCCCATGGGTTGCTACTCTCACTCCACTTCTGAGACTGTTACAAAGGAGTCAAAGCTTTCCCCTAAGAGTCCCTCGGGACTGGAATACAGTGATGCCATCTGAAATGAGGATATGACCCACCTTCCCATGCAGAAGGATCTGATGAGTGATCCCACACTAACAATTTCTGCTCACTCGTGAGAACACAGGTGTATTTCCAGACAGAATAAAAATTAACCAAAAAAAAAATTTTTAAAGGCACATCAATGACCAAATATTTACAGATTTTAGTCAAATAAGTAGAAAAAACCTATGGTATTATAAAAACAAAACTTTTGGTTTTTTTACTTAACTGACGAAAATTCATCTACAGTTTTGACTCTGGTAAACAGGCAGGAAATATTTATCAAGTGCTTATTGCATTTACATGAAAGTGCTTGGGAGTATAAGATATTATAAGCATCTTTTATGCCAAAGTTGTTTTTAAAAAGAACACAGCTTGCCTAAATAAGCAGTGCATGTGAAATTCACGTGAGAAATGAACAAACAAGTGTGAGTGTATTTTTAGGGAGGAATCAGTCATTTCCAGGTGAAGCAAATAGAAAATGCTTCCTGGAAATGCTCACATTGACCTTGGCCTTCAAAGATTAGCAGCTTTGGAATGAGGATACATCATACACTTGAATTGTAGTATAAGATGTATTCATTTTTTTGGGGCATTTATCATTATAAAAATCCACATGTATGTAAGTATTGAAAGTATATGTTTAATTCAACAAATATATTTCTATCACCTATCAGCTTCAAAAAGCTATATTTAAGTTGATGCAATATTGAACAATATATTATATTTTATAATTAAATAAACCTAATAAGTTAGTGGAGTGTCAAGGTTCAGAAATTCCAGAGTGAAGAGGAAGTAGTAAAAATTTAAACATCTGAAAGGTGATATGCTGAAGTGAAGGATTATGTATAGATGATTTTGTTTGCTCTGTGACTTGAGTATCATTACCTAACCTCTCTGTGACTTTAGTTAATAATCTAATGAGACATCCCTGTAAAGAAACAAAAAGAATTCATGATTGATAATACACAGATTTTGTGGTATGGAATCCTCCTATACACATATGTAGCAGATATAAAAAAAAAGTAATTAGATACTGATTAAGTATAGACTCATACTTGAACATTATTCTACTTTTATATTGCCTTATATAAACTGTGTGCTCTATTTGCACATGACTTCAATATGCCTTATGAACATACATATTGCACCAGTAAATAAAAGAAAGAGATCTCACTAGAAGGATGAAGGATGGATTAGAGGGAAAGCCAAGGTAAAAGGTGTCAAGGCTCAGCCAAATGACAAAGTAAAGAATAACAGATTCAACTTTCCTTGAAATAGAGATAGTTACACAATAAATATGATGACTCTCTCATCCTGGAGCCAGGCAGGACTTGGCAGGGCCACATTGTGATAAAATGTCTATGGATCTTGCTTAACAATGAGTATTCAGGGCTCTCTGAGAAGAGGATAAAGGAAAGTGCTGACTGGGATTTGAGAGAGGTGCAGGTGCAACCAGCCAAGAGAACTCTGTGTGCATCACTAAAGAAACCACCATCTGGGGGTGGGGATAGGTGGGTCCCAAGGCGGCCATAGTCCAAGATTCCTGCTCATAGAGAAAGCTGCCTCATCTCTCAACTCTTACCTTTGCTTCTGCTCTTTCCTGCATTCCATCTGAAGATAGAGGTACCAACTCTCTCAGCTGAAGGCTTAAAGGTAGACTGTAGGGAGCCCACTGGCTCCACTGTCTTCATTATCTCCACCTGTCAGTACCTTTTCTATATACTTAGTTTGTCCTGTATTATTTGGTGGAGTTTTAATTTTGTTTTTTTTTGTATTTTTATTTAAATCATTAACACACCAGAATATGATAATCATGGGAGATGTCAAGGACCCAGAGAAGGAACAGAATGCCTCACATTTAATTTTATACTCCCCCTGGATGTAAGGACAGGGGATGTTTTATAAACATTTTCTCAAAGAGTGAAAAATCAAAGTGATGGATTAATATTCATTAATTAATATTTTTATATTATTGATATTATTTGATATTAATATATTCATTAATTAATATTCAACATGAAGCAGTGTGATAAACTGCTATGTGTGACCAACTCCTATGAGGGTCTTATAAAAGGAGGGAGGGAGGTCTTGCTGTTCCATTCTGGCCAGAACCTGTGTTTCTGAACTCGCTGAGCATGGCATGCCTCTGTTCTTCTAGTCATATTATCATAAAGAAGTTAAGGCCCATATTGCCCCCATGAGTCCCCCCATGAGCCTAGTGGCTGAATGTTACATGCCCAACACATGTCCAGAAACAGAGGCCTGCTTTAGTGTCTTAGAGCTGATAATTTCTATGTGACTTATTCTCACATTGAATGTTCAGAAATGAATTTTATTATACAGATATTTTTCCTAGTTTAAAAGATTTCACAATTATATATGTATGCATATATATATACATATGTATGTATATATATACACACACATACACACAATATAAATAAACATGTGTATACACATATGCTGGTGTATATACACAGAAGACACACACACATAAATATGGCAACTGTATTGTATTTTTAATTGAGTTCTCTAATCAATATTCAAAAAAGAGAGGATTAAGAACACAGAAGATCTATAAGCAATCAACAGATATATGAAAAAATGTTCAACATCTCTAGTAATAAGAGAAATGCAAATCAAAACTACCCTAAGATTCCATCTCACCCCAATTAGAATGGCATTTATCAAGAACACAAGCAACAATAGGTGTTGGCAAGGATGTGGGGAAAAAGGTACACTCATACATTGCTGGTGGGGTTGCAAGTTAGTGCAGCCACTCTGGAGAGCAGTGTGGAGATTCCTCGGAAAGCTTGGAATGGAACCACCATTTGATCCAGCTATCCCACTCCTTGGCCTATACCCAAAGGACTTAAAATCAGCATACTACAGAGAAACAGCCACATCAATATTCATAGCTGCTCGATTCACAATAGCCAGATTGTGGAACCTAAATGTCCTTCAATTGATGAATGGATAAAGAAACTGTGGTATATATATACAATGGAATATTATTCAGCCATAAAGAATGATACAATTATGGCATTCGCAGGCAAATGGATGAAATTGGAGAATATCATGCTAAGTGAGATAAGGCAATCTCAAAAAACCAAAGGAAGAATGATCTCACTGATAAGCGGATAATGACACATAATGTTAGGGTTAGGGTTAGGGTTAGGGTTAGGGTTAGGGTTAGGGAGTGGGGCAAGAATGGAGGAAGGAAGGACTGTATAGAGGGAAAAGAGGAGTGGGAGTGGTGGGGGCTAAGGGAAAAAATAACAGAATGAATCAAACAACATTACCCTACGTAAATTCATGCTTACACAAATGGTATACCTTACTCCAGGTACAAACAGAGAAAAACATGTATCCCATTTGTTTACAATAAAAAAAATTACTGGGTAAAAAAAAAAAAAAGAACTATCTCCACCCTTTTTTTCTCTTCCTCTTCTTAAAAATGGCTTACTGAAAAGAACCACCCTTCCTCATATGACTTCAGTAAGACTTGTGACCAATGCACACACACCCACACACATATACACATATTCAAATATACACAATACGCACACAAATATATATATCCACATGTGTAGACCTATATGTTTACCCTCCCACACACATACATTAGATTATAGATACTATAAAGTTCATATAACACCAGAAAACCAAAAAAATATATATATATATAAATAACAAATTTCCTAAAAATAACCATCTAGTAGACAAACCTCTCAGACTTTTTTGCATTAAAAATGGAAGGATACGAGGAAGAAGGCAGGGAGGGAAAAAGAAAACAAATAAAGGAAAAGAGGATGAATGAGAGGGTGGTGGTTTTATTAATCTGGATTCCTATATACGCAAGCAAACTTTTAAGTAAAAAGTGTTCAAATTCATTTTACATAACCAGTCAAGAAAAAAGGTACGTTTGAAATTGCAAGGATAGTTGAATTAAAAAATAAACTTGAAAAAAATGAGATATTCTTTTTTCTAAGAGATTCTGTTAACATTAAAATGAAAGCAGAAATTTTTAAATTTCAAGTTTCAATATATGGAACCTTTGATTTGCTCTTTGTCTACAAAGAAAAGGACACTAGCGTCCTCACTTCTCTTCACTCCTCCCTTCCCAGTTCCAGACAGTGGCAGAGTAGCTTCATTTTGATTATTTGATCTTTACCTTGATATAGAAAAATTACTTTTAAAAAAACTCAAATTCATCTGCTTTTGATTTTGATTTGTCATTTAATTTGCTGGAAATTGTTTGTAGAACTTTCGATTGTTGTTGTCATTTTTTGTTATCAAGAACAGCTCACAAGTATGAAACTCTCCAGTTCTCTTTATGGTTGAAAAACTACCTGTTGCTTTCCTACTCAGACTGGGACTTGAAATTGTTATTTTTCCTTCAAAATTTGGCAAGATTGCTTTCCTGGCTTCCCACCTCAAAGGTTGAACTGTGGAGCTGTGTGAGTCTACCCAGCATGGACTTTCCTCACCTGTAATTTGCTTTTTCTTGCTGGATAGCTAAATCCTTTTTGCCTTTTACCTTGAGTTTCAAAAACTGTTAATCCAATATATTTCTCAGTATACAGTATTCTGTCTTCTGTATTATTCTAAATATTCTCTGTGAATTTTCTTTTAAAGATTCATTTGTTTATGATTACAGAAATGATTTTGCACTCTGGGTAGTTATCCCTTGCTATATTTGTTGAGTGCTGTGTTTCAAGGATTTTCATCTCTTCTATGCTGTATATGAGGTGCCTCCTATATATCTGCTTTAATCTTCCTGGATTTTGTTTTATTTTTGTTTTGTTTTTGGTTCATTCATTTGCCATCATTGAAGGTTTCTCAGAATTTCTTTTAATGTCTTCAATGTTAACATTTAATGTGTATACATTTATCAATTCTTTATTATTTCTTTATTTCCATTGTTTCTCCTCCTGTTCTTTTATAATCTCTTATTTGGGTAGTTCTGACTATACTTTCTATTTTCTCTTTTACAGGCTCTGTGTAGTTATGTTGAACTCCTTGAGCTTGTCAGTGTTTGACAATTTGCCTATCGCTTCCCAATTTGAACTAGAGTTTTGCATAAAATATTACTATAGTGTCATATGATGATATAATATTATTATACTGTGTGTGTGTTTGTGTGTGTGCATGTGTTTGTGCATGTGTGTACTGTGGAAAGACTTCTTTACTCTTTTCCATAATATCTTAGATCTGTGTGCTTTCTCCTCTGAGCTATAATTTAAGATTCAAGTTATTTGTTTTCTGACCTATCTTTTTTATACCTCAAAGTCATGTTTGGGAAAGGGAATGGATTCAAATAGAGTCATCTTCAATATGTTCTTTGGGACATTAAGAACAGCTTCCCATAAATTAGTAGTTAGGTAATTAAAAAAGCAAAAGAAAAGGATCCTCCCTACTAGTTAGTAGTGAGCTACTCAAAAATCTTTATGGAGTTTTATCCTAAGTTCATTCTAGATATGGCCCTATTCCAGGTGGGCACAATAACTTTATCAGCTTCCTCCTACTCAGTATCTCATTTTCCCTTGAGATACTACAATTTTTAACTGGCCTGAATTGCCCCAGAGGCAAATTCACTTCTCCTCGTTAGTGGGTGCTCACCATGTCTCTAGACTCACAGTTGCTTTCCACATAATGTATGGAGCCAGAATATCCTTTTCCATCAGAAATACAGCCCTATCATCCATGCCTCCTAATGTAACCAATAGTCGTGTCTAAAAGATGTCAACTACAATTTGGAAAACATTAGAATGTCATTAGTTTGCTCCATACTTGAAGATATACATGAAAGTTCTCAAAATTGCCACTACTATTCTGTTCCAAAATCTTTCATTTCCTTCCTAAGCTAGGCTTGAGCATTGTATGTCATTTGACTATGCCCCTTGTTTGGTGGTAGCTGTGAGAGATTTTTTTTTCTTTCTGATTTTGATAGTATTTTGGGTTAATGCTTTTAATCACAACCTTCAAGAGTGTCCAGATTGTCTCTGGATGTGTATCCTGCCCTTATGCTAAGTTCTTTCATGCTCCCATGCCATCCTCTGGTGATGCCTGTGCCTTGAAGGACCCATGGGGTCAATGCCTTTTGCTGCCACTGATACCTCACCTTTTCTGTGTAGCATTCCTTTCTCCTGCTTTCCTCAATATTTCCATGACTTCAAGCACCCAAAAGCACCACTGTGTTCCATTCTGTCCTACAGCCCTCTACCCGCTCATTGAACTTAGTCTCTAGGCTCTTTGAGTGGTATGGTTATGGTCAGGGTCTCACAAAATCATTTGCTTCAGTACTAGCTTCCCTTGCAGCCTGATTTCATGAGCACTCAGCCCTGGTTCATAGTTCTGGATTAGGGGAAACAAAGACTTTTCTCCATTTCTTTATTTTTCCAAGTCCTTTATAAACCTGATTAGGCCTCAGTTCACCGATTTCTTGGAAAAAGACCTACAGACCAGTTTAGACTCTTTTTTTTTGACAGTTTTTGCATCACCATGACCAAAATGCCTGACAAGACCAACTTAGAGGAAGAAAAGTTTATTTGGGGCTCATGGTTTTAGAGATCTTAGTTCATAGAAAGTTGATTCCATTGATCTGGGCCCAAGGTGAGGCAGTACATCATGGCAGAAGGGCCCTGTGTAGGAAAACTGATCAGTTAATGTTCCAGTCAGGAAGCAGAGGGGTTGGGGGAAGGGGTCACAGGGAAAATGTACCCTTCCAGAGCATGGACACAGAGACCCACCTCCTCCAATTATGCTCCATCTTCCTATAGTTATTATCCAGGCAGTCCATTCAAACTAGAACGAACTGACCATTTTAGTGGTCAGAATCCAATCCTTTCACTTCTCAACATTTCTGTATTAGCACAATTGATGTGGGGGGACACCTCATACCCATACCATAACAGACATCTCTGAAATCCTCCTATAGCTATGTATAAATGATTTATATGTTCATGTGTGCTTATGTGTGTATGTCAAATTTAATACATGTGATTGGTTTAAGTGATTTCATGAGCCCCTATTCACATAGGATGAATTTCTTGAAATGGTTAACAGGAATGCAAAATTCCAGGAGTATCTTTTATATGTCCTAAAGCATCATACTGACAGAAAAAGTGCCTATATCATCAGTCTTGCTGTAATGGTCTGTCTTTTTATTGTCTTAATATTTACCAATCTGCTAAGCTAAAAATCAGCATATTTTATTTATTATAGTTTTGCTGACTAATGAGGTTGAATATTGTTACAATTGTGTTTTGGACAATTGCATGTCTGCCTGTTTCCTTTGTTGGTTTATTTTATTAGTATGCTTTTCTTTTACTTATTGATTTTTGTAAAAAAATTACTTTTCTATATTTCAGTCTTTTACTTAGAAAATTCTTTGGAAAAGTGAGCACACAAGTATGGATAACTCATTATGCATATTATTCTTTATATTCGTCCTTTACATCTCTTTATACCACTGACTTTGGACTTTTTTTTTTTTTAATCTCTACTCTTAAACATGTGACTCTTTAAAACTTTGCCTTGCCTCTTGCCAAATACATTCCTGGACTTCTGCTCCCTCATTCCTAGGCTCTGGTCAGAAGTTTTTGTATGACTATCACTCTTCTAAATGATGGCTTTGTTTGTCCCTGAATCATTTTTCCTTTGGGAGATAACCCCTCTGTTCCACCTCTTTTTCCTCTGAGACATCTTTGGATATTAATCCCCATCTGCCTGGCCATTTCCTTTCCTAATTCTCTTGTTTTTGAGGCATAACCTGACACATAACATTTACATAAGCAAGTGAATTGGTTTAATGTGCTACCTTCCTTTGTCAATAAGGATTGCAGAAATTGCTTTCTAAGAAACTTCAGGAACTATAGAATTATGAGCCTATGTGAGATGATGCTCAAAGACTTATAATGCAGCATTTTTTTAAGAAGCAAATTAAAAGTTTTGTAAGATAAATTGGCCATTTCTCCTGGTGTGGTCACTTCTGACAATTTGTGCATACTAGAAAGCCAAGAGTCAACCTTTAAAAATATTAGTCATGGGAGACACACTGTCTTCTATTGTGTGTAATTACAATGAATTATTTCATATAATAACATTGGAAAATGATAAAAATGCTGTATAGCCCTGTCTTCAGTGCACTGCCCTATCCACATCTATATTGCCTTATAATAAAATGGCAAATGGCTTATTTGCTTTTTGGTTTGTGTAGGTGCTGGCTGAGTTGACACACTCTTGAATTTCATCTATTTTCAATCAAATGCTCTACATAAACTTGGCTTCTCTCAGCTGCCTGAGCCCATTACTAAGTTATATATTCCCTTTTCATTGCTCCATCACAGTGCTATAGATTTGAATGACACGCGTCATCTGTGGTTTTGCTTATGAAAGGTTCTATAGCAACTTAAGATATTGTTTTCAGATTAGACTGCATTGTGCAACTCATATCCTGGTTCTGCTTTGACTCCCAACAGGGCTCCTTAGGTAGATAATAATATATTTGAATAGGAAACATCCAATCCAAAATATTTGCACACACAGTAATTGAATGACTGCAAGTAGAAGATAATTTTCTTATTATTAATCCTGAACACTTTAGCTCTACAGAATACCTGTACATTTCCAATATGCATTCAGTTTCATTGAAATTTTTTTTCTCTCTGACATCTGGTTATTTAATCTTCTGCCAACATTGTGTCTGAAAAGCATATTTTTTCCAGCTATGCTCACTCAGCTTTTAGACTATTGATGTTTTCATAGAGAACAGTGCATGTGTGTCAAATTATAGCTATTGATCTATGTTTGTTTGTTAATGCATACAGTTGTTTAGATAGTGTTATGGCTTGACTGATTGTGGATGTATAAATAAAAGGAGAAAAAGAGAAAAAATATATTTCTTTTTTATATAAATTTCATTGTTGAGTGAAGACTATTTGAATTGAAAATGCACTGGAATCAATGTTTCTTTAGATATGAGTTATCTTTTTCCATTTTTCTGTATCAAATGCAAGTAATAGGATGTAGAAATATAATATAGAGAGAAGTCTGTTTTTCAACCAAATAAATCTTTTTAAACTATATTGCATCAATTTTTTGTCTTTAAAAAATGACTTTTCTATATACTCCAACATATTTCTCCCTTTTAAATAAATACTGTCAAATGAAGACTTAATTTTTTTTAGCTCACACCTATTAAAGATTCATTGTTAAAAGTTTGCAAATAAAACATCTTGTCTGACTAATTTTGTTTCTTGCTATTTTCTAATATTGATTCTATGCAATGTTTAGGGTGAAGATGTAATTTAAATAACTTTAATAGTATTAATACTGGTCTTTCCATTTGCTTTATTTTCATCTAAATTATCAAGAAATAAGACTACAAAAAGGAGCATATTTTGCATTTTTAGTGTGCGTCAATCTAAAGGCAGATGAAGGGAGAGGTAAAAATGTCGTTTAGGAAAATGTAAATATGAAGTTCCATGTTTAAGAAAATTCATAGCAGAAACATGCAATGCAGAGCCAATTGCAATTAAAAACTTTATATCTATTTTCTTTGTGTGCTTTACAGAGCTTCCACACGTTACCCCAAACAGTCTGCCACTAATAGCACGTGGGTACTTATACTGAGAAATGCACCTAGGAAGGAGACTTAAAAAAGGGAAACAAAGTAACTTGCCCAAAACTATATAGCCTTCCATTGTCCCACCAAAATTAGGCCTAAGGAATCCCAACCCTATATTGCTTTGGCACGCTCATTTCTCAAGCAGCCACTATGTTCTAGCACTGTGTAGGAATGCCATGAGTCACAAGGTCTGAGATTGAATTAAACCCTACCACTTTAAAAAAAAGTTTGCCTTTATGCAAGTCATTTATTCTGAGTTTCTTCATGTGTGAATGAATTCTCATTTCTTAAGGTTGTTTTAATGCCTAAATAAGAAGTTATTAGAAGCTAAAATAGTTTGCTAAGAACTAAGAATATATCAATGAATATACTATGACTCTCACTTTCCAGAAGACCAAGAAATGACATTTTTTTAGAAGATAGGAAAAATTAGCCAACATCAGATGAATGTGTTGATTCGTAAAAGAGCAGCACCAGAATCAGAGAGCCCAAAAGTGTAGCTGCCATGTCGGGCCACGTGGAGCTGAGGGTGAGAGAAGGTTTCCAGGGAAGCGATGTTTGGTTTGGTCTTCACAGATGGTAATCCTGGGCAGAAGAACCAACATGAGCAAGACAAGGAGGCAGAGAAAGCATGATGATTTTCTGGAACTGCAGAAGATTCCCTTCAAAGTCTCATCTCTGAGTGGGGAGATGGAATCAGTGAGATCAGCCATGAACTCCTTTAATTGTAAAACTGATTTAAAAAATCGCGTTGATGAGTTTGAATTTTACTTTTATAGTTTGGATCTAGAATGTCCTCCAAAGACCAATGTGTTAAAGGCTTGGTCCCCAGCTTGGCATTACTGGGAGATGGGTGAAGCTTAAAGAGGTGAGGAGGTCTCATTGGAGATCTTCAAGTCACTGGGACACATGCTTGAAGGGGATTGTGGAACCATGATTACTTCCTTTCTCTCCTTTTGCTTCCTGGCCACAAGATAAGTAATTTTGCTCTACCACTTATTTATTGCAGCCATGATGTGCCCAAAGCAATGGGATCAAACGATCGTGAACTGAAACACATAAAACTATTAGCCAAAATAAACCTTTCACTATATAAGTTAACTACTTTAGGGGGTTTTGTTGGTTGGTTGGTTAGAAAGTTGACTAGCTCGATCCCAGAACAAAAGTGTACCAGTAAAATTTTCTTTGAAAGATCACTTTGACAGCACTGTAAATTATTTAGAACATTAAAACTATGATCAGAATTTAAGCATGTATTGTACATTTCCCTTTATAACATTTATTTTTTTTCCCTGAAACTAGTAATGCCTATTCACTAGTCTTTATATCTCCCTGCAGTTCCTTTTTCTTCTGTACTATGGGGGGATGCATTTGACTCATGGGAAAGAAGATCTTCAACATCTAAATCTTCATTTAACCCTCAATTTTTATTTATTCCTTGTCTGGGAGTAAATGCCAACTAGAAATAGTTCTCCTTTGGTCTGTTGAAAGCAAATATGCTTATCTTCCAGCTTATGGTAGTGTTGATGTGAAATCTCAGGCCTTCTGTTCAGCGACTCTTTGAATGGGACAAATCTGTACCTTACAGGTTTTCCCCACTGCTTAGGAAATTCTTTAAAATGAGTCCTACCTTGGATTAGAAGGGTCCTCTCAATCTCTAAACCAATATCTCTAAGTTCTGAGATATTTTATTTTATTATTAATTTCATAATTTTTCCTTTCCTTCAATTCTTCCTATTTTCTTTTCTCACTTCTGTGTTCCCCTTTAAATAGTAATTTTTGTGGTTTGGCTCCTTAATTATCTTAACTATTCTTTCTATTTTCTGTTTTTAACATTTTGTTCTAGCTTCTAAGAGATTTTCTCAATTATAATTCCAACTCTTCTATTTTTTATTCAGCAATAACTTATGCATTTTCAAAAATATTTGCTCATTTTGCAAACACATCTCTTCAACAGCATTGTGTTCTGTTTTCTTGGGTGTGGTATTCTCTCTCTTCCACCAAACTTAAGATCCAAAAGGCAGGGTCTCTTCACCAACATACCCCAAATATCTGGCACCGTGGCTGGCAGAGGTAACATAAAGCTATGTTACCACGTAATCTTTCTTTGAATGAATGACTAAATAAAGCTTTCCCAACCAATCAGTTATAGTTTTATTGAAATTTTTTTCTGATTTATGCTTTATCTCGATTTCATATGGTCTGTCATATTGTTTGTCTTATTTTTGTTGTTTCTTGTCATTCATGTACATGTTTTTGCTTATATTGCAAAGCCTATAAATGATGAACCTTTGATAGTATCAATATGTAATGATGAGGCCCAAATCAGCTGACAAAAGCTATATATGGCAGAGGCAGGTTTTATTGACTGGTGGGCTTGACCTCAGTATAAAATGGTAGGGAGCTACTTGTTTCATTCTCTGTCTTCATCAATACAAAAAAATCTGTTTTCTTGATCTGGGGAGTTTCTTTATAGAATAATACTCCAGTGTTCTTCAGGGCTACGATCCTAGCTTTCAGGATTTCTTAGAATCTGTTTAGGGGAACAAACTAGAAGTGAGAAATCCCCTCTGTAAGTGCTTTTTTTTGTTTTTTCCTTTAAAAATAAAATTTACAAAATTAGATCTTTCATTATTTTTTAGCATGGCATTTATTCCATTCCTCAGCTATGTCTGCCAGGTCTGAGTCAAATTCATTGCTGTGCATGCTCTCTCAAGGGTAAAACTTCTCTATCCTCGGTGAAGGAGAAGTCTCTTGACAGAATGGATTTTGAAATGCAACATTGTTCTTTTACTGTTCATTTTATGAATTCCAGAAAATCCATTTAATTTTCAAATCCATTTTGAAACACTCAACTTCAAATGTGTCTGGTACCTCAATTTCTGATAGAGTTTTGCAAAGTGAATCATATGTCTTTTGTCTCTCCCCATATAGAAGCAATTATGTTTTATGATTCTCCAGTCTGCTAAATCAGTTATTACCATCTACCTGTTTCTTCAAAAATTTTGTTTACAACTCTCGTCTAAGGTTTCTCTTGTCTAATTTTCTATATTTTTTATTTTTGCAGTCTTTGTTATAAACTTGTCATTTTACTAGACTTTCTAGAAAGAAATATATAAACGTAAAATATTTTATTTATTCAAATATATGTGGAAATTCTTACAAACAAAAGACAGAGAATTCAAAACTCCACAATTTCTTAGAATACAGATACTACAAATGTCAAGCACATCTGTAAATTATTTTTTGTGGAAGAGTCATTCAATATTGTAAATGTATGTCAAGTTTTTTCTTCAGTACTACAAATGGTACTGTAGTGATTAGAAAAGTAATAGCCACACCTAAAGGAATGGTTTACACTTTGTAACTTTTGCATGTGCTGTGTTAGCTTGATACTTTGGGCTATTTCATTTCTTGATTTAACCTGACAGATTCTCGTACATACCTTATATATATAATGAAATCATCTTTCCATTACAAAAATGTGCCACTTATAGACATGGCTTGGGTGGCATAGGGTGAATCATTCAAATGGTTCTCTCTACTCCAAGTCAAGTCTAGAAATGGCAAATTTATCCAAATTTTCATAGACTGAGAAGGAGTGGCAAGCATTAGAAAAGAATAGTTTGAGTGAAGATTCAAGACTGGTTGGTAAATGTTGAAAAAAAAAACATGTCACAGTTGAACAATTTGAATGGTTCTAAACATATCCAAAAGATTTAAGAATATAGGAGAAATGAAGGTACTTGTGCAAGATCTTAGCGGCAAAGTCATAAGTACATACTTAGTCTGAATTTCTTTTCAATTCTATATGTTATGAATGATTCCAAGTTTCCCATGGGGTTTGGGTCTGCATTTTTAGTATCAGGGTAAACACAAAAATCACAAAAACTTAATAAGAACTTTATAAACTGAGCCATGGTCAGTGTTGGTAGCTATCACCTGGACTTACTTTAACAGCCAGGATCATCTTTTCACCCTGACGATAAGCTAGTTTCAGTTTGGAGTTTTCCATTCACAAAGCTGAGGCATCTCACACCTACCAGATCCTGTGTGCAATGTGAGCACAAGTTGCATGTGTAATATTGTATGCTAGTTACAAAACTTGTGCAGGCCCCACTCCTCAAACTATAATGCTAAACAACTCTTCAGCACACAATGCATCTCAGAGATGCTTCTTTCCTTACTCTTGGCTGTGCCTTGTTCAATTTTGCTCACAAGAGAGAAAAGCACCTTTATTAGTCAGAATTCTCCAGAAGAACAAAACCAATATAATATGTATAATTATGAGATGGCATTTATTAGACTGGCTTACACCATCTTCTAGAGGCTGAATAATACCACAATGGCCATCGGTAACCTGGAGAACCACAAAGACTAGGATCTGCTCAATCTAAGAAGCAAGAAGCCTCAGAACACAAGAGATCAATGATGCACCCCAGTCTGAGACTAAAGGCTTAGAAGCCCCCTGAAAAGTCATTGGTACATCTCTGCATAAAGGCAAAAGAAACTGAAGTCTGATATCCATGGATGATGGCAGCAGAAAAATAGAACTGCTCAACTGAGGTTGGGGTATCCACACACACTCCCACTTTCTTCTAGTTCTCTGTTTTATTCAGGGTCTGAAATATTGAATGTTGCCGCTTTTATTTGGAGAAGGTCTTTCTCACTCAGTTTATGGTTCCACATGCCAATCTTCTATGGAAATACCCTCACAGTCACACCCAGAAGTGTGCTTTATAATTTTCTAGGCATCCCGGTAAGCCAATTCAGTCATGACAGCCAAGATTAACCACTGAAACACCCCAGATCATTCTGAAATATATGTGTGTATATATACATATATACACACATATATATATATACAGATATATATATGTGTGTGTGTTTTATATTATATACATAATGAATCTATCTATCTATATGCACATATATATGTTTCACATAATGGTTATAATCCACATTAAGATGAAGATTACAGAAAGGAATACCCCCAAATAATTAGTATCGGCGTGATATTAGTGTCTGTACTCCATATCTAATTGAGCACATATTGCCAACCACCTTTCTTCAGTTTTCCTGAAATGAGTAATTACCTTCCCACCTTCTGTGTCAGTCCCCTGTATACAAGGACTACAGTTTATGCTTTATTCCTCAAACCACATAAACACGGATTGCCTAACCTAGGATTTGGGGCATGCAGGGTCTAATAATTGTTGATTGATTGATGAATCAATAGAAAGCAAAATGAGTATTACTGGCCAAGTAATTATGCTGATGGATGAAGAAAAAAAAATAAAACTCATTAATAGCATTATTATAACCTCCTTTTTTCAATAATTCCTTTCCCCAGTTTTGTGTACCCACGTCTCTGGAATATCCTGTTTGATTATCCAGTAGTATTTCTGGTATGCTTTTCTCCCCTCATGTAAACTCTTGGCTGACTTCCTTCCACTGGTACCTCTTGTGCCTTCCTGGGGTTTGAATTCTTAAAAGAGAGCATGTAAACATTCTCCTGCAGCCTGCTGCCTGCTAGAGCCAAAGGCGTTGTCAGCGACGAGCCAGCAGCAGCAGCGCAGTGCTGGGCTGTGTTTTTGCAAGTACAAGACAGAAAATCCATGTAATTACTTCTGAAGCCCGAGAAGCTGTGCCGCCTGACAGAACAGCATGTGTAGGAAGCACTTTGTCAGGCCTCCGCTGACTAATTCCCCACTCCACCTGGGGTTGTGTGTGTGAGTATGTGTGTAGCGTGGGTGGGTGTGAGCCTGCCTGTGTCTCTAAGTCCCGCCAGTAGGCCCACTGATATTTAACTCCAAAACTCTAACCCCATCCTGATTTACTGGCAATCCCAGCTCTGCTTCACCCCAATTCAGAAGAAATCTGGGCTTTAGAAGGCCCTTGAGATGGCCTTACAATGTGGCAGGATGCAGTCTTTCCTTCCTCTCACACGGAAGCAGCAGTACTGCTGCTCAGAAATAGCAAACTCCAGTCAGTCTCGGCAGCAAATCAGCCATAAAGAAGTTCAAGGTCCAGGCATTGCCTGAGGTGGAGAAAACAGACCCTCCCAAAATAAGGGTCCCACATCATCTTCATGAACCTCAGGACCTTGGATACCTCAATATGTGCTTTCTGACATTGCAGACTCTTCATTTATGAGTATAGTATGTTAGCATGAATATTCAAAAATCCCTCCTAAGGGAGACCCAGACCAAAAAGCAGGTTCCACAGAGTGAGAGAAAGTAGAGGCATATAATGCTTCATCATCTTGATAATATGATTCTAAACCTTGAACTTTTTCTAATAAATGAGCTTCTTTGCTTCCTGAAGACTGAGGATGACATATAATGTAGGGGAAAATGAATGACAGAAATGAGCTCGCGCTCTCTCTCTCTCTCTCTCTCTCTCTCTCCCTCTGTCCATATATGTGTGTATATATATATATACCAGTGACTACACTAGTGGCTTTCCCTACAATATTGTAAAATCCCTTAAGGAGGACATAATCCTCCCCTGCCCACTGCAACACACACACAAACACACATACACACACACACACACCTGTGTATCCCCAGTCCATATAACAATGTCAGTCATAGAATAAGGATAAATATTCTATTCAATAAATAAATATTCGTTGAGTGAATGAGTGAGTGAGTTATCAAATGCAAACAAACTTTCTGAGACATCCTTTGTATGTAAAAAAATGTAATGATATTCAATGTACAAGGTGGTTGTTGTGTAGTTGAATGGGGTAAAACAGTCATGGAGCTCTATGAACAGCTACTATCTTCTTTCCCTATTTTCTAAACAAAAAACCCATAGGGATATGTTTCCCCAATTAACAGTACTCTGCATATGATTCACTAAGACATGCCCGGAGATTGAGCAGCGAAAGGACTGTCACGTGGAGAAAGAAAAAAAAAAAAAAAAAAAAAGAACATAAGCTTAAGCTCACACTATTATGTAGAAACTTGCTTCTCCCTGTAAACTGACAGATCAGTTCCCAAATCTATAAGAATCGCAGTGGGAATCTAGGAACCAGGCACACCGAACAGTGGGAAGCCAGCATAAGACTGGCTGCCACGCCAGCTCTTCTGGAACCCTTGGTTGCACATCCAAGCAGACAGGCTGTGCTTTCAATCCATTTCCTTACCAGTTGGATTGAATAGAATAACCTGATAGAATGATTTATAACAAAGTGTTGGGGGGATCAAGTTTTAACAGTGTACTTTGACATTTGCACTTTTATGATGGTGGGCCTAAATTCTAAGCACAAGTCATATTAATGACATGTAAGATATCATGAAGGAGGACTCTTTGACTGCCCGTGAGGTTCTAAGAATGATCTGCCATACATTGTACATCGGCCACCCTGAACCCTAATTGCTCTGCTGTAGGTCATCAATGGAGCTGCAGGTTGTATTGTTACTCACGAGGATGGCCCCTGCTCAGACATCAGGTTTGTTGGGAACATTCTTTGGCTTCAAACCATTGCTTTGTTACCCTTCATTTTTTGAGGGGAAACTTTGTGTTTGGAAATTACAAAGTTATGTGCTCACAAAATCACTGGAGTTAGAAGAAGGCAGCTATAATCAGCCTTGCCAGGCCCTAACAATTCCCCCATGGTATGCATGCTAATGTTTTGTCAGCTGAGTTTTATATGACTTAAGCAAAAAGACAGAGCCACATGAACAGCATGGCTGGAATTATGAGAGCTAATAATGATAATGTTGAATAATTCATAAATGATAAATCTGTGGTATTTCCTTCACAGGGATTTCTCTAAAGGACTTGAGCTAAGAGACTCAAACAATGAAGCACTTCCTAAATATGCAAGGGTTAATGGAGAAACAGGATGAGAATACGGGGAGATCTTCCCTCTGCAGTCCCAAGTATTAAGGCTGGGGCAAAGGGGTTTGCTTGTCTTTCTTGACAGTGATCCTTGGCCTATAGTTGAGTAAGTAAACCAATTTCTGATTCATTTGTGTTATATTCATGTTACCAATTTACTCCTTTTGAAAATCTAATCTAGATAAGAACTTCTGATCCTTCACAATAAACACTTTGGCATAAGTTCCCAAATTTCTAATAAAAACAAAAGTCGGTTAATAGGAGGACTGCTTTGGTATATGATATATCTGCCCCAAAATCATATGTTGTGACTAATTCACTAATGTGATGGTTAAGGTTGGGCCTAAAGACACATTTAATATCATAGCCATTTGGTAAATACAAATCAAAACTACATTGTGATTCCACCTCATCCCAGTCAGAATGGCTATGGTAAAAACAACAATGACAACAACAACAAAATGCTAGCAAGGACACAGAGAAAAAGGAAAACTATAAACTAGTGCTATCACTGTGGAAAATAATACATAGGCCCCTCAAAATCTATAAAAGTCGATTTATCATGTGATCTATCTCTAACATCCTTGGGTATTTATCAGAAAGAAGCAAAGTGAGCATACTATAGAGATACCTGAGGCCCATGCACCTTGCAGAGTATTTCACATTAGCCAAGTTATATAATCAGCCAGGATGTCCATCACCTGAAGAATAAATAAAGATAAATAAAGAAAATGTGAAATATATACATATATGTGTATATATATATGTGTATATATATATATATATATATACAATAGAGTATTATTAAGCCATAAACAAGAAGAAAATCATGTCATTTGTTGAAAAACGAATGTAAGTGGAATAAATTAGACTCAGAAAGACAAGTATTATATGCTTTCTGTCATATGCAGAATCTAAAAAAAAAGATGGCATGAAAATAGAAAGGGGTCTATTGGGGAGGGGGAAGGAGGGGGAAACAGGGAGGGTGGGCAAAAATAGTATCTTATACACATGTATGAAATTGTCACAATGAACCTCATTATTGTATACTATTAATGTGCACTAATAATTATAATTTTTAAGAGGAGTTGGACCTAGAACTTGGTATGGTGACATTTGCCTATAGTCTCAACACTTGGGAGTCTAAAGTGTGAGGATTCTTTGAGTCCATCAATTTAAGACCACTATGAGCAACACAGCAAAACCTCATTTCAAACAAAGCAAAAACAAAAAGAGGTTGGGTCTTTAGAAGGAAATTGAACCATAGGGAGAAGTCTCCATGAGTGGAATTACCATCCTTACAAAAGTATGAGAGTGCCATTTACCTATTTTGCTGCAAAAGGAAACACCCAGTGGTACCATCTTGGCAGCAGAATGCAGCTCTCACCAGACACTGAGTCTGCAGATACATTGATCTTAGACTTCTCATCTTCCAAATTGTGAGAAATAAAATTTTGTCATTTATAAATTTCCTAGTCTCAAGTATTTTCTTTTAGCAACACAGATGAACTAAGAGAAGGACCAAAATTGTGTGTCCTGAAATTTTGCTTTTTGCCACATTATCCTCTAAAGTATTAATTTCTATTATATTTGGTTCAGTTAGATGAATTTACCAATATATTGACCCCTTCTTAATCCTTTTTTAATAAATAATAATCTAGACTTATTCCAGGATATCATTTTTACCTCTCTTTTCTGAATCTCTTTAAATTTATAATTTTTGAGTGGAGTATGATATAAAAGTTAAATCTACAACTGAAAATATTCATTCTTTCTGTGCAAAGAATAAGTAGTCGCTGGAGAATTCATGTGGAGAGAGTGAAGCATGAGAAAGCATAAGACTATATAGCAAGTGTTCATGAAATATCTGAACATAAAATGAAAAAATAAGTATTCACATCAACAAATATTATATTCCCATATATTAAAAGTAAAATACTGCATTTTGGTCTACTGAAACACTTTATAAGGATTCAAAACAGCATATCAACCTTCCTTATCCTCGAGGAACGTAAAACCTAGTTGATGAGGTAGCGCTAAGACACTGAGAAATAAAAAGAACTGAAGGAATCATGTAATCATAAAAGTGACAATATGGAAGAGGGAGAAATAGATAATTATGGAATAAGCAGTATTGATAATTGTAGTATGTTTAAAAGCCTGGAGAAGATCAAAAGGATCTCAAACCAGATGGCATTTCTGTTTACAAATATTAAATGCTTGATTTCAGGAAATAGTATTGAAAATATGTAGCAGCAATAAGGCAAAATTGTGTGAAGGTAGAACAGCATGTGCTATAAAGAATTCCCTTTATATAACTAGCCACTCTTTCTGTCATTTGAGGACTACATGACCTTGGTCATATGACACTCTTCTGATCTTGCAGATTCTTTTGAAAAGACAAAATAATAGTAATTATTCTAAATGCTGTCAAAAGATACTGGGATGATTAGATGAGATAGTGTATGTGAAAACACTTTTGAATAATTAACCACAATGCAGCACTACCATTTTTTTTAAATAACTTTTTTTTTTTTTTAATTTTGGTACTAAGGAGTGAATCCAGGGGCATATAACAACTGAAAAGCATTTTCAGATCTTTTAATGTTTTATTTTGAGATATGATCTACCTAAGTCTCTGAGAGCCTCTCTAGGTTGCTGAAGCTGGCTTTGAACTTGTGATCCTCCTTCTCTGCCTTCTGGGCCTCTGGGAATACAGGTGTTTGCCACCATACCTGGGTTTCATAGCGCTCCTGAAATATAATTGATATAAGATGTATGTATGTATGTACTTAAAGAGTATAATGTGAATAGTTTGATAAACACACCCCTGAAACCATCAACCCCATCATGGTAGTAAACACATTCATCATATCTGAAGTTAACTCCATAATTTCTCCTTCCATTGCCTCCATGCCCCTCCTCAGGCAACCACTGATCTGTATTCTCTCATCAGAAGTCATTTTAAATTTTCTACAATGTTGTATAAATGGAATCACACAGCATGTACTCTTGTTTTTATTTCGCTTTTTGCATTCAGCATGATCATTTTGAGATTCTTTTCATTGTTGTGTGCTCATTGATTATTAGTCGATTCATTTTTATTGCCAAGTTGCAGTCTGTGTACTTGGAAAATTATCCATTCACTCACCAAGGATCATTAGGGTTGTTTCTGGTTTTTAGTTATTATAAATGAAACTCTTATGAACATTTGCATGCAAATGTTTGTAAACAAGTAAATGCATTCATGTTTTTTTCTCTTAGATAAATGTCTAAGAGTAGAATGGACTAGAGCACAAAATAGATATATGTTGAAGCTTTTAGGAAACTGTCAAACTTTTCTGAAAAGGGTGTATTATTGTATATTCTTCATTGTATATTCTTACCACAGATATTTGAGTGGTTCACTTTCTTCAAGTCTTTGCCAAAACTAAGTGTTGTTAGTCTTTTTAATTCTAGTCATTCTCAGGTGCTACTCTACTGCAGTTTCAACAAGCATTTCTTCAGTGATTAAAGATATTGAACACGTGTTCATTTGCCATTATTTTCTTCTAAAGTATCTGCTCAAGCTTTTAGCCTTCTTAAAATTCAATTGCTTTCTTTTTAATATTAAATTATGATTTTCAGAACAAAAGTGGTTTCTCAGAAATAGGATCTGTGCATACTTAACTCTTTGTACCTTTCCTTTTCATTCTCTTAATGGTGTCTCTTTAAAAGAGTAGGTGCTAATTTTGGTGTTCTAACATGTTACTTTGTTCTTTTATTCTTCACCCTTTATCATCCTAAAATATTTCTGCCTATCCCTGCCATGAAGATTTTTTTCTAGAAGTTTAATGGTTCTAGGTTTTACTTTTGAATCAATGAGTGCTTTAAATTAATCTTTATATATGGAGTGAGTGAAATGTGAATTGAAGTTCATTGTTTTGTACATGGACATCTACATGTGCTAACAGCATTTGTTGAAAAGACTGCATTTTCCTCAGGACAGTCCTTGCACCTTTGCAAAGACTAGTTGTGCATATGCACAGGTGGGCATATTTACGAACTCTTTCTGTTTATTTTTAAATCAACAACACACTGCTCTTATTGCTATAATTTTATAATTCTTAAAACCATGTAAAATCAGTTCACTGACTCTCTTTTCCCTTTCCAGAGGTGTTTTTACTATTAAATTAGAGTTTTTATTCATTTTACCATCATTGTCATTAGAAGGGAATCAAAACCTTAACAGGACTGAATTTTCTGGTCTATGAACAACTACCTGTCTTCATTTAACTAGTTCCTAAATTTCTCTAACCATTTTTTTAAGTACTAACAGTATAGTTCCTTCATATCTTTTGTTGAACTAATTTCTGAAGTTTTATATATTTGATGACTTTGTAAATGATAGTATCTTATTTAGATTTATGATTAGCTGTTGCTAGTACATGGAATTGTGATAGGTTTTGTATAATAATTCCACACCCCTCATCCTTGCTAAACTTGCTTATTAATACTAATAGTGTTTTTGTAGATTTCATCACATTTTCTCTGTAGATGATTGGGTCAACATATTCCTTTTCAATACAGATCCTTTTAATTTATTTTTCCTGACTGATTGAACAATTCAGAACATCTAGTGTAGTGGTATAGTGGCATAGATAGGTGTTTACATGTAATATTACATTCCATCTGCTTTAAGAAATTCCTTGACAAGTCTTTTTGTTTTTGTTCTAATTAGTTATGCATGACAGTAGAATGCATTTTGACACAACATACGTAGCTGGAGTATAAATCTCTCATTCTGAAGTGTAGAGATGACATACTTCTTTCTCGTATTGGGGTTAAGTATTCAACTTTTACCTTTACGTACTTTGAAACATCCTTGATCAGGTTTAAGAAATTATCTTCTATTCTTCGTGTACTGAGAAGTTTCATCAACAACGAATATTATGTATCATCAAATATATATTTTTCCTCCGGCTCTGTTGAGATAAACATAAATATTTTTCTTCGCTCATATACAGGCTGTGATCATATAATGATATGACAGACCTAATATACAAAAGTGGTCCCACAGACAATAATGGAGCTGAAAAATTACTATTAATTAATGCCATTGTAGCCATTGTCAAGTCAATGACACTTTATACTTTATTCAAGAGTTTGTGGTGTCGCTGGTATAAACTACTGAACTGTGGGTCATATGCAAATATAGCACATATAATGACATTCAGTCATGATGCTTGATAACAATAATAAATGATAATAAGTAATTATATTATTATTCTATATATTTATTATACTATAATTTTATCATTATTTTTGTGTTCTCCTTACAGAAAATGTGTTTACTATAAAACAGTAACTGTGTTCCAATTGCAGCAGCTTTATGCACCTTGTGTTACTGTACCTCTTATTTGCATCAAGTGACTTATCTATATCCTTTAAATTTGAGTATGTACACTATATTATGGTCACACGATGATAAAATAACCTGGAGATGCATTTTTCGGCAAATCTATCATTAAAAGGAACATGATTGCAGTAAAGTACTTTGATTGATTTTCAAATGATAAAACAACTCTGAATTTCTGTAATAAATGTCCTTTGGTCAAAATGGACTATACTTTTAACACATTTTTATTTTGAATCGCTAAAATTTTATGAAAAAACAATTTCCTTAGGTACACAAGCATTTAGGATTTTTATGTCCTATAAGAAATTGAACCCTGTAACTTTCAGTAATGCTTTTAATATATGTTGATATTATACTCCTTGGTCTGAAATATATTTATCTTATATTAGCATAACTCATACAGTTTTCTATTTATTAGTATTAGCATGAGATTTATTTTTCTATACATTTATTTTTGGCCTATCTTATCAACATATATAAATTGTGTTTTTTCAGGAACCATTTAGTTGAGGCCTACCTCTTTAATCAACAAGGTATGCTTTCAAATTGGTGAAGTTACATTATTTACATTTAGTGTTATAAATGATATAGTTAATTTTAGTCTATTACCTTGGTATTCATTTTCCACTTTTCCAAATATTTTTTTATTTTCCTTCTTTTTTTCTCCCCCTGGTATCTTGGTTATTTTTTAAAAATTTCATCATTTCTTCCTTTATTGATTTATGAGCAGTAACCATTCACATTGCTCTTTTAGTTGTTACTTATAGGTTTATAGAATAAACATTTAACGTTTCATGGCCTAATTTCAAATGATAATATATCATTCCCAGGGTAATAAAACAAACTTAAAAACTATACTTGTATTTTTCTCCTTCTGGACTTCATGCTTTTGTTCCTATGTATTTTATTTTATATGTATTATAAGCCATATATTATTTCATTTTTATTTAAATATTATTGTTATTACTCTTAAGATTTTTAAATAAAAAGAAATATTGACTAACACAGTTACTATTTCTACAGCTTTTTTTATTTTTGGCATAGATAGGTATTTACATGTAATATTACATTCCATCTGCTTTAAGAAATTCCTTGACAAGTCTTTTTATTTTTGTTCTAATTAGTTATACATGACAGTAGAATGCATTTTGACACATCATACGTAGCTGGAGTATAAATCTCTCATTCTGGTTGTACATGATGTAGAATCCTACAGGTTGTATTGTCATACATGTACATAGAGTAATAACGTCTGCTTCATTCTACTATTCTTCCTACTCCCATCCCCTCCCTGTCTTTAAATGTACAATTTCACCTGATGGATTGGTTAAGCTTTTATATATCTGGAAAAAAATCTTCATTTCACTTCCAATATTTGGTAGATGTTTTTCACATGGTGTGAAATTCTAGGTAGTTTTGTCTCTTTTTTCTTTTTTATGATTTGATTATTTTGCTCATCATCCCTGACACTATTTGTCTTTCAGTGACATATTTATTATCACCCTTATCTCTGTTCTACGTGTAACATGGTTTTCCTTCTTTGGCTAAGAATTTTATCTTTATTCCAAAATTTAAAAAATTTAGTGATGATGTACTTTTATATGGTTTCCTTTCTTCTACAGGATTTATTGAGTTTCTCTAATCCATGCGTTTATATTTTCTATTAGAAATTTTTCAGCCACAACTTAAAAATAATTTTTCTCTCTTCTCTATTCTCCTCTCTTCTACTTTGAGTATGCCAATTACATATGGAATAGGCCCTCTGCATTAAAAAAATGTATTTTTCTATGATTCATTTTGAATATTTTCTATTGTTACATCTTTAAGTTCACTAATTATTTCCTTTGCATTATATAATATGTCATAAAACCTATCCAATAAAAGTATCATCTCAAGTATTTCCATTTCTTCTCTAGAAGTTTGACCTGGGACCGTTCGTTATCTCTTCCTTGTTTATAATTCCTTATTGAAGATGTCCTTGTCTGCCATATTCATGTCTGTATCAGTTTGGATCTGACTTCGTGGTTTCCTCATCGTGGGTCCTGTTTTTATGCTTCTTTGAATGCCTGACTCTTTTAACTGACTGCTAGTCATGGTGAGTTTTTACCTTAATAGGTACTGGTTACTTTTTTATTTCTACAAATATATTTAAACATTGTTCTGGGACGTGGTTATTACTGGAAAGCAGTTTCATCTTTTTAGTTCTTGCCTGTTATTTGTTAGGTGCATATAGAGTAGTATTCCATATACAGCTAATTATGTCTACTAATGAGGCCAGGCCTTCCTAAATATTGTCCCTGATGTCTGATGAATCTTGAGTTCTTATACTCTACCTAGCAGAAACAGAGTATTCCCTGTCCTGGGTGAGTGCCAGACTCTCTAATATTTTAGATTATTCCTTTTCTTGTCTCAGGTAGTTTCCTCACATGCATTTGCTAATCAGAATTTTGCTGACTATGTGAGGGTGATTCTTTGCAAATTTTCAGGATTCTCTCTGCTTATTTCCATTCTTTTCAGCACTATGTTCTATCAGCTCTTCATCTCCTAAAATCCTCAGCTCTATTTGCACAGGTTAGGAAATTTTCTAGCATTTTCCTCATTTCCCTCTCCTTAGTATCATTCCCTAAAAACCTTATTATGGCAGTAAGTGAAGCAACTATAGGGCTCACCTCATCGTTTCTAATCTCCAGTGACCATTTTCCTTCATAGCCCAATATTCATTGAATTGGAAATAATTTTTGCTTGAATCTTACTCATCTTTTCTATTGGTTATTTCATGTTTTAGGCTGAATTCATTTTCTGTCATTTTATCTGCATTTAAACAGAGATCTCTGAAGTTGTCTTATTAGTTATTGAAAACTTAAAAATGTAAAGAACTCCTAAAATATGACAGGAATGCAATGGGGGTGAATAGACAGACATTTAAGTATAGATAAATTTATTACTTTAAAAATGTGAATGCATCTAAACCAAGTACAGGACAGTGGAAATGGGAATGAGTAGAGAATTTTCTTGTTTTTAACATCCTTTGGCCTAAGCCCTGTTAGAGTTGCTATTATCTCTTTTATTCACTAGAACTCATTAAGTATCATCTTTGATAACAAAAATCTATTATCTGAAATGGCTTGAAAATGACTGACTTTCTTAGAATGATGTCATCTTCCACTCGATTTAGCAGGACTGAGCTTGTAACCAGGTTTAGTTAACCTGGCCACTTGATGGTCCTTCAAAATACTCATGTGGTTCAGGCTTCTTTGTTATGCTTATGATATGTTCCTATGTGAGATGTGTTTTTCCACTTGCTTCCCTGTCTTATGAAATACTGCTCATTTGGCCATCTTGAAGTTTCTATGTCCTAAATTGTCATTAACCCCTAAAAACCATAAAAGAATCCATCAGTTCTCTAATGATCTCTATGTGTCCTCTGCCTACTATCATAAACCGTCGATGAAGCATGGCATTTCGATTCTCCTTAATACACAGTGATCTGTCAGATTTATTATCATATTCCAAATATATCTGGTACATTTTCTGATGCATAATAAATATTCAATACAAATACTTTCTTGAAAGAATAACAATACATAAGCATGAAATAATAGTAATAAGTGAGACTTTATGTGCACAAGAGACACAAAACCCTGTGACATGCCTTTTCCAGGATGGATTTCATTTTCACCTGTAACTATGATCGAAACCTAAACAGCATCTGTAATTTCTCAACTTATCTTGGGGTTCCTATTTTTATATACTTCTCTGTTTATTATTTGTTTGTTTCCATGATGTATTTGTTTGATCCTCTTCTCAAGATTTTACTGGTACCTTGAATTATTTCCTGCCCTTTGAGTTTTAATTTTCTCTTTCTGTGTAAGTGCAAATTTAAGAAGCATTAATGGATTTTGACAAGTGGGAGAAGTGAGTGGGTGGGTCAAGAAGAAAGATTTTGCTCTGAAATATAGGAATGTAGGCAAAACTACCTTCCATGTTCCTGCACATTTTTGCCTAAGGGTTTTTAAAGTCTCAGACTGCCAGGCAGTTGTAAGTAGTCTCAATTAATCGAGATTTCTGAAGCTAAAAATCAATTTCTTTTTTTTAAAATTCACATTAAGAATCAAGATTATTTTATTATTACATAGAATGAATTCAGCAAATAGAAACCTGTTCACTCACCCAGTGCAAGGAGGACTTGAAGTTAGAACAAGGAGAAAGTAATGGAGATGTGATTTAACCATGCCAGTGCCATTTTTAAGAAGTAGGTAATACAGATTCACTCAGGCTTTCCTTATGGCCTGACATACCTTTTCTTTTCTCCTTGTGTAAATAAATTCCACCCATCTTTCATGGAGGATGAAAGACTTCCTGTACTGTTTCCTTACATTCTTCTAAATACCTTAGCAATTTAAACCTGGAATACTTAGTTTACTTCTTTATAAAATCTTGTGTTGTTTCCCCCCCATCCTGCCATACACTCTTGAATTAGACATCATTGCAATGCCATGGAAAAATACCTTACCCAACAAACTTTATAAAGAGAAAAAATTAAATAGCTCCCAGCTTCAGTGGTTTCAAAGTCCATTATTAGGTAGGCCCATTGGATTGCCCTCTGGTGAGGGCAGACAGCAGCATATCATGGTGGGCACACATGTCAGATCCAGTGATCATATCTCAAACTGAGGCAAAGAGAAGAGCAAAGAGAGTAAGAGGGGACAGAAAGTTCCACAATTCCCTGCAAGAACTCACCTGCATTGACCTGAGAACCTCACACTAGCTCCCACCTCTTAAAGGTCCCATCACTTCCCTGAAGTACCAAGCAGAGGACAAAGCCTTCAACACATAGGCCTTTGGGTGGGGGTATTCAGCATTCAAATGCTAACAACTGTGATCTCTCCCCTTGGGAAAATGACTTGTATTTTTCTTCATTGGTTTCCACAGTAAAGGGCAGATAGTGAAGCAAATGGGAGGAGTGTTGTTGAAAACTCATTAAGCTTAATGTTTTGTTGATTGGACATGGTTATTTATTGTTTTAGCAGTTCTTCCTGTACTCATGAGTAAGTATGTAGAAACCTCAGGGCATTTTGTACACATACATTCTCTAATTAATGAGGAATGGGTCAGTCATCTCTGAAAGAGATTATAGGATATGTACCCTCACTCTTTCCCCACTAACAGATAACACTCTTGACTTACTGAGCCCCTAAGTATGCCCTCAGTCAGTCTTACAAAACAGGACACTACCAAGTTTCCTGTCAGTTAAGCTACTACAAGAGCTTTTATCTTGATGTGCACTACTGGGAAATAAAATACACTTTGAGAAAATCTTGCACTTAATCACTTCTGGTGCCATTTTAATGTTCTTGAACTTTATTGAGCAATTTTTAAAGAAAGATAAAATATCAGAACTTCTGAAGAACATTTCTATCCACAACAAGTTATTTATCCAGAATATTGAAGCAAAAAGAAAAAAAAAATGTAGAAAACAATAGGTCAACTAATTAGGGGTAAGAAGTGAGTAAGCAATTCATATCAGCAAAAAGTTACAGTCTAATATTGTGTTGTAAAGGAAAATCGCTGTCATTAATAACAGTAATTTAGTTATAAGGAAAGCTGCAGAAGTTTGTGGCTAACAGTCCCTCTCCCTCAGTCATCCCTGTGAGAATGTAGGCACAGGAAATTTTCCCCATTTAGGAGTCAGAAAAATTCATATAAGGTGTTCTACTATAAGGAAATTTATTTCATTTCTAGAATTTTCTTTTCTGTTTCTGGGAAATAAGGTCAAATATTCTATAACTCAATCTGCATTAACCCTATATGTTATTATAAATGGGAAAATACAAGAAAAATTCTGTTTTATGGTCATCCTACTCCAATATCTGGGTAACACCTCATGCATGACTCAACTACCCAAGTTAGATCTCTGATCTAACACTGAGTTCCATGTCATTGACTGTCTCATCTGTATCAAACATATACTCATCCCCTTGTTAGTGTCACTGTGACCCAAACTTTGCCAAGTCTGTCATTTCACTCCAAAATGAGAAGCAGAGCATATGCTCACAAAGAAATGTGAGGGACACCATTACAGTACTCACATACAGGTTTTGACATAGAAACTCACAAACACCATGTTCTTTATATCTAAAAAGGAGGCAGATATTCAAGAATAGGACGTGCTTTTTTAAAGGTTTCATCTACACCATGATGAAAATTGGTGTACTACCATCCACATTTCTTGCTCTCCCTTGCCATTTAGTGGAATCTTCCCATAAAAAATCTAGAATTAAGAAAGGAAGTATGAGCCGGGTGTGGTGGTACATACCTGTAATCTCAGCAGATTGGAGGCTGAGGCAGGAGGATCATGAGTTCAGAGCCAGTGTCAGCAACTTAGCAAGGCCTTAAGCAACTCAGTGAGACCATGTCTCCATACTAAATGTTTTTAAAAAAGGGCTAGGTATGTGGCTCAGTGGTGAAGCATCCCTGGGTTCAATCTCCATTACCAAAAAAAATTAAAAAAAAAAAAAAATAGAAGTAGGGACCCAGGTTGATGGTGCTATCTAGGTATCATCTTCTCAAGCTGAAGGAAACGATGCTTGTGTTCCCACTGCATTAACCAAGTCTTGGCATCACACCTGCAACTTTTCCTATTAATGTAGCTGCTGCTACCTCCGACTTCCCTTAGGGACACTGTGAGGTCTGAAATTGTCAACTCACAGTACTTGGAAGGAAAACACGTTACCAAAACATCCCTGATAATCATGCTGATAAGCCAGCCTGGAGCTTGATAAGGAGTGATTAAGGGAAATGTCCTCTCCTCTTTATGCATGGTGTACTGTTCGATTCAGATGCCAGTGGCTAGGGAACTGAGCGTCTCATTCATGTCTCAGTGAGTTGGATCTGGAGAATCAACCTGGTACCTCTAACTCATTGGAGGTGGTTTACTCCAACCCCTGGAACTATATAACCAGACTGGAGACAAATTAATGTGAAAACTTCCTCTGAGTCCATATGGTGAAGAAAAACTGAAGGACAGGATGGCCAACATTAAATTTCCTGAATTCCAATTGTGTGTTCCTTTGATTCACTAACTCATCTCACTTAGCTCTTTTTATTTCTCTCTTTGAGTCACATTTGGTATCTTGTTTTGTTCTCTCTTTTCAATTTTCCAATTAGGGTCCCATGACAGCAGTTGAAATAGTCACCCATGTAATATAATTTTTTAGTACTCGCCAACCCTCTTCCCAAATACATATCATAAACACCATTGTTCAGTTCCTGAATTTGTCCCTTTTATTAGAAATTCATTATGTGGGTTTGATTAACCCCGAAAGAAGACATGGCAAAGAAATGAATTTGTTGATTTGACTTTAAAAAACCAGTAAGAAGTTCAAGTGACCAATTTTGATTAAATAAATGCAAGATGTCTACAGCTAAAACTGAACAAAAACAGGAAGATCAATGGTCTGAAAAACAGCTCTTCTAACAAAGATTCAGTAAAATACTAAGGATTTTCCTGAGACACTTCTTCAGCTACTTGAGGTCAGAATATTGAAAGACACTTTGAGATCCCAAGTTCAGCTCCCCATTTCAAATGGAGCAACTTCGAGTTTTTCTGTCTTGAAAACATGGTTTCCATATACATTTCTCTTAATGAAATGATCCCACAGTTATATATTATTTGGAATTACTTTGAATGCTTTCTGTAGGGTTATGTTCTTAAAAGCAAGAATGTTTAATCATCTGATGAATATATTCTATTTACTAAAAAAAGTCAATTTGGTGGTGTTTCTGTTCATTGCTTCGATTTTGTTATTGAGATCCAAGGGGGCTGAATTTTTTTCATGGTGAAGTTGTTCTATGAACCCAATTTTTACATCCCTTGACCAAATTCACATTATAAAATAATCTCTTAACTTGTTCATTTTGGAAAGAAGAGTGAAAAAATTTTATGTTTGCAAATATATATACTTATATTTTTCTTGCACACTCAACCCTAACAAGAATATTATTTGACTGAGGGACACACAAAAAACAAATCTTGGAGAAAGCAAAACACTCAAATGGTTTCTGTAAAAGCACATTACTATAGCAATATTTCCCATGGATGCGATGGATTTCAGTTTCTAAATATCCTAGCTACTCTGGAGAGCACACCATGGGCATGCTAACAAACATTTAATACATGTTAAATGAATACAACTTGGTTGAAGGGGTTAATAATGTTGACAAGTCACTGATTTGGGGTTGTGATGAGGTACTCTGTGAATGCACCTCAGGTTAGCTATATCTAGACCTCTGTTCCCAGTAATGACCTCTTTGTGAAACACTGATTTCAAGAACAATATTCTATACCTACTAATAACATTGGGTTGAACCATGTTACAACTGACCATATGAATGTTCATTATACTCTTTTAAAAGTCATATGTAATTAAGTAAGCTCTTTTATAAAAATGGCATTTGTCATAAGCATGCATGTGCACGCACACACACATACACAGATCTGCACTTCCTAATCAGAAGAGAGTTGGCAATTAGTGGTCAGCCACGCTCCAGTTTGTATTCAATGGAGAATAGTATTAGTCCTCACATAGGAGGACCTACAGCTACCTGGAGTCATTTGGTGTTCAGTTTGGATCCTGGAAAGTCATTGGTATGGGGTGAAAAGAAGAACAATAGGGCCCCAGACTTGAATATTCTGAGTCAAGCATGTTCTGCATATCCCTCCATGGTAAACCACTGGAAGGGCTTGGTGAAGCTGATGTCTAAATAAATGTCTTCAATTCTAATTTCCGTGGTCATTCTATTTTGTTCTGTGTTACCTCTCCTCCCAGACCTTGACGCTCCCCCTCTTACGTATTGGCATTTCTACACGAGCTTTCTTTTTGGCGGGGAATGCATTTCCAACTTGTTCACCTAAAAAAGTCCTATTGCATCAGAAGCTAGTCCAAGTGTCACTTCTGAAAAGCACCCCCTGGCTTCCTATGGAGCTTTACTTTACTGTCATCACAGCTGTCATTGCTCAGGATGACCGTGCCACCCCATGCCCTGTGTCACATCTACCTATCCACTGGACCGGCATTACCTCAAGGGGAATCTCAGGATTTTCTTCTTATACTCTTATAGTGACCAGAACTAGAGAATACTTTAATCAATGTAGATTGTTAACATGTGTTTGCAGAAAGAGGATGCAAAGAAAAGGAATGAAAAGGAAAAGGCAAAATATGAACAGAGGGGAAAGAAGAAAAGAAGATGGGAGGGAGGAAGCTTTCACAGACAAATCCACTTAACACTGCCATCATAATATGAATGTCATTCAGATGAAAATTTCCAAATATGCTGGGAGCTGTGAAGTTATTTCGGATATACTGAAAGGAGAAAAGAGAGGAGGGGGGTTCTAAAATAGAGAAAACTGTCAAAGAGAAGGATCCTGAGTGACTAGGGACAGTCTGATTGGGAATGAGGGCAAGAAAGACTTAGTAACATCAAAAATAGAAGCAAAATATTGGAATGCAAGGCATGGAAGAAGAAAAAGCTCCTTCTCCTCCACATTGCTTTTCAGGGCCTTGCCACTTTATACAGAATGTGACATTTTAGCCCCGTGCCCCCTTAGTGCTCCCTGATTCCCATATCTAATCTGAAGTGGGATGAGAGTCATCCAGTGGCAGCAGCATCTTGGGAAATGAGAAAGAAGAAAAAAATGTCCATATCTGGTGACAGCTAAAGTTTTTAGTTTAAGCCCCGTTGTTTTGATACACACAACTGCAAACAAGAAGAGTTTTCAGAAAAATCTACTAACATAACTATGGAACTCTTAGTGTATCTATACTGACACCAGAGGCAGTGTCCAAAGGCATGTCAGTGTGTGAGTAACTTGCAGGGATCCAGAGAAAAGGATTCACACAAGAGCACAGAAAAACACCCTTCTTCTCATGTCCCTAGTAGCTTCCTTATGCCTAGAATTACTTTAAGATGATTGCTATAGTCTGCTTACAGATAGTTTCCCCTGAAGGTTCATGTGTAAAATATTTGGTCCTGAATGTGTGAAATCTAGAGGTATAGCAGAATTTTAGCAGGTTGCATCTGTGGGAGGCCCTAAGGTTACCAGGGTTACGCCCTCCAGAGGCTAGGGGCTTGAGTCTTTCAGTTTTTCTCATTGTTGTGTCTTTACCAGAAGCCTAAAGTAAGGGGGATGCCAGATCATCCACGAAACCATGAGCTAAATAAACTTTTTTCTTTTTGCAAGTGGATTGTCTCAGGTATTTCATTATAGTGACACAAAGCTGATTAATACTCTATTTATCTCTTTTTTTCCTCCTGATAACGCTGAGGGAGCAAAAGGCAGACAACTGAAGAGGAAGGAACAGGGTACTTGAGATTCAAACTCAAGTGACAATAATAGAATGTCACAAACTATCTGAAATCCGTAAGTTAAGGCCTCCTGTTGCAGACATGGGAAAGGGCATATGACTGAGGAAGAGGGACAGCTAGAAAGGAGAGACTGGGGATGTCAAAGACAAGTACACTAACTCAGTGATGTTGCTGACCACTCACCATTGTGTCAGTGTGCATAGCTGGGGTCCGTGAGAATCGTGAAATCTGGAAAAAGTTTACTACAGTTAGGGAATTTAAGACTGAGAGAAAACATGAAACCTTTGCCCCTAGTCTACTTGATTGGTGAGTCCCCAAACTAGATTGCTTATGTTTTGACTTCTTTGTTTTAATCATTTCTTCCTTAGAAATAGGCATGACCTGAAATTGAACCTTAGGTGATAAAAATAAAAGTTCAAAGAGTTCTTTGATTAGAGTTTTCATCTTTTAAAATTTAAGGAAAAACAAAGTTTTGCCACATGAGAATACATGAGATACAAATAATGTTTTGTAATTTTGTTTTTTATTTACAAGAACCTTTTAACCTGTGGCCCATAGGAAGGGCAAGAGTATGTAGGAAAAATTCTGACAAGAATCAGCTAGTTTTAAAAAAATGTCTCACTTGCCTTTTCAGTGTTTCACTGTTTCTGGGTCAGCCTGCATGGTTTGGAAATCTCCCTGCCTTCCCAGTACAGGCTCCACTGTTAATGTAAGATTATTAATCCTTTAACAACCTTACTTAATTTTTTCTAGGATGGGTGGATGGGGTTAGGAGGAGGCTTAAATTGTGAGCAGTTCTTTAAAGACCTGCAAATACTTAGTTCAACAAAAAACATGGGCTGGGAAGTCATACATCTGCAGGTGGTAGAACCAACTGGAAAACCTAATCAGAAATCAGTTCTTCAAATGGGAAGAGAATCTTCTTTTGGACTGACTCAGTTATTGGGAAGGAAAAGACAAAAGGTAACAATGTCGAAGGGATAATATATGATAACATATCAGTGCAGTGTCATAGATTAAGAGTTTTGTCCCACTTGGGTCACATGATTTCCCTCTTCTTGAGCCCTTGGATGAAATTTAGATTCCCTTGAATCAGTCTAATGCAGACCCTGGTTTAAACCAGAAGTCCGGTAAAGTGCACTAACTGGTAAACTGCGCACACCCAGATGCTGCTTATGGATGAAGTTGCTTCAGTGGGCGGATCTAGATGCACAACTTTTAGAAAAGATAACCAGAAGACACCGTCAAAATCTGTCCCAGAGCAAATAAATTTATAACTCCATGTTAGAATTACTGGTTTCACTCTGAGCAGAAACAAAATCTCTTTTATAAATGTCTCCGGATATATTAAAGGTATCTGAAACATAACCTGTAAAAATCTAAATTCCCAACTTTTTGTTTTGTTTTGTTTTTCGGTACCAGGGATTGAACTCAGAGGTGCTTAACCATTGAGTTACATTCACAACTCCTTTTATTTTTTTATTTTGAGACAAGATCTCGCTAATTTGCTTAAGGCCTTGCTAAGTTTATGAGGCTGACTTTGATCTTGGGATTCTCCTGCCTCAGTCTTCTAAATTGCTGGGATTAGAGGTGTGTGCCACTGCACTCAGTTCAACTTTTTATATCAATCAAACAAAGATACATATTACTTCTGTTAAGAGTTACCAAGAATCTGCAGCAGCCAGTGCTATTTAAAATGCCTCCAAGCTAAGAAAGCACCAAGAGTTAAAGGCAATACGATTTTAATGGAACGCTTAGTTTTCTTATATCTGAAGAGATCTTCACAGTGTCTTCCCTGCCACTGGAGAGTTGGAGGAAGATCCTGGCAATGCAAAAAGTCTAAACTAGATGAGACAACTTTGGTCATAGAGAAATGCATAGTCAGTTATTGACTTAATCTAACTGATGAGTTCTAGGTTCCAGATGAAACTGTAAATGGGGCATTTTGAAGCATTAGGAATTTTTCCAATAATGATGATGCTCCCATGCTCTTACTTTGGTTTGTCACTGACATGTTATGCGTTGAAGCACGAGAGAAAATTCTCTTTCAGGTTTCTGAAAACTACATCAAATGAAAAATATTGTGGAAATACCGTGTAAATGCTAAATTTTTGATCAAATATTTATTATTTCATGTTTTATAAGACAGTAAAATCAATGCACCCCACAGAGGTTCGGATTTGATGTTAAGAAAATCAAGAAGAGCAGCATCTTGTAACTTCCAGGCACCATGATCCATGGATGGTCTACAATTGCATAACTCCACTAGGAAATTCATCAACAATAGAGGGCTATGGTTTGGCTTCTAACACCATGATTGCAAAAAAAAAAAAAAAAACAAAAACAAAAACAAAAAACAGTATTTACTATGGTGCATTCATTTGTATGTAGAACATGAATATATAGTTTGTTAATGTAACTGATGCACAATATGAAAGTTTACATATTTTTTTGAGTCTTCTTTCTCCAGGTCCTCAGTTTGACACTGGTCATTCATAAATACAGCACTCATGAGCTACAGCCCAACTTAATAAGCCTTACGAAAACAGACAAGCAAAAACATGTGAAAAAAACATCATGACCTCAATGCCGTACAAGTTTCTGTGGGGATGAAAAATGAAAATATCAGCACCTCTGCCCCAGGAGTTTGAGGTTTATACCACAAAAAGTTTATAATGAGGTGAAATAACTCCAATATCAGTTCAAAAACAATTCATAGAAAGGAAAATTGATATGATAAAAGTTAACCTAGAGAAGGAATACAAAATATGGGACATAAATTAGGTCTTAAATTTGGATATGTAACCCCCATGAGTTAGAGGAAGAAAACATTACTTTAAACATGGGAACAATTTTGAGCAGAGCATGAAGAACAGAAAGAGAAGAAAAAAAATATTTGGAGGAGAGTGATTTAAGAAATTTGCTGGAGCTGGGCATAGGGGTACACACCTGTAATCCCAGTGACTTGGGAGGCTGAGGCAGGAGGATTTTAAGTTCAAAGTCAGCCTCAGCAATTTAGTGAGGCCCTAAGCAACTTAGTGAGATCCTATCCTAAAATAAAAAATTAAAAATTCTGGGGAAGTGGCTCAGCAGTTAAACAACCCTGGGTTCAATCTCTGGTGCAAAATAGAAAAACAACAACAACAAAAATTTGTAGGACACATGTTTTAGGTCAAGGTTTCTGGGAAACTCACTATGGGAGGGAAAGCCATGTAGACTCCATGGGGTTCTCTTGAGTACACCTATGAGAAAATAAAGGAAACCAGATAAATGACTGCAGAATGGTGACATCTACTTTGTCATCAATCATTCAAACATGAAAGGTGCTTATTAGCAGCTGGGATTTTGTATTTGTTTTTAGTAAAGTCGTCAAATGAATCAATGTTACCCTACAAACACACACACAATCTTGAAACAGAAATAAATAAACTACAAAGTTTCACAAGAAGAAACACTTTCTGTTCCCTTTGATAAGGTAGGAGAAACATATTTGGTCTTTAACAAAAGCATCTCAAATTCCAGTTTTCTTTAAATGTTCATGTAGGGATGAGAAAAAAAAATAGAATGCATTTCTTGAAAACCTCATCTTAAAATTCTTTTTTTTTTTTTTTTTTTTGAAAAAAACATCCTTCACTGCACCAAGTCATAAGGAGGCATACCAGCAAATGCTGCACAGTTAATGTTGCTCATGGACCCCCATGGAGCGGAAGGATTTTACTAGAACTGTATGAAGTGCCTTGAAATTAATTTTCCTATAATAGAAACTACTTAAAAGAATTATCTTGCTGTGCAGCAAATCAGTTCATGTGGCAGATTTATGCTTTCATCTGGAATTTTCTTAAAGGGGGCAAAGGCAACAAAGAAATGGTTTGGTTGAACTTAAAATCAGAGCCTGCCCAAGCCCTGAGTTTTGTTCTTAGGTTTAAAGGACTTCAGAAATGGTGAGACCTGAGAAAATGCTACACTGTTTTGAATGGACATCAGGATATTTTCTGAATAAATTCCAAACTCAAGGATGATCTAATCTCACCAGTATCTTACAGATGAAGACAGACTCCACCATTAGCACACTTAGCCTGAGGGAAAAGGGCAAGGAGTTGGTCAGTGGTGTGTAAGCACACACTTACACATGCACAGACACACACCTGTCTATTTGTGGACACATCATATTTAGGGGTATTTCCCAATTCTGCACTGTACATTCCAATATCTTAATAGGTTTTGGCTTTGTGGCAAAAGCAAGTCAACCCAAATTTAACACAATAAAGGCTTATTTCTCACTTGCTTCACTGTTTGATGCAGTTTGGGCTCTCTCTGGGCTATTTTCTCCACCAGATAATGATGCAGAGAACCATGAGGTTCTACCATCTCATGATCCCATGCTTCAGTAGCAACTCTAAATGGAAAAGGAAGAAACAAAGAGTGGGGTAAGGACTAGAGATGACATTGCCTAGAACTGAGTGAGACACAGGTATGCAAATAAAGGCAAGCAATACTGAGAAATAGAGTTTAGTGTATTTTCCAGGAAGAAACAGGATTGCTAGGTGTCCCACTAGTTTCCATCATGGAAAGAAATTCATTACTCCTCCTTTAGACATCAGTAGCATTAGCCAGGCCCCAGTAAGGATTCTGCACTCTTATCATCAGTAGGAAAGATTGTTAGGTAAAGAAGATAGGGTTTCCAGAGAACATTTACATCCTACAGGGAATATGTTGTAAAAAAGATGAGAAAAACAAACAAACAAACAAACAAAAAAAAACCCTTAATAATCACTTCAGAGTTAAACATAAGTGACAGTCTGGGAGCCTGACTGTGAGGTGGTGATGTGCTGATGGAATAATGTGAAAGATGGAGACAGGGAGAGGAATGAAGGAGGAACTGGAAGGCCCTTGTGACAGAGGCAGACCCTGAGCAAGCTTATCAAAGGAACAGCTACAGGTAGGGAAGGGGTGGGAATGGTCTTTCCTTGACATAAAAAGTACTTAAGATATGTGCTTAACAAGCATGGACAACAGATTTACTCAGACTCTATTAAACTATTCTTTCATTCTTTCCTTTCCTTTCCTTTTTTCCCTTTTTTTTCCTTCCTTCCTTCCTTCCTTCCTTCCTTCCTTCCTTCCTTTTCTCTCTCTCTTTCTTTGAACAAATATTTTCAAACCCTATCTGACCTGATGAATGGAGAAGGAATTAGCTTATCAATAATGGCAAATTCTAGAGAGGTCTCTGGACTAGTGTTCTCAGTCCTCCTCTGAATGGCAGCACTGTCTCCTTCTCCACAGCCGAGTTCTAGGATGAGTCACTTTGGCAATAATCAGTCACTAGCTTCCTGCCCTGAACCATGTGCCATTTCCCCTGCTGTATTAAAGTCACAGTACTCAGAGGAACCTGGAAAGGATTTTAAAATAGTCGTGGGAACAAAAAGCCAAGACTTGATTGTATCCAACCATGGAATATGAAAATCCGGGGGGGGGGGGGATATCAAGATAATACATAGAAATGGAGAAGAAATCAACATCGGAAGAGAAATATAAGAAGAAAAGACACAGATGTTCTGTAAGAAATATCTTTGGAGTAGAAGTAAAAACAGTAAAAAACCAAGACTTTCATCCTGCTACTATAGTTTATGGAAATGTATGCATAATAATGCTGAGGGCTTAGAAGCAAACAGCCTTGCAACCCATAGAGTGTCAAAGCAGAGTCATGGATTAGTAGAGATTTTTCCTTCTTGCCCCAACACATAAATAGAGACACCACTCACTCAAGATTACTGACTGCAATCATGAGGGAAATGAGGTGTGTACATGTCTGTTAGGAGGTGTGATTTCAGACCTCAACAAAGTACCACTGCTACAAAGCAAGTGGACAAATGTTTGTTTCTCTACATCTTTTCAACTGAGACTTTTTTTTTTCTTTTCAGCATGCTTAAATCAAAGTCACAGACAAGCCTCCCTGATCAAATTGCAAAGGTGAGCTCAAATGTCACAGGAAGATATGAAATCCACAGCACTGTTGCTTAAAAGGTCTAACAGGAAAAATAAGCAACAGAGATAGTACCACAAGGGGAACATTCCTGAGAGTTAAGGTGGATGCATATTGACCACCCTGATTACTGTCCTTCACCAACATCTCACCTTCTTGGTTGGAACTTAGTACTTGCCGTTTAGGTTATAATGTCCTGTGTAATAAATGAAGTGTTAGAAAGTTTTAAGGATATATTCATCAATCGAAATACAGAATATAAACATTTCTCTTCTCCCTTTTAATTATAGGGCTCATAATGTAAGAATATACAGTGGCAGTCTGTCATATATTGAGACTGTGACTATTCATGCTAAACATTTTCTGTGGCACATATTGCTTTGCTGAAACAGGTAGCACTTCCTTATTTCAGGCTTATTCCAGGCAGAACCTCTCTCTCCTTGGATTGTATAAATAGGATATTTTACTTCATTCTAGAATCGAACCCTGGAAAATTCATCTTACTCCCCTTATCAAGAGCAAAACACATCTCTCCAGTTCTGGTGGCCAATTTCTTCTTGATTCTGGAAAGATATGCTCCATGGAGCTGAGTAACAAGGCTTTAACTCCAATGTGCCTGGATTCCTAGCCAAAGTGCCTCTGATCTTTAAAACAGGTCCAGGCATTATTTTATTTCTAAACTCTTAACTATACTTGCACTCCTTATTTGCAATTATATTTTATTCGTCAAAAGTATTTTAATACGGGTTTCTCATGTCCAACATAATGGGGTTTGGGTAATTGTGATTTTTTTTTAACAAGGCTAAGAAGAAGTAGAGAGTATATAGCTATGAATTTTCTCTCTGAATGAAGGTGATATGTGTATTTTACAGTTAGCAATTCAATGCTGGTCCTTAGAAATTCTGGTGCAGAATAATTATAAAATCTATTACTCAGTTTCTTTTCAAACCTCTATTCTCTAAGCTTATTGTATTTTTAGTCAACTAAAACCTTCTGCCTGATTTGAGGAGTTAGCATGTGAAAATATTTGCTGAACCTGGTTCCCTGATGGGAAATACAATCCACTAGAATCAAATGTATTTGTGAAACATAAACACATTTTCATTATCTGTAGCTTATAATCAAAGCAAAGTTTCTTGCTTTGACAAACATCCTATTCACTTTGGAAATAGAAGTGAAGCACAATTTTTGCATTTATTAATTGTGCATCCCTCCTGTAAACATTAGCTAACAATTTGCAGTTGAATCTTAAGTAAATGACTAGCCCTAAAAGGCACCGCTCAGTTTTCAAATTCCAAGGCTCCACATCCTGAGTGGGCTATAATCTTGGCAAGATGCATTTCCCCATCAACATCCATAACGTCTCCCCAGAGAGGAATTTGTCAAAGGAGGAATTTGTAAAGTCACCATCTTCACAGAGGCCCCAGAGAACGAATTTAGCTGATGTGTGTAAAGACCTCGGAAGGTGAAAAATGGGGCAGGATAGTCACTGGTGCCAGAGGGACTTTCTTGGAAGTGTTGGGGACTCTTCTTTGAATTAAATAGGGGCAATTCTTATGTGACCAAGAAAGGAGAAGGTTATCCAATGAAAGTATATGACATCATATTGAAGTCTAAGAAGCTGTTGTTTAGATGAGGTGCGTCTACAACAGCTCATAGTTATGCATTTGAATTTATATAATGTTTTAATGCAAAAGGAAGATGTAAAACCTTGGAGCTCACAAGCAAAAGTACTTAAAAGGCCCCATGGAAGATATTGAAAGTCTTTGAAAAGATACTGACCCTCAGTTCTGGAGACAAAAAAGAATTGCTAGAAATTTTAAACCTAGATGTCTTAAATCATCTATAGAAAGCTATTTAAGCCCTAGAAACCTTGCTCTGTTATGCAGATTTCTTTATAAAATTGGAAAAAGAAAATTCTCCCCAAACACCTAATTCTGATGTTTTAATCTTTCTTTGGAAATAAATATCTCCTAAAGATTACAATGAGAAAATAATCTCTTTTGTTCTGTATATATATACAGAACAAAAGATATATATATATATATATAAACAAAAAATGCACATATATATCAATAAATAAATATATATATTATATATATATATATGCCTCAGTAAAAAAAAATCTGATTTTAGTGGGATATATCCACATTTGGCATCATATATTGGCAACATAATGTATTTTCGTATATGTTTAATTAATTAATTTATTTTATGTGGTGCTAAGGATGGAACCCAATGCCTCACATGGACTAGATAAGCGTTCTACCACTGAGTCATAACCCCAGCCCACCAGAAAGTATTTTGATGAGAAAAATTATGTCAATTAATATATAATTAATAAAGAAGTAAAGAAACAAACACTTTATTCTCTCTTGGAACACCATTTGGGATTTATTTATATCTTATCTTACAAATTCCTTCTGCCTCTAAGTCTGGCAAGCTGTACTGTGTCATGCAGCAGCTCTGCTCATTGCTATTGCCACAGATTCACATGTGGGTCACCATTCCACACTGTGCCACAGCAGCAGCTCTCTCTTTCTGCAGTGTCTTGGTTCTTTCTTTCTTTCTTTCTTTCTTTTTTTTTTTTTTTTTTGAGACAGGGTCCAACTAAATTGTCTAGACAGGCCTTGCATCCCCAATATCCTCTGGCCTTACATCTCTAATATCCTCTGGCCTTGCATCCCCAATATCCTATGGCCTTGCATCCTAAATATCCTCTTGCCTTCTCTGGAATCACTGGAATTACAGGCATGTACTACGGGACCCAACTACCCAACTCCTTTTTTTTCCAGTTAATTACACCTGTAGTAGGCTTTTTAATAAAACACTTTTGAATCTCATTCCAAAACTTTGTTTCCTCTTATCCCTTAAAGAATAAACTCTTAAATTCTTAGTATTCTATTCATATCTTTCCCTTCCTTTACTTTCTTCTTCCTACCTCCCTTGCCTAAATATGTTTGCTCTCACTTTAAATAATCCTTCAAAGTGCAGATGAAGAGCTCCCTTCTCTAAGATGCCTTCTCAAATGACTTCTGATAATTGTAATTTCTCCCTCCTGTGAATTTATATGATCATTTTCTTTACCAATGGAACACATTCTTCTTATGATATCATATGTAGATAACCTCTATTGCTATGGAATTCGGCTTATTCTTATAGCTTATGATGGCAACTTACAACTAATCTTATTACTTCTGCTCCTCGTCTCCCTCCTCCCTCTTCCTTCACCACTACAAAGTTCTCACCATGATTTTCATATGGGACATGTACTTGTGAATATTTAGGATAATCACAGAGTTTTTGTGTCATCCAAATTTGATTAGTTGTTTATTGTTGTGGTTCTTGTGTTTAGGTGATCCTTCCTTTTAAATCCAACCTTCGAAAATTGTCCCCTAGTGTTAATCAGAATTTGATTTTAAATAAGGCAAATTCTCCAAGGTCCTTTGAGATCCCAAGGGAGAAACCATAATGTAAATGCTGAATTTGTACTGTTATGTATACATTCAATGTCTTACAGGTCAAGTTTCAAAGATTCAACTATTTGAGACACAAACTTGATTCTTACTAGAACACTTTTTCTTTTAATCATACATAGTCATGATTTAATAGATCCCTACTGATATTCTAGCTTACAGTGGTTTTGGTTAAATTTTATTTGATTAAACCCTTCTGTATGCTTTTCCTCTCTTGGTGTCTTGTCCTTTCAATCCCAATAGCACACTTGACAGGACTGTGGTCCTATTGAATCTTATGCGAAGTTTCTGCATGTGTCATGTAAACTTTACAATGAATCTGTGGAGTATCTCTTCCTTCTCAATGGGGGAACCAGTGTAGTTACATTTTGTTAGGGTTTCATCTTATCTGGTGTAATGCCATTGAAATGAGAACCCTGAGGGAGATAGGCTTTTACTCCAGCTGAGTTCCTTCCAAAACTTAATTTTACAGGTTGAAGCGATGTAACTACTAGGCATGCTATACCTCACTACTTTGGCCTAATAGTAAACAAGTGTAATACAGCACATAAATATTTGATATCCAGTCTTAAATGAAAAAATATGTATTCCATAATGAATACTTAATTAGGACTGCAAACTGAATATAAGGAATGGAGCCCCTACTGCTTCTGAGACAAAGCAGAGTAAAATGAATTACCATCATGCAGGGAATGATATTAATAGTGTCCAGTTTTATAAATGAATCCAATTTTAAGCCACTTTAGTTGCTATCATACTGAGAAAGAGTGCAACATGTCTAACATATCATTTCCTTTCTGGAAAATGACAAGATTTAAGCAGAAAACAATTTTAACTTGCTGATATTTGCCTGCATTAAATATTTCTAATTATTGAGCACTCACAGTCAAACATCATTCAGAAAACAAACGTCAGTGCTCTTTTTGGCATCAGCATTTTGAGAAAAGCCATCTTTTTATTTTTTCTCTCTTACAAAAGAAATAAAGTAGTTGAAGGATTGTTTGGGTGACTTTACAGCATCAGTAATTGCTGGTTTACTCCCTTGAGTCTGTCCTGCGGGAAACAGTTGGAGTTTTACTATGTGTGGTAGCTTAGGTTTATGTGCTGTGTTTGTTATTCAGATTGTTTGCAGGTGGATAAAGTCACCAGGTAGGGAAGTAGCAATCACACAGAAAGGTGCCCCCAGATTAGACCACAAAACGCCATTTCCACATGGTGGCCAGAGGCTGTTGTGGTGATTTTTATGGTAATGAGGGTAATTAGACTATATAAATTGGAACTAAGAGAGAAAAGCAGTAGACTCTTCCAACTTTTCAGGATCTCTGATTGCAACATTCAATTTCGTCACCTATCATTGAGTAAGTCTCCATTGTATGCTTGGCCTCCACTAGTCACCAATCAAATAGAAAATCTGGGGAGGTGTTGATATTCCAGCTTTGAGATTTACAGTCCTGGTAGATAGAGAAGACTAACTACGTGAAAAGTGCTGGTGCATTCCAAAGGGTACAGAAATCCTGCAAAACATGGTTCAGAACATGGAGTAAGGAAAGGTGAAACAGGAACAGCTAAGAAACATCTGTCCCATTGTTCAGATTGGGTGGGTGGTCGCTCATCTTTAGAAAGTCCCTCACTATGTAAAACTAAAGATGGGCACAGGGATGTCACTCACATTGGAGACTCCACCCTCCTAAATCACATTGTCCAAAGACTTTCTGTGAGAAGCAGACAGAGAAGAGGGGACAGCTTCAAACACTCTGGGATCTATGCAGGATCCTGAACTTAGATTGTGCTCAAGGTTCCCTTTCTGAAGCAGGGCATCACTAGAGGACAAATGTCCTTTGCCTATCCCCTCCCTCAGTCTCCTGACTATGTTCTTTCAGGGTGAAACCAAGCCCTTGCATGCTAAAATAAGTTATTATCATATGCATAGATGTGTGCATATATAACATGTGTGTCTAATTAACATAGTAAAGTTCAGATGAAATGCAAATTCAGACCAGATGCCTTCACGTTCAGTCTATTAAACTCTGGCTTTAGGTACACCTTTTCCCTCAAGCTTTGATCACTGTGAAGAAAGTCATATATCATTAAGTTAAGACAACAGGAAATGCTCAAAGCCCACTTACTTAGACCATCAAATTTCAAAGCAGTAAGAAGGTTGGTGAATGAATAGATCAATAAATAGAGGGAGAAAAAGACTGTACAGATTAATTTATTCCTCGATTGTTTCTTTATAATATTCTTCTCCAACTTGTGTAAAATGGTGAGACTTGAGGTACCTTTTGTTTGATAAGTTATTTAACCATTAAAAGAACAATGCTTCAACTTTATGAATTTTTTTATGGGATGTCTTAGGCAAAGTCCAAGGCAAGTTCTAAGATGATAATGACAACTCTCATGTGCTAAAGAAAATCAGAGTTTAGGTTCTAGGCAAAGAGTTTTATTTGTGTTTATTCATATATCCTTCACAATAATCACACAAAGTTAGTAGTATTTTTCATATAAGCTCCATTTTGTAGGAAGGAAACTAAAGCAAAGAAGTGTTCAATAACTAGCCTGAGACATGCAGCCAGGAAATGATTAATTAGGCATTTGAACCCAGAAAAAGATGACTCTTGAAAACTTGTTCTTAATTGCTACATTTCCTTCTTGCACATAGGAATTAGGTCCTTCGAAATACTAACAAGAAGGTGAAAATAATACATATCGGAGAATTTTATATAGTCTCAACTCCAGATCTCTTTCATGATTTCTCAAGCCATGTCCCCCAATATTCTCTTCTAAAAATGCTGACTGACTCTGTCCCTAACTGCAGATAAGCTCCGAAGGGAGCAAGCCAGCATGGATAAGATTGTAATCACACAGATATGTCTTGTTTGGGGAAAAGGCACAGTGTCAGGAGAGGAGAATGGATGCTCTCCATCCATGGGCGACACCCCTTCCACTCCATGATATACGGACACCAAAGACACCGTACATCATGGTGACATGCACTTAAACTTAAAGCTGGTCCAAGCGCTTCTGTGTTCTCTGGGGGAGCTGCCATAAGCTGTGATCTATGGAGAGGGCCCAGGGCTGCTCTCTACTTGGGTCTGTACTATTTAGAGCAGTCTTCCAAATACGATTATTGCCTTCACTACCAAGAGGCACTTCTCGGGAGAAAGTTAGTGATATGCATCAAAAGAGGAAGTAAAAAGAAAAAAAAAAAAAAAAGAATCCAGGCCCTATAGCAGTGGTTGTCTACAGTTCTAGAGTAAAGCAATCTATTTTAATAGAAAAGAATTAGACTGGGTATCAAAACATGTCTAGTACTTTTCCAAATCTGCCTCGGTGACCCTGAGCAAGTCACTTTACATTCTGGGTCTCTATTCTTTCCTGTGTAAAATAAGGTGGTAAACCAAGACAATTCCTGTAAGTCCCCTTAAAGGTGATAAGAAAATTTGTTGTTACTACAATGTAGAAATAATGCCCCATCTCTGATGGTATTATTCCTGTGTGACACAAGACAGGCAGAGAGGTGTTGAATAAATATTTGCTGAGCTAAAAGACAGGGATGTTTACTTGAACAGTTGCAGAGAAAACGGGAGCCAAAGGATCCTGACCTTCAGTCTGAAATACACATTTGATGAATCTGTCTCAAATTTTTCATTAGACTTACTGGAGTTATTTTTATGAAAAGCCAACAAATAAACAAAATCTTCTATATTGTGCTAAAACAGTTATAAAAATGAGGTTCTTGCCATTCCCCAGCGATGGCCTGGAGCCATTGTTATATTCATCAGGGATTGATCATTATTGCTCTGCCTGAGATATTACTGCAAAAAGCAAAAACATCATTTTTCAGTAGTCAGACCAATAAAGATGCTAGAGCTAGAGCTTTTAAAAATATATGTATTTTAAATCCTGGATTTTACTGGAGAAGAATGCAATTAAAATAGTGCTTCATTTTATCCAAAATAAAGATGCAGTTTAAAATATAATTTTAACTTATATTATGAAAAATCTAGTTCAATTCTTCAAGGCAGGCACAAGTATTTTTTATATATATAAAAAAATTAAGATTTCACCCATTATATAAAAATATCACACATTGTACCATGTCTTATGACAGAGAGGTTTTCTGAAAAGACACTTTTGATAGTTTTACATAGTTTCTGTTTACTGCCAAAGTACTCACATCTCTGGTCCCCCCACACCATCTACAATGCTCTAAAGGCAGATAGTGACTTGGTGGTCACATACTGATCTTTACATCTTGCTTTTAAGAAGACTTGCTCATTAAGGGAATTTGTGCTGTTGAAGCTTCGAAAGTCATTTTTTGAGGGGATATCTTAGAATAGCTTTGCTCAATTACAATACAATGTGAAAAACATAACTAATTTAAAATTTTCTAGTAAATGCATTTAAAAGGTAAAACAAAACTGGTAAAACTTATTTTAATGTGTGTGTGTGTATATATATATATATATATATATATATATATATATATATATAATTTAACCAAAAAAATCTAAATATAATACCTATGACACAATATATTACATCTTTTTTTTCAAAATCTTCAAAATCTAATATCCTGTTTCACATTCACAATCCCAGTTAGGGTACACCTCAGTGTGGCTGTTCCTCCTTCTGTGTGCTCTATGACCTCAAGGGATCCCAGCTACTCCACTGGACAGCAAAGTGTACCTTCAACTGATAACTTCTGGCAGGAGAAATGATACAGTCAGATTGATTCATTTGCTTTTTTAAAAAGAACGTTTTTTGTTTGACCTATTTGCTTTACCTATTGGATCAATTCAACAATTTCATCAGCACATTATGGATTTCAGTTATGTTTCTCTTAGGGTGAATAGCTCCATAACTGTCCTTTTTCTCTTCTTTCCCATTTATACTTTGGTTCAATTCCAGTAACAGAGAGTGAATGATATTTTCAAATTAGAAGAAAAGCAAAAAGGAGAGTGTCTTCTCTCTATCTCTCTCTTTCTCTGTCTGTCACCCCCGACACACACCACTCTCCCTTTCTTCCATGAATTGTTGAATGGCTTAAAATTGCTTACAAAATCCAGGGACTTCTCTCAGTTCAAATACCACGAAGCATTGGCCTATACCTTGGAATTGTGTCTCCTGTACACATGACCTTGTGGGGACAGTGTACAACAGCAAGAAGGGAACTTACTAAGATGGTTTTTTGATGGTCTATTGGAAAACAAATTTTTTCCTGGATAATTGGTGAGAAAAATACATAGTAACATTCAGTACTTCTGGATCTGAAAGTAGAGGAGTTGTTCATTGGGAATTGGGGAATTACAGTCAGCTAAGAGGGCAGATCTAATATTTTGTAACCCAATGCATTTTTAGCTTTGTGTGGCACAGCAAACAACTGACCTGCTGGATCCTGGTAATGTTCCTTCATAGAAGGATGGTGGGACTAGGTCATGTATGGACAAATGAGCAAGCAATTATTCAAAGGTTAGCAACTTACTCAAGAACCCACTCAGGGAGATGTGAGACCAGAGCCATAGGCTTCTTGTTTCCAGTTTTATGCTTTATTAAAGTTTTATATTTCTGTAACCATATTTTGTATATCTGTAGGTAGGGGAAGAATTTTAAAATTCAATGTGATTTAGTCAATAAGTTTAAGAAAGCACAATTTGTCTTATCTGCCATTTCTTCAAGCTAGATGGCGTGAAGAACTTGGCACTCTCCCTTGTTAAAAATACTGTTTGACAGGCCTTTCTATTAACAGTCCCCTTTCAGAGAGGCTCCTGTGATATTGTCCCTGGACATAGATGTGTACGTATCTCCCACGTTTGGTGGGAGTGGCCCTCCCTTCCTCTATGGGATTGAGAGTGAGTACTAAGAACAAGACTCTTCTCCCCACAAGGGTCCTCATTCTGCTCCTCTTCAGGAAATTAAATCTGGTGTATTTTGACTGGTACTCATGAGACTCCAAGAACCTACTGGGGAACTCAGTATGAATACCTCTGTGCAGTGCCAGTTGATGCATAGATCCCATGCATGTGGGTTTGATTCCCGCAAGGGAACTTCCCAGAACTCCCTGCCTCTCCTGATCTCACAGCAGAGCAGGAACAAACACATCAGTTTTTGTCTCTGTGTTTGACTCATCCACGCCTCTCCATTGCTTTTGCCATAAGAGTTTTACTCAGCCCCAAATATTGTCCTGGTGGATTTGACACAAATCCTAGACAGCTGTGTCAAAAAGGGGGATGCCCTAGACACACAAAATCTGAATTTCAATTCAGCATTCGACTATGCTTCTTAGATTATTTTGTATAAATGTGAACTGACTTGTAGCTAGCTAGATGATTTCACATTAGGGCTGCTAATCAACAGATCTCCAGTGGCCTGACACCGAATTCAACCGTTGACCTTGACCTGTTCATCATTCTTATTGCTCTATCATTTTCAGATTGAATTGTCATTTGAAACATATTTCAAATGGTCATAGCCTTGAAGTGCCAGTCTTACTTGAAGTTATGTGATAGGAGTTAGGAGCAAAAGTGTCACCAGAGGTACATTTCCTGAATCAGAAAATGGAAATTTTAGTGATTACTGACTAAACGAGAGTGGTGTATACAGAGTGTCTCAGCTCACACAGGAGAAAGCACCCAGAGTCCCCAGCAGCCAGATGTGCCTTGATACTCTTCAGGTAGGCAATGCCAAACCCTTTTACCATGTGCCCTGGTTCTGGCTTGCCTGCAATATTCCACATTTAATGGGGGTGGTTATCTTTCACACAGCTCCCTAGCCAGACTCAAAAGTGCCATCTATATTTCTCTTTCTCTTTTCCCCTATACTCAACTGACCACCTGTCTTGATGACCTGACCTTCTCAATGTCTCACAAATCTATTTTGTACTAAAAACAAGGGGGGAATGACAGAATTGAAGCAGGAAATAAAGTTTGAAAAGACTGCACATATGATTCTGGTTCTTCACTCACCCCTTCACCTGGGTTCAGAACCGAGTATCATGGAGAGCTATCTCTGCATCTCTTCAAGTGATTCTACCTTTACAAGTCACACATCTGAGTTCTGTAATAATACAAGTAAAAAAAAAAGAGACTTGAGAATCAACTAAAAATCTAACATGTATTTCTACTGCCTCCGAGATTTGTAAAAATGTTTGTAAACAGAAAATTATATAAGGGATTTTGAACCCTCAACCCAATTAAAGGTTAGTGTGAACCCCCTGCATCTCAGAGGGGATGGAGTATGGGAGCTTATATCACAGTAAGAAACACCAAATGAATCTTTTCCTCTCTGGTTATTATTCACTTGTTGGGCTCCAGTGCAGCACTTGGGGCTGAGGAGAATGCAAAACAACACAGATGGCCCCAGAGACAGATGGACAGTTGAGGTGTATGGACCTTATAACAACTCAGGCATCCAGAGAACAGGAAATGGCCTAAATACTGGATGTGAGAGCATTTGAGACCTGGTCTTCCTAGACAGCAGAAGGGGACACCCCAGACCTTAGGTTCCTGTGTCCTTTGCCTAGGTTACCCACCTTGTGGTGGTAGTTGAGGGAGCAGCCACACTCTGTGTCTTATAATGGACAGTGTGCACTAAGACACAGTTGACCATACCTTGGTAGAGGCTTTCATGCTCTTTGCCAACACTCACTCCAGGTTCACATCTGCTCTGTTTTCACCTATGGAAAACAAAGTAACTTGATATACACCCAGCTTCCCTCCCCAAATTCACTTAGTTACATTAAGAGACAGGGGTCTGTCATTTACTAAAATGTCTACTATCTGAGCTCAGTACAGATCCTCTGCTCTTGAAGTCAGAGAACTCAATGTCAAGACAATATCTCATTTCTAGAAAGTGCCCCTTTAAGGGAATTTGAACTGGTTTTAGATGCTCTGAAGAAGGGAGTCCACAGTCTTTAGTCTTACCCAATACAGTATTTCCAACAATGTGATTCACCACTAGGGCAAGAAAGAGGGGCGTTCTACACCTGAACTTGATGGCCTCATACAATAGCTTCCATAGAAGAGTTTGTAAATTAGGCTCCAAATCAGGAAGACCTGACTGAAGTCTCAACTTTGACCTCTCTGACAGTCTGTGACCTCTTCTCAAAATCATGCTTTAAAATGCCTGAAACAAGGTGCAGAGAATTACCAAGGAAACCTCTGATTTTTGAAATTTAATACTATTTGCAAACACCTTGGGGACTTCTGGACCATTGAGAGAGCCCTTGGTGATAATATAATTCCAGGGGCCGAGGTCTCCAGCCTACCAAAGTGAAAATGAACACAACCAATCTATGTTTACAACTGAAACTGATTCAGGACTTATCCACAACTGAGGTAACCATAGATAATCATGCCAGGGGTGTGCAGAGGAATAAAAAAAGAAAAAATCCACTGCTACCTACACCTCATGCATTCTAAGGTCCCCAGGAGCTGGGATAAGAAGATGATCGTATCTCTAAGAGGCTAGCAGAGTTTCTCTGTGGGTGGAGTAACAACATATAAGAAGAATTCAAAATAACCCCTGGGTACCACTTGACTGACTAATAAGAAAAAAGAGGAGGAGGGGCAACCAGATGCTACTCTTAATGAGGGACCCAGTACATCTATGACAAAAATAACATAAAAGGGAGTTTTAGAATCTATGGGGAAATAAGTTTCCATGGCTGACCTAGGATTTCAAACAATTACTCAGATCAAGTCAAGAGTCAGGAGATACAAATTCCCTTTCTATCTTATTATCCCTATGAGGTGAATCCTGATGAGATTGAACCCATGCTTGGAACCAGAAAACAAAAATATCACCCACCAGGATTTCTGGAGAGAAGACCCTTTTAAACTGTTGTTCTCCATTATTCTGCCCATAGTACCACCTGGTCCTAAGTTTCCATTTCTAGGGACCTGTGATCTTACCATCGTTTTCAGGATTACAGAGTCCTTGCAAACATACACTCACACACACACACCCCTTGCTGATTTTCTGGTTTTATTTATGTATTTAATGTATTTCCTGAGGTGTTGTTAAAACTACTCAAATATATAGGAAATATTGAAACCTTTCTTTATCTTCAGAAAGGCAACTTCATTTCCCTAAAATGAAAGTCAGTCCCTCACTGTAATGCCCAGCACACACATTCTCCTGAATTCTGGCTTTGCTATAAGTTGTAACGCTCTGAGGGAGCAGTCATCTACAAAGCCATAAACAAACTCTCTGAACACCGAAGATAAGCTTTTTGTCATTCTCCTATTTTCTGTGGGTTTGGCTATTGAATTGCAATGACCACTGTTTCTTTTTTAATGCACTTTATGCTGCTTCCCATAACTGCTTATTTTTATCATCTCTTTTCATTGATAGAAGCTTCCAAAATCACTGTTTCAGCCCTTCCCTGGGCTCATGTCTCCCACAGTGAAGCATGGAGATTTCTCACAGTACCTGGTCAGAGACTTGGAGTAAGGATCTATTACAGCTTCAATTGGAAACTGTGGAAAAACCAGGAAAAGTCATTCTCTGATAGTTAACGGCATTTGGTCTGAGATTAAACTGCATGAAATGAAGCATTTGGGTCATTGAATAGTTGTGGCAAATCACAAAATATAATAAACAGACTCTAGTCTTCCCATCCAAAACCTTCTAAACAAAAGAAGTGTTTTGCATGACTGCTAAAGTCATCCAGAAAGGTTTTTATTTCTAAATATCCTGATTAATCTTTCAGTGCCCAGGGCTTGGGGATGTCCTAAAACATCACTGCCCAGTGAACTTCTATAAACTTGCATCTTCATTAGGGGCGATATAATCTATACATTACTGATTCATTTACCCTTAACCCATCAAATCGTTGTTTGGCGGGAGCTGTTTAGAGCCCCTGAAGCTCTGAGCAGTTTTAACAAGCCATTTCAACTTCTGCTTCTATGTGCAAACAAAAGAACGCAGTTGACTGTAGCATACTTTCTTACCTGATGGCAAATTTGGGTTGTGCTTGGAATCATGGACCATATAGGTCAAGCCACAGGCATATTCTTTCATCTTTTCAAATTACTTCATACCTGATAACAATAAAACGAGCAGGCATGATTTTATATACTGTATTAAGTGGTAAAGGGGGGCTGGGGAGATAGCTCAGTCGGTAGAGTGCTTGCCTTGCAAGCACGAGGTCCTGGGTTCGATCCCCAGTACTGCAAAAAAAAAAAAAAAAAAATAGTAGTAAAGGGTGACACAGGAAACTTGCTTTCATAACACAACCTCCAGCATATCTGTATCCTGAATTAGTTCCATGACAAAAAAGTCCAAATGCCTGAGGTTCCCTGCTGCTCAAGTGAGGTCATGCATTTCTCTGATGCAATGTCTCCCCCTCTTCTTCTCCCTTCTCTATCAATCAGTTATAAAGTATTCCTGATATTCCATGAAAATGTTTCTTTAGCTAATGATCTAGTCTTGCCCACACCTCTTTCTATTAACTGGTAAAGGCCCATAGATCACTCCTGCCTTATCCTTCAAAAAGAACCGACATTTAAGGTGTGAATTCTGAGGTCAAGTCCTGGCTTGTTTGACCCTGAGCTGTATACTCTTGAAGAAGACCAGCTGGGACCTGGGACAGATCTGTGACTCTTGCATAACCAGCACAGGTCTAGCAACAGTGAGTTAAGAGATATTAGTCTCAGTCCTGTGGTCCTCACACCCCTTATCCCCCTCTCTGAAGTACAGAAGATGAGTCTTGTGATCTTCTTTATCCATAAAGAGGACAAGGAAATCAAACAAGGAGCAAAGTCTGTAAAAGTGAACTTCTTTAACTTTTTTTCTCCCTTCTTTAACTATTCTTAGCTGTTTTCCTCAAATTCTGGGAGTCAAACAGCTATATCTCTTGTCTACCTTCCAATCTCATAGTTAATTTTTTTGGGGGGGTACTGGAGATTGAATCCAGTGGCACTCAATCACACATACCCAGCCTTTTTCTATATTTTGTTCAGAGGTAGGGCCTTACTGAGTTGCTTAGGGCCTTGCTAAATTGCTGAGGCTGACTTTGAACTCAAGATCCTCCTGCTTCAATCTCCCGAGCTGCTGAGATTACAGGCCTGTGCCACCTCACCCATCTCTTGTAGTTGATTTTGAGATCTGATGCCATTTATTATTTGGTTGATAATAAATATCAGTTTTCTGGCTAAACTTTTAAGTTATCTGCATAGTAACCCTACAACTCTCTCCAGGCAAGAAAGGCTGTTAGGTGAGATTCCATGGCCCAAATAGCCAAGGGGAAACAAAGAAAAATGCAGGTTCCCACAGAAGAGTACACATTGTCTTCCTGGTTCAGAGCTAAGAGCTGTGGAGGGAATCCTGAGTATCTAAGGGGATGGAGAGTAAAGTGTGCAGGACATTGCTGGAAATTAAGGACACCTTCTGGAAATTGGATGGGCCAACAAGGTTGAGTTAGAATAAGACTGTGTGGACTGTTAAATATTTGGCTCCCTCCATTTCCACTTCTGTAGTCTTCCATTGGGTTTCCATGGGCATAACCTAATTTCAACCTCCCTCTGTTAACAAATGTTAATTGCCAACAGCTAAATAAGAGGGTCCACTAAGTTTCACCCACTGTCCAATCTATCAAGGATACCTTATGGCTATTTAAATGAATAAAATGTCAGGGCTCACCATCACATACCAGCTTCAACAATGGACAGTTACTTAACTTCAAAGGAAGAAATCCCTGTTCTCTTATCTGTAAAATAGAATGATAGTAATACCTACCTCGTTGGGTTATTGTAAGGATTAAAGGAGATAACATTAATGCTTAGAAGAGTTTCTTGCACATCTTAAGCCCTCAATAAATGTTAGCGACCGTCATTATTTTTATTAAATGATTATGGTTTAATATATAACACCTCCCAAGGGAATTTAAGAGGATTTCAATTCCTGAACTCAAGAGTATTGGAGTTTAATGGTGGAATTCTAAACACCTTAAAAAGCCTACAGAGCTCAAGATTGAAGGCTTTTTTTCGTGGTCACTAAATTATAACCCATCTGCCCATGTTTAAGCTTATTAGTGGATCTGGTGTTTGAGGTTATTTTATTTTTTAATTCCATCTCTAAACTAAAATAGTTTCTACTTTTTAACATGACTTGGGAATAAGGGGACTTAAAAGGAACAACCTCACCCTGGCTTTGAGCAGCATCAAACTATAAACAAATCAAATGCACTGAGGCATGCTACAGAAGGCAGGCTCTGCATCTCAGGAAGGGGCACTAATTCATTCTTATGCAAGGAAGTCCTCTTCCCATTATTAATGAATATTTTTAATCCTGAAAATATCACTCAGACTTAGTCACACATCACTGCACTCATTTTGTTTCAAAATTTTAAAAAATCATTTTGATTGAGGTTAAGCCTTTTTGATTTTCTTTTGGAACAAAGAAAGGGTAGTTCTTAATAAAGCAACTCACAAGTTTTGCAGTAAATCTCTTAAAAATGGGCACAGGTTTTAGGATCTGTTCAAGTTTCAGTCCGTATATCTACACTGATGCCCACAATGCTTTCATTCATTTATTCATTCATTCATTCTTAGTGTGCATTTGGCCTAGTAAGGGCAACCAAAAGAGGCAAACACTACACCTCATTGAACAGAAGCCTCTTAAACAGAAACACTTAAAAAATTAAAATAAATGAAAATGTTAATAGAAAGTCATTATAAAAGCAATATCCATATATATTAAAGCCATTTTTGATGCAGAAAGGGGGACCACACACCATAAGGAGGAAGAAAAACATAGTGTAATATGAAAAAATTAATTATATTTTGTATTATAAACCACTGCAATGACAGCCAAACAAATTAAAAGATCAGAAAAAAATGCAAATTACAGGTTAATATTTTTAATATGCAAGAATCTTCTACAAACCTATAAGAGAAGAATTCTATTCAAAAATCCATCCTAATACTGCTTTCAAAACATTTGCACCCAGGTGATAGATATTTTGTTATTTTGAAAACCGTTGGTCAAAGTATTTGTAAAGGACAGTTAGGGTTAGAGATGAGGAGGTAAGAGAGGTGATGAGGTCTATTAGTTCTTGATCATGTAAAGATTTGTTTTCAAAATTGCTAATTTTTTTTTACTTAATGAAAATACTGCTCATTTTTTTATTCACCAAGTCAAGATTTCATCCATCAGAACTATTCATGATGTCCTACTTAGACATTGGAGCATTTCCCCACTCAGTAGCAATTCAGGCTTTATACATTGGAAAATAGGTTCCTGACTTCATGATTCAAATACTCTGCCATAAGAGAAAATTCCCCTCTTCCTAAAAGTACACATTTTACTCCTTTTACCTGCCTGAGATATAAATTACAGCTGCATTTGTTTTACTAAGCTCACTTTTAACTCATTAACCCTTGTGTGCTAACTTGGGACATCAATTAGTCACTTTTATCAGACTGGGAATTCACCTGATAACCTGCTTGCCAAGTACCAGAGAGGAAATGAGTACACTTCTGGCATATATGAGGAATATTCAAAATGAAATAAAGGAGAATCAAAGCAAATGCGAATCCCACAACTTCAGTCCTGGCTATGAAGCTTGCCCTTCCCCAGATTAGACTTCTCTTACCTCATCACAAAGTTCCAGGAGCTCTCTGAGCAAAGGTGACTTATGGCCAAGAAGAAACGGAACTGTCAATGCCATTTGGGTTTGGGGAAGCATAAAAATTCTCCTTGTATTTGTGTAGTCATCATTTTCCAATTTCCTCAGATCCAAGTTATTTATGAGCTTTTTAGTGTGGTCTGAGCAGGGCTGAGTGCAGCCCCTAGAAAAATGTGGTTATAGACCTTGATGCCTGCTGGTTAAAGATGCACAGGGCTTTTATAAATACAGATGCTGGCCACTCACGCAGCTATTATCCAGATGTGTCCCTGCCTTACCTCGAGGATGTTGATCTCAGATTATAGGTGTTAATGTCCTTTGTCTGACTGCCTAGAATAAAAGAAAAAGGCAGAAGGAAATGAAAAGTGGGAGCCAACCATTAGCCCCACACAGTTCATGCCAGGCACAGGAAGAATGGAAGAGTTGGAGGTGGGAAGCTGTGTCCAAAGAGGGGAGGCCAGGAGTAGTGGGGGTGTGGGCAGCGATCTGTGAGAACCTAAGTACTTTTTTGGAGAGGAGGAAAGTGTCAGTCAAAACAAATGTGACAATATGTGAATCACCTTCACATCCCACTTTACTCTCTTAAATGTAATTGAAATATATTTTTTCTTTTGTTTTCTTTACTTTCTTACTTTATACTCACATTCATCTTGAAGAGAATCAACTTTAAGCTATAATAAAAGCACTCAAATTTAGACTTTGCCAGGACCTCAAAGTCTAAATTGATAACTGGTATAGAATAAGGCAGTCCCTGGTTTGGCCTTCTGCATTTGGGAGTCACATACTTGGAGCTCAGGGTTAGAACCTGGACTTCCCTCAGCAGAGCAGGAGCCCACTGAGCAGAGCACTCCAGGGTGGCTTAGGATCCTCAGAGTAATGCTACCCCCAGGGAACTCCTAAGGTCAATTTGCAAGGGAGTAAGTAATATTTTGGAAAATATTTTGAATTTCTATAGAAATTCTTCATTAAGTTTCTCCTGCATTTTAGATACTGTCCTAGATATTGAGGGTGAATGTTACAAAAAATAAGAAGACACAGGACTTGCCCTCATCGGGCATACACTCTAAGGGATAAAACATTGGTGACAGTTGACAGTAAGTTCTATAAACGCATCAAGCAGGTTAAGCAGTTAAGGAGTACTGAGAAATGTCTCTATACAGAGAGGTTACATAAGAGCAGTGGTACCAAAACTTCCGGTGTTCAGAGGACCCTGGAAGCAGGACTCCAATTTCCATTTAAATTCAGAGATGGAAATTAAGGAATGAGAAGTGTAAGAATTAGCATCCTGGCAGGGAAGATGTGGTACACTTTAATGAGTGACCAAGGCTGGCTTAATGAGACTTAACGAAGGTGTAAAATGGGATAAGGAGTAACCAACAAGGCGTTTACCACCACAGGACAAACAGCAATGGGAAGCTGCACCACCCTTAGGCCTGGAGGGTCTGGAGAACAAGAGAGTTAATAGAACTGGGAGATAGAGAGAGAGACAGATACAGAGAAAGATACAAATGGGTCAACTGCTGAATAGAGTTGAGGTCTTCAGTAAAGAAGGTAACTGCTGCTGGGTATAGCAGTGAAGGAGGCAATCCCAGCTATTGGGGAGGCTAGATTCAATGACTTAGCAAGACCCTGCCTCTAAATAAATAAATAAATAAATAAATAAATAAATAAATAAATAAGTCTGGGCATGTAGATCAATGTCAGCAACCTTGAATTCAATTCCTAGTGCTAAAGGAAAAAAAAAATCTCTTAAGAGCTTTTGTCCATTTGTACTGCTATAACAAAATACCACAGACTGGATAATTCGTGAACAATAAAAATTTATTTCTCATGGTTTAAGGAATGGCAAGTTCAAGATCAAGGCACCAGCATCTGTTTCTAGTGAAGGTCATTCCACATAGATGGTACCTTCTAGACTTTCTGGGTGACCTCACAGGTAGAACAGATGGAAAGGCATAAGTTCTTTTAATCAGCTTTTTTGATGCTATGACCAAAAGACCTGAAAAGAACAATTCTAGAGGAGGAAAAGTTTATTTGGTTCTCACAATTTCAGAGGTCTCAGTGCAAAGACATCAGACTTCACTGTTCTGGGGCCTAGATAATACAGAACAACATGGTAGAAGTGTTGTGGTGGAAAACAACTCAGGACATGGAACCAGAAAGCAGAGACAGCTCTCACTCACCAGAGACAAAATGTATACCCTAAAATCACAGCCCCAGTGAACTTTCTTCCAGACAAACCCTGGCTGCCTACAGTTAGCACACAGTTAATTCATCCAAGGAGATTAATGCACTGATTAGGTTAAGACTCCCATAACCTGATCATTTTACCTCTGAACGTTCTTTTATTATTTTACACATACCACTGGGGAGATAGCTCATATCTAAACCAAAGCAGAGGAGTATTGTGACCTCACATGGCAGAAGGTAGAAGGACAGGAAAAGGCCTAGGCTAGTTTCCTTCAACCTTTCTTAAGACATTAGTTCATACTTGAGAGCAGAACCAGCATGCTTCACTTTCCAAAACTCTTAGAATATCACCACAATGTAGATTAAGATTCAACACATGAATTCAGGGAAAGATTCACACTGTAGTTGTAACTACCACCATCTTCAAGGAAGGCAGTGGGGGAACAAATAGTTCATCCTTTCCTTTCTCTGATATGATGCTTCTGCCTCGCCTTGGTCAAACCCAATTGGAGACCAGTAGACAAAGGAGTCTTGAACAGAGAAAGGAGATGAATGTTCAAGAGCAACAAGGGAGAACAAATAGAAAACAAGGAATAAAGCATGCAGCATTCAAAGTACCACCTGGGTTACTTACAGAGGTGACATTAGAGAAGATGTGAGTGGAGGGTTATGAATGGTGATGGAGAGGAGATAAGAGCATCTTAGACTCCTGGAAAGAAGGGAGCGCATGCTGAAAGGTAGTACAGAAAGATGAGTAGGAGATCAAATGCAAACGTCATTTTCTATGCTCACAGTGGTTTCTAGAGCTGGCTGTCAGAGGCAGGGAAGGTGGCTAGAGACCATGACACTCTAAGCCATGTTATTTCCAGCTGCCTCTGAAACCTTGGGTTTTATCTCTCATCTGCAGCGCTCTGTCATGTTCCGTGATTGTAATAATAGCAGCAGAGATAAGCACTTTTGAAATAGATCACTGTGGAGATGAATAGACCGGATGGTTTCCTAGCACCTTCCCAGCTACAACTTTCATGTTAACTAGTTCTTCTAATGTAGCATTTCATTTATTTAAAACTCGCTGAGATATTAAAAATAAGAGAAAATTTTTCTTACCTGGACTTTGATTAAAGTACTGGGTGCATTTCCATCTATTTCCATTGGTTAGAACAGTTACATTTAAAAAGAAACTTAGTTACTGTAAATTAAATGTCTGCCACTCTCCGAAGCACCTAGGTACACATTAAGTGAGCCCCATAACAATGACCTCATGGAACTCTGAACCCTTTCTCCTACTGACTTACACAAAAATGTTGTCATCTATGTACTAAAAGAACGGGCTCAACCTAGAAAGCAACGTGTTTGAGAACGTGAAGACGAGTGAAGACGAACCTATGTAAGCCCAAGCAGGCCCAGACCCACACTTTGCCAAGGGAATATAAACCTGGTTTAATTATCAACTACTTACTGTGTATCAGAAGAAGAAATCAAAAGTAAAGGAGTTTAATCCTAACTGACTTAATTAGTAATAACCAGGGATAAAATGTAGATATAGTGTCTTGATTCCTGTTCATTCTTTTGAACTGGAGTTTAACCTCAGGGGCACTCGACCACTAAGCCACATCCCCAGTCTTATTTTGTATTTTATTTAGAGACAGGGTCTCACTCAGTTCTTAGCACCTTGCTGTTGCTGAGGCTGGCTTTGAACTCGAGGTCCTCCTGTCTCACCCTCCTGAGCCATGGGATTACATGTGTGTGCCACCATGCCCAGCTTGATTCTTGTTTTTTTGATTACACCAAACTGTCTTTAGATTTCACTATTTGTTTCCATTGTAGAATTAGTTGTCTCCTACTAATAGATTAGTAGGAGACAACTACATATGCAGGTGCCAGCAAGGTGACATATATATGCCTCTCAAAAGATGAACAGCATGGAGTGGTGGGGCCTATGGCAAACTGCAGATGGAAAACTTCAAATTAAACCATGCACATCTAATGAAATCAAAACAAACAACAAAAGCAAAGCCCACTTTATTGAGTGAAGCCTGTTTGCAATTTGCAAGGTGGATTTAGCCTGATATCTGCCAGTCTGTCCTCCCCAAACCCAGGCTTCTTAGGAAACAATTGCTTTGCTTACATTTGGGTGTGATCCTAACTTAAAGCTTTCTCTCCTTCCTCCCTCCTTTCTTCCCATATTCTCTCTCTTGTTTATTCACAGGACTTCATGTTTCTAACAAACAAAATTATTCATTGATATTAACAACTTTTAAGAATAATTTATTTTCAAAATGCCCACCTACTACTGAAAGAGAAAGGTAGAATCAATTGATATATTTATATGAGGTTCTGAAGTGTTTCTGAGATTTACAATAAATTTGAATATCTCTAAAGGTAGATCTCGGGAGTAATCTTGCTACTGGAGGTCCCACCCGATGCATAAAATTCAACAAAAATTGAATCCTGCTATTGAGTGCCAATTAGTCAGTCCCATGTGTTAAACAGAAAGTAGCAGCAACTTCAGGAAGAAAACCAAGTCAAATCTTATGACCAGGCCTGGAAATAAATTCTAATGATTTCACACTTCTGAACTCACCTATGTCTGAGAAGTATATAAAGAACGGTACAACTAAATTAAAGTTTTTGAGGTAATCAAATCTGAACACAGCTATATAGCACATCTGTCTTGAAAAGTGTATCCATTTGATATGTCTAATGAAGTGACCAAATAAAACATGAAAACTATCAAGTGTTCCCTTGACGCTTGCTCTCACAAAAATAAAGTGAAGAAATGAGCAACTGAGACATATAGTTGGTGTGCAAGGGTCTGGTATTTAGTCCTATGTAAACAGAGAAATGCACAATTACAACTATTCTTCAAAACCTCTAGAAATATTTAATCTTTATACATATTCAAATTTTATGCAAGAGATAAAAAACTGATAACCTATGAAATTCCATCCTTAAACATGTTTAGGCATTACTTCAATACAAATGCTTTGGATGTTTCATACTAACATGGTTTTCAAATTTTGGTGAAACCAAACTATTTTTAAGTACTAGTGCACTAATTACCTGCTGTAAAGATAAAAGCTATCGTTCTCCCTGTTTTCATCTTCAAAATTTTCATAAAGTAGTTAGAGGACTTGAACATAAAAAATGACTATAGGTTTAATTGTTAAAGTGAACACTGTGGAGAATAAGGGCCAGTATTATTCCAAGATACCAGTAGGCTGTGAACTAGGTCTTTCTTTCTTTATTTAAAGAAGGAGGCATTGGATTCCCCCACTATGGTGTGTTTAAGTACTTGGTGGCAACAGCAAAAAAAGGTGGAAGTATGGAATCCCAATTCATGCCTCCATTTTCTATGAAATGCACAATATAATTTCACACACATATATCAATAAATTCCTACTTTGATCTAGTGGTACAGTTAGGACAGGGCTAGTAATTTTCATTATATGAACTGACCCTCTAGTTCTCATCCCTCAACATTTCAGTTGTATCATTTTGAAAAGTGTTCCATTAGGTTTAAGTTTAGATAGAATTAGGATAAAATCAAGGAGTTTTTCTTGTTGCTAACATTTTCCTCCTACTCTGACACACTGGGTCAAGTCAAGAATAGAAGGAGAAATGAAGAAGGAGACATAATCTAATGATGAGTATACCCAGGTGGGTTTATTTATAGACAATAGAAATAGTATTCATTCAAAAAAAAAGACTTGGTTTCTTGATTCCACCATTGATCCTATTGAAAGCTACCATGAGTTCCCTCTGAGAGAGTGAGAGAAGCTATTCCACAATGTAGTCACACATTCAAGAATTTTGTACTAATTTTGCTGACAGCATGAAAGATGAAGTTGTGATTTGTGAGTTGAAATGAAAGGTTTGATTAAAAACTTAATCTATGTTTTTTCCATTGTAATGACTTGATAGATTCTTATTCATGTTCCCTGGTCAACAAATTGAACACCTTGATATGTCTAGAGAATACCAGACTGTCAGGGACACACTGTTACCAATTATTTTCACTGAAGACCAAAATGGAAAACAGAAACCTGAATTATATGCTTTCCACAAAAGATGAACCTAATGGAATTAATACATGAATTGGTATATCTATTCAGTCTCTTCTCAGAGGTAAATGTATATGATTGATCCAGTGAAAGTCATAAGATTCTTACTAAATAGAACCAGAATACAGAGACTATTGTGCACTGCAGTACTGCATCCAAAGGTGTCAGGAGTGGTAACTAATATTTAGTGTACTAGTTACTGGTCTAAAATCTTTGTGATTGATCAAAGAATACAAATAATCCAATCAACAAATGGACTAAGGATATGGACACTTCACAGAAGAAGATCTACAAGCAATCAACAAACATATGGAAAAATGTTCAACATCTTTAGTAATAAGAGAAATGCAAATCAAAACTACACTAAGATTCCATCTCACCCCAATTAGAATGGCGATTATCAAGAATACAAGCAACAATAGGCATTGGCGAGGATGTGGGGAAAAAGGAACACTCATACATTGCTGGTGGGACTGCAAATTACTGCAGCCACTCTGGAAAGCAGTGTGGAGATTCCTTAGAAAACTTGGAATGGACCCTCCATTTGACCCAGCTCTCCCACTCCTTGGCCTATACCCAAAGGATTAAAATCAGCATACTACAGAGATACAGCCACATCAATATTCATAGTTGCTCAATTCACAATAGCCAGACTATGGAACCAACCTAGATGTCCTTCAATTGATGAAAGGATAAAGAAACTGTGGTATAGATATACAATGGAATATTACTCAACCATAAAGAGTAATAAAATTATGGCATTTGCAGGCAAATGAATGACATTGGAGAATATCATGCTAAGTGAGATAAGCCAATCTCAAAAAACCAAAGGACGAATGATCTGGCTGATAAGTGGATGACGACACATAATGGGGGGTGGGAGGGGGGCAAGAATGGAAGAAGGAGGGACTGTATAGAGGGAAAAGAGGGGTGGGAGGGGTGGGGGGAGGAAAAAATAACAGAATGATCAAACATCATTACCCTATGAAAATGTATGACTACTCAAATGGTATGCCGTTACTCCATGTGCAAACAGAAACAACATGTATCCCATTTGTTTACAATAAAAATAAATTAAAATTTAAAAAAAATAAAATCTTTCTGTGATTGAACTTGCTTAGCTTCTACAGAAATCCTGCTGGGAAAGGGGCTCTACTATCATCTCCTTTTTATGCATGAGTAAATGAGACACAAGAGTTTAGTTGAATTGCCAAATGACATGCATCTAATAACTGGATGAAATAAGGTTTAATGTATAGAGTCTGGCTATCTGAGCAGCCTACATTCATACTGGTCTTTCTGCTATATGCTTCCTGTCAGACATCAAAGATAAACATGGGACTTCAAATCTTAAATTTCCTGATGGTTCTATTTTTTTTTTTTTTCAAAAACATTTCTCTTTTTTCTTTCTTTTTTAACAACTTTCATTCCTCTGGTTGTACACAAAATAGAGTCACTTCATTTGCATAATCATACATGTACATAGGGTAATGATATATGTCTTACTCTATTGTTTTTCTTTCCCCACATCCCCTCTCCAACCCTCATTTTCCTCTATACAATTTATCCTTCCTCCATTCTTGCATCCCCACCAACCCCCCATTATGTATCATCATCCACATATCAGAAAATCAGTCAGTCTTTGGTTTCTTGGGATTGGCTTATTTCACTCAGCATGATATTCTCCAACTGCATCCATTTACCTGCAAATGCCATAATTTTATTCTTTATGACTGAATAGTATTCCATTGTGTATATATACCACAGTTTCTTTATCCATTCATCTACTGAAAGGCACCTAACTTGGTTCCACAATCTAGTTATTGTGAATTGAACTGTTATAAACATTGATGTAGCTATGTCACTGTAATATCCTGATTTTAAGTCCTTTGGTTATAAGCCAAGGAGTGGGATAGCTGTGTCAAATGGTGGTACCATTTCAAGTTTTCTAAGGAATCTCCATACTGCTTTCTAGAGTGGCTGCTCCAATTTGCAACCCCACCAGCAAGGTATGAATGTATCTTTTCCCCACATCCTCACCAACAACTATTGTTGCTTGTATTCTTGATAACAGACATTCTAATTGGGGTGAGATGGAATCTTAGTGAAGTTTTGATTTGCATTTCTCTTATTACTAGAGATGTTGAACATTTTTTCATGTATCTGTTGATTGTTTGTAGACCATCTGTGAAGTGTCTGTTCATTTCCTTGGCCTATTTATTGATTGGGTTATTTGTATTCTTGGTGTTTAGTTTTTTGAGTTCTTTATAGATTCTGGAGATTAGTGCTGTATCTGAAGTGTGTATGGCAAAGATTTTCTCCCGCTCTGTAGACTCTGTCTTCATATTGTTGATTGTTTCCTTCGCAGAGAAAATGCTTTTTAGTTTGAATCTATCCCAATTATTGATTCCTGCTTTTATTTCTTGTGCTTTGGGAGTCCTGTTAAGGAAGTCTGGTTCTAAGCTGACATGATGAAGATTTGGAACTACTTTTTCTTCTATTAGGTGCAGGGTCTCTGATCTAATTTCAAGGTCCTTCATCTATTTTGAGTTGAGTTTTGTGTAGGGTGAGAGATAGGGGTTTAGTTTCATTTTGCTGCATATGGATTTCCAGTTTTGCCAGCACCATTTGTTTTAGACTCTATCTTTTCTCCATTGAATATTTTTGGCACCTTTGTCTAGTATGAGGTAACTGTATTTACATGGGTTTGCTTCCGATGGTTCTTAATGATCAGTGCAGGAATGTCTATTAAAATCTCCCAAATTTGGATACATCCACCTCAGTTGCCTTTGTTTGCTCATCTCTTGGCACAGGTCTGCCTTCAATTAATGTTTATAGTTTCTGGAATGAATGAATGAGTAAAACTATTGATTATATCAGATATTTAGGCAGCTGGGTTATGCCTGATACCAACCACTGAACTGCTGACAGTCCCAAGGGTTGGAAACTTTTAGTTACTCATACAACTTCCTGTGGAATATCAAAGAAAAAGGTTACCTCTCCACATTTCTTTTGATGTTTTCTAATTTTATTCTTATTGCTCTGGAATGATCCGGTTGTCACCATATCACTTAGCCCAAGAAGGCCACAGAGCCCTGTGATTGTTTTGTTTTGTTTTTATTTAGGCTGTAATTTGCTTATTGACTTGTAGACTAGCTAGATTTCCATAGGTAATCTTTTGCAAGACTTGCATTTGCATGGCATCCACATAGGGATCCGTTTAGAATCATCATGAATCGATTTGCCAGAGCTTACTTTTTTTTTTTTTTTTAGTCGCTGGAATTATATCCTATGAAAACAGAAAACACATTCTCTCCTGCTGTATGAAATATGCAGGAGACTACTTTGGGTTACAATGCTCTTTTGCATTTGCACAGATGCTGAAAAGCAAATTCTCAGCTGGTTGGTCTCACTCAGAAGGTGTTCTTCACTAATAACTGTATGGGGGAGCATTGCCAGCTCAAAATATAACAAGTTAAACTGCGTGTTGTATTAGCATTATTCTTAATGCTAATGTAATGTCTATCCACGAAGGCAGCATTGTTAGATTGTTAGTACTGTAGATTGTAATGACAAAAGGAATTAGATGGGTTTTCTATGTTAAATCAATCATTAAGCTGTGCTATAATTATTTGCTGTTGGGAACGCTCTTTTTTCTATTGTAAAATTGACACAGTCTATGAACGTAATTGCTGTGTTTTCATCCTAGGGCCCTTTAAGATTAGAGTCTGGGAGGAAGATGTGGCACTTCTAATCCTTCTGACATTTCAGAGGGACTATCCTGGCAGGAATAATATCACATCACCGTGTAATTAATCAGTGCATTTTCCTCTGGTCTGTGAAACTCGTGTTTCCCTCTGCATTTGAGAGACAGAGAGGTGGCATGTTTGAACCTTCTGTAGCTTTAATTACAATGTGATGCTGGGTCCAATTATGTTTTTGGCCATTTTGACCTTTTCAGGTTTCATATTCAGACCATTTCACTGATTCTAGGGTTGAGGATTTTAGACATCAATGTTTGTGGGTTTGATATCATTGCATACCTGTTTCCTTCATTTCCTTGAGAATAAAAAAATCTTAAAGAGTATAAGCTGGTAATGATGACATTAAATTAAAGAAGAAAAACCTTTGTTAGTGGAAATGGCATGCCTTCATCTTACAGATGATAAGGCCAGCATGCAGGAATCTTTGTTAAAACACAATCTCTCTTCCCATCTCCCCTTCCCGGATTGCATGTGTGTGTCTGTGTGCATGTGTGTGTGCGTGTGTGTGTGTCTGAAATACATGTAAAGAATGTATGCATCTGTATGTGACAGAAAATAGATGTTCACTCTATAGAATTTAGCTCCAATTTCAGCAATATCACAGGTTTAGTTAAGCACCTGAGATGGGTGCATAGAACTATAAATGGTTTCAGTCTTGCATGGAATTTGCATTAATATGAATACCAGCAAAAAAGAGAGAGTGAATTTTTAATCTCCTTTTCTTTTTTTGGTGCTGTGAATCAAACCCAGGACCTTGTGCATGCCAAGGAAGTGCTCTACCACTGAACCCTAGCCCCAGTTGGAGAGGGACTTTCATTTACAGGGCAACGTATTAGTGGCTATGGGAGATACAGGAGAGGAAGATGCAATTTCTTCTCTCCCAGTACCCAGGAGAAATACATGGGACAAATAGCCAACATGGACGTGAACATGTGATGGATCATGGGAATTATAAAGTAAACTCAGAGAGGAACCAAATAGCATGTGGGTAGGATATTCAGACATGCCTTTCTGTCTCCAAAAGAAGGGAGATCTTTATTGCACTTTTTTTGTAGAAAATGAGGAGAAAGTAGAAGTTTTTAAATACTTGGAGGATGTGGTGAGTTAGTGAAGTTAACTTGAGCTTGCTGAGTTTGAATATGAGAAGAGGAGGGAAGGAATAAAGGGAGACTGCTACTAGGTTAGCTCGGAAACCTTCTATTATGGTTTGGATATGAGATGACCCTCTAAACTCTAGTTAATGTAGAAATATTCCAAGATAAAATGACTGAATTAAGAGAGAATTTAATTATGAGGTCTAATCAGTCCATTCAACTAGGGCTGGGTGGTACTTGTAGGCAGGTGGGGCATGGCCATAGGATTTGGGTCACCAGGGGCCACACTTGAAGGATTCATATTCCCTGTGGTCATTTTTCCTCTCTTCTCTCTGCTTCCTGACCCACCATGAACAGAGTAGCTCTTCCTCATTGGGCCCTTCCTTCTTGATGTGCTACCTCACCTCAGGCCTAGAGCAATGGAGTTGGCCATCTTTCGACTGAGAACTCAAACCTTGAGCCCCAGTTAAACTTTCCCTTCTCTACATTTTTCTTTTTGGGTATTTTGGTGACAGCAATGAATGTAAAAGCTGACAAGAACACTTTCATATTTATTGTGTAGGAATATGAGGCATCCTTTGGGTCCTAGGTCCAGATAAGTGGTAAATAGCAAAACTGTGTGCTGATTGAGGACTGAGGGCACACACTCCAAGCAGATGCAGAAAGACTCCGGGTGCACATCAGAAAACTTTCCAAATCATGAAACTACACATGATCAATGACAGGTATTAGTAAACATTGTGTGCATTTCTGACTATCCAACACAATGGAAAGTTTCATGTTTTCTTTTCATTTTATTCTATTCTCACAGTCCTATGAAGTGGTTAATCTTTGACTTTTATAAATGTCGATACTGAGATTCAGTTGTTCAAGTTAAATAAACAAAAGAAAATACAGCAACAGGAATAAAAACTCAGATCCTCTGATTCCATAAGAAATGTTCTGTCTGTACAGTTTCTCATCTATGAACCAGGAACAATAAATATATTGTCTCTATATGCAAATGTGAAACTTTTCATCGTTAGTTATTTTTCAAATCTGCGCTAATGAGATGGATTGGGAAGCAAAACTAAGGGCTTAATTGCAGTTCACAGGGTGAAAATGCACTGTGACTGCAGAGGGCTCTTGTCTGTGGCAGGTGCTACTTAAGGATTCATCATCTATTAAGGCAAGGCCATGGAAAAATACAATAAGGCTGTGATTTTCAGGAATCATAATTCAATTTTTCAAGGAAACAGAATAGATAGCATGGACTCTATGAGAAATTCAGAAAATATTTATGACTTTTTATTTGGTTGACCTTTATTTATTTGGTTGTTTTTCACTCTGCTGTCCCCTCCCTTCACCTTCTCATAGTCAGGGATTTTCAGTGCATGCATATTCATACGCCCTCTAGAGGGGGCCCCACTTTCCTTTCTGAGAGCAGGTCTTTGTTTCAACGGGAACCGGGTGCCCCTTCTTTGCATGCTTTCCTGCCTTCACTTTATTATTTTTTCTTCAGACCCCTAATTGCCTCAGCTCACTCTCCACCTCAGATCTCAACTGAGGAATCTTCACACCTGCAGTTGCAGCCCCAGCAGAAATAAGAGTCTCTGGCATCTTATGGGTGGGCTTTAAGATGGAGTAACCATCCAGTAACTGGATAATGAGTGGGTCAATATCTAAGCCCTACACACTCCTATATTTTTCCTCTATCCTCCATTCCTCATGTCCAAGTTTAAACTTGCCTTTGCAGTTTTCTGCATCTGCAAATGAGCTCCTGACCCTAAATCTTTAGGTCTGATTCTCTGTATGGTCTTCATGCTTGGATTGATCCTTCACTTTAATCCATATCTAGGAATCTTTTTCTAGTAAAGGATTTGGTTCTTTGTTTTTTTCCAAACAATTTTTTCCCAGAAAATTTATCTTTAAAGTCATTGACAAAATGGACAAGATGCTAAACACAAACATGTGAATTCCCAATAAAAGACTGCAAAGGGAAGAAATAATGACTTTGAGACTCCTGGTTTTACCAGTAGGGTCATCAGGTGTAAAAAGAAGGGTAGAATATCTATAGTCCTCCCTATCCATGGGTTCTGGCTTAGTGGATTGTACCAACCACAGATTGAAAACATTGTGAAAAAATAATTGCATCTGTACTGAACATATACAGATTTTTCTTGAAATCATTTCCTAAACAATAAAGTATGACAACTATTTACATATCATTTACATTTGTATTAGGTATCACAAGCAACATAGAGATATTCAAAGTACGTAAGAATATGTATAGATTATATGCAAACACTATGCCATTTCATATAAAGTACTTGAAAATCACAAATATTGATGTCTGCACAGGGTCCCCAAATCACTCCCCTCCCCATGAATACTGAGGGCTGAATGTATTTCACAATACTTTCATATGATTTCAAATTTCATACAATAAAACAGTAGTCTGCAGGTTTACAAAAAATAATTATAAACTGAAAAATGCTTATTAACTGCATTTGGTGGGAGACAGGAGAGGACTGGAAATGGGTACTGGTGGTAAAATCCAGGCATCTTCTGTGGCCTTCCAGTTTTAAAGGATCTTAACCTGAGTAGTATGACTGAGTGGCGGCTCTGACATTTGAAACAGCAAAGTGGAAAAAAAAATAAAAAAGAAAAAACATGTTGGTACTTTATTATCACATTTTCTTTTAAATTTCAATTTACCTTTCAATTCTAATTCACCATTTAAAGCAGGTAAATTCACTCTACAAATATAATCAAGGGATGTTCATATTGCATTAATAGATTGCTTTAGTTTTATACTTCTCACAACTTAATTATTTAGAGCCCAATTCCCCTATTCAACATTAGCATATTAAGGTAAAATCTAATTTGCAGTAAGCAGCTTGAGGCCACAGAACCACAGAAAAGAGGAGAAGAAGCCAGGTGAATATGTTGAATTTTTAATCTCATCAGTGCATCCAGTAGCTGATGGATACATTCTTCACTTGCATCTTTGAGTGTTCGGTTGTGTTAAACAGTGATGTTTTGGCAAGTATGCGAGTGTTTTAAGAATATTTATTTGGTTCTTTCCTAAATAGGGTGGAATGTCTGCCATTGAGTTAAAATAAATAAAATGAAATAAAATAAAAGGAAATCAGAGAAGAGAAAATAGTGCACAAACTTTTGTTCTCTCAAAAATGGTGAAAACTTTGTTGCTTATACTTCTGTCATTTCTTCTCTGGCAATCAAATGTATCCAATCCACCCACCACACATATTCTCTGTTCACGTTGCTCTATCTCAGAGTATATTTCTAGACTAGTTTAGAAGCAGTTAAGTAAAAGTTAAATTAACATGCATTAGAAAATATTTCCGTAGAACATCTATAATGGGCTGGCCATTTGCCAGGCACTATAGTTGACAATAATTGGAAGAGAATTGTCATTAGTTCCCCTCACTGTTCTTGGGGTTTAGATAAGCACAATTTCACACACATAAAATAGTTAGACAAAAATGTTCAGTGTAGGCTAAGAAATGACTTGTATCTTTATATACAACCCTGGACTTACTCAAGGACTTAGAAATGATCAGGAAAGTAATGTTAAAGGGAAATTTGCTCTTAATGGCCAAGTGAGGAAGATGAACAAGGTCATGGCAAAGCAGAAAGAATAGAACAATTTTTTGCACTTGGATTTGGAAGGCAGGATATAGAGAGGAGAGCAGCACAAAAGTCTTTCTAACACTTTATGAAGCCATGTGAGTTTGGCCATTAAAAACATAACATCCACAGATAATGATTGTCTCCTCTTAAAATCAGATCTGAACTCCAGCTTGAAGCTCCAGTAATGGGTAACTAGAGAAGCTGCCTTCAGAAACTTGCAAAAAAAAAAAAAATACAGATATGGAACTGCTATTCATTAATGATAATATTTGTCTTTAGGGAGAAGAAATGAATCATGGTTCAATTTCACAAGTTCATGCCTTAGATTGATTGAATCATTCACCAAGTCCAGTTTCCAGCCTCCTCTAACTCAGTTTAATTGACAAAGAAATCCAGGCTTTGAGTGACCCTTAAACAGATCATTAATGGAAAGGCTGGGAGAGAGATTTGAAAGCAGCTTTTATATTCCAATTACAAGAAAGTTTACAATCAGCAAGTACTATGTTTAGATAAGCCTATTACCTGTTAAAGGAAGTGACCATGGTGGCCCTAGCAAACAGTTCATTGAACTAATGAAACGCATCTCTAGCTGAGTTCCTAGGTTTCTAAAGCACATGCTGTTTTCAAAGTCTTCCCTGTGAATACCAGAAACAGCCATGGACTGGTAGATAGACAGCCTTATCTTAAATCTGTAGTCTCTTCTTTGTCATTTATTATCTGTGTAAACTTGGACATGTCTATTCACTTGTGTGAGTTTCAGAATATCTATCTGTTTCAGGGTTGCCATGTTAACTAAATACAGTCGTATACTTAACTGTTTAGCACAGTGCCTTAAATAGAGTACACATTCAGCAAATGTCAGTTACCCTTATTATCCCTTTATCAATCTTTGATATCATTACATTTTTCTTCATTCCAGGTAAAATCTCATTGCATAGGAGTACCTACTCCTATTCAATGACTTGGACAGTTTCCTGTAATTTGAGCAAATGATCCCAATGCCTCTACTAGACTAATTTAGTTCATTTTACCAATGGACAATTTCTGGCCAATGAAGAAGTCAGATGAGGTCCTTTGGTGAGCTTCTTTGAAAAGTGACTTTGCTCTTTTTTTCTCTTTGCAGTTTTTTATTGGTGCATTATAATTGTACATATTGATGGGATTTGTTGTTGCATATTTGAACATGCACACAAGATAACAATATAATTTGGTCAAAATCACTTCCCAGAACTTTTCCTATCCCTCCTAGCCTCCCACTCCTTGGTCCTTTCCTCTACTGTTCTCCCTTTGATTTTTAAGAGTTGCACCCTATGAAAAGTGCCTTCACACTTAAGAAGATACATGCGGAGGAAATGGGCGTTCTCCTGAATGTTATGTTCTTGCTTATGAATCCTGAAACTGAGACAGCTATATGCAACAATGAAGGACACTAGAAAAATACAAAGACAACATGTAGAGAAACATAGAACTGACAGACAGAAGCCACCAGGATTTGAATGTCATTGTGGACTTGAACTCATACTATTAAAACTTATTAGTATTGAAGATACTTAATTTTCTTTATTTTTTAATCAATTTAAGGCATATTCTCTGCTTCCTGCATTCTAAAGTTTCCTAAATGATACATTACAGAATAAATATTATTTTTTTCTCCAGGCTCCACCACACAAAAATACACACACACACACACACACACACACACATTTATATATATATATATATATATATATATATATATATATATATATATACAACTATGTGCATACAGTTGTGTGTGAACAAACAAGACTTATATGACAGAGACCAGTTCAGCTTCATATCTGCCCCTATTAAATAGTCAGACTACTGAATAAAAGTACAATTTTATTTTATTTGACTGTGATCCACTAAGAGCCTATTACAGTAGGTGATCATAGGTTGTACAAAAATGAATTGGCTTTTCTTTCAAATGACTTACAATCAAGCAGAGAGAATAACTGCATAAACAACTATCATCCAAGGCTCATAAGGCATGCTTCTTAGGAGAGGAGTAAGATTCAGAGGACAAAGATCAAGGCAAGTGACACATGGTGCCTGATCATGGAAGAATCCATTTGCATCACAAAAATATGTAGTTATACTCCATTTATTTGGCATTATAATTAGTAGTTCTCACCTAAAAGAAACTTTGCTCCTTACAGTCCCCAACATTTAATTTCATTTCCTTTCTGATATTCATCTCAACCCCAATCCATTTAACTCATTTCATTTCCAGAATAGAAATACCCTTTTCTCCTTACCTTCTTCCAACACCTATTACTTTTAACACAGATTGGGTTTTAATATTCAAAAATCTTTTCTTTCCAATTTGAATTTTGAAAATCTACTTTAAAACAAAAAAACTGAGACTTGACCTTTGTCCTGCATCATCCTGAAGTGACCTCCCGTCCCAAAGGCCCATCCCTAAGTCTTGAAAACCTTGAGTGCACGGTGTACTGCAAGAAATGGAAAAGAGTGAGAAAGGATTATGAACTTAACAGGAATTTCATGAGAAAAAGCACATTGGATGATGCAAAATACCATCTCTGTACGCATGACAGACAATGGTGACAAGACCTAGAAAGTAAGGGAAGCTTCCAGAGCAATTCTATATAGTACATTCTTCAATAAAGGCTTTAGAATATAGAAGACAGAGGGAATTCTTGGAAAACAGTCCAAGGGCACAGAAGAGGAGAGAATTTCCTGTGACAATCAGGGATATGTTCGTAGCATATGAGATCATTTTAGGCAACTTCCCCCCACATGGCTGCTGAGTGGAATTATCTTGCCACATCTTTGTTCCATTCAATCATACAACATTTGAAGATTTTGGGGCATCAACTTGACAGGAACGTGCTTGTTTCTTCTGTGTAAGAAAGGGTCCATTCAGTAAGATCTTTCCAAAGCATCAAGCGGAATGTCCCAATAGCATCTACTTGAGAGTGTTGGAGGTGACAGGAGACAGGAATGACTTGCAGATTTCCTAAGATGGTGGGTGTGTTTTCAGGCTGAGCTCTCCCAAGGTGAACCCCAAACTGATCTGTCCGTTGATGTGTGCACACATCTGTGTCGCCCTGCCCAGGTTCCAGTGTGCGTAACCAAGCCCGCTTTTTCAGGGCCTTTGAATGCCATTGTTTTCCCTCTGCTTTCTAAACTTCAGAATGGAGACTTCCCTCCAAGCACATTCCAGTTCTCTCTCCCAGGCTGCACAGCTCTTTAAGCAGACATTTGAAGAACTGTCAGAATCAGGGGACAAAGAGCAGAAAGGGCGGACAAGGGAAGCAGAAGGCAGTGAGGAAAGAACGGGAAGTGCGGCGGTGGCTGGCCATTGTGCCAATTTCATGCTTTCACACCTTTGAATGAGTGTTCAAAGTGTTTCATTTTGGGAGCCTCAGACAGTGGAGCACTGATTGCAATGGCTTCAGGCATTTCAGGGCACAGCTGGCCACTCGGCCACCCCTGTGTCCACGGCAGTTTTCTAAAAATAAGGGAAATAAAATATAGGTTATTTTCAGCTCTGATGGGTGAGCCTCACTGTGCACAACTGCGGGAGCAGCGCTGGATTTTTCCCCCTTTCTTTCATTTCCATTGTGGGATTTTTTTTTCTTCTTCTTCTTTTTTTTTTTTTTTTCCTTTTTTTCAAACACAGACCAAGCCACATCATCTTTGAGGAATACGATTTTTCTTTCACATAGCATGGAAGAAATGAAAAGAGAGAGATGTTATTTAAAACAAATGATAACAAATTCTGAGCCTGGGTTATCCCAGTGGGTTAGCCAGTCCAAAATTTAGAAAAAAAAAAAAGGATAGAAAGAAAGAAACAACAAACCAAAGAACATCTGGGAAGGGGCAGATAAGCATTCTAAACATTGCTGCTCATATACTAATTTAACTTTGTTAGATAAGTGGTTTTATAAGAAATTATTGTTTATTAACAGAAATTAGAACTTGGGCACGGTGCTACATGCCTATGATCCCAGTAGCTCAGGAGGCTCAGGCAGGAGGATCAGGAGTTCAAAGTCAGCCTCAGCAATAGCCAGGCGCTAAGGAACTCAGTGAGGCCCTGTCTCTAAATAAAATACAAAATAGGGCTGAGGTTGTGGCTCAGTGGTCAAGTGCCCCTTCAATCCCAGTACCCCTCAACCCCCCAAAAAAGAGGAATTAATGCTTTATTAAGCCCACTTAAGCATTTAACCATGTTATCTTTACTATGATGGATGTGGTAAACTATGTCCCAAAAGTATCCCTGCTTCTTCTATATTCTCCCTGTGATAGCCAAATGTTAGAAAACACTTGAAATTCTTTCAATTTTTTCTGCAACCTCAATTTCTTCATCATTAAAATGAAGATTAAGACACCTATTTTTTCTTATAACAAAGTCACAGAATTAGTAATTATCTGAAGAATTTTAAAGATCATTTTGTTAATTTGTTTTATTCTACACGTGAGAAAGTTATCAGGTCACACAGTTGGTCAGTATAATATTCATAATGAGCAACCAGCTGTCCTAATTACTGACATGTGTACTCTATACAACATTATCATTATAATTTTTTGCATTACAAAAATCCTCCTTAAATCTTCCAGTCCTATAAATTGAGTCCATTCTTCCTTACCCCTGCTGAGAATATACCAGTCCTTCTATTTCCTTACCATTGGCCAACATTTTAGAACTCCCTTGTGTATTTCAGTAACATCTACCCAGCTTCATAAGCAAAACAAAAGGACATCCTCATCTATACAATCTTCCCTGACCACTCTTGCAAACAGGAACACCTTTTCCTTCTGTACTGAACACTGCCTAATGGGGGCTCCATCACTTATTGACATTTTGGTCATCAATCCACTAATCCAATGAATAATGCATGCAACCCAGGCATGATGGAGGAGCCTGACTCACAACTTCTTTATTTTCTCTGCAACTAATATTATGTCTTAAGCCATAATTTCCTTACATAGAAAAGGAAAGTAATAATAGTACCTAAATTGTAGGACATTTGAGAATATTAAATTTTATATATACTTATCAACACAGAACAGTGGTTGATTCATGCATAGTAGGGTCGATATTAATTTTGGTCATCATTATATCGTTTGTTGTTGATGATGATAATGATGCTTTGGGTAGTAGGAAATTGCCTTCTGGAAGAATGCTGACCAAATTCCCCAACACTGTATCTCAGGGAACTTACTGGAAAGAAAAATAATCTAAGTAATTCTTCACCACTCTTCCAAAAGAATTCCATTCCAAATGCTTAAGATGGCCTGAATTTCTTAGAACCAAATTGAAAATGCAATGTAATGTATATTTCTAGAGCAATATAGAAAGTATAATGTATATTTCTGATTTTTTATACCTTTGGTTCATAGCTAATGAGAGTTCAAGATCAATGACATTTGACGTTCTTTTTTAAAAATTTTAAAGATGAGGAATAGGATTCCTTTTACTTTTTAGGAGATCTTATTATCAGAAAAAACTTTTTCCCAACCTAGAGTTGCTGAAAATTCTAGACACGAATAAGCAACCACAAATCATGGATTTTGTCATGAGGCGGGCACCCACCCTGAAAGGCAACATCAAAAGTAACTATTAACTGGGACTTGGGTGGAGTATCAGTTCTGCCATAGTTCTGCTTCTGGTTTTGTGGCAGACAGATAAGTTCTTTTTTCTGAAGTGTAGCCTCTTCATCTACAATGTTTTAGAATCCAATGTGACTTGAGTTTCTTTCCAGTTTAAAATTCTTTGGGTGGAGATTAGGAGATGTCTTAGACCCAATTTGAGCTGATTTTACATTGCTTAATGCCATAGGTTCTTCCAGTAATGTACCAATGTTTGGAGAAAACTTATCATCATGCTTAGAATTAAAATCCATGAAATCACATTTTACAAAACACAAAGAGAAAAGAGCATCTTCCTGTCCCCACAGTATGTCTTTATAGAATGATGAAGCAAGCCTCTGTACCTAGCATGAATCTTAACAATTAATTCATCAATGTGATGTAGCTGATCACTTGTGGGAAGCTTCAATTTGTTGATAGTGACAGAGAAAGGTCATAATTTTTCCTCATAGAGTGCCTTGTTTGGTAAACAAGCCTTCAAATGCAGATAGTATACACAGCCTAAAACTTCTTTCTTTATATTACAAGTAGGTATATCTTGTAACCATAAGTTAAGTCATCATAGCCCATTACTATACAATAGTTTAATGTTGTGTTATGGTACAGTGTGTCATTTGAAGAACTGGTCATAGTACATGATTAAGTAGCTTTTGTATTCATTGGAAACAATCATTGATCTCTTCATAGTTCTTTTCTCTGAGCATCTATACTAGTTCATAACTCCTTTCAGAAAAATAATCTCTTTATATTTATGGATTTACACCCCTTTCCAGTATACTCCATGAACTTTAAGACAAGTGACATTTCTTCTTTATTCTTGTGTTCTTTAAGATCTCCCACAGTATTTGATACATGCAGTGACCATTTATTTTGATTTAAGACAGTCTGATTTTATGCCCATAGTCTCAGAATAACTATAACAAGCACCCCTTTTCATTCATAAAAGGATCCCAACTGGATATTAAATTATTTGGTCAATCTATATGTATCTATATGTTCCAAATAAATAGTTGTAAATCATGAATCCCAATGGTGAGATCCCCCTCTCTTGATTGACTTCTGTGTCAATATTTATCGTGCATTTTATAGGTTAACCTTCAAATTCTAGAGAACAGAGGTATCTGGTGAGGGCAACCAGAAATTATTTCATGAATTATGGAGTGAAAAATCTCATGTGAACTTAGAAGCCAGTTAGTCTTCTATAGAATTATCCAAAGAAGTTCATGTCCTCTTAGTTTGAGTTTAATACATGTAAATGTGTCTGTCAGGCATTGAAGCAATCATGGACCTGCAGGAGTGAATAGAGCTGGTGTGTTGTTTATATTCACAAAGTGTGTATGTAACTCAGGGGAAGAGGCAGATACTACACATAAACATCAAACTCATAAGCATGTAGAATAATTATGATACCTGCTATGAGAAAAGTACCAAGGTCCTAATGTAAGTAAAAGTGACAAGGGGTCCATGTAGGCTTCTCATTGATATTCCAACTTGAATGACATGTAGGACAAAGCATGAAAAGATTATGGAGAAAGATTGTTCCTGCATGAGACAGGAGCATGCTGTGAAGTTCTGAGAATTTAAAAACTGAACATTGTGCAATAAACCCAAAAACTGGCAATGGATGGGGGTTGGTGCAATCTGGTATATTGGAGATTGAGGACAGGGCTGGATCATGTAGACTTGGGACAATTTTTTGTTATAACATCCCATTTTCTAATTTTGACTTGATCTTGATCAAGTTAATAGGCCCAAGAACTATGAACAGAGGAACAATACCCATACTTAGAGTTCATAGTAGCTCACCACTGTTAGTGTTGTCTTTGAGCATACACTTTCTGAAAAGGAGTCAGGGGGAGGGACAGGAAACTGGGAGTAGGAAAAGGAAGTAAAGAGGAAGCCCAGATTTATTATTTCAAAGAAAACCACTCCAATCATTGGGACTATCTATTCATCCCTTACTTTTCTTCTTCTTTTTTTTTTAATTAAAAAGGGCATTTACATGCTAATTGGATCTTTATTCCTTGAGAGTCCCTCTGCTCTTGTAAAGTCTTCCTCTTCCGAAGCATTTAATCCCCAGCTTGAAACATCACTGTTGATTGCAGTGGAAAGATTGTGATGTCACAAATGGGGGATTATGACTTCACAGGGGAAATAAGAGAGCAAGACAGACAGTTTCAAGAGACCAAGATCTTTTATTTATGAGAATGTCTCTATTAATCAAAAGGGGAGAGAAATACCAAACATATAGAAAATGACAGCAGAATTGTAGCTAAATAAAATGTTCTTCAAAATTATCCTGGCAATGTCACTTTCTCTTTAGAGGATTCCTGAGAAATGCTATTGCAGAGGATAGGTCTGAGATGCCAAATCTCCCTATACTTAGCACTTGAGAAATACTTAGCCCTGGGGTAATCGAAAGTATAATCAGGCCACAGAGCAAGCTCCAACACAGAGTGCTAAGATGTTGAGTGTACTGTTACCCATGGCCCTACTGAGATGCTTTTCAGCTGGGTCCGTGGAAGGAAATGTTCTCTTCTATTCCATTTAGTTCCTTTTAAGAAACTCATGAACTCATGACCTAATCTACCCTTGAACACATGTAACAGTTTTCCACGGGTACTTTTCCTTTTTCTTTCTAAAAGGTTAGTTCACTCTTTCCAATCCAAACACCACTTCCTTTCTCATTAAGTGAAATTCTCAATGTGGGCAGTCACACAATTTAAAATTATTGTCATGTATAATGAATAACAAATGTAATCATTTATTGAGTCACAAATATGATGCAAAGTATTACAATAAAATATGTGGCTGTCTTTTCTAACTCCACGCTCTGGAAGCCAATTTTATTGTAGTACCTGTAATATGATATCTGATCATGTACCCTAAATGCGACCAATGTTTCTGCAAATATTATTAACAAAACCCCCAGCATAAGAATCACCCTGGGGTCTTGTTGCAAATGGAAAGTCATAGACCTAGCCACCAGAGGCCTCTGGAGGTATCCTGCGTTTACAAGTGCTCAATCTTTGATACCTAAACACATGGAGAGTTGAGAATCAAGATCTTAGTTTAAGTTTTTCACAGGGAGGAGGATAATCTCCTAATACCAGAAAGTCCCAAGTAAAAAATGGAATGCAGATGCAAGGAACAATCCTCCGAGGTATTTGTCTTCACTGCTTCTTGTAGATGGGCCTTCCAATCTTTCCTTGCTCCACACTCCTTTGTTTCACTTAATTCAAATCTTCAACTTCAAGAACTCTCATGGACCTTTCTTTACTCTTTAGAATTCATCTCTTTGGGACTTTGTCCTGATACTGTCAATTATTATCAAAGGAAAAATAGAATACCTGTGCCATTTTCCCTAAAACTTTGGCTTTTTTGAGTTGTAGTATACCTACAAAAAGTACACGGGTATATACCGTGTATATACTGATTGATAAGTTTTAGCAAAGTACCATATGACCATTTCCTACAGAAATAAATTTAAACACCTATAGCACTGTACAAGTTCACCTGTATTTCCTTTCAACCACTGTATTTACCATAGTAATTTTGTATTCTTCAGGCTTTCTTTCTTTCTCTCTCTCTTGCTTTCTTTCTCTCTTTCTTTCTTTCTTTTTCTTTCCTTTTTTTTTTTTTTTAATATACTGAGAATTGAATCCAGGGCCTCATGCATGGTAGGCAAGTACTCTGTCACTGAGCTACATACCCAGCTCCTCATTATTTAAAATTTTACTGTGAAATAGGATTTCACTGGGTTGCCGAGGCTAGCCTCAAATTTGTGATCCTCTTTCTTAGCCTCCAAAGTAGCTGGGATTACAGGGGTACACCATCATACTCAATTTACAAGGGAAGTAATTTTGATTTCTGGTTTGGGATTTATAAGAATGAAGTTATTTAACATGTCTCTGTTGGGTGTAACTTCTTTTGCTCAGGATGTTATGGGTTCTATGGATGGGTATGTGCTTTCTTTTCACTGCTGAGTAGTGTTTGGTTGTATAGACATACTTAATGGGCTAATCAGTTTTCCTGTTGATTGACATTTGTGTTGATTACACTTTGGGACTATAATGAACAGTGCTATTATTAACATTTTAGAGCATCTCTTTTGGTGACAAGTGTATTTTCTATGGTAGCTAACTACGGATGAAATATATTTACCTTGATACTCATTCTTACTTTGGTGTATATTTTAGTCGCTAGTGTTTTTCTTTTTTCATCACAGTTCATTAAGGAATTATGAATTTTTACTATTCCATTTTCTGCTGGAGTTTTTTTCTCTTGATTTATAAAAATTGGTCTTAGGATATTAAAACTGCATTGAACATTGCCAAAAAAATTCTTCTTTCTTTTTATTCATGTCATCACAATGTATTAGTAAAAAATAATATATCAAACCTGCAAGTATACTATTATAATTCACGATAGTTTACATAAAACACACAAAAATCCTTTATTTTATTTTAGTATGTGTATATATTTACTTTATTTCAGTTATAACTCGGTGAATAAAGTATGTACTTCTAAATATACATATGTATATGCATATTTAATATTAAAATTTATATCTGCAAATAATAAAAACATATACATGTAAAATTTAATTTTATTTAAATTTATAAATTTAAAACTATAATTCTTCCAAAATTTATTTGGGTATGATTTATGTCAAGACTTTTAAAACCACATAGCATACATATTCCCTGAAAAAGGTATGATAATTTACAGTATTATATGAAAATTCCCACTTCAACATTTTAAGAGAAACAACCAAATTTTAAAATGGACAGTTATAGGTGAAGATAGTTTTCACATTTCTAAACTTAGTTTTATTAAAGTGTAATTATAGTCACAGAAATATGTGTAAGTCATTAATGCACACACAATTCCATATATATATATATATACACACACATTATATATATATATATATATCCCAGCATCATTAGTGCATTTCATCTCCTTTCCCTAAAATCATTATCATGCATAATGTTATTAGATCTGTTTTGCATTTTATTTTCTATTTTTTTTTTCCTTATTGTTCTTCTGTGACAACATTATACACTTTTTAGTATTGGATCTTTATGTTTTGATAGCTGGTAGTACAATTCTCTCCTCATAATCTCCTTTTCTTTAAATGTCCTTAAATATTTAAATTCGTTTCTTCATGATTATAAAATGCATAGTCAATTTGTCAAGTTTAAACATTTTAGAGTGTTTATTTCATTTGTAATAGAGTTATAAATTATATTTTTGGTGAATTACATGACTATTAGAAAAATGCTCCTTATTTGAAATTCTATATGTTCCTAAATCTTCCAGGGTAATTTTATAACTTTTCATTTGTAAATTATAAATTTTTCTTATTAAAATTTAATTTTAGGAGTTCTTTTTTTTATTTATTTCCAGTTGATCTCAAAATTTATTCATTTGTGAAATTTAGTACAAATGTCTCTAGGTTTTATTTCTTTCTATTAGTTCATTCAAAAGCGTGAAAATTGAAAGGCCAGATTCTTACCTAAAGCAACTTTTCTATCCAAACAGTATTTATGGCTATCTTTAAAGTAACAGTGCAGTGCATAATTATGGATTTTTTCAAAACTTTTATTTTGAAATAACTTTATGTAAATAGAAATGTGCAAACGTGATAGAGTTTCTGTGTATCCTTCCTCCATTTTTCCTTATGGTAAGCATTTTTCATAAGCACACTGCATTTGTCAAAACTGAGTAATTAACCTCAGTGCAATGAAATTAACTAAACTGCAGACTTTATTCAGAATTTACTAGTTCTTCAACTAATGTCCATTTTCTGTTTCAGTATCCCAAATTGCAATTTAGTAGTAAATCTCCTTAGACTTCACTCCATCTATGACATTTTTTCAATTTTTTATTTTTTTTATGACTTTCACAGTCTTGAAGAGTACTGGCAAGGTGTTTGTAGACTTTTTCCTCAATTTGGGTTTGTTTTGATGCTTTCATATGACGAGATGAGGGTTCCAGGTTTTGGGTTAGAATACCACAGAGATACCAGTTTAAATTGGTGACTTCCAGGTTTCTTCATTGCAAAGTCATTATTTTTACCTTTTCACGTCTATTCTTTATAACAAGTCCCTTAAGTTCACAATTCTGAAGAGAGGAATTAGGCCTCCAAACCAGGCCAAGAGATGGACGGTAGTTATGTTTATTATTTGCAATTAAACCATTAGGATATTTTGTCCTGTTTCCTCATTTGGTAATTTATTCTATTATTTATAAATTTCAATAGGAACTCAGGAATATTTATATATACATTGAATTATAATTTAATATTGTCTCTATTTATTTTATTCCTCAAATTATTCCAACTTTGACTCTTGGGTGTCTTCCAGGTTGGCTCCTGTGTCATTTAATAATGCTCATGCTCTAATATATTCCAGTACTTTTTCAGTTTTCTCATATTTCAAACACCACAAGATGCCTCTGACTTATATTTTCTCTGCACGCCTACTCTATTATCTTATAGGCAGCCCTGAATCCTTTTAACAGGAGACTTAAATTTTGAAATCAAGATTGGGTATTATTTTTCAAGACTTTATGAAGACAAACAATAAATTTATGTGAGTATGTAAATATATCACATATAATGTATATTGTATAAACATATAATTTGTGTATGTATATGTAATATTTAATTTTGCATATTATAAAATTAATAAAACATAAAATTAAAAGTAATATACAATTTATTGCATGCATAAGTAATAGTTAATTATATAAATTTTATTATATATGAAAATTTACTGTATATATATATATATATATGTGTGTGCTCATGTAGGTATATCTGTGCCTGTATGCCTAAAAACACATACATATATATGTCTATATATTTATTATATATCCATATTAATATTTATTGCTAGATTTATCTGTATAGATCTTAAATAATATTGAGTTGATACTGATACCTGGACTTTACCACCACATGATTCATTTCTATCTTCTCTCTTTCTTTTTCTAACTTCTTTCTCTGGCCAAAAGAAACCTGGCTCCCATTATCTACAATATTTACTTCTTTATTCAACTGTGGTACATATAAAGAAGTATCAGAACAGTTAACTTTACCTCTGTAAGAAACAAATCACATGCTAGTGCACTGTGTTTCTCTACAATTTCTTGACTTAAGCCTTACAATAAGAAGAATGTTTCCAGTGTTATTTAAGTCAGCTCTGTTATTCTGCTCCACCTTTAGTGAGATTAAATAACACATTTGTAATACAGTTAGATCCACCTGGGAATTCTCCCTAGATTCCAGGTGCTTTTTTCATAGTTAAGTTTGGCCTATGATAAAGTTTCCTTTTTTGAGATGTACATTTTCCTGTACTTTGACAAATGTGTGGAGTTGCGTATCTACCACACTAGGATCAAAAAAAAACAGTTACATTACCCTAAACACTCACCTGTGTATCCCTGTTCTAGTTAATCACCCACAGCTTTCACAACTCCTTTTAAATCCTGATCTGTGTCCTGATCCTACAGCTTTGAACATTTCACAGTGACATAAACTGAAGCATGCAATATGTACTATTTCAAGGAAGTTTTTTTTTCACTTCACAAAATTTAAGATTCATCCATATTTTGAGTAAATCAATAGTTCATTCATTTTATCTCTGAATATTATTCACATTCATGAACATATCATGAGATTTTTTTTAATCTATCAACACTTAAAGATCCTGCTTAGATCCAGTTTGGAGCAATTATTCATAAATCTGCTATGAACTTATATGTGTAAGTTTTTCTGTGAATGTATGTTTTAAATCCACCTAAGCTAATACATGAGAGTGGGTGGCTGAATCTAATGGTAAATGTAAGGTTAATTTTGAAAGAAACTTCCAAACTGTCTTCCAAAGTGGGTGGAATATTTCAGATTCCCATCATCATTGAAGGACAGTTCCCAATATTCTTCAGTTTCATCAACATTTGGTAAAATAAGTTTTTTTAACTTTAGCAAATTGGGTATATCACTGTAGCTACAATTTGGTTTTCTCTAAGGACAATGCTGAAAGATTTTTCCTAGGGCAAATTGACATCACATATGTTTTCTTCAGTGAAGTTCCATTCACATCTTTTCCCATCTTTATTAAGTTTTTTTTTTTTTTTATTGATAAGTTTTAGGACTTTTTATATAATACATAATTTGCAATTTTTTTCCTTAGAGTTTTAGCTTGTGATTTAATTCCCATATCAGAATATTTCTCAGATTTTAAAAAAATTCTTACTAAGTTCAGCTGTGTAGAATTTTTCCCACATGTTTTATTGGTGCATTATAATTATATATAATAATGGTGGTATTCCAGGCACACAATATAACTACAAAAGTTGGCCAATACCATTTCCCAGTATTTCTCCTTTTCCTCCCTCTTCCCTCCCTCTGGTCCCTTTCCTCTACTATCGTAATCTCTATTCAATTTTCATGAGATTCCCTCCTCACCTTTTTCTTTCTCCTCTCTAGTTTTCACATATGAGAGAAAATATGTGACCCTTGACTTTCTTAGTTTGTTTTTTTGGTTTTTGTTTTTGTTTTTGTTTTTGTTTTTTGCTTAACATAATGTTCTACAGTTCTAACCATTTTCCTGCAAATGATACAATTTAATTCTTCTTTATAGCTGATTAAAACTCCATTGTGTATATGTACCACATTTTCTTTATCCATTCATCCATCGATGAACACTTAGGCTGATTCCATGGTTTGGCTATTATGAATTGTGCTGCAATTCACAATATGAACATGCATGTTTCACTATACTATGCTGATTTTAATTCTTAAAACAAATACCAAGGAGAGTCAAACTGGAGTGGTTCTATTCCTTGTCTTCTGACAAAACTCCATACTGATTTTCATAATTGTTGTACAATCCCACCAAGAGCTTAAAAGTGTTCCTTGTTCTTCACATACTCTCTAGTATTTGTTTTCTTGATAGTTGACTTTTTTTATTTTATGAATTGTATTTTGGTGATAAGTCAACAACTTATTTCATGCTCATATTTTTTTACCATTGTTAGATCTACTTTGGTAGTTTTGCATTAAACATTTAGGTCAGTAACTCAATTTTGGGAATTTTTTGTGTAAAGTATAAAGTATATGTCAAGGTTCATTCTTTTGCATATGAATGCCCTCTATTTCCAGCACCATTTGTTTTAAAGATTACCCTTTCTTTTATTCCCTTTGTTAAAAATTAGTTGATTATGTTTGTGTAATTCTATTTTTGAACTTTGAATTTTGTCCCATTAGTCTGTGTCTCTTATTTTACCATTGTATATTCTCTTGCTTTTCACAATTTTATAGTAAGACTTGAAGTCACATGATATGATTTCTCCAAATTTTCTTTCTCGCAAAGAACAATTTACCAATACAAATTTTAAAATCAACTTGTCAATTTCTACTTAAAAATTTTCTGGGATTGGATTATATGTGTGATCAATGTATAAATCAAGAGAGGGACATCTATTAAATTGAATATTCAAAACATGAACACAACATATCTTTCATCAGCAGTTAATAAATGGTAGCATGAAGATCTTATACGTATCTTGTTAGATTTATGCCTAAATATTTCTCTTTTATGAATTTCATGTAAATGGCATTGCATTTTATTTTCAAATACAGTTTTCATTCTTTCTATTTAGGAATAAAGTTGACTTTGGTGTATTAATTCCATGCCTAGCAATTTTATTAAACTAACTTGTTAGTTTTTTTAATAAAACTCCTTGGAATCTCCAAGGCACATAACATGTTATCTATAAAGACAGTTTTATTCCTTCCTTTCAAGTTGGATTCATTTCCTTTCCTGCCTGATTGATCTGGTTAGAACTTCTAGCATGAGTTTGAAAAGACCATTGAAGGAGAACCTCCTTTTCTTGCTCTTGACTTTGGGAAAAAAGTTCACCTTCTCATCATGAAGTATGAAGCTAGATGTGGGTTTCTTTTGTGATGCTTTTTATTGCATTGGGGGTTTCCCTTTTGTTCTTCAGAGTATTTAAAAAGAATATTTGTAAATATTGTAAATATTGTAAATATTGAAGGCTGAATGTTTTTCAAGCATTTTTCTACATATAGTGAGATTAATCATATATATATACTTGTATATGTATATATATGTATATATATATGTATGTATGTTAAGTGTTTTTTAAGACAGTAAAAAGATTGTTCAAACTTTGGCCATTATGAACTATTTTGATTGACTCTTTTGTATAATCTACCTTTTGTTTTTCTTGTAGCATTTTCTTATTTTCTGTTAATATAGGATGTCCCAGGATCCATTGAACGATTAAACTCAAAGATTCAGTCATTTCTTGGTAAAAATCTGGTTCATTTCACTGAAGAATGGTATGACAAACCAATATCTAGGGGTTTGTATTCACATTGATACTAAAATGACTTTGTTCCTAGGTCCGTCAGCTAACAAACAGAACAAGGAAATATATTCTTGTGTATATACATCTATCTGTAAATATTTCTATATGCAGCCATCTCTGTGTATAGTAAGCAAAACATCAGTTATTTGATGACTATAACTCTAACTCTAATATATTACCAGATGGTTTGCTTAGCCACTTCTTACTTATTTGTGACCTTCTATTATAACAATAAGAAACTTGGGCCCCACAATCTGCCTTCCATGTGTTTTATTGTTCAGTTAAAGCATACACTTGTTTTAGTTGGGTTTTGTGTCACTGTTTACCAAAAGACCTGGCAAGAACAACTTAGAAGAGGAGAAGTGTGTTTTGACTCTGGTTTCAAAGATCCCTTCTATGGTTGACTTACTCCATAGCTGTGGGCCTTAAGTGAGTCAGAACATCATGGCTGACTAAAACAATAGTTCAGAATTTTTAACATATACTGCTCAGGAATACAAATTTAAACATTGTAATTACAGGTTTTTTTTGCCATTAATCTTATATATCCCCATCATTTCCAAAGTTGCTTGAGTCAAGACCTTCTCCACCATGGTCAGTAAAATTTTTTAACATATTTTTCAAGAAAGATATTTTATCAAAATTAAGAAGTTTCCTTGTATACCCTTTTATGGTGAAGAGGATTTTTTTGAATCATGAATATATGTTTGATTTTGTCATTTTTTCTGTGTCACCTGGAGACATGATTTTCCTTCATCATTCTATTGTAAATTTTAATGACTGATTTTCAAATGTTGAATTAACTTCCCATATTTAGAATAAATTCCACTTGACTATGGAATATTATTGCTTTTGTAGGTTGTTGAATTAAATATGAAGGTTATTTTCACTAGGTATAAAATTGCATGTCAACATTTTCTTTCAGTGCTTTAAGGACATCATTATAGCTCTTGTTTGAAAACTTTCTCACAGTAAATTGCCATAGTATCCATTTTCTTCTCTAGTTAATATGCCATTCCCCCTGTTTTCAGCTTGCCTTCTGGATTTTTTTTTTTTTTTTTTTTTGCCTTGCTTTTCAGCAATTTGTATATGACAAATCTTGGTGTGGCCTTTTTGTTACTTGGTTATCCTTCTTGGTGTGTTTTGCACTTCTTGAATTTATGCTCTGGCTCAAGTCAGTGCTTTTGGAGGATTCTGGGCCATTGTTTCCTTACTTTTTTTTCATAGTTCTGTCTTCTTTCTCAATTTGTTAAGTAGTGCGATATTGCCTCACAAGTTCTAAAGAAATACTTCTTTTTCTTTTTTAGCTTTGCATTTCAACTGATAATTTCTCTTAACTTACTCTGAGTCTTTCTTCAGAGGTGTCATATCTACTGCTGATGCAGAAACAAATTTGCTTTATCTTATTTGAATTTTGATTTCTAGAATTTCGATTTGATCTTTATTATTACTGGTTCTGTCTCTCTTTTGACAATGCTTATTTGAGCCTACGTGTTGTCCGCCTTTACTCTTAAGAGTCTTGAGTTTATCAGTAATGTTTATTTTAAATTCCTCATTTGGCAATTCTAATATCTTGTCATGTCTAAGTCTTTTTTTAATGTTTATGTCTCTTCGGACTGTGCTTTATCCTGTCTTCTCACATGCCTCACAAGTTTTATTGTTTTCCAAAGCAGGTTTTTCTGTAGAGGACAGTAGATAGTGAGTAGATGATTTTATAAATAGAGTTGAGGACATCTTTCCTTCTACTGGGTCTTTAGCGATGGCATTGGGGTGGGTCAAGGAGTTGAACTGGATTTCTCCTTCCTAGTTATTATGGGTGCTTACAACCTACCAGTCTTTGAATTTCTCTGGTGATACTTTGCTTTTGTTTTGCCTCCAGGTTTGCTGTCTTTACTTTGTACTGTTCCCCAGAGAGAGTTTGTCTCTTCCATTTCTCCCAGTTGTACTGTACTATAAATCTTGTTTGATGCTTTTTAGTGTGATAATGCAAAGTATGGGAGTGAGTACATTGTCTGATATTCTGATTAAACCCTCATTTTAGGCAGCCATCCTGAAACTGTTCTTGGGGGTGTGGTCTTTACAAATGTTTCTACCCCACTTTCAGATATAATGATCAATATAGAATTTTTTTCTGCCCCTTCTACAAAGGCAGAGTAACTTTTATTCCACTGCCCCCACTACAACAGATTTTCTCAAATGTGCCCAAAGGTACAACTGTGATGTCATCCTCCATGTCAGATAAAGCATGTTTTCTTAGTGACCATACAAGGGACAGACCAAGGACAATTTTCACTGGTGACCCCCATTTCAAAACTCTAGTTGTTTTGATTATACAGGAACCTAAGGCTACAAGTCTTCCCTACAGATTAAGAATTTCCTTAGGGACAATAGGGAAAATGAATCTGGTATATTTTCGGTAGTTACCTTCATATCCTTGCCCCAATTTCTGTTTGGCTTCTGCATGCTCTCAGGCTACACACTTGGAAAGCCTTCCCTATGCAGATGAGGGTGTTGGTTTCTAAGGAGAGCTGGAGGAAAGGAATGTGCAGGGATCTTCATGGGTGGTCTCTACTCCTTTTCCCTAGTTGCTATGAGGTATCTTCAGTGCCCAGACCTGCATGTTTTGATGCTGTTCTCTCTCTGGATGAATGTTTTCATTCCTTGGGGGAGACAGGTCATGGTGGGATGCTATCAATGACTGATCTTCTCATCTACCTCTGCCATCAATAGCTCTCTGTGTTCTTGAATCTTACCCCTTGGCACGAATGCCCCTATGTCCCTGACCCTCAGAGACTTCACACTCTCACAATAGGCCGCATTCAACATTTTAGCTATTTTCCAAAATTTCTATTGAAATTGACTCTGAAGGTTTTTTATATCACAAGGTGGAATCTGAACCTGGTAAGCAAACACTCAGGGTTTCCTGCTCCTTTCCAGGTACCTGTCTCTATTTTTTGTTAGCTCTTTGCCCTGATACCTCGTAATTAATTTTTTGTTTGTCCAGATTTTTCCTTGCTTATGGGAATGTGAGACTGGGGGTGTATCTCACGGGTAGAGCACTTGCCTAGCACAAGTGAGGCACTGGGTTTGATCCTCAGCACTGCATAAAAATAAATAAACCAATAAAGTTATTATGTCCATCTACAACTAAATTTAGAAAAGTAAAGAAAAAGTAGGAGTGGGAATGTTGTTATTCTTGTGTCTCTTAGGTGAAAATAGAAATGCCCAAGCTTATGCTTTTACTTTAATTGAATAGAAATATTTGCTGTACACTATCAAAATAAACAAACAACCAAAACCAAAAATCATCATCAACAACAAAATACTTGAAGGTTTATGTATATATGATTGTGTCCACATACTGATTTTTAAAAGAACAGGTCTATGTTTTATGATTCCACCAGATCTTTTTTTGGCCCAGTTTTTTTCAAATTCATTTCAGGAGAAAGACTTCTTGGCTTTGATGAACTTTGACAGATGGACAATGCAGTGGGGCAAAGAAAATTAAGCCTAAAATAGCCCTCATTTTATGAGAGAACATGGACATTTGAAGAACTCCTTTCAATAGAAATATTCATCACTCAAACCCTACCACCTACTCCTGCCAAAAAAAAAGGTCACCCAACATGAGAAGCACTTGAAAAGAGACCATAGATAGATATGCAAAAAAGGTTTTGCTATACTTGGGACAAATTATAAATCTACATAGTAATTTAGGATTGGGTCAACTAAAATGTTAATCCTGGAATAATGAGATTTTTAAGTATCAATATCCAGAAATAGAAAAGCAGCACAAATAATAGCAAGAAGCCAGGTGCCATGACACACACCTGTATTCCCAGCAGCTCAGGAGGCTGAGGCAGGAGGATCGAGAGTTCAAAGCCAGCCTCAACAAAAGTGAGGCACAAAACAACTTAGGGAGACTCTGTCTCTAAATAAAATACAAAATAGGGCTGGGGATGTGGTACTCCCCCCCAAAAAAAATAACAACAAGAAAAGTGATATTTGGCTTCCAGCCCAAACCCACTGGTATATCCCAATACAATGGTCAGTTCTTTCATGAAGTCCTCCTGATCTGAACCAAAAGGAAATAATTATTTTCATGATGAAGAAGTTGAAGTACTTACCTTCTTTATCTCATATGTCATAGGCAAATTCTATAACTTTGGAATAGCACAATTGCTCTTCCTTCAACTTCTAGAAGGCAGACTCAACTTCTTGTCTAACTGTGTTCCCCACAGAGGATCACATTTTGTGCATTGCATACTCTAATAGTGTTAAGATACTAGTATTTTAGGATTGGGAAATACACAGATACACAGTGAGATTGTTTTTGTAAATAGATTAATGAGTAATACCCTCATCAATGTGTGTGTGTGTAAGAGTAATACAAAGCATCATTGCACTGTGGAAGTGGCTCAGACCATTATCAATCTTGGGAATATTTTTTTGCTCTTAATTCAAGTTACTGAAGCCTAATCCTAATTTTAACCAAGCTATAATACTGTGAATCAAAGGTGTTATAATTAATGAAGAACAAGTCAAAGAGAACCGAAGGCTTTGCTTGCTATAGCAAAGGAGTCAGTCACAACCATTGGTAGTGTTTTGGCAGAAACTCAAAACCAGAAATAATAATAATAAATTGTATGATGATAAAGCAGGAAGTCTTCAGAAGGACCTGATTGGAGGGTGAGTGAAGAAGATACGTGTGAGCTAAGTAGTAGGACTCCCTAGCTGATTGGTTAACTATGCATGGCTTTTTCTGGTTGGTTCTAATTTGGAAGTGCAGACAAAAATTATGGTCATTGTCAGTTATTCACTGAGCCATGACCACTTTGCACCAATTATTATAGGTGTTCATAGTTGGCTGGACTGGTTTCCTGGCCAGTTGCTGTAATTTCTATGTCATAGTTATATTTTTATTATATGTTCTTGTAATTGTCTGTACATTCAGTTTCACAGTAGCTGAGATAGCAGTGCCCCAAAAGTCTAGAGATGATCTGTTCAACCTCAGAGGTCCATCCACAGCCCCACATTTACTTTATGGTACTGTCCTCCTTGGAGAGAAGGCAATAAAGGAAGGAAATAAATCTCAAAAGAAGATTTTAAGTAAGTAAGTAAATAAATAAATAAATAAATGTATGTATCTCCTGAACATAATGAGTGTTTTTCAGCTAAAATAAATGTCAACATTAAACCTGAACTAGAGTCTTCCTCAATGGTCTCCTTCCTCTTGTCTGAAGAACTGGCATCCAGAGAAAGGTCTCAAAACCCTGGAGAAGCCAGAGGATCTAAATGCCAATGTTAATGATAATATCCTGTTAAGGAAGCCCTTTGCAATTTCAGTTGTGAATATATTGCTTGAATTAGGTGATTTCTTAACTCCTTTAATCCTGAATTTGTAAATGAATTTGGAGATGATCAGTAATTTTACATACAGACTCTTTAAAAATTGTGGAAACTCATTAATTATTTTCCTCATTTCAAATAACTTAATAGAAATAAATGCTGCAATAAGACAGCACAAGCTAATAAAATATTATATGCCATCATTTTTCTTAATGCATTAATATTAACTGTACATGATGATATGAGTCTTTGAATATTAGTTAGTTAGGTATATAATTTTTCATAATACATGTGGAACATGCAAACCATTTCAAAGTAATGGGCCTCCCGGGGGTGAAGAGCACACTCATCATTTTAATAGTAAAATAGTGAAAAAATGCTTGAAAAATAAACTTCGAGGTCCCTTCTCATTCTACAATTTCATGTGTATAGCAGATTCATGATAAAAATAATTTCTTTAAATATGGCATAAGGAGAATCATCTTTAGTAGGATTTGTTTAACATAATTAGGAAATGCAGTTATAATTCTAAAGTAATGTTATCAAGCCAAACACATAAATTCCAGTTTTCATTTGTAAAATCTGAATTTGTAGTGAGTCTAAATTAAAAATATACTTCTTAAAAAAGAGTAGGAGAGCATACGCTTTTGTGAGTTATTATAAGTTTTTTATATAAAATGGTATGCTATATTTTTCATATAACTTTCATTTAGAAATCTATTTTAATGAATATTTAAGATACATCATTAGTGGATTTTTTTTTCAGTTAAAAAATGGTTGCTTTAAGGAGTTTATAAATTATCATCCCCTGATACTTAAACATTCCTCTTAAACTAAATATTTATTATTGGTTTGCATATTAAACTTTTTGCTCTTAAAATGCAGAGATAATCTATGTTCCTCCCTCTGCTCCCTTAATTTGGGAAGATTATTCACTTTTTAGGGGCAAGAACTGTTTCCACATCACAGGGTCAAAGGGAATCAGCTGTGGAACCTGGAGCCCAAAAGGGAAAGGACTTTATAGAAACTTTTGGCCGCCAGTTTTTCCAGCTTCATTTTGTTATTTTCTGTGATGGACCCACGCAAGTGCAAAGAAATGCTCTTCCTGGAAGCTTTACAAACTGGGAGAACAGAAAATAAAATTTACAAATTCCCACTTCCCACCATTTTAATAGAACATTGCAAGTAACTTTTGAAACCATGTCAGGAAGAATTCAAGGCATAAGAGAGTTGCTTTTGCCAAACTGTGTCCCATTTTCCATTGCAAGACCCAAAAAGATGCCTTCACAGAATAAAGTGACACTTTTCTAGACACCAACTGCAATATCAAATTATACATTTTTATTTTAATTCCATATTAAATATATCAATATATTAATAACAACAACAAAAAAACCTTCAAGAAAATAATTTCCAAATACGATGAATAAAGGTTGACACAAGCATTGATTACCTTGATTTTGTTAGCTCTGAATATGATCTTAATGAAACTCATTATTTGGGGCAGGCACCGAGGTCCTAGGCTACTTTGTACATATGATTTCAAAATATAATAATTCAAGGTGATCTTGCCATTGATTCATTATAGGGAACAAGGAGTTATTAAGTGATATAACCTGTTGGTGTGTATTTTACTCTGTTCATATAAACCAGTGAAGCAAGATCAATTTGTTTCTCGGTTGAATTAGTTTTCTTGTGGGCACCTCAAGCATACATTCAAGAACCGCTTCCAAGAAACAAATTTATTTTCCTGAAATGATGGTCTTTATTGGCAACATCTAGTTCTTTTAATTTTACAGTTGGTTTCCCAGTTATGATCTCTGTTTTCATGAAGCATGAGAAAAATCCTAGAACAGTTAAATGTGCTTACCATATAGTTTATGAATTAGTTGCTTCTTCAAATTGGCAAAAGATATAGAATAAAATTGGACTTGTAGTAACTCAGTCCTTCTTTTTCTGACTCTCCCTGAACAGTACAATTATTTGCCCTGCATGAATCACAGTTTGATCATGCAGGTATTAAATTGTCACTGGAGATATATATATATATATATATATATATATATATATATATATATATATATATATAGAGAGAGAGAGAGAGAGAGAGAGAGAGAGAGAGAGAAAGAGAGAGAGAGAGAGAGAGAGAGAGAGAGAGAGAGATAGACATAGATATGGATATAGATATAGAAATAGAGAGAAGAAACAGAAATAAGTAAATAATTTAGAGGACCCCAAGTTCTGATCCTCTTGCAGCCATTCATTCACTTTGCCTCTTATAGATATCATGTGAATCCCCCAAGCCTTGGGTACCCAGTTCATAAGGGAGAGGAGCAAACATCCTCTTTAGGACCTATCCATTCTTAAAGGTGTGGTGAGGCTTGTATAACCTAGAGACAGAAATATACTTTGAAAAAGTAGAGTATGCCCTCACGTTTAAGAGAGTACTATTTTTCTCTTTGTTCTTGTGCGGACGAAACAAGATGCATTAGTTGTATTTGGTGTTTCTAACAGGGAAAATATCACATTTTGATGCCTTTCTGCTGCTTTTGATGGAAGGAAGGAACACAGGTGCATTTTAAATGACTCTTCCAGCTCTGCCCAGAGGGGCTTGCTCAGCCCGGGAGGGACTGCCATTAGTGAGTAAGTGAGAAGTGACATGTTCTGTCTCTCAAAGGGTTTCTTCATGTCCACTTTGGTAGCTCTCATTACATTGCCTGAATCCATTAAGGCAGAAACAAGGTTACCCCATGAAATGTTTTTGTGACTAAAGAGGACATGCAGCTCTCTAATCAGTGACAGAACATCTCCTCTGACAAGACTGAGTGATACTGTGTGCTCTGGTCCGCCTTAGCCGCCAAGAGGGAATACACCTCACAAGGACATACAACAGTCTCATTAAATTTCCACTGGCTGATTTATCAATGCTCCAGTGAAAATAATTACTCTGAATATGTTTAATGTAATAAGTACGTCAAATGAAATCTTACCTTATACTGTGTGGCTATCTGATCCATCATGACAAAACTTTTTTCCATTGGAATGTGTTCTATCTGACCACCAGCAAAAAGAATATTCTGAATCTTGAATTTTGGGTTTCTGTGTGACCTCAATGCTGCCAAATGCAAGCTGAATTGTTTTATGCCAACAGAACTGGTTTCTGTAGACTTACGTTATTTAGGTGGATTAATGGAGAATATTGTCCACTATGTTTTTACTCATGAATCAAATAGTTGCTCTTGGTAAGAACAGGGACTTGATCCCAAGCAGCAGGTCTACCTATCCCCATATGGTTCTTTCTTAGCCTTGGGCTTTCCCTAAGTGTCCTGGACTAGAAAACATTACTAGAAAACATCAACACTGTTTTTCTTTCTCTCAGTGGTCATATTAATTTTCCTGATTAGGCATAGTAATATTTTGTTCCATAGAAAGGAGAATTTCCTGGCATAAGGGGAAAAATATCACAGGATTATAATTACTTCTATGTAGGTTCACTCATTCCAGTAACACAAGTCCTCTTTCTGTACCTTGGCCATGAATGTTCCTCTGAGTAGATAGGCTTGAAACTAACTCGGCACCATGCTATTACTATTCAAATTTCTTCCTTCCAATCTTCACTACAGTTTATTTTATTTTCATAGTGTGTGGACTCTTAAAAAATGACATCCTTAAAATATAGTGCTGCTTTCTCAAAATTGTGGTGTCTTTGAATGCACACTGCCATAAATAAACTTGGTGGTTAAACTTCTGTGTTTTAAACTTTTGCCTTTTTATCTCTGTCACTGTGAAAAGCCTATCTGGCCTGCCTTCCCCTGTGCCTATGATAAAATTCTTATGTGGTAGTCATCAGTCTTGTATCCTCCTTTCTTTTCTAGTCATTTAGTTTTAATTTCCCAATTTCAGACAACCACTACTTTGGGAGTTGTGATCTGCCTGCCTTTGGGGTGTTCCCTTGGTCTCCAGGAATTGGAGCTGAAGGAGTGTGGTACTCAGGAAGCCACTCTGCCAGTCTGTTGATATTCAAGCCACCTTCGTCCCACCCCTTTCTGATATTCTTGCTTGAGGAATAATTATAGTTGCTCTTCACTCCTTACTTTTTACACTTTTTGCTAAACCCAATGTGTGACCCAATTAGCTTAATCTACTTTCATATCTATCATTCTCATTACTTCTTGATTTTGATCATTGCTCCTAATTGATCAACACAGTTTATGCATGCCCATCTCTTTCAAACTCCTGTGGCTGCAAAGTCTCTGTCACCTTCTATATTTATTTCCAGGTTCTCTTTTGCCTTAACACATTCGTCAAAGTCTAATATTGCAAGAGCAAATGTAAAATAGATACAATGCTTTAACCCTTACCTTTCAATACTCAATAATTAAAGTGTTCATATAAGAACTGTTCCCATACAAATGGGTCATTTTTTTTCCATCCTACTTTTAGGATCTAAACTCAAAATTTATATTTTTTTAAGCTACAGAATAGCTGAGTATTCTTGGAATATTCTAATAACTACAACAAATTTCATTTTTTTAAAATGAGACATTCTCAATAATAAAGCATTCCCAAGCAGCACATGGCTTATATCACATTATCACAATTATCTAAACTTGAAAGTACTAGAGATTTTGTAAAATGAGAAGCTGCCATGAGCATCAAATATCTATTGACACTGTGAAAACAAAAGCTAGGCTATTCCTTTGTTATGTGTTATGAAACCCTGCATATTTTGTAAAGAACAAAGGAGAATAATACATATTTTCCTGAATACACAAATACAATGCACAAGTAATTAGAGGACATGAATGATAGACTGGTCAATATGGTCCATGGAGTTGTCTTGGAGAGAACTAAGGCTTAGTGTCTTCCTTTCCTCAAATCTCTACCATCTCTTTTTCCTTCATCCTCCAAAGTTTTCATTACTATAAAATACATTTAAAAATATGTGACTAATTGAGTGAATAGAAAAATGTTATTTACAATATTATCCTTAAGTTTCCAAGAAAGAACATGAAGTAGTCACTTATTTATAGATTTCAGACCACTAGGTCATTTTCTTCATAATCTCCCTCAAAAAGCACATTTTGCAAATTATTTTATACTCTTTCTTTCTCCTATTGTTTAAAATTACAAAAAGAAAAAAATTACTTAACAGAGTGACTAGTATCTCAAAAGCTATGACTGTATTTTCTCTTTTTTGTTTCCCAAACTACTGAGATGCTTTTTTAAGATCCCAATTTATACCATAAAAAATAAGATATTCCTGTGATTCAGGGCAACTAGAGCACTTACAAGCTGGTGAGGGGAGTGGAAAACAGTATAATTATGTTGCAGTACTGTTTGACAGTTTCTTACAAAGGTAAATTTATATCTATTCTATGACCCATCAAGATAGTCCCAGTTGTACATACAAAAGATAAATGAAAATATATGTCCACACAAAGAATTGTGTCAAAATATTCATGGCAGCTTTATTCATAATAGATCCAAACTTTAAACAAATCATGTGAATCAAGAGAAAGATGTATTAATGAACTGTGATACACTCATTCATGAAACACTATCAGACAATAAAAAGAATAAACTACTATAAAAAATGAACTACCAATATACACAATTGATGAACCTTGAAAACTTGAGGCACAAAGAAGACACAAAAAACTACGCACTGCATGATTCATTTTTGTCGAGTTGCAGAATAGGTCATCTAATTGATACCAATAGGAATCCAAATAGTACTTGTATCAGTGTTGGGTTTCTGTGTGGAGACTAAGAAGGAGAATTTCTAGAGTGGCAGAAATGTTCCCTGTCTTCATAGTGATGTTGTTTACATAGCTTTATCTAACCAATAAGATTTCTCAAATCTCATCTACCTCCACACTGAGACACCTTGCATTTAATTTTATGTAAATATACCTAATTTTAAAAAAAATTAGGGCTGCTCATCATATAATAAATATGGAATCTTTAGGGAAAAATATCAACAAAAAATTTTGGCATCAGGGTGAGTACTATAATTGTCCATAATAAATATTGTTATTTATGTAATCGACTACAGAATCCAAAAATAATTCAAATGAGCTAAAATTAATCAATAGGAATAGAGCTCAAGTATATACTTATCTTTCAAAGTAACCAAAAATAATACTGAAGCAGATTTCAGGTGAAATAAACTACTAAGGGGATAGATGCTTGGAGAGGAAGCTACCTAATTTCAGTGTGGAATAATTTCCCTAGAAACATTTAGCAGAAAATTTATATTTTTATATTTATATTTTATATTTGTATTTTAAATGTGGCAGTTCTTCATAGCCCTTTCCTTCCACCCACAACTGCTTCAGCCCTGTGTGCTCTTGTCAGAACTCACGCTACAGATCATATTCCCCCATAACCTCAGGCAGGGCATTTTCTTTGCCTCTTCTCCACCCCTATTAAGAGTTCTCAGTTCAATTTTCTTATAATCTTTCTTTTATGGTAAGTAAATATGGCCCCAAATTGTAATAGCTTTTAATAGCTTAGTGTGTGGTTAGACACACTAAAGTAGTACCTATTTTCTTGGGTAAATGGAGGAGGGAAATGATGGAAGATGACAGAAACCAACCTATGTACCTGTTAGTGATCAGATAGACTTTGATTTTTCCAAACTTAAAACAACTTAAAACGCTTTCTCAATCACTGTGTATGGGAAGTGATATTTTCAAATTAAAAGAATTTAGCAAGAGAGAATTAAGTGAGGCAAGATAATACTGCCTTTCTTAAAACTAGGACTCATGGAATTAACTTACTCACTTAAGGTAGATTTAAAGAAGTGGCTCCAAACTGACTATGCACTCAAACATATTTTGGTAAAGGTATTAAAGATAAATTCAATTTTAAAAAGCCTAGAAATAGTGTGCAATTATCATATGAAATTTGGCTGTTGGAGTGGTTTATTTCTGATTTAATACATGTCTCCTTGTTGGGAATGAAGTTTTATCAACTCAAAATGGTACCACTGGTGAGCTCTTGCAAATTGCCAGCTTCTGTGAGTAGTTACATTCAGCCAATTATTTTTAAGTGGGAAGCTGTATAAAATATTACTCAATGATTGAGTTTTGTTTCTGAACATGGTAATGAAAGGGCTGGACTGAAATCTGCATCGAAGTCAAAACCATAATTTCACTCCAGGATATGGGAATTCCTGGACACAGTCAGGCCAACTATTGCTCAGGAACTTCAATTTCATAATCGTATGGACATGCCTATTCCCTGGACCAATGTAATGACCCTAATATATAAGGCAGTATATTAGTTATCTATTACACCATAACAAATTACCTCAAAACTTCATGACCTAAAGCAGAAAGTTTTTATTCTGTTATAAATTCTTTGGGTCAGAAATTCAAAGAGGGATTTTAATTGGTTGGTCTATCTCAGAGCCTCTCAAGTTTGCATGCAAGATGTTTGCCAGGACTGCTGTAGTCTGAACGTTTGATGGGAGCTGGTAGATTTTCCTCTGTGATGACTTTTCACATGGTGGTTGGTGGGAGCCCTCAGTTCCTTATCACACCAACCTCTCCATGGTCGTCTTCAATGTCCTCATGACAAGGCAGTTGACTTTTCCCTGAGCTAGTAAGACAAGACAGCAAGGAGGAAACCATAACACCTTCCGTGACCTTATCTCAAAAATCACACATTGCCACTTCTGCCACCTCCTATTCATTTAAATCTGGTCAAACACCACAGCTCACACTCAAGGAAAGAGAGAGCAGCATCCACTTTGTGAAGAGACAAGTGTCAAAGAATCTGCTAACATATTTTAAAACCAACACACAAGGAGTGACTTCACTCTTCAATAAATTTCTGACACGAAGGGAAACAAGAGGCTTATTCTGTTGATCTCCATAAAGCAGTGGCCTCTGGGGCGATTAACCAAAAATCTTAAAAAGAAAAAAACAAAGTCATTCCCAGAACCTATGGGAGAGAAGCAAGGGAGGCAAGCAAGATTAAAATGCACTTGTCTTAGAAGAAAGTTAAAGGGGTTAAAAACATACTTCTAATGCTTATTTTGCATTAATTCTTATTTTTAAAAATCCTACATTAGAATATTATTTATCTTGATAAATAAGTTTATTAACCCCCCTGAAAGTTTGCACTTGAGGTAAATGCCTCACATTCCCTGTTTGACTCACCCTGTGCTCTTATACTTTGTGTTCTTCCTACTTTATACATTAGTTGCTAAGGCTAGTTATATCTAGCTGTCAGAAATTAGCAAGAGAGAGCCTTAGTCTTCTGGAAACAGTAGTGGTAACTTAGAAGTGTGAGAAATTGCCTGGTTTGATAACGGAGTCCTGGGTACCAGTCTAGTCCAGTCTAGCCGTGGGACCATAAGAACCTCACCACCCCTCTCAGTGTCTCAGTTTCTGTGTGGTAAATCTGAAAGGGTAAAACTAGATACTTTCTATGGCCCTGTAAAGGGCTAATATTTTAATAGCATTAAGTCTTGGAGTATCAGATGATGTCTTCCCTTTCCTTGAATCTGTCATCTAGAGCTGAAGCCCGGCAGTCCATTACTCTTCAGGGTAAAGTTAGTGCCTTTCCTATGTGATTGTTGTTTTTTTTAATTTTAATTTGGAATCATTCTTTGTGCAGTCATTTGGCGGATTTGCCCAATCTTGCTCTGGGGTAGTCATCAGGGCATGATGCAGTATTGGTATCATTTTCTATTTTCATTAAGGTGCCCAGAGGAATTCCAGCAACTGATGCCAACAAATTTAAATTATTAATTTTATTACAACAAGAATTCTATAGCGGCAGAGTCACTGAAATGCTTTTTAAATTGGTTTTTAACTAGAAAAATAAAGAGAGAATTTGGACACTTGGGAAATAATGAAAAAATGAGACAGCACTGCTATCGATTTAAAGTCAGGTAAGGGGAGTTTTTTTTTTTTTAAGTTCAGTATTTAGAAATCATTGGACTTAGATGAGATACTAATGAAAGTACTGAACAACCTCGTAGGTGTGTCAAATGAAGTAGGAATCAAGTAATAAATGGAATGGTGGCATTGCATATAAGTATGCAGAAACTGATCTCACTAATTAATATTCTTTTAATTGATTCTACTTTTTAATTAAAAATTATATTTTCAACATGCCTCATTAAAATCCTACTGTAAGAAGTAGATACATAATCAGAGACAAGGGATGAATTCACAGTTCCATTTCTGAATGATCTTGGGTAAATCACAAAAATCAATTTGAAACAGTCTTAACCTGAAAAATGGGGACATTAAACCCCCCAGACAGAGATTTTTGTGTGGCTCAAATAAGGTATTGTGCATGGAAGCACTCTGTAAACTATGATATACTCTGCACATACAGAGAATTTATAAATTTGTAGGTATTTGTCACTTTCAAATTAATTTTACAGGGAGTCCTATTTTGGTGTTAGGGATGAAAGAATAGTGGAATTCTAACATGACTTTATCCATCAGATGATTCAGAACTGACCCTGAAGAATCCAGGTGTGCATAGATTTCTCTATCATTGGGATGCTAGGTGCTCTGCAATAAATAACAATATTACAGAATATTTGAACAATTCTTGTCTGTACTTGTGTTTTGTTAAACACACAAACAAGAAGAACCTCGGTTAATGAGCCAAACAACACACAGTCATCACAATTTATTATGGTCAGCCCATGCCCAATTCTCCACAGTCAACTCCCTCCCTGTTTCTGTTTTCTGATCAAAAACAAAACAAAACAAAACCAGACCCTAACTGTGGATCACTCTGAGGGTACAAAGAGAGTTAGTTGAGGGGCAGATCTAGGATGGGTCTGGAGTCTTACCTTTTGTGTAAGTCCAAGAAACACACCAATGTGGCTCTTTGAATGAGGAAGTAAAAATTAAACCAAGTATGAATCCAGAATTCTGCTTGATCTTATAAAAGTCTGACTGGTATAGAGGGTATAGACACATAAACCTAAAGGTTAATCAGAGAATCAGTATGGCAGACACATCTCCAGGTGACTTAGGTGGTAAAAGCCATGAAAGCTGTTAGACCACAGTATAGAATGGAGAATGAGCAGTTAAAACATGTCAGAGTAAGAAATGCAAACTCAGCGGGCCAATGCCACCTCCTCTCATGCTCTTTCATCACAAAGAGATTCATATTCAAAGAAAAATTTAGTGAGAACCAGAACTATACTATGGAAAAGGAAAGACAAAAAAACATGAAGTGATGTTCTAATAATATATTTGAATATTTAGTTGGTGGTGGTATTGATTCCGGCTCCAGGTAGATCAAACAACAAAAGGGCGCCGTGTCTATTGTGCTTATAGGTCCAGGCCGAAGTTGCTAATAATAAATTTTCTTTTTTTGATAAGACATTGTGTGGAAATCATCACTGAAAGTAAAAAGAATGTTGGGATGGCATCATTGCTTCCCTGCTCATCCTGTGGAAAATTCCTGGGACCAAATATTTTTTAGTGTACTGAAATCCAAGGAGCCCTTTTCAGATTCACCATCTCTCTTCTTGCTTAGAGAGCAACTGTTTGGAATAAATAAAATAACTATAATAAACTAAAGGTTGATCACAGTGTCAGGTGTGTGCTTACTGCTTCCCATGTCAGAGCTCATTCAAGCCTCAATTCAACCTATGAAACAAGAAGTATCATTTCCACGTCACTGATGAGAAGATAGGATCTCCGGCTGCAAGTAACGGAGCGGGACGTGAACCACTTCACGACAAAGCCCCACTTGAAAGCACCACATTCTCTCCCTCTCTTCTCTCTTCTAGGAATAATGGAGGAAACTGGATGAACATGGGCTCTTCTGGAATGTGGGAGGTTATTCTGGTGATGGAAGGTAGGAGGAATCCAGAGTGTTTTCTGGCAGACGGACGAGCTGGTAGGGTGGCTCATGTGAGCTGGTCTGTAAATGAAGGGGAGGGTAACCAGGCCAGGAGAGAAGGGAGCTCTGAGCTCTGTCCCACCTTCTGAAAGTCTAAATCTTTAAATAGCTTCCTTGAGGAGGGTTAAGGAAAAGACTAGGCTAACAGTTTTCAACCTTTTTTTTTCTTCCTCTACTATAAGGATGAGAACACTGTGAACTGTGAACTGAGAACACTGTGTTTTTTGAGAACACTGTGAACCTTCTGCAAAGACATGCCTTGATATCCCACAAGCTGGACTGATGGAAGCTAAGGAGACAGACAAAGGGGCCATTGGGTCTGCCCATCCATTTTTCCAGAAAAGAAGGAAATTCTGAGTTCCCAGTAGACTAGACCTCAAGAGAGAAGCCAAGGAGTTCTTTCACATTCAGTAAAAACCCAAAACTAGGGAGCACAAGAGAGGGCCCATAGCAAGAAAAAATAAAAGCAAACTTTCAGGTTAATTAAGGGTCCTCTTTGATAGAGCTCAGAACACTGAAGTTACATTCAAACAGTCCACGAGATTCCTCTAGGAGCACAGTTTGCTGCTGGCTTGCTGCTGACTTCTGAGTATCTATCATCTGTTCTTAAAGGAGAAAAGGGTGATCCTTATTATCCCCTGTAGCTGTCTCCTTCATTTATTTCCCTTTACAGCTTTAGCCCCTGACTTCAGATTTTTTGATGACCGCTGAACGATATTTCCATTTCTCCTACTCATGGGAATGCCCATCTGCCTGTACTCCATCACTTCCAGCTGGATTTGACACAAGTTTGTCACTAACAGCAAGTTCTTTTTCCTTACTTTCCCCAACCCTAGACTGAACATCTGCCTCATACACTGGCAAGATTAATATAGCCCACTCAAGCAAATGCAATATGCTCTCTTGGTGTCACTCTCAGAGAAAGGATTTAGCTTGCCAATGGTGATAATTGTGCCATGTTATACTCAGAAAATATGCATTCTATACTGGTAGAAATAACTCTCTACCCTTCATATGGAGGTTAGTGTGACTGACCACCACCTGTGATGCACACTGGGAATGACGTACATGACTTTCTTCAAATATAAGAAGAAACCTACTCATGTTTGTCTTCCTGTGACATACAGACTTTTGCCATTATTATTCCCCATGCAACCATCTAGCTGTGGGCTCAGTATTTGATTTCATAGTCAGAACACATGTTGTGTATACCATGGTCTTAGTGTTTAACAGTGCCAAGGGATAGTGCATGGCCTCAATGAATATTTACTGAATGCATATGTGAAACTTATAACTTCCTAAATTTTAAAAAATATAGTTTCTCTCTCATATAATTTACTTATAAATATATTTTCCTTCTCAAAGAACTTTAGAATATTACTGGATTTATCATTGGAGAAATCATATTACTTGATATAAAAATATAAATTTAAATCCACAAAATTTTAGACATTGTCAAAGTCCAAAGAATGGAAAGTTCACATTAAAGGGAAGGTCTTGCAATCAGAAATGTGATGTGATAGAAATCCAAAAGATGGTTTTGAAATATAAGTGAATTGATTTTCCCCGTTTTTTATGCCTCACACATCTATTATATAAAGTGAAGAGTTAACCTAGAAAACATGGTTTAAGTATCTGTTTTCAAAGCCTCTATCCCAAATAATTCTGCTGTGATGGGCTTCTCCTTCCTATGGAAATCTTAAGCTTGTCTAACCCCCAAATTCTAGAATTACTAAAAATTAAATTGGAACTTGAAATTTAGCCTATGGAAACAAACATAAACAATCTTCAGGATGCTAATCTAAAATATGGCCATTTCCCAAAGCTCCTGCCTTCGTCTATTTTAGAAAGAGACTACTCCTGGGAGAAGCACAAGTTACATGCTATTGCTCTTCACACATAAACGTCCACCACCACCAACGTGCCCTGAATCCCAACGCCTGGCCAACCCCATCACTAGTAATCAACCATCATCCCAAGAAGTGAACATAATCAAAAGCTAAATCAAATAAATATGTCTTACTCTCTGTTCTGACGTCGGCCAAGTTCCATTTCTGGTGGGAGGCCAAGGGGAACGGGTGCCAAAGGCATATGGCTGTAGGCACCATTGTGCCAGAAAGATGTCAACACATTGGAAAGGATTCAGAGAAGAGAAGCGGGGGTGATTAAGGGGCTGAGGAATTTACTTATGAGGGAGATTAAGAGAGCTAAGTGTGTATACATTGGCTAAGCAATATATGGGAGGCAACAGCGATGGAGATAATTTGAAGTGTCGACAAGTCCGTTCAAGAAATTAGTGGCATGGGAGCCAGAGGATATATTGAGGCTCAGGGAAAAGAGTAACAAGAAATAAGGGGGTAGGAGTCAGGGAAAGAGAGTTAGTTGTCATTTTTTTTTAAGTGTATGCCGATTTAAAATAAGAGCATTTGACAGCATCACATGTAAGACAAATCATAGATTTTTAAAAAGGAGAGATAAAAATAAACTAGGTGGGCCTGGAACATAAGACATAAGAAAACTAAATGTGCTTTCCCCATTTCCTCCCCTTTTGGAAATTCATTATCAGGAAGATGATGAAGACTCCCTTCCAACTATTCAGACTTCCTCAACCATGCTCACAAAAAGTAGTGGCATAGAGCTTAACCCATTCCTTGCCTCTTTTCCCCTCTTCCCTTCAAAACTGTATCTATCATTCCTGACTCCTTTCCACAGTGCAGTGTCTGGTACATGATGAGCACACAATATAGGATAGTCACATAATTAACACTTCTATTGCAATATAATTTATATGTCATACAATACATGCATTTAAAATGCACAGTTCTACAAAATTTCATAGACCTAAAGAGTTGTGTATCTATCATTATAATCAATTCTATAAAATTTCCATCACTTCATAAAGACATTTCACACCCTTAATCCATCATGTCCCCATCCTCAACAACAAAATCTAAATCTATAAACAGACATAGTCAAAGGCCAACAACAACAACAAAAAAAAAAAAATGAAAAGGACTCCACAAAAATGATGACCATCCAACAGTGACTTTGATGGGGATCCAGAATATAGCTCATTCATTTTCTCTTCATCTATGCATGTCTCACAACTTCCATTGCATGGAGTAAAGTGTTCATAAGGTCAGTCCTCTCTCTCTCCAGGAATAGGCAACAACTAGTCTAATTACTATCTTTTCAGAATTACCTATTCTGGAAATTTTATATAAAAGGAATCAAGTAGTATATATGGGCTCTTGTGACTGGATTCCTTAAATTAAGATAATGTTTTAAAATTCCTATGTAATAGAAAAAAAATCAGTATTTCATTCCTTTTAGTAGCCAGAAAATATTCTACTGCAGGAATATGTCACATTTTGTTTATTCATCAGATGATGGGTATATTATTATTAAAGAAAACCACCTGGAATTTCTCCCTTTGAAAATATCTATACATTTTGGTTAATCACACAATTCCCCTAGGATATAATGCCTTGATTCCCTTGACTCTTTCAGGAAAGAGATATACTGTCTGCAAATAAATAAATTGTATTTAAATTTGATGTTCCGTGTTAGGTTTTGCTGGAGATATTCTTGTCCAGTTAGTACAATGTCCAATGGCATTGATAAATTGTATTTCCAGTTATTTAATTTCAGAGGAACATATGGACAGAGTCTCTTAATGGCCCTTGCTTTTGAGTCTTTCCCAAAATGGTTAAAGAATATACTCCAGCAGAGGTTGGTGCAGCATTCCCACTCCTTAACAACCATGAAGTGAGCCTCCTTGTTTCATCCTTGGGTGCAGATTTCCTTTTAAGAAAGAAATGAAATGTGGTGTTTTGAGATGTCCTATAAGTGGACTCAAAACCATACTACAACCCTTAGTAATAGTATGACGGCGGAAGTTATTTAAAACCTCTGAGACTCAGTTGACTCATTGGGACGAAGAATCATACATAATTATACAAGGATAATTAAATGATATATAAAAGTGCCTGGCACATACTGGGTACACAACAATATTACTAGATTTTTAACAAGATGTGATGTTGTAAGAAACTGGAGAGGGCAAATGTAGGCAGAGAAGGACTTATGCAAATCATGACAACATTTCATAATGCTTCTTATATATAAGAAAAAAAGAAGCTACCATTTAATAGCTCTTCCTGGTCCACTGTTCCTCTGCTCTTTTTGTATATTAATGCCTTCAACAATCTTGTAAATTAACCACATCAATGCCCTCATTGCTGAAAGTCACTTGTCTTGTAGGGTGGGACTTGAATGCAGGTAGCTGGTTTGGGGTTGCGATTCCTAAACACTGCACTCTGTTGTTGAGCACCTTGCTCTTCTCTGAGTGACTAGGTCAGTCTTATTTTGCACTGACTTGTGTATTCAGGTTTTGGATGTATAAAGAACCTTGTTCATCAAAAATCAGTTTCTCAAAGGTCAGCATTATAGCTTACATTGTTAATTTTAAACATATTGTTTTAAGTTACTGCTCTTTTCTCCCTGTGAAAACTTCGACTTTCACAACTCTCTCTTTCACCATGTTAAAGCCTAAGAAAAGACCTTGGTAAAAATTGAGCTGTTCATCTCTTTCAGAGTCGTCTTTTGTATGCCATCTTTCATTGCTATAAACTTGCAAAAAGAAACAGGTGGTGAGGATAAAAATATTTCAGTATTCACATTTCTAGCCAAAAAGTCACCTACATTTCATTCGAGGCAAATAGGAAACAAGCAAAAATACCTCCCTTCTATTCCTACCCAATCTATGGCCAACCGCCTAGTTACCCTGATCCTTCATATCTGGAGCATTGCCACATATCCAACCTGCCCACAGACTCTGTTACCTTACTTCTCACAGACTGCTGCCAGAAGAGGCTGTGTATATTCTAGAGCCTTCAACACACCCTTCTGTCAAAGATATGCAGCTTCCAACTCCTGTGCTTCACCTTGCCCTACTCAACCCTCCCTGAACATACCTCCCTGCCTTAGAGAGGCAAATAGTATTACTGAGCCCTGAACCTGGGCACCTTCATATCTATGCTGTAGGCTCCTGAACTCCACATAAGCATGTGCGTGTATGCACATGTGTGCATGCACACACGCACGCACACTCACACCCACATATACACCCATACCTGCAAAAAATCCTAGACAATAAAATGTTGAGTACCCAGTGAAATCAGTTCTTGCTGTCTCTTCTCTTTCTCCTTTCTCTATAATTACTTCTCTAAATGACCCAGTCCAGAGTAGTCTTTCTGCCTGCACTCCTACCATAGGTGTTTTGCCACTCTGCTTGGAATTTGACTGTTCTTTATTAGCCTTCCCTTCCACTTGTAATTGGAGGATTTGGGTTAAGCTCTGTTTCAGAAACTAGGCTGGGTGTTCAACAGGTATTCAATACTTTTAACTTAATGATGGATTCATCAAATCCACATCAGTGGCTTGAGATCAAATATCATCTGTTTTCTATACTCTTCATGAACCTGAATGCAACTCTAACTACCCTCAGGAAAAAGGAATTTCTCCTCTGTCCTCCCACAGTGATGTGAGTTATATATCCAACACTGCAGATGTCACCCTACAGTCTAGTTATGACAAAGTTATTGTTCCCAAATAGACTGTGCATATCTTTTAAAAACATTGCTGCTTGGGATTGAATCCAGAGGTGCTTCACCACTGAGCCACATCCGAAGTCCTTTCTATTTTTGATTTTTTTTTTTAATGTTGCGGTAGGATCTTACTAAGTTGCTGAGGTCACGCAAATTTGCTAAGGCTGGCCTTGAACTTGTGACCCTCCTGCCTCAGCCTCTGGATTTCCTAGAATTACAGGCATGCACCACGTGCCTGGACACTGTGTATCTTGGAGACAGGAGCCGCACTCACTCAGCTTGCCTCTCCAGGGCCTCTACAACTAATATTTAGTAAGTTGCTATACCAAACTTCGGAAATTAACTCGAGGTGCAGAACTCTGAAAGCAGAGGATTAAATGTGTTGAAATGAGTCCGGGGTGAGGAAGTTGGCATGGTTCAGATATACAGGGTGCTGCTTCTTTTCATACATTGCATTAGATTTGCTCTTTATCCAGAACCCACTGTGCCAAATCAGGCTTGTGATTAAGATCAAGTCTACCGGGAAATCAACAGCGAGTTGGAGTGCGTTTGAAAAGGGCCTTGCTGTCCAAAGTTTGCAACTCTGGCAAACAGCTGTTATGGTTCTATTGTTTTATTCTTGCCTCCTTTAAAGGGCAAGGTTTGAAAAACCAGGGAATTTATAAAAAGAATTTCAGGACAAAGAGAACACTTCAGGAATCATTTTCTCTTGAAACAAGGTCAGTTGCCAGCTGCACAGAATGTTCTGAACATGGGTGGCTCTGGTGCTTCAGGGGCCACTTAGACTGAAATCACCTTCTTCAGATGTAAAAGACCTATTCTGCCCTCTGGCAGGACTGGGAATATACTGACTATATTTCCCAGGACCACTTTCAGACCCATTTAGAGCCCCGAAAAATTGTGCCTCCCATGCTGTGGGGAATAGAAAGAATTTCCTCATTGGATCAAAGAATATTAGGGCTGAAATAGACCTTTGAGGCCATCTACTTTAAATTTCTTTTCTTTTGTTTTTCCTTTTCTTTCTTTCTTTTTTTATTTTTTCTCTTCCCACAGCCCAATATCAGAGAGGAAAATCTGAAACATCAAATTAAGTTCATTTTGGGTCACATCTCAGAGCCCTGACTAGTGTTTATGTCTATACAACTGAGAACCAACCTGTTAAACATATAACAGGGTCTATTGAAACAGTTAAATTTAAAAGTCAGTTGGTCTCACCAAGACAAAATGCTACATAATTTTGTGTCTCTACTATTCATAGTTTCTAAATCAGTGTTTCATAAATGGACATTTCTGGACTTCTTTTTTTCCATTTATTGTCTACAGAATTAAAGAGAAGGATGCTTACATTTAAACTTTTGTGTTGGTGCATCTATGATGGTGTGTGTTTGTGTGTGTGGTGTCATCCCTGCATGTTGCTTTGGATTGGTGAATTAAAGGACTGACAAAGAAGACAGGTTGGATGGACATTTCAGTAAGGCAACCGAGTGACCAGTAATGGCAGACAACATGGCAGCAGAGAAAGAAAGTAAATGGACACATTAATCTGAAATGGTCACAGATGTATTCTGGGAAAGTAGTGCCTCTGGAACAAAGATCCTCTGGGGAAGAGCAAGAGGCAGTTCCGCACCTAAGAACAGAAACCACACCACAGTGGAGCCGAACGACTAAGTGAATTGCTTGCTTGGGTTCTGTTTGTCTTCTCTGAGATTTTCAAGCACCTACAGTAAATAGAGACAATAACTTTTGCAATATTCTTGAAACAATTTACAATGTAAGGCAAATCCTTTGGAAAGTATAAAAAGATAGTTAAATAGAAGTTATCTGTTATTTGGACTTCAAGGAATAGCATCTTCATAAATGCAAAAGAATTTCTCCATGTATAGATCTGAGAAGAACTGGACCAGGTTGGTTTGAAAACAGGCTACTTATAGAAGGGGAAACTGCAATGGAAAAAAGGAATAAATACAGTCATCCACATTTCATGTAAAATGGGAGCTGTTATTATTATTTGGATGCATATACTAGCCCAGAGCTCTCATCCTGCTCAATTTGACTTTGGTGTGACCTTCTTCCTAATTAAACACATACACTGGGAAATATTGATAAGGGTCTAAATGTGTACATGAGTAGAAGTCTTTTCATCTTTCATTCAAATCAAGATATTATTTTTTGAACATTTTGAGATCAAAAATACCTGAAAATTTTTGATTTAGTTATAAAAATAGGCATGTCTTAAGAAAATTGCCAAAAGAATTCATAAAGGAAGAACCCATTTGGAGACTTAGTTGTGAGGAGGTAACTGAGCCCCCCAGGTGCCTGTGGAACTTGAAGCTTCTATGATTTAAACCAATCATATTGTGTCTTCAGCTCAGCCCACTTTATAACTTTAATTAAACAAAATTAAAATTAATTATTAATGGAAACAATTAGATGAATTAGCTAAGGTGACCCGAAACTTATTTATTTATTTTTTTTGCTCTTTTTTAAGGTGCTGTTCTTCAAATCAGTGCACATGATTTAGCTTGAACAGTGCTGAATAACAACAAAGTTCTTGCCCCAAGGTGCTTTCCTTCTATAAATGAGTCAGTAAAAGACAGATCATAATTCAAGCCGTAGCTGACAGAAGCTGCTACTTCCAAAGTAAGAGAGTATCAATGACAAATTCTCAGCAAGAGAAGAGTTGAAACGTGGTTCTCTGAAGACTCTAAGGGATTAATTCAGTCATTGACTTGGGTTTTATGAATATTTACAGGCAGAAAATGAAGTTCTTCCTTCAAGGTAGCTCCTCTGACTCTGGGACTAACATAGTTCCATAAAGGAATTTCTTTCTAGTCTGTTAGTTGAGTCTATTTTGGTGACTGGAGAGTCACAAGCTGATTCTTCCTTCACTTCCTTTAGCTTTTCATCTTGCAAACCTCAGGAATTTCTTTCATGACTATTTCTTGAAAATTTGTTTTTAACTACATGATTAATGTTGAAGGGAAAATAAAACAAGTAGGAAAGTATTACAATTTGGAGAGGATTTCCTAATGCCTGCCGGGATGGTCGGACATCAACTAGGAAACAAAGCTTTCTGAGGTGTGAAATTTGGTGGTTGCAGGCAGAACTCATGGAGAAGCAGAGTCAGTGGAAGAAGGCATAAGGATCACTCCTGGGTCAAGTTTTAACCATGCTCCATCTGAGGTATTGCAGAGACATGTCGGCAGACAGGTCTGTGTCTGGGTAGAACACTATGGCTATGTCTGACCACATCTTTTCTCTCTGTCACGATAATAATGATAACAGCTACCATTTCTTAGTGTTTGGGATAGAGAGAGTGTTTATCTGTAGGTATTCATGAGTTGGTTGAACTCACATGCTCTCACAGAGAATTCACTTTTGTTTCTGCGGGTTGAACAAGACCAGATTGGCACCACTGTCATGTAAGGTCTAATATGAAGAAATTTAGGTAACACTGGAACAATAAAAGGACTACAGTCCACCAATTGTCCTAAGGGGCATGATAACAGAGAGAAAATGATTGTATTTTATTACTGATTATTTTCCAAAAATTTGCTCTTATTTACATCCATAATCTCAACTAAGCATCACATGCAATAGATATTTTTTGTCAGAATTTCCAGAAGAGAGGCCTGAGGTTAGAAGAGATGAATAAATGGCTCAAGGCAAGAAATCTATTAGCCTATTTTACTTAGGATTTGAATTCTTACTGCTCCTGAGTTCGGCACTGAGTCATTGTACTGACACTTAGTTTATTTTACCACCTGTTCTCTTGTCTATTTTTACCCCCTCCAAAATGTATTATTTTCTTCACCCACGCAAGTCCCTTGTTTTATAAGCCTTTAAGCCTTTTCTCTCAATCAACCATACTCTATTAACTCATTTGCTTGAGCTAAAAACTCTGTATTTTTTTTTTTTTTTTTTTGACCAGTGGTTGAATCCAGGGATTCTTAACCACATCCCCACCCTTTTTTTTTCTTTTTTTTTTTTTTAACTTTTATTTGGAAATAGGTTCTTCCTAAGTTGCTGAGGTTGTCTTTGAACTTGAAATCCTCCTGTCTCAGCTTCCCAAGCCTCTGGGATTACAGACATGTGCCACCACATCCAGCTTCTAAATCATTCTTGATCCTTGTCCAGCATCCACAGTCATCGCTCTGTCCTAGATCACCATCGCTGATTTCCTAGACTTGTATCATCTCTTCCTCCACTGGCAAATATTTACAATGCATTTTTATCTCACAGACAGACTGAATTTCTTTGAAAATAAATCCTATTACATTACTTCCTTCATCAGAACTGAGATGACCGTGGCCTTTATGACTGGATGTAGTCCAGTCTAACCTGTTTCCAAACACATCTTGTAAAATTCTCTTCCTTACTAACCACATTCCAGTTCTGCTGTCTCTTCTTGTTTTCACAAATATACCAAGTCTGTTCGTGTTCTAGAATACATGTATTGGCTATGCCTTCCATTGGCATTCCTTTTGCTTGAAATTTGAATGGCTGAATATTTCTTGTTCTTCATATTTTTTCAGTTCACATATCACCCCCTGTTTACATATTGCCTCTCCTAGCATCTATTTTTATGATTATACTTATTTTTTATATTTCTTTCTAAAACAATCCTATTTATTTATAAATGTATTTATATATTTATATCCGAGAAGCACTATTCTTGAGTACAGTTCACCAAGTGATTGACTCCCAGGATGGGGTTAGCAAAACCAGTCTGTGAGGTTTCCCCAGGAGTTAGGGTTGAACTTAGATGAATAAAGCAGCAAGCAAAAGAATAAAAGAAGGCCTAAATTCTATTGTATTAAAGAACATTGCACCACAGATTTGATTATGAAATCATAAAGCCAGAGAAAGGGAGCCAGTCCAACTGGCTCTCATTGATCACCAGGCTGATGACCAAACACTGGTATAATGAACCACACCAACACCACTGGTGCATCTGTCTCTTGACATCCATGATGCTAGAGATTTAATGCTACGTACTGCTTCAGATGAACTTTAACTTTTTAGCCTTGTTTACCAGAAATAGCAACCAAAACCGCAGGAAGATGACCTTTCCTCATGTCTGCCTTTCCAAAACTTGCTCGAGTGAGTCTCACTGGAGGAATTTAGTTTTCCTTGGAGTTTTAACTTCAAGGAAATCTGGAATAGATTGGCCTTATGTTTTGGACTCTGTAATGTAGATGGCACAGGAGAAGGAAGAAGGAGTAGGTGCTAGTTATCAATTAACCACAATGTAGCTCCTGTATTTAACATCTGATACTGATTCCCAGGGATGAGGTTCCCCAGTATAACTTCTTAAAAAATGAAGCTGGGCTGGACTCCAAGCACATGCTGTTTATTCACTACCTATATACCAGTCTTTGTGCTGTGTTCTGAAGAATTTTTAAGAAGGTGCATATGATCCATTTGCTCATGAAGGTTAAACTGACAGATAGAATCTTGCTTCTGATTAGTTGTAAATGACCTAAAGTTCTCAAGAAAATGGATTACTAATTATTTTAGGCAGAACAATACTACTTTTACTCTCTTAGTCATTAAGGTATTTCATAGTAGGGAAAGTGATTTCTGGGAAGAAGTCTGGAACCATAATATGTCATGGATGAGCCAATTATTTTCTCTTTGAGTGAGACCAGGCACTCTTGCCATACTTACTGGATTTAGCCTACTTTTTGTGGCACATCCCAATGAACTCTAAAGATCTTGAAGCATCCCATAAGGAAATTAAGCATAATCCTGAATATTCAGAAGGCTGAGGCAGGAGGAAAACAAGTTCAAAGCCAGTTTGGGTAACCAAGCATGAAAATGTCTCAAAATAAATTTTTAAAAAATGTTGGGGATATAACTCTTGATAGAACAATTACTAGCATACATAAGACCCAGGGTTCAATTTTCAATAATACAGAAAGAAAGAAAGAAAGAAAGAAAGAAAGAAAGAAAGAAAGAAAGAAAGAAAGAAAGAAGGGAGGGAGGGAGGGAGGGAGGGAGGGAGGGGAAGGAAGGAAGGAAAGAAAAAAAGAAAAGAAAAGAAATAGAAAGAAAGAAAGACTAAACTAGAAATTTTATCATTCATCTTTAATTGTGTGAACAACAATATCTGTGCGGATTTTTCCCGAGTAAACTTAGGGGATTTTTAAGAATGTTGTCACTTTTGTCTTTAAAATTTACTGAATATAAACACATATATATTCTGCAACCAAGTCAGGTCATATTTTCAACAAATCTTAAAATTCTCTCTCATCTTTAGTTTATTCTGAGCCAATAAAAAGAAAATATTTAAAATGTTGCTGTCCACAGTATTCTATAGGGATGCAGTCACATCGTACATAGGTATGCTATATACAATGTTTGTATCAGCACAATTCACAATAGCTACACTTTGTTGAAGGTGCCCCTCAACAGATGAATGGATCAAAAATGAGGTATTTAAACACAATGGAGTATTATTTGGCCATAAAGAAAAATGAAATTATGGTATTTTCTAGTAAATGGATGGAACTGGAGACCATTATGCTAAGTGAAATAAACCAGACCAAGAAAGTCAAAGGTTGATGTTTTCTCTGATATGCAGAAACTAGTCAAAATAAGGAAAAATGGTGGGGGGAGCTCATCAAAATAAAAAAAAGATCAATGGTATAGACAAAGGGATTTGAGGGAGAGGGACAGAGATGGGATAAAGGAACAACAGCAGAATGAATCTGACCTACTGTTCCTATGTGCATGTACAATATACCACAGTGAATCTCACCATCATGTATATCCACAAGACACTAATTAGAAAAAAAAATATAAGTAAACAGCAGAAAAATCAGTAGAAGAGAGGGAAAGGAACAGGGGGAGGGAAATGGGAGGGGAAGGGGTAGTATCTGGCAGTGAATTGGAGTAAATTGTAGTCCATACTTTATAATCATGTCGAAATGAATCCTAATGTTTTGTATAAGTAAAAAGAACCAAAAAAAGGAAAATATTATTAAAAAAATGATAAACTAAAAACAAAAAAGGAAAAAGAAATACTGATGTTCATAAATTATTTCCTATTCAGTGAAGTCACTATTTCTTAATCTTCTCTGGTTTTTTTAATCTGTTTTCTCCACTGTTGACCAAATAAAGAAAATAGATGATGAACCCCTTACTAGGTTAAATCTTACATTGCTTTTCCAAGCTTTGGGAATTAAAAACAAAAGACACTGCAGTGCTGAAAATCATGTGACAATTGTCATTTGACCATGTGCAAGAGCAAAAGAATCAACTAATATCATGCTCCACCCATCAATATTAGCATGCAAATACTGCAAACGCTGGTGTGGTCTAGACATTTCTCCACTAAGCCATACTCACACCTGAGAGCTACATTCACACACTAACAGAGGCCATGAAGGAGATTTTCTTGCCTGTTATCCCCTGCTTCTTCTGCTTGCCCTTAGCTGCTACTTAAAAAACAAAATTGCCTACATGTTTCTGATAAGGAAATTAAGATGCAAAGGTCATGAAGACATGCTTAGGGTCCCAGAGAAGGTTAGTGACAGAGCTAAGACTAAAACCAAACTCCCTGTGGCTGCCAGGTCATAACTGAGTGTCTGCATTTCTATACATGACATCTACTCAGAGGGGCACCCCAAGTCACCTTTAACAACATGAGTAATCATCTGCCCACTCACCTGTTCCTTGTGATTGAAATTTTTGTTAGTAGGGTTTTGGGAAGACAAGGTATTACTTACTGATTGCTCACACGTCCCAAAAGTCCTGTGTAAATGCTCTAACCCTCAATTGTGGCCATGTTTGAGGGAAAGGCCTGTAAAATAGGGATAATATCTAAATGACGTCATAAGGGAGATTTCTATTTGATAGTTCTGGTGCACTTATAAGAAATGAAAGAATGGACATTACTCTCAGTTTCTGCCTTGTGAAGACATTCAGAGAAGATGCTTCCTGCAAGTCAGGAAGTCAGTCCCCAGTTAGAACCAAATGACCATGACCCCCATCCTGGAATTTTCAGCTTCCAGAACTGCAAGGAAACACATATCCGCTGTTTAAGGCATTCAGTCTGTGGTGTTTTGTTATGCAGCCTGAGCACATGTACTTCCTCCTACAATATGTAGAAAACATTGCATTTTTATTTACAAGGGCATTTTCAGATTTTTTATCTACTATAAACTTTTCTTAAAAAAATAAAGCAATAAATTTAATGACAAATAATGTCTGAGGAGGTATAATTTGTAAAATGGATAAATAATGAAACACATCTGAGGGAATTAACAGACTTTAATACTATATTGTGTTGTGATTTTGCTTTCTATTCAAAGTGCTCTTGTGTTTTGTTTCATTTTGTGTTCCTCTTATTTTTTAGTACTCTTGGCCTGAAGATCCATGTAAGATAATGTGTTTCACCAGCACCTTTCATATCTTGTGGGAAATAGAATACTGATGCCTGTGGAAGAATTAATCTGAGTGATCAGAAGTGTTATAAAGTCTTTGTTTCTCAAGTCCATTACCTTGATATATATTCGCATATCAACTGATATTACATATACACATATATTCCTTCTTTTAAATTGTGCATGTGTGTGTATACATATGTACACGAAACTTCACTTTAGAAAACATGCTTGAAAAGGAATAATAAATAAACATGCTTGATTCAATTTAAGGCACCCAGTGTAGGCAGAAAATCAGTCCTGTGCTAGAGGCTTCAGGGTATCAGACTTTCCTTCCCTGGATGGGTAGATTGACGACCAAGCTAACACATACACTGTTTAAATACAAGGTCAGACTTGCTGGTACAGAAGACAAGTGAATCCCTGAATTGAGTTTAGATGTGGTCTTAGAGGACCAGTCAGATTTACTTGTCTGGTGACCAATAATCTGAGATTAAAAGGGTGGAGAGCAGCCCCAAGAGAGTTTCATAAGAAGGAGCTGAGAAATTCTGTACTGTTATTCCATGCACATGGCAAACCTCTAAGCTAATATGAATGGTGTTTTTTATTCACAAAGTTCTCATTGTCAGGTCCTTTCTTGATTTGTGCATAGAAGTATCTTCTGAGAGATTGTAGCCAGAAGGACATTGTAAACTGCTCTTACATTCACATTTCAGTCTCAGGATTCTTTTCTTCCTTGGCCTCTGAGCATCAAATAAACAGGAGCAGCAGGTGCCTGTGGAGTTATCAGTGTCAGGAAGGTCCAGCTGCCAGGCAGTACACACTACAGACCAGTTATGTCCAGTGGAAACACCAGGAATGTCACACATAGAATTTTAATTTGTTTAATAGCAACAATTAAAAAAGAAAAAAAAGTGAAATTAATTTAAATACTATATAATTAACCCAACACATCAAAAATAATACAATTTCAATGTGCAATCAATATAAATTTTGTATTTTTTTCAAATCTTCAAAACCTATGTTGCATTTATACTTATAGTATATGTCAAAGGAAACCAGCAGCATTTCAAATCTTTAGTAGTCCAGGATCATAGCAATGTTTGTCAAACCTAAGGAACTCAAGGCCTTCTTTTATATTAAAAACATCTATGTATGTATGTGTGTTTGTGTATACACGTATGTATCTATACATGCATAAAATACATATAAAATATCACAAATACTTAAACATCACATATATATGTGAGTCCATCATTGACCCTCCCAATAGTAAAACTGGATGTCTTTTATACAGTTAATTCATATACCCTTATAAAATCAAAACAAGTTGCTTAAATAAATCTAAAGCAAATAAAATGCAAATTAACAATAATTCAATGTGATAGATAATATTTTGCTGAAACCAAATCATCACTATGCAAAATAAAATGACAATTTTAGGTTTGACCCACTGCAAATCTTTCTTCCCCCAGGGAGATGCCAGGAACTCATTTAGCCTTTTCTCAAAATGAATGGCTCATTTAAGGTCTCTATTCTCTTCTCATTAACAAAAATCAAAGTACCAATACTTAGCACCAACATTATTCAATTGCAGAGTCAATGTGCTCAGAAATATAAATACAAACGTGGGGGCTGAAATCACTCCTAGCTCTGCTAATCATACAGTTTGTGCCATTTTTTTCAGAATGTTCCCTATCCTCTACCCTTTGCCTCAACTGAAATACTTTAAAATATGTGTACCTACTTCTTTAACTTATATTATGAGCAAATTTTCCATGTTGTGCTACAGTTTCCCTATGTTACTTTTTTTTTTTTTTAGCTATATGTGATAGTAGGGTGTATTTTGACATATTATGCATACATGGGGTACAAACCATTACAATTTTGATCCCATTTTTGTGGTTGAACATGATGTGGAGTTATACCGGTTGTGTATTCATTTATGAGTAGAATAAATTTATGTCTGATTAATTCTACCGTCTTTCTTATTCCCATCCCCATTCCTTCCCTTCATTCCCCAATGAACTTCTATACTTCCCCTCTCTACCCTCCCTTGTTATGGTTAGCATTCACATATTAGAGAATATTTGACCTTTGTTTTTTGGAACTGACTTATTTCACTTAGCATGATGTTCTCCAGTTCCATCCATTTACCTGCAAATGTCATCATTTCATTCTTCTTTAAGGCTGAGTAATATCCCTTTATGTACGTGTACAACATTTTCTTTATCCAATCATCTGTTGAAGGGCACCTAGGTTAGTTCCATAGTTTGTCTATTGTGAATTGAGCTGCTATAAACATTGATGTGGCTGCATCACTGTACTATGCTGATTTTAAGTCCTTTGGGTATAAATCAAGGAGTGGGATGATTGGGTCAATGGTAGTTCCATTCCAAGTTTTCTGAGGAATCTTCATACTGCTTTCCACAGTGGTTGTACCAATTTGCAATCCCACCAGCAATGTATGAGCAAAACTTTTCCCCCACATCCTTGCCAACATTTATTGTTACTTATATTCTTAATAACGGTCCTTCTGACTGGAGTGAGATGGAATCTCAGTGTAGTTTTAATTTGCATTTCTCTAATTGCTAGAGATGTTGAACATTTTTTCATGTGTTTCTTTACAATTCATATTTCATCTTTCGTGAAGTGCCTATTCAGTTCCTTTGCCCATTTATTGATTGGGTTATTTGGTTTTTGGTGTTAAGGGTTTCATGGTTACATGCATTTGATCTTGGATTTGGCACTCGCCTCAACTGTTTCATTAGATAATGATGAAAACACTGTCCACTACTTCTGGCTCATTTTTCCTGAAATTCTTCTTCTTCCTGAGCACCTTGGTTTTCTGAGTGTCCTCTGCTTCCAGGTAGATATCTATTCAGGACCTTCTTCATTCCTAGGCCTGTACATTTAGGCCTTCCCAGAGGTAAATGCAGCCTATCTTACTCAAACCGCCCACATCCAGGGTTTCAGCTAAGTCCCCTATGCTGAAATAGCCATTCCCTCTCTTCCAAGTTCTAGTTTGACATTTCCCATTCCCCTCAGAACTTGTCTACCAAATCACTTAGGCAGTAAGTCAAATTATAAATCATGTTGACTTTTCTTTGCTCCAGTATCTCCCCATCAGAGAACCCCTTATACTTTTCTTTATTAATGATATATCTACTCAAATTATAAAAATGGGCTGAAAAGTTTGAATTGCTATTTGTCTCCTACCTTTCCTTTGCTGCTGTAATGAAGCACTTGCCAAGACTTTTCATAATGACACTCAGGATATTTTCACTGTCTCTTGTTTGTTGATTCTCACCAACAGAATAGCAATGTTTCCACACAAAAGTCATGTGTACACATGCATGCTTTGACCTCAGTTCCCAAGGTCAGAGCAGCTAGATTGATTTTCTTAATCCAAGCACTGGTCCTGACAGTTAGCTCGAAGGGAACATTAGTGGCAATCAGGTTAAATGCTATTAAGCTTACCATTGGGGATGTGTTCTTTTTGAGTTCAGAGTACCTTTTTGACCCTCATCTGGTGAATAAGGACAACTTTAGATTTGGTGGTCATGGCTGTCTTCTTTCTCCAACTAGACTCTAAATGTTTATGGTCAATGAACATATCTTACTTTTACTCAATTTACAACATTCATAGAGTAAGTATTAAATTAATTATTTAAATAAGTTTCTGAAAATGACTTTAAGCAGTTGGCATACTTTAGCATAAATGACTTCATCTGGTAATGGACAAGAAGGTCACTGTGCCAAGAATTGATGATACTTGAAGAAAGATATCATGGATGTGAAAATCTACCTAGTGTAGGTTGGCATGAGATACAAATTTGGGCACCAGAGAGCCCAAAGGACCATTTAATTCACATGTGAAATAATCTCATTGTACAGAGAGGAAAATGATCATAAATTTGAGAAATGGTCTTTGTTCACTACTCTATTACACTGTGAGTTTCCTTTCCGACCTAACTCTAAGTCGTACTTACTCCAGAATCATCTATCTTGAGACTTCAAGTTTTCTATGTAAGTTTTCTAATCTTTAATTGATCAAATTGAATCTATAACCAAGTCCCTAGCGCTTAGCATCTTCTCAGAAAGGAAAACTTGGCAATGCCCACAGATAAACTTCTGCAAAAGTAATTAACATCTATTTAGTACTTTGCAGTTTTTCATCTGAAAGTCGTAGCAATCTTTACAGAGGTCAGGCAATTATTATTATCTTATTTTACCATGAGAAAATTGAGGCCGACATTCCTTACATGGCCAAATGTCATGTCATAGCTTGATAAGAGAACCAGCAGTAAATTCAGTTCTTCAGGCACCCAGGACAATGCCCGTTGTAATATTTATTTTCCACACATTTACTATTTTTCCAATGATCAGACTTGCTTGAAAATAACTAAAATACCCCAAATTGCAAGTATATGATGCTATCTCCTTCATTGCAAAATATTCTAAATTAAGCTTCTGGTCTGTGTTTTACTTTAAGACTTTCCCATTTAGTTGCTTATGGACTATACTCTTGTCTTTTAATTTGAGCTCACTTAGAAATAATGATCTTTTAAATAAAATATTTGTTCAATATGCATTAATGAAATATAAATTTTCATTATTAGCTTTTCTCCCACTCTTCAGTTTCTACTGTAGGTTTCTAAGCAGTTTATATACAACTCAAGCTTATAGATTATAAGGTCTTGTGTTTCAGATCCATAAGAGCATTTCCTCTGGGGTTAGTTATAGCTTCAATCCGATCAATTAAAAGTAAGAAACTCACACTTATGAGACTCAGTGCCTTAAGGCAGATGATTTGGGAATAAATAAAACTTTGAAATTCTTATCTCAATGAGGAGACTCACAGATTTTGTTCCTGTTATTGTTGCAGATTTTCAGCTTTCTATTTTATAACATAGGGAGCAGCTGAAGTAAAACATGTTTTTATTTTCATTTTCAACTTGCATATATTAACAAATGAAAGGCAGATCAAGCTGCAAGAATAGTTCAAGTTCTCTCTCCCTTCCCCCAACTGCATTTTAGGAACTTACAGTAGGGCTACCAGATTTTTTTCCCTAGCAAATCTAGGGACACATATTTGCATATCTGTTTGCATGTATTTGAATTTTAATTTACATAAATTTGCATGCTAAATGTAAAAGCCTGAACTGCAAGTATATAAAGTAAAATAAAATTGATTAATTAGTGCAACCTACTATAGTTGTACCCAATGCCATTAATCTGGTTGTGCTGGAAGACTTGTAGTCAATAGTGGCCTGAAGGCTAGGGAGCCAGCTTCCCAGCTGTTCCTTAAACTGGGGCCAGCTCCATAAGCAATGAATTGCAGGCAATGAGAAGATCAGTGGTAAAATTGTTCCTGGAAGGAAATATTCACTACCACTTCCCCCAGCACACACAGTTTTAGCTAAAGATCAAATTAGAGTATCGTACTGCGCTAGGTATGGGCATGGATTTTATTGTCTTCTATGTCGGTTAACAGTAAACAGAATAAAGCTTCATCTAGTCCCGCAAGGTCACTTACTCTGTGCCAGTGCACTTGCGGATGCCTGGTAGCTCAGCAGGGAAACCTGTGGAGAAGAACCTGCCATTAGATCAAAGCCTCCCACCATTGATGCCAGACTTGCCAGTCCAGTCCCCCACCCTTCAAGCATCATGCGACCATCCAGAGCCACACAGAATTCTTCTTTTCTAACCTATACCTCAACTTCATTTCTGACTTGTCTTTTTACTTGTGCTAGTTGCCCTGCCCTTTCTCTCTTTCTCACTTAGTGAAGCTGGAACGTCAAGGTTGAGCCTAGTGTCTGTTCACATCCTTACAAATCAGTAACAACAACAGTAAACGTGGGAATATGGCAAAAGCCTTCCTTTCCTTTTTCAGTTCATGAGTCTCCTTTTCCTGACTGTGATGACATGAATTCCAACCATGACTCAACTGAAGCTGAAATATGCTTTGTGCTACCACTCCTCTCTTAGGTGTGTGGTTTATCTCCACATGAAGTTGCAAGGTTTTGTGGACTAAATACTGTGCATCTAAAATATTCCTAAGTGTTCATCATAATTTGGGAGAATCACTGCATACTAGAGCATAGCTACATTTGTGTTGATTAGCTATTCTTAAAGAGTGTTATGTAACTATATGGGAGTCAGGGTGGAGGGAAGGGATTAAGATATGAAAGAAGTAAATGTGAGGTCCATGGTGTAGATCCTATTTGAAGTTTATGCCTTTGGTTTGTGTGGCCTCAACATTTGGTAGAACAGGCTAAGTGCTTTGTACTTACTATGTCCTCTCTGCTAAGGTGAGTGAATTACATGCAGTGTTTTATTTAATGCCCACAATAACCTAATAGCAAAGTGACCATTTTTAATTAACATGGTGCAGATTAGAAAACTGAGATATTAGGTGATTTGTCACAGTTCAGTCCTCAGGGTGATTTGTCACAGTTCACTTTTCTACTTGCAGCAGAGATGAGACTCACACCTAATAGTTTTGACACCCAACAGTCTGTCTCAAACCACCACACAAAGTTTCTCAAATGCTTCTTGTCTCAGGGTCTCCATCTGAAAATGCATATAACCCCAACTTTATACAGTGTGTGACTCAAGTGGAATGATAAAAGGAAAGAACATTGTAAGGTGCAGAGAGGATTGGTGTGTTTGCAATTTCTAGAGACAAAGGTATTTCTCTTCCAGACCACTTTCTCTCTCAGTTTAAACTAGTTATTTCCAGAAACCTGGAAAATTGTAACTTACCACTTTTACTTTAATTCAAAAGAACCCATCAAACTGGCCACTTGTCAGATTGATGAGAATATATTTTGACAATAGTAGGACACATAGCCATGTCACTTCCTGTTTCTCCAACGATACAGCTTGCTGCAAGGAGCCGAATCAGCCATGAATGTCATCCCACTCCACACTGGCCCGGCAAGTGCTATCTCCTTGGCCCATGGCATTTAACCATGCTGAATTATGAATGTGCTTCCAATCACAGTGTTTGCCTTGGAGCTGGTGAGGAAGAATGTAGCACTTTTTTTTTTTTTTTTTTTTTGAGAGGGTGGGATTAGAGTTTTAAAATTTACTATGCAGTTTTTAAAGCAAAGTTTATTTGAAAAGCTCTTGTTATCTCAAGGTTTGCCAGATTACAGGAAATGGCATTGACTCCTGATATACTCACAGAGTGGTTCTCTGAAGAGCCTGTGGCTTTATTTAATGTTAAACAAAGCTGACCTGAACATCAGGCCAGGGCCGGACCTATATGATCAAACAGTGAATATATTGGTCTCTCTCTCACTCTTTATACAAGGTGCTCCAGGGAAGCATGCATCCTACTTTTGAGTGAGATGAGACTTCTTCACAGAAGAGTATGGACTTCATATTCTAATTAAGGAAGATGATAATTTGTTCTGCTCAACAGGTAAAAGTTAGCAAAGTGCAAATTCACAAGTGGGTGTATTAGGGCATTCCCATTTTGGTATCTGTGTAATTATGTGAGATGTTCTTGCAGGCAGAATGGTGACCCAAAGAATCCCAGGTCCTCGTCCTTTGATTTGCAGTGGACTTCTTTGACAGGAAAGCCACAAGAAGGCTACAAAGAGGTGAATCTAATTTACATTTTGACAGGGATTTACAGATTTTCATCAAATTTCTTAGGACTGCTCAGTTTTTTGTTTTTTTGTTTTTGTTTTTGTTTTTGTTTTTGAATCTATAGTATCAAGGAGTGAGAGATCATTTTATGTCTTAGGAAGAAAACTCCTGTGTCCACTCCTACGGTGCCATTTCTACTTTCTTGCCTCAGTTCTTCTTTATAGTGCAATAGGTAGATAAAAAGCTGATGTTAAATCATTCACTCAGTGTAAGGACTCTTTATATCAGATGGTGTGTTTTGTATTCAGAAAAGTAATGAATTACATAGGGCAATGAGCATTTCAGAAACTCTCTATACACATTATCAAAAGCTGTATGAATGGTATGAATGGCCAATATGTTCATGAAAAGATACTCAACATAATTAGCCAATAGAGAAATGCATATTAAAACCCCAAGGAGATAGCAGTCTTTGATTACTAGAAAAACTAGACTCAAAAGAAAATAAAAAGCATCACAAGAATATGGAGAAACAAGAACCCCCATATATGACCATGCCTTTAATCTGATACTCAGAGGGGTTATTTTAGTATCATTTGTCAGAAGAACCCTTTCATATAAGATTTATCATATACATTATATTACAAAGAAGTGGTCACTTCAAATCTTTCCTTGAACTGAGAAAATATCAAATAATTATAGGTCAGATCTATTTCCTACCTTCCAGTCTTAGAGACAATTCTTCCTGTGAAGAAGAGAGAGGGTGAGAGCCTCAAACATGAGATGAAAATCAAAATGATTTCTACCTTAGTGGGTTTGGGTAACTTTATACTTAATTTTCAGAAGAAGGAACAAAATTATGTGCCAATTTGTTGTTAGATAAGGTTCAAACTAGATACCCATGAAATAACATTGAAAAAATCTGATTTTCAAATATAAGGCAGCATCGTATAACTAAAAGGAATCATATTGCATATTCTTAACTTAATAACATAAATATAGAACACAGGATAAGGTCTTATATGTAGCATAAATTGGTTTAATTTTCTTCTCACTATATTGGAAGGGAAAAACACTGATTGCTTTAAAATTCTATAAGCTCTTGGTAGGATGTCATTAAAAGTTACCCTTAAGTTAAGTGGTTATAGAAAATGATATAAAAACCACTCTAAGTTAATCAAGCCACTTCAGTATTTAGAGTAGATTTTCAAAAATGAAAACATTTTTGACATTTTTGATGAGTGTTTGGCCATTCAACATTTTCTAATGTTGAGAAAGAAAATGATTAGCATAAGACTCTGCAGCCAATTGAAAGTTAGTACCTCACAACGTGGGAATAAGATACAGGTGGTATTCCTACTTAGGAAAAGCAAGCATATGGAAATCCAGGTTTCCTGAGAAAACACATTAGAATATGATAATTTCCATTAAAAAAAGATTTTCCACTCAACAAAAGGATCTTCCTCAGGGTTTCCCCTAAACATCAGGCTCTGTTAGTTTGCTTAAATATGACTCAGTTTTCACACCCATTTTCAGGAGCATAGTTATTATGGGAAATTATGTACACCTGCATAATGGTGTGTACCCAGACAGACATTAATTTTCACTCCTAACACACTGCTTGGGGCATGCCACAAACACCAAGTTAATATTTGTTATATAAATGAATAAATGTATTAATAAAATTAATTTTATGTAACCAGTGATCTTAATTCAACAAATATCCATTAAAGTTTCTTTTGAAAGCTCAGTATCAATCCCAAATAGCATCAGGAAAGAGGAAAGTATCTGTCCATGAGAAAAATAACCTTTTACAGAATTTTAAAATAAATTATATCTTATAGTCAGTTCTCAAAATTGAATGAATACATTAGTGACCTTACTTAAGAAGCACATTTCAACCATTAATTCATGATTAAGGATAAATCATGATATGATATATGAAAAAGAAAAAGAAAGAAACCACCCAGCACACTCTTTCTACAACCAGCAAAACAAAATTTTTTGGGGGTGAGTTAGGGTTGTTCCTTGCTTGCTTTGATGCAGAACCTAGAGAATTCAATCCACTACTCAGGGCAACTTTTAAACTTTCCCTTATCATAAACTTTAGATGGTTTAGGTATAACTAGCACTATCCAGCTTTTTAACTCTTTCTTTTCCTTTACCACCACTCAAACATAATTAAACAAAACATCCCAAATGTCCCCGTTTCCTCTACAGTATTCAATTCAATTCTCCAGCCCACCGACCTAAAGCCACAGATGTCTGAATTTGGCCTTAGGAAACCCTTTTCTAACTCACACTGAAGTGTGTTGGTTTAGCACATGAAAAAAATTCTGTAACAACTGACCTTGGCCATTACATTATCCCTACTAATTTCTCCTGCTGTTAATTTTTTTCTTTGTCTGCTTACACATCCTTATATTGTCCCACATTTCCCCATTCCTTGGCTACCTCCATCTCTGCCTTTACCTTGGCTCCCTTATATGAAATTCTTCCTGTGTTAGTTAATTTTTCATCACTGTGACCAAAATACCTAACATAAATAACTTTTTAAAGGAAGGAAGATTTATTTTGACTCACAATTTCACAGGCTTTAGTCCATGGTTGGCCAACTCCATTTTGGGGTCCTGAGGTAAGGCAGAAAGAACATCATGGAGGAGAGGGTGTGGCAAAGGAAAGCTGTTCAGCATATGGCTTCTGGGAAGTAGAGATAGATAGGAAGGGCCAGAGAGAAGCAACAAACCCTAATGACCTACTTCCTTCAACGAGGTGCACTTCCCAGAAGTCCATTCAGTCATCAGTGGATTGATTCACTGATGAGCTCAGAACCATCATGATCCAATCACTTTCCAGAGGCCCCACCAGTGCAAACCTGAAACTTTTGGGGACATTCCAAACCCAAACCATAACCTCTCAATTTTCCTGTTTTCTTAGTCAGTACTGCCCTTCCACAATCGAAGCCATAGTTATAGTTCATGTGGAAATGAATTTTTAACTCAGTGGGAGCAAGGACAGAGAGGAATGAAAACTGGAGGGAAAATGAATACACAAAATGTGTTTAGGATGAGAAGAGACATTCTTCAAGGAAATCTGGGTCAGGGAGAGACACTGACTAGGAATTATGTTCTATCCTCGGGTCAGGCCTGGGATGTTCCTTGTTGAAAGTTTCAGAAGTCACATCTCTTAATCCAATGAGAGAATTATGTGGGGACACGTCAACTGTAGTAGCCTAGAAGTCACAAGAGCCTGTAGCTCCCCAAAGGGAGCCAGAAGCTGCAGCACAGAAGCTGGGTAACTTTGTTCTGCATTTCTTCCCTCATCCCGGGGTGTGCTCCTTCCAGACGTTTACCAGAACCCTCTAGAAGTAAACCTATTTCCTAGAATTGGCCCTCCATATGTCTAGGTTCCACACTCTCTGGGCAAGGCATTCTCCCTGCAGAAGATGGGGTGATAGGTTTACACCCCCAGCAGCCTCCATCCCAGGAGCAGGTATAGCTTCTTTCCATGGTAGTGAAGAAAAACATTTCAGCAAGAAGGGTCTCCAATTCCCCTCATTCTTCAGTACTGTAATAAGACAAGGAAATAATAGGAATCGCTATAGTTGTGTGTTATGTAGTAATAATAAGCTATATTTGGTATTTGCCTGGACTTGTAAAACTAAAATCATAAAAGGCATCTGGTGACAAACTTGCTGTGTGGCAGGATGACACTCCTGAACAATGCTGATATGAACTTTTATCTGTGATTTGAGTGGTGGCTCCTAGTCTAGTCAAGTTCTGTTCTTTTTTTTTTTTATTGTAAACAAATGGGATACATGTTGTTTCTCTGTTTGTACATGGAGTAAGGCATACCATTTGTGTAATCATACATTTACATAGGATAATGTTGTTTGATTCATTCTGTTATTTTTTCCCTTCCCCCCCACCCCTCCCACCCCTCTTTTCCCTCTATATAGTCCTTCCTTCCTCCATTCTTGCCCCCCTAACCCTAACTCTAACCCTAATGCTAACCCATCCCACCCCCCATTATGTGTCATCATCTGCTTATCAGCGAGATCATTCATCCTTTGGTTTTTTGAAATTGGCTTATCTCACTTAGCATGATATTCTCCAGTTTCATCCATTTGCCTGCAAATGCCATGATTTTATCATTCTTTATGGCTGAGTAATATTCCATTGTATATATATACCACAGTCTCTTTATCCATTCATCAATTGAAGGGCATCTAGGTTGGTTCCACAATCTGGCTATTGTGAATTGAGCAACTATGAACATTGATGTGGCTGTATCTCTGTAGTATGCTGATTTTAAGTCCTTTGGGTATAGGCCGTTCTGATCTTTATCAATGAAAAACAGAGCATGACTGGGCTGAAAATCACTATTTAAACCCCTAGACTTTTGGAGCAAACTGTCAGCAGCACCATGACCAGAGGACTCCACATCACTCTGTCTCTTGTCTGCCCTGGCTGCTGTCCATACTATTGCTTATTGCTGATGGACCATTGTCACTGAGGCCAGACGACTGACCACCTCTCCTATGACGATGACTGCCAGCCAGCCTCCAGAACACCCGAGGACATCCAAAGACATCAAGGAGCTGAGAGAGGCTACGGCTGAGAAGAATCCCCTCGGTCTTGCTGGCTGACTTCTTGGCTAAGAGACATTGCATTGAGTAAATCCATGGGGACTGGACTCTAGGTGAATAAGGGAGTGAATCTTCAATGTATTTGTGACTTGCTATTATTAGGAATGTTAAGTTGAGTGTGCATTGCATGAATAAAATCTACTTGTTGAAACCAAACTTGATTCCTCTCTTACTCACTGCTCACGACAAGTACTTGCCCACCTTATTCCTTCTGCATACCTGTTACTAGGTCCCTTGCAAATCCTCGCTCACTTAAGTTCCTGTCTGTTCCTTAGTCTTAGCCAGTTAAAACCCACTTGCTGTCTACTCTATTTAAAAAACCTAGACCTTCTCTCTTCCTTTTTTTCATACCACACAGGCTTATCTTGGATTAGTCATTGCATTATGTTAGTCATTATCAAATGTTGTATTGTTTGTTATAACTATTCTGTGCATCTAAATGTTTTCCAGTGAATATCCTATTGTCTCAGAACACAGATCTTGTGCAGTTTGCGTGTGTGTGTGTGTGTGTGTATTTGTGTGTGTGTGTGTTTGTATTTTGCATATTTTTTTTTAATCTTCCAAGTAACTTGACAGGGTACCTGAGTAGATTTGTTACTCATTTCTTGCTATCTGTATTCTACTTTGCTCCAAAACCCTCCTTTCAACCTGAAATTTTGGAATTTTATACCCGCTTCTCTGGTGCATTGAATACATAGTTGACTTGAGCAATGTCATTTCAATTGTGTCTCTGTTCCTCCATCTATGAAATAAAAGGTCTGAATGAGACACACTCTAAAATTAGTTTAATTTTAAGAGATGATGGTTTTACTATCTCTTCTTCAGAAACAGATGTCAGAGTCCCGAAATAGGCAAATTCCTCAATGGTTTGGGAGCTACCATTGTAGAAATTGATATTAGTTTCATCTCTAGAACCCATAGCCACACTTGAGTTGATTGCAATCAACCATTGATTATAATCAATGGCAAATCCTGAGTAGAATCCCTCTCAGAGTCCTACAAACAGGATTTAGACTTCTATCATTGGTAGTCATCCTTATTGCCACACTCTTTCATAGATTTACAATGTAAATGACGCGCTCTAGAAAATGCAAAGCAAATCCCTATTCACTATTCACTAAATGTTAGTGGCACATTTCAACCACAAAATGCGTATCAGCTATCAATCTCCCAAGTTTACCCAGAATAGGACACGTCCAGCCGATAAAATCATCCTTAAACTACTATTAAAATGAGTCAGACTGAGTATGTAGTTCAGTGGTAGTGTGTTCACCTCTCATGTGCCAGGCCTTGGGTTTGATTTACAGTTACTGTTTATAGATGAGCAAAGTAAGAGGCTTGAAATATCTCAGTACTTAGCAAAACAAACTAAACCAAAATGAAAATAAGCCTAAATGAACTTTCCATTTCCTCTTAAAATGAACAGTGCAATTAAGGCATGATATTGGCTTTAAACCTCTAACAATTTCCTTAAAAGTTACTTCGTTTAGTGTTGTTTGTATTTAGATCAGTACCTTCACTCATTATGACAATTTTAAGCAACTTATTTATGAGACATCATGTGCTACACTACCTTCATATAAGTAAGAAAATAAAATTTATAAAGGAAATTTATTCTCCTTTTCAAAGAATTGTATGAAGACTGACAGGTCCAAATTAACACAGTGTTGTTACTCTTTTATAGGCTAGTTATTTATTCTGCTGATCTAGTTCCTATCTTTGGAAACCTTTTAGGAGCTTTTTGTGAATGATTTCTGTTCAAGATATCCAGTCATATCTATTTCTAGACAAATGTAGTATTTACCCACAGCATGATCAAGTATTTTGCCAACATCATTTCTGTGGTCACTTACTGATCTAAAACTCAGTATCTCTCTGTTTGGCCCCAGGTAATTGTTGAGAGTTGACTATTTCAAAGATTTTAAAAGAAAAAAGTAAGAGTAAATGGAAAGGTTTGGTATGTATGACTTCCAAAGCAAAGACTGATTAAAAGGGAAAGTATTTATAGTGATATAGAAGGTCTTGATTACCATTCCAAAAGTTCTTCCATACCAAAAGTTTGGTTTTTACATACTAAAAAAACAAAAAAAAATCAAATCACTCTGAGGTCAAAACTCCTATGCCAAATAAAATAAAATAGACTTGGTGCAATGTAGTGCTTCTCCAATGAATGAATAAATGAATAAAAGAAAGAAATACAACTTTGAAATGCTACATTTTGCCAGTTTTCTTCTCCTCCTTAACAAAACAAAACTGGGTTTTAGTCCTTGTATCTAAAATAGAGTAGATCCAAATCACTATTGACTGTTCAGAATGAGCTGTATGCTAGCCAGGGTATAAGAGAAACAACTCCTTGGGGAGATTTTATTTGATCTGTAGAAGTTTTATTATTATTACTATTATAAGACAAATTGGAATGCAATTTAATTGGAGACATAACCAACCAGATGTGCAGACACAGAAAAAGAAACTGAAGCACAAGGCTGTATTTATTGAGAAAACACCCTGTAAGCATAAAATATGATCCAATTTTGAATTTTAAAAGACTGGAAATGAGAAAATTGGAGACTTTAAATCTATAATGAAGAGTTCATAATGTTCTGTCAGTAATACCAATAACGTAGATCACTTTGCTAATTTCAGTGTACCTGCAACTAGTTTGCTTTTAATATTTTGCATAAACTGTATATACACAGGTACACATAAAAGATATTAAGTAGTTATTTTGAGCTGTATGCACTTGCAAATGAATCCAAGTAAAGCAGAATTCTACTGTTCTTCACCCATTAGAATGTTGGGGCCTACAATGTGGGAAATTTACCCTCATTTTCTGCTTCACTTTAGTGTGCAGGACATGTAGTGGACTTTGAGAAGCTAGGATTACTATTTCTTTTACTAGCCCTGCCCTTCATGAAGAAACAATTTACAAGAGTCTATGTGGCATGCAAAGAGGAAGTTCAGTGCAAGGAGAACTCAGTGTGGGAGCTCTGGGTCAGTAGTTAACTCAAGGTAAAGGCAATTTATCCTTTCTTGAGCACTTAATATTTGTTGACCAAAACATTAGGCACCTCCAAACACACAATCTTATTTAAAATCCAAAGTCACATTGCAAGACAGACAGAAAATGTCCTCACTATGCATGTAGGGAAAGCTTCAGACTTAGAAAATACGCAATAGGAATTCACATAGCTCTTTGCTGGAACACTGAGATTCGTCCCATGTCCCTCTGACTCCATAATGCTTGTTCTCCCATGACATAGGATTATTGTATTTCTCAGATGATAAATGGAAACAATTATCTATCCTGTCATCTTACTTTGTTGATTCTGAGAATTAAGATATGTGTTCAAATTTAAAGGATACATGTTGTTCAAGAGTATTTTCCAAAGCTGAAGTCCTACTCATAAGTTTTTTTTAATATTATTAGATCGACAAGCACCAAAATGAAGTCTGAACTCTCTAGTAATTCCCAAATGTGGTTCTGCAGCATATTTAGTACCTAACCACCAGGCCCAGCAGACAATTTCCTATGTCTCCAGTATCAGCTCTCAAAGCAATAGAGGATGTCTGCAGAGAAGGTCAGGCTGGCTCATAGCAAATGCCCACAAGAAAGAGGTGCCAACATAACACAGCAATATCTTCCCCTTTAACTCTCTATTCTAATACACTTCTATACTCCCATTTAAGAAATTCTTTCATCTCATCTTAGAAATATTCTCTCCCATGTATACCATTGAATAGGCTACTTATTCATACAGGATGCCTGAGGATAATTGACCTCCAACTGCTACAAATCATTGTATTATTTTTGTGATATTCCAGAATGGCTTGTCCATTTTGAGGGCTTCTGGGCCATGTTGGTCAAGGCATTAAAATTATTCAAGAAAACACTATATGCAATAGAACTGGCCGAGGATCCCCTATGAAAGCAAACACCTGTACAGCACCATAATTTATGAAGACATGGGAATCCCTTCAATTTGCAAGAAAAAAAATATTAAATCTGGGACTATTCTGTGAGGCCTACCTTCTCAGAAGAACCACATGTGTTTTTTTGTCACGGTTGTGCGTCCATCATGCTGTTTCTACACATGTATTTATTTAGTTTCTATTTGTTCTGATTGCTTATACATGAGAGTAGAATGCAATTTGACGTATCATACATGAATGGAGTACAACTTCTCATTCTTCTGATTTTACATGATATAGAATCACACACCAGTCATATAATCATATATATATACATAGGGTAAGAATGTCTGATTTATTCTACTATCCTTCCTTCTCCTATACCCATTCCCCTCCCTTCACTCCCCTCTACCTAATCCAAAGTAGCTCTATTTTTCCCTCCCCTCCCCACTTTCTTGTGAATTAGCATCCACTTATCAGAGAAAACTTTCGTTCTTTGGGATTAGCATATTTCCTTCAGCATGATATTCTCCAGCTCTATCCATTTACCTGTAAATGCCATAATTTCATTCTTCTGTAAGCCTGAGTAATATTTTATTATGTATATATACCACATTTTCTTTATCCATTCATCTGTTGAAGAGCACCTAGTTTGGTTCCATAGTTTGGCTATTGTGAATTGAGCTGCTATAAACATTGATGTGACTGCGTTACTGTAGTATGCCAATTTTAAGTCCTTTTGGTATAGACTGAGGAGTGGGATAGCTGGGTCAAATGGTGGTTTCTATTCCAAGTTTTCTGATGGATCTCCATAATGTTATCCGTAATGGTTGCACCAATTTGTAGTCCCATCAGCAATGTATGAGTGAACTTCCCCCCATATCCTCACCAGTATTTATTGTTGCTTGTATTCTTGATAATTGCCATTCTGTCTGACTGGAGTGATTTCATTAAACAGACAATCTCACTTTCCCATACTCCCTGCAAAACCTGTGCAAAGAGAGATCACTGGGCTCCTATCTTCACAATGGTGGAGATCATACTTGGAGGGCAGAGTGACCCCAGATCATAGCCAAATCTGGCAGTTGCTCTTCCTTCTGGCCAGGATTTCTCTTTTCCTCTCCACCTGAAGTCTTCACTGTATTTCTGCATTCAGCACCCCACGGGTAGACTACATCTGCCAACCTTTATTTCCCAGTGTGAGGAAAAACCTCACTTTCCTCTTGGAGCAGGGAGATACTCTGTGCTCCGTACCATCCCATCCGTGCATTGTAGAAACACTGTAAGCACCTTGGAACATGCAAATGCTACATGTTGAGGCAGAAACACATTAAATGCCAGGTCTCAAGGTCACCACTGGAGCAGCCTAGGAGAACAGACTCTCCTCAGTGCTGGTGGGCACTGCTGTGGCTCTTCTTTCCTATGATGTGGCCAGCCCCTTTTAAACTTGGCCCCTTTCCTTAGGGTATGCTCCAAGGGCCTGCATACCTGGCAAGGTGCTCAGCGAAATGGGTGGGGCATAGTAAAGGAGATGGAGGTGAAGAGGGGCCTCAGGGGATATTGGTCTACCAGAGCTCTTTGACCAGATTAGAACCAGAGCCTTTGAGAAACACTATGGACCTACGCAGAACAAAAGGGGTACAATTCATGATATTCCTGAAACAAACCAAAGATCCAACTATTACTGCAAAGAAACAGAAAACCTGTGTGTTTGCTCATATCAAGAACTTTCTAAATTTGCTTAGACTTCCCAGCCCATTCCTTCTTTTACAATGAAACCTGAGCAATCCATATACTTCACGACTTGTTCATTTTGCACAGTAGACAACACACTAAAATCATCCCAGTGTGTGTTTCATTTTGCTTTTTTAATTGACTGCGATTCTGATTTTGTTTGTTTGTTCTCCATTCCCTCCTCTTTGTTTCTTGCTTCCTTTCACCCTCCCAACTTCTCTCTCACTTTCTTTTTCATCTTTTCTTTTTTTTCTTTCCTCCCTATGCTTTTTATTTTCCCTCTTTGTTCTCTTCCTTCCTCCTTCATCTCTTCCTTTCCCTTCATTATGGAATATCTGACAATATCAATTGAATATTTACTTTTAACTTTAGGTAGATTGGCAGTGAATGACATATCACCATCAAATAGTATCTTTCATAACTCCTGGTTCTCAGTTTCATCTGCCAACTGTATACTTAGGAGGCAGCCCAGGTTTAAATAGGCCTTTCCCAGGCTAGACAACAGCAACAAAATGTTTTTATTCTTCTGTGCAAACTGTCCTCAATAATTTTACTAATTGTAACTATAACTATGTATTACTATATATAACTATAACTGAATTGTGTTTTATCCTCTTTATTTATTTTTGAGGGTGCACACTTGCACCTGTAAGTATGTGCATACTTAGGTGTGGCGTGACTGCACTGAGGTAACTAGAAAGATGTCTTTCTGGGACGTTCCTAATTCCACTTCTAAGAAAGGTTAGCCCATAATAGATATGCAGAACGTGCTTGATGAAGGATCTATTTTATCAATAATTTTCCATTCTCTTCTTAAACTACAATGCTTGAAGGTTTTTCCTTTGTCATCTTGGGAGTTGAGAAGTACCATACTAATCTTTTGCAGGGAGAAAAAAACCCCAGGCCATTGCCATAACTAACTGGTTGTTGGAATGGAATGAAGTCAAAGCATTACCCTGTAACAGTTGTTTCTTTTAAATGGGTTAAATGATATTGGATCCCCAGAAGTTTGGGGAATAAAATGAAATGATAGACAGAAATTTGCTTTAAAAGAAATGTACAGGTTTTTTTCTCAATCCCAATTCTTGCATCTACTGGGTACTTGAGGCACATTTGAGGAATGAATAAATTATCTTTCTGTTCACATCACTGGTTCTTAACTATTTATTAGTCTTGGATCCCTATGAGACATTTATAAAATGAAAATATAATTAAAACTAACATTTATTTATAGATTCCTGTTTGTTAGGCACTGTTCTAATTATTTTCCACATATTAAGTCATACACTCTTCAAATCTATTTGAAGCAAATTTGTTATTCCCATTTTATAGTTATGAATATTGAACAAGGTATGCATTAAGTCACCTAGCCAAGGACACCCCACTGGTCAAGTGTGGAACTAGAATTTAAGCCATGTATTCACCCCCAGAATTCATCTCTCAACCACCAAATTCTATTCCTGCTATCAGCACAAAGCATAGGCTCCTCCATCAGAAAAATAAACACATATTGACCCCATTTTGGGGAATTCCCAAAATTATATATATTAAACTTTTGATGAGATTGGGTTTGGAAATGTTCTGGGGTAAAGACCAAAGCTTCTTCATTCTTCACCTCAAAACAAACAGATATGAGTACAGAAAGATCTACTTCTGCATGTGTCTATGTGTGTAGTGGCTCAAGGTGGGACTGTGAGACTACCATTTCCTGCAAATACCATGTACTTTCCTCCCAAAGCAAAGCAGGACTGTGAGGGAATGGTGGAGAGAAATTCATCCATGTGTCTGGATCTGCTCCTCCCTGGAGAGAAAAGTCATGAAAGATAACACTACTGTTCTTTAAAAGGAGATGATCTTGTCCTCTGTCCAGAAGTCTGACTCACACCCTCCATTCCTTGTTCTGTTCTGTGCAATGGTCTTTGAATCTACTTTGGAAGATATATAACTTTTCACTTTAATTAAAACTGTTTTCACAGTCAGACACTTCAAAAGATTGGTACCTGGCTGCTTTTCCTGTCTGCCCAGGGATCCCTGGTGTGTCTGATGAGATTGAGGACTTGCCAATCAACCTGGCACACTAAAATCAGGTAGTTTGGAGAGCCAGGAGAGATGCCACATAGTCAGAATTCTCTCAACCCAACTTTTCTCTTCCTTGGAGGAGAGTACAGAGACACATTGCCAGGAATGGTAGGCAGAAAGGAAAAAGAGCAAGTTTAGGTTCCACCTGGCCTCATTAGACAGGAACCTCATTTACCACCTCATTTACTGGCACCCAACACAAGGTCTGACTAGTTATAAGTGCTAAACCTTTGCTGAATAATCCCACACATTTCCCCTTTAAATTGTTGATGTTTACCTGTTAATATTCTTTCCCACCAGAATGCAGGGTCCTTTTATTTGAAGGCCCGTTCACTTTGTTTATTATGGAGAGCGATGACTTACAAATGAAGGATTGCTGTCTTATGCATTGATAAATTCCTCTTAAGTCTTCACTGTTGTGAAAAAGAAAACTTGAGCCTTTATAGATGATTTTAAAATGTAAAAGAATGAATGAGACAATAAATAATTTAACAAAATTTTGTAAATCATACAAAATTGTTCTCTCCTGCCGACAACTTTTCCCTTCAATTGAATTCTCTTACATAGAATGATGTTCATCAAGTTTCAACCCTATCTTTCTAAAACAATTACTTGAATATAATTTTAAATATACAGAAAAATTACAATAGTACCATAAGGAACTTCTGTGTATTTCTAATTGAATTCACAGTTAGTTTACATTTTGACTCTTGACTGGTATTTTCCCAGATTTGGCTATTTTCCTTTTCTTCAAGTTCTCTTCTGTGAAATTTTAAAATATCTTTGTGTTTTGAATATTCTTTACACTCCAATTCAGTAAGAGACAATATTCAAGCTTCATGTTATATGTTTCCTGCCCCAACCTTTGAATAATTTTTTTTTTCTACATAGTTCTGGCTAAAATTAATGGAGAATGGAATTTAGAAGCCCAAGTCTGGTGTGGAGTGTGCTCATTATAACTGAAATGCCACTGCTTACTCACCCTGGCATTTTAGACTTCACAGTAGAATTTCTCGTTTATTTATTAAATATATGCTTACCTTATTTGAAACTGCCAAAACTTTAGCAACATTCTTGTACAATTTTACACTACAAACAGTAGAGTATGGCTCTTCTTTGTACTATACAACCTTGACACCTTTCAATGTTTTCAACTTGTTTAACCATTTTAGTGGTACTATTGTTATATTCTATTTTAATTTTATATTTCTATAACACACAATGACATTAAGAACTTTTTAACATGCTTCTTTTTTTTTTTTTTTTTTTTTTTTTTTTTGTGGTGCTGGGGATCGAACCCAGGGCCTTGTGCTTGCAAGGCAAGCACTCTACCGACTGAGCTATCTCCCCAGCCCTTTAACATGCTTCTTAACCACTCCTGTATTTTCTTTCAGAAGTGTCTGCATCTTTTATCAATCTTACTGACTTTTTTTTTCTTTTAATTGTTGAGTTTTGGGTGATTTTTAGTATGTGCTCAGTATATTGCTTTTGTCTGGGCAGAATAGAGAATGGCAGAGAGGAAGGACAGGGGAACAGGCACTTCTAAGACTTGCCAGGAATGTAGGTCTTGAAGTTGTGAGGCTGTTATGTTTTAGATGCCAGGTGTCCCCCAAAAGCTCATGTGTGAGACAATACAAGAGGTTCAGAGGAGAAATGATTGGGTTGTAAGAATCTTAACCTGATAGGGATTAACTGAGTGGTAACTGAAGTGGTAGGGTGCAGCTGGAGGAGGTGGGAATTGGAGTGTGGCTTTGAGTATATATTTGTATCTTACAAATGGAGTCTCTCTCCCTGCTTCCTGATTCCCATGATGTGAGCTGCTTCTCTCTGCCACACTCTTCTGCCATGATGTCCTGCCTCACCTTCAGCCTTGAGCAATGGAGACTGATGTCTATGGATTGAGATCTCTAAAACAGCGAGCCCTGAAACTTTTCCTTCTCTAAAGTTTTTCTGGTTGGGTCCTTTTAGTCACAGCAATGAAAAAACTGACTAAAATAGAGCCTCTGTAATAGGGTGGCAGCAGTGTCATTGACCCATTTCACTCTCTCCTGTTTCTAGAATTTCAAATACTCCTATATTGGACTATGTATTTTGTCCCATAGTCACTGAAACTGTGATATCTTTATTTTTATCATCTTGTTTTTTCTATTTTCAGACTGCATAATTTATGTTGACATGTACTAAAGATCAATGATTCTTAGGCTCTCTTCAGTAAATTGTTAGGTTCGCTGGTGGAATTTTACTCAAACAGTATATTTTCCATTTCCAGAATATCAATTTTTAAGCAATTTTTATTTGTCTGCTAATATTCCCTATCTTGTAATGATCATTATCATATTTTGATAAGATTTTAACAAATTTGTAATAGCTTCAAACTCTTTGCTAATTATAACATTCGAGTCATTTTGTCATTGATTTCTACTTATTGCTTTTTCTTTTGTCTATGTCTAGTATTTGTTTTATTTTGTAGGAGATATTATAAATGACTAATTAGACAGATTTGTTTCTTTTTTATTACATTCTTCTGAGGGAATTAATTTTTGTTCTCATAACAGTTAATTTTGCTTGACTCAAACTCAGAAGATTATCTCCTAGTAATGGATCTCAGATTAATTCTGTCCAGATACTGCTCTCCGACAAATCATCTAAAATTTTTCCTTCTCATATATAGGAGAGGATTGAGGTAAATTACTGGGTAGAGTTTATAGGAATGACTTTGGTGTCCTCTCTGTAGCCTCCACTTTTTTAGAATTTCTTCCCTACTCTCTAGCCACTTTGACCATTCAAAATTCCATTTGTTGGCAGTAATTTGTTGGGAACTTTCTTTTTTCTTTTTCTTATGTTCTAAATAGCTCTATTGATTAATTCTGAAGTGCAATATCCCTAGTGAAAGTAGCCACATACTTTCACTAGAGTGTTATGATTTAGATATGTTAGTGTCCCTAAAAGCTCATGTATGAGACAATGAAAAAAATGTTCACAAGTGAAATGATTAGGTTATGAGAGATGCAACCTAATTAGAGTATTAACTGTGTAGTGACTTTAGGAAAGTTTGGTTTGACTGGAGGAAGTAGGTCATTGGGGGAAGATTTTGGGTTTAAATTTGTCCCTGGTAAGAGGAGAGCTTCCTCTTCCCCCACCTCTTCTTTCTCTCTCTCTGCTTTCTGGCTGTCACATCCCAACCCTTTCTTCCTGATAGGCCTTATCTTGGGTCCAGAGCTATGAAGTCAGTGGACCACAAACAGAACCTCTGAAACCATGAGCCCAAAATAAACTTTTCCTCCTCTAATTTTTTACATCAATTGTTTTGGTCACAGCAATGTAAATCTTCCTAAGATTTTTTGATGCTTTCATTAGTCTTTGTACATCAAATGAGCAATACAAATTATTTTAACCATGTATATACAATTCCTGGAAGCAGGAATCTGGCCCTGCCTTCCCATGGCTTTCCTTCTATTTCATCTTCCTTCACATTGTTTGTCATTAGTATTCTCGAAGTACATTTTTCATAACCTCCTTTCATGAGATATTGCTTTCGTCTCTTCTTTCCCACCTTCACTTTTTATATAATTTCCTTTAGTTTATTTTCCTGCCCTTCTTGTTTCTTCACTGAAAAAATACCTCCTCTCATTTTGTGTTTATTAATTAGATTATTCCTTCCTTCACTTTGCTGGAAACAAATTCTTCATGGGTTTCCTTTAATAAAGGTAGCTGGCAGCTTCACACAGTAGCTGAAGTTTCTTATACAATCCACAGCAGATGAGTGTGAGGTGTTCTGGGGAGCCCTTCTTTCAACTCGAGATCATAAAGTCATAATGTAATATTTTTTTAACCTACCAGAATGTTTCCTATCACATGAGCCACAGTGACTGAGTTATGATGTGAGACACTCCCTGCTTGGCCCTACAAAAATACTAGTCAAGGCCCCACTGGTTACAATGCCATCTAACAAGAATTAAAATACACCAGGGAGAGACATCATATATGCCTTCAATAAGCACCAAAATCTTCCAAGTACCTGCCTGAGTTGCTTCCTTAGTTCAGTGTGGGTCTGCTCCACTCCAGCATTTTTAGAAATATCTTCCATGACTATCTGTGTAAAGTAAAATACTCAGAACAATGTCTTCCCTTCACCCTCTATTTCTCTTTACCATCACTGGATGAATTGTTAGTCATTTATGTTGTTTGTGTCTATTCACTTGGGTGCAAGCTTAATTAATGTAGGGACATTCCATTTTTGATACTATTCAGCATTGGGACTAAAAGGTGACACCTAACAGGAACCTTATAGACAGTAGATGAATAAAAACAATGGATGATTTCTCTCTAACTCTAATCAATCTCATCTCTGCAGATCTGGAACCCAGTGCATTTCACATGCTACACAGGGTTGATCAAATTACTCCTTTGTGCACAAGATATGAATGATATTTCAGGTTAAGGAAAAATGTAAACCTTGGTATCTGAGATAGTTTCCTATATTTCAACTTGGTATTTTCTAACTTAAAAGACCATGGGGTTTGGATTTATACCATATGCTGTACTTACAGTTGATTGTGAGCTTTAAGGAGACATTTTCTTCTTTTTGCATTTTTTACTCTTCTTCAGAAGTCCATATTAATTCCTCCTTGATAACATTTCATGATAGCATTTCATTTCATGTTCTTGCATGTCCTTTGCTATTTTTTTGCTTTTTTGTTTATTTGATATTCTTAAGATCCTCAAGGAACCATGTCCTACTCATCTTTTTATCTCTGTAGTACCTAAATCATTTGTTACTGTAGAGACTTTATAAACTTGATCCAATGAAGATTCTATGTTGTGAATTGCACTTCTTTTAATTATGGGTGCACTTGGTCAGCATCATAGAAGATACAGATCTTGAGATGGGCCCCAAATGATGTACAGTTATTAGGCTGATAATAATTGTATCTGGTACTAGGAGAAAGAAGTCCTGTACCTCAAGGTGGAGAAAGGCCGTGACATTTTCAAAGGATGGTAAAGGAGTTACAAAGACCAAAGAAAAGTGCAGAAATTATCTGATTGCTAAAGTTTCTTGGGAAAACAAATTTTTAAATGTAAATAAATCTATTCCTTCCGAGTGGTCTACACTTTCCGGTTGTGACTCTGTCCTTTTCTGTAATGTTAACTTCCTTTGATTGGAAACCTCGGGCTACATTGGGAAGATGATAAAGTCTTTGGTAAGCAGCTCTACCAAATAAGACCTTGGAGAAAATAAACAGAGGAAAAGAGCCCTGCTGCCATATAATTGAAAGGGAGGTAGGTGAATCAGACATTGTATGTCCTAAGGAATCACATATAGTGTAAGCAGTTCACTGATCTGTATCAACACATTAATGATTTATGTAGCTTTTAATTTACAACACAGACATATCTAAAATAATCAGGTAGAAGTAGGCATTAAAAATTCATTGCATGGGTCATAAAATGATTAGTTATTCAAGTGACTTCAGATTTGTATTTCATTAAGGAATAATTTTAATTTACTTTTAAACAGTTTATATACAGAGATTTAAGAACTCTTGCAAGACGATTATGCATACTCCAGCTTTTATGTATCCAATATATTTGAGACACTTGCATCTCCTTTTTTTTCTCCTTGCAAGCAGTATTAATTTGTTTTGAGAGCACACATCCAAAAAATATGGCCCATAATTTAGTAAAAACAACTTTAATTTACAGAAAATGCTTGGCATTTCTTTCATTATTATTTCTATTATGTGTTCTTTATGTGGATTTGAAGCTTGAGGAGATCTCTTTCTGCTCTGTGAAATAAAATTATCCAAACATCCCAGAGTCTCCTGGCCACTCACATTAAATACAGAACATTTTATATCAAAATTATTATCATTATATTTTACAAGACTTTTATTAAAAGATGCCAAAAATTGATTTGCTCTAACTTGCACATTTATAGGTTGACAGTTGGTCCCAGAGGTAAAGGGGTCTGCTTGAGTCCTCCAGGTAGATGGAACTCAGTATCCCACTTCCTAGGCTCATATATATTCTCCCCTATCTTGAGGTTCATTAGCTACATTTTAGCCATCGACACTGTTTGTACTGTTTAAAAAGCCAAGTTGCTGGTTCACTGAGAGTGTTTATTTTCTGCCTCCTTCCTGATCAAATGCTGCAGCAATCTGTAAAAACATAACCAGGCTAGGGGCAGTTTAACTTGAAATTAATCTTATCTAGGCTATTAAGCACCTAGTTCTTCCAGTTTCCACAATTCTCTCACAATAAACATTTTGAGATGCTGCTCTCAACTCCAAAAACTAACACAATTATATAAAAAAAGCTTAGCCATTATCAAACTTATCTGGAAGGCAATGTAGCTCATCATGTGAGCTGCAGCTCTGCTTAACTTCTCTCTCTCTCTCTCTTTTAAACTAGTTCTTTATTCACTTCCATGCTCTACCCCATCTCCTTAGCTCTTGCCTTCAATGGACGGCTGTCATGTGGAACTTTATTGAGGGCCTTCTGAAGCTCATGATAAATCATGCTGCATGCATTGACATTGTCAACCTTGTCTGTAACCTTCTCAAAGTCAAAGAAGTTTGGCACGTTCCTGCTTCTGCCTGTATGAGGTCTTTCTCTCTCTCTCTGTAGAAGATGATAAGTCTTGTACCTTGCATGCTGAACAAAGTTTCTATTTTTGACACAGTTATAAATGCCAAGTTAAATGATCCAGTGAACATTTACTTAAAATATGTAACTTGTGATACATAAGTTATCCATGCCAGGCTAATGTTCTCTGTCTTTGTCTGTCAGCTCCCCGTATTACTTCTAAAATCTCCTGCTGTAGACCCCCATTTTGTCCTTAAAAATTAAGGATAGAAAATGACAATTTAAACCCTGAGTTATACGTTAGCACGTTCAGTGATGTGCCAAATATCCTAAAACCAGACTTGAAAGTCTCACAGCAGTTATTGCTATCTCTCCACTTTTGCCATCTGGAGCTCATCATGCCGACGTCAGTGATCATTCTGTGAAGAGTTCTAGGACTCTATTCTAGTGAAAAAGATGCTAAAACTAACTTTTGCCCAAGCTTTCAGAAACAGCCTTTGATCTCAAGTCCGACCCTGTTTCTTTCACTTTTCTATCTTCTAGAGGGTTCCCTTTGCAAGTCCAAACTCAGCATAATTTCTAGGACCCTCAGCACTCTGCTTATCTTCCCCTACCTGATCCAAACCAGATCCCGGTTCAAAGGAGCAACTTTCTCCAAGAAGTCTTAAAAAGAGTTTTTTATTTTGACTCATTGATTTAAGCTGTTCCTTGCCTGGAAGTGTTTTTGCATAGCATACTTTGGTATAATCCCCACTGGTTCAAGACCTGCCTGTCTTCTGTCATTCACCCAACTGTTTTCCTGCTCTTGGCACTTGGCCTATGATCATTTTGCATAGTCCTCTGTCATACACTAAGCTTTGTGATAAGGGGGACTCTGTCTCACCATCCAGTTGTCCCTAAATCTTGTCCCTAGTAACTTGCATTTAGCAGGATCTCTGAAAGCACTTTTAGAAAACAGTAACATTTTACTGACTTTGCTTTCAGATTCATTTAGCCAATACATCTGCTACTTCATGTCTTTCACTGCATTATGTGTGTACACACAAGTGCATAAGCATGAAAGTACATGTTTATAACCAGTGCCCACTTCTGATTAGTGATTTCTTTAAAGTCAGCTGTCAGCCTTAAACTACTTTGTTTTCACATCTATGACTCTCCCAGTGTGTTCCACAAGGTGATGCTCCATAAATACTTGATGATTTGCTTAACCAGGAGGGATATTGAAAGTACCTGATACTCAGAAGGTTGCTCAACCATTTAGAAAGGATGATGGCCATAAACATTCAACAAAGCCATACGTACCCATACTGACTCAATATTAGCCCTTGGTTGTAGCTATGAAGAATTCCATAATCTAATCAAAGGTCTGGGTGTCCTGCTTATCAAACTTATTTAGACAATAGAGTACTTTCAATATGCTGGAAAATGATATTAATTAGACAAATATATACTTAATATTATTTTAAATTTTTAGTCTGAGAAAAGACTAAACTCTCTTTGTTCTCACAATATGCATTTTCTTTCTATTCTTTTATAATAAAGAAATTGATCATGGAAAGAAAATACTTAATGTAAGACACTATCAGATGTAATTTGGTAGTTGTCTGAGTTGTTAGAATTACCCAAGGAGTTTCTCTACTTCCTCTAATCCTAGAATGCACTAGGAAAATGCTAATATTATAAAGATTGAGGTTTTCATTAAGAAACCTGCTCAAATTTCCTGTAATTTCTGTGTATTGGAATGCCTTCATAATGGGGAACCAGGGATGCCCTCTTGGTTTTGGTCCCAACCTATAATAGAGACTTGTTTTCTATCAGTGCAGTTCACTGTAGATGAGCTAAATCCATGTGGAAAAACTAAAAACCAAGACTTGGAGAACACATGCCAATGCAATGCCAAAGTATGAAAGTGGAATTTTTACAGAGCAGAGATTAAGAAAGACACATGTCCAGGGATGAGGAGGCAGGCAAGAAAGACCTGGTAAGAGTCCAGGTCATGTCCCTGGAGCATCTCTTATTCCCAGCCCCATTTATATTTGTAGTATTATTTGCTTTTGTGAACAAATGACTGAGTAAATAGTTGAATCAGAAGACACTGGAATGAGCGTGTCTAAAGTAGAGAGACATCAAGGGCACACTTGGACATGTAAAGTCTGAAATTCCCATTGGGCATGCACATAGAGAAGAGGGGCAAACAGATGACAGTAAGTGACTGTCAATACAATAAGTATTTCCACAAGCAGACTTCTAGAGCATGTGAACTTGTATTTTTTGCTTTGTGTTTGGTTTTCTTCTTGTTTGTGGAGTTTTTTTTTTTCTCCCCAATTAATATGAGTTGCTATGTTACTTCTGTCTCCTTTGACCCTTATTTACTTACCATGTTTATTCAATAGATTCACTTATCTTAAAAGTATTTATTGAATGCTTATTTTGAGAACAGTTTAGAGGTCCAAAAAGACTGCAGCCTATCTTTCTGCCTTCATGTTTCAAATAATGACGAATGGCTGCTATCATTTTTGTCTCTACATTTTTTAAAAGCCATTGAGGAGTTTGAGAGAAAAGTCATTTAAAGGACCAAGACATCAAAAATTAAACTTCTATGGAAACTTAGACTAGGCATTCTCTACCCTAGATGCATATTAAAATCACCAGAAAACTAAAAAATATGGATATCTATAATGGGTCTTGCCATACCCAAGACCCATTAAATCAGAATTGGGTTGTCTCCAGCAGTGTATTTAGGGATGACAATCATGAATTTAAAGGAACTAGGTTTTATCAACCATCCATCTGAAAAGTATTCATTAAGTTAGCTGTTTATGGTTTACAATACAATCAGTATTATTTGTGATACACAATGTACAATTCTTCTCATAGGAAATCTATATTGTACTTGCTCTGATAGAAACTACCTAATTCTTTTATTATAGTAGAAGGTGAGACTCATATCTCTTTCATCAGTAATAGATATTTATTTCCTCTTACTAGTGAAAATATTAAGAAAATTGCTGTGGAAATTTCTCTGCTTTCAGTGCAAAATATTTGGAAAACTTTATTCTAGAAAAAAGTGCCACAATTGTTATTATATAATATAAAATAAACCCTCAAACAGTAGGATGGATTTAGTTTTGGGAACATAACATGGTTCTAAATCCCTTTTCACAGAAGAGTTGAACTTATTTTGAGGGTGATATCATCTTTGGAGTTCAGGGCATGTCCTCCCAATTGACCATTTTTAAGGACAACATGCATCTGAATACAAGTCTGATATACATGACAACACTGCATAATTTTATCTTATACTCATTGGTATTGAATATAACTAGTTTGGGGATGTAACTTCCTATTTTAGTGCAGCAACATAAGAGAGGGGAAAGTATGATTCTCCCCTGCTTTCATAACACGTAGACTTGCAGATAGGGCCAATGGAGCCCTCATGAACTGGACACTGGACCAGGTGGCTTCTGAGCAGCCTATTTGAACTCTGAGCTAAGATTGATCCTTATCTAGTCTGCTTTGCATAAGGTCACAACTTGTCCTTTCTTATGTACTTGGTTTTTGGTGCATGGATGCTTCTTTGGCTATTGATTGATTTAATCAGTTAATAAAAATATTGATGACTATTTTGTTTATTTTCTATTTTCTTGCAGATTCTTTCACACTTCATAGTGTTTAGAACATAAAACTTCCCCTTTTAGGCCAATTATTTGTATCAGTATCAGTGTTGTTAATAATTAGACATTATTAGTGATTCTGACATAGCTTGTGGTTTAATTTGTGTTTCACATTTGTGATTACAGAGTTCTCTATCTCTTAGATATCTCCTTGGAAAGCATTAGTGCTCACAAGTGTACAAATGAAATAAAGAAGAATAAAGATGCACTGATGGTGTGTGTGTGTGCGAGTGTGCATGTGCACATGCACTTGAAAATCTCCTTTGAATTTCATATTTTCATGATCAGAATTTTATAGAAAAGGAAACTGACTGAAATCCAGAGAGGTTAGATAACTTATCTATGGACCACACAGCTAGTATGTAGTAGAGATGAGATTTAAACAGAGTTTAATACATTCTTGGAGTATTGTACAAATGTAAATTATTTTGCCTATTATCATTGCCATTCAGAATTGTAGTAACTTACATTTTTATCTAGGAAGCACTTATACACTAATTTGTCTACATAAGTTAAATTAGTAAAGGAAAGACTATTAATATGACCATGGTTAGAAGTGACTGTAGTGAGATCTGAAGATCAGGGAGACAGTTTTCAGCCCATGGTTGAAGGAATCCAGTGTCCAATTGCTGTGAATAGGATCCACAGCAATATGGGGCGGGGACTGTGGAAGGTTGGACTTTATTGACAGGCAGGGTATATCCAACTGCTAAAATGTGGACTAAGATGTCTCTGAATCCTAAATTTCATAGTTTTACCTTCACTAAAATGATGTGTGTCAAGATAAAGAGATGCAATGTGTCCCTAAGTATCCTATTAAGAGGTCTCCATGGCACTACTTGAAGATATTAGTCTCTATGTAGCTTTAAAGACTCTGATATATAAGGTGATATATGAATTTATAATATTCATCTCAGAGAGGAACTTAGAATTCTAGGTTCACTTTGTTCATTTTCCAGATGAAGCAACAGACTAGAGGCTCAGTCATTTGCCACAGTCATCCCGACAAGAACCTTGTTGTAATGTCATCCCCCTCTGGGGTCTTCCACCTCACTGTTCTGCTATACCTCAGTGGAAATTCACTGAGAGACATTCCTGCTCCTGTCTGACTATAGCACCATAGCAGCCGCCGGCTCTGGGATGATCTCTCTCTCCCTCTCCAGCTCAGCAGAGAGAGGAGTGTGACCACACACCTTCTCAGCAAACAGAGGGAGACAGATGCTGTCTGAAGAGGTGTCTGTGAGACCTTCCACTGCTTGGCACCTGGGCACCTACAGTCAGCATGCACGTGCAAGTGGAGTCTCACTTTTCATTTGCAAACTCACAGCTCAGTTCTAATAATAGCCTGTGGTGAGACCTTTCCCCAGGGGCTGTGAATCTCCATGCAGCAGTCACTTCTAAAACCGGCCTTCTGTTCTGCTTTTCTTTAAGGGAAAAGCTCTTGGGAAAATCCCACTTAGAGGGACATGCAACAACAGCAAGCGGAAGTGGCTTCTTCATCTCAGAACACAACTAGTCTCAGTCCCAACTAAACACTACATACAAGAGTGTGAGCAGCAGGAAAATGGATCAGGCAAAGTTCTGGTTGGCAGAGTGACAGGCTTCCAACATCCAGCCATTAAAATAGCGCTGCTCTTAGACACAGGATCACATTTCCTAACATTTGTTAAATAGTTTAAGAAGTGAGTTGACTGATAGTAGTTGATGCGTACATAGGTTTGCCAATTTTCTTATTTAAGCACACAGGAATAAAACAGGCTTTGGGAGTAGCATGATGTGGTGGCAAGGCACTGGACTACAAGTTCAAAGGACTTGGTCTTCATAAAACCTCACCATCTTTTATTATTTCCCTTACACTTTGAATCAGCTTTGTTCATCACAATCACTTAGTTATCTCTCTGGTCACCTGTTATCTCATTGATAAAACAGTGATCATAACCCATAGTGACTGATATCGTGAATTATGCCTACTCTTTTTTAATTATTTACAGTATCTCATTTACAAACAGTTGACAGCTGGATGCTATGGTACACACCTGTAGTGCCTGTGACTTGGGAGGCTAGGGTAGGAGAATCACAAGTTGGAGGCCAGCATCAGTCACTTAGTGAGATTCTAAGTAATTTAGTGACATCTTGTCTCAAAATAAAATGAAATGAAAAACAATTGGCATGGTTTACTTCCATGCTCCACAAACAAGAAGATTAAACTTGAGAGAGATGAGATGACTCCCCCAGTGTCTTGAAAGTGGTTCACTGTAGCAACAGAATTAGAGCCCAAGCCTGAATACACCAGTCGGCAAAACCAAACAGATGCCCATCACCTAACAGCTGTGTGCACTGCAGCTGAGTCCTGCTTCAATGGCTGCCAACAACATTGAATGAACGAGTGGGCATGAAGTTGTCCAGTGGAGGGATTAATGGTACCCATGTCGAAATTAGCTTTAAAATCCTGATTGGGAGTCAATCTCCCTTGCACTGAATTTGGCTTAGGAAACAGGGAAAAGAAGCTGCTTAGAGAAGCAGTTAAAACCTCAAGTTTTGTGGTCAAACTGCATGTGTTTAAATCCTGAGTCCAACATTAAGTAGCTGCATTGACAGTCTGTTAGACTTCATAGCTCTTCACTGCAGAAGAGAGGTTCATAATGATACCCAACTCCTGAGGAAGTGATATGTACAAATGGCAGATCACAAAGTAACTAATTAGTAAACATTTTTTTCTCTCTCCTCTTCCCCTCATCTTTGTGTTCCACCACTCTCCCTAAAAAGCTGCAATGCCATCCCAGACAGCACTGATGATGTCATCACAGAGTAAAATACTTGGGTAATGTTGCATTCAAAGGGTCCCCATGACAGTTCAAAGCATTTGTTGAGATTCCAGAATTGAAATTATTCAAATGTCTGTGAGGTGGTGGTATCTGCATCAAAGATAATTCTGAAAATGATCTGTCAAGTCTACTATCATGTGCTCAGTCTGCATTGGTCTAGATCTTTCTGCTCTGTACCATATATGTTGTCTAACTATCTATGTCAACAGATGTAATGCATTAGAATTTACATACATGTGTAAATTTATATTTATACAAAAGTATATATATGTATATATGTAAGTATGTACTGTCTATGTGTGTGTGTGTGTGTGTGTGTGTGTGTGTGTGTGTGTGTATCCAGAACAGTAGTTTCAATGATACTAATTCCCCCAAATCTCAATAAGGTAACAGATATTTCCCCTTTTCTTAAACACAGAACTCAACGTTCAGTAGCACTAGCACTAGGTTCACAATGAAATGCAGGTTTTTTTATTTTTTATTTTTTTATTTTTTGGTTTTTTTTTTTTTTTTTTACATCTTGTCCCTTTGCCTAGGACAATTCTGATCAAATCTTCAGTTCTGCAAACCCAGGAACAAGATACTGAGAATCTACTCTGCATGTACCCATCAAAGAGGACTTTTCCAGTATCCTATGAGATACAGTTTCCTGGAGCCCTCTTCTAGTTTCCTTCTCTTGGTTTCTTATCCTTGATTAGGACACGTGTAAGTCCAAAGATAGGATCCCATGGAAGAATTAGCTCCAAATATGACAGTAGCACTAATTGAACAAATAAGAGTGATATTTGATCATACCAGAAGACTCACATTACATCTACTTCTGATTTCAGGTAAAATACCATAGGCAAAAAAAAAAATCACATAATCTTTAGCAAATAAAGCTTGAGGTGCATTTGATTCCAACATTCTCATTTTGCAATTGAGAAAAATGAGAAAGAGAGAGATTAAAATAAATTTGTCCAAAATCAGAGTTTCACTCATTGGCTTTAATTGTTTATAGAATCTCATTTCTGTATATATTTCCCCAACAGGAAGAAAACAAGGACTCATTTTCCTTTCATAAAGAGAGAGGGGGGAAAAAAGACAGAAGCAAAGCAACAGAATTTATCTTTATGAAAGCAAATTCTGTAGATATTTTGCCAAAAAGGACACATAGTGAAAATGGATTAGTTCATTTGAGTGGTTTGTGGAAAATATATATTTCCCGAAGCAGGTGGTGCTATCAAAGTGAATAGGGAGAAAAATGTCCTGTATGAAAAATATTTTTTTCAAAATGCTATTTTTCAAGCCGAAAGGGAAATGACACAAAATCCTACCACTGACTCTGACAGCATATTCTAATGGGTTCTGGCTATATTTTAGAGAAACACACACCCACATACAAACAGAAACAAACCTTTTCAAAAAGGATATGTATAGAAAACCCTGGAGGTTTTACATTTGTTAGATGGAAGAAAAAAAGAAAGACAAACGGCCTGCCAGATAATGAGATGAGTGAGCAAGTAAGTCATCGGAAACTCACAAAATGCACTTTTTTGAGGTTTTTCTAGTACTGTTGGTATAAGCAGAGAAGCATGAAAAAAGAAACAAACTGAGCTGGGGTTGTAGCTCAGTGGTAGAGCACTTGCCTAGCACATGTGAGGCACTGGGTTTGATTCTCAGCACCACATAAAAATAAATAAATAAAATAATGGTTTGTCGACAGCTAAAAATATATATATTTTTTTGAAAAAAAAGAAGCAAACTGTGGCTCTGTGAGCATTTAATAGAACTATAGAATTCACTGTTTGAAAAATAATATATCCATGACTTATGATTTTCAATTAATTTTATTTTAGTACATTTCTAGTCCATTACCTTTCTTACTTTTTTTCAGTGTTTTTTAAACTGGTAAAATTTAGTTCAATAGGCATTTGCTCAACTCTGGTCATTGAATATGATTTGAGCCATAGATAATACAGGGCAGATGAAGAGTAGAAACAATGAGAAATAATCTGATTCATTAAGACAGTCTGTTCCTTAAGTAGTAGATTGCCTCATGATCTGCATGTGTCTGTCCCACCTTTCTCATACTTCTTTACATCTTCCTATTGAAATATATGTATTGAAATATGCATATATCATAATAATATAAGCTCCTACTTTTTTTCTTCTCTGTGTTCATGACTAACAATCTTGTCTTCAAAAGGACTACTGGTGGTTGTTCAGTCTATTGGCATATTCTAAGCAACAACCACACTAAGGACATGGCTCTCCCATTTTCATTAACACAGTTGCTGTCCTTAAGAGGCACCAGGAGAGGAACACCTGGAGAGTACAAAACTGAATCCATGCCTGACCTGCCTTGTTCTGAAGTTCTGCTGTGTCCTCTGGCACCTGCCTCCTTTCCTCTTGGGCCATCCCCTTCCCCAGGAGGCTGCTCTTCACTTCTAGGCATATCAAAAGCTAACTCAAATCTCAGCTCTTGCATGAGTCTCTTCCTGCTTCTGGCATCCCTCCAGCAAATTTCTATAATTCTTTTAGTTTTCGCCATATAATTTAGTACCTAATTAAATGTCTACATTTGCTGGTCACTGTTGCTTAATAAGTAATTACATAATGTAGTCACTAGCAAATAATAAGTACTCAATGATTGAAATCTGTACTTGAACTTGCCTCTGGGTTCCACTGCAATCTTTTTAGGGCAGAGAGGTTAGACAGTAACTCTTTCGGTCTTTCCAATATGATAGTGCAGGAACTTCTTCCTTCCTCTTGAGTACAGCATTGATGTCTACGCAGTGTCTCAAGCTAGAACACTTAGAAACATCACAAATAAATGCCCAAACCTCATGCCCACAAAACATCGAGTCACAACCCATGTGTTTCCTCTCCATCATACTTAATTCCCTCTCTTGGTTCAGTCCATCAGTTTTCTTGTGGATCATTAAAACTGTTACCTGTGTCATGAGCTCCTACACTTCAGTGCCTTCTTCACAGTGTAGTAGCCAGAGATACCTGGTTAAAATAACAGCAACATAGATCCTTGGACCTGCTTGAAACTCCCAATGGTGCCTCTTTGGTGTCAGCCCATTCCACTATGTGAATCTCAGGATCTTTTATAATACCTGACCTAGAGTTTGCATGTATGTGCTTAAATGATTATCAGATCATGAAGAGAAAAGAGGCTTAGCTAAACTTGCTGGTTAACATCTCTTGGGGAAGAAGAAAAATTTCAGATTAAATGGCTTTCTCTCCTAGTTTTTACTTAGCAAGCAGAAACAGACTCCGTTTATGGCAATAAAGACACTAATTAAGCGGAGTATGGGAAAATGTCAATGAGAATTGACAGCTGTGACTTCACACTTAAAATATTAAGTAAAAGTTGCCGGCATTTCATTTGCCTTCTCCACCCTATCCTCCTTCTTGCTTCTTCAGTATTTGATTAAATACACTAGAACAAAAACATCAATTCATTCTAGTTAGAGGGTGAGACATTGTGAATTAATGAAGTCAGACTCGTGGGCAGTTTGATTCAATTATATTACTTTCAAGTACTTATGATAACTGGACCTTAATCTTTCTGACATAGAGATCATTAGTATTATTTAGTGCACATAATATTGATTAGCTAGAAGTAATTTACAACTAGCAACCATACACATATGTACAAACATATATTTACATATATATACATAGGCATTTACATATATAAACATACAACTATATGTGTGAGTACATAAAATAGGTAGTTATTATAGTAATTCTAACTACATGCACATTTGTGACTGAGTTTTCAGAGCTCAGTAATAGTCAACATTTCTTAAAACTGTTTGCTTCCTAGCATAACTTTCCTTATGATGTTACGCTCTGTGCAAAAAGGGGTTTTAAAAATTTTAAATCAAATTTTTGTCCCACCTCTTCTCAATTCAGTGGAATCTTAATTAAAAGGTTTTACTAGAAGGAGTATCAAGTTAAAAAAATGATGATATTTATTGCAAAAGAACTCTAATGTGAGTCAAATTGCTTTCTGAGCTCAAAGATAAGAGTTTTGAAGCTGCATATTACTGGGTGAAAATCTTGAGAGCAACAATGATACAAGCTTCATTACCTAGCGTCATGCTTGAAACAGTGAAGCTTTTGGTTTTAAATGGTATTTATTGAAAGCTAACCAGATTGTGAGCATTTAATTGAATATATCAATTTTCAGGAGACCAGAATTGTTGTGTTTGCTTAGAAGCTTGTTCTAGAGAGTTTTTCCCCCCAACACTAGAAATATGTAATAATTTTTTGTCTGAAAAAAAGCTTCAGGTCTAGCTATAATTTGCTTTCGCAATCATATCAGTTATTCTGGCAAAATGCAACCTGAGATCTCACATGACAGTTTACAAATTAAAACCTGTAGAAATAATTAAAAAAGGAGATATGTGCAGGAGTATTACGTGAAAACGTAAGGCTTCAGCAACCAGCTTGGCTGAGTGATAACTAGACGTGAGGCACAAACTAATTGTACTTATCTGTTTCCCATAGTCAGAGCAGTCTCAGCTGGGTTGTGCCACAGGAAGGAGAAAGAAAGTACATGAAATTTTGCTCACCTCAAGGTTCATATAACCAAAGAGAACCAATACTAGGAAACACATGAAAGAAGGAATAGGGATAGTGTAAATAATTTGTCAATAAATTAACTGCTTCTGAGCTTCTTTATGATTTATATAATTCTCTCTCTTCTTCTTTTCTTTTTACCCAATGGGTTATTCACCACCACCTTAGAGAACTTGCCCTGTTCAAGATACTGCACTTGTGATCAGCACCTTATACTTCAAACTGGACTTCTAATTTCCTGGAGACAGATTTCAAATCTTCTGGGTTTTTCTCTCTTTTATCCACACTATAGCATCTAGCACCAGTTTGGGCCCATGCTATATACTCAATAAGGTTTTTTTTTTATTTCATTCATGCATTATCATTATACATGCTAGTGGGATTCATATGCCATATTCATACATTCATGGAATATAATTTGATCAATCTCATTCCCCTTTACTCAATAATTACTTTTAGATAAATTAAAGGGTGAATAGAGATATTTTTTTTAATCCTAGACATTTTCCAAGACAATATCCCTTACCAAGCTTTTTTTTTTTTTTTCCAGCATTTCTTTTACTGCAAGTCCAGATACAACTCTGCAGTATCCCAGTGAGATTTTTTATCCCATGGGCCTGGACCCAAACTGGAATAACTGTCAGCAGCAACATTAATTGCCCCCCTTATTGGCAGGAGGAGTGTGAAAATTGGTGTGGAAAAAGAGACTGAAATCTCTGCTCATCTCAGGAGGCAGCCACTGGGGACCTGATGCAGCCCATTAGGGGGATGGCCGTGTGGAGGCAGGTTTCCTATCTGTCTGAACAGTTCCTACAGTCTCAGTAAATAGATACTTTAAATCCCTAGAGCCAGCAAACTTCTTCAGGATTTTCTTCTAATCTTATGGAGACTGATTGTGTCTGGGCCTAAGGCATTTTCTAATTGTGAGTAATTTACTTGGGAAAGCTCAGGAGCCTGCATACGAGGGAGTGTGACCCCTCAAACATCATGCAGGGAACTGCTCACTTCCACCTTCCACCATGTGCCTAGGCCTTTCCTTCTTCCCAGGAATCTTGCCTCCTCTCCAAGGAGAAGCTAGGCAATACCCTTTCTTTAAGGATGAAGGGACAGAACCTTCTCAGTTACCTGTTTTCCCTGATTCCTCCTTTCTCTTCCTTCACCCTGACTACCCTGACTGCTTCCCACATCTTGCTAGGTACCTTCCACTGATCTATGATACTTTCTTTCTGTCACTCCACCTGTATTACCATCCATGCTCAGAATTCACATTTCATGCAACTTCTAATGACATATGAAATACACATAGAGCACTAGTTCATAGTGCCACTAATAAATTGGAGTCAGTCTGCTTACAGCAAGAATGGGTACAAGATCTCTGATCAGGGTGCCCCTGCCATTATCCATTACCTATTTGCACAGTTATATAATGCTTCTTCCCCTGTAGTGCAAATACTAGTCCTGACTTACTCTAGTCAGCTCCCTGAAGGCAGAGGTCTTGGTATCTATCTGCCTAGAAATGTCAGAGGACACTCAGGGAAAGTTCTACTTGGGGAAGTGTTCCAAAGCTGAGCAAGTATCTGATCAAAGGTGTAGAAACATGAAAGTGACTAGGTCAGAATACTTCATCCCAGATATCCAACAACAGAGTGAACCACGTGGGAAATACAAAGTGACATCCAAAGGCAGAACCTGGGTGACACTCACTCAAGGAAACAAGAGGAATCCCTGTCCTGAGTAGAGATTTAGACTGGATGACCTTCCAACCTCCAGTGTGCTGGAAATCTTAACCCCAAGGTCAGTGTGATGATCAACTGGACTATAAGTTGCCCAGATATCATCCTGAGTGTCCAAAAGGGTGGTTCTAGATGAAATGATATTTGAATCCACAGAGCAAGCAGAGCAGATAGCCCTTCCTGAAGTAGCTAGGCTACATCCCAAAATCTGAAGACATGAATAGAAGAAAAGAACTAATGAGAGGAATCTTCTTCAGTCTGGCTGCTCCAACTGGGACACTGGTCTTTTTCTAGCCTACAACTTAAACATGGGCTCATCTTGGCTTTCAAAATTAGCCTGCCATATTTTGAACTGGAACTTATACCACTGGACTATCCTGATTCTTCAGCCTTGAAACTCAAACTGCAACTACAAATCAGTTCTTCATCTTGCTAATTGCAGACTATGGAACTTTTCAGCCTCTATGAATGTGTGAGCTAATCCCTTGCAATAAATCTCAGTTTCCATCCTACCCTCTCTCCTTCTCTCTCTCTTTCTACATACATCGATGCACACACATACCACACACACACACACACACACACACACACACACACTCTCTCTCTCTCTCTCTCTCTCTCTCTCTCTCTCTCTCTCTAAATATATATATATATATATATATATATATATATATATATATATATATTGGTTCTTTGTCTCTGGACAACCACTGCCAATACATCAGTTTGTTCAGAACTTTACTAAGTGCTATATTCTGTGTAGAAGGGATCAAGTCATGGGGAAACTGGCTTAGACCCAGTCTAGTCCATCAAACGGTGTCTCCAGCTTTCCAATTGAACTCATCACTTGGTTTAAGAGAAAAAATAAGTTTTGTCATTTTTTTTCCCCTCTATTCTTACCAATCTGTCCTTTGTTATTTGGCAAGAACTGGTAGCTTTTCTTTTGGTCTGACTGGATCTGGAAATAACATGGTTATTTTTGTTTAAACATAATAGCAAAGAAGAACTTAAGCTTATATGCAATTTAGCCTTATCGAGCCCAGACATATTTGTTTGTGTACAATCAGCATGCCTGAGTGATGTCAGAAGAGCTTGAAAACAACATATTCTGAAGCCAGAGTTGTTAGTGGGTGGAACCTTCCCAAATAATAAGCATTGTATACAGGATGGGAAGTAGAATGAGTTATTTAGTTCAATACAACCTGCTTTAGTCCATACAGCATGTCACGTGACTCAGACCCAAAACAGGAATGGAAAGAAATGAAAGGGGAGGGGATAAACATGGAAGAAGTTATATATTTGGGAGTTCTATCTAGCCACTGAATAAATAATTGGTGAATGACTATGAATAATTATGACTTTGAAAATAAGCAATAATATTGCATTTATGTGGATCTGTGTCTGTACACATCAGAAGATGGTATAGTAGAGATATTATGAAGGCATTCATTTAGAGGGCTGGTGTTATTGATGAATTGCCAGTCACCAAGTTTCAGGATGCCCTAAGACCCACATTGTAGTCTTTGTTTTTCTCTCTCTTGGTGGTATCTTCCCTTTGCTTTGCAGTTGGCTGCCGTTGACCTCCTGCATTCTGCATGTGCTCTGTCCCACGCACAGTCAAGCCACTTCCAGTCACATGGGTGCTTCCATGTATGCATGATAGTGGCAGAGCATTGTCTCTGAACTTGTCCTCAAAGACAGCATTATGGGTGATCCAAGATGGTGGACTAGAGGGTGACTGCATCTCCAGTCACTCCAGAACCCAGAATTCAAGAAGGGGAGGCATTGAGAGTCTTGGACTAAAATAGAGCCACAGGGTGAGTCTCCCCCACCGGGTGAAGCTTGGCCTGGGCGGCAGGCCTGGATAGGGATGGCTTATCAGAGAAGGGCAGGACAGCTAGGGTCTTCCCCAGGTAGCCCTGCTCCCTCCGGCGGTGGGCTCCTCCCACATGGCCAGCTTCTCAGAGCAGGCCCCCCAGTGAAAGCCTTTCTGCACAGACCCAGCTCCAAGTCCTGCCAGCGGCGAGCTCTGACCCGCAAGCAACTTCAGGGACCAGGACAGGGCAACCAGGGACTTCCCCAAGCAGCCCTGCTCCTTCCGGTGGCAGGCTCCTTTCACGGCCAGCTTCTCGGAACAGACCACCCAGTGAGAGCCTTTCCACACATAGCCAGCTCCAAGCCCTGGAACCAGTAGCAGGCTAGAGGCAGTTTTCCTCGGAAGCACTGCATTATCAAGTTCCTCCAAGACTTCAGGCTACTGAAGGCTGGGAGGTGATATACTGGAAATCTACAGGTACACTATAAGCCAATTGACGAAATCTGCAATATCTCAGAGGCCCACTGACATCTGACCAATATGAGAAAACAAGGGAAGAAAATGTCCCAAACAAACTTAGATACTATATCAATAAAACCCAATGACAGCACAGAAGAAGAAATGTCAGAAAGGGAATTCAGAATGTACATAATCAAAACAATCAGGGAAGCAAACAAGGAGATGAAACAGCAAATGCAGGCATTGAAGGAGGAGATGAAAGAGCAAATGCAGGCATTAAATGATCGCACCAATCAACAGTTAAAAGACCAAATACGGAGAAGCAAGAGATCATTTCAATAAAGTTAGAGATACTGAAAAAAAAAAAAAAAGGAAATCCTTGAAATGAAGGAAACAATAAACCAAGTTAAAAACTCCATAGAAAGCATAACCAATAGGATAGAACACCTGGAAGACAGAAACTCAGACATTGAGGAAAAAATATTTAATCTTGAAAACAAAGTTGAACAAACAGAGAAGATGGTAAGAAATCATGAACAGAATCTACAAGAATTATGGGATATCATGAAAAGGCCAAATTTAAGAATTATTGGGATTGAGGAAGGCTTAGAGAAACAAACCAAAGGAATGAACAATCTATTCAATGAAATAATATCAGAAAATTTCCCAAATCTGAAGAATGAAATGGAAAACCAAGTACAAGAGGCTTATAGGACTCCAAATATACAAAATTACAACAGACCCACACCAAGTCACATTATTATGAAAATACCTAACATACAAAATAAAGACAGAATTTTAAAGACTGGGAGAGAAAAGAATCAAATTACATTCAGGGGGAAACCAATAAGAATATCAGCAGATTTTTCAATCCAGACCCTAAAAGCTAGAAGGACCTGGAACAACATTTACCAAGCTCTGAAAGAAAATGGATGCCAACCAAGAATCTTATACCCAGCAAAACTTACTTTCAGATTTGACAATGAAATAAGATCCTTCCATGATAAACAAAAGCTAAAGGAATTTGCAAAAAGAAAGACGGAATTACAGAACATTATCAGCAAAATATTCCATGAGGAAGAGATGAAAAACAGTGATGCAAATCAGCAAAGGGAGGAACTAGCCTAAAGGAATAGCCAAAATAAGGGAGAAACCAAGTCATGTCAAAAAACAAAACTTAGCCAAATGACTGGGAATACATACCATATCTCAAGAATGACCCTGAATGTTAATGGCCTGAACTCATCAATCAAAAGACATAGACTGGCAGATTGGATTAAAAAGAAAAATCCAACAATATGCTGCCTGCAAGAGACTCATCTCATAGAAAGAGATACCCATAGACTAAAGATGAAAGGATGGGAAAAAACATACCATGCACACGGACACAGCAAAAAAGCTGGAGTATCCATCCTCATTTCAGATAATGTGGACTTCAAGCCAAAACTAGTCAGAAGGGATAAAGAAGGACATTACATACTGCTTAAGGGAAGCATAAATCAGCAAGACATAACAATCATAAATATCTATGCCCCGAACATTGGCTCATCCATGTACGTCAAACAAATCCTTCTCAATTCCAGAAATCAAATAGACCACAACACAATAATACTAGGCAATTTTAACACACCTCTCTCACCACTGGATAGATCTTCCAAACAAAAATTGATTAAAGAAACCATAGGTCTCAATAACACAATCAATAATTTAGACTTAACAAACATATATAGAATATACCATCCAACAAAGAACAAATACACTCTCTTCTCAGCAGCACATGGCTGTTTCTCTAAAATAGACCATATTTCATGCCACAAAGCTACTGTTAGCAAATACAAGAAGATAGAGATACTACCTTGTACTCTATCAGATCATAATGGATTGAAATTAGAAATAAATGACAGAATAAAAAACAGAAACTTCTCCAATACCTGGAGATTAAATAATACACTATTATATGATGAATGGATAACAGAAGACATCAGGAGGGAAATAAAAAAATTCTTAGAAGTAAACGAGAACAAAGACACATCATATCAAAATCTCTGGGACACTATGAAAGCAGTACTTAGAGGAAGATTTATTTCATGGGGCGCATTCAAAAAAAGAAGTAGAAATCAACAAATAAACGACTTAACACTACAGCTCAAAGCGCTAGAAAAAGAAGAGCAGACCAATACCAAAAGTAGTAGAAGACAGGAAACAGTTAAAATCAGAGCCGAAATCAACGAAATCGAAACAAAAGAAACAATTGGAAAAATTAACAAAATAAATAGTTGGTTCTTTGAAAAAATAAATAAAATTGATAAACCCTTAGCCACACTAACAAAGAGAAAGAGGGAGAAGACTCAAATTACTAAAATTCGGAATGAACAAGGAAACATCACAACAGACACGAGTGAAATACAAAACATAATTAAAAGCTATTTTGAAAATCTATACTCCAACAAAACAGAAAACCTCGAAGACATCAACAAATTTCTAGAGACATATGAATTACCTAAACTGAACGAGGAGGACATACACAACTTAAATAAACCAATTTCAAGCAATGAAATAGAAGAGGTCATCAAAAGCGTACCAACAAAGAAAAGTCCAGGACCAGATGGGTTCTCAGCCAAGTTCTACAAAACCTTTAAAGAAGAGCTCATTCCAATACTCCTCAAACTATTCCATGAAATAGAAGAGGAGGGACCCCTCCCAAACTCATTCTATGAAGCCAGTATCACTCTGATACCTAAACCAGACAGAGACACATCAAGGAAAGAAAATTTCAGACCAATATCCTTAATGAACATCGACGCAAAAATTCTCAACAAAATTTTAGCAAATCGCATACAAAAATGTATTACAGAGATAGTGCACTACAATCAAGAGGGTTTTATCCCAGGGATGCAAGGTTGGTTCAACATCCAGAAATCAATAAATATCATTCACCATAGCAACAGATTTAAAGTCAAGAATCACATGATTATTTCTATAGATGCAGAAAAAGCATTCGATAAAATACAGCATCCCTTCATGCTAAAAACACTAGAAAAAATTGGGGTAGTGGGAACATTCCTTAACATTATAAAGGCCATCTATGCTGAGCCCATGGCTAATATCATTCTTAATGGTGAAAAACTGAAAGCATTCCCTCTAAAAACTGGAACACGGCAGGGATGCCCTCTTTCATCACTTCTATTCAACATCGTCCTTGAAACTCTAGCCAGAGCAATTAGACAAACCAAAGAAATTAAATGGATACGAATTGGAAAAGAAGAATTCAAACTATACCTGTTCGCTGATGACATGATTATATATTTAGAGGAACCTGGAAGTTCCACTAGAAAACTTTTAGAACTCATAAGTGAATTCAAGAAAGTAGCAGGTTACAAGGTCAATGCTCATAAATCCAATGCATTTTTATACATAAGTGATGAATCTTCAGAAAGAGAAATTAGGAATACTACCCCATTCGCAATAGCATCAAAAAAATTAAAATACTTGGGAATCAATCTAACAAAAGGGGTGAAAGACCTCTACAATGAGAACTACAGAACACTAAAGAAAGAAATCAAAGAAATCTTTAGAAGATGGAAAGATCTCCCATGTTCCTGGATAGGCAGAATTAATATTGTCAAAATGTCTATACTATCTAAAGTGCTATACAGATTCAATGCAATTCCAATTAAAATCCCAAATGTACCTTACAGAAATAGAGCAAGCAATTATGAAATTCATCTGGAAGAATAAAAACCCAGAATAGCTAAAGCAATCCTCAGTAGAAAGAGCGAAGCAGGGGGTATCGCAATACCAGATCTTCAACTCTATTACAAAGCACTAGTAACAAAAACCGCATGGTATTGGTACCAAAATAGACAGGTAGATCAATGGTACATAATAGAGGACATGGACACAAACCCAAATAAATACAATTTTCTCATACTAGACAAAGGGGCCAAAAATATGCAATGGAGAAAAGATAGCCTCTTCAACAAATGGTGCTGGGAAAACTGGAAAACCATATGCAACAGAATGAAATTAAACCCCTATCTCTCACCTTGCACCAAACTCAACTCAAAATGGATCAAGTACCTCAGAATCAAACCAGAGTCCCTGCATCTTACAGAAGAAAAAGTAGGTCCAAATCTTCAACTTGTTGACTTAGGATCAGACTTCCTTAACAGGACTCCCATAGCACAAGAAATAAAAGGAAGAATCAACAACTGGGATAGATTCAAACTAAAAAGCTTTCTCTCAGCAAAGGAAACTATTAGTAAAGTGAAGAGACAGCCTACAGAGTGGGACAATATCTTTGTCACTCATATTTCAGATAGAGTGCTAATTTCCAGAATCTATAAAGAACTCAAAAAGCTCTACACCAGGAATACAAATAATCCAATCAACAAATGAGCTAAGGAAATGGACACTTCACAGAAGAAGATGTACAAGCAATCAACAGATATATGAAAAAATGTTCTATATCTCTAGTAATAAGAGAAATGCAAATCAAAACTACCCTAAAATTCCATCTCGCCCCAATTAGAATGGTGATTATCAAGAACACAAGCAACAATAGGTGTTGGCAAGGATGTGGGGAAAAAGGTACACTCATACATTGCTGGTGGGGTTGCAAATTAGTGCAGCCACTCTGGAAAGCAGTATGGAAATTCCTGAGAAAGCTTGGAATGGAACCACCATATGACCCAGCTATCCCACTCCTTGGCCTATACCCAAAGGACTTAAAATCAGCATACTACAGAGATACAGCCACATCAGTGTTCATTGCTGCTCAATTCACCATAGCCAGATTGTGGAACCAACCTAGATGCCCTTCAGTTGATGAATGGATAAAGAAACTGGCATATATATACAATGGAATATTACTCAGCCATAAAGAATGATAAAATTATGGCATTTGCAGGCAAATGGATGAAATTGGAGAATATCATGCTAAGTGAGATAAGCTAATCTCAAAAAACTAAAGGACGAATGATCTTGCTGATAAGTGGATGAGGACATATAATGGGGGTGGGAGGGGTTAATGTTAGGGTTAGGGTTAGGTTTAGGGTTAGGGATAAGGAGGGTGGTAAGAATGGAGGAAGGAAGGACTGTATAGAGGGAAATGAGGGGTGGGAGGGGTGGGGGGAAGGGAAAAAATAACAGAATGAATCAAACAACATTACCCTATGTAAATTTATGATTACACAAATGGTATGCCTTGACTCCATGTACAAATAGAGAAACAACATGTATCCCATTTGTTTACAAAAAAAAAAAAAAAGACAGCATTATGCAGGAACTGCATTTCTAGGAGCAATGTTAGTTTTATTCCAAACTACCTTTGTACCTATGTATACAAAGAGAAAATAAAAATAATTTCAATTAAAAGTAATTATGTTCATTGAAAATTAATTGTCCTGTGCTAATCCAGTGCATTGGTAAAGTGCAACATTTTGCCATCTAAGGTTTTATGCTCCAACCCCCACCCCAGCATCTGACCTATAAGTATGACCCAGAGGCTGATGTCTAAAATTGAACATATTGTGGATATTTCAGGAAGGGCTAATTCCTGTTTAACAGGAAACAGAATCTTGCCAGTGACTGAAGAGATGAATATTAAGAAAATAAAAATTGAGACAATTTGTCATGAGAGTTGCAAAAGAAAGTTTTCTTTAAATTTTTCACTTGTAAGGAAACAAAATATAAACATCTAAACTGTCTAATTATTGAGGGTTCTTATATGAGTAAATTTTGGTATCACATGCTCATTCTAAAGCCCTGCAACAGTGATCTGATTCATCAGATTGCCGTGGAGCCCTGGGAATCTAAATTTTGAATCAAATTAAAGAAAAAAGTCTATACTATTCAGATGAAGGCCATCTGTAAAATCATACTTCAAAAATACAGCCTTCTTTTAACTCCTTTCATTTCGATTTGATACAATGAAATTCTAAAAGATAAAAAATGCAGAAACATGCACGAAAATGTAAAACCCAAAGAAAATATTTTAGAGACTAATAGCTAGAGCTAGCTCTTCATTTGTTTATTGTAAATATGGGATATTCCTTTGACCAAATATGGCCTCTGCTTTGCCATTTAATTACAGAGAAATAAGAGTATCCACTGCTCATGGTCCCCACATTACTCAGGGAAATGATATTTGTAGAACTGACTTGGAATTAGTAAATTGCTCCATAAAAGGAGGACATTGGTCACATTATAAATATACACACTGTAATTCAGCATTCATTCGGAGTGCTGGTTCCTCTTGGCTGGCCAGCCTGCACAATGGAAGATGGCTGAATGACAGAGATGGAAAGAAGATTCTGCCTCTGGTTCTTGAAAAGCTCATATTGTGGGAGTAAGACACATTAAACAGCCAAGAGGTGAGAGCTACAGTGAATGGCAGGGCTTTGTAAACAATGAGAGAACAATAGATTATGGAAATTTGCAGACTATATGGCAGGACATTACGAAGGAACTGAGTTATGAAGACGGCCTTCCGAATAGGTGAATCTGTTGTTAGGTAGAGAATGTGTGTGTGGATTCATTTCAGGTAAAAAAGAAAGCAAAAGAGAAAAAGGGAAAGAGAGATACCAAGGCCAAACACAGGAATCAGAACCTTAAGAAATGTGGGAAGGGACAGGAAACAGCAAAAGAGACAGTTTGAATTTCAGGAAATCACAAAGTTCATCCCAGTTAATTCTTAACTTGAATAGATTCCAGTCGTACACTAGTCTACAAAGCCTCTTTATTTGTTTGACAGATCAACATGCTAAACGTACCAATCGATAGCTATAAATCTCTTCAGTGGCAGCAGTTATAGCGATATAACACAGCATCCAAGGAAACCCGCTCATAAAGACTGAGTTAAGTACCACCCCATTATCAGCATAGATTTATTGACCTATTGATATGTTTAAAAGGTCTCTATTGTAAAATTAGTGAATATGTAAAAAGTATTAACTTGAAGGATAGTACAAGCAGATTGAAAAATAAAACTGTTCTTGTTATTGGATTCACAGGTTCCTTTTTCAACATGTCATGTTTTTTCTAGTAAATTTCAATATCTCTAAACTTTTTGATATAATTTTTCAACCACACAGAGAAAAATAAAAAATCCACTTGGAATTCCTAAATGCCCTTTGTACATGTCTGTAATTTACACAAGAGCACAGAGGGATATTTTTCTCTACTTTGAGCATTATGATTTAATAGACTTTTAAGTAGAATGTCAAAAACAAAAGAATAATTTTGGTACAATGGCATGAGAAGTAAATGTATGGATTGATCCTCTGATAGGATTTTTACTCTCTACCTCCCTCCCATGCACTTGTTAAGTGATTCATGCAATTGACCAGAGTGTCAGGGACTCTGATTGACCAGAGTGTCAGGGACTCAAGCTTTCTACTCATCAAACAATATGGGCAGGAAGTTCTCAGCCCCCTGCCTCAACACTCAAATAGAGATAGGTGTGAAAGCACACTGATGACTGTTTCAGAATCCTTCTTTATTTCTCCAAAAAGAAAGTAAAGATTTACTGACTATTTGCAGGATGTGAGGCACAATATAATCCACTGTAGAGGGTCTGCAAAAGACTCAGTTATCTCTGGGGACTTGACATGTTGCTTAAAAAATGTGAAGTGAACTGGTTTCTTCTCAATCTTATCACTTGATTTCCCACCAAACAAAGGAGTTCTCAAAAGAAGATCAAATAAAAGGAAGGAGCAGCAGATTGATGTTAGGAGATTGGGGTTCAAGCTTTGAATACTTGAATCTATCACATTACTTTTCTCTGCCTTGTTTTCCACATGGGTAAGTAAAGTGCCTGTATCAGACTGGATATCAAAAGTCATGTCATATGAAGGACCAGAGGAAATCGAACATTGGGACGGTCCTGGCTCTGAAGTTGGTATCTTTTGTCTGTAGTCCTGTTTTAGTTAACTTTTTCATCACTGTGACCAAAAACCCTAACCAGAACAACATAGAAGAAGGAAAATTTACTGGGATCCCAGTTCATAGTTGGCCAACTCCCTAACACTGGGTTCAAGGTGATGCAGAACATCATGGCAGAAGGGCATGGTGGAAGAAACAGGCTTAGAATATGGCAGTCAGGAAGCAGAGAGAGTTCTGCTCACCAGGAACAAAATATAAACCCCAAAGGCATGCCCCCAGTGACCCACCTCCTATAGTCACTCCCTACCTGCTTACAGTTACTACCCCGTAAATCCATATCAGTGGATTATTCCATTGACTAGGTTACACCTCTTCTAATCTAATAATTTAACCTCTGCAGAGTTTTGTATTGTCCCATACATGAACTTCTGGTGGACACCTCATATATTTCTCCTCTCATTGGTGGTGTCAAGAGGTGATTTACAGGACGATGAATAAGCTCTTGCTCTTCCCCCATCCCTGAATTCTTACTCTGACTGCAATTTTAGTTCTATGAGCTTTTAATTTCAACTCCAAAGGTTTTATCTCCAACTGTAGACCATCCCCACTGTGACTCCTCAGAGATGAGTAGGCCTGTGTCCCAGTCCTGTTGGGGCCATCCTAGTACCTACTGAGGAAATAGTTAGTCTGTGTCCCCTTTCAGAAATCTAGTTCTAGTCTGCAGACTTCTTTATTATTTAAGTTCTTGGGTCCTCAGACAGCATTTTTCTGGAACCTAGAAGTTGAAGATGCTTTCTACAGGAGCTACTTCAGTGTACCTCTGCTTTCATTTTGTCTTTTCAAACCTCTTTATCTAACTTGAGATATTGGATTCTATTCAAGAAAATAACCTGTGTGCTTTCTGTTTTCCTACCTGAACCCTGATAGAGTCAGTGGCTAAAAATAAATTGAAACATTTATAATATGAAAAATATGTCAAGCTACCCGTATAACTTCTTTTCCAGAATCTTGAGATTTGCTCACTTTTTCTTGAACATTCTTTCAATAGGATGTTGTTTGAGTTTTCGTAGACACTTTATGTGGGTCTTTGCCATTGTGGACTGTCCATGGCTAGAGTTCTCACAGCCAAGATGCTTCTGTACCATGGATCAGGTCAAATTGCCTTATTAAAAAGACTTACACTAGGCTAACTCATCATCACTGTCAAATCAGGCCCTCCTCTCTCTTCTGACTAATAATATTAGTTTGTAGATTAGAGTTGTTTTCCTGTGGGCTCACATTTGTAGGCAAAACTAACCAGGTGGCTATTACATCTACAGGCAGGAATTGATGTGCAGCAGTCAGCGAACCTGCCTTACTGCAAAACAAAAGCCTTCTGAAATAATTGGCTTCTTGCTTCAGCCCTGCCACACAGGTAGACAGGGAGGCATGTGGGAATTGGTAAGCTTGGGAACACAGTCACTTCCCTCCTATTGTGGCATTATTCATGTGCCCTGAACCTTCTGTTTTGACTCTAGGGTGATAGCTCAGGAAGATAATGGCCTCTGCCCAGGATCTGAATTCCTGGAGGACAAGAATTTGCAGCACTGGGACTTCATTATAAGTTGGCCCTCTTGTAAGTTGCTGTAGCATGGAATCAGGAAAACCCTCCACACAACTGTCAGGGAGTTTAGTTCATAGCTCAAATCCATGCTGGGAACACACCCCAACTTGATGCATTCATACTGATTGTCTGCAATGGATATGAAGTGTTAGCCCCATCTCCTGAATTATCTTAATGTCAATATCATTTCATATGGACTCCATAAACTATGATATATCCTATTAATTTATTTAGGATGGTGTACTTTCAGGAGTACTCCTTCACAATTAAGGGACATAAAATCATTTTTCAGATTACATATCTGAAGACTAAATTCAGAGAACATGGTTGAATGAATTATTGGCATCATTGAAGACTTCTTAAATATGAAAATCTAGTTAGGGAGACAATAGTAAAACATTGAAGCTTCAAGCACAACTTACATATAACTAAATATCAAAAAAGTGGTAGAGTTGGGGAACACTGGGCCAAACTCTTGGGATGTACTGCTATGGTTGGGTAACCCAAAAGGAGGGAAGAAAGACGAAAATTGACTCTTCACTGTCCAACATTTTAAGTGAAATATAATTATGTATTTTACCTAAGTTAACCCAAATGTATTATCCTTTTCTGAAAAAAGATGCAGACTTGAATCATGCCTATGTATTTCAAATTGTACTTGGAAAAGGTTTAAGTCTATCAAGGTACATTTTAGGTTAACTGGAGGATAAAAAGAAGGATGCATGGGCCAAGCATCCCAAATGGCACTCAATGTTAAAGTGTTAATTTTTTGATTAGTGTAATAAAATTATACATAACATACAGGGTTCATTTTGCTATGATGGTAGAAGCATGGGATATAATTGGTTCCAATTTAGTCTCCAGTACTTCCCTTTCCAACCTCCTTTTCCTCCTCTCTTCCCTCTTCTTGCTTCAATTCCTCTACCTTACTGATCTTCCTTCTATTTATTTAGATTTTTTAAGTTGATGCTTTATAGATATGCATGAAAGAGAACTTCACTGGGCTATATACATATATGTACAAAGGATGGTTTTGTCAATTGAATTCCAGTTTTCCTCTCTTTGCCTTCCCCCTAATTCCCCTCTACTGATCTCTCTTCTATTTTCAGAGGTCACCTCTATCCCTGGCCACCACACACAAAAGTCTTATTTTGGTCTAGATTCCATGTGGATTGTTTTGTAAGAATTCCTTGAAAAAAAGACTGGCAATATTTAAAGAAATTGTCACTGAAACACCAGTTCACTGATGATACGCATTATATTCCGCCCCCATCACTTCTTCTTTCACTGAATTGTTAACCCCTTGAAGGAATTAATATTAGTATTAATGCAATCAGAGATCATCCTCTTTAGCCTCTCTTTATATGAATATTTGGCCCTTACTTTCATTGAAACAATTTAGGTTGCACTTGACACTTCCTGTTGTGAAATTCTCTATCCAATAAAGCAAACCATGCAGATGTCTTAATTTTCTCTTCAGAATTATAACATTTCATCTTGTTTATTACAGAATTTCACCTTAATGCTGCAATGTTATCCCTAAAGCCTTTGGTTTTTAATGTTGAACATCCAGTCATTTTTTGGATTCTTGCTATGATTAAACAGCACAGATCCCTTCTTCTACTCTAATCTATTTTGCCCATCCCAGGATTTCCTATTGTATCCTGGTTGGCAGATTCTGGATCTCCAGATATGTTCACTGTGGGGAGTGGGGGCAATTCAATTCCCTTTTGTCTATTCATCATCTTAGATAAATATCTGGGCTTTTAACATATCTATGTTGATTTGCTCAATAATGCCAAGAGTAGTAGTAAGTTACTTGCTGAGAAACAATGCTTCAATTTACTAACTTCTGTCTTCTACAGATAATGCCACAACACAAAGTTCCATACTATGCACTTTGAACTTAAACAGATAATATTTTAAGAATTTTGATAGCCTAAAAAATTCCATCTCACAATCTTCACCTAATTTTCCTATGCAGAGAGGAACAAGTGTAATTTTTTTTTACCTTTTTATGCATAGTAAATGGGATCATGTCTTTATTTTGCTAAATTTTAGTACTAGAAAGTACGTATAAATTAAAGAAAAATTTAATTCAAAGAATGACCAAAATATTTGAAACCTGTGGTCAATTAGGGTTCCTTGAACTGGTGTTGAGGAAAAGACTATTTAGAAAACACTACAGTAAATGGTAATTTAAGGTGAATTTTTAATTCTAAGAAAAAGAAGATGGTTGTAATATGGAACCAGGGTGGGTTCGAGCAACTGTTGTATGCCCTGCCTACACCTTGAAGCCAAAGCACTTCATCTAGATGGAAACTCACCAATTTATCTGCTAGTAGATTAAGAGGCAAGTAGAATATTGTTGGTCAAAAGATTCCATATCAGATGAGGGCCACCCTCACCCTCATCAAATATGACCTAGGACACTCTAAAACATGTTCCTTACTGAAGCCAACTAAGGGCATGAGTCCTTTGCATTCATATGAGGCTATGCATATCACTAACAGCTTTAACTAGGCAATGGAAAAACTGTGTAAAATTTATATAAACCTCAGCAAAGACTCAGAACATGAAAGTGCATATGATCCCCTCTCTTCTTTCTCTTTCTATTTCTCTCTCTTTCTCTCTTTCCACAGATGACCTGAACAAAACACCAAGTTATCTTGACATTTCTCTTATCTTTCTACTCATTTTCTTTGCCAGAAAGGGATTTGCCACACTTGCAGGCAACAAAACACAAAACCATCTCATCCTCCTGTTCTTGCAGTCTCCCTGGGGGAAATGTGTAAAAGTGGTCAAATTGAGCTTCTTGAGCTGATGAGGGAAAGAAAAAGCTAATGTCTCTTTTAGATACCAGGGATGGTTTGAAACCTGCTAACTATTATTAGGTTGCAGAGAATTGTGAGAAAGTGAGATGCATGCAAAGCCACATAAACAGGGGAAAATTGACATGTGTCAATAAGAAATCTAAAATCAACGGTATTTTTTGAGAGTCTGGGAGAGATTTATTTTCATTCTTGGGAAATTTTACCTTGTATATTAGAGAATCCTAGACAATGTTATATGTGCAATGAATATTGTTAATATTCTTTAGTGGGGAAAATAGATAATGAATGTATCACACGCATACTCCTACTTTGAAAACTTTTTAAAAATTGTTGAAGCGATCGTAACAATATTAGAGCCATTAGAAAACTCAAATCTTTTTTAATTCATACTAGTCTTCTATTTCACACAGGAATGAGACTCAAACAGAATATTGATGAACTAACACATCTATCCAAGATATGAGTTTTTACATAAATGCTGCTATAATGAATCCTTTTTGTTAGATAAATTGAAATATGTCATGGTTCAACTTGAAGCATAACAACGTACTACAGTGAAAGACTAATATAACCTAGTTGGCTCACAGCAACAATTAAATATTGTTTTTGTTCCACTCATATCATGTATTTATGTTTTATTTTCATTTAATTTATACGTTCCTGTTCTGTTTAAACCCCTATCATTATGGCATAGTTCGTTATATGGTCCATTTTAGGCACTCCTCACATTTGCTAGTAGTTTATTGATTTGTCCTGTGCCTTACTGTGAAGCTTGAAAAAGTAAATGTAAACATAATTATAATTCACCATTCATGATATGCCAATTATATGAGGTTATTAAAAATAAATATTAATAAGTTTAATTATTTATCCATGACATATCTATAATATGCTAATGATATGAGCATTAACATTCAACTATTGATTTAAAGACATTGAATCCAAATTGACACAGTTTTGCTGTTTGAATAATCCATTCTAACTTGGACTGGAGGAGTTTGAGTTTTAGATTTTCTCACATCTCTTTCATTCTGGGCTTTGACCAAATTTGAGTAAAAGCAGGAGTACAGAGAATCAGAATTAAAGGAAAAAAAAAAAAAAAAAAAGGCTTGCAATGTCTTAAAGGAAGCATCCAGTGTCCAAAATTGTAAATCACATTTACAAAAATGTTTTTGCAAAATGTCCAAGGTAGATGCTAGACCAAACAGAGAGAAAAAATGATCAAGTTTGAAGTTCTAAAGGGTTTTTTTTTTTTTTTTAGAAAAAACATATGAAATCCAGAAACTTTTTCAATGGTGATTTCATAGTTTAATGGATATTTTTATCTTTTTAAGAGTCTGTCTATGAAGAGATATAAAAGCAATGGCATTACAGTCAGTATGGTAGCAGCTATTTCAGACAAATCTTCAGTCACTGAATGGGGAGTCACTTCTAATTTTTTCTGGCCACACAAATGACTGGGCTATATTACCAATATCCCAAAGTTCCCAAGGAATCTAGCTTGATATAGACTTGAAATGTGGGAAATTTTGTTACTTTTTATATGCACTGCATACAATTTTCAATTATAAAGGAAACCCATGTACCCTGCTGTGTAGCTCAGTTGTGGAGCACTTGCCAAACATGGAGGAGACCCAGGTTTTGATTACCAGTCCCATACACACACAAAAAATTCTAAAGGTAAACCATGATATTACATTATTATGTAAGAATAAGATGAAGATAATTATTCATTTTATTAGATGAGTCAAGAGAGGTTGATTAATAAAATATTTATCTCAAAAGGTCCATTTTCCAGATTGGTGGTTATAGGAAATAAATAATATCTCAAATAATCATTAATTATTCTTTACCAAGAAAGGATTTTCAAAACTATGTGCTAAGCACTACAAAATATTCAAATGAATAGTAAAGACCTTAAACCTGAGCAAAAACAGAGAGTCTCACAGTCATGCCAGCACAGAGTCCTATCTTTCTTCTAGTCCCTGCTCTGGATTCTTCACACCTTGGAATTACCTTTCTAAACGACCCTGAATATACTTCTAGAGGCTGAATGGACCTCACACCAGGTCTCTTTCTCTGAAAACTGGATAGTCTCTTGGGTGTTCAAACCTCTACATCTAATGGTCAACCAAAGAACATTTGAGGGAGAATTTCCAAAAGGTCAGGCACATGGACTGGAGAATTCTCTTGCAGCATGGAACTACCTGGGGATGGAAGGAAAGGCAGGTGAGATAAGAGGACAGCTGATATCCTCTTTCCCCACACCTCTGTATTCAGACACAGAGTTTCAAGTAGCCCGAGAATTTTAAATTCAATCTCACCTTCCAGATGGTTATAGAGATGCATTTGTCTTCAAGGTAGGAAAACACTGTAACATATTTAATTAAAATTTTTGTTAGACTGATACATTATTTTTAAATGCACATTAGCCAAAAGTATATTTGGAATCTTCATGTTTACTTAACCAAATATTTAGGATATGCCAAAGGTATTACTATTGTCTACAAGAAGTTTACTCTTAAAGAGATAAAATAATATATACAAAATTTTCATTGTGCTTCAGCAGGAACATTAAATCAGAATTTTTTTTTAAAAAAAAAACCAGACTATTAACCCATTTATTTTTATTCTTTCAGCCTAGATTAAAAATTCTTAGCATCCCATATTGATGATTTAGGTTCCTAAGGAATGCTTTGTTCAAGGAACTGGTTAATCTTGGTTTCATTTTGATGATGTACCAGGACTATTTCAACATGATAACTTTAAAATATTCAATGCTACTTTTATATGTAGTTGTGTGTGTGTATTAACATAAACATCTAAATTATTTCAGGAGTTTGAAAAGTGATGGCTAGAGGGATAGATAGCTATAGTAAAGATATTGGCTAAATACATTTAAATATATAAATTCAGAGTTGTTATTAGATTGTCCTAGTTTTCTCAGTATATGCATAAAAATAACTAAAAGCACTGAACTCAAAGGAGTTTCAATTGATTTGGAATGACTGCACAATATGATCTAAATATTTTTGATATTAAATAAAGAAGAGGAAATAAAGAAATAGCATTAAAATTGTGTGCCTTAGATATGGTCACTGACCCACAGTATGAGCAAATATGATTTTCTACAGGTACTCCTTATAAGCGACCTTTAATATGCAGAACATGTGCCTTCAATCTATGTTTACTCGACAGACGCAAAGAGAACTAAAGGTAAGAGATCTTGCTTTTAATTTGTTTTCATTTTTTTAAAAATGTATTTAAATTGAATGGGTCTGACATTCAACTGTCTCCTATTGGCTTTACCTTGTAGACCAGCTGTTAGGACCTCTTAGGTAAATAATTAAATGTTTTTAAAAACCACACAAATACATATTTAACCAACAGACTGGAACAAATAGAGCCTCAATGGGCCATTTGGAGCTTAGGACAATTGGAACATTATTGAGCTGGTAGCCCACTGTGGCTCATGTTAACATTTTTAGAGCAGGTTAAAAAATGCTAACCTGAGCTCACTTTAATGAAACTCCTTAATGTGCAAGATTAAAAAGTCATAATGGAACATTATTGTACAGGGGGCAACCAGAATTGAAAGTGGTCTAAGTAATGCTGTTTGCTAAATGTGCCTTATCACGTACAAGGAAAAGAGCACTAAAGATTTATTTATAGAAAAATAGAGTATTTAAAAAAATTTTTTTGAGCAAGCAGTTTCAATGTATGTAGATTTATTTATATTTATTTATTCATTTATATATTTATTATTTACAAGTATTTCAAAAGAAATTTCATAGACAGTTTATTTAAATTATCGCTGAAAAATTATAGAGGTTTGATTTTATGTTATAGATGATTCATTTTCACAACTGTTTATGAGCAGTTGTTAGTCTCTCTTAAGGGACAGGCTATGCTTAGGGTAAAGGTTCTTTGTTAATGGTATTAAAATAAAACTGTATTTTAAAGAGTCATTGATGACTTTTAAGTTATGGCCTATTTTTTATCATATTTGAATAGTCCCTTCCTGTTGTTCCATTTTAGGTACCTGAAGAAGACCACACAGAGGCATGGGGATTTCTGTTATAGCACACGCATCATTTATACCATCTTTGCTCTGTAGTTACTTTTCTGGAGTAATTTTAATGCTCATGTCCTTTTTGTGAGACTTGGTTTAAGTCTAATTTTCTTTCTTTTTATCAACTAAAATGCCTACAAAGAGAGACTCTATTTTCAGCATCCATGTGGATAGCCAAGTACCAGCTGCCATGCCTGTGTCTTGTTTTGGAGACCACTTTTCTAGGATACTATATATGGATAAAGAATCTTGAATAAGAAGAGAAAATTCTATGCACTGATGAAGCTGTAAGGGAATCCCAGATATGTCTTTGATTAACACCCCCCCAACAAAAAAAGAAAAAAGCAGAAGGTGGAGACTTACTTTTCAATAATGACTTCAGTGTCATTTACTTCCTAGAGTAGAGGGTTATCACATTATAATTAATTTTCCATCCCATGGTGATTTTCAGAGCATTGGGAAGGTACTACATGCACTGCTAAATCAAACATAGTCAAAAATAAAAAGAGAGCATGCACTTCTAATGAATCTTTTAAATCCCTCTCTTTCCCTGTGTCAGTACTCAAATATTATTGGTAAAAAGAACTGATGCCCACAAAACCCCCTCTTCTGGGATGCAGCTGCACAGTGAGTATGAGTCAGAGGGAGCACAGCACACCTCATAGTCTATGAGGATGGTACCACCTGGAAATGCACAGTGAATATTATGTACGATTTGTTTACATGGTGACACTGGTAAATGAGATGGAAGTTGGACTCTTGCAGGTAATCAAAATTTTATCAAATAGAAACTCCCTCATGAAGTCACTTTCGTTGAGCATTTACTGCATGTGAAACCCAAATGGCACAATTCCATTATCTCCATATAACTGAAGTTCATGCATAGTCTTGGTTCATTAGGATATTCGTTTTTGCTGAAAGCCAACCACATGTTCACAATTTTGAAAATAAGTGTGCAAAGCATTATGGGGCTATAAATGTTTGCTAATTATGGACTGATATTGGGGCATATGGGGAGGTGACAATGTCCCAGAGCAACACTCAATAAATGCTTCATGTAACCCAGTTGTACTTCTGGCATTGTCAGTCTCTGTGCTAAATGATACTCTTCTGCAGTAGGACTCAGAGTTACAATACTAAGGGAGTCCCAAAGTTGAGGCACCTTGAGAAGAAATGATTCTTTGCATGGTCCAGCCAGGGAGCAATGAATATTTCATAAACGTTTATTTCAATATCCCTGTTTTCAGTTATTCACTCACTCAAAGTTCACTTTTTTAAAAAACTTATTCTCCATTCCCTCTAGAAAATCCCCCTTATTTTAAAGGGGGAAACTTTCTTTTCTGTTCCAGTCCTCCACTTGCATATCTTACTTCACAAAACAAGAACCCAATTGTTCTGGTCCTCAGGGGCCCCTCAGTGGCCTGCATTCTGGAACACTGCTAGCCTGTTCCAAGATGGAAAGATTAATGTTGGTTTGGAGAAATGAAACAAGGTTCAGTGGATAAGTAGCATTTAGCCTAAAAAAATTCCCTGAAAAATATCCCTAAACTAGCAGCTATGTTTTGCCTTATTCTTTTGATTAGAACAAAACCTACAGAAAAGGTCTCCAGTGTGATAATTGTTCCCTAGAGGAGTACAGAGACTGTGCATGCAGGCCAAAAGGAGCTGGAGAGTTGAGTAATTATTCAGAGAGTTTGATCAAAGAAGACATTCAAACTGGATCACCGAGACTCTATGCGTACCCACCCTCGGGCTCTGTGTGCATTGACAAATTAAGTGGAAAACAGAGAGAATTAATTATCCAGATAATTCCAGCTAACTAATATTTCACATCAGTTATTTGGTCTAAGCAAAAATTCTAAGATATCCTTTGGCCAAAATTACTTGGTTTAGTCGAATTATTTTCTCCTCTTCATTCAGACAATATAGATCTGGCACCCTTAGTCACTTGTGTGATTGACTCGGCTCTCCACCAAACTTTTTTCTTATGTTACTGTGCAGATGAAATCCAAGTTCTTATTTAGAATACTGGAAAGGCTGAGACTATGAAACAGATGATTTTGAGTTTTAAAAGCTTATGTTTAAAATGTTGACTAATACACTCTCTTGAGAGGCCTAGGACAGTCTTATGAATGTGGCCAGTTCTCACCATAATCGCAAACTAGACAGAGGCTTCAGAAAGCCTCCATCTGGCTATTGTTCAGCACACTGACCGTCCTTCCTAGAATCCCCATCAGTCTACTTATTCTGTCTTGCCCTCTTACAAGTCTCTGCTCTTCTCTGGAAGTTTCCATAGTGGATAGCATTGGAGGAAATAATTTTGGCTGGGGTGTTCACGCTTGATAATAGCTTAAGGTGTTAACCTTCCTTCAATAGGGATATCTTCTTGCCCTCTGAAGCCTTTAAGAACTGAAGGACTTTTTCTAACTTATTTTGTAGCAGCGGGCTGTCTGGGAATAGGGACATATTGCTAAATAAGAAGTCCTTTCAGTTCCTTTAACTTATATCGCTGGTCTTCTGCATATGCTGAATGTGAGTGATGCTGGTATTGCATGTGAAGAACAATTAAAATGTGAACAATTAATTTTTTTTAATTTATTTTCAGTTTGTCACTCTAGAGAGATCATGTTCTTTTTTGAATCCATTGCTGATTATAGTGGTAAACTTTAGTATCAAAGAATAAAATGTGCATTAAGAACCATAAATAAAAGAATCTCAATACCTATACATGTTCTATGTACTAAGATAAGAGTCTTGGTGCTCTGTATGGCTGTATCATTACTAGTGAAGTAGAACACAATCACATAATTTTAAATTAAATTTCTAACACATCTGTACATCAGCATGGCATGTTCTATGGATAATGATAAACTAGGGTGCTCTGAAATATGTCAAAACACTCAGAAATATTCCCTATAGTAGAATTTGGACCATTTGACCATCTCCAGTTAAGATACACTGATTGAGAACTGTACTTACAATAACACTCAATTAAAACAGATGTTTTAAAACAAAAGGTTGCCTAACGGTTTTGCCTCAATTTTCACATGCTACCCATTTGCTAACTTCTGAAGACAGATAAAAGGGAGAGACAACTACAGATGACTTGCATAAATTAATATGTTCATTCAGTCATTCAGTGCACAATAATTAAAGGTCTACCATGTTTCAAGCTTGTGAGGTAAAAGGACATATTGTGAAACTAAAGTACAGATTAAAAGGCAAATATACCACTTTCCATTATACACTAATATTTATGGAGTTTCTATCATGAATCTGAATTTGGGAATCATTCACTGAATCATTGTTACATTCATACATCTTACTCAAGAATTCTCTATTTACTTCAACATGCAAAGAATACAATGTAAGGTCCCTCCTTCTAAGTAACTGCTCAGAAGGTACCAGGCACACAGATATTGGCAATATGAAAATATGACCAAGAAAATAGTTGTATGGACTGGAAACAGTAAGAGTCTGGAAGAAATATCTGAGTATATCTATGACAATAAGAGAAACAAAGAAAAATCCTACAAGTTACCAAGTAGTAATCTCTGATGGGACACCTCACTCTATAAAAAGTCCTTGTCACATCTTTAATTTCCTATGCCTGTGAGGTAGATATTAATATGCCAATTCTACAGATACAGAGAACTGAGGCAAAGAAATGCTGAATAGCTTGATAAAGATTCTACTGTCATGTACAACAAATTAGAACAAATTAAAAAATTTAAAAATAGATCCCATTAAAGGTAAGATCCAAATTTTAATTACGTATTTCCAAAGTCAGGCTACTTGGAGGAATGAGACAAGGTTGTCCTAGTCACAACATCCGTGACTAGTATCTTAGGTAAATCAATTAACCTTACTAGACCTCTACTTTCTCATCTGACATAAACATGACACAAACCAAAGAATTTCTGGGAATCTTTTGCAGATGCCCAAAGAGATAAAAAGCAGAGAGGGTACAGAATGTGTAATGTGTCTCTCTTTTGCATGAAACATCTGCATTTTTGCATACACCTTCCTAGCAGTTGCGTATTATAATTTTCCTGTTATTAAAAAAAATTCATGGTAATTTTTATCCCTTTAAACAAAAAGTTGTATTGAGGTTGAATAAGATTTAGTCAACATGGTAAGAAAAAAATGTGCTTCTTTCACTTTGGTAGTAAGTGTTTATGTAGTTAATATGTATATTTAAGGTATTTTTATCTTCCAAATTATGAAATCAGTTTGGGTTCCTGTCAACAGATAAATGGATAAATACAATATACATATACACAAGAGAGTATTTTTCAGACATAGAGTTCCATGTATTCCCTCATACATGGAATCTCATGGGGGGAAAAAAGATGTCATGAAAGCAGCAGGGAGACTATTTGAGAAGAGGAAGGGGATCAGAAGGAGGGGAGGGGAAGGGGAATAAGGATATATATGGTCAGTGTATGCTATTTGTATGTATACTATAATTAAATTCATTATTCTGTATAACTAAAACATGCTAATAAATAATGTTACTTGATTCTCTTCCATTTTCTGGGCTAAATAAGTTTCTCTTGTCTGGAAGTTTTATCTTTTAACTTCTGACAAGCCCTATTCATCTTCCAAACATAGAGAAAAGAGCCCACAAATTGTTCAAGTCAACACTGTGTTGGTTGGAAATCTCTTGTTGGTTCCTTGGAATAAGGCAGTGATCTTCAGGTCATTTCAAGAGTGCAGTAAAGAACTGGCCAAATGTCTTCAAAGCTGTAAACTATTGGTTCAATAACTTTTCAGGGTAGTATTCATGTCAGAATGACAAAGACAATAAACCAGGATTGTGGAAAGATTAATGGTGGGTCTGTTTATCTTACAGTGTATAAGCTGCATTGAGTTGATGATCTTGATATTCCAACAGGGGGGTAAAAAAATAACAGATTTAAAAACCTACACTAAGTAATGCTATAAAACTCCTTGATTGAGACTCACTTCTGATTGAAGAACTCAAGAGGATAGTAAATCTATTAAGAGCATATTCCAAAGACAAAGACAGCATCCACTGGGTGAGGAGAGAATGGGCTCTGTGCCAAGAGTCAACCAGGAGGCATGAGCTTAGTTCTGCTTGTCATTAATTCTGGGTAAGTTTTTGAACCAAACTGTGAATCTCAAAAGTGGAGCTACTATAGAAATAATATTTATGACAGCACTTTGCAAAGCTAATCAGATAAATATTATTGCTATTTGTTCTCCAAGCGATACTTTTGTAAAGGAACTGCCACTTATACTCAAATTGGGGATGAGGAGGATATTTGTTCAATATCAAATAGAAAAATAGGTGATGAAGCTCTCATAAAAAGTTGCTATTCTTGACACTATGCCTAGGTTTCTCTCTCCTATATTCTGACTGTCATCTCCACATCATCGTTTTGCCATCAACATTTTGGAAAGATAAGAGTAGTATGAGGAGATAGAAATTTGTTATTATTAATTGGTTTTCTCTCTTTTGGGGGTTAGGTTATATTGCTTTCTGGGTTCAATAAAGATTTGAAACTTCTTGAAGTTTCAGGTCTTGCAGCAAAAAGAAAAAATTTTAAAAAATAGAAAGGAAATAGATCTTAAGAGATCTGTTACAAGGAATCTGCCTCTGGCTCAAGCGATTGTGGGGTCTGGCGGGGCAAGTCTCAGATCTGCAAAGCAGGCAAGGAGGACAGGCAGGCTGAAGCTCTCAAGCCAGAGTCAAAGCCGCAGACCACAGGCAAAATGTTTTCATCTTCAGGGAAGTGTCAGTTCTACATGGAGGTCTTAGTACAGATGAAACGAGTCCACCCAGATTTCACTAGGACCATCGCCCCTCCTTAAAGTCAACAGATTGTGAACTTCAATCATATCTTCAAAGTACAATTACAGATAACCACACCTAGACTAGTGTTCAGTTGTATACTTGGGAGTCCACCGCCTAACTAAGCTGACACACACAGCTTGCCACCACATATTGTAACCCCAGAAATGGAAAAAAATAGGCCCCACTAGGAAAAAGGGGCTGGGACAAACACACTGTACTGACATCTTAGATATCCCAAGGCTGACCAGACCTGATTTCCAGATTTGGACTGAAATATAGAAGTCATTTTCTTGTGGCTTTTGTTACCACTCCAAAAGGCACTTTGTCATAATCAAACTGACAACCTGCCTCCTCAGGAGCTTGTGGGTAGAGTTTCTCAGAGATGTGCTTAATTGAAATCACACTTGGAGATTCTATCTCCACTTCATAGTCGTAGGATTTTGCTTTGTTTCTAAACCGGAGTAGAAAAGAGGATGAATGGCTGGTGTATTTGATGATACATAATCACATTAATACTTTATTGCCACATTTGTCAATATATTAGTGCAATATGTTATCATATACATTATTAACTGTTGCTGTTAAATGTTTTATACTGATCTTTTACATTTTTTATTTCAATTGTGATAAATTTGGATCCAAGGGATCTTTTTTTCTTTCAGAACAAGGGGAAGCAAAAATATTGCATTAAAGGAACTTCCAAGGACTGAGTCCAATCTCCCAAACAAAGAACACCAGTATTTTCCTCCCCCGGCCTTTTTACCTGCCCTTTCTCTGCTCAGCAGCTGCAGGTATTAGCACTTAAAAGTGGCAGATCGACTGGCACTGCACAGAAGAAACCCGATAACTCCCATCTTTGGCAATATCTCTGTAGCTCATCGACACAGGCTCCCACGTTGTGTGATGGTTGTGAGGTGGCCTTCGATAAACCTGGATTTACAGCTGAGACGTCCTCCTCCAGCTGAGTATTATTTCTAAATGTTATCTCTTGAAGTTGGGATTATGTTCTTAACTGTAATTATAAAGTGGTGCCATCGTTCCTGAGCAGAGGCCAAAAATTAAGGCTGATTTGACACGTCCCACTATCTTGTTTAGTGTGTGTTTTTTTTTTTTTTTTTCATTTGGGAAGGTTAGAGAAAAAAAAATATTACAGAATGGGGATTTCTTTAAGTATGGTGGCTTTTATATTTAAAAGATTACCAAGAGAGTGACAATTTTGTATCATGAATTTCCTCTTGTTTGCTTCCCAGAATATAAATTGCTTCCTACATTCCCAGGACTATCTGAATCTTAGAGAATCACTCTATTCCTAAATGGTTTTGTGTAACTAAATTTTGTGCATTCACAACGTGAGTTTGCTATTTAAGGAACTTGTCATATATTCATTTATAAAATGAACAATTCCCTTTAACTAGTTTTCTTCTATTATGATTTATATATTAGATTTGATGAAAACAGGAATCACTAAGCTACTAGGATATACATTAAAAAATTGTCAATAGAAGGCATAGGAGATTTAGAAATTTCTTTCACTATTCCATATAGAAACTGAGATGTCATGGTGATGTCATTACAGATCAATTCTCATTTTTGTGTTAAGTACTGTGCCAAGGTTTTACCACTATGGAAATAGAGGCTTACAGACCTTCTGTGTTCTAAGACTCAGTTTACTCAGTTGAAAAATTGGGTAATATTATGGTTTAGATATGAGCTGTCCCCAAAAGGTCATATGCGAGACCATTATGTATGGTGTAATAGGATGAGTCTATTATTCACAGATATAGGTTAACTGGGTGGTAACTTTGGGCAGGTAGGTTGTGACTGGAAGAAATAGATCACTGGGGGCATGACTTTGGAGCTTATATTTTGCCCCTGGTGAGAGAAGCTCTTTCTCTGCTACCTGGCTGTCATATCCTGAGCTGCTGTCCTCTACCACCCCCTTCCACCATAGTGTTCTGCCTCACCTAAGGCCCAGAGGTATAGAGTTGACTGACCATGGACTGATCCTCTAAAGTCATGAGCCAAAGTAAACCTTTCCTCCTCTAATTGTTCTTGTCAGGTCTTCTGGTCACAGTGACACCAAAAACTGACTAAACTGGGTAGTAAATGAGATAATCTCTGAAGTCCTTCCAAGGGGTGATTTCTTTGGATTATCCACCATAATCCTTTTCAATCCTTTCTAGCAGTAATTGTTCACATCCATTCCCCTGTATGATAACCAAAGTAATATATATATGTTTGTGTGTGTGTGTGTGTGTATGTGTGTGTGTGTGTACATATATATATGTTTGTGTGTGTGTGTGTGTGTATGTGTGTGTGTGTGTACACATACATATACACACACATATATATGACAAATATATATATATATACATACGTATGACAAATATATATCTCTTCTGCCAAATAACTTTACTCCTATAACCCACTGTTTTGCAATCTATTTATAAACATTTTTAGAGTTTGCATAAACAGGGATCCATCCCACTCTTCTTCAGGACAGAGATCCTCCAGGATAGGACAAAAGTGCCCATCCCAGTGTTGTATCTGTTTTGACGATCTGTGCAATTGTTTCATATCTAGATTAAACAAAGGTTAATATATAAAACAAACTATGCACTTCAGGCATTCTGCTTATATGACGTAGCAAAATCCATTCTGAGAGAAAAGAAAGAGAAGAGGTCCATTATGCTCAGTATCTGTGAAGGGGATTGGATTAAGATAAGTACATTCCTGTTGAAGGTCATGTGTGTCTTCTCTGGACACGCTGAGGTTGGTGGACACTCTCACCTCCATCAAAGACATTTTTAGCAACCACAGAGAAAAACGGGTCTCAACATGATTTAATAAACCTTATAAATGTCTATGCTTTATGCACACATTATTAAAAACTTTAATTCCTTTTTATGAATCTTTTTGCCTCTTATTCCCCAAATTGTGTCTTTTATCAGAAGCCTCATTAAAGTATTATATCAGAACAAGAAAAACTTTCTTTAGAATCTATCCATTTGTATAATGCTAAAGGTGATGTGGATAGCTTTCCTGCCCATTTAGGACTCAATTTTAATACTATATTTCATAAGTTTATCACTGCTTTTTTTATTTAATTACTTATTTTTTAATTTTTACAGACTGCATTTTGATTCACTGTCAACAAATGGGGTACATCATTTCGTTTCTATGGTTGTACACAATGTAGATTCATACCATTCGTGTAATCATACATGTACATAGGGTAATGATGTCTGTCTCATTCCACCACTTTTCATATTCCACTCCCTCTCATTTCCTTTTACATAATCCAAAGTTCCTCCATTTTTTAATGAGACAACTTTATATACCAAACTCAGATCTTAAGTGTCAAGGGTTACTGACATTCTGAAAATAGAAGCTAATCCTGTTTTAAAGATCAACACTTATAACACCGTATGAGACATATCCACATGGCAAGCTTCCTTTTATCCCCATTTTACAGTTGAAAAAAAAATCCTCTACAGCACTTAAATAACTTCCCTGAGTTCATTAACCAATACAAAACAGTGCTAGATTTCGAATTCAGGTCTGAATGTCTTCATACTCTGTACTGTGACAAACAATAACCTCCATTATCTGTCATAGGAAATGAAAGACTTTTGAGGCTGGAGTCCATGAAGAGTCACCATAATACCCAGCCCCTGTCTTGCTCTCATGCTTCTAGCACTGTCCATTCAGTATTTCTGGATTGGAGATGAAATGCTGGCCACTCTTTTCATGACTCCATGGTGCCCAAACACACTCTCTCCCTTTCCTTTCTCACATCTCTCCTTTTCCTACTCCAGCATTCCTCTTGCAGTGTCAAGCAACAATTCCCTGATTCCCTCCATCTTTCCCTTACTCATCTCTGTGTTCTCTCTCTTCTGCTATACTTACTGCCAGCACTGTGACCAGAGCTACCTGTGAGATCCAAGGAGATTCAGTGCATCTTCACCTTGGTTTTGCAATTTATGTTTTCAGAACCTTACCAAGGGTGGAGGACATTTCAAGTATACATTGGCACAGACTTTCAAGAAACTTGCCTTAATGAGCACAGACCATAAATAGCAGCAGAATGAGTGAAACAGAAATGTTAAAGAATTAAATACTATTTTATATCATTGATGCTTAGTCTGTGTCATCTTGCCAGAAAACTAAACAGTCATTTTCCCTCCTTTATTGGTTATCATTTTAAAGGCATTTGCTTATGTGAAAAATGATGTAATGGTTCACATGACTATAAAGTTGAAGGTTGATCTAGAGTCTGATATTATTCCAGAGGTCAACATGATAGTATCTGTGTTATTTTTTTCTCTCTCTTGCTTTTGCCTTAGTCGTGTGTGTGTGTGTGTGTGTGTGTGTGTGTGTGTGTGATTTTCCAATCTCATTCTTTCTAACAGCATTTTATATTCTCCTAATGGCTGACTGTGACCATAACTGAGAGCTGTTCATCAAAAACTCTGTCTTCTCATCTTCTTAGACAGACTGATGACATTTCCTGGCTCCTGCTGCACTTGAGTGTAGTTTGTGATTGAGTTTAGGTGCCATTTCTGGGCCACGGGCTGTAAGGGAATATGATGACCCCACACTCTCTGCTGTCTTTCCCCTCCCTCTCCCTGGTGAAGATACTTCAAAAGCCCTGAGAGACAGTGATGCCATGAACTCTAAAAAACCTCAAGTCCCGAGTCTTAAGGAAATTTTCAAGCTACCTACCAATATCTGCCTGCACTATTAAGTGAGCAAGAAATATTTTTATTGGGTTTGAAGTATTATGCATTTTGGGATATCTGTTATGTCTGCTAGCGTGATCTCAACAGGTTCTCTGGAACATATGGCAACAAGTTCCTCTAGCTTGCCTTATACCCAAGGCCCAGTATTCAAACAAAAAGAGGGTATCTTTGGGGATACCTCAGACTGAAAATAGACCTAGGACATTAAATATAAACTTGGACCAAAGGTACCTCAAATATACAGAAAGCAGTATTTTCAGAACCTAAGTTCACCAAATTGTACTATTTTGCCTATAAATCAGTAGTGTGATTCAGGGAACTTCACAAAATGTAATCTTGGGCCATAACTCACAGATTCTGAATCAGATGGTTGGAGATGTGACTCATGAATCTGCATTTTGAAATTGCCAGGAGATACTCTGATGCAATTGTGTCACTGATGGACCAACATATTAGGGGGAAAAAAGCAAAATAATTATTTTGCTCAAAAATGTTAATTCAGAAACTGAGAGTGGCATCTATCTTTTTTTAAATTTTATCATTTTTTTTTAAAAAAATTTTCTTTTGAAAGAAAGTATAATCATTAACTGGTGAAAATAAAAATTTTAAAATCCCTGTAACTAAACATAAGCAGTAACTTATAATACGGGCCATTATGTAGAGGACTTTAATGCATGGCTTGCCCATAATCAATGCTAATTGAATTGTATTAACTAAAGTTCGTTTGTATAAGGCAGTTCTCAACCCTGAGTGCACATGGAAATCACCCAGAGAGCTTTACAAACCACAGGTACTTGAATTCTACCGCAGAGTTGTTTATTTAATTGGATGTTGGACAGTCTAGGACTCATATTTTTAAAAGGTTCTCAGGTAACTCTTATTAACCAGTGTTCAGAAACATTGTTTTAGGCTAATTGTTCTCAAAATACAGTTCCTAGATCAGTATTTTAAGCTGATTTATTAGAAATGCAAACTCTCACACCCCAAATCTGCTGAATCAGAAATACCTGGGGTCTAGCTCATGTTGAAGAAAAGAACCAATGATATGGACAATATTTTCCAAATGTGGTTAATAATAACAGGTTTTTAGGGAAGAGTGTTGAGAATAAAGATTCTTCAACTTCATCATCACTTCTAGTTTCTAATTTACAAAGAGAAAGGAAAGTCAAAAAAACTCTCCTTCCTCCCCTTCCTCCTTCTCTTAGAATTCTAAAGATTTCCAGGCTTGGGAACCACCCTGAGAACGTAGGTTCTGCAAAGTGCACCAACTTAGGAAACCTGAATTTTATTCCTGCCCCTATGTGGAACTGATGATGCACCTCAGACCAGATTCTTCTCCCCCTATCCCTGATTCAAAGCTTCCTCTTTAGCAGTCGCTGACTCTCACACTTGCCAGGGAGAGCTGCATTATATGTGAATGAGATTTGAAGCTTCAAAGCTCTGTACAAATGTGAAATCTCCCTATCACATGG